>NC_065447.1:17264517-18674947 GCF_917563875.1 Diabrotica virgifera virgifera | reverse complement strand
TTCACTTTGACTGAGTTTTTTACCAAGAAATAAACAATACTGTATACAATGTACGTAATTTAGATGCACTGTGCATATGTATTTCATATTTTTGCAATTATAATGTGTATTTGTTTATTATTTATATGTATTTTATTAATTTTTACCATATCCTCCGGCTAACCCGGATTTTCGATAACCCGGATCGGCCGCGGTCCCGATTAATCGGACTTATCGAGGTTCCACTGTACTGTAATTGAGAGTTTGGATAACTAAGTACAAATACTTAGGAACGGGGATAACATCAAATGTAAACCAAACAAAAGAAATTAAGACACGTATTGAAATAGCACGTGCTTCATTCACTAAACTTGGAAAAGTTTCTTTGTTATCGGGATATAAGGTTAGAACTACGCCTAGGGATGCTTCGGTGTTACGTGTTTTATACTCTTCTTTATGGCTTCGAAGCGTGAACATTAAAACAAGTCCATCTGAATAAGCTGGCTGCCTTTGAATTTTGGTGTTACAGAAGAATCCTACGAATATCATGGATTTAAAGAATATCAAAAGTGGAAGTAACTAGAAGGATATGAAATGAAGCGGAAATAATATTAACTATCAAAAGACGAAAACTTGAGTACTTAGGATAGGACATGTGATGAGTGGGCAAAAATACTCATTACAACTTATTATGCAATGCCATTATCCGAGGAAAGCGAAATGTGGGAAGACGAAGAATATCCAGGCTTAAGAACATAAGGGAATGGTTCGAATGCAGTAGTGCAGAGCTATTTAGAGCGGCAGTCATTAGGATCCGCATAGTCATGATGACTTCCAAATGCAAAAGCTCTGAGCAAAGTGGGTGCCGCTAGAGCTCATAACCGATCAAGAACAACAACGAATTTGCTGAAAAATGTTTGAAGCTGTTCAATCATAATAGAACCGAAATTTTGCATCTAGATATTACAATGGATGAAACATGGTTCCACCATTTCACACCGGAGTCGAATTGACACACATTAGTGGACTGCACGTGATGAACCGACTCCAAAGCGTGGAAAGGCGCAACAGTTGGTTGTCATGGTTATGGCATCAATTCTTTGGTATGCCAATGGTATAATATTCATCAACTACCTTGAAAAGCGAAAAACCATTAATAGCGACTATTAAATTGCGTTTAAAGGACGAATTCTCAAAAAACGGTTCAATTTGAAGAAAAAGTATTATTTCATCAATATAACGAATCAAGATCACAAATAAATGAAAACGATGGCGAAATTTCATGAAATGGGCTTCGAATTGCTTCGGCAGCCACCGTATTCACCAGATATGGCTCCCAGCGACTACCACCTGGGCGCCGAGCTCAAGAGAATGCTCGCTGGAAGTAAATTTAGCACCAATGAAGAGGTAATCTATCTCATATTATGCATAAGTTTTTAGTTTGTGAAAACTGTCATTATAGATAGCAGTGCGTGAAGGATTTAAAGTGTGCGTAAAGTAACAATGTATTTTAAATGGGGTTTACTTTTTCGCACTGTTTTTTGGCACACATTAATAACGAGCGATCCACAATTATTGGGATCAAAGCTAGCCGTGAAAAAATTACGTATGTCTTGTTTTAATCTGAATTTATATCATTGGTTTATCAATTAATTTTGATTAACATTATAAAACATAAAAAATTAGTCAAAACCTTTAACACAGAACTTTAATCAAAAATAAAAAGAATTAACAAAATTATAAGTAACAATAATAAATTCGCGATTGAAATGGAATATAGAGGGCAGGTCGAATGCAGGAAAATGTCCGATATAAATGGTATAAACAAACATTCAACTGAGGAACACAACAATACCGATTTGATTTAAAATATTTTAATGTACTCATAATGCTGAAATTTACTAAAAATTTCTTAATAGGTAGTGACCAAATTCCATTCAAATCAACACTTTTTTGGTTCGCTTATACCACTTATAGTAGTTTAAATTTATTCCACCAGAGGTCAGATACTTTGTTTTTCATCGCGAATAAAATCAAACAATATGCTGTATATGTCCACCACCAACATCTCTACATAACCTAACTTTTCTTGTTAAGTTGACGTACACTGCAAAAGTGAAGTAAACTGGAAAGTATATCTGAATTAAGAATAGACATGCACTATACAGCTATCTCCGTCGTTATAATCAAATATCCTTAACTCGCGTTATCATGGTGATGACATTTGATTAACCAATAAATTACAACAAAACTTTTGACATTTTTGTGGTTTGAAAGAAGTTAGAATTTTTAAATGTCAAAGTTCTAAAAATTGTAGAATAGAAATGAATTCCAGTGACGAATAGTTACAGTTTTTTTATTTGTTTATCGTAAATAAAATATTGTATGAAACTGTGCGTGAAGTACTTCTTGCGAACTTACGTGATATATAGCACTCGCTCCGCTGTCGCTCGTGCTCTAAACTTAGCGTGCGTTCGCAAGAAGCCTACTTCACGAACTGTTTCATAAATAACTATTATGTTAGCCTACGACCGAATGGCGTTGGAATCGCCCAACGATTAAGCATGGTGTATTCCACGAATATACGTCTGTTTTGGATTATCGCGACAACGAATATTTTAGTGTGCAACATAAGAAATACGAAAGTATTTTGCTCTAATAATTACTCCAAAAAACAACAATATAATTTGCAATTTACTTTCGTTCTTCATATTTTGCAAAATAAAATATTCGTTGTTGCGATAATCCAAAACAGACGTATATTCGTGGAATGGGGTATATATGCTAAATTTCATATCAATTAAATTGGTTCTTTAAAATTCGAAGGTTTTGCAATATTTTACCGTGAGTGAATGGACTATATTGAATGTGAAATCTAAACCCTCTCTGTCATTTGTACGTTGTTAATAGAGATAAATCAGGATGTGAACGTAATGAATGACTACAAGGAATGCTTCAGTACGACGCCGACGTTACGAAATTTAATTCCCAACAGTTAAATATGAATTTGGAATATAATTAATTTGATTTTATAATAATTGAAATTAGAAATTAAATAGGGTAATTGACCATAAAATTGGGAAATGCGGGAGAGCATTAAATCAAACGTTAAATTGGGCGACACAGAATGGTCATAATTGAATACAGGGCACTTATTAATAGATTAGCAGTATTTTCTCTATTATACAGAGTGTCCCGAAAAGATTGGACATAAATTATACCACAGATTCTGGGGCCAAAAATAGGTTGATTGAACCTCACTTATTTATATACAATAGTGCACACAAAAAAAGTTACAGCCCTTTGAACTTACAAAATGAAAATCGATTTTTTCCATATATCGAAAATACTCAGAGAGTTTTTATTGAAAATGGACATGTGGCACTTTTATTGCAGCAACATCTTAAAAAAAATTAAAGTGAAATTTGTGCACCCCATAAAAATTTTACGGGGGTTTTGTTCCCTTAAACCCCCCAAACTTTTGTGTACGTTCCAATTAAATTATTATTGTGGCACCATTAGTTAAACACATTGTTTTAAAACTTTTTTGCCTTTTAGTACTTTTTCGATATGTTTATCTAGATATTTTGAATATTTGTCGAATCCACCACATATTTGTATATGGTTAAGTACGATTATACAGGGTGATTGATTAGTGTGGTAAAGCTAAATAGATCCGCTATAGTAATATATACCAATAAAAGTTAATAACAAAAATTGTAGCCAACTTTGAGTTTCACATTACAAAATTAGTTAGAATGTTACAGGTTGTTCGATAACACAGTGGCAGACCAAACTTATGTTTTTTTTTAAATGGAGCACCCTGTATTTTATTTTATATTCGAAATCCTATTAACTTCTCCATCACAAAGATATAAAGGTTTGTTATATTATACAGGGTATTTACAAAGTTATAACCAATTTTGTATGAAAATCGTAACAAGTTCAACTCCCTGTATAAATAAAAATAAGCACAACAGCAATCGTTTATTAATGCCATATTTTTTTTATTTATTTTCAAAATTTTCAAGAATTATTGACATTGCTAATTTTCTTTATATCAAATACAGGGTGAGTCAAAACGCAAGTACATTATTTTCTCAGTAATGTTAAATGGAACATCCTGTATTTTATATCATTATTGAAAGGCTAAATCTCCGTACTTTAATTTTTATATAACGTTCCCTACGTCCAAATTTATTAGTTTTCGACATATTTTTATTTTTCAGAGCAAATTATTTTAGGTGTCTAAATTTATCTAAATTTTAAGTAATCCATGACTGAATTATTGACAATTGACGATTACTGTAATGTAACAAATAAAGAAAGAAAAATAATTTATCAGTAATACATTTTGCAAAAAAAACATGTTTTTATTGTTTATACATATAAAAAAATAACTTTTAATAAAATATTTTTAATATTTAATTACATAAGGTGTTCAAAATTACCTCCTATCACATTTATGCACGCCTAAAAACGATAATTGAATGAGCTACTTAGTCTACGAAGCATTTGTAAATTAACACATCGAAATACACTTTGTATTCTATTTTTCATCTCATCCCCTGTTGTTGGAGGTATTATAAACTTAATTATTAACGTAACCCCAAAAAAATCAGTCCAGTTTATTAAATTCTGATGATTTGAATGGCCACGCTACTGGTCCATTGAAAAATGAAAATATCTCGAAAACTAATAAATTTAGACATAGGGAATGTTATCTAAAAATTGAAGCACGGTAATGGTAATTTTCAATAGTGATATAAAATACAGGGTGTTTACCATTTAAAATTACTGAGAAAATAATGTACTTGCGTTTTGACTCACCCTGTATTTGATATAAAGGAAATTAGCAATATCAATCATTCTTGAAAATTTTGACAATACGTAAAAAATATGGCATGAATAATTAATAAACCATTGCTGTTTTGCTTATTTTTATTTATACAGGGAGTTGAAATTGTTACGATTTTCATATAAAATTGGTTATAACTTTGTAAATACCCTGTAGATTATAACAAACCTTTATATTTTTGTGATAGAGAAGTTAATAGGATTTCAAATTTAAAATAAAATATAGGGTGTTCCATTTAAAAAAACATAATTTTGGTCTGCCACTGTGTTATCAAACACCCTGTAACATTCTAACTAATTTTGTAATGTGAAGCTCAAACTTGGCTAAAATTTTTGTTATTAGCTTTTATTGCTATCTATTATAAAAGCGGATCTATTGAGCTTTACCCCACTATTCAATCACCCTGTAGAGACCTGTTAATAATCTGAAAATTTATTTATAATTTACATTCTTTAAAAAGGAAGCTACATCTCCATAAAAGTTGACTTATGAAAAAAAGGCTAAGAGGCAAAACTTATAACAATACTGTGTTTAACTAATGGTACCACAATAATAGTTTAATTGGAACGTACACAAACATTTGGGGGGTTTAAAGGAACAAAATCCCCATAAAATTTTTACGTAAATATATTGAAAAAGAAGCCGTATCTCGATAAAAACTGGCTTATCGAAAAAATACTAGGAGGCAAGAACGTTTTAAAAACGTTGTGTTTAACTAATGGTACCACAATATTGAATTAATTGGAACGTACACAAAAGTTTGGGGGGGTTTAAAGAAACAAAATCCCCATAAATTTCACTATAATTTTGTTTAAAGATGTTCCTGCCATAAGAATGATACATGTCCATTTTCAATAAAAAATCTCTAAAAGTTTTCGATATATTGAAAAAATATATATTTTCATTTTGTAACTTCAAAGGGCTGTAACTTTTTTTATGGGCTCATTTGTACTAAGGTAAGTTATGTTTAATTGAACTATTTTTGAGCCCAACATGTGTGGTACTTATAATTTATAAACAATCTTTTCGGGACACCCTGTATATTAGCTTAGTAGTATTAGCATTTTAGTATTTTCTCGTGACATTTCTATATTATGTACTAGATGTCATAGGACTAAACAAAATTTTTGAGCTAATCAAGCAGGCTTTATACCAGAATCCTCCTGCATAGACTACATTAATACTGTGAGGGTAATAATGGAACAATCGGTTGAACGGAACTCACCTTTACATGGTTTTTGTCGATTTCAAACATGCTTTTCTCAGCTTATCTCATGCTACTATATGGAAAATATTGGAGCTAAGAAACATTCCGCATAAAATAATTTCCATTACATAGTCACTGTACACTGGGGCAAAATGCAGCGTGACACACAATGGGATCAACAGTGACGAATTTAACGTACTTACTGGAGTCAGACAGGGATGCGTGCTTTCTGCGTTTCTTTGTAAAATGGATGTTAAATGTTCTCTCCAAACTAGACTCCGACACAAGAGGCATGCATTGGACGTTAACCACACTTCAAAGCCATCTAGAATACGCCCATGATATCTGCCTATTAGGACAAAAGTTCCAAGTTTGACCGATTATAGAAACAGTTTCCAGTGAAGCCAATAAAATAGGTTTGAAAATCAATATTAATAAAACCAAATTGATGAGAATGAATACAAGAAACAGTATACTATTGTGGCATACAGGTACTGGCTCTGAAAGGGCTGGGGATATTGGAACAATCAGATAGAAAGGGGGTATATAGAATATAAGCAATGTACCCAATGCTGATGCGAACGGCTACTCGTATTTTAGTTCGGAGGCTGGGCCGTAGGTACGTTTAGGGGGTACAAGGAGTCTAAGAAGTACTAACTACCATCACCAAGAAACTACAGGATACTTACAAAGATAACCTACTTAACAAGAAAAGGTCCTGGCTAAATTTGATATAGGACGCCTTACCAGGGTCTCCTTTCCAGAGAGAACATCAGACATAAAATGGGGAAACCTTGAGAAATTCCTCTTTTGGGATTAACTGAGGAAAACTTACATCTTTTCTTGATCTCTTTGACAAGACAAAGCTCTTGTTGACAAATTTAGGGGGATTCTTTTATTTTCTTACTAAAAATAAAATTGATAAATTACGTTCAAATTATTTATTTAAATTTTAACTATTTAATGTTAAAAAAATTACTTGAATTTTACAACAAATAAATATTACGATATTACATGACAAATTTAACCTTTTAAAACAACAAACAAACTGACTATAATATTATAGCAAAAGAATACACCGTAGTCTATTATTTTAATACCTATCAGATATATGTATTAAACAATAATATATTATTGTTACATACTTATTTTTTTAACAACAAAATAATATTTTTTTTATTTATTTATTACACCAAATTTATAATCTACTCAGTATTACATGAGTATTTAGCAAATGTGTTGACTTGTATGTAGCTTGTAGCGGGTACCGTCCATTAACGGTTCCCAAGTCTTCACCTAATCCCCAAGATCTTCGGGCTAGGTTCTATTTAGACGTCTAGTAGGTAGTCATGGTTGGTATAGTTCTCTGATGATTTGACAATCGCTTGTGGAATTTCTTTCTTTGGCTCTGTTTGCTTGAAGGTCAACGACTTCTTTTATGAATGGAATACCAAAATTATTGTGTATGTTATGGTTGGATATGTACCATGGAGCACTGGCTATTGGTCGTAGGGTTTTCGACTGGAAAGTTTGTAGGATCT
The DNA here is from genome assembly GCF_917563875.1 of Diabrotica virgifera virgifera. Classification (NCBI taxonomy): domain Eukaryota; kingdom Metazoa; phylum Arthropoda; class Insecta; order Coleoptera; family Chrysomelidae; genus Diabrotica; species Diabrotica virgifera. The sequence continues at coordinate 18,667,362 of NC_065447.1, read as the reverse complement.
TAGTATTGGAAGGTTTACTGCAACCCCAGAGTTCAATTCCATAAGACCAAATGGGTTTGAGGATGATCTTGTAGATTAGTGTTTTATTCTCGAGTGATAGTTTCGACTTATTTTCAAGTAGCCAGTACATTTGTCTAACTTTTTATATTTAGCTGTGTCCGTTTGGCTTTGATATGGGTTTTTCAAGTAAGCTTCTGATCTAGATGCAACCCTAAATATTTCACTTCAGATTTTTGTGGAATTGGTAGGTATATTATTGATGTGTACTTGGGGACATGTTTGTCTTCTTGTTGTGAAAGTAACTGCTGTCGATTTTTAGGCGTAAACTTTAATCTTCCATTGTTCAAGCCAGGTTTGTAGCACTTGTAGGTAATCTTGAAGTTTGTTTGCAGCATTTTCAGGATCTGCGTCTAAAGTTAGAATTGCTGTATCGTCAGCAAAAGTAGCCATTAGGATATCATTATTGCTGGGTATGTCTGCTGTATAGATGAGGTATAGGAATGGGCCAAGGACACTACCTTGGGGGACTCCAGAATGGATAGGATGAAAGTTTGATGTTAAAGCGTTAACTTTGACTTCAAAATATCGTTCGTTGATGTAGGATTTGAGAATGAGATATATTTGGTGAGGCATGTGTGTTTTCAATTTATATAAGAGACCGTCGTGCCAAACCTTGTCAAATGCCTGCTTTACGTCAAGAAAAGCAGAATCGCATATTTTCTTTCGTACAAAATAATATGGAGAACTTGATATTTGACATGTTTTAACGGAAATATATTACCAAACTTATCCAAAAGGTACTAGGTAAAATTCAATCTAATCTTGGTTCCCTGTACTCAGATAGAAGTAAAACTCAAGATGAAAATGAAAGACAATTTATATTTCAAGTTGTTTCAGAGGTGACCATCATCCTCTACGTAGGTTTCACCCTCTTGCGACTTTTGAGGGAGGCTCTATGGTCTACTCTGAACCGAAGAGAAAACAAACTGTCTCCCTGGGCAAAAGTATTCAAATAATTCGCATTCAGACGCTGTAGCGACATCTAATTAAAACAATTCGAAGTTTTAGATCCGAAAAGCTCAAAACTTTTACTAGAACCAATAGGCCTGGATCTCGCGTACCAAAAAAAAGTTTATTAATAGCAAGCTGAAAATTTGTTAATAGCTTAACGGTGTCTAGGCGGACAAACTTTGATGTATGGAAACACTGAAACAGGGGAAGTTTTAATTGTAGAACGTGATTTTAATTATTGTGGAACGTGTCATCCTGACAAGTTTATGATTGTGAAAATAAGCAGGTTGTTTTTAAGATTATTCAATAGCAAACTTTATATAATATATGAAAAAATATTTCTCCGCTAAATATGTTGGGCATTTTAATAAGTCCGACACGTAGCACATATCAAATGGCGGGAATTATGTTGGTGATAACTAGCAGTCTGATTTTTGTATGAGAGTTTAATGAAAGGGTAACAAATCAATTGGAAGTTCTGTCCGACAAAATACATGGGACGTTTTCGTAGTCTGACGTTCGAAACTTATAACCTGTTCCACAGTTAAAACTTCCCCTGTTTCAGTGTTCCTGTACATCAAAGTTTGTCCGACTAGACACCGTTGAGCTATTAACAAATTTTCAGCTTACTATTAATAAACTTTTTTTTTGGTACGTGGGATCCAGGCCTACAAGTCCTAGTGACAACCAAGTTTATTATTTTTTAATTCATTCCAATTCATTATCTAACTCCATTTGACCTTTATTGGCTTTAAATTTTTCTATTTTCGACTCCACTGCTGCCTACTTATCTTTATCTTTCTATTAAAAAATAATAAATCCATATAGAACTATTCGTTATCTAGAGTCATTCGTTTTTGTCTCGTAACAAAAGAAAAACCGACACCAAGTTCTAAAATAAATTGTTCAATACGTTGTAGAATTGTATTTTCCAAATCACATTTATAATGCTCATCCGGAAGTTCTAAAAAATCAAGTATATATAGTCTAGTCATCAGGGACGAAAATGGCACTTATTTTTCTTAAGGAGCCGTGCATGGAGTCCAACATTGTTTTGTCATAATATGAGATGTTACATAGTCAGGATTAAATTAATTTTACTCTGGGCTAATTAGCAAAATACAAGGAAAAGTTATTTACCAGCAATTTTATTGCTGGAATCGAATCTTATTATTGTATGTATTAATAATATAGATATGCAAAATCCGCAGATAGTGTGCTACTTTTTTTTATAAAAAAATGGCGCCCGAAAATCGTGTTTTTTTCAATTTTTGCTCTATAACTCCAAAGATTTTAACTTTAGACACAACGTTCCTCAAGAAGTTTTCACTTCAAAAATTTATTTCGTCGAAGCGATTAAGGTGCGCTAATATAATATTTGCCCCATCCAAAAAGTGCACAACGTCCCTCAAGAAGTTTCCACTTCAAAAATTGATTTCATCGAAGCGATGACGGTCGCTAATTTAATACTTTTTTACATCGAAAAAGTGCACAACGTCCCTAAATAAGTTTCACTTCAAATATTTATTTCGTCGAAGCGATGACGGTCCCTAATTCAATACCTTTCCCCCATCCAAAAGTGCACAACGTTCCTAAAGAAGTTTTCACTTCAAAAATGTATTTCGTCGAAGCGATGACGGTCGCTAATTTAATAATTTTTCCCATCCAAAAAGTGCACAACGTCCCTAAAGAAGTTTTCACTTCAAAAATTTATTTCGTCGAAGCGATAAAGGTCGCTAATTTATATTTTTCCCCATCCAAAAAGTGCACAACGTCCCTCAAGAAGTTTCCACTTCAAAAATTGATTTCATCAAAGCGATGACGGTCGCTAATTTAATGCTTTTTTTCATCGAAAAAGTGCACAACGTCCCTAAAGAAGTTTCACTTCAGATATTTATTTCGTCGAAGCGATGACGGTCCATAATTCAATACTTTTCCTCCATCCAAAAAGTGCACAACGTTCCTCAAGAAGTTTTCACTTCACGAATTTATTTCATCGAAGCGATGACGGTCGATAATTTAATACTTTTTTCCATCCAAAAAGAGCACAACGTCCCTAAAGAAGTTTTTACTTCAAATGTTTATTTCGTCGAAGCGATGACGGTCGCTTATTTATTACTTTCTCCCCATCCAAATTTAATAATTTTTCCAATCCAAAAAGTGCACAACGTCCCTAAAGAAGTTTTCACTTCAAAAATTTATTTTGCCGAAGCGATGACGGTCGCTAATTCAATACTTCTTCCCCATCTAAAAAGTGCACAACGTCCCCAAAAGAAGTTTTCACTTTAAAAATGTATTTTGCCGAAGCGATGACGGTCGCGATGACGTTCGCTAATTCACTACTTTTTCCCTATCTAAAAAGTGCACAACGTCCCTAAAGAAATTTTCACTTCAAAAATTTATTTCGTCGAAACGATGACGGTCGCTAATTTAATAATTTTTCCCCATCGAAAAAGTGCACAACGACCCTCAAGAAGTTTCCACTTCAAAAATTTATTTCTTCGAAGCGATGACGGTCGCAATGACGGTCGCCAATTTAATACTTTTTCCCATCCAAAAAGTGCACAACGTCCCTAAAGAACTTTTCACTTCAATACATATACGTACAAAATTTATTCCGCCGAAAAGATGACGGTCGTGAAATAAATCCTTTTTCCCTATCGAAAAATAGGTTTTACATTTATTTTAAATTTAAATACTTCAATACAATTTATGTATAGCTACACATAATATAGATACGTACAAAATTTATTTCGTCGAAGAGATGACGGTCGCTATTACGGTCGCGAAATAAATATTTTTTCTCCATCCTAAAATAGGTTTTACATTTATTTTAAATTTAAATACTTCTATACAATTTATATATACATACAAATAATATATTACATAAGCGATGACGGTCGCAATGACGGTCGCGATGACGGTCGCAATGAAGATCGCGAATTTAATGCTTTTTCCCCTATCCAAAAATCGCACAACGTCCCTAAAGAAGTTTCACTTCAAAAATAAAAGAAAAAAATAAACCTACGCATTTCTACACCCTTCCTCGAGGCACTTACGAGTGGAAATTTATGTTGCAAAATTGTTCATCAAGTTATCACGAAAAAGGATAAAATGTTAGATTTTTTCTAACGGCGCGACTACTCGCGGGTTAACCGTGAAACATATCCTATATCCTTATCGAGTGTCCTCGGTACGCAAGACACAGAATGTAATACAAACTTAAGTCAAATATTAAAGGCATTTTAAACTCATTCGATCAAGTCTTTAACCTAATTGGTTTCTTAACCCTTCAGTTATTCAACAGAATATTTACTTCATGTTTTCCAACTACTTTATAGTTGCCATCAAATTTAATTATTGCAGAAACTTTATCTTAATATTATTACAAATTCATTTGTATTTGAGTGGTGTGTGTTTAAGTTTCCGTCACAGGTGGAAAGTAATAAATATTAATCTATTGTACGTGTAATTATTACACTAATTTATAACTTGTGATTAAACTGGAGTATTTAGTCATAGGTTCTTATTTAAGATTATCTGTAGCAATTAGTAATACGTCCTTGTTGTAATGATTGTACAAAATATTGATCGTTCATTGCAGCTGAGACACATTCATTTAAATAAAAAATATATATTTTGGTGCAGAATACAAAAAATATTAAACAACAATAAAATAAGTGTATCTCACTATTAGGTCTGGATCCCGCGTATGAAAAAAAAGTTGATTAATAGCAAGCTGAAAATTTGTTAATAGCTTAAGGGTGCCTAGTCGGATAAACTTTGATATATGGGAACACTGGAACAGGGGCAGTTTTAATTGTGGAACAGGTTAAAAATTTGGAACGGTCACACCACGAAAACGGCACATTTATTTTGTCCGACAGAACAGACTTAAACTCTCCGAATAGAGATTTAACTCTCATGCAAAAATCAGACTGCTATTTATCACCTGTCATAATTCCTGTCATTTGACATATTCTACATGTTCCACTCATTAAAACGCCCATTTGGTGATAAATAGCAGTCTGATTTTTGCATGAGAGTTTAATCTCTGTTCGAAGAGTTTAAGTCTGTTCTGTCGGACAAAATAAATGTGCCGTTTTCGTGGTGTGACCGTTCCAAATTTTTAACCTGTTCCACAATTAAAACTGCCCCTGTTCCAGTGTTCCCATATATCAAAGTTTATCCGACTAGACACCCTTAAGCTATTAACAAATTTTCAGCTTGCTATTAATCAACTTTTTTTTCATACGCGGGATCCAGACCCTGATCCAGATACTGATGCCAGAATTATAATATGAGCATCAACTAATGCTAATTGGGAGACAATTATTAACGGTGCCAAGTCAAATAGAATTATTGGAGGTGTATTTAACGCTGATCACCAAATATGGGGTTGAAACAAAATTAACAGCGAGGGCAGGTAAAGTAATGACCGCTTCGGATAATGCTTTTAAACACCGGATCATGCAAAAGGCAAGTGAATAATAGAGATAATTGAGTGCAATGTATTTTACACCATTTTTCAATTTTCATAGGCAACTATAGGATGAAAGGTAAAGGAACTCAAAAACAAAAGAGAATTTGAATGAAGCCAATTGAAATTTATACCAAGAAGTTTCTGATACACCAAACCATATAAAAACAAGAACAACGATTTTTTTAAACGCTTTTTTAAACGCTTTTATATTTATTGCAATCGTTTGCGTCAAATCTTTAGACGTTAATTTGACTGCCTTTTCTTCAATGGAAATGAATGAAATTTTGCAGACATATGGATTCGCGGGAACAGTACACGAATATTCGATCAAAAATTTTTTTTTGTGTTTATGAATTGTTTAAATAAAAAAACGATTTTAATGGAAAATGCTTAAATTCTCTTGTTTTTTACAATGTAGAAACTTGAAACTATTACAGATTGTAGCAAATAATATGAACTATACATAATTTCACTTTTTACGTTATTTGTTTACGTTATGCTTCATATATAAACAATAAAGTTTCAAATTCCAGTTTCTGTCTGATTTCTATCCAGTTTTCAGCGAAAAAAAGTTATGGCACCGCAGAGGGACGAATGCTGCCCTTAGTATTGACGTGAGCTTCGACTGTCCATAAAACGCAAGGTTCGACTGTTGACTACGATGCGCTGTCGTGAACTTGGGCCCGAAAGTGTTTGCGTAAGGACAGGCTTAAAAGACTGCATTGAGCCTGCAAAGCTTACGTTTCATTGAGCCGAGTGCGATCATTAAGGTACGTATCCATACAAGGGTGAACCCCGTTTGGTGTAGCTGCTCAAATGGATACAACATGCGCTCCCTTACATATAAACCGCAAACCGGTTGAAACGAAGAGTGTACGCGCCAAGCGGCGATCACCGACGTATCCACTATGTGGAGCTACTACACCGAGCGAGGTTTACCCTTGTATGGATACGTACCTTTAAACGGCTTGCGTATCGAAGAACTGCATTGCGAGAAATTATCAGCGTCTACACCGTGCAATAGTAAAGTATTACAAGAGATGGAAATACTGCGAGAACTGTAATAGTCGTAAATAATTATTTTGATTTAAGAAGAAATTTTTTGAAGAAGTCTGATTTTGTATGAAGAAATTACAGAAAATGTGCAATGTATGTATGTATCAAAAGTTAAAATAAATGCAAAAAAGGTATCTGTCATATACCTACATCCTTTTTTTAAACATGACGATATATTTTGATGTTTGAAAAGTGTAAGACTAAAAAGTAAAAAATAAAACAATATGAAAAAAATTTTTTTAAGAAACGCTTTTTTTAGTTATGAGTGACTAAAAGTTAAAATATAAAAAAATCACCTAAAAAGCAAAAAATAAAAAAAATGAAACTCGACGGATTATTCGAAAAAATCGTTCGTTAAAAAAATTGAAAAATCTAACACATTCGTCAAAGAAAAGCGTGGCGCGTCTTCATCGCATAAACGGTTTTCGCCCCACGCTTTTCTTTAACGAATGTGTTAGATTTTTTCATTTTTTTAACGAACGTTTTTTTTTTTCGAATAATCCATCGAGTTTGATTTTTTTGCCTTTTAGTTGATTTTTTTATATTCTAACTTTTAGTCACTCATAACTAAATAAAAGCGTTTTGTATAAGCTTTTCTGTTTGTGAAGAAATATTTTGCCCATACCTGAGTATGCTTAGAATCAGAAATAACCAATTTTAGAAAATTTTCTAATTTTTTAAAATCTTTTTTGGATTTACATTGTTAGAAAAAAATTTGGACTTTAAAAGATATTATTTTGATAGGAAATTAATTCCAGGTTGTACCAACAAATCTTAAGCTCCAGGTTAGCCCAACTCAGTTTAACCAAGCACGTCTTAACCGAGATAAAGTTTAAGATGCAATCCACGTGGCAATCCATTGTGGCTGAAAATTGGTCTAAGACTTAATGTTGCAACGCGTATATTTCGTAAGCTGAGCTTAAGGCACGTCTTAAGCTAAAGATCTGTTGGTGCAACCAGGCATAATTTCTCTAAAAAAACCTTGTATAAAGTAAATATTTACCAAAAAAAGTTCTTTTATTTATCACAAAAGGTTTTTGGGTTAGAGCCAAGAAATCGACAAGTGAACAAATATTTGGCGGCACTTTTCGAATTTATCATTTTGTAAGGCAATTTGACCAAATGTATAGGCCTACATTTCTTTTATACATTTTATTTGAAGTAAATTGTTTTCTTTTCTGTCTCGTTATTTGATTACTAAACTAATATACAATGATGGCAGTATAATGGTAAACTGTCAGTTTTTGACAAATCAATCATGACCAACTCGCAATAATAATTATTGGTAAACGTTTCAATAAGCCTTTGATGGAAAAATGAAAATATCAAAAAAACATAATGTTAATATTGTGAACTAACAACTAGTATTTTAACGAAATATTTCCACTTTTATTGACTAAAATGGTAATATTTAAAGGGAAGTGGAATAGGTCTCCAATGGAATACCAATTATAAATGGGACATTTTGTAGTGCCATTTTTTAAATTGGGATCGTGCAAGTTCGGCAAAGCGACACCTATTTCTACGCTCTGCAACTTTATTCGCACTTTTAATTATATTGGCCAATTATATTAGTCCTGGTTACTGGATAATTGTCAACGCCATAATTCAAAAAAATAATAAGAAGAAAAAATAAGATTCAGGTTATGTTATTAAAATGTAAACAATTGTATGTAGTAAATAAAATTAATTATTAAAATGCAGTACTGCAAGCAAAATACAATTAATTAAATTTACCTTTATATAATAATTGCATATCATATCAATATTGTGGAGCCACATATAATTCTTCTTCTTCAATGACAGTAGATAATAAATGTACGTCAATTTGACAATTTCAATTGACAATATGAATTATTTAAGAAAGTTGCAATATTTCTCCGCTATTCGCGCACGCTCGTTTCTTAATTCCCTTCCGAGTACTTGCACACCGGCGAATACAGTGTGATCACGATCACTATTCTCAAATACAAAATTTTTATTATTTTTTTAAATGGAACACCCTGTATATTAGTATTGTATTTTCTGACGATATTACAAATTTTCTTTTGAAATTGATATCGCACCTGGCCTGTTTCGTTTAAGAACTATAAATTTTATGCTTTTGTAGACTTTTCATTCATAAATTTTTTGTACCGCTAATATATTAGAAACAAAAATTATAAAAATTATATTCTAATTTTAATAACAATCAAATATCGTGGATTAAATCAAACGTACGCTAGTAGAAATTGGTTGAATTTAATAACTCATCATGTTATAAAATAATAGGGAGTTTTTGTTGGTACGTAACGTAACGCATCTCCGTATACGTAAAGCAACTAACGTGTCGTAGAGGATGAATGTTAAAATAGGTAGTTTTTGTAATTGACTTAACGTAACGTAAAGCAAATCGTAAAGTCATTTTTAAATTCCGTTGACATTAAAAAAAATAAAACAATGTTCACACAATATACAATTAATATACAAATGTAAAAAAGGATAAATGAATGATGAAATTGTATGGTTTTAATTGCTTCTATTTAAATATAAAAATATTATTTTTCCTTAGGTTAAAATTTTTTTTATTTTTGTTTATACTTACTTTTTAGTTGTAAATTATTGTACCTACATTTTAGGTACAATGTAGGAAACTAGGTCATTTGTTGATCTAGTTATTAATTGTGGTGATCACTGTATTTCTTAAATTAATACAAGATTTGTTTGTTTTGCTTTATTAATAGACAACTTAAAAACAATAAAATTTTAAATCTATTATGAAGTTCCAATTTCCAATTACAAACACAGAATAATTTTACTCAAATAGACTAAACCAATAACCAATATAACCTTAAAATGTTTATAAACGGGTAGTACGCTGATGAAATGTTCATTTTGGTAGGTAATCGGGCAAGATCATCGTGTGCATTCGGTGACTTTCGTCTCGATAGGGATGCGTTCTCACGTACGTATCAGAGCGTTACTTTAGGTAGGGAGTTTTTGTTGCTACGTAACGTACGCATCTCCGTATACGTAAAGCAACTAACGTGTCGTAGAGGATGAATGTTAAAATAGGTAGTTTTTGTAACCGCCTTAACGTAACGTAAAGCAAATCGTAAAGTCATTTTTAAATTCCGTTGACATTTAAAAAAATAAAACAATGTTCACACAATATACAATTAATATACAAATGTAAAAAAAGATAAATGAATGATGAAATTGTATGGTTTTAATTGCTTCTATTTAAATATAAAAATAATATTTTTCCTTAGGTTAAAATTGTTTTATTTTTGTTTATACCTACTTTTTAGTTGTAAATTATTGTATACCTACATCAGAATTCCAGTAGGTATAATGTAAATAGTGTGGTAATATTTATTTGAAAATTTTACTGAAACTAGGTCATTTGTTTATCTAGTTATTAATTGTGGTGATCACTGTATTTCTTAAATTAATACAAGATTTGTTTGTTTTGCTTTATTAATAGACAACTTAAAAACAATAAAATTTTAAATCTATTATGAAGCTCCAATTTCCAATTACAAACACAGAATAATTTTACTCAAATAGACTAAACCAATAACCAATATAACCTTAAAATGTTTATAAACAGGTAGTACGCTGATGAAATGTTCATTTGGTAGGTAATCGGGCAAGATCCTCGTGTGCATTCGGTGACTTTCGTCTCGATAGGGATGCGTTCTCACGTACGTATCAGAGCGTTACTTTAGGTATTAGGGAGTTTTTGTGCACACAAATACGTAAACGTAACGCATCTTTTTGACATATACGCTTGCGCATTAATGGTTGAACTCCCGTATCGCGATACGTATTACCTAAGGTTACGGGCTGGTACGTTAGGTTCATACGCATCCCTATCGAGCCGAAAGTCACCGAATGCACACGAGGATCTTGCCCGATTACCTACCAAATGAACATTTCATCAGCGTACTACCCGTTTGGCGTTTATGAACATTTTAAGGTTATATTGGTTATTGGTTTAGTCTATTTGAGTAAAATTATTCTGTGTTTGTAATTGGAACTTCATAATAGATTTAAAATTTTATTGTTTTTAAGTTGTCTATTAATAAAGCAAAACAAACAAATCTTGTATTAATTTAAGAAATACAGTGATCACCACAATTAATAACTAGATAAACAAATGACCTAGTTTCAGTAAAATTTTCAAATAAATATTACCACACTATTTACATTATACCTACTGGAATTCTGATGTAGGTATACAATAATTTACAACTAAAAAGTAGGTATAAACAAAAATAAAAAAAATTTAACCTAAGGAAAAATAATATTTTTATATTTAAATAGAAGCAATTAAAACCATACGATTTCATCATTCATTTATCTTTTTTTACATTTGTATATTAATTGTATATTGTGTGAACATTGTTTTATTTTTTTGAATGTCAACGGAATTTAAAAATGACTACGATTTGCTTTACGTTACGTTAGGGCAGTTACAAAAACTACCTATTTTAACATTCATCCTCTACGACACGTTAGTTGCTTTACGTATACGGAGATGCGTACGTTACGTAGCAACAAAAACTCCCTAATATGTATCGAGATACGGGAGTTCAACCATTAATGCGCAAGCGTACATGTCAAAAAGATGCGTTATGTTTACGTATTTGTGTGCACAAAAACTCTCTAATATTTACCTATAAAATACCTTTTTTACTACGTTAATGAATGTTCAAAATGTTGGCCATATCATTCGTTTATTGCATTAATTATTTAAAATATATTTTTAAAATTCAACTGGGTGTTACCTATTAATTATCAAATATGAATAAAAATCGAATAATTCCGTTAATAATAGAAATGTGAAATCATAACAAGAATGACTCGTGAGAATCATCCATACTCAAAGATAAGAGATTGTTTACAGATAATAAAGTACTTTATTAGGACCATGGCTCTTTCGTGGCCGATCAAACTACAGGTTTATAATTATTTGTACGTGTATCCTTATATATTTTGACCTGTTCAATTCGAATTTCAAACTTGCATTTGCGTCGGAAGTGACGAGAATTTATTATAAACAATTTAATTATAATTCGTAAACTAACAAATATAAATCATCTTTAAAAAATACATTTTGTTCTTTTAAAAAAATCTACAAAATGATGTTTGGTAAACCTTGACCAATAATTAGAACCACAGACGCTGTAAAATTAGTGCAAAAACATTGGCAAAATTACATAATTTAGTTGATTTTTCACTTGGAACTTGGCTGAATTTTGAGTAAAATAACTTTATAATAGCCCAAATTAATGAAAAAGCTACAAGCTGTAAAACTAAACCTTAATCTAAATATTATATAATATAACAAAGTTATAACAATAAACGGAATTTTTTTATTAAAAACTTCATAATATAATTAGTTTATATAGAGAATTTAATATAATTTGTATATGTATACAGAAATAATAGAGAAACTTATTTCTTTAATGCCTGAAAACGGAAGGTCGTTTTGGTGTACTTGGTCAGTCTCTGAGACCCTAGTGGACAAGCTTTTCCATAACCCTGGAGGGCAGCAATTATATGACCCAGACATTGACAATTAAATTGTTGCAATGTGTTATATATTGACTGAGCTTCTCTCCATTTATATTGATACCATATTCGTTTAGATCTGCCTTCTTAAATGTGTGTTCTAAAAGGGTTGTGAACAGCTTTGGTGAGATGGTGTCTCCCTGCCGTACACCTCGCTGTATACAGAATGTATTTGTTTGTTGTTCAGACAGTCTTACGCTAGCCGTTGCCGTTTGGTAGATATATTTGATCATGTTAATGTAGCGATGGTCTATTCGGCATTCTGTCAATGCTTTTAACATTTTCTGCTGGCTTATGGTATCAAATGCTTTCTCGTAGTCCACGAATATCAGTGCCAATGGTTTGTTGTATTCCGCAGACTTCTCTATTAGATTTTTTATTACCAGTAAGTGGTCGTTAGTGCTATATCCAGATCTAAATCCAGCTTGTTCTCTAGGTTGATAGAAGTCTAACTTAGCCTCCAGTCTTTTTTTGATAATTTTTGTGAAAAGTTTATATATGTGTGATAGCAAACTGATAGGACGGTAGTTTTTCAGATCTGTTATGTCACCCTTTTTGTGTAATAAAACAATGACTGCATTGTTCCATTGAGAAGGAGTTTTTCCTTGGTAAATGCATTGGGTGAAAAGTTTGGCCAAAGCCTGGATAATTTTATTTCCACCTTGTTTGATTGCTTCGATTACTATTCCGTCATCGCCAGGGGATTTATTATTTTTCATTTCTGAAAGTGCCTTTTTAACTTCATGTGGTGTTACTTCTGGCATTAATTCTGATCCCTGGTTTGTGATTTTGGGCAGGGGCTGATCTTGCCTTTCGTTGGTGCTCTCATACATTTCGCGATAAAACGATTCGACAACCTTGAGGATTTCGGCTTTATCCGTGGCAATGTTGCCATCTTTGTTTCTGATTTTGTACATATTTTTGTTACCGATGTTATTCGTATTACGCCTCAAAACTTTTAAACCTTTGTTTTCTTGAATTATGTGAGTTATTTCTCTTGTGTTGTTTTCTCTTATGTCTTTTCGGATTGATCGGTGGATATCTTTATTTAATTTCTTCAGTGTTGTGTAGTTGGAGTCGTATTTTTCCGTCAATTGTCTTCTTTTACTTATTAACTCTTTGGTATTTTGGCTTAATTTTTCTTTATGGGTCACGACAGTCGGGCAGCACTCCCTTTCTGTTTCTTTTAGTGCTTTCGTTATGACATTATTTGCTTGTTCAATGTCTTCTATGTCGTTTTCAAGGTCTTGTATACGTCTGGTTAGTACATCTTCATAGAGGTTGTTGTTTCCTGGGGGAATCCATTTCGTCTTTCGTGTTTTGAAGATCATCTTGGTTCTTTCGAAATTGACATTTAATCGTATCTTTGCTCGGATTAATCTGTGGTCGCTTCCTACCGAAAATTTTTTAAGTATTTCAATGTCTTTAATGATTTCTTTTCTGTTTGTTATGATAAAATCTATCTCATTTTTGACACTGCCATCTGGGCTTATCCATGTCCATTTACGCTGAGGCTTTTTATCGAAAAAAGAGTTCATCATGGATAAATTTTCCTGGTGTAAGAAATTAAGCAGTCTTTGTCCTCGTTCATTTCTGTCGCCATACCCATACTTGCCCATTGCTACTTCTGCATCATCTTGTTTGAAGCCAATTTTCGCATTAAAGTCGCCCATAATTATTGTATAATATGCTGGTGTAGTATATAATGCTGTTTCTAGGTCATCATAAAATTTTTCAATTTCTTCATCGGAGTGGCTTGTCGTTGGAGCATATGCCTGGATTATCTTAAGGTTATATCTTGCATTTAGTTTGAAGATGAGGTATACAATCCTGGGACTTATGCTGTTAATTTTAGTTATATTTTGAGTGTGTTTTCTATGTATAATAAATCCTACTCCACCGTGTGAAGTGTCTTCTTCTCCTCTAAAATGAAATAAATGTCCCGATTTAAGAGTAATTTGGGCTTCTCCTCTTCGTCTGATTTCGCTGAGGCCGATGATGTCCCATTTTATTGTTTTCAGCTCTTCCTCCAGTTCCATCATCTTCTGGTCCGATATAAGGGTTCTAACATTGTATGAGGTGATATGCATTTGTCGTTCTTTGTGGTAGCCTGATCTTTTCCGGGGATTCTTAGCACCCTCTGCTCCAACCCTTTTCCATCCGCTACCTTGGTTGGGGGTATTGGAGCGGCCGGAGACTGAGGGCCGTTCAGTACTATCGTCTTTCATGAAAATTTGCCTTTGGGGTTTTAAGCCATTAAAACGCCACGCTTGGCTAGTGCGTGTTGGCGAGTTGGACTGGATGTGGAGGGAGGAAAGGGTGGAGATGGGATTGCTTTGGGATAGGACATGGTTTCCCGGTGAAGGGATGCTGGGGAAATCCATGAGCTCGCGTGGGCAGGTGTGCTATTCCTGAAGTAGATCTATTCCCTGCCGGGATCGCAGAGAAGTATCTACCCGCTACCACCAGAGAAGCTCAGTCATTTGAGATTCGCAGATGACATTGTCCTTATAGCCGATCGTATGGATGATGCAATAATAATGTTGAACAAATTATATTACGCTTCCTTAGAGGTCGGACTAAAGATTAATATCAACAAGACGCAAATAATGACTAATCTGGTGCTAAATCGTAATATTGTTGTTGATGGAATGGATATTGAGCAGACTGCATCTTATAAGTACTTAGGACATGAAATTCGGTTGGGACGAGATAACCAGACGTGCGAACTCCCACGTCGCATAGGATTAGCCTGGGCAGCGTTTGGTAAACTTAACTATGTATTTAAATCGGACTTGCCCATATGCCTCAAAAGGAAAATCTTTGACCAATGTGTGTTGCCTGTACTCACTTATGGAGCCGAAACATTAACACTAACAAAAAAGGTAGTGAACAAGATTCGCGTAACTCAGAGGGCTATGGAGCGCCAGATGTTGGGTGTCTCCCTGAGAGACCGAATCCCAAACGAAGAAATACGCCGTAGAACAAAAACAACAGACGCTGTCGAAAAAATCGCGTCGCTTAAGTGGAATTGGGCAGGACACGTCGCCAGATTGCCAGACAACCGATGGACAAAACGTATTGTCGAGTGGAGGCCGCGAGAAGAAGCACTACGGAGCAGAGGACGCCCACTAACCAGATGGGCCGATGATTTGAAACATGTTGTCGGTAACTGGATGCAAGCCGCACAAAAGAGAGATGAATGGAAAGAGCTGAGGGAGACCTATGTCCAGCAGTGGACGCGTACGGGTTGATGATGATGATGATGATGATGATGTTATATATTTGTTAAAGGAACTTGAATTCAGTATTATTTGTAGTACTTAATGCCTTTAAAAAGCGGGATATTTTATGATATATTTTCAGGTTTCTCAAATAAAAACGCTGTATGTGTTCAAAACCTAGTCAGGAAATAAAATGCCGACATAAAAATATTTACTCAAAAAAAGAGCATTTTTGCTAAATTAATGTGTGTTTACTTTTATTTCAAACAAAACATAAACTTGAAAAGTTGAGTCCTTTACGTTTTCTACTCTGGTTAACATTTTTCGAATTGACGCTTACAGTGTTTCTACTTGGGACAGCCGAAATAGTCTAGTGGAATTAGCACTACAGATCTTGGTGGCCAGTCATATTGAAACTACACGTCTCGTTTAATAGCCAAGAGAACATCATCTAACAAGCTAGGCAACTCATCCGTTACAAACCTACGAATTCTTTTCCAATAACCGTTCGGTCAAAGAAGTAAAGTCCAATAACATATGATCTCAAAATTTTTCCAAAAACATTATTTATTCACCAATCCTTAGGCTCTATTACATAATAATAATAACACTAACTAACGTGTACACTTTAGCCGCATTTTCTCTGCTTTTTCACTTATTATTTTCAACTTATCGCACTAACTCGAACGGCTTCATTCTCTTAAGTCTTCTTATCGGATTAGCGTTGTCTAGGAGTTTGATGGACTCGACATTCAAATAGTTAGAGAGTCTTTGTTCATGACTCTTGGCAAACTTACTTATTGTCTGGCTAACCGTATCCATCTGGAGGTCTCGATGAAGATCACAGTTTCTGAAGTACCAAACATCAAATAGGTGAAGATTTCATCGGAGTAATAATGAAAATTATGTCTGTTAACGAACTCATTGAGATGAAAGGGCCTAGTCGGGTAAGATGGTGAAAAGTGCCCCCAACTCGATTTAAATTCTATATTGGCCACTTTTTAGCACATATAGAGGAACTCACTTTCTGAAATTTTTAGCCCCCTAGGTGGTCACGTGACCCCCCTAGAGCCTAATTAGGCTTTTTATGTTTTTATGTTTTATCTCAGCCGCATCAAGAGCTAGCCAAAAACTTTATTTAAAATAGTTGTAAGTTTCAAAAAGATCTATATTAAAAAAAATTTTTTTTTTTGGCGGGAAATTCGAATTTTTAGAACAATTTTAAACTTTTAAATAACTCTGAATAAAAACTAAGACACTCGTTTTTAAGAAAATCAATTATAACGTGTATTTTTGCACAATCTTTCACCCTGAATTTTTTCAGGTTTTTAAAATTGGTGAAACGTACCTTTAAAAATAAAAAACCGCATTTTTTCGGTTTTTTTTTTCGTTTTTTGATACAATTTTATACATATTTTTCAAAAAAGGTAACACCGTCACTAGAATAGGTAAAAAACTGAAAAATAATTGGGGTTTGCTTTATAAAATTTTTTTGTAACGCCATCCATTTTTATCACTTGAAGAAAACAAAATTTTACACATTTTTTACGATTTTGCTGAAACTACTGGCAACATTGTAATAAAACTTGGCGGGTTTTAAGAGGTAGTTATTGTGCATGTTTTGACATACAATTAAGGATTTGATATTCATCATTGGCGCGCATAGGGGTAATGGTCTGAACTTTTTAAAGAATAAAGATAGTACGCCACTGACATATTTCAAATTAACAATCGTTTTTGAATTCCCCGTTCAATTTGTGACAAAAAATCTATCTTCTTATTTTTTCATACGGCGCGCCATTTTTGTTCAAAAAATAAAAGATCTTAATCCTTACAAAGCATTCGAACTTCTATAGTTTCTACATCTACATACATAAACTCGTACATCCATTATAAAAATTAATTCGAATACTTTGGAAGCGTTAAGATATTTTATTTTTTGCAACAAAACGGCGCATCGTATGAAAAAATGGGAAGATAGATTTTTTGTCACAAATAGAACGAGGAATTCAAAATAATTGTTAATTTGAAATATGTCAGTGGCGTACCATCTTTTTTTCTTTAAAAAGTTCAGACCATTACCCGTATGCGCGCCAATTATGAATATAAAACTCTTAATTGTATGTCAAAAAATTGACAATAACTACTTCTTAAAACCTGCCAAATTTTATTGCAATGTTGCCAGTAGTTTCGGCAAAATCGTAAAAAATGTGTAAAATTTTGTTTTCTTCAACGCCCTGTATCTTGAAAATAGATGGCGTTACAAAAAAATTTTATTAAGCAAACCCCAATTATTTTCATTTTTTTACCTATTCTAGTGACTGTGTTACCTTTTTTGAAAAATATGTATAAAATTATATCAAAAAACGAAAAAAAAGCGAAAAAATGCGGTTTTCTATTTTTAAAGATACGTTTCACCAATTTTAAAAATTTGAACAAATTCAGGGTGAAAGATTGTGCAAAAATACACATTATAATTGATTTTCGTAAAAACGAGTGTCTTAGTTTTTTTTTCTGAGTTATTTAAAAGTTTAAAATTGTTCTAAAAATTCGAATTTCCCGCCAAAAAATTTAAAAAAAAAATTTTCACATAGATCTTTTTGAAACTTACACCTCTTTTAAATAAAGTTTTTGGCTAGCTCTTGACGCGGCTGAGATACAAAATAAAAACATAAAAAGCCTAATTAGGCTCTAGGGGGGTCACGTGACCACCTAGGGGGCTAAAAATTTCAGAAAGTGAGTTCCTCTATATGTGCTCAAAAGTGATCTATATGGAATTTAAATTGAGTTGGGGGCACTTTTCACCATCTTACCCGGCAGGCCCTTTCTATTACAACATAATTCATTTTTCTTTAATATTTATTTTCATTTAATTCTTGATGCACCTGAATTATAAATGGATAAAATCTGTTTTTCTTTCCTCAAACTGTTGTTGCATTTAACTATGTATTATTGCTCAGTTGGTGCGTACTTATTTGTGTATTCTATATTACATACACCATAAGACGAAATTCGTTTTATATATATATTGATGTGATCTTGATTATTGATATGAGATAATATTCTTATATGTTACTTAATTTAATCAATGTATTAATACTAATCTAATTAATTAACCAGATCACATATCAATATGTTTTCAATCTCAGGGCGAATTATAAATTAATTACTTACTTCCGTGGCTTCTAAATATTTCTTAATGGTTCCTAATCGGGATAGAAAAGAAAAGAGTAAAAAAAATACACATATGGGTTACAATTATAATCAAAATATTTTTTATTTTATTTAAAAGGCAATCAATGCTTAATATTTGCTATTTCTTATTATTCTTAAACATAACATTTACAAATGGGAATCTTATTTCCTTTTGGTTTTCAATTGAAAGTTTTTATTAACATTTAACTATTAGGAGTTATTAGGAACAACTCTATTTAAGTTTGATGAAGCTTTTCTGATATTATTGATTATGTTATTCAATTTTTTATATGGAATTTAATACGAAAAACCCATACATTCATGTCCAAACAAATGAGACTGACCTTTTCCTGGTGAACTGAAAATGTCCTCACACAAGACCCTTTCCTGCTATCCTTGGCTGCGATCAAACCTCGTCCTGGCTTCCAGTGATGTTCTCCTTTGAAAAACTAGCTCGAATAGCTCTCGTTCCTGCTTTTGTCGTGATGCTGTGTTCTACCTTTTTCGAAACTGCTATCAGCTACCGGGACACTCTGGGCTCAAGGAGGTTCTTTTACTCTCCACCTGGCCTACTTCTCGTTCCACGATAGATACTCCACACTCACGGAACTACACCGGCTTTCTCACTCCTCGAACACTACCGTCTACTACTCGACTTCACTTCTCGACAGCTCAAAACATTCTGCCTCACTTTGTCATCCATTCCCCTACTTTCTAAATATCCCTTCCAGATTCACAAATCAATCTTCCACCACCAACTCTCATTCGTAATATTCCTCAAAAGCAATTTTTAATCTTTCTAAATATGCTTAATGGATTTCAAAAGAAAATATTTAATTCCCATTCTAAAATACTTTCTAACTATTTACAAATTTTAATGACCTATTCTCTCTTTCAAATGAGTCTTATTTAGCATAGGCTAATGATCGAAACTTTCCGCGAAAAAACGATAATGAACTATCATCTATTTCACTGAGTTTTATTTAGCATAGGCTAATGATCGACCTTCCGAGAAGAACGATAATGGTACGCGTCATTCACTTTGTTTATCTAAGCACATTGTTCCGAGTTTCGTACGCTTATTCTAATCACTTCTTAAAATTACATATAACAATTTGTTGTATACAGGTTGTTTTAAATTTATATGCCCGTGGTTGAGAAAATTGAAAATATTTTATATTAAATTGAATTCTGTTTATAATTATCAAAATTTAATTTTCATATCAAATAGAAATATAACAAATCCCCGCCTTGTATTCGATAAAATTTATCTGCATTTTTAAATAAATTTTCTCGAGGCAAAACCAACTCCCTGTATATTTCCTTACTTTAATCTACGTCTTATATCCTAACTTACTATCTACTTCATGTAATTCTGTCTTTTATTCGTGATATTTGTATACATCGTGAATATTATAAATTCCTCGGATCTTTTCCGAGTTCCTGTGCCTCAACTCATAACTATTTATCCCATTTTCATTATTCACGATGTACGGGCCTTCGAAAACAGGCATCAACTTTGCGCAAATGCCCCCAGGAAGATTTGATACTCGTAATGCCCTCACGAGTACTTTTTCACCCTTTTGGAAAGTCACTGGTCTTCTTTTTCTATTTTGTTCCTGTCTTTGGATATATTTTTCGTTGCTTCGCCGTAATCTTCTCTGTACGGTTTCAATCACCTGTTGATATTCTTTTGGCTCTTGGTCTTCCCATGGCCTTATCGGCAATACACCCTTCATGATGTATTCTGGGGTCTCTTTTGTTACTGTGCTCGGAATTGTATTTAGATACCTTTCTATTTCCGCCATTTTCCTGTCCCAGTGGCGATGTTGACCATCTGTTGCAATGCGAAGAAATTTCGTCACTTCCTGTATGAATCGTTCCGAAGGATTACTCTGTGGATGCCTGATGCTGACAAAATTTGTCTCTATTCCTCGTTCTCGAAGTTGTCCCTTGAAACGATCATTTCGGAAATACGTTGCATTGTCCAGTAGGATCTTTTTTGGTGTTCCTACTATGGCTATAAAATTGTCGATTTTTCTTAATATTTCCTCCCCCTTTGTGGTGCGGCAACTATATAATTTTACGTATTTTGAAAACACATCCACCATTACCAGAATATGTTTGTTCCTTTTAGTGGTCATAATTAGATCGCTTAACATATCTATTGCTACAATGTCTAGTTTGTTTCGGGCTTCAATATTTTTGGCAACATTTTCGTTTTTGAAATTCCGACTCTTATATTTTTGACATACATCGCACTTCTGGGTAATTTCCTTTGCAATGCGGTAATCCTGTCGGCTGATGTAATTTTCCCTAAAAACGAGCCAAACTTTTCTGCTACCGATATGCCCATTGTTCTCATGTAATTTCTTTATTATCTTTTCGGCCAATGTCTGTGTCACTAAATATAGTTCCTTTCCGTATATTCTCTTAAAATATATGTCATTTTCTACTTCCGCTCTTCTTTTCTCTCTTTCCTCTAGGTCTTCTTGGTTTGTCCTTATCTCATTTAACGAATATATCCCTTCTTCTTGTATTAATCTATTTAGTCCCACCTGTAGAGTAATTGTTTCCTTTTTTCCCGTGTCCTCATCCCGTGTTAGAGCGTCGGCTATTATGTTGTCTTTTCCTTTTATATATCGGAACTCAAAATCATACTCCTGTAATAATAGAGTACCTCTATGTATTCTATTATTTACTAATCTATTCTTCATGATATGTACTAAAGCTGCATGGTCTGTTTCGATTGTGAATTTTGCTCCCAATAAGTAAAACCTCAATTTGTTTACGCAATATAGTACACTGGCAAACTCCAATTCTGTAACACTATATTTTCTCTCATGTGTTTTAGTCACTCGCGATATAAAACATATCGGCACTTCTTGGTCGTTTTGTATTTGAGACAGAACTCCTGCAAATTTTTGTATGGACGCATCAGTTCGGAGTATAAAAGGTAAATTGTAAATGGGGTGGTATATTTTCGTTCCTTTTGCGAATTCTCGTTTTAATGTTTCGAAAGCTTCCTCCTGTTCTTCTTTCAATTCCATTTTATTCCTTTTTTAAGCAACTTTATCAGAGGGATTTCCTTTTGGCTCAAATCGGGAATCAGTTTTTTAAAATAATTAATCGTGCCAAGAAAACCTCTCAATGTTTTCAAATTCGTTGGTCTTGGGTATTCATCTATGAGCTTGACTCTGTCTTCGGATAATCTTACTGTTTTGGTGTCCAATTGAAAACCCAAATAAATGACTTCTTTTTGAAAAAATTGACATTTTTCAATGTTTAATTTCAATCCCGCTGTGTCCAATTCTTCCAGAATTATTTCTATGTGTTTCAGATGACTCTGAGTATCTTGTGAAAAAATTAATAAATCATCGATATAATGAACTATGAAATCTTCGTGGAGATTCAAAATGGTATGTAGAGCTCGGACGAGTGCAGCACAAGCACTCTGCAATCCAAACGGCACTACCTTAAACCGGTAGACAATACCATCAATAGAAAAAGCGGTGTAGTTTCTACACTTTTCAGCTAACGGTATCAACCAAAAACTGTGTTTTAAGTCAATTTT
Source organism: Diabrotica virgifera virgifera (assembly GCF_917563875.1). Classification (NCBI taxonomy): domain Eukaryota; kingdom Metazoa; phylum Arthropoda; class Insecta; order Coleoptera; family Chrysomelidae; genus Diabrotica; species Diabrotica virgifera. The sequence continues at coordinate 18,645,260 of NC_065447.1, read as the reverse complement.
CGAAAATATGTGTGACCCGGTGATTCTTCCAAAAATGGCCTCGATGTTTAGAGGTGATTCATATTGTGATACAGTGTGCTGGTTGATATTCCTGGCATCTAAACATAATCTCAATTCTCCACTGCTTTTCTTTACTATCACAATCGGGTTAACATACGGTGAATCACATCTTTCGATGATTTGATCTTCCAACATTTTATTTATTTCTTCTTTCACCTCTTGTCGATACTTGTATGGAATCGGGTAAGTCTTTGATCGAAAATTTCCCAAGTTTTTCACCTCAAATGAATGTTCGTACTTTTTAGCCACTCTGTTTTCCTCATTGATCAAATTTTCGTAGTTTCTTAACATCAACCGCAATTCTTTTTCTTTCCCTTCTCCACATATCAATTTTCTGTCTTTTTTCTCAGATTCTTCACACATGTTTACCGTGCATTCTGCATCCTCGTTTGCATATATCTCCTCTTCAAATACCACTGTTTCAATCATATTCTTTTCACTTTCATTTTTTAGCTTTATTTCTTCTTCTCCTGAGCCCGTCTCTTCTTTTGAGGAATCCCAGGTTTCCTTTGTTTCTGATACTCTCAAATTTTCTTCTTCTGGGCTCAACTCTTCTTTTGAGGAGCCACAGGTTTCATTTTCTTTTATCTTTTTCTGACCTTTTCTCCTTTTTCTTCTTTGTCCTTGCTTCGCTGCCAAATTCATTTCCACTGTTTGTTCTTTACCTGATTCGTCCGTATTTTGTTTCTCATGTTCCTTGTCCTGTTCTTTTTCTTTTTCTTCTGTTAGTTTCATCGTATTATTTTTAAAATCTATCACTACATGTTTTTCTGCCAATTCGTCCACTCCTACTATCATGTCATGTGACATGTTTGGCATTATTACACATTGTAGTGCATACATATTCTTGCCCAGTCGTACCATTACTCGTATGCCTTCATTTATAGTTGCCAATGTCCGTTTGTTTGCGCCCACTAAATTTACCCTAGGTATTTTATAAATTAAATTTGTTAAGTTAACTTCTTCTATTAGTTTTCTGTTGACCAATGTTATTTCAGATCCAGTGTCTATCATAATTTTAATTGGTTTCTCGTTGATAAATCCATCCACAAATATTAAATTAACTCCATTTTTCTTTTCGTTGTTTCCTGCCAATTTAATAAACTCCTTGGGGTGACAAAAGATTCCTGTTTGATTTTTGGTTTTTAGTGAGCGCCGTCGTGAAAAGACGCCGGTTGCTCATCGTTGTTTATATTTTCGTCATAATGTCTCTCTCCGTCATATTCATCTGTCTGGGTATTATTTACTTCTCTTCTATTTTCTCTTGGTCTGTCGGATCTGTTTCGGTTTTCTCGATATCCCTGTTCATTTTGTCTACCATTATTTCTGTTTTCTTGATTTGAGCGTGTGGTGTTTCTATTCTGGTATTCTCGATTTCTGTCCTCATTCCATTGCCTATTTATTTGTTCATAATTTCCTCTTCCGTTGTCTCTATTTTCGTTTTCCCTTCTGGGATTAAAATCTCGTCTTGTATAGTCCCTCCTATTTTGATTTCTATCTCTGTAATCTTGTGTTTCTCGGGGCCTGTAATCTTCTCGCGACCTTCTTGATTTTCTTTCTCTTAGACGTGATTCTCTTATTTGTAGGAATTGGCATAAACTATCTATGTCTTTGTAATTTTGCAATGTGATATGGTCTTCCAGCGTTTCCTCGAAATGTCTTGCAATCAGTTCGACTAATTGTTCCGATGAGTAATTATATTGTAAATGTTTTGCATTATTGTAAATTTGCAAAGCATATGTCCTTTCTGATACACCCATCCTATCATTGTATTTCCCATTTTGCAATTCCTTGTTAATTTCCAATTGTTGGACCTTTCCCCAGAAATAATTCAAAAATTTTTGTTCAAATTGTTGCCAATTGCCGAATTCTTCTTCTTTACTCTCGAACCATAGGCTTGCTTCATATTTGAGATGGTTTCTGATAGTTTCTTTTGCTGTATCGAAATTTCCGATGTGTTGTATTTTCTTTTTCAGGCTATTTATGAACGGCACTGGGTGTAATCTTCTTACATCCCCGCCAAACCTTATCTTCACGTCATCTGTGCTATGTATAACCATTTCTCTTCTTTCTCCGACATTTTGTTGAGTATTGATTTCTGCAATCTTTCTTTCCACTTCTTCTATGTCTGCTTGAATAGCGTTTTGCAACTTGTTTTCCAAACTTTCCATTTCTTTTTTCTGGCAATTCGTTATCTCATTTATTTTGCTTTTGATTTCTTTAATCTCTGTCTCTTGTTGTTGCATGTGATCTTTAATTTTCACTTCATACTTTTCTATGCGTTCCTCCATTTTCTTGTTGTTCTCTTCTATTGCTTGTTTCATTTTTTGTTGTGTCTCATCCATTTTTTGATCCAATTTTTGTTGTGTTTCATCCATTTTTTGTTGTGTTTCATCCATTTTTTGTTGTGTTTCATCCATTTTTTTATCCACTTTATCCATTTTCTTTAATGTTTCATCCATTTTTTGATCCAATTTTTGTTGTGTTTCATCCATTTTCTTTGATGTTTCTTCCTGATTTTTATCCATTGTTCGTTTTGCTTCATCCATTTTTTGTGACTGGAGTTGCATAAGTTGTAATATCTTTTCTAATTCTGACAATTCTTTTTTTCCTGTTTCCATGATTGTTGTGTTTAAGATATCTTCTTGGTCTGAATTTTCCTCTTGATCTGAATGTTCTTTTTGTTTTTTGTTGTCTTTGCTTTGGCTTCTTGTCACAGACATTTGTTTTCAAGAAGTACTATCCCCGCCAAATGTGAAATTTTAATAGTATGTTACCCAAAACGACTTTTTCTCACCCAAATATTATAAATTGTCAATAAATATATCAAATGTAAATATCGTAAAATTAAAATATTAAATCAGTTATGCAAAATTTGTACCTAAAGAGATCTAAAATTTTATGTTATCCAATGTAAGTATCTCACTTTTTACCACAGGCATATAAATTTTCAAATACCGGCTTTACTCTTTCTATCCTTCAAATTTGCCACTAGAAATATTTTTCAATGCTTTCCACGTTGGACGACAGTTGATGTGATCTTGATTATTGATATGAGATAATATTCTTATATGTTACTTAATTTAATCAATAATGTATTAATACTAATCTAATTAATTAACCAGATCACATATCAATATGTTTTCAATCTCAGGGCGAATTATAAATTAATTACTTACTTCCGTGGCTTCTAAATATTTCTTAATGGTTCCTAATCGGGATAGAAAAGAAAAGAGTAAAAAAAATACACATATGGGTTACAATTATAATCAAAATATTTTTTATTTTATTTAAAAGGCAATCAATGCTTAATATTTGCTATTTCTTATTATTCTTAAACATAACATTTACAAATGGGAATCTTATTTCCTTTTGGTTTTCAATTGAAAGTTTTTATTAACATTTAACTATTAGGAGTTATTAGGAACAACTCTATTTAAGTTTGATGAAGCTTTTCTGATATTATTGATTATGTTATTCAATTTTTTATATGGAATTTAATACGAAAAACCCATACATTCATGTCCAAACAAATGAGACTGACCTTTTCCTGGTGAACTGAAAATGTCCTCACACAAGACCCTTTCCTGCTATCCTTGGCTGCGATCAAACCTCGTCCTGGCTTCCAGTGATGTTCTCCTTTGAAAAACTAGCTCGAATAGCTCTCGTTCCTGCTTTTGTCGTGATGCTGTGTTCTACCTTTTTCGAAACTGCTATCAGCTACCGGGACACTCTGGGCTCAAGGAGGTTCTTTTACTCTCCACCTGGCCTACTTCTCGTTCCACGATAGATACTCCACACTCACGGAACTACACCGGCTTTCTCACTCCTCGAACACTACCGTCTACTACTCGACTTCACTTCTCGACAGCTCAAAACATTCTGCCTCACTTTGTCATCCATTCCCCTACTTTCTAAATATCCCTTCCAGATTCACAAATCAATCTTCCACCACCAACTCTCATTCGTAATATTCCTCAAAAGCAATTTTTAATCTTTCTAAATATGCTTAATGGATTTCAAAAGAAAATATTTAATTCCCATTCTAAAATACTTTCTAACTATTTACAAATTTTAATGACCTATTCTCTCTTTCAAATGAGTCTTATTTAGCATAGGCTAATGATCGAAACCTTCCGCGAAAAAACGATAATGAACTATCATCTATTTCACTGAGTTTTATTTAGCATAGGCTAATGATCGACCTTCCGAGAAGAACGATAATGGTACGCGTCATTCACTTTGTTTATCTAAGCACATTGTTCCGAGTTTCGTACGCTTATTCTAATCACTTCTTAAAATTACATATAACAATTTGTTGTATACAGGTTGTTTTAAATTTATATGCCCGTGGTTGAGAAAATTGAAAATATTTTATATTAAATTGAATTCTGTTTATAATTATCAAAATTTAATTTTCATATCAAATAGAAATATAACAAAATATATATATATATATATATATATATAAAATTCTTAAGGGCCGGTTGTTCGAACGCTAATCAACAATGATCACTATCAAATATTTAATTACTGTCACCAAAACTGTCAATGTCAACTTTTATTGGGTTGCTGAAAACATAATTGATTATAATTATGAGATTAGTTAATCAATTAACATAACAATTATTAACATAATTGATTAAGTAATTTTATAATTGTAATCAATTATGTTTTCAGCAACCCAAACAAAGTTGACATTGACAGTTGGTGACAGTAATTAAATATTTGATAATGATCATTGTTGATTAGCGTTCGAACAACCGGCCCTTAGTTTTAATGGTTGTAATTAAATATTGCACATTGCTCGAAGGAATGAAGTGGTTTAAAAGGTTTTCAAAGGCTTTTTTGTAGGATGTCTTCTGTGCGGATATCTCTGATTTTACACTTTTACACAAAAATATTACCAGCTTTTGTGACACAGGTTATTTTGACGGGTACATTTAACGTTTCTTTGTTTCAAAGCATACTTGAGAATTATAAATAAATCACGTTATAATTCTTATTTTTGAAAAAAATGTTTTATATAATAAAATATTTGCAAAACCATAATAGTCCTGTCGCCAGTGGGGGTACAACGACCTCATTAATTCAGATCGACTTTCCCAAGTTTTTTGTATGTATTTTGGCCCGTAGAACACGATTTTTTTGGGTAACAGTCGATCCGGATGTCGATAAGATTGTTATAAACAAAGAACTTGAGGAATTACATAACAGCGATTTTTCGCAAAACAAAACATTTTTTTGTATTTTTTGGGTAATTCTTAGCAAAAAATGTTTTTACAAGATTTTTCGTAGGATGCATAGTTTTCGACATACACGCGGTTGAACTTTCAAAAAATCGAAAAATTACAATTTTTGAACCCGAGTAACTTCTGATTGAAAAATAAAATAGCAATTCTGCTTACCGCATTTGAAAGTTCAAGTCAAATTCTATTGATTTTGATTACTTTCATTGCTAAAAATTAATTTTTTTATTGTTAAACAAAGCTATAAACACACAGTGATTGAGTGATGTTTTCAATGCATTTCTCATTTGAAATCGAACGAGTAGGCGCGCATATAGAAAATTTCTGCGTAGATTACGTAGGTACCTACATTAAAACACATGCATTGGGCACGGGAAATACTACGTGTTTATGGCTTCTTTTAACAAATAAAAACTTAATTTTTAGCAATGCAAATAATCAAAACCAATAGAATTTGACTTGAACTCTCAAATTCAATAAGCAGAATTGCTATTTTATTTTTAATCAAAAGTTATTCAGGTTCAAAAATTGCACTTTTTTGATTTTTTGAAAATTCAACCGCGTTTATCTCTAAAACTATGCATCCTACGAAAAAACTTGTAAGACCATTTTTTGCTGAGAATCACCCAAAGAATACAAAAAAAGATTTGTTTTGCAAAAAATCACTGTTATGTAATTCCTCAATTTCTTTGTTTATAACAATCTTATCGGACATCCTGATCAATTGTTACCCAAAAAATTCGTGTTATACGGGTCAAAATACATAAAAAGAACTTGGGTAAGTCCATCTGAATTAAGGAGGCCGTTGTACCCCCCCTGGCGACAGGACTATAACATCCATAGTCCTTTTTTTTTAATATCTAGAAAACGAAATAACCTAGCATATTCAATCTTATACCAAAAGAAAGGCTGTCATATTTTCTACCAAATACGGAGGGTGGATCTATATTCACATTTTAGGATAAGAATATCTTTCTTTCTTTACCATACCATTGTGATCCGAGTATTACACGTACTAGATTTATGCATTAAAAATGCATATTTGTTTAAATTAAAAAGGTGTTTCCTTATGAAATTAACAACCTTATAGTTGTTGCTTTACATCATGTGACACCTCATTTAAAAGCTTCTGAAATACTGATTACAAAAATGTATGATACTTTAATCCTTTTTAAGAGCATAGGCGCAAAACTTCGGTCGAACTCTTTTTAAACGCATTAATTTTTTTTGAATCCTGAGAAAACTAATAAGTATTTTTGAAAAATTTAAATTTAATTATCGAGGGCTGACAGGGCCTACGAATAAACAAAAAGTTTCTTTTGAATGATATATTTGACATTAAATATCAGACTAAATTTTCTCTTTTTTTTCGCCCCTGTGACTTATTAAAATAAACAATATAGGAGTTCTCAGGGACTTTCGACCATCGAGAATAGTGCAATATTCCATTCTGCGTTTAAATTTTTCAAAAAGATTTATTAGTTTTTCATGATTCGAAAAAATGATTGCATTTAGAAAGAATTCGACCGAAATTTTGCGCCTACGCTCTCAAAGAGGATTGAAGTATTATAGGGTTAAGGATCCTATTATGAGACCCGTTCCTAATATGAGACCCCTGTCTCTAGGGGTGGGCAAAGTGTGGCCCGCGGGCCGCATGCGGCCCTTTATACATTTTTTTGCGGCCCGCGGAAAAAAGTAAATTATTTTCATTTAAAGATATTTCTTAAATTATTGCTAATATTAATAAATAAATATAGATAAAGCAGCTATTAATTGACACTTTCGCAGCGGTGATTTTTCTGCAAATTTTCAACATAACGCGGGCAATTATTTGAGTTTCCGGCACAGAATTTTGTCGGCTCCCCCAATGAAATCCATGAAATTTCAACAAATGGAAACGATATTTTTGAACTAATCAGGAACTGTTTAAAAAATTTTAAATTAACCCGTAACCCCCTAGTAAGTGTAACAACCGACGGGGAACCAAATTTACAGTTGAATCCGCGAATCTTTACCCGTGAGTCATCAAACGGCATCACGGGTAAAGATTCGCGGACTCAACTGTAAGAGGAGCAAATATTGTGATGTTCAGAAAACTTAAAGGTTACGTTCATGAACAATTTCCAGAACAGGTGTTATGCAAAAATGTTTTGCAAGTAGACAACGTCATTTCAATTATAACTAATATTGTCAATTGTATTCGTTCAAAATGATTAAAATATCGTGCATTCATAGCATTTTTGGAAGAGTTAGAAACAGAACATACTGATGTCTTATACCACAATCATCTTCGATGGTTAAGTTTAGAAAAGGTTCTTAAAAGATGCTGTGAATTAGGGGAGGAAATTGCTTTATACGCCAGTCAATGAGAGCAAGATATTACCTCCGAATTATATCCCATTGCATGGATTTTAATGAAATTTTGGGAATAGCCTCTACTTATCTCCTAATTCAAAGTCTACCCTATGACGACGTGCGCTTTTATCTTTGGGGGCGGTTCCCACCCCTTCATGGATGTGGAAAATTTTTTGGTCAAAATAACCACGGAAGTCGCTAGAGAACCTAATTCTATTCTATAATTTGTTTTGGAAACTCAATACTTTTGAGTTATTCGTGGTTGAAAATTGGCGATTTTCACTAAAAAATTACACCTTTTCGGACGGTTTTTTGCGAATACCTTAAAAACTATGCATCTAACTAAAATAACTATACTTATAATACATTTTTGTAGGTTATAAGAAAACGAAGAGACTCGTTCATAAATCTTCTAATTATAATACAACAAGAGATAATATGGTAGGTGAGAAGAGTTTGTTTTTTGGTGCATACTCAAATCAGTGTATTCAACTTGAAATAACAGAGAAACGGTCGATTTCAGGTGTATAATGCTACCAATACCTTTTGTAGTGCTTGAAAAGATCTTTAAAATGAGCAATATTAAATGTCGATTACTTTCAACCTAAGTGAGATAGGCTGCAAAAAATTGATGACTAATGTATTTTAAGAAAAAATGAGAAGTATATTTAACCCCTCATCCACCAAAATTTAAATGCATTGTTTTCCTTATACAATACCTTTTACTACAGTGTTATTTATATGTTCAAAAAGTTGGACGGGTTTAAAATAAATGGTTTTTGAAAAACATTAGATCAAATTATAGAGAGCATTTTTATATTTTCTTAAAAATCTTTATTTTTCTCCATGTAACTTGTAAATGATAAGAGATAGAGTAATGAAAAATAAAAACAAAATGTTTATCCAAAAAACCCTACTTTTTGTTAAAGTATCTTGTTTTCGTATCTCTTATTATAATTTTCGAGTTATATGGAGAAAAAGGAATATTTTTTTCAAAAACCAATCATTTTAAACCCGTCCATCTTTAGGTAGTAAGTAACACTATAATAAAATGTATTATATGTACAAAAAAACGATGCATTTAAATTCTGGTTGATGAGGGGTTAAATATACTTTTTATATACTCATTTTTTTCTTAAAATACATTAGTCATCAATTTTTTTGCAGCATATCTCGCTTAGTTTGAATGTAATCGACATTTAATATTGCTTATTTTAAAGGTCTTTTTAAGAACTACAAAAGGTATTGGTAGCATTATACACCTAAAATCGACCGTTTCTCTGTTATTTCAAGTTGAATACACTGTTTTAAGCATGCACCAAAAAAAAACAAACTCATTACCTTCTCTTTTGTAAATTACTCTGCGATTCAAAAACATATTCCGATGTGCATCACTTTACGCTTTAACAGACAAAAAAGAAATTCTAAATAAAAGTTGTCAAAACTTTAAACGCGATTTACTCAAAAGCTACCTACTTGACAGATCCACCTGAAATTTTTCATAAATTTTCTTTAGGCATTTCGTGAGGTAACTCTGTCGAGATATTTTTTAGGCTTATTTTTTGTTTAACAATAATAAATATGTTAATTTTTACCCTTTTTACAAAAAATTTCGTTATTTTGACTTCTGGGTGATTTAAAAATCTCAAAAATCGTTAAAACTAAAAAACTCGGGAGCGTTATCTCAAGAAGAAACTCATGCTAATAAAATATTTTTGACTTTTTGTTTCACATGATCCAATTACGAGTTCTGATATTTATTGCAAAAATTTTTTTTGAGGTGTCTGTAAAAATTTGCCACCGTTGGCTTATTTTTCAATATTTAATCTTGAATTTTTTTGAATATTCTTTGAATTATATTAAATATGTTTATTTAATTTAAAAATAATATAATTCTACCATAGTTTCAAATAAAATTCAAAAAAGGTGCTTGAATTGTTGATTTCAAACCATACACCCCCCCCCTTAACAAAATTAGTAAAAAGTTAAAAATTCGAACATGTTAAGGTAACAAAAATTGCAGCCCTCGGTAATGGACCAAGAACATTTTGTGGCCCTTTCTAAAAAAAGTTTGCCCACCCCTGCTCTAGAGTCTTGTAAGTACTGCAGCCTGGTGAATGGGGTAAAAACTAAGCTCTGGTAGTGTTTATAGTAGGCTGTGAATAAATCGAGTTTCTGTGATTTAGTATTACCAGTCAGTGAAGTTTTTAAGTTTTTTGCGAGTCAAAAGTTTTTTAATCGGTGTAGCTCAAACTGAATTTGTATTTTTAAGGTGAGAGAAAAAAAAATCACCTTACTTAGTAATTAGTTGATAGCTACTTAAATTGGTTACAGAAACACGCAATTATAGTGGCGCAAAAACCAATCCTAACCTCAAAACACGGACTAAAAAGTTCACACGTGGTTGTTCCTAATATGAGAGCCTCAAGTGTGCCTAATAGGGTACTGTAATGCTTTGAGTATAGCATCATTAGACCAGTAAGGATCTGCGAAAAACGTCTATTTTTGGATGTGAGTGGTGGCATTCGGATTTTTGCAGATAAAGTTAGGTGACACCTTCAGTAATAATAATTGACTTATACTCCTTCTCAAATATGCCCGGAACATTAATAAAAAAATTAAAATATTTGAAAATTTCGAAAAACATCGATTTTTTTCTGCTTTCTTTGCTTATAACTTTAAAACGATTCGTTTTGGAACAAAGTCGTAGAGAAATAAAATAAAGAAATATGTTGTATGACATACGACTGGTAAAACATGTCTTAAGGTATTACCTTTTCTGCAATATAGCAATAAATACAAAATAAGGGGGCAAAATAAGTCTGTTGTTATTCAATATTTTTTAACCACTTTGGAGGCACTTAGAACCTTAGTAATTCACTTAGGAAATTCTTTGGAACATACTTAAATCGTGTACCAAATTTCATTAAAATCGACTTAATAAATTTTGCATAATAAATTTGCAATCTAAATGTTTTTAAAAAAGTTCAAATTTTTAAAATTTTTCTGAGCAAAAAGTAGACCATTTAGAAGTTGGCTAATTTTTTTACATATAAAGAGGTGCTCTACCTATCTAATACACTTTACAGAATTAAAATCGGATTATTTAAGGGGCCCCAGCAATGTTTTAAATTTATAAACAATTTTTTGGCTTATAAACAAATAGCTTTGTTTAATAATAAAAAAATTAATTTTTAGCAATGCAAATAATTAAAACCGGTATAATTTGACTTAAACTTTCAAATGCTGTCAGCAGAATTGCTATTTTATTTTTTAATCAAACGTTATTCGCGTTCAAAAATTGCAATTTCTCAATTTTTTGATAGTTCCACCGCGTTTATCTTGAAAACTATGCATCCTACGAAAAAACTTGTAAGAACATTTTTTGCTTAGAATTACCCAAGAAATTTTGCGAAAAATCTATTTTATGTAATTCCTCAAGTTCTTTGTTTATAACAATCTGATCGACACCCGGATCAACTGTTACCCAAAAAAATTCGTGTTCTACGGGTCAAAATTCATAAAAAAACTTGGGTAAGTCCATCTAAATAAAGAGCCCGTAGCACCCCCTCCTGGCCACAGCACTAATTTGTTTATAAGCCAAAAAATTGTTTATAAATTTAAAACATTGCTGAGGTTGCTTAAATAATCCGATTTAAATTCTGTAAAGTGCATTAGATAGGTGGAGTACTTCTTTATATGTAAAAAAATTGACAAATCTTTGTATGTTCTAGTTTTTGTTGTGCAAGATTTTAAAAAATCTTAATTTTCTAAAAAAAGTTTAGATTGCAAAATTATTATGCAAAATCTAGTAATTCAATTTTAATGAAATTTGGTGTACGGTTTTAGCACATTACAAAAATTTTCTAAGCGAATTAGGAAGGTTCCAAGTGTAACCTAAGTGATGGAAAATCATTGAATAAAGACAGGCTTGTTTTGCCCCCTTATTTTATATTTATTCCTATTTTGAAGCAAGGGTGATAAATTAAGACATTTTTAACCAATCGCATGTGATATAAAATTTAATTATCTTTGTTTTATTCCTATTGGACTTTGTTCTAAAATGAATAGTTTTTAAGTTATAAGCAAAAAACGTAGAAAAAAAACAAAATTTTTTAAAATTTTTAAATATTTTATTTTTTTTATTAATGTTCCGGGCATATTTGAGAAGGAGCATAAATCAATTATTATTAACGAAGTTATCACCTAACTTTATCAGCAAAAATCTGAATGCCACGTCTCACATCCACCTCAAAACAGAGCCTTACTTCTCTACATGTCTTTTTACTATTTTATTGGGAAATAAGCCGCAATTTAAGTTAAAAATGAAATTTATTGATGTTTAGACTTCCAATTTTTATTTTTAACTTAAATTGTGACTTATTTAAAAAAAAATAAAGAAAATTACATAATATGCCTCAAAGAACCAGTTTCAGAAAAATAGAATCATGTCTACAGCATGTAATACAGTTTATATCCAGAACAATGCGTTAAAATAATTTGTATCACCTGTTTAACCTATTTAACGTGGTGTCTCATATTATTAGGATACCACATGGTCTCATAATAAGACACCTTTTTTTAAGTTGGGAATTTTGACATTTTTAAAAAATTAATTTATTGGTAAAAAAATATTAGTTTAAAATTATCTGACATAATCTGGCATTATCTGGAATAATTATCTGACATGTATCTAATTTAACGATTACCAAGAGTTAAAAAAAGGGTCTCATATTTGGATCCATTACCCTACATTTTTGTAATCAGTATTTCAAAAGCTTTTAAATGAGGTGTTACATGATGTACTTTCCCATTTAAAAAAATCAAAATTATGCTTGTCACCTGAAGAGGGATCGCGTAAAGTTCGAAACATTGATGCTATAATATACTATGATTATTTTAAAAATCAACCTGTCCGACCGTTTTGCTTATATGCTAAAAATAAATTAGTTAAAATTAAATTAATAAGTTAATAAGGGGGGATTACCACTTATTCCAGCGCACTCTATAACTATTTTAATGGAAAATAAAATATTTTTGGCTTGTTTGTTTGAACAGTTTTTTATAATTAATTCAAAAAATTAATATTTTTAGTAGTGATGTATGATACATCAAATATTTTATCCTAAAACTATTAAATAATATTTAAAAATAAACTACTTAATTCAAATGTCTTTTACTCACCCTTAAAACTGTAATCCAAATGCTCCGTCACGAGGTTTGAATTTCAAACTCGAGCGCACTTCGCGAGGAGACCCCCAACTGCCGCTCTCCACGATGTCGTCGACATAGCGTTGGATACGGAGAATTAGTGGAGAGAATATTGGAGAATTATTGTTGATCCATTGGCCGATAGGAGAGACTGCCGAGCGCATGGAAATTTCGGAATGTAGCTCCGTCTCACGGCTACACAGGTGTCACATGGCTGGAAAAAATGAATCTTTCATCGGGCGCTTGCTACTAATCGCAGGGAAAGTGTACTGGATAATGGATTATGTGGGTTCTAATGTTACGTGGTAAATGGAAAGTCATATTTAATATGAACTTTGCATACAAATTGCCTGGGGTTTATCTCGAAATGTTTAAACTTGTCTTTTTTAATTTTACATTCACCAACAACTTGAAAAGAACGGAAGTCTGCATTGTTTTATACAGTATGTTACAAATCTATGGAATAAATTCATTATTTTAGAAGCAGAAGGCTTTTAAAAGATATATTCTTCTTATTTATGTACCACGTCCTTTCAAAACGTTGGTTACCATCATTCTTCTTCTTGTTGTGTTGTCTCCATCAGCAGAGGTTAGCGACTGCATTGGCAAATTTTTCTAATATTTTTAAGCCATAAAGTCTGGCACCTACCAGGACCACGTTTTCCTTTAATCTACCCCTGGATAATCTGTTGCACAGGTGGTAATTTTCGTTTCTCCTTATATGTCCCATGTACTTAATTACTTACTTTACTCCTCTTGATTCCATTTGGAACATAGGGCCTCTACAGTCTCCCTACATTCATCTCTGTTTCTGGCCAGGGCTTTCACCTCTTTCCATGTTAACCCATTGTCTTCTAGCTCTCTGGTAATATTTCTTTTCCAGGATGTCATTGGTCTGCCTTGTTTTCTTTTTCCACTTGGTTGGTAATCCAGGGCTTGTTTAGTTATATCATCTTCATTTTTCCTTAATGTGTTTCCAATAACTTCCATTGTTACTTATCCGATTTGGCCAATATATTTGCAATATTCGTCTAAGGCATCTTTTTACAAAAAATCTTTGAACCTTTTGTATAACCTTTTTCTCTATTTTCCAAGTTTCTGCTGCATATAACAAAATGCTCTTTACATTCGTAATAATAAATATCCTGATTTTGGTTTTGGTTGTTAATTTATTGGACTCCCATGATTTCTTCAGCATATAGAACGCATTTTGGGCTTTAGTTATTATTCCATTAATTTACTCTTCTATTCCACCGCTAGCGTCAATTATGCTTGCCAGATAGCAAAACTTCTATACATTTTCTACTTCTTCTCCTTCAATGAATATACCCATTTCTCTTTCCGTATTTATCTTCATAAGTTTGGTTTTTCTTGTGTTAATCTCTAATCCTATTTTTCTTGCTTCTTTTGCCACCTTTTCTGTTTTTTTCTGCATATGTTGTCTTTTTTCGGAAACCAGACATATATCAGTCGAAAAGTCTAGATCTTCAAGCTGACCGAAAGCATTCCATCCAATTCCTATTTTATTTTTCGTTGCCTTCTTCATGACCCAGTCGAATAAGATCAAAAATATGGTTGGAGATAGAATACACCCCTGTCTGACTCCACTGTCTATGTTGATTGGTTCTGTGAGTTTCCCATTGTGCATGATTTGTGCAGTATAGTTTCATAAAAAATTTTGATAATTCTTATGTATTTTAATGGAATACCATATCTCTTAAATATTTCCCACATTTTTTCTCTGTTAATCCGGTCAAAGGCTTGTCTAAAGTCAATGAAATTTATATAGATTTTGCTCTGCCATTCTATTGTTTGTTCTACAATGTTTCTTAATGTGTTAGTATGATCTGTGCATGCTTTATTACTTCTGAAGCCCGCTTGTTTGGTCTTAACAACTGGTATATAGTTTCTTTCATTCTTTCTAGTATCATCCTTGTCATGACTTTACTCACTGTAGAAAGTAGTGTTATTGCTCGCCAATTGTTGCAACTCGTTTGATCTCCCTTCTTGGGCATCTTTACAGAGTAAAGATGTGTCTCATGTAGTTAACTTGTCTAACTTTGACGATCTTTGGCACAAGGGCGGATCCAGGGAGGGGGGCATGGGGGCCATGGCCCCCTCCGAGAATTTAAAAAATATATAAGTTTAAATATTTGCAGTTCAAATGATTTTAATTGCAAACACATGTACAAAACAGGGGATACATATGTTTTCTGGACTAGAATTGAACAAAGACAGTAACAAAAGCTTCAAGAATGGCATTGGATGTTTTATAAATTAAAATGTTGATAATTTTACAAAGTACCAATTGTTAGAACGACCTTGACAGCCATCAAAATCGTGTCAATTTCCATATTCTATATACACAAAGAATAAAAAAGAAATGAACTGTTACTTGGGTCACTAGCACTTAGAACAAAGGAGTTGGTTAGTATTTTCGCACAGCCAAAAGGAATTGTTTTACAAGTATTGCGTTTTATTTTTTTATTGAAAAATATGGTCACAATAAAGGGATGACAGCCCAAAGCCTTGTCATGAAACCTTTAACATCTTTCACCAAACTCATGAGCAAAGACGGAGCCATACAAACGCATGAAAAACGTCATACCACAAGGACTGCGTTCAGCTTGAGCTGGATTTTCTACAAAGTTATCGCAACCCTGGAAAGTCAGTCATTAACCAGATAGACTCTCAGAGGTCTAAACAGACACAAAAAAATAAAGAAAGACTACGACCAATAGTAGGGTCTATAGTATTCTTATCTTAGGTCGACAAAATATTCCTCTAAGAGACCATCGTGATGATGGCCATCTGCTTCTGGACAAAGATGCTGGATCTAGCAATGAGTGGAATTGTTAAGGTTTAAAATCGCATCAGGAGATAAGACTCTTAAATAACACCTATCCACAGCATCTTCCTGAGCAACATACATTAGTAGCACCAGTCAAAATCAATTAATAACATGTTGTGGTGAAGAAATAATTAAACAAATAATGAATCATGTTCAAAGTGCAAATTATTACTCTGTGATATTAGACGAAACGACCGACGTATCCTACGTGGAACAGCTTTCTCTAAATTTGAGATACATACACAATAATAACATCCGTGAAGACTTTGTCAAGTTCAGTGGCGCTTATGAGAACCTTAAAATAATTAGTGAAAATCAAGAAAGAGGGAAAGAACAATGCCTGACAGGAGAAGCATTGGGAAAAATAATATTAAACTTGTCGAAAGAACTGCACTTGGATCCGAAGAAATGTGTAGGAATCGGTACTACGGCACGAATAGTGAATTTTAAGGCACTTCTTCATCATCATCATTGGCTCGACAGCCCTTTCTGGGTCTTGGCCTGTTCCAGGATTCTTCTCCACTCTGATCTGTTTCGTGCTTTTTTTCTCCAGTTTTTTATTTTTAAGGTTTTTATATCATTTTCTATTTGTTCTAAATATCTCAGCTTCGGTCTTCCTCTTGTTCTTTTTCCTACTGGCATCTGTTTGAATATTTTGTTTGGTATTTCGCCTTCTTCCATTCTATCTACATGTCCCATCCAACGCAGCCGTCCTATTTTAATGAATGTTATGATATCTGGATCCTGGTATATTTCGTATAGTTCAAAGTTGTACCTTCTTCGCCAAATTCCATTTTCTTTTGTGCCCTTATAAATGTGTCGCAAGATTTTTCTTTCAAAGGTGGCTAACAATGTTTCCTCTCTTTTAGTGAGTGTCCACGTTTCTGAGCCATATGTGAGTACCGGTCTTATTAGGGTTTTGTATATTTGGCATTTTGTTTTCCTTGCGACGTTGTCTGATCTTAGTTGCCGAATTAAGTCATGATAACTTTTATTGGCAATAAATATTCGCCTCTTCACTTCGTCTGCTACGTTATTATCAGATGTGACTAGGGATCCCAAGTATGTAAAGTTTTTTACCCCCTCAATGTTGTATTCTCCTATTGTTATATTTTGTGTCTGCCTTATTTCTGTGTTTTTACTTACCTGCATATATTTTGTTTTGTTCTGTTTGATTTTCAGGCCACTATTTTGTGCAGCTCGTTCTATTTGATTGAATGCCTCTATTATTTCTCTTCTTCATCTTGCGATTATGTCAACATCATCTGCAAATGCTAGTATTTGCACGCTTTTATTAATTATTGTTCCTCGAGTATTGACTGTTGTGTCCCTCATCTTACACACGGTAAAAGTGTGTGAAATGTGCCTTAAAACTCACCATTCTAACAATAATTCCTAAAAATTACCCCCCATACTTCCAGTACCTCTCCCCAAAAAAAATTCATGCCCCCTCCCGAAAATCGGTCCTGGATCCGCCCTTGCTTTGTCAGCTCCCTATCTGTACCTATTCCCATCAGAACATTTGTCATAACATTTTCGTTGGTGGTGTGGGTTGTCCAAGGTATTTTCCAGATTCCTCTAAAAACCAGAGTTCAAAGGCTTCTAAGTTATTCATCAGCGTTATGTTGAGCGTCCAGGTCTCCGTTCCATACAAAAGTATTGACCATACATAGCAATGCAAGAAGCGACGTCTTTTGTTCAACAACTTTCATTAAAAAATAAAATTTTGTCTCTACGATTCTTCTAGCTTTTATTTTAACAAAAAAAAACAAAAACTTTCATTAAATCAGAAAAAAACAAATTTTTGTCTTTACACATTACTTTACACTATTTGTACACATTTCCGGAAAAAGAGTACGGCACTGGCAAGTTGGAAGCTTGTTGATGTGTCCATTCTAATTAACACTATCTAAGCAAATCCTCCTTCCTGGGCTTATATATTTATACCCTAAGCTGTAACGTTATTATTGATATTCTCTTTATGAAGAAAAGGTAAGTCAGGAGACTTCCCTTAAGCCGGGTCGCATATTTACAGATGCTTGCGTGTGTAGACACCAGGGTGTTAAAATCAGTTAGGGTTTGGAGAAACGGTACATTTACAGATGCTAGCGCGTGATGGCACCACGGTGTTGAAACCAGTTAGGGTTTGGAAAAACAGTACGTTTACAGACGCTAGCGTGTGTTGACACTAGGGTGTTGAAATCAGTTAGGGTTTGGAAAAACAGTACATTTACAAATACTAACAGATTTGGACACCAGAGTGTTGAAACCAGCTAGCTTTTTTAGTACTTATACATGCATAGATGCTAACGGCTATTGACTTTGATTTTATATACCTACTGTTGTGGAAAAATATTTAAGTGATTTAGGTATTAATAAATAATTAAACGTTGTTGGGATATAAACAATAATATATTAACACAAAAAACAACATAAAAAATAATGTTGTTCTGAAGCTATGTGCTTGTGGCATTTTTATAATTAACTATTTAGATGGGAAATAAGCCACAATTAAATTAAAAAAATAATTTTATTAACGGTTCGACGCCCAAATCGGGTGTCGTTGTCAAAATACAAAATACGTACTACTAAATTAAACAAAAATGTTGTTGTTTAGTAAAAAATACTTTAAAATGTTATATGTATGAATTGCCAATATAAATGAGTCAGATTAAAAAAATATTAGTAGAATTTTTTACTAAGCAACAACATTTTTGTTTAATATACAGGGTGTTTGGTAAAGAATGGGCCTTAGTTTAGCTTAACCTCAGGTTCCCGAGGTTAAAATAGGCCGATTTAAGCAACTTACCTTAGTACAAAGTTTATAATAACCGAGATACAGGGTGTCAAAGTTAAACTTTTTTTTTTATTTATTATTGAATATTTCCTGACAGATATGAGATAACAACATGAAATTTGGTATGTGGGGTTTTTTTGGGTCGAGAAAACTAAATTCACTACCAAAAATTATATATTGCCCAGAGGGCGCCACATACGCCTTTCAGAACTTATTTATTACGTTACATTTTTTTATCCCTCACTCTGTATAATTTTGACATTAAAATTTTTATTCTCCTATTAGTTTTACTTTAAAAATCTATAGTTCTTTCATCTCTCTAAACTCAACGGTTTTCGAGATAAACGCATTTTAAATCTGCGATACACCATCATTTTTAGCATAATTATCATTGTAGTTACACCCGAAAAATAACTTAAAACCATAATAATTGTGCCAGTTCTCAAATTTATGGCATTGCATCGCAAATTTCATTTGAAGAAATTTGCGATACATTTTTGGATGATTTTATGGTTTTAAGTTATTTTTCTGATGTAACTACAATGATATGCTAAAAATTATGTTGCACCGCAGATTTAAAATGCGTTTATCTCGTAAACGGTTGAGTTTAGGGAGATGAAAGAGGTATACCTTTTTTAAGTAAAACTAATAGGGGAATACAAATTTTAATGTCAAAATTATACGGAGTGACGGATAAAAAAATTGAACGTATTAAATGAGTGCTGAAAGGCTTATGTGGCGCCCTCTGGGCAACACATAACTTTTGGTAGGGAATTTAGTTTTCTCGTCCCGAAAAACCCCCACACACCAAATTTCGTGTTGATGTCTCATGCTTGTCAGGAAATATTCAATAATAAATAAAAAAAAAGTTTAACATTGACACCCTGTATCTCGGTTATTATAAACTTTGTACTAAGGTAAGTTAGCTTAAATCGGCCTATTTTAACCTCAGGAACTTGAGGTTAGGCTATGGCCTATTCTTTACCAAACACCCTGTAGTAGTATTTTTTATTTTGACGACACCCGATTTAGGCATCGAAACGTTAATAAAATTATTTTTTTCAATTTAATTGTGGCTTATTTCCCATCTAAATAGTTAATTATACAAATTCCAAAAGCAAATAGCTTCAGAGCAACATTATTTTATGTTGTTCTTTTGTGTTAATATATTATTGTTTATATCCCAACAACATTTAATTATTTACTAATACCTAAATCACTTAAATATTTTTCCACAGCAGTAGGTATATAAAATCAAAGTCAATAGCCGTTAGCATTTATGCATGTATATTAATTACTAAAAAAGCTAGCTAGATTCAACACTTTGGTGTCCAAATCTGCTAGTATTTGTAACTGTACTGTTTTTCCAAACCCTAACTGATTTCAACACCCTAGTGTCAACACACGCTAGCGTCTGTAAACGTACTGTTTTTCCAAACCCTAACTGATTTCAACACCGTGGTGTCAACACGCGCTAGCATGTGTAAATGTACTGTTTTTCCAAACCCTAACTGATTTCAACACCCTGGTGTCTACACACGCAAGCATCTGTAAATATGCAGCCGGGTCCAGAGTATATAACAAAACATGTTAAATATCAAAGTTTTGTAACTTGTTACAGAATTTTAAATACCAAAGTTTTAAAACACAGTTTTGTATAACATTTTTCTGTTATATATCATGTTTTATGTTATCCAACAGATGTCGGTAAACATTAAAGAAAGTTATAAAACCTTGTTGTAAAACCTCACCGCGACTGATCTACACCTAAAAACACGTTACAAACCATCGGAGTCATATCGCTTTGTTAGTTCTTGAGTATTATGGTGAATAATATGTAGCAACCACCTTGCGGAACCTTAAAAGCAAATCGGTGCAAATCAGCGCCAAAGGACACCGCACACATCTTATGGAAAATATAATGTCACTCAAATTCAATAAAATTTATACGAATAGATTCGTTTTAAATTAACGGTCAATTCTTATCATAGCGCCAACTCTTAATTATGATTAATTACGTCGCAAATTGCAATTAAAGTTTATCGAAATCACATTTTTGGAGTCCATAAAGTGTCAGTTACAATCACTATTGCTCTGGGTGCTATTCAAAACAGCTTAAATCCCGCTGGGCCTAAGCGGATTAGTGAAACTAATCCGCTGATTTATGGAGTACCGATAATTTGGGTATTTTAAAATATTTTTTCTCTCTCTAACTTATGTACGTACCCATTTGATTTCAGATTTATTTATATATCAATTTCTGCTCTTATTATTGAAAATTCAGAGTTAGCGCAATGATAAGAATTGACCGTTAATTTGAAACGAATTTTTTCATATAAATTTTATTGAATTTGAGTGACATTATATTTTCCATAAGATGTGTGCCGTGTCCTTTGACATAAATAATATTCTCTACAGAACAGATTGTTCAGAGATACAACCTGGAACATTCACTACTACTTTTGCTACACAGATGCACACTGCTTCATCAGCTACTCCAACAGGAACTCAACCATACAATAAATCTGAGCCTTTCTTCATTTCGTCCATTACACCTACATCCGCTACTTCTCCAGCTACACCAATTCAAACAGAAACTGACACTCAATCATGCACAGGTGCAGAAGATAATACTGAGTACTAGTATTTTTGTAATAGATAGATAGTAATAGATAATACTAGTATTTTTGTGTGAAGTGGTTAATTTGGTGGCCGTGGAAGCAGATTCGTGTTTGAGACGAAATTGTGATCAAGTCGAGAAGTACAAACTCCTTGTGTCCAAATAGATTCCAGTTTCTGTCTGGAACCAGTAGCCGATTTATATCAACTTGCATGAGATATCGAGCTGAGAGAAGAAATCTTGAAATTATAAAGATAGATATTGTTTGTATCGAGTCAGAGATATAGTTGAGGAGAGAATTCGAGCGAGTGCTGTTTTTGTTTGGGAAACAGTTTGAAGGAGAAGGACAGTCGCAGCATCATAGGTGCACGTTTTGGGAGAACCGAGGACAACACAATCCATGAGAAGAAAGTTTTTATTGGAAAGTTTTATTATATTTGGTTTTGTTTTCATGAGTAGCAGTTAAAATAATTAATTAATTAATCGAATTAATGAGATGCTGATCAATCTCATAACAGAGAGAAAATACATCTCATACAAATAAATCTCATAACAGAGAGCATAATAATATATAAAAGTCAGAAAAAATTCAAGTTTGGTTTTTCAATCAAAATTGTAATAAAATGCCTTTTACTTCAATCTCCCCACCTTATTACTTTTTAGTTGAACGTTTATTGATTTCAATTGTGACCATTATAAGGTTTTCATACATGTTTTAATCATTTATTGAATGACTTGTTTAAGTTGAACAGTAAACATTAATAATTAATTAAATAATCGATTGATTTTATCACTAGCCTTTTGTATGACGTTGCATGAAGTAGTGCTATTTTCTATAGCTCCAAAAACACACACAGCTTATTTGAAACTGATTTCTAAAGACTTTCTATTAGCAGGGATTTTATAGCTTATATTATATTTCGTTTATTTTCGTTAGCAGGGCAATTAAATTACCAAATGAACTATAGTGTTTTTCAATCGCCACGAAGTAATGGATTTGTAGAGGCAGACAGTTTCAAGTATGGACGTCTATGTTATTATTTACAGGGTACATAAAATGGACATTTAAAACTATTTCTTTCGAATAGGTAATGGTATTACTTCACTATCTACTTTACATGTGTTTTAAACTGTTTGTTGTAAATCTTTAAAAGTGACTATTTTACTTATTTCATTCATCGGAATGATCCTTGTTCAAGATACCATGAATTTAAAAGATGACTCAAAGTCATATTAAAATGTTACTCTCTGCTACCAAATATTGACATTTTGCTTTAAGCCTAAACATAAAATAAATATTGCACTAAAGTTCATAATGACAACTAAGTGTCTAATTGGCACTAAAAAAAAATTGAGCTATCCATGGACATCAGATTTATAAAGGGTATATCCAAGGACGACCAACCAGCCAGAAGTGTGAGCCAATTCGCACAATATCACAAGTAAATATACCAGAGTAAGACCAAAGAAATCAGTAACTAATATAAGTGAAGAATCGAACACTAATCAAAAATTTAACTAACAATGGACACCAGATTTATAATAGCATATCCAGAGAAGAACAATCAGGAAGATTTATGGAACAATTCTCACCAATATTGAATAATACAAATAGTAAACAAACCAAAGGAATCCAAAACTCATTAACCAAAATAAATATGGAATCGGACACTTAATCCAAAGTCGGACTATCAATGGACACCAGATTCATAAAAGCATATCCAAAGAAGAACGACCAGAAAGATGTATAGACCAATTCACATCAATACTCTTCTTCTTCTTTTACTTCTTGGAGCTCTTTCGATCTGTTTAATTCTGAAGCTGCCTCTGGTTAATTTCCTGGGAGGTGGATTGTCAACTATCCCTCCATCTTTTAGGTTGTCTTCCGGGGGGTCTTGAACCGGGCGAGTTGTTTTCTAGGGCAATTTTTGGGAGTATATTCTAATTCATTCGTCTTTCATGGTTGTACCACACCCTCTTGAGCTGCCTTAACCATATTACAATATCTTGAATTTTGCATTGCTCTTTAATGTCTGTTTCGTTTGCATCTGTTTCATTTTGTTGGTGTCTTCACGCACTTCTATGCCATATGTCATGATCGGTCGTATGCAAGTCTTGTAGATTCTAATTTTACTATCTGTGCGCATATACGGATTTGGCCAGACAATCTCCCGCAGACATCCTGACAATGCAGATGGTTTGTTGATCTGACTCCTCAGGTCCTTTACTGCGTCGTGAGTGCTTGATATATCTATGCCCAGATATCTGAATTGCATCACCTGTTCTATGGGTTTGTTCTCAACCACTAACTTACATCTGAGCGGATCTTTTGATGTTGTCATACATTTAGTTTTGTTGGTAGAAATGTTCATATTTAGTTGGCGGCTTACTTGAAAGAACTGAAAGAGCTGTCTCTGAAGATCATCTTCTGATTCAGCAATAATTGCTGCATCATCTGCGTAACACACCATACCAATTCTTTTGTTGCCCATTCTATATCCGAGATTAAGAGATGTTACTTTGTTTATAATTTTGCCCATGAGTAGGTTAAACAAGAAGGGGCTTAAACTGTCTCTTTGTCTAATTCCTGTCTTCTGCTTTAACTTTAATTACGTTGTTGTTATTTAGGTTATGGACTATCTTTGTTATGCTGGTCGGTGTTTTATTTTCTATTAATATATTTAGAATGTCTCCCAGGCCAACTCTGTCACACCAATACTAAATAAAATAACTAACTCAGGTCTACATACACCCACATCCGGTAATATTAGCCTATCCAAACTAACTAAACAAAAAAAGTGAGGAATCGGACATTTAATCCAAAATCGGACTATCAATGGACACCAGATTTATAAGAGCATATCCAAAGAAGAACGATGATGAAGATTTATGGACCAATTCTCACTAATACCAAATAAAATAAATTAGGTCTACATACACCCTCATCTAAATCATCTACATTCATCGGAATTTGTTTTCATTTTCGCGCCAATCTCTTTCCAATTATCGTTTTTTTTTATTTCGTTATAATATCTGGGAGTCTTTGTGTCCTTCCATCCATTCCATCTTGAAGCACTCAATTTCAAAATAACAATGACTGGAGCGCCGAAAGGTTTATAGCGATACGCTTTAATGACTATTTTTGCTAATTTTAATTTTAACATTTTTTCTCAAAACGAAATAATATGGGTCATATAAAGTCACCGTTAATATACAAACCAGACGCTAAGAAAGACATGGTTTTACGAAACGAATGCATCCCCTGACCATATGTTTTTGGAGTGTCATTATAACAAACTGAAGTCCCCATAAATTAATTGCCATATCAGACCATTATGTCAACAAATCACTTTGGGACATGCATTTCGTTTTTAAAACTGCAGAAGTGTGTCTGTTTTTATGCGTCAGATCGGAGTGATTTATTGTCCTCTCCGGGCCATATTGTAGAAAGGCATAACATCGATATAATAGATTGTGGCTTTTCTTAACCGTCTATTCACAGCGTGCAACCGAGGCACTACTCGCTAACGACCGACCCTTTTCCGAGATCTAACTAAGCAACACCTTTTTGTTACCAAAATAAATAAATGTTTTACTGTTCGTTGTTAACTTATTTTTATTATTTTTAATTAATACCGTCAACTCACACCTACCGGAATAGGTTCGCAAACTAGTCCAGATGTGAAATTATGACGAATCTCGTTCTGAACCTTTCGACAACCCTTTTCTTTGATACGGACGGATTTACCGACAGCCATGATACAATAACCCAAGATACTCACGTTGTGAGTAGATCCTTTAAATTTCGAATGCATTGCCAATATGATTTGGGGATTTTAGCGTTTAATATCAGTTGTGAAATTTTCTGGAAGTGCTGTTTTGTTTAGTATGATTAAATATAATTATTGAGAACATAATCTAATAATAGACATCAATTACACACATGATTTTTTTATTATTAGGCAAGATACGTCTCATTATACAGGGTGTAACAAAAATACAGGTCATAAGTTAAATCACATATTCTGGGAACAAAAATAGTTCGAATGAACCTAACTTACCTTAGTACTAATATGCACATAAAAAAAGTTACAGCCCTTTGAAGTTACAAAATGAAAATCGATTTTTTTAAATATATCGAAAACTATTAGAGATTTTTTAACGAAAATGAACATGTGGCAATTCTATGGCAGGAACATCTTAAAGACAAATTATAGTGAAATTTGTGCACCCCATAAAAATTTTATGGGGGTTTTGTTCCCTTAAACCCCCCAAACTTTTGTGTACGTTCCAATTAAATTATTATTGTGGTACCATTAGTTAAATTCAATATTTTTAAAACTTTTTTGGCTCTTAGTATTTTTTCGATCAGGCAGTTTTTATCGAGTTTCGGCTTCTTTTTTAATATGTTTACATAAAAATTTTATGGCGGTTTTGTTCCTTTAAACCCTCCAAATGTTTGTGTACGTTCCAATTAAACTATTACTGCGATACCATTAGTTAAACACAGTGTTTTAAAACTTTTTTGCCTCTTTGTATTTTTACGATAAAGCACCTTTTATCGAGATGTGGCTTCTTTTTTAATATGGTTCAAAATATACCTAAAAATGTAAATCTTAAATAAATTTTCATATTATTACCAAGTCTCCATAATCGTACTTGCCATATACAAAATATGTGGTGGATTTGACAAATATTCAAAATATCTCGATAAAAACTCGACTTTTCGAAAAAGTACTAGGAGGGAAAAAAGTTTTTAAAACATTGTGTTTAACTAATGGTACTACAATAATAATTAAATTGGAACGTACAAAAAAGTTTGGGGGGGTTTAAAGGAACAAAACCCCCATAAAACTTTTATGGGGTGTCTAAAATTCACTATAATTTTTTTTAAGATACTACTGCCATAAGAATGCCACATGTCCATTTTAAATAAAATATCTCAAATAGTTTTCGATATATTGGAAAAAATCGATTTTTATTTTGTAACTTCAAAGGGCTGTAACTTTTTTTATGTGCACATTTGTACTAAGGTAAGTTATGTTCAAATAACTATTTTTGGTCCCAGAATATGTGATTAAAATGACCTGTATTTTTGTTACACCCTGTATAATATACTGTATTTATAATACATGTACTTAAGATGAAATAAAGGTAACAATAAAATTGTAATGTGTTAAATGATAAAAAAGTTAAAGCTGTGGTAATTATGAAGCCCATGAGATATATTTTTTCATTTCAAGATCTCTTTTTCATTAATTATATTTATGATTACATCTCCTAATGGATATTCAAATATAATGGATATAAGGAGTATTTAAATCTAACGGTGAATATAATATTTTTTATCTATACATTTTGCTTAATAATAATAAAATACCAATTAAATGCATTTTAATTTATTCAATAAAAATTTTAGGGAGAAAGGTATTTTAATTAAAACACAGATTTACTTATAAATAATTTATTTCACTATTTTTTTAATTTTTCTTTTTCTTGTAATTCTAGCATTATAAAGATCATTATTTAGTTGTCTTATACGGAAATACATTCTCGAACGAAAAAACAGCATCTTGGTTTTAACTGGACAAGAAACAGAAGCAATCATGTCGAGTAATGTTTTTAAATAATTTTTACATATTAAGATGTTATGAAAATTGACGGTCTGAAATATTTTTTCCAGTTCTCCCATTTGCACCATCCATTCTGGAGAGGGTTTGATAAACCTCCCTTATTTAAATGAGACACATTGTGGGGAATGTATCCTGCCAAATTTTCCAATCCGCCATATTCAATTTCCGTCAACTCTTTATCTACAGTATCTTGTAGACTATGTAGACCATCGGTTTCTTCACAACTATTATTAATCGAAGAAAAATAGTTGGCACATAAATTTATTTCTTTGACAAGCACATCAGGTGTTGGATCTACTTCAGTATTTCCAAAGCTCGGCAACGATCCTTTATTCTTACCAAGAATGTTAGAACACAGTCGGTATCTGATTTCCAGAGCATTTGGATGATCATTGAGTCCTCCTTTTGACCTAATAGTGCCAAAAAAATTCTCCAATACCTCTTGGTTTAATCTATAGGTCAGAAAATATTTTATTGAGAATCTCGCCTTAAGGTCATCCAATAGTAATTTCAAGGATGTATTTGACATAATATCATCTGAAAGTATATACTTAACAATGATTAATTTATATTTTTATGGGATAGGTTCATAATTAAGTTAGATAGACAGTTACTTTTATTTTACCTTTTTGAAATGGAAGTAAACTAGAACCAACACCACAAATATCGTCTCTAAAAGTATATAAAAACAAAATATATCAGTCTTAAAAAAGCAGAACTTTTATTTAAAAATTTAGACTTACCCCTTTAAAATATTTTGCACAACTGTTTTATTTTGCCTTTTTACACAGCGTTGCTCTCTACCAGAATCCACTTTGCCTTTTCCCGCTTTGGCTAAATTTTGGGATGGAATAGCTTCTTTTTTAAGGTATCGAAAATTTTTAGGAGAATATCCAAGCAGCTCGTTTTTCAGATTGCGTTCATAATCGTCGCTGTTAAAATGTGTTGAACAGATGCGAGCGTTGTTAACGTTAAAATTGCCTGCACGTTTACATAATTGTTTCCCCACACATCGCACTTTTTTTCGTTTGGGAAACTAAAAACTTGATATTCGTATCTAAACCTTGTGATTGATTGTCGCCATTACAACCAAACACGGCACACCTTATTTTTAATAAAAGTTTAACAAATTATAAGTAAAATTCACCCTAAACACAAAAATTAACACTGTTTACTGTAGGACAACACTGAATATAATGCTGTTCTACTCACAGAGTGACGTAACTACGTAGGCCCCGCCCACCTGCTCTATGTCATATCTTCAAAGTTAGTGTATCATGACCGACAGCTATTGGAACGCTTCGATGTTGCACCCTGATCGAGACGAGGTTCGGTACTTTGTTGTAGGATGATGTCCACTCTTAAGTTCGCGACGGGGTTCGATACGGCATTCGGAGCACATCTGGACGTACCTAAAGGTATGTATGCATACAAGGGTGAACCCCGCTCGATGTATCTGCTTAAATGGATACGGCATGCGCTTCATGCGCGGAAGAGGGTGAGCGCCGAGCGGCGATCACCGGCGTATCCATTATATGGAGCTGCTACACCGAGCGGGGTTCACCCTTGTATGGATATGTACCTTTAGTCTCTGAAGGCGCGTCTACACTACACATCAAAAACGATTATAGCGTGTAGACACCACTATCCCTATGAAACACTCGCCTCCAGTACTCGTCCCAGTAACTTGTACGAGCTACTTCTTCTTCTTCTGTAAGTTCCATCTTCTATCGAAGGTTGGAAATCATCATAGCAATGCGGACCCTGTTGACTGCCGCTCTAAATAGCTCTGCACTACTGCATTCGAACCATTCCCGTAAGTTTTTAAGCTAGGATGTTCTTCGTCTTCCCACATTTCGCTTTCCTCGGATTTTGCCTTGCATAACAAGTTGTAATAATGAGTATTTTTGCCCTCTCATCACATGTCCCAAGTACTCAAGTTTTCGTCTTTTGATAGTTAGTATTATTTCCGGTTGATTTCCTATCCTTCTAGTTACTTCCACGTTCGACATTCTTTGAATCCATGATATTCGTAGGATTCTTCTGTAACACCAAAATTCAAAGGCGGCCAACTTATTCAAATGGACTTGTTTCAACGTCCACGCTTCCAAGCCGTAAAGAAGAGTAGAGAACACGTAACATCGAAGCATCCTTAGACGTAGTTCTAACCTTATATCCCGACAACAAAGAAACTTTTTAAGTTTAATGAATGATGCACGTGCTATTTCAATGCGTGTCTTAATTCCTTTGGTTTGGTCTACATTTGATGTTATCCATGTTCCTAAGTATTTGTAGTTATCCACACTCTCAATCACAGTATCTCCAATAGTTAATTGGATGTTTACTTGTGCTGATTTAGTTATGATCATGCATTTAGTTTTCTTTAAATTCATCTTCAGTCCGTACTCATGACAGCGTTCATTAAGGCGTTGCATAACGTTCTGTAAATCATTGTTGTTATCTGTTATTATTACTGTATCGTCTGCAAAACGTAAGTTGTTCAAAACTTCTCCATTGATAGATATACCTTCTATTGAATTTGAGAGCGCTTCTTGAAATACCGCTTCACTGTAGACATTGAAAAGTAGTGGAGACAGCACGCAACCCTGACGGACTCCTCTCTGTATTTTGATATCTTGGGTGTCCTGGTTGTCAACTCTTACCTTGGCAGTTTGATTCCAATATATATTAGATATAATTTTCATGTCACGACTGTCAATATTTTTGCTTTTTAATATATCTACAAGCTTTTTATGTTGAACTTTACCAAATGCCTTTTCAAAGTCTACAAAACATAAGTACATATCCTGATTCATGTCCATGCATCTCTGGGCTAGCACATTCAAGCCGAAAAAAGCATCTCGCGTACTCATACCATTTCTAAAGCCAAATTGTGTGTCACTGATTTCATATTCGAGAGTTTTAACAATTCTACTATGTATTATTTTCAAAAATGTTTTAAGTGTGTGACTCATTAAAGATATTGTTCTGTGATCCGAGCAGGTTGTTGCACTTGACCTTTTGGGAATTGCTACAAAGGTCGATTTCAGCCATTGTTTGGGGATTGTGGCAGTCTGATATATTAGATTAAAGAGTTCAACCATTACATCAATACCGTCTTAATCAATCAGTTTTAATAATTCGATGGGCACATCATCTGGTCCAGTAGCTTTACCCTCTTTCGTGTTTTTGATGGCATAGATGACTTCGTCTCTTAATATAGGTGGTCCAGTATCCTCTGTGATTTCTAATGACAGTTCTACTCTTTCATCATTAAAGAGTTGGATGTAATTGGTCCATTGACACAATCTCTCCTTCACGTCAGTAATAATATCCCCTTTATCATTTTTAAGGGTATTCGTTCTTGTGCTTTTTCTAGAACCTGTCATTTCTTTGATTTTTTTGTGTAAATTAAAGCTGTCATACTTTTTATCCAGGTCTTCTATTTCTTTGCATCTGTCGGAGAGCCACCTCTCTTTTGCCTCTCGAATTTTCTTTTTGATGTTTCTCTGAATTTCTTTGTATTTATTCGGGTCTTTTGTTTTATGTTTTCTTCGTTCTTCCATAAGTTCAAGAATTTCTACTGTCATCCAAGATTTTGTTTTTTCTCCAAGTGGTTTGAGGGTTTCTTTTCCAACTGATACTAAGGCATGTTGAATTTTTCCCCATTTTTGGTCAACAGTCAGAGTTTTCGCACTATCTTCTTTGACTTTCCTTAAGTTCTCGTTTATTTTAAATTTCGTTTCCGCATAGGTCTTGTCTTGTTTGAGCCGCCTTG
The DNA here is from genome assembly GCF_917563875.1 of Diabrotica virgifera virgifera. Lineage (NCBI taxonomy): Eukaryota > Metazoa > Arthropoda > Insecta > Coleoptera > Chrysomelidae > Diabrotica > Diabrotica virgifera. The sequence continues at coordinate 18,614,706 of NC_065447.1, read as the reverse complement.
TATCCATGATTTTATTGGAGCTAGGGCTCTTTATCGTCTTTAGTTTCACTCTCATAGACAAAACAACCGGGTTGTGATCGGAGAATATGTCCGCTCCTGGATAAGTTTTAGATGATATTATAGAATTTCTATATCTTCTGTTAACGATAATATAATCTATTTGATTTCTGACTATTTTGTTGTTATTGTCAGCTGGTGACTTCCATGTATATAGTCTCCGTTTAGGAAGTTTGAACAAGGTATTTGCAATTACGAGTTCCTCATTGATACAGAAATCAACAAGCCTATCGCCACGTTCATTTCTTTCCCCGAGTCCATATCGCCCCACACAATTCTCCACTTCTCCTTGACCGACTTTAGCGTTCAAATCGCCCATTATAATATTTATGTCATGTCTTTTAGTTAGCTTTAAGACACTGCCAATTTGTTCATAGAAGGCCTCTATGGTGTCTTCATCCTTGTCTGCAGTGGGTGCATATACTTGGATTATATTTATTTTACGATTTAAATGAGAGTTGAGCTACTAGCTACTAGCGTCGTGTAATTGAGTTTTTATCAGTATTTAAGTCCAATGTCAGTGAAAATCTCAGTGACTAAAAGTTGTTTCAACAACATTTCCAAATATTATAAATAAATGAGAAAGATAAATATAAAAACATGCGATTTTATCTTCCTTCCACAAATTTACAATTTTATGAAGTCAAGTAGCCTACCACAAACAGCTTTTAAATATAAACGCTTCCTCGACAACTTTAAAAACCATTAATACTTAAAAGCTTTTCTTTTGTAATATCTACGTTCAATTTATTTTTGCTCTAAAATTAGGTCGAACAAAATAAGACACCTATTATTATACTTACCCTCTATCTACCTCCAGTTTGTCGAATTTACTTTTAAGATTTCGTATTGTGTAGTAAATTTCCTCTGAAAGCTAATTCAATCATACTTCAAAAGGATTATCCCATTCAAACAAGAGTTGTTTGCAAAGTAATGAAGTTTAACGAACCATCCGAATAGCTTCTGCAAGATCGAGGAATGTGTTCCCAATAAAATTTAACGGAAATATCATTTTAACATAGGTAGGTAAATTGACCAAGGGTAAACATTACGAAGTACGCTGCTACAGTTGTTACATAAGAGTGATTATAATTTCGCATAATTATAAAATGTGCTAAAAGTGAATACATATATGTATGTAGTTATTTTTTAAAATGAAAATGAAAGACATATTTCAATTCGGTTCAGAGGCGACTAAACATCCTCTTACGTAGATACGTTTCACCCTCTATAAGGGATCTAGTCCAAGTAATGAAGCTTAAAATAGGACAAAACCTCGCAATTTTTTACAGAATGGATCGATTTTCTTGAAAATTTGAGAATAAGTAGTGGATAGTTCAAGAATCAAAATCTATATTATGCCGAAAGGCGCTTTTACCATGGGGGTGGTTACCGCCCCCATGGTAACCACCCCCATGGTTACCACCCAAAAACGTTCTATACATTTTTTGATAAAATTGATAGTTTTCGATTTATTCGCTATCGAAAGTGTTAGTTTTATATAGAAAAAATCAATGTTGTTAACAAGTTTTCTGCTAATAACACTAAAAGTTTTCGTTTTATCAAAACAACTTTACTAACAAAAATGTATCTTTTCAAAAAATAAACAAAACCGTTATATGTTAGCTTTTCTTCGTCAAATACTAAATATTGTAGTTTCAAAGTCAAAAGACGGGAAAACTATACATTTTTCGAGGATAACTTGTTCAACCTAATTTAAAGTATTTATAAATATATATTTCCAGAAATTAAAAAAAGTCTCTAGCTCAAAAATTAAGTGACTTATAATAGAAAAAAATATCAGTCCCTATTTTATTTAGCGAAAAAGTAATTGAAAGCAACCTCCTAATCACCACCCTAATTAAATTTAGTCATTAACCTTATTTGGTCTTATTTATTTATGTATTATTAATAGGTTCTAGAAGTTTTACTGGCTTAGAATGATTAGTTAAAAAAAATGGAGTTAAAAGCGGATAAGGAATTTTTGTAGTTTGGAAAAAAATGGCATTTTCTTCAGAATAGAAAGATTAGCATCAAAGATACGAAAAAATGGTTTAATATGAAATTGTAGCTTTAATATGAAATTGAACTTATTTAATTCGCAAGAACCTGGTTTGCCAAAATTTTTGCTACGGCAAAAATTGAGTGAGCTATTGACAATTAAAACTTGTAATAACATGCAAAAACCACCTTTACCAACCCTTTCAAAATTACCTCTTTTTGCGACTGAGGATTTTAAAAAGATTTAATATTAATAGGCCTATAGATCTTGTAAAAACCTACAAAATTCTTTTTTACCAAACTTTTACCAAAGATAAAAAATAAAAAGTTACGGATAAAAAATCAATATATTTAAAAAAAAAGGAGAAATCCAATTGGAAGCATAATAATGTAAGTTGGCGGTGTTTTAGTCATTGGTCTTATTCATTCTTCTTTATTTATGTTTTATTAATAGATTCTAGCTTGACTTCAAGTTTGACTGGCTTAGAATGATCAGTTTTTAAAAAACTGGAATTAAAAGCGAATAAGGAATTTTTGTAGTTTGGTAAAAAATGTTATTTTCTTCAGAATAGGAAGATTAGCATCAGAGATACGAAAGAATGTGTAAATGAAATTGTAGGTTATTTAATTCCCAAGAACTTGGGTTGCAAAAATTTTTTCTACGGCAAAAATTGAGTGAATTGTAAATGTGTATATCGAAAAATATTGATTTTTAAACTCTTTTTTTAATTTAATAGTTTGCATCAAAATAAAAACATATCTTCTACAAAAAACGACTAATATCCTCTATAAAAGGTATCTTTTTAAAACAGCCTAAAAAGGGCTACATCACAGAACTAGTTTTCGATTGGATGACCAATCATCATCAGTGCTTACGTGATCTAACATGCTAACCACCAAAATACAATATTACAAAAATATATGGGTAAAAACCCTTTAAAATTGATCCGTCACGGAAACATAGATGAAATATGTGAACTCGTAATATGCTCTAGGTACCATCTGAGCTCTAAATTGACTTGTTCACATGTTGACTGTCTGGTGGCAAGTCAACATGAGCCATTTGTCAATAGACAGTCAACATGTGAACAAGTCAATTTAGAGCTCAGATGGTACCTAGAGCATATTCATGGAATATTTTGAACATCCATGTTTAAGTTTATATATTTCATCTATGTTTCCATGAAGGATCAATTTTAGAGGGTTTTTACCCATATATTTTTATAATATTGTATTTTGGTGGTTAGCATGTTAGATCACGTAAGCACTGATGATGCTTGGTCATCCAATCGAAAACTAGTTCTGTGATGTAGCCCTTTTTAGGGTTTTTTTTAAATATACCTTTTATAAAGGATCTTAGTCGTTTTTGTAATATATGGTATACATACAGCCAACTACAGTAAAACTTTCTCCTTGTGGATTTTAATATCTTCTACATATATCCATCATACTGTGGATTTTTGGTCATGTTTGTGAACAATGTTTATCTCGAATTTCCCCATGAATATATCTGCCAATAAATGGAGACAATGAGCCTATTGCTGATTAAAAATTTTGTTTATAAAAGTCGTTGTCTAATTTAAAATATGTTGTCAGTTCATAATGTTATTCGTTCCATTACAGCTGATATATTGTTATATAATTTTTATGGGAAAAATTTAGAAAATTAATTTTTATGTCAAAGACCACGAGATCATAGATTTTCATCGTCCTGTATATGGCCAAAAATTGTAAATATAATTAGTTAGTCATAAGCAGTGTTTCATGGAAAGTGAAAATCGTTCAGTATTAATGATTCTATGAACGGACTTATGCAATTAATACGGTCGGATTAGAAAGTACATGTATTCGCTTTGAAGTGAACAATAGGACGTTTATAAATGCTTCTTAGAAGGAAAGACGGTAAACACAATTGTTGAGTTTTAGAATATCGGGTTTTTATGGCATGTAAAAACACACAAGTAATTTTGGTATCTCCTGAAATTTGACGAAACGGAAAAGTTGTATACAAAAATAATTTGTTCTTAAGAAATGAAAGTAGGGATGTAATGTGTAGAGACGATGTTTTGTGATTGGCTAGAGAGACGGATAGAGGAAGAATAGAATGTTGGAATCTGAGTTTGAGAAAAAAGGCACTGTGTAATGAAGATCTGGAGAATTTTGAAAAGTAAGAAGTCTGTGTAAAGTGGTGAAGTTGGCGGCCATGTAAGCAGAATCGTGTTGAAACGAAATCGTTGATCGAGTTGAGAAGTTAAATATCCTTGTGTCCGGAGAGATTCCTGTGTATGTCTGGAACGAGTAGCCGGTTGGTATCAATTTGCATAAGATATCGAGCAGAGAGAAAACTGAGGAGAGATTTCGAGCGAGTGCTGTTGTTTGTTTGTGGAGCAGTTTGGACGAGAAGGATCGTCGCAGCATCCGAGAAGCACGTGTGGGAGAAACGAGGACTACCCGATCCAAGAGAAGTATTCAAAAGGAGAGAGTTATTTTATATCACATACCACATTTGTTTAATTTTTTATTGAAGAGTTCTACAGCATCATTTAGTCATTCATAAATTCAAAGAAGAAATAAGTAATCTATTCAAAAGGTGAAAAGTAAATTTTGTTTTTTTTTATATAATAGTAAGAACAGTCTAACGAATTATTTAAATGAAAATTTTGTAAAAAAAAGGAGATAGCAGAATTAAAGATTAATTATTAGATAAGAAATAGTTGCAACAAAATTGAGTTTTATGGGTTATTCCACGAATATACGATTCTCTTGGATTATCGCGACAACGAATATTTTAGTGTACAACATAGGAAGCACAAAAGTAAATGGCTCTAATAATTATTCCAATAAACAGCAATGTAATTTTCAATTTACTTTCATTCTTCTTATTTTACAGAGCAAAATATTTGTTGTCGAGATAATCCAAGACAGTCGTATATTCGTGGAATAGGGTATAGCATACATTTAAATCTTATATTTATGGTATATTGGATAAATAAATAATATTTATAGAATTTATGACATTGAGTATATTTATTTTTCCTGTTCTGTCCTGGATGAAGTAAGCAACTAGAAGCCACAAACTAGAAATATGCTTTATTGTCACTGAAAATTTTTACAATTTTATGGACAAAGCTTACATACAGTCAAAAGAAAAACATAATATAAATAACAAATAACAACTACAATTTACTAAAATTAGATAAATCGTCTATAATGTACAGTATAAGATATAAAAGCCAAGACAAAAACAATTTATTGCAAAATATATATAAATTGCAAATTGAACATACAACAAATAAAATAAAATAGGTACAACATAAGGAACTGACAAGTTTATGCTACTGCGCATGGAACCCAATTTTCATAGTTATTCATTAAGAAATTCTTCTATTGAATAATATGGTCTTTTGGATAGATAGGCTTTTGTCATTTTTCGGAACTTAGGAAAAGATGTTGCAGATTTAAGTTGTAACGGAAGATGATTGTACAGTTTCTTTGCGGAATATAATATAGATTTCTTTACCAACTCAGTGGATGGAATCGGTAAATAAATAGCAAAGATTGAATTTCTGGTGGAGTAAAGATGATTGGGCCTTGATGGAAAGACATGAAGGTGTTTACGAATTAAACAAACCGTTTCTAGAATATATAAAGATGGAAGTGTTAAAATTTCGTGATCTCTGAAGTAACTTCTGCAATGTGTAGATCTTCTGAGGCCAAACAAATATCTTATTGCTCTCTAGTACAGCTGCTCAAATTGAGCAGCTGTACTAGAACCCCAAAAAGGAAGACCATATCGAAGATGAGACTCGAACAACGAAAAATATGTTATTTTAGAAGATGCTAAATTGAGTTCCCTTGAGACAGATCGTATTGCATAGCAAGCTGAGGCGAGTTTCTTACTTAACGAATCGATATGAAGGGACCATTTGCGGTTGCTGTCTAAAAAAATACCAAGAAATTTTACAGAATCAACGGTATTTATCTGGCTGTTATGAAGTGGCAAAGGTTGAAGAGCTCCTTTATAGGATAATGCTACTGTTTTATTTACGTTAAAAGAGAGTAAATTAGAGTCAGACCAGGTCTTTATCGTCAGTAGATCCGAAGTTATAGTTTCATGAAGAGATGCAATAGTTGAGTTGCTCCAAGTGATACTGGTATCATCAGCAAAAAGAAAAATTTTCCCATTGATTTTTAAATTAGTGATGTCATTTATAAAGATAAGGAACAGTATAGGACCCAATACTGAACCTTGTGGTACTCCACATACGATGTTTTTGAGACTAGAGTCAGTATCATTTGCTCTAACTAGTTGTTTCCGATTATTCAAGTAGGATTGGAACCAATTCAAAGAAATACCTCGAATTCCATAGAAATTTAGTTTTGTAATCAAGATGTCGTGATTTACACAATCAAAAGCTTTGGCATAGTCGCAGAAAACAGTGGCAGTATAAAGATTATTGTTTAGTGCTTGGTAAACCTCAGGTAGTACAGAAAACATGGCATCAGTGGTACATTTATTTGTTAAAAAGCCGAACTGATTTTGTGATAAAATGTTGTTATCAACGATAAAGGACATAAGTCGAGTTTTAATGAGTCTCTCAATAATTTTGGTAGTAACCGGTAGTAAGGCAATAGGTCTATAGTTGCAGGCATCAGATTTTTCGCCACCCCTATGAAGAGGAATAATAATGGCTGTCTTTTAGCACTCTGGAAATTTACCTTTTTCAAAGGAATCATTAATTAGTGAGAGGAGGATTTCCAACACATTTTCTGTGAGATTAGAGAAAATTTTTATAGATAGTCCATCAGTACTACAGGATGATTTGCTTTTGATACTATTGATTGTTTGGATAAGTTCAGAGTTATCGACTGGTCGTAAAAAGAATGAATTCGAGACCTGTCTTGAATTAGGAAGATAGGAAATGGGATCTTGTTGCGGCAAAATTGTTGATGTTATATTTTTACTCACATTAACGAAGTAGCCGTTTAGACTTTCAGGATTTGAAAGGGAAAATGATTGAGCTGTGTGAGTTTTATTTCGAAGATCGTTTATTATAGACCAAGTTTCTTTTGCAACACTTTTAGAGCTTCCCAGACGATTTTGATAATAGGCTTTTTTAGCTGACCTGACAAGTTTTAGGTATGTTGTCCTGTACTTCATGATATATTCAGTGACAGCAACATTGGTAGTAAATTTCTTGATGTATAGTAGTGAAGCCACAAACTAAAGGTAATACATTAATATAATTTAGCCCTGAAAATACATTTTATTGGAAAGTTTTATTTAATTTTTGTTTTGTTTCCATAAGTAATAATTAAAATAATTAATTAATTAATCGAAATAAGAATATGCTGATCAATCTCATGACAGAGAGAAAATACAGAGCATAACAATATTCAGATTTGATTTAGTTGTCAATAAATCGTCATTTTCTAGTTTGGTTCTTATAATTTTTAGGTTTTTTTGCAAAGGCACAATATTGAATGTAAAACCTGTCTGGTGATGTCAAACCTATATTATTTATATTTATTATCTCATATATCGATGAATTTATTATAGAAATTATAACTGGAGTTAATAAAAATATAGTTCGATTCATGTTAGAAATAGAATACTGATAGCGATCATCAATTATTAACAAATAATCAATACTTAGGGCTTTTCATCGATTGCCATTTGTTTCGAGCTTCTGTCATGTGTCGTCTAATATTAATATATTTACGTCATACGTTATTGCTATATAGCATGATACAAAAATACAAACAAAGACGTATGGCGTAGATATATTAATATTAGACCACACATTATGACAGAAGCTCGAAATAAATGACTGTAAATGAAAAGCCCTATTGCGTAATGCCAAGTAAGGGTTTTCACAAACGATCTGGATACTGCAAAATCGAACCAAGCAACCGCTTTAAGCGATAAATGAAATTAAAAAGCTATAATATGATATTTATTTTTTTTAATAAACACTGTTTCGCAATAAACATTTTTCAATAGCTATGGAACGAATACATTAATTACTTATTATGTGGCTATAACGGTTATGTCTTTAATTTAATAGATTATGGAAATTGAAAAAATCTACAGGATGTAGCATTTAAAAATTATATACATACCTTATATTGAACTAATGGTTGCAATGGTAATATTGTATTCCTGTATCCAACGGCAAATATCAGGTCTGATCAGAACCCACTGATAGTTCAAATAAGAGTCAGAGTGAAAAAAATCAAAGACTACATTGAGATACTTACTTACTTTCCGTGTCTGGAACACCAACAACTTTAAATTCTGTATTTCCAATGGTTGGCCACATAGATGGCCCTGTCATTTGCTAAAATTGAGTCTTCTTTTGTGCAGGTCTCTCTCATCTCTGGTCTCTGTGCATGATAGTATATGCCGGCTGGTCTGAACCTCGCCACAGTCGCAGGTATCGTCCTCCTGGTATCCCCATTTTTTCAGGTTACTAGCACAACGTGAAACGCCCGTTCTTAGTCTGTTTAGCGCTTTCCACGTCGGATACGGTAAATTGTGTCCAGCAGCCATTTCCTCCGAGAGAGGAAAATATGTTGCGGTAGCTGACGCTTGCCATATGTGTATTCGGCGCGTCTCTGACGCTTCGGGGATAGATCTTAATGTTTTCAGAAAGCTTTTCCAAGTCTACTTGGCTGAGTTTGGTGGTCATGTTCGGTCCTTCTCCTGCTTTTTTCGTTCTACCTCTGACGTGACCTTCCTTCTGATAGGTGGTGGAGCAATCCCAGCTATTGGTATATCTCTTCGATAGGTGTCGGTTCCAGGCAACCCGATATTATACGAACCGTTTCATTTACAGCCACGTCGACGTTCTTTCCGTGAACAGAGTTTGCCCATACTGGTGCTCCAAACTCCGCGGCCGAAAAACATAATGCTAAGGCAGAAGTGCGGAGGGTGTGTGGTTGTGCTCCCAATTTTGTATTAGTTAGCTTGCGGATGATATTATTTCTGGCACTTACTTTCTTTTTGACATATTGACAGTGGTATCGGTAAGTGGTGACAGTGCTATCGGTAAGTGGACAATGATATCGGTACATTGAGATTAAGAAAGTAAACATTGACGCCCTGTTTGATAACAATAAATGTCTTCAGTTATATACACAAGTTAATAAAAAACACAACGATTAAAAGAACACATAGACACTGTTGATAAAGATGATATAAGTATAGACAAATATCAAAGACACAGCAAAAGAAACTATATTAGAGAGGCTGGGAAAAGCAAGAAAACAAACAGGAAAAGATTGTACAACCAATGAAATCCTACAGCTGACAGAAGAGAGAAAACCACAAAAGGATATTAAAGATGAATATAATAGAATGAAAAAAATTATCAAAAAGCAAATAGAAACCAAATAAAAATGGATAAATGAACAGTGCAATAACATATTCAAGTTGAACAAGTTTCGAGATTCCAATATCTGGGAGTCGAAATATGTAGTTATGGAGATGTAAAAGAGAGCGTCCGAAAGCAAGCAAATAAAGCCAATTACGTGTCATGATGTCTGAGGGATGTCTGTCAGTTAGACTGTCACCGTCTGTCCGTCCGACCGCGAATATAACTCCTCCGTCATTATACCAGGTAGAATGACAAATGGGGTGTCAAATGAAAGCTTATAATCCAAAAATGCTACTAAAGGTGATAAATTCGACCTAGGCTGTCTGTCCGTCTGTCCGTCCGACCGCGAATATAACTTCTCCGTCATTATACCAGGTAGAATGACAAATGAGGTGTCAAATGAGGAGTCAAAGCTTATAATCCAAGGAGAATACTAAAGGTGAGAAATTTTACCTAGAACTTCCGGTTTTAGGAATGCGACCAGAAGTGCTGTTTTAAAGTCACCGGACTAGTACAAGCGATATATTATTCGACGAGCCTTCGCAAGACGAGAACAAGTATATATTTCCAGTTCCATGACTGCCTGTCCGTCTGTCTATCCGTTCGCGAATACAACGTTTTCGTTATTAATACAGATAGAATGACAAATGAGGTGTCGAATGAAAGTTTATAACCCAAGGATGGTATTAAAGATGAGAAATTTGACATCGGACTTCCGGTTTTAGAGTTGCAACAATGAATCAAAATTAGTAAAATCGAAATTAGAGTTCAAATATCGACTTCCAGTTCTATTTTCGATTACTTTGGGTGAAAACCTAGGACTTACGAAGTCCAATTATTTGTTTTATCATAATTTTCTCTTGTTGTAACTCAAACAGTACAATTTTAGATAACTTTTGAATTACCATCAATAAAACGTGCAATTTCATGTATACCTATTTTAAAAATAAAGATCCACATCAAAAATCCTCTTACAAATAAATGCCAGGATATGTTACACATTCCGAACTTTGTACTCGTATGTAGGGAGAAGTATTTTAGTCTAGATTTTACAAATAAATTTTTCTTGTTTTGTTTCAGAGGAAGGCAAATTCAATTTCGTCGGTGTTTGAGGAATATTGAATCTTCGAATTCTTTTTATATTGAAAATATATCCATATATTACTCCTTGGCAATATTCAAATAAGTGATCTGCATGTATATATACTTTTTATATGTATATATTTTGCGTTTATTATTTTCAAGTTAATTCATAAAAATAAAAAAATTGCAAGGTTAAAACTAAAATTTTAAAGTAGGTATGCAAGGATTGACAAAAAATGGATTTTGCTGAAAAGAAAGCAGATGAATATTAAACTCATAACCATAACGCCATAATGCGGTATGTAGAAAAACATACATATTAATGTTATAGAGCTCTTATAGAGTTATAAGCACTTATAATACGTAACAAATAATTTTGGAAAACCTTAATCTTAAGCTTAATTACTATTAAGAATAGCAACTTAAATAGAAATGGGCACATATTATTGTACAAGAGTCATCAATTAGTGGGATATGCAGATGATGTGGAAATTGTAGCGACGAGTAAAAAGATACTGAAAGAGATAACAGAAAGATTAGTAAATGAAGCGTATAAGCTGGGTCTTCAAATAAACCAAAAGAAAGGCAAGGTTATGAAAGTGGGAAGAGAAAGGGGATATGGGACAAAGTTCAATGTAAGCACACAATTAGGAGAGTTTAAGTTTGAGGAGATAGACGAATTTGTATATTTAGGAGCCAGGATAATAAACAAGTGTGAAGAAATGAAAGAAATTGATGCCAGATTAAGTAAAGCCAATTGATCTGCGGGAGCCATGAATCATTTAGTAAGATCAAAACAGCTGTCATGGAATACGAAATTCAGGATTTACAAGACTATAATAAGACCAACAGCGACATACAGATGTGAGACATGGATACTCAACCAAACAACAAAAAAACAGTAAAAAGATGGGAAAGGAAAATACTCAGAAGAATATTAGGAGGGAAGAAAATAGAGGAAGAGTATATAAGAAGGACAAATGAGGAAGTTTATATCTAATATTTACAAAGAACTACAAATAGATAGCGTAATAAAATCAATAAGGTTGAGTGAGTGAGCTGGGCCATATAGAAAGAGTGAACGATGACAGAGTGGTCAAGAAAATAGCATGGAGAGTACCAGTTTATAAAAGAAAAAAAGAAAGACCACGAAAGCGATGGAGGGAGGCGGTAGTAAAAGACCTAAAGGAAAAAGGAATAACAGACTGGAAGAAGTTGACAAATAACAGAAAGCTATGGAAAAGCTATGGTACGGATGCATATCAATCGAATTATTCAGAGCAGCAGCATCTAATCTCAGAATAGCCATGATGATTGCCAACCTCCGTCGCGGAGATGGAACGTGAAGAAGAAGAAGATGGAAAAGAACAACAAAGCTCTGGACCTAAAAGGCCTGTAAAAAAAGCTACATATAATATAATTTTAACCTTCTTACAAAGACATTTGTATTTGAATGATGTGGTTACGTTTTCGGTCCAGGTAGAAATTAATAAATTTTAATCTATTGTACTTTTCATTATTACCTATACCTGTTGTTCAAAATGTTCATCTCTGAAAATTTAACCATACCACTCAAATACAAATGACTTTGTAATATGATTAAAATACCGTTTTCTAAAATATTTTGAAACGTACTATACATAGAATTAATGATAAAATACTAATTAATTAGGTTATTGTATCCCCTATATTTGATAGTAATTCTATTCCCCAAAAGTTGATCCCATAATTCTGTATAAATAGTAATATTTCTTTGTGGACTAATACCCTTCATATTAAATTTGGATTTTTGGTCCAACTAGCCAGTAAATCTTAGTGAGTCCAATTTTAGGGTCAATGTTGATCGACCTGACCTAAAATTATTTTGATATTCACCAAGAAGCTCCTCTGAATACGCACTTAGGCGACAATATTAGCATACTCGAAAATATTTTGTATTCTGTTTTCAGAAGAGTTATACCCCTATAGTTTCTGCATTCCAGTTGATCACCCTTTTTGTGTAACGAATAAACAATTTCAGTACTACTGTTCCACTACCTGAATTCAGTACCACTATTCCCAGATGTTTTCCTCATTCCAAGGCTTAACTATTAAGCCTTGGAATGGCATTCAAGCAAGTCTGCTGTATTCCAACAATATCGATACCAAAACGCGAAAGGTGTGTTTGAAGTAAATGGATATAAGATGGTAGAAAAAAACAAATAAAAATCCTCCGTTATGCTGACGACGCAATCTTAATCTCCGATGACGAGGATAACCTACAGCGAATGGCACAAACTTTCAATACAGTGGCGAAGAACTACAACATGAAAATATCAACAGCTAAGACAAAATCCCTGGTAGTGTCGAGGGAACCCATAAGATGCAAATTAGTAATTATTAACAACGAACTAATTGAACAAGTCTCGAGATTCCAATATCTGGGAGTCGAAATATGTAGTTATGGAGATGTTAAAGAGAGCGTCCGAAAGCAAGCAATCAAAGCCAATTACGTGTCAGAATGTCTGAGGAATGTCATCTAGAGAAACAAAGATATGGGGCTGGAAGGGAAAGTACGCATATACAAATCATGTGTAAGACCGATCATGACGTACGCGATAGAAACAAGATGTGACACAGCAGAAACCAAGAGGATACTGAGAACATCAGAAATGAGAACGTTGAGGTCAATAATTGGGAAAACACTGAGAGACAGAATACCTAAGGACTGAATAAGAGATCTCTGTAACATACAAGATATAGTACGGTGGGGAAGACAGAGACGACGAGAGTGGAATCGGCATGTGACGAGAATGGACAGCGAGAGAATAGCTTGTGTAGCCAGGGATTCGAAGCAAACAGGCAAGAGACCAATAGGAAGGCCCTTTAAAAGGTGGCGAGATAGCTGGCAGTCAACATTAAATCTACGAATACAAGCTCAAAATCGGTTAAGAACAGGCCAAGAGGCCTAATATAAGAAGAAAAAGAAGAAGAAATAAATGGCGACAATGACTCGTTCGCTCGTCGCTAGTCCCATTAAGAAGCCGTGTTTTCAATTAATGTTCAGCTCGTCAAGGGGAGAAAAGAAAAGAAAAGAAAAGAAAAGAAAAGAAAAGAAAAGAAAAGAAAAGAAAAGAAAAGAAAAGAAAAGAAAAGAAAAGAAAAGAAAAGAAAAGAAAAGAAAAGAAAAGAAAAGAAAAGAAAAGAAAAGAAAAGAAAAGAAAAGAAAAGAAAAGAAAAGAAAAGAAAAGAAAAGAAAAGAAAAGAAAAGAAAAGAAAAGAAAAGAAAAGAAAAGAAAAGAAAAGAAAAGAAAAGAAAAGAAAAGAAAAGAAAAGAAAAGAAAAGAAAAGAAAAGAAAAGAAAAGCAATATAAATACAGCGTGTCTACTTAAGTTGGAAACATATGGGAAACTTTTTTATTATTAATTTTACGAAAAAAAGTTATTCTTCATAAAAAGTTCTGCATGCTCTAAAACCTAAGATTCAATCATCATATATCAAATTTTGCCAATATTATACGAGGTCTGTCAAAAAATATGAATTTCGTTCAAGGGTAAAGTGCCTTTATTTCTCTGAATATCGAAAATTCTTATTATGAAAAGTTGTTTGGAATTTAAAACCAAGATCAAATCTGGACCTCGGAGGTAAACTACACTATGTCGAGATGGCGTTTTTCTGAACAAGTTTTTTTAATCCACTAGTTTTATTAGTTGGATTATAGAAATTGATTATATATTATCAGTAGTAGGTAATTGCACAAGAGCTCTGAAGTTATTGAATTTTTCCCGAGTGACACTTTGACAGTTTTAATTTCACGAGCCGAAGGCGAGTGAAATTCTATCAAAGTGTCACGAGAGCAAAAATTCTATATTAATTTCAGAGGTCGAGTGCAATTTGTTGCGATTATTTCATGAATAAAACTGTTCAAAACCAAAATTTTATTGTAATTTATTTATGTAAGTACCATTAAACACACAGTTTTTATAAATATTTGACGATTGAAAGTCATCACTTTTATAATATTTAAAACATTAATTGTCATTAATTGTACAAAAAATGTATTTTTTCGTAGCAACGAAGGGCATCTGACGTAATATACTTAACGGCGGGAGATTATCAAAAAGTATCGATTTAATTCAGATTTCTGTAGCTATCTATTGGTCAGAATCTCCTATGAATGAAATAATCAGTAGTAATTGCACAAGAGCTCTGAAATTATTGAATTTTTCCCGAGTGACACTTTGACAGTTTTAATTTCACGAGCCGAAGGCGAGTGAAATTCTATCAAAGTGTCACGAGAACAAAAATTCTATATTAATTTCAGAGGTTGAGTGCAATTTGTTGCGATTATTTCATGAATAAAACTGTTCAAAACCAAAATTTTATTGTAATTTATTTATGTTAGTACCATTAAACATACAGTTTTTATAAATATTTGACGATTGAAAGTCATCACTTTCATAATTTTTAAAGCCTTAATTGTCATTAATGTCACTGAATGTATTTTTTCGTAGCAACGAAGGACATCTGACGTAATATACTTAACGACGGGAGATTATCAAAAATTATCGATTTAATTCAGATTTCTGTAGCTTTCTATTGGTCAGAATTTCCTATGAATGAAATAATCATTAAAATATAGACATATTGTCTGTCAAACAACTATGGCATATATCAGATTTTTATTACCATTCTAAGTGCTCCAAACTTTGTTGCAAACACACGCTAAACACAGTTGCTCGAAATGACATAGTGTTGTTTACCTCCGAGGTCCAGAAATATCCAATTATATGCTTCCAATTGAAAAAAAATTCCAAATTTTTCTCAAATTTATGGATACTTAACTTCGTTTTTATTTATTACCCATATTATAACTCTTTAATTAATAATTTTACGAAAAAAAGATATTCTTCCTAAAAAGTTTTGCATGGTCTAAAACCTAAGATGTCAGATCTCACATTTTGTCAATTTTATACGAGGTATGTCAAAAAATATGAATTTCACTCAGGAGTAAAGTACCTTTATTTTTCACAATATTGAAAATTGTTATTAATAAAGTTATTTAGAATTAAAAACTATGTTTTAATATGTAATTACATCCTTCTAATTGAAATATTGTGAAATATAGAGGTACTATACTCACTAATGAGCGAAAATCATATTTTTTGACACACCTCGTATAAAATTAATAAAAGTTGATATATTATAGTTGCATCCTATATTTTAGACCATGTAGAGCTTTTTATGAAGAATAACTTTTTTTCGTAAAATGAATAATAAAAGAGTTATAATATTAATTTTTAGTAAATAAAAATGACGTTGGGTATTCATAAAGAGAAAAATTTGTAAAATATTTTTTTTTTAATTAGAAGCATGTAATTACATATTTGATCTTGGTTTTTAATTCCAAACAACCTTTCATAATAAGAATTTTCGATATTCAGAGAAATAAAGGTACTTTACCCTTGAACGAAATTCATATTTTTTACATACCTCGTATAATATTGATAAAATTTGATATATGATGGTTGAATTTTAGGTTTTAGAGCATTCAGAACTTTTTATGAAGAATAACTTTTTTTCGTAAAATTAATAATAAAAAAGTTTCCCATATGTTTCCAACTTAAGTAGACACGCTGTATATTAAAATTCTGGAAGTGAAAAAGACCTGCAGACGCTACTAAAGACAATTTGTGATACTGGGAAACAATTTGGTTTAACAATAAACATAAAGAAAACAAAATCCATGGTTATCAGTAAGAGGGGTAAACTCATAACAAGGTTTCAGATAAACAATCAAAATACTAAACAAGTGGACAAAATGAAATATTTAGGAGTCTGTATTGCTGAAGATCTAAATCCGAAATCAGAAATTCAATCAAGGACAGAGCAATTAAGAGCAAACTTTTTGAAGATGGAAATTGCTGGGTAACCAAAGACTTAATTTGCAAATACGATATTGGATGACAAAATTTAATTTTTAGTTTTAGTGGAAAACACGCAACAATTTAATACAGAAACTCTGCGGCACTACATGGGGGTCCACAGCATCAACTTTAAGATCCTCTGCTCTTGGCCTGATATATCCGGTGGCAGAATACTGTGCACCAGTGTGGCTAAATAGCAGGCGCACCCACCTAGTCGACACCCAACTAAACCGTGCTATGCGTATGGTAACAGGCACAATTAAGCCCACCCCTACAATGTGGTTACCTACCCTACGTAATATAGCACCACCCAACTCACGCCGCGAACATGCATTGGTTAAAAAATATAACAAAATAATGAACAGTCGCCAGCTTCTAGTCCACAACGACATCCCCGATATTCTTGGAAACCGTCTCCGATCCAAGTTAGCCCCTCTACAATCTGCTCAAGCGCTGCGGCAATCCAACTTTGACTTAAATACCCGATGGAGACAAGATTGGGAAAGTAAGACAGATCCGCATTATACCATAGTCTACCAGACATCATAGGAAAACCTAGCGAATTTGAACGTCCCCGTAAGATTTGGGCAGCCCTTAATCGAATTCGAACAAACTGTGGAAGATGCGCCGACTCCCTCTTCAGATGGGGTAAACTTCCCTCGCCTTCTTGTGACTGCGGCGCTGCAAGACTACTCCAGGGAAATAAGGCAAAAATATACCATGTTCGGGACACTTGAGTAGCCAGGTTGCAAATGGGTTTTTTGGGTACTATATATACCTAATACATTAAACATACAGAAATACCCGTCACAGTTCGGACGAGAAATTTAGTTATTAACAAATAATTGTCAAAAATGGCAGTTTTTTCGTTTAAATCGCTACGGCTAAAAATAGGGTGACTAAATATCTTATTTGAGTCGCTCAGAAGCAGAGTGGCCCAACTGATTTTTTTGTATAATTCAGGTAGGTAGTACAATAGGTGGCATTTTATCATATCTTTCATTTCAGAGTGGCTCAACTAACATTTAGTTGTATACCAAGAGATGACGCGACTTGTACAGTTAGGCTACGTAAACATTTCACATGATCTAGTTATGGAAACGTGGCCCAAGTGACAGTTGGGCCAGTGTGCAGTATGCTATTTTAGACATTGTCACTCTTGCCTTGTGTGTTTGTATCAGTCTCGTCTAGCGTTAATTCGTTCTTTAAAGTACTATCAGCCTTTTATACGGTTTATGTTTGTGCAACGGTGAGTAAATTATTGTATTTTAGTGTAAATTAATAGTGATTGTAAATATCTCGGCTCAAAATTTAAATTAGGATTCTAAATTTTTTAAGATTATAACCTTAAAATTATAACCTTAAAATGAAGAAAGCAGGCTAGTTTTCTACTTAGACATATTTTCATAATATCTATGGTATGTTTATGGTTTTCTAAGCGATGTTGCCAAAAGTATAGGTTAGTCTTTAACTTAAAGACATTTGTAAAGGATTTTATTCAAAAGTTTTTTTTAAAGACATTTGATCACTTGAATTAATAATTAATAGAGAATATTTTTGTTATAGTTTGGAAATGCCGTTGTCGGATACATCCAGTACTCGTGAACCCAGTGAATTTGAAACAGATTCTGGCTCTGACTTCCATCCACCTTCTGATGCTGAGTCTTCTACAACTAGGGAAAGCTTCACAGAAGATGGACTTATGGAACCTGGATCAAGTAGGGGTAAAAAACGTAAGAAAAATAATTCAGTTTGGAAAAGATCTAAGTCTAAGTTGGAAAGAAATTCAGGAAAATCATATTTGAATTCTCGTGGTAGAATTGTGTCTAAGAAACAATTTTTTCATGGAGTTTGCAGCTGTCCACGAAAGTGTCATTTGTTGTTATCTCTTAAAGAAAGAAAAAATATTTTCCAAAGTTTCTACAACTTATCTGATTTTAATTTACAGACTGCTTACATTAATATACAAGTAAATGTTGTCAATAAAGGTCGACATACAGCAGCTCAAAACAATAATAAACGTTCTAAGACACGAATTTATACATTACCGAAAGAATCAGGTGATATGGTAACTGTTTGTAAATCATTTTTCAAAAAAGCTCTACAAGTTTCAGATGGAAGGCTCACCAGAGCTTTAATAAACAAATCAATAGGTGGCGAATTAATCACTCCGCCACTAGATAAAAGAGGCAAGTACCCCCCTAAGAATAAGACAAGGGAAACCGATATCCAAAATATAAAAGATTTCATTAACAAATTTGCCAAATATACATCACACTATAGCCGCAACAAAAATCCTAATCGAGAGTATCTGTCACCTGATTTAAATATCTCAAAACTTTTTGATTTGTATGTGCAAGGTGAAGAACCAGAAGTGAAGGTATCCAAATTCATCTTTTCGAAAATATTTAATGAAGATTTTAATCTTCATTTCCGTTATCCTCTCACTGACACTTGCAAACGATGTGACGCTTATAACATGAAAATAAAAAGCTGTGTAGGTGTAGAAAAAAGCAGAATGGAAATAGAGAAAGAGTTACACCTGCGGAAGGCAGAAGCAGCTCGAAGTGGAATGAAGGAAGATGCAGCCAAGAATAAAGATACCACAACAGTAATTGCATTTGATTTAATGAAAACTTTAGCTACTCCTAGTATTTCTACGGGAGTGGCTTATTACAAGAGACAGTTGTGGACGTATTGTTTTGGCATCCACAATCTAACGACAGGACAGATACACATGTATGTATGGCATGAAGGCATAGCCTCACGTGGCCCACAAGAAATTGGTTCTTGCATTTTACACTACGTAAAAACATATGTTAACACACCAGTTTTGATCTTGTACAGCGACCAATGCGGAGGTCAAAATCGAAATATTAAACTGGCATCTATTTGTACATACATGAGTGTCTCCAATACTTTCAGTCCCACAGTCATACATCACAAGTTTCTAGTTTCCGGTCACTCCTATTTGCCATGTGACAGAGACTTTGGAGTGATCGAAAAACAAAAACGATATTTTAAAGACATTTTTTTGCCAGACGATTGGGTGAAAGTTATTTCCAGTTCCAAAAAGAAGAACAAATTTCAGGTATTTAAAATGACCTCTGAAAATTTTAAGTGTACTGAAAAACTAGAGAAGTTACTTACAAACCGAAAAAAAGGAGAGCAAGATATAAAAGTAGAATGGCTTAAAATACAGTGGCTAATGTTCAAATCAGAAGAGCCATTCAAAATTTATTTTAAGTATTCTAATAACGAGAGTGTATTATTTAATTGTGTTGACGTCACAAAAAAAGAACAGACGTCTTTCAGATAAAAAGAGAAGACTTCTACTTGGACATCCTCTATCCTGCTGGAAGACCCATAGAGCAACTAAAGTATAAAGACCTTCAGAGTCTTCTTCCTTACATTCCGCCGGTCTATCATGAATTTTACATAAACCTGAAGACAAACGTGGAGGCAGTAGATAATGATATTGGATCGGAAACAGATGAATAGGTGACCCAAGTGAAAGTTTTATGTTTTTTCGTAAAAGCTTAATATTTGACATAGTGGCCCAACTGACTCTTTTTTATAGAAAAAAAAGATTTTTTTGTTAATTTTTTGCGCATTCGACTCATATAATGTATTAGGTTCCAGAAATGTTTGTGTAAGTGAATAAAATAATACTGTTTAATAAAAAAAACTGGTTTCATTTTTAGCTCAATTCTTTATTTGCCGATATCTCAAAACATCAATTTTACACTTAGGCCACTCTGCTTCTGAGCGACTCATTTATACTGTCATTCTTTTAGTAGATGAGCCAAGGTTTAAAACGGCAGTTTTTGAATTTCGGTTCGATCATTTGTTGCTTCTGAAATTGCAAAATAAGACTAAAATTTCGAAAATAAAAAGATTGCTATAAATTTTGTTAAAATGACCTTAAGACTTTTATATTTCACAAAAAGTTGAGTCAAAGAGTCCATATACTGCACAAAAAACTTTAAGACGGTTTGCTAATTAGTTTAAATTTTATTCAATTTGTTTATCCCAATGAGCTTTTTCTTCGCAATATTGTTGTTCAGAAAATAGTAACGTGATAGCAATTCTCTGAAAATCACACGAAAGAAGAAGAGTCATGTTTTCAAAGTATTTTAAAAAAATCATTAAAAAGTCATTTTTATCATTCCGAAAACATTTTACTATAGTGGGGTCATTTTTAGTTCATAAACAATTTGAATAACTTTGTTAATATTGACTGTAAATTAAAACTACTTTGGGATTTGAAAAGCTAGTATTTTTACACGAATTTTCTAAAAAAACACTTTTTGCCTAGGTTAATTACAGTCAAAGTTGGCCACTTTTTTTATTTAATTGACAGCTACTTTGTTTATAACAATTAAGCAACCCAACTAGCGCCATTTCGAAGTTGAAGGTATATAATTTATGTGTAAAAGCTTGAGTAAACTTTAAACTTCAACAGAGTTGTTAATAAAGCTTTAAAAATAACGTTCTAACGAAATAGATTTGTGGTCGGTGGAAATGAATTATTAAAATCCGTGCACTCAAAAAATGAAAGTGATTCTTCAAACATATGCTGCGATTAATATCTCCAGAGCTTGTTGATGGATTTTGATTATAGTTTTTTTAAATTGTATGTACTCGTAGTCTTGTAGAGTACGTTATGTACGTAAATCCCCACCTAACATTTCAAAATGTTAGGGGGAGTTCCCCTTATCACTCGGGCATATGAAAAATAGATTACGGCCGATTCTAAGACCTACCAAATATACATATATAATTTCATAAAGATCGGTCAAGCGGTCTCGGAGGAGTATGACAACTAACACTGTGACAGCAGAATTTTATAGATGTAAATATATAGATGGGTATTAACAAATAGCGGTTGGTGGTGGAAAAGTGTAAATTAAGGGTTGTATGTATTTTTTAATCCTACATCATATAAAATTAAGATAGACAATTTTGTCCACAAAAATTTAAAAAAATGGCAGGGGGACAACCCCCCTTATAACTTATGGGTATGAAAAATAGATTAAAACCTATTCTCAGTCCCATAGGATATACTTGTAAAATTTTATAAAAATAGGCCAAGCCGTTTCGGAGTAGTATGGTAACTAACACTGTTACAGGAGAATTTTATGTATATTGAAGTAACTGTGAATTAAAAAATAAAAGTGGCTAACTTTGACCGTAATTAACATAGGCGAAAAGTTTTTTTTTTGAAAATTTGTGTAAAAATACCAGCTTTTGAAATTTCAAGGTAAATTTACTCTACAGTCAATATTAACAAATTTATTCCAATTGTTTTCAAGCCAAAAATGACTCTACTTTAGTAAAATGTTTTCGTAGTGACAAAAATTACTTTTTAATGATTTTCTTCAATAATTTGAAAACAAGGATATTGTTCTTTCATGTGGTTTTTACAGAATTTCTATATAATGATTATTTTCTGAACAATAACATTACAAAAAAAAAGCTCTTTGGGATAAACAAATTGAATAAAATTTAAACTAATTAGCAAACCGTCTTAAAGTTTTTTGTGCAGTATATGGACTCTTTGACTCAACTTTTTGTGAAATATAAAAGTCGTAAGGTCACTTTCGCGAAAGTTATAGCAAATTTTTTATTTTAGAAATTTTAGTTTTATTTTGCAATTTTCGAAGCAACAAATGATCGGACCAAAATTAAAAATTGCCGTTTTAAACATTGGCTCATCTACTAAAAGAAGAATACTATAAATAAGATATTTAATTATCCTATTTTTACATGTAGCGATTTAAACGAAAAAACTGCCATTTTTGACCCTTATTTGTTAATAACTAAAATTCTCGTCCGAACTGTGACGGGCATTTTTGTATGTATAATGTATTAGGTATATAGTACCCAAAAAACCTATTTGCAACCTGGCTGCTCAAGTGTCCCGACAAAAACCTTATTTCCCTGGAGTAGACAGACGATCAGTCACATTGTTCAGGACTGCCCACGCAGAGCATACACAGGCGACCCTATAGACTTTGTAATGGCAACCGAAGGGTCAATCCAATATATAAAAAAACTGGACATCTCTTTGTAATGCATTGTATATTGTATAATGCATAAATCTAAATATATTCTGTGATGTACTTAAACCATACGCTAAATAAGAAAATAAAGTGGAACCGGCACTAGAAGAAGAAGAAGAACGATAAATAGTTGATCTCAACTAACTAAAACTACACGTAACTAAAAGAAAACACTTTTAAATAAATAAATGACTAAAAATCTTTATCAGGTAGACAAAAAGGAGTTACATAAAGTGAATGAATAGGTACACACCTAAAAACACCTTCTGTTAATTAATTCGTCGTGATGTATAAATATTCTATTAACAGTATCGTAGTTGACAAAATATAACGAGGGTTTTGTGGGGAAACGAAACATTAAAGGTCTTTTAGTATTCCAACAATATCGATACCAACAAGCGAAAGATGTGTTTGAAGTAAATGGCAACAATGAGTCGTTCGCTCGTCGCTAGTCCCATTAAGAAGCCGTGTTTTCAATTAATGTTCAACTCATCAAGAGGAGGAAAGCAATATAAATATATTAAAATGCTTAATTACAAACAAACTTGGTGCTGGATAAAGGTCAAATTAAAGCGGGTCATGACGTTTCTATTAACTTTAAATCCCGAAAGACACTTTTATAAAATTTAATTTAAATACAACAAAAAAAAATTAAAAGCAAAATAGCACTATGAATAGATTTGTTTTTAATTGAATTAAAAATTGAATTTTTAGCTCTGGTAGATATTGGATGTTAGAACAAATGCATTGCAAAGGGCTTAACAATCAACGCAAAAAATCAAAATGGATGAATGGTGGTCGGAGAAATTGATATCGAAGGGCCGCATATGAAATGCCTCCTGAAAAAGGGTTTCTTACCTGTCGCTAAAATGGCCACATACGAATTGCCTCCCAAGCTTTAAATAAATTACATGCTTCTAATCTTTATGTGAAGGTGAGACGTTGCCATATCTTCGTCCCTTTGTAAGTTTTTGGCAAAATTGGTATTTTGTTATTTAATTTATTTTAGTTTCAACCTTTATGTATTAAACATTATTGACATTAGGCGGTATTTATAAATTTCAACTAACTTATACATATGCAATTAGTTTTATAACTAGAGCTTGGGAAATATGTAAAAAGCATATTAAGTGCATATTTGCATATTTTGGATAACTTCCAAATGCATATTAAGTGCATATGCATTTATTAAAATTGCATATTTTCAGACTTTTTTGCCTCAAACGATACCAACAGAAAAAAATTTAAAGAGAAATGAGAAGTCCCAGATCTAAACAATAAATCTGAAAATTGTCGTGGAACCACTTTCTGATAACATCCTTAATCTCTGTTATGTACAATTTTTAAGGCAAGGAGACGACGAATAAAAGAGACGAAGGGCACTCTACAATATGCAGTCACATTTTATTAGTGAAAAATTTTTATTATTTTTAAGTGATGCTGCGCCAAATGAACAAAGATGGATATCATTTAAAAATATTTTTTTCAAATTTGCTACTTGTTTAGCACACACTTTAAATAGAGTAGCAGAAACTGGAAGGACAGCATTTCCAATGATCAATACCCTTGTATCAAATATAAAAAAAAAAATTTAAGCTCTTCTGCGAGTAGAGGTGTATAAGGATCGTTTATCTAATGTGTCTTTACCGCCTGAACCTGTGATAACTAGATGGGGAACATGGTTAAGTTCTGTAAATTTCATAACCGATAATTTAGAGAGCATTAGAGGCGTCATTTGTAGTTTCGATGTAGATAACTCAGATGCTATAAAAATGTGTGGATGTTTTAAAAAACCGTTATTAAAAAGTAATTTGACACATATAGCCAAACCAATTTTGTAAATATTGCCGAACCAATTATTACTAAATTAGAAAAGCGAAACATTTTATTAAACCAAAGTATTGAAATTATCAATTCATTAAATGAAGAAATTAAATATCTTGAGGAAACCACCAAAATGTATCAAAAATTCTGCACAGTGCGGTATTAAAGAAAAATGAGGGACATCAAAAAATAATTCAAATAAATAATATTATTAAGATGGGGAAATGTGAAAATAATTTAATGTTATAGGTATAGGTAGAACCCACAATTATGCAATATTTTAAGTTTGCTCCTTTAACTTTATGTGAAGTAGAAAGAAGTTTTTCCGTGTATAAACAATTATTATTAGATAGACGGCTCAGTTTTTTAGTAGAAAATTTAGAAAAACGTTTAATAATGTATAATTTTAGTTGTAATAATAATATAATAAAGAATGATGGTGATAAATATAAAGAATAAATAAATATAATGATGTAGGTAATTGAAATTTCAATAAATATTTTTTGTGACTTTTGCAAAAAATAAATATTTTTTTTTATTTCGAGCCTCGAGAGCTAAGGCCATTGGCATAAAATAAATAATTAAATACCTTCAAAACAAAGATTACTGCGTATTTCATTAATATGCAAAATGCATAGAAGCATATTTTAGTGCATATTTCAACTGTTTTTTGTGCATATTTGCATGCATATTTTAGGGTTTTATAAGTGCATATTTTCCGAGCTCTATGTATAACCATTATAATATATTTTATAATAACCATTATTTTCGGTTAGTAATAATTTAACACAAAATACAAAACATAAGTATTTTATAGATTTATTAAAAAGAACATCACAAAAAACTTATTTGGAAAATATTACAAAATATGTATAGAAATATAAAATTACAAAATATTTTTTCTAAATTTATATGATACTACTTTGACAAATTCTAATCTATTTATTTTACATTCTCTTAATTCTAAAATTTTTTCATTTAGAAAATTTATTTTTGCTGTACTTTCCGCAACAATTTTTTTTTGGGTCGAAACAGAATTCATTTTAATGTAGGTATTTATTTGAAATTGTAAAATTATATCAATACAATTATTAATGTTAGAATGAGGGCAGTAGAAAGAAGAATCATACTTGGAATGAAAACTTTCGCATGGGTTTGTGGTTCTTTGTAAGGATGAATAGTGTTCATCCCAAACTTCATCCCTTTTTCACATCCCTGTGTTTTCACAAATGCTTTGCAGGTTTTTTTAGTACATGTCCACCGTTTTACTGTATCTTTGGCCAACATTTTTTGAGAACCGAATGTAAAACCATCAATTGATAGTAAAGGTTTGCCCTTTTGAATGACATTTATCGTTGATTCCATTATTTCGGATGTTATGACAAACACAATTTGATCTTGAAATCGACGAACTGACAAGCTTGAAATAGACAAACTGACTGATGCAGGAACTAATAAACTTTCAAGAATCTATACAACATTTATACATATTTATTATAGCCCATTAGCACAATTTACAAAAGAGAATATAAACAAACAAAAAGATTAAGGTGAAAGTACCTATTTATGGAATTATAAAATGGACT
Organism: Diabrotica virgifera virgifera; assembly: GCF_917563875.1. Lineage (NCBI taxonomy): Eukaryota > Metazoa > Arthropoda > Insecta > Coleoptera > Chrysomelidae > Diabrotica > Diabrotica virgifera. The sequence continues at coordinate 18,588,804 of NC_065447.1, read as the reverse complement.
TATAAATATGGAAGAGATTAGAATCGGAATTGGAATTTCCCAGAAAAGCTGGATATTAGATTGTCGGGTAACAACTTTCTTTTCTAAAAAGGAATATGTCGTACTGTGAAATATTTACTGAAACAAATTTTATGTACACTGCATTAAGAATTAGAAAAATCAAAATAGATAGATACTACCTATTTAAATTATGATTTGGCAACATTGTGTCATTATACAGAGATTAAATAAACAAAATATCAGCGTAAATGATAACGAAACGGAGGAATTTCGATTGTACCTGGGAGGCATTTCATGTATGAAAATATTTACCTGAAAAAGTGGGAGGCATTTCGATAACGCCGTATCGAAGACTCAGTACTAAAATTAGATAACAAGATAACAAAATCCTGGAAAGGGTGGCAAACTTTAGATATCTGGGTAGCTGGATTGACTGTAGGGTTGAAAGTGATGAGGAAATTTCGACCAGAATAGACCTTGCACGAAAAAGCTTTATTAGTTGGCGTTCTGTATTGTGCAGTAGAAGTGTATCATTGACCACGCGTCTAAGAGTATTGAAATGCTACGTCTGATATATTTTGTGCTAAACATGTGAAACCTGGACAACAAAAATGAAGAACCTTAACAAATTAGAAGTGTTCGAGTTTTGATGTTACCTAGTCCCATTAAGAAGCCGTCTTTTCAATTTGTGTTCGACTCATCAAGAGGAGGAAAGCAATATAAATATATTAAAATGCTTAATTACAAACAAAATTGGTGCTGGATAAAGGTCAAATTAAAGCGGGTCATGATGTTTCTATTAACTTTAAATCCCGAAAGACACTTTTATAAAATTTAATTTAAATACAACAAAAAAATTAAAAGCAAAATAGTGCTATGAATAGTAGTGTAGGAAACAAAGGTTGAACCTTGCAAAATGGACACAAGTCCGGTTTTATTTTTTTTCTGGTATATCAAGGGGTGCTTATTATAAGACTAACTTTTTCTGAAAAAATTTCGCCCCGGAACCTCCCTTTTCACCCCTTTAAAGGGGGTAATTTGTGGTTTTTGCGGAACGTAGCCCTTCCTGTAACTTTTACAAAAAATTTCTTTTATAGAAATATGAAGAGGACTATATTTTCTACGATTTATTTCCGACACCATCTCTCTATCATCCACCGTTTAGCGGGGGTGGCGCCCTAAAGTTGACAAGTTTTTAAAAAAGATGTTTAAAAAAAATATGTTTTTCCCTAACTGTAACGGAAATTAAGAAGAAATCCTGCGGCAATTATTCACAAATAATTGACTGATTTTTTGGTATAGGTTTTACTTAAGGGTAATTGCCCTTTTTTTAATTACAGGGTGTTACATTTTAAAAAACCTCTTTTTATACCATCTGAACCGTTTATGCTAGAGTAAAAAGACTTTTAGCGATTACCCATGTGCTGGTGCTATTTACAAATTTGTATAATGCACCCCCATTTTTTCCCCGGAACCACCCAAAAAAAAAGAAGAATTAATAAATAAATTGATTTTCTTGGAATCCTTCACACACAATGCCCTTTATTAATATGCTTCATATATCATTTTGTGCACGTTATTATTACCCATGCATGGACACCAAAAGCAATTTCCTAGTGCAACCTTTGTAGCAAAAAAAAATAAATAAAATGGGGGTTTAAAAATTTTTTTTTGTTTTTTGCTTTTTGATCCATATGGGCATATGCTTCATCAATAGTGCTTTTCAAAAATATATATGGTTATTGCAACATCTCTGCGAAAACCACCCCTATCCTTGAAAATATACTGAAGAAACTACCCCTATCCCTTGGCGAGCATGTTTTTACGATTTTCTCATTACCTATGTAATTCTTTTTAAACAAAACTTATACAAGGTTAAAGACCACTATTTACTCTAAAAATTATGTCCTATTCATTTTTTTGTATAAACAACCGTTACGGCACAGTGGCGCCGTAAACCTCATATATGCTTTGACGGGCTCCAGTTTTTGTTTTTTTTTTCGTCATCTGTTCGTTTTATTGATAAAGTGCTTATGCAAAATAAAACAACACAGTGTAACCTACAAATTATGACTTATGCACATTTTACATTCTTTGCTCCCCAAAGCCACAGTGGTGGCCCAAAATAAATTTTTGCATATTTTCGCCACCTACATGCATTTTATTGCATTAATGCTACCTTAACAGCACAATATTTACCCTTAGGTGGTCGCTACGCAGTGGTGGATCCAGGGAGGGGTGATGGGGGTGATCACCTCCCCCCCTCTCAAACCAAGTGATATTATATTCAAAGATTATAAAAATATTCATTTATTTTTATAGAGATTTAACCAATTGGCACTCCCCTCTTAACGAGTCTGGATCCGCCACTGTCGCTAAAGCACAAAAAGTCATTCTTATAAAAATAATATTAATATAATATAAGTATTTCTATAAAAATAAATGAATATTTTTATAATCTTCAAATATAATATCACTTGGTTTGAGAGGGGTGGGGGTGATCGCCCCCATCACCCCTCTCTGGATCCGCCACTGCTTAGCGACCACTTAGGGGTGAATATTGTGCTATTAAGGCAGCATTAACGCAATAAAATGTGTGTAGGTGGCAAAATATGAAAAAATTTATTTTGGGCCACCACTGTAGCTTTGGGGAGCAAAGAATGTAAAATGTGCATAGGTCATGATTTGTAGGTTACACTGTGTTGTTTTATTTTGCATAAGTACTTTATCAATAAAACAAACAGATGACGAAAAAATAAACAAAAACTGTTAAAGCATATATGAGGTTTACGGCGCCACTGTGCCGTAACGGTTGCTTAAACGAAAAAAATGAATAGGACCTAATTTTTAGAGTAAATAGTGGTCTTTAACCTTGTGTAAGTTTTGTTTAAAAAAAATGAATAGGTAATGAGAAAATCGTAAAAACATGCTGGATAAGGTATAGGGGTAGTTTCTGCAGTATATTTTCAAGGATAGGGGTGGTTTGCGCAGGGATGTTGCAATAACCATATATATTTTTGAAAAGCACTATTGATGAAGCATATGCCCATATGGATCAAAAAGCAAAAAACAAAAAAAAATTTCAACCCCCCATTTTGTTTATTGTTTTTGGCTACAGGGGTTGTACTAGGAAATCGCTTTTAGTGTCCATGCATGGGTAATAATAACTTGCACAAAATGATATATGAAGCATATTAATGAAGGGCATTGTGTGTGAAGGATTCCAAGAAAATCACTTTATTTATTAATTCTTCTTTTTTTTTGGGTGGTTCCGGGCACAAAATGGGGGTGCATTATACAAATTTGTAAATAACACCAGTACATGGGTAATCGCTGAAAGTCTTTTTACTCTAGCATAAACGGTTCAGATGGTATAAAAAGGGGTTTTTTAAAATGTAACACCCTGTACTCAAAAAAAGGGCAATTACCCTAAAGTGAAACCTATACCAAAAAATCAATCATCTATTTGTGAATAATTTCCGCAGCATTTCTTTTTAATTTCCGTTACAGTTAGGGAAAAATATATATTTTTTTAAAACATATTTTTTAAAAACTTGTCAACTTTGGGGCGCCATCCTTGCTAAACGGTGGATGATAGAGAGATGCTGTTGGAAATAAATCGTAGAAAATATAGTCCTCTTCATATTTCTATAAAAGAAATTTTTTGTAAAAGGTACAGGAAGGGCTACGTTCTGCAAAAACCATAAATTACCCCCTTTAAAGGGGTGAAAAGGGGGGTTCCGGGGCGAAATTTTTTCAGAAAAAGTTAGTCTTATAATAAGCACCCCTTGATATGCCAGAAAAAAAATAAAACCGGACTTGTGTCCATTTTGCAAGGTTCAACCTCTGTTTCCTACACTATAGATTTGTTTTTAATTGAATTAAAAATTGAATTTTTAGCTCTGGTAGATATTGGATGTTAGAACGAATGCATTGCAAAGGGCTTAACAATCAACGCAAAAAATCAAAATGGATGAATGGTGGTCGGAAAAATTAATATCGAAGACTCAGTACTAGATAACAAGAAATTAGATAACAGGATAACAAAATCCTGGAAAGGGTGGCAAACTTTAGATATCAGGGTAGCTGGATTGACTGTAGGGTTGAAAGTGATGAAGAAATTTCGACCAGAATAGAACTTGCACGAAAAAGCTTTATTAGCTGGCGTTCTGTATTGTGCTGTAGAAGTCTGTCATTGACCACGCGTCTTAGAGTATTGAACTGCTACGTCTTATCTATTTTGTTCTTTGGATGTGGAACCTGGACAACAAAAATGAAGAACCTTAACAAATTAGAAGTTGTGATGTTACCGTAGCATGCTTAGAATCCCGTGGACAGCACACAATATGTCATATCCAACGAACGTGTGCTGGAGACAAAGTGTGCTTCAGGGCAAAATCGAAGGAAAACGCTGTAACATTAGACAATGGGCAGGTCGAACGGTCGAGGAATTATTGTTTCATATAGCTGCGGACCAAGAAACATTTCATCAGCTTGTTAATACGACGACAGCCAACGCTAGAAAACAAGCAAAGCACACAAAGAAGAAGAAATGTTGGATATAAACTGTTGATTTTTTAAATATTAAATCCTTAGACAATAGATACAAAATTACTTGTTCTAACTAAAATTCATTCTTAGAAGAAAACCATTTGTTAACATCTGTTTTATTAAAAAATAAATATCCTTTGTCGTTTATAAATAAGGAATTTTCAAGAATGGACCGAATGGACCATATCTTAGAACGGTATCCTATAACATTTACAAGAAATAATACGGAGAAAATAAAAATATTACATAAAAGGATTATCTGAAAAACTTAAGGGATAAGAGCAAAATTTCGAATCCAATGCTATTTAAATGCATTAATTTTTTTCGAATCCTGAGAAAACTAATAGGTATTTTTGAAAAATTTAAACGTAGAATGAAAGATCACCTTATTACCGAGGGCAGAAAGTTCCTGAAAACTTCTATGTTTATTTTAATAAGTTACAGGGGTGAAAAAAAGAGAAAATTTAATGCGATTTTTAATTTCAAATATCTCATTTAAAAGAAACTTTTTAGTTATTCTAAGGGACCTTTGGCCCTCGGCAATAATGTAGTCTTTCATTATGTGTTTAAATTTTTCACAAATATTTATTAGTTGTTTCAGGATTCGAAAAACATGAACACCATGTCCGTGGCGATATTTTCCAAGACAAACATTCGCTATCTTAAAAGTATCTAAAAGTTATTTATTATTTATTATTTATGGAAGATCCAAGGAGAGAATACACCAGGATATATTCTGTGATCCAAGTATTTTGTTATTCAAGATGTTCAAAATTTATCTAAGCGTTTCAAAGTAACAATATATTATTCAAAAATCACTTTTTCACTTTTCTTGATTATTAGTTTTTATTATATGGTATATAAAGTATTGTAATCACTGAATATAAAATTAGTGAAAAATAATCATATTAATTACATGAATTAATAATTTAAGCGATTATACAAGTAACGGTTATACAAGAACATTCAAAATCCATCTCCAAAATAATCTCCATACCAGTGAGAACATTACTGTACGTAATTTGCCGTTTAAAAAAAATAGGGATAGACTATTATAACTATAGATATTATACAGTGAAAAGCGCGCTAATAACCTGCAAAATAACGCAAAAGATGGAAAACGTATTATATTGTGAAATAAGAAGAGATGAAACTAGTAGAGGTGGAAATAATCGATATAAATGTGTAAATTAACATTACATTACATAGTTTTCCACCTTCAGACGTATCTGACGAGTATGAAAACTGTCACTGTGACAGAAGAATTTTATAAAATACTCTTGTCACAGACGTCTAAAGGTGGGAAAGAATGTAATGTTAATTTATACTATTATATCGATAATTTCCACCTCTACTAGTTTCATCTCTTCTTATTTCACAAGTATTATGTTTTCTATCTTTTGCGTTATTTTGCCGGTAATTAGCGCGCTCATCACTGTATACAGATTTTAACTGTTTTCTGAGAAAAACGCAACTGAACGATTCAAAGTGTCAGAGGGGCATTTCTAATAATGGTAGGGGAGCCCAAGCGGGGATTTTTGCAGTTACTCGAGCGCGTCAGATTCATCACATGGGGAAAAACCTTGTACCCTGTAAATGTACCTCTACCATAAATTGGCTCTTAGTACAAGGGATTGGTTATTTCCCAGGCAACCAAGTGACGTCATATAACGTCGAGGAAACGTCAGTTTTGGTTGAATATATACACGTGTTTAAAAATTACGTCATATAGACGTCTTTTGTAAGTGATTTTTAATACGTAAGATTAATGACGTTTAAAATACGTTTAAAAAACGTTTTTATTTCAGACAGTTTAAGTCTGACGTCACAATATTGGGAGGAGCTTGTTTGTATTATCTACTCCAAACAATTTCGTTAAATAATGTTCATAAGAAATTTCTCATTTATTGTGTACGTGGTTTGTGTCTTGTGTAATAAAATAAGACTTTTCATTTAGATATTTAGTTGAAGAAACGTGTTAATTAAGAGATTTGTATTCGTTTTTGCTCAGTGAGTTAGTTGAATGCAATATGCTTCTTGACAACTGTTTGAGGTTATGTTTATTTTCTGTAAATGAACTAATTATGTGTTATCGAGTTTAATTAAATTAATGTTTAGCCTTCTCAGATTGCTTCAGCAGTCTACAAGATTTAGCTATGAGATGGCAAAGAAAAATGACGCTCGATACTACTCTAGGTATACATGTATTCCAAAATGAGTTGTTCATGATTCTTTTTGATTTAATGGATAGCGTTAAATTAAGGCATTAAGTATGCTGGATAATTTGTTAATAAATTATTTATTAGTTTATATATATATTGTTTCAGGTTTAACACAGTAAGTAGGTAGGTATACTTATACAAATAGTGAAAATTCTATAATGCAAGGGCTGGTACAATCATGTAGAATCAATGTTAGATTGCTTCTAATGCACAAATGATCTTAAACAAATTGTAGTATATCTTTGACACATGGGACGTAGAACGGGCTTCATGTTACCTATTTTTTATACTACCTATTTTGAAACATCTGAAAGTGGTCACTTTTTGAAAGTATTAAAGACGTGATTTTACCGACGTATAAAAGTCGTCACCATTTTGACGTCAAATCGATGAGACAAATACACGTGATTTTCAACGTTGGTACTACGTCATAAAAACACGTCAATTGGTCATGTTTATGACGTGTTATCTACGTTATAAAAACGTCGTTTGGTTGCCTGGGTTAAAGGGGGTCCGAAAATAAATCTATCCTTAGAAAAACTCGAAATCGTCAGATTAAGATAAGATAATTTATTGTAAGTACATGCAAAACAGTGTATATTTAAAAAATCTGACGATTTGAGCGGGGCGTAAGGAAATGGGCGAGTCACAAAGTTTCACAAAAAAAGCGAATATTACGCGAAATGAACGTCATATCGAAAAACTAAAAAATATGTATTCAATATTTTTCAAAAATCTATCGAATGATACCAAACGATATTTCGCGAAATGAACATCAGATCGAAAAAGTGCAAAATACACGTATTCAATATTTTTTGAAAAATGTATCGAATGGCACCAAACACGACCCCCTCCCCCCACGGAAGTGGGATGGGAGTTGCTTTAAAATCTTAAATAGGAGTCCCTAATTTTTATTGCAGATTTGGATTCTTTACGTAAAAATAAGCATCTTTTATTCGAGACATTTTTTAGAATTATGGATAGATGGCGCTATAATCGGAAAAAACTATTGTCGGAAATGGAAAGTTAAATTAAAAAATGGAAAGTCCCCCACTTTATGGAAAACTTAATTTACCTTTGTTGATTTTAGGACCTACTCTTCACAACCCAATAGGCCCCCACAACGATCGAGTAACTGCAAATTTAGCATACTTTCCTCCCCTACTATAATAAACAATAAACAAAATATAAAGCATATTCTTTATACAGATTAATATTAAAACAATGGTTTCAGTTATAATTTGGTGAAAACAAATAACAAAAGTATGAAACGCAAAAATTCATCCGCTTATTTCTAGTCTGCTAAATTTGAAAATCTTCAACCACATTGTGGTTTTTGTGATGGAAATGGAATTTTCTTTTGTTCGGCTAATTTCAAATAATGGCGAAGGTTTGCTCATTCGCCTGATTTTCAAGGAACGTACATGGAGAGAATGAATCCCTCGAAAATTGTACTTTTTAAGTACAAAAATAACCCATGTTTATACAGCGTAAACAGGGCTAAGAATTTTAGAATTTTTGGGATTCTATATACAACTATTAGGCCTGGATCCCGCGTACCAAAAAAAGTTAATTAATAGTAATCTGAAAACTTGTTAATATCCTAATGGTGTCTAGTCGGACAAACTTTGATGTACGGAAACACTCCAAGGGAAGTTTTAATTGTGATCATCAGATACAAAAGATATCAAGTTTTATTAGTGGTATACGATGTTTGTCAAAAAATGTGCTTTTTGCTCAAAAAAGTAAAATATCTTTATTTTTGACAATAACGAAAATTATTATAAAAAATCCTTTTGGATTAATGGATTCTTTGTTAATTTTGAATAAGGTCCGTTTTCATTGGGCCTTTAAATATGTACAAAAAGTATCTATCATTCCAGAATAACAAATCATGCCAGAGGATAAATAATTTTCAAGATGACCAACTAAATAAAATATGAAGTGCAATCATATTTGTTCTAATTAAGTGTATATTTTAAAATTAATAGTTTATGTTACAAATAAATAAACATTGACCAGTTCAAATAGAGTGGAAATGCATGCAAAAAATAATATTGGCATTAAATATATTGTTGATATAATCATATTTGTTATAAAGTAAACACTAACAGAAGCTAATATTTTGTTTTAATATTCCCTCAAAAATAAATTTTATAGCAGACGTAATAATGAATGTTATGGAAGTGGAAAAAGCAATCCGAAGTTTAATTAAAAAGCAAATGGATTTCATGATTTAGGATCTTTTTGAAAATAGTAGTCCACTATATAGTACAGATTGCTATATATTCTCTTTTTATAAACATTACTGAAATGTTGCTGTGGAAAAAGATTCAGTGGGGTAAAGCTGAATTTTTTCGTTTACAAATTGTTACCAAAATCTGCACAAATTCGGGACATTCAACAATAAATATTATTCTGTCTACGACTGTTTTAAAATAAAAGCATTTTTATTTGTTTTTTTAAATTACAATGATATACAAGGTGTTTCATTGGGAAAGTAACATACGTTAACTGTAGAAAGAGGACACTTAGGCGGTCTCAAAAATACCATACTTAATGGGTCTTACTCCATTAATAACAGAGATACTGGGTGTTTTATCTATTTTGCCATTTTCTTATTTGGTTCATAACTTTTTAACCACAGCGTATATTTATTTTATATTTGGCAAGCAAATATCCTTTAAGGTGTACAATAAATTAATTTATTTACAAATTTAAAAAATCCAGGCCCGGATTAAAAAATATTAGAAAAATGTTCCGACCCAAAAACAACACCCTGTACATTCAATTTTTTTAAAATGAATTTTTTAGTTGAAAAGAGGATAAAAAACTAAATTTAGTGGTATACTTTGAATTTTCGGCAAAATGATTTTTCTGGTCAAATTTTGAATTTGAATTCTGAAATTATGTAAATTGCGAGAGCTCTAAGTAGAAAAAAAATTTAATACAACTTAGAACTTGTTAACCGCACTGTATATTTATTTTATATTTAACACGCGAATATTCTTTTAGGTGTAACACCCTGTATAGTCCAGAAAGCCACTGCCCATCCGCTAGGAAAAATATTTTGATTCGGATTTTTTGCACAGTCTTACTCAAAAAAGACCCCTTTTAACAAATTTGCATGTTGCGAGGTCCAAAAGTGGGTCAAAAATTTTTTAAACGTTTTTTTTTCTTTTATTCCTACATATTTTTACATCGAACAAAGATTATTTAGGTTTTTTGGATCATTCCAAACAGAAAAGCTCTTTAGTAACTTTTCTCTAAAATTGATAGTTTTTGACATATAGGCGATTAAAAATTTAAAAATTGCGAAATCAGCCATTTTGTGGCAGCACATTGTGGCAGCACAATGACTATATTTAAGGCATGTTATGATAACAATATTTTTTTTATATATACTGCATTTTTACAATCTACTCTAAACACAAAGTAATAAGTAAATAGTCTGAAAGTAAATTAACGTGAATTAGGTACCATCCAGTGACGGTTCTCTAAGTATTATTCTTTATTGTGGTAGGTCGTCTGGCCATATTCTCTTTAGTCTTCTTTCAGCAAGTGGTTGGGTGAATAAATTATTTATCAAGTCGTTGGTGTGGTCAGTGGTGCGATTTTGATATTTTATTGAACGATTTTTTATTAAGTCCTTGATTAGTGGGATGTCCAGATCATTGTGGAGTGTCTGGTTGGATACATACCATGGAGCTTTACTTATCATACGGAGAATTTTGGATTGGAATGTTTGGAGTATCTTCGTATTTGAAGGTTTACTGCAGCCCCATAGTTCTATTCCGTAAGGCCAAACTGGTATAAGTATAGCTTTGTACAGAAGCAGTTTATTTTCAAGAGATAACTGAGACTTCTTGTTAAATAGCCAGTTCATATTTTTTAGTTTAAGATTTAATTGTTTACGTTTAATTTTAATGTGCGTTTTCCATATGAGTTTTTCATCCAGATGCAATCCCAAGTATTTGACAACTGGCTTGATGGGAATCGGAGTATTATTTATAGAAACTTGAGGACATGTAGATTTTCTGGTTGTAAAAGTAATTTGTACTGATTTGCTGGCATTAACATTTATTTACCATCGCTTGAGCCAGTTTTGTAATTGGTCTAAATGATTTTGAACTTTTTGTGATGCTACATTAGGGTCGACATCCACTGCTAAGATTCCCGTATCATCGGCAAAAGTAGCTAATAAGGTGTCATTTCTGGTTGGAACGTCGGCTGTAAATATCAGATAGAGAAATGGGCCGAGAACGCTACCCTGTGGTACGCCAGATTGGATGATGTCGTAATTTGAGAAGTTGTCTTCAATTTTGACTTGGAAATATCGGTCAGTCAGATACGATTTTAGAATAAAGTATAGTTGGTCTGTCATGTGTAATTTTAGTTTATAGAGGAGACCTTGATGCCATATCCTATCAAATGCCTGTTGTATATCGAGAAACACTCCAGCGCAAAACTTTTTTTCTTCAAGAGTTGTTTTAATTATATTTACTATTCTGTGGCATTGTTGTATGGTTGAGTGTTCACGTCTAAATCCGAATTGGTGTTGTGGTATAATTTCGTTTATGGGGACAACTTGCTCGATTTTATGTAATAGTAGCCGTTCTAATACTTTCGACATTATTGGGAGTAGGCTTATCGGGCGATATGAATTTGCTTGTGTTGCGGGTTTACCAGGTTTCGGAATCATAGTAATTTGAGCTAATTTCCATTGTATTGGAAAGTAGCGAAGACGTAGTATGCTGTTGTATATTACTGTTAATAACACCACTGCTTTTCTCGGTAGCTTCTGAAGTAATTCTCCTGTTATCAAATCATAGCCAGGAGCTTTCTGAGGATTTAGCATTTTTATTTGTTGTCGAACCTCTGTCGGAGTAAATGTTGTCAGAGGAAGAGATAGTTGACATGGAGTTTCGAGGTACTTTTTTATATCGTCATCTTCATCGTCATTGTTTTCTGGTGCTGAGAATACAGTTGCAAGATGCTCTGCGAATACGGTGGTTTTTTCTTCATTTGTGCGGGCCCAGGTCATATCTGTTTTTCTTAAAGGTGAATTTGTTATTGTCGGCCGTTTAAATTTTTTTGTAGCTTTCCGTATAGAGTGGTCTTCACGTGAGAGGTTCGAAACATAAAACTGGAAGGAGTCGTTTTTTTCCTCATGTAGTGCTCTATTTAGTCTATGACTTATCCTATTAAGGTACGTTTTATTTAATGGATTTCTCGTTTGTTACCATATGCGTCGAGCTCTTCTCTTTTCTGCTACAAGTTCTCTTATATGGAGGGGAATATTATGGTTTTCTTGCACACTTCTTTGACGCTGCTGTGTTGCTTCCCACCCTGCTGTTTGTAAAACTGTTGTTAAATAGTCTACTGCTTCCTCTACCTCTTGGTTTTCTTTTATCCTAAAATCTAGTCTAATATTTGTACAGTCGAACCCGCTTATTGGAATAGCCTTTGTGCCAAGCAAAAGTTTTACTTTAACCGGGATATTCTAATAACCGATCATTGGTTGCTGCTATAAATGTTTCGGGACCTCAAATTTCTATTCCTTAAACCGGGATATTCCTTAAAGAGGTATTCTAATAAACGGGTTCGACTGTATTTACAGAATTTTGGAAAAAATCCCAGTTTGTTTCTTTAGTTGTCAGTTTGGGTGGTATTATTCTCCATATTATGAGCGTGCTTAAAGTTATTATTATTGTGCTGTGGTCTGATGTTAAATCGAAATTTGACTCTATTGCACTATGGATGTCAGATATCCCTTTTGTTACAGCAAAATCTACCAAATCTGGGATTTTGTTGGGGTCCGTAGGCCAATATGTGGGTTCTCCTGTTGATAAATATCTTAAGTTATTTTGTTGAATAGTATTCATTAATGCTCGACCTTTAGGTGTGATTAATCTGGAACCCCATGTGGTGTGTTTGGCGTTCCAGTCTTCTGCTACTATGAATTTGGATCCAAGAGTTTGTATAAAATCATGATACTCTTCGCTTGAAATGGGATGTCTAGGTGGGATGTAGATAGATGCTACACTGAGAGAGGTATTTGTTTCGAGTTTAATGATGGCTGCTTGGATTTTTTCCGTGATGTAAGGTTGGACTGCATAGTGTTTAATTTTTGATTTAATAATAACGGCAGAACCTGCATGTGCTCCACCGTCTGGATGGTTTGTGTAGTACACAAGGTATCTTAGTAACCGTTCTTTCTGTGGCATGGCTTTCGGATATTAAGAGAATGTCTATATTATTCATTTTTAAAAATAGTGATATTTCTAGTATATGGTTTGAAATGCCATTAGCATTCCACTACGCAATTCGTAACGACTTTGTAATTATTTTGTTACTTTGTTAATGACTGTGGTTAACATGGTTAAAATCATGTTATTTTAGTTTAAGAGTTGAGAGAACATATTTTTGAATTCGTTTAGGAAATTTGATAGTTGATCTGCTAATTCATTGTTATTTTTGTTGTCTTCATTTGTGTTTCCAATGACAGCATCTCTATAACTCATCCTGTTGAAATTATGGCTATGATGTTGGGTAGGTATATTTACATTGGGAGTATTGACAGGATTTTGAGTGGTGATTTGTTTTGATTTGTCATTGTATCTGGCATTTAGTAGTTCACGATAAACAGAACATCCTCTATAATTAGAAGGATGGTTTCCGTTGCAATGAGTGCAAATTGCTGGCATATTTTTTGGTTTCTTGCAATCCTTTGTGTTATGTGATCCAGCGCATTTTACGCAATTATATGGTTTTGCACAGTACGCTTTAGTGTGGCCAAATTCTTGGCACCGTGTACATTGTGGTATATTTCTTTTAATTCTCGGTGGTTCCACCCCTATTTTACAATGTTGTATATACTGCAGTTCAAATATTTCCTTATTGTTCGTCTGAGGCTCGAGGTCGACAAAAAATAAAGGCAATGGTTCACGGCTCAATCTGTGTCTGACATTTGTAACGTTCCTTACTTTATGACCCTTTTTCTGGATTTCCGCTATTATTTCATCTATCGGAAAGGAATGATGTAGGTCTCGAATAACTGCCCTGTAGGCTCTCTCTTCCTTAGGTTGATATGTATGGTGGACGATGTTTTCTTCTCGTAAGTGGTGTATTAGTTTTCTGTAGGATTCAGGTGTCTTTGGGAAAATTTTTATTGTATTGTTTGTTAAGGCTTTAGTATAGTAAGTCTCTTTTTGTACTGCTTGCGCTAAACTATCTATCATTTTGCTATAGTTATTCACGCCATAAATAAAAATTGTAGATGAGTTTGAGTTTGGTGGACTTTTATTCGTATCATTTACAGAGTTTTCCTGTGAAAGTGGCTGGAACCTATTTGAAAGTGTAATTGGATGTTCATTTTCTTTTGAAGATGAACTTTTAAACATTCTTTTTGTTCTAATCGTTTGCCATGTGTTTTTTAGATTTTGAGATTTTTCATGTTCTTCACCTGACGTCAAATCATCTTCACTCTGTGTTTCTGTATTGTTTTTAAAGTTTAAGTTGGTCTGTTGCGTAACTGTTGGCTGTATTTGATATTGTTCTTGACAATTATTATCAACAGGTATCATTTGGATTACTATTGGTTGATTTGAGCATGATGATGGAGCTTGAGTATCTATGTGACTTACTTGGTAGTACGGATGCATTAGGTTTTAGTCTCGTTCTGCATTAGAGTTGGACACTGCTGTGTAGCATACCGAAAACCATTTGATCCTGGTCCGTTCCCTGTTGGAAGTATTTTCACAACTTAGAACTCACTTCTCTTTTACTTTGAACTTATCTTATTTAATGAAAGCAAAACACAGATATTAATCACTCGTTTCTTATCGTTGGATAATAGGAAACAAATATAATCACAGAAAACCTTTCTTTTCTTTCGAAAAATATTAAAATTTAATATATTTCGGGAGAATCGTTATAATTTCTGTTTTGACAGAACTGTCACATATGATAACAATATCAATGTTTTATCTTTTATAGTTTTTGTAAAAATAATGGTAGGGGAGCAAAGTATGCTAAATGTGCAGTCACTCGAGCGCTTTGGGGCCTATTGGGTTGTGACGAGTAGGTCATAAAACCAAAAAAAGTTAAGTAAAGTTTTCCATTTTAGTGGGCGCTTGCCATTTTTTAATTTAATTTTCCATTTCCAACAATCGTTTTTTCCGATTATAACGCCATCTATCCATAATTCGAAAAAATGTTTCGAATAAAAGTTATTTATTTTTACGTAAGGAATCCAAGTCTGCAATAAAAAATTAGGGCTCCTATTTAAGATTTTAAAGTAACCCCCCACCCCACATCCATGGGGGTCGTGTTTGGTGCCATTCGATAGATTTTTCAAAAATATTGAATAAGTGTATTTTACAGTTTTTCGATCTGATGTTCATTTCGCGAAATATCGCGGGATTCGTATTTAAAATATTAAATTTACCCCCCACCCCTCTCCGTAGAAAGTCGTGTTTGGTATCACTCGATAGATTTTTAAAAAATATTGGGCACATGTTTTTTAGTTTTTCGATCTGTCATTCATTTCGCGAAATATTCGCTTTTTTCTTGTGAAACTTTGGGACTCACCCATTTCCTTACGCCCGTCTCAAATCGTCAGATTTTTTAAATATACACTCTTTTGCATGTACTTACATTACCTTATCTTAATCTGACAATTTCGAGTTTTTTTAAGGATAGATTTTTTTTTCGGGCCCCCCTTAACGAACTCCCCTGTGTTAAGAGCCAATATATGGTAGAGGTACATCTGCAGGGTACCAGGTTTCTCCCCATATACTAATCTGACGCGCTCGAGTAACTGCAAAAATCCCCGCTTGGGCTCCCCTACCATAAAGTTTTATCTTTAAATTTTTTGTGAAAAGACCAATTTATAAAGACCGGTTAGTACAGATATTTTTAGTTATGATTCCTCAGTCTAATTATTGTATTCAGTGCAAGAATATGCCTCGAGTTCTAAGACACCAAAATTACCACCATTTTAGCGATTTTGACAGGGGTAGAATTATTGCCTTAAAGATATGAGTTTGTCGTATCGCGAAATTGGCCGTCGTGTTAATTGTACGGCAATGACACTTATGCGAGTATGTCGTGTGTGAACAAACGAAGGAAGAGGAACACGAAGAAGACCAACTGTATGAGGACCAAATCTTTCCATAACTGTATGTCCTTGGCTGCCCTTTTCCAGTGAGTTCTTACAGCTTTTACAATGTCCTTCCATCGCATCTGAGGTGTTCCTCTTCTTCCTGTCCATGGTCTCCAGTTTTGTATTTCAAAATTCCATCTTTTATCTTCCTGTCTCGCATCGTGGCCCGCAAATCTCCACTTTAACCCTGTTATATGTTCAGTTACATTCTTTACTTTTGTTTTCTCTCTTATCCATGTGTTTGATTTTCGGTCTTAGAGTTTTATTCCCAAGATGGGTCTTTCCATTTTTTTTTTTCGAGTTATTTCTATTTTGTTTATGTTGGCCTTTGCTAATGTCCATTTTTCTGAGGCATACGTCAGAACAGAAAGGATGCATTGATCAAATACACGGGTTTTTAGGTACTGCGCACCTTGGCAACAACACTGTCATAAGTCAAAAATAGCCATTTTGAGTAAATCCCGTATAAAGATCATCCTTTTACTATCTAACATTCGATTATTTCTACAAATTGAACAATAATTTTGTTATTTTTTCTTCAATACGATTAATTTAGGTTATTTTATCAATTAGTATTCTATATTGTAGAAATTTGAAACCAACTTATTAATTATTAACAAATGTGTCTGTGTTGCTGAAAACCCAAAGATGGATTATAACAACGTGCCACTGTTGCTGATCATAGTGGTTAGAAATTGCACAGAAATTGCGGTTCAACGTGAAAATTATGATAGGTTACAAAATTATTGTTAAGATGTTTAATACATTTGGCCATTGAAATCCAATATGTGAGGTTTTCTCCAAAAAAAGTTCCAACCACGTGGGGAGAGTCCTGTGTTGCCCTGGGTAACATCCAGGTCTATCTATAACATCCGATGAATTTTATATAAATATGTAAAATATCTTTATTATTTACATTTAAAGGGTTTTTACCCTATACATTTTGGTGGCTCAGGCATGCAAATTTTGGCTTTTAAACACTGATGATGGATTCCTTAATCCGAAAACGTTTTGTATTGTGACCCTTATTTAGGGTATTTTAATATATACCTTTTACAAGAAACTTGGTATTTTTGTGATTTATGGTATACAGCCAGCTACAGGAAGTTTATTTTCCTCGTGGATTTTTTAATACATTTATTTAAAGAATACAACGCAAACGTAATTACATAAGAACATAAAATAAATCTGCTTATTGCCTATTACAAAATACTCGTTAGAAACATGTACCTATTTAGATTTTTAACATTAATTTTAAAGTAACTACTGGTTTTTGACGCCTTTATTTGATGATTTTTGCATGTTGCTCTTGTACAAACTGAGAGGAGGGTCTATTTTGCATCCTAAAGATCGATCAAATTCATGATATTTTAAAATAGTGTGATTTTTGCTGCATAAAATGCTCAAGGCATCTATTTTATTTTTGGAAAGTTTCAGTGGTGCGTTATAGAGCGGTTTTAATTCAATATTATCAGGATTTTAAGCCAGTGGAACTTCTACTGTTTGTTTTCCGAATTAAAATTTGTTTGAAGTTGCTATCACTGTAAGAAGTTTTATAATAAACGGTAAACAGTTCATCTCTAAGTACTTGTAATATTGCAATGTCGGACCACAAAACTTTTTCTCCGACAGAATTTTAAAACAAAATTCGTTCCCATTTTCTCCTGCAAATGTCCTCACATCAAAAAAATTTGTAATGTTCATTTCTGTTATTTTGTATGGAGTACCAGCTTTTTTTTGAATCCACTCTGAAGGAGTGTAAATAGGACCAGATCTTAGCACACGTTTATTCTGTTTTTCAATCAGGGAGTGCATGTTGTCTCCTTAATTTTGCGTATGACCGACAACCAAAAACTGTAAAGTGATCGAAGGAATATCGAGTTTGCTTACTACATAAAGAAGTAACGAGGTTATAAATTTGTTTCTGTTTTGGCCATAGCAATTGCCTCAGTATAATACAACAGGAAGGCCTTTAGAGCATTCAGTTTTAAGAAATGAGTAAAAAACATGATCCTATCTCGTTAGATCCACGGTTACTTTCTCCTTCGTGCCAAACATAGCAGAAAACATTTAATAATCCTAAGTCAGATATAGTAAAGTTATACTTACTTAGCTTTGATTTACAGTAAAAGGAGTTGATGTCCCCACAAGGTATCTGGAGAACTACCTGTAAATCAAATCAGACACTCACCTGCTTTGCTTTTTGCTTATCTTTATCTTTTTTAATACGTGATAGATATTTTTCCTTTAAATGACGATCATAATTTTCCTGTAATGGGATCTTACTCTTCGCATTTTTATACTCTTCACACGTACCGCACTGATCTTTTTAGGATGGAAAAATGAGATATTAAATTCATTCCTAAAAATTCGTGAGAACATGGTGACATTCCCATAACTTTTATTTTCTTTCATACAAATTGTTTTAAAATCTCTATAGATGTCAGCTAAAGTTTTTCCTCCATCTATAAACTCCCTGCTTGTTTGGGCACGAAGGTAATGAGATTCAATGCGTGGTATCGAACTTATATGCTCTCTAATTCCTTCCTTTATATCATCTGAGACTTTTACCTGATGCATATGTTTTTCCCTTTTATCGTTTTCTAAAATTCCTTTTGTCTTATCTACTACTTTATGAAAAATTCACAAAAAACGTTTATAACACTAACTGAAATCACACCACAAACGTGGTGGCTCTCAGAATAATGTGACAGTGTTGTTGTCAAGACCTACCACTATTAGTAATTAATAGTAGTATAGCGCATTTAATTTGAAAAAAAATATATCTAAATATTTCTGCAACACTGTCATAAGTGAGTTGTTACAGTGTTGCTGAATAGAGTTGTACAAAAATAGTTATTGCTTTAACAGACATAAGTCGCCATCTAGCGCTTATAACACAACATATCTTTTCGACAGTGATGCTGACGAAAATTTAACAAAATACCCATTTAATGCACCAAACATAAAAAAACACTGAATTTCGACTTATGACAGTGTTGTTGCCGAGGTGCGTGTTGTATCTTTGTGCTTTTTAGTATCTATCTTACATTACTTTCCAAATGCTGTCCACGCCAATCTGATTCTTCTTTGTACTTCAATTGTTTGGTTCTCTTTATTGGCTTTGATTATTATTGGACCCAGGTATATATTTTCGTCAACAACCCCAATATTTACGTTATTTATATTTATATTTATTCTGTCATTTGTATTTGTCATGATTTTTGTTTTACTCATGTTCATGTTTAATCCTATCTTTTCTGATGCTTGTGCTAGTTGAGTCAGCATTGTGGCTAGTTCTTCTTGGTTGGTTGTAATAAGAACAACTTCATCACAATATCTGAGGTAATTGAGTAATCTGAGGTAAGGTGAAGAGTTTTGGGGATATATTGCATCTCCTTGTCTTACGCCTCTACGCATTGCTATGGAATAAGTTTACAGAATACATATTACATATATAGTAGAAAACATATATATTTTATTTCGATACTGTATTCTGTCTGAATGAAATCCCATATCAGATGAATCTTTTTGGCATTAACTGGGGCTGAAAATCAGGCTGTTCAACCGATTAAGTGGCAGTTCCCGGTCTGTTACGGAAATTACTAGCGTATGCAGGCCCAGGCGCTACAGGCGTGTTCGATTAGAGAAAGTGTAGTAGCACGGAAAATGACCTGTTGCGAAAATATACGTGATCGCCGTTTTATCTTTTCACTTTCCATTGACTATTACGCCATCAAAGATAATTTGATATTTATCTTGGAACAGGATATTTGTTTTTGGATCGCTAATTTAGGATTTTTTGGTTGTCTACAGTCTTTATTTTTAACTTGATTATTTATGTTGTTTCTTTTTTAAAAGTTGGAGCCTCCTATAATGATCAAAAAATTGTCCGTTCCACTGATACTTTTTTATCTAATATTTAGCGTATATCTCCAATTTTTTAATGAGGAACCAAAATTTATTTGATTTAGTTGATTTTAAACAATACTTATAGATTTGGCTATAATTATACAGGGTGTAACAAGAATACAGGTCATAAATTAAACCACATATTCTGGGACCAAAAATAGTTCGAATGAACCTAACTTACCTTAGTACTAATATACACACAAAATAAGTTATAGCCCTTTGAAGTTACAAAATGAAAATCGATTTTTTTGAATATATCGAAAACTATTAGAGATTTTTTGTTGAAAATGGACACATGGCATTCTTATGGAAAGAACATCTTAAAGAAAAATTATAGTGAAATTTGTGCACCCCATAAAAATTTTATGGGGTTTTGTTCCCTTAAACCCCCCAAACTTTTGTGTACGTTCCAAATATATTATTATTGTGGTGCCATTAGTTAAATTCAATATTTTGAAAACCTTTTTGCCTCTTAGTATTTTTTCGATAAGGCAGTTTTTATCAAGTTGCAGCTTCTTTTGTAATATGTTTACATAAAAATTTTATGAGGGTTTTGTTCCTTTAAACCCCCCAAATGTTTGTGTAGGTTCCAATTAAACTATTACTGCGCGCTGCGGTACCATTAGTTAAACACAGTGTTTTTAAAACTTTTTTGCCTCTTTGTATTTTTGTGATAAAGCA
Organism: Diabrotica virgifera virgifera; assembly: GCF_917563875.1. Lineage (NCBI taxonomy): Eukaryota > Metazoa > Arthropoda > Insecta > Coleoptera > Chrysomelidae > Diabrotica > Diabrotica virgifera. Next base: position 18,568,272 of record NC_065447.1, on the reverse strand, counting down.
TCTTTTATCGAGATGTGGCTTCTTTTTTAATATGGTTCAAAATATACTCAAAAATGTAAATCATAAATAAATTTTCATATTATTACCAAGTCTCCATAATCGTACTTTACCATATACACATAAATATGTGGTGGATTTGACAAATATTGAACTATCTCTATAAAAACTGACTTTTGGAAAAAGTACTAAGAGACAAAAAAGTCTTTAAAAACTTGTGTTTAACTAATGGCGCTACAATAATATTTAAATTGGAACGTACACAAAAGTTTGGGGGGGGGTTTAAAGGAACCAAACCCCCATAAAAATTTTATGGGGTGTTCAAATTTCATTTTTTTTTTAAATACTACTGCCATAAGAATACCACATGTCCATTTTCAATAAAAAAATCTCTAATAATTTTCTACATATTGGAAAATTCGATTTTCATTTTGTAACTTCAAAGGGCTGTAACTTTTTTTGCGTGCTTATTTGTACTAAGGTAAGTTAGGTTCAATCGAACTATTTTTGGTCCCAGAATATGCGATTAAATTTATGACCTGTATTTTTGTTACACCCTGTAATTCAACATGGGTGTAGAAATTCATATTATGAACCAGAAAAAATGGAATTGATAGGCGATAATTTTTGAGACCAAAAAAAAATAGTAATACGATGGAACTCACTGCAAAAGGAGGAAAATATGACAAAAATTAAAGGAAAAATAATTTAAGGGCGTTACAGGCTCGAGAATTGGGAGAGGATGAGTTTTAAGGGGGGAAAGGGTTTATCATGGTTTCCGGCAAAACTTTAAATAAAATCAGTACTTTTTGACGGTGTATGTTATTCACTGCTCTGTATCTCGAATAATCCATAAAGGTTTTTGCAGCTGCTACGAAATAATCAACAGGCAATAGGCCTAGATCCTCCTAACCCCTTTCCCACTTATCTATGAAAAATATCTTTTGATGGGTGGTTAAAACTTTCGGTACCTATGCCATTCACGTATATAATTTATCTTAGAATTTTTCGCATTAGTTTTTCCGTTTTTTTTTTTTTCATTTCCTGAAAAAATTCACCATAATAATGTACATTTTTTACACCATCACAAAGCAGAGATTTCGACAAACAAATAACGCAGTAACTTTTTGAAAAAATCAGGTTTTTTGACGTTAGAGTTCTCGATTGGAAATTTTTTTTGAAGAGAGTTTTTTCTGAAAAATTTTCAGATTAAGAATGACGCAACTGTAGATAGTGTAAAATGGGGGGATTAAATTGAGATAATGAAATTCGAACCAATGGGGATAAAACTAAAAGCCATCATTGTAAGAATAAACGACATACCGATGCTCCGGACGGTTACTGTTTATTTAATCACTATTTTAAATATTTAAAAAATTTTAGATGAAGAACGACGCAACTGTAAAAAGGGTTGAAATGGGGGGATTAAATTAAGATAAAGAAATTCAAACCATTAGGGATAAAAATAAAAGCCAGCATTTTAACAATAAATGCCATACCGATGCTCCTGGACGATTATTCCTCATTTAATCCCTATTTTAAATATTTAAAAATCGTTTTTTTGCTCTCCTGAGAGATTTGGCTTTTGCAGTTACGTCATTTTTATGGAAACCTTATAACGAAACGTTCCTAGGAGAATGTCAGGCATGTTTCGGGCGCAGAGATTCATTAACTGTCCAGTAGTGTCCAGCAATGTGTTAAATCGTTATTTATTAATTTTAAAGTCAAAAGGCAGATATCGAGCACTGAATTTAATTAAATCTTGCCCTTACGTTATTTATTAGTAGGAGATGCACTTGGTAATATTCAATAGGGAACTTGCACATTTTTTTTATTACATAATAATGTTCAGTTTTGTTTAAAAATGAGATTTTCAAAATTTCACGCTTCAAAAACTCGTAATAACTTAGAAATACATATTTAAAGTTTTATGCGGTATAAAATAGTTCAAATGACCCGTGACGTCACATAGTTTTACATTAGTTATTATTATGGTTATATTTCGCTGTGTCTAGGTACATACTAACGTGTACGTAAATAAAAAAATTTAGGTACACGCGAATTAAACTTCATCAAGCCAGTGACGTCTTTATTTAGCGTGCGCAGTGACTGTATATAATATTTTGGTACATGCTATTTTGATATGTTTAGTGTTTGTTTGATAGAAAAATATTTGTTAAGGGAAGGGAAGCAGAACTATTCAGATGTTTCAAACTTAATTGTAATAAATCAATGTATATACAGGGTGTAACAAATATACAGGTCATAAATTAAATCACATATTCTGGGACCAAAAATAGTTCGATTGAACCTAACTTACCTTAGTTCAAATATGCACACAAAAAAAGTTACAGCCCTTTGAAGTTACACGATAAAAATCGATTTTTTGCGATATATCGAGAACTATTAGAGATTTTTTAATGAAAATGGACACGTGGCATTCTTATGGTAGGAACATTTTAAAAATAAACTATAGTTAAATTTGTGCACCCTATAAAAAATTTATGGGGGCTTTGTTCCCTTAAACCCCCCAAACTTTTTTGTACGTTCCAATAAAATTATTATTGTGGTACCCTTAGTTAAACACAATGTTTTTAAAACTTTTTTCCTCTGAATATTTTTTCGATAAACCAGTTTTAATCGAGATGCGGCTTCTTTTTTAATATGTTTACATAAAAATTTTATGGAGGTTCTGTGCCTTTAAACCCCCCAAATATTTGTGTACGTTCCAATTAAACTATTATTGCGGTACTGTTAGTTAAACAGAATGTTTTTAAAACTTTTTTGCCCCCTAGTATTTTTCCGATGAGGCACCTTTTATCGAGATGTGGCTTCTTTTCTAATATGGTTCAAAATATACCTGAAACTGTAATTTATAAAAAAAAAATTCATATTATTACCAGGTCTCTATAATCGTACGTAACAGTATACAACTATATGGTGGATTTGACAAATATTCAAAATATCTCGATAAAAACTAGCTTTTCCAAAAAGTACTAAGAGGCAAAAAAGTTTTAAAAATATCCTGTTTAACTAATGGTGTAACAACAATAATTTAATTTGAACGTACAAAAAAGTTTGGGGGGGTTTAAGGGAACAAAACCCCATAAAATTTTTATGGGGTGCACAAATTTAACTATAGTTTATTCTTAAAATGTTCCTGTCATAAGAATGCTACGTGTCAATTTTTATTAAAAAATCTCCAATAGTTTTCGATATATTGGAAAAAATCGATTTTTATCTTGTAACTTCAAAGAGCTGTAACTTTTTTTGTATGCTCATTTGGACTAAAGTAAGTTAGGTTCAATCGAACGGTTTTTGGTCCCAGAATATGTGATTTAATTTATGACCTCTATTTTTGTTACACCCTGTATAAAAGTATATATTTAGGTTAGCAAAATAAACATATGTATTTAGTTGACATGGCACGTACAAAATATTGTTAAAATAATTTTTATACGTAAGTTAATTATTATGATCAACTATTCTAAATGGGAAATAAGCCACAATTTAACTAAAAAATGATTTTATTAACGTTTCGACGTCCAAATCGGATGTCATTGTCAAAATACAAAAATTAGTCAGATTAAATAAATTATTAGAAAAAAATTTTTACTAAGCAACAACATTTTTGTTTAATTTAATAATATTTTGTATTTTGACAACGACGTCCGATTTAGACGTCAAAACGTTAATAAAATCATTTTTTTTTAGTTAAATTGTGGCTTAGTTCCCATTTAGAATAGTTGATTACAAAAATGTCACAAATAAATAGTTATGTTATTCAGAACAAGTTAAATGTTATTGTGAAAGCTTTAGGTCTTCCTTTTATTTTAATTTTGGACGGTAATACTATTTCACTTATAACCAAAAAAATATATAATAATTTATAATCTCTTAACTTTTTCATACTGTTTTAAAATGTTAAACTCATTAAAACAACTAAATAATTCTCCACACAGCATAGTTAATTTAAAAACAAACACTAAACAAATAAAAAATAAGAAATCTCTTTACTAATCAATATTAAAATTAAAGTGTAAACACAACACGATTAAACAAATTCCAACACTCTGACACTCTAACTGTTTTATTTGCGTACACGTTAGCGTGTACCTTGACACAGCGTTATATTTAGGTATATTCTTCTTCTCCTTCTTTAGTTTATTGGCCTCCACCTACTTGGGTATATGGCCACCTCGTCGTCGGGGAATAAAGAAAAATATGTATATTTAATGACATTTATCGTATGTCCTTGTAATAATATATACCAGTTTGTTGAGATTGAAGTTTGATACAGTTTTTGAAGGAAAGAAAAGAAGGTTTACTATTGAAAATAAAGCCATTTTGTAAAAGTACAAATTTTCTATGAATAGTTCAAACGACCAAAATCACTTTTAACGTCACATAACTGTATTTTTATTGACGTTTATTATGTCTAATTTAAAATTATATATACAATTGGTGTAGAATGTACGGCGCGTATAACGTACAACGTACGTACGAATGCACGTACAACGGTGTGACGTCACGGCGCGTTTTGGAGTGGCTGGTATAAGTTGAATTTTTAGTCGTCTTTAGGGGCCAAACGAAAGACAAACAAAACTTTTTTATCTTTGATACAGGTTCTAAATTATGTTCTGTTGTGATTTATAACATTTTTTTCGAATTTTAAATTGTACGCAAGTTCCCTATTAGGAAACAATATGTACCTATTTTAAATGAGCATTCATTGACTTCAGCAGATTTTCTCAATTCTTGTACAAAATTGTTTAGATATACCTAAATAGCATAACACTGTGGGTAAAGTTACCTTTTAATATGCCTTTTGACGTCACCATGTCTAATTGCTTGGTAAGCCAAGCCCCCTCAAACTGTACATGAAACGGTGACGTTTGTGAAGATTGTAACCGTTGGTATTTAGTAAGGTTTCTTTCATTTGAAACGTGAAAGTGACCTACGCAACTTTTTTTTATCCTAATATATTTACCGATCCAATATCTGCTTTTATATTTAGACCCAATATCCAATATAAATGAGTATTTACAATAAAACCTACTGGAGTTTTCGATTGCATTTGTAGGAGGTTTTCTTGATTCTTTAAATATTTATGTGTAATTGAAATGCAAACTACTTCAATTCCTACAAGTAGCAATGAATGTTTACGCTATTATCATCGGTAGAATAAATACTTTAGTAAAAAGAAGGTCAAGATATTTTCAATAATACATAAATTATGTAAGGACTGTGATTGTGTTCGTTTATATACAGTACAATGTGTGTATAATCGTATTACTATTGGAATTTTGTATTTGACAACATTGAACTTATATTCCTGCTAAGGTACTTGGCAACGCCGGTTCACAATGTTGAAGTCGTGATGATCACTTTGTCGACTTTTTCTTAGAATGGACAAATAAGAGCCTCTATTTCATTGTTTCGGTAATTCCTCCTTTTGGCAAACTGCTAATGTTAAGTGGAAGATTCTTTCTTGCAGTATTTCGCCACCTTACCTTAAAAATATAACTTTCTCCGGCCCTCTTGTTATTTTTAAGGTATATCATTACTTCTTTAACTTCATTCAGAGTTAATTCTTCGGACATCACCGCATCATCATCTTGCCAATTCTCATTTTCCTCCAGGTCTGCTTGTTGGTCTCTATTTAACAGATCTTTGAAGTACATATTCCGCCCTTCTGTCTAATTTTTATGTATTCTCTAAAAGTAAAAGTACCTAAACCTTCTTTGTTTCTACAATGCTTCGTATTATTCTTTTTAGTTTCTCTAGATTTCTTTACTTCGAGGTAGAAATTTTTTTTACTCCTTTGGTTATGTAGACTGCTTTTCTATGTTTTTTCCATTGCTTTTCTAGCTGCTGTGCTGTTCTCTTCCTTTTGCAAATTCTTTTAACTGCTATCTTTCTAGCCACATATTTTTATTTTGCGTATTCTCTCTCTCTCTCTCTCTCTCTCTCGTTCTACTTTTGTCTTGTTTTTTCTTGCCAAAGCATTCCTACATTCTTTATCGAACCAGTATTGACGTCTTAAAAAAATATGAAATATGTAATTTAGTAATTTTATGTTATTCCTAGATCGTCAACTTACCAGATTGTAGTGTCTGTGTGACAAAAAAAGTTTGTATTCTGGGGTTAAAAAAACTGTATTTTCTTATTATATTTTTTACGTTATGTAAACGTCTATTGACGTTTATATCCAACAGAAAATCCATGAAAAGAATTTCGTAATTTAATATTAAATACCTACGTAATTTGTTTTTATGTCATCGTTCAAAGGCCGATTTTACCATTGATTATTATCTGCGTAACATAAATGAAGTTATTATTTTAGGGTTAGGTATATTATATAGGTATCTAAAGTCAAAAAGTTAGGGATATTATCAGAAAATGCTTTAAAAACAAAAATATCCAAACCTAAATGATTTTCATGAAAAAATTTTCATTATAAAATAAATTAAGATCACTGCATCTCTTTTCTATCCAACATCTACCAATTCAAAAGTTTCGTAAAAAACATAAAAAAAAAAATAAAATTCCCACTAAATTTTTAAGGACATCTTGCCTGAGTTGTGGTGGTAATAATTCTTAATTGCTGAAGAGTTTCAGGACATGGCTTGTGTGGATCTAATGCTTTCTGTAGTTGATCCCAAGCATGTTTAATTCATTTGAGATCAGAAGACCTCGGGGGTAATGGCAAATGAAGAATATCATGATTTTCTCGAGCTTCAGCAAAACTGGCAGACCGGTACGGAGTTGCCTATCATCAAGGAAAAGAAAGTATTGACAAATAGCGGCGTCAAAATGTGGAATAATATTGTTGATAACTTTAACTCTATAAATCACCCTGGTCATACTCCTGTTTAAAACAAATGCTGGCCACTCACTTACGGATATCGAAGAGGCCGAGCCACTGACCGGCGGTTAATTGAAGCCAAAATCACCACATACATGCAGTTTTCGTAAAGGCGTTGGCACGCTCGATCACAAAACTGCATGTGTGTGGCGTCTCAACTGCAGTTCATTAACTTAACTACTCAAATAACGGCCTTCAGTTCTGGCCTGCATGCCATAGCCTCTTCGATATCCGTAAGTGAGTGGCCAGCATAATAGGTCTGTTCGACGTTCGACCATCAAAAGAAATTCCACCCCACACTGTAACAGTACGTCCTCGAAATGGACGAATTTCCTGCGCAGGTCGATGATTTCTCAGCACTAACCGATTGGTCCAAACACGTAAGAGGTAATTATCGTAATACCTTCCATAGCGAGACTCGTCGGTAAAGAGTACAGATCTCCATTATTCCCGCCAACTTCTATGTTCCAGAGCCCAAGCTATTATTTGGCGTCTGTGCTCTGCGATGAGTGGAACTATTCTTTAAAGACGCCTTGATCTTAATTTTACCTCGAAGAGCCTTCGACGTAGAGTTGCTACTGAAATCGCAGTTCTCGTTGCATTAAAAAAACTTCCTATTCAGGATTCAACAGGTATCGAGTGGCGTTCTTCGAGCTGATAGAGTAGGGGTCGCCAATTTCTTGAAAATTTCAAGATCTTGTCTTGATCTTATCTTGATTTCAAGACAAGATCAAGACAAGAAGTAATTTTAGATTTCAAGACAAGACAAGAAATTTTATATCAATACCAAGATTTCTTGTCAAGAAAACAAGAAATCTTGAAATATCTTGACTAATAATGAAAACTCTAAAACGTATTTATTTGTGAAAAAGACAACATTATTTTAACATAACATATTTTAATTTATTGAACACTTATTTTGCTAAAACGATTTACAAAAATGTAAATTAAAAATAATAATTAATGATACTTACCTAATCCTGTTGAAAATAAAATTGCAAACTAGATTTTATTTTAAATAACAAATTTAGCACATTTTTAAATCGGAATTGATAAGCCATGAATTAAAGCAGATAACACTTCTCATGGAGTCAACGCCTAGCAGATTTCTTGGCTTTGTTATTGTTAGAGCTGCAGCTCTTGAAAATAGCATTTCCGCAGGTACAGATGTTGCTGGCTTTCCGAGAAAATCCTTGGCCATTTTCGATAATGACGGGTAGATATTTTCGTGTCTTCCCCACCAATCAAGTATATTATCAGACCAGTATATTCTGACCTAGGCTCATTTATGTATTTTTCAATTTCATACTTCCAAGATTGTAAGTTATCATTGTCAACGTTCTTAAATAGGTAAGTAATACCTAAATCAAATTCGTTTCTTCTTTTTTTTTTCAGACTAAGTGCTCTGGTCTTGGATTCTGTAGATCATTCTGAGATTTATTAAAATAGTAAGCTTTAAATATTTCCTCAAATTTTTGTACTGCCTCTGATTGTAGAAGCTTTCTCCAAGATGAAGAGGAAAATGCCTCTACTTTATGCCGAGAATCCAAAATAAGAACTATACAGTATATCCAATTAGTTTTGTTATAGTGTTTCAATATTTTATCTCTCGCAAATTTCATCTCTCTATCAATTTAATTATCAAGTTAATGAGCCCAACATTTCCAGGTTGTCTGAAAGTAAGTTTACTCTAATTACCACCAATGGGAGTTTGCAATATTTTTCCCCTTCGAGCCTTCGAGCATTGAAGAAAGTGTTTTAAAACTTCTCAGATACTGACAAAATTTACTGATCAGAACCCATTCTTTATTTAATCTTCTTCTTCTTCTTCTTCTTCTTCTTCTTCTCCTTCTTCTTCTTCTTCTTCACGTGTCATCTCCGCGACGGAGGTTGGCAATCATCATGGCTATTCTAATCTTAGATGCTGCTTCTCTGAATAGTTCGGTTGATATGCATCCGTACCATTTCCTCAAGTTACGCAACCATGAGATTCTTGCCCTGGATTTTCCCCTGTATAATCAATTGAAGTATGTTGTATCTCTCATTACGCATAACATGCCCCAGGTATTGCAGCTTTCGTGTCTTGATGGTTTCCAATATTTCCAGTCTTTTGTTGACTCTTCTCATGACTTCGTTGTTTGTTATATGCTCGGTCCATGATATCTTCAGGATTATTCTATACACCCACAGTTCAAATGCTTCCAACTTTTTAGTAGTCGATGCGTTAAGTGTCCATGCTTCTATCCCGTAAATCAGGGTCGAGAAAATATAACACCTTGCCAACCTAACTCTCAAGTCTAATTTCAGTCCTCTTGCACAAAGTACCTTTCTCATTTTATTGAAGTTTGTTCTTGCTTTCTCTATTCGAACTTTAATTTCTTTGGAGTACTCGTTTGTGTGATTAATTATTGTGCCAAGATAGTTGTTTATCTAATATTTTGCATTTATTTAGATTTTCGATCGGGACTCCCCCAGTGGTCGTGTTAGCACGCAACGCAATAAAAAGGTCGCCGAGGAATCACCGGACCGGGTAATCAAGAAATTTCAAGATCTTGAAATTTCTTGAGTCAAGACAAGATATAAGACGTCAATAAAACGTCAAGACAAGATTTTTTTTAATTTCTTGATTTTTTCTCAGGACAAAACAAGAAGTTGTTGTCAAGACAAGAATTCTTATCTTGTCGACCCCTATGATAGAGTAATGTAACGGTCCTGAGCGGACGTAGCAACACTCGGCCTTCCAGTTCTGAGCCGTTTCGTAACATTTCCAGATTCGTTAATACGATTGGATACAGCCTGGATCGTACCAATTGCCATATTTGCCTGTTCAACACTTAACTTCTTTCTTTCCCTAACTCTACACCAGGGGTGTCAAACTCAATTTTGCAGAGGGCCATATATTAAATTCAGAATGTGTCGGCGGGCCAGATTCAAATAAAAAAAAATGTACTGAATTATTATAACATTTTATTTAATAGTATACTTATAATATACGGTTGTTAAAAATCATATCAAAGTTATAAAAGAGGGTAATTATTTTGAGCTCGAGGATCCAGATACCTGACTTCTCTTGTTTTTGACAAGCTCATTGATGTCAGGTATCATATTCGTTGTATTTATTTTAAGAATTGATTGGAGATGTTCATTTGTAAGTCTTGTGCGATGTTTGTTCTTATTTATTTTCATGACGGAAAACATCTGCTCACATAAATAGGTGCTACCAAACATGCACAGAATGCGTGCTGCATGCTTTTTTAATTCCGGGTAGTTATCCAAACTCTTGAAATATTGTGTATAAAATGTAAGTGCGTTAACCTCTTTAAATTTTTCTTTCAAAATACTGTCCGATTGAAGATCTATCAACTTCATTTGCAAATGAACTGGTGCCTGTGAAGCTTCAAAATTGAATGGATTGTTGAAAATTGGGAATTCCATTTCATTCATTTTGTGGAAGTCTTCAAAACGATTGTTGAATTCCGTGATAAGATTTTGCAGAAGTTGGGAATATTGATCCAATTTTTTTTGATCCACTGTGCCAAATGATTTTAAATGAGGAAAATGATCCAAAGTTTGATTTTTTACCTGATTTTCCCACAGCCTCAACTTTGTTTCAAAGGCTTGAATACATGAGTACATTTGAGTGACAATCAGATTTTTACCCTGTAACTTTACATTCAGATCAGTCAAGTGTTTATTCATATCTACCAAAAAGGCACAATCAACCCACCAGTCATTGTCATAATCAATTGGGTTGCCTTTTTCTAACATGAAAGCTTGAATAGGGTCACGTAATGCAAAAAATCTTTCTAAAACTACTCCTCGACTGAGCCAACAAACTTCGGTGAAATAAGGGACATCAGAAAACTTTTCGTCCAAATCTTGTAAAAACTGCCTGAACTGTCGGTGATTTAGTCCTCTGCTCCTTATAAAATTTACTATTTTAATTATAGGTTGCATGACATGGTCCATTTTTAAATGTTTGGATGCCAATGATTCCTGGTGAATTATACAGTGAAATCCCACAAAATTTCCTGATGTTTTCTGTTTTAATTTAGTTACAACGCCCGAATGTTGGCCAACCATGGCAGGAGCGCCATCCGTAGTTGTGCTGCTAAGTATATTCCAATCGAGTCCATATTCTGCCATCAAATGCTCCAATGCAGAATAAATATCATTTGCTGTTGTAGTACCTGTCAATGGAACGCACTTTAATAGTTCTTCAGTTATTTCAAAGTTACTGTTAATACCTCGTATAAAAACAGCAAGTTGAGCTGTATCAACAGTATCAGTGCTCTCATCAACAGCCAGTGAAAAGTTTGTAAATTCCTTAATTTTCTCCTTCAGTTGAAGAACCAAATTTTGAGATAAATCATTTATTCTTGAAGCAACAGTGTTTCTTGACAGCGAAATATTTTGAATTATTGACTTTTGAAATGGAAATGAAACATCGGCAACTTTCAACATACAGTCTTTAATAAAATCACCATCAGTGAAAGGTTTTGATCTCTTCGCGATTTCTAATGCAATAATAAAACTTGATTTCAGGGCATCTTCGCTCTCAGTATTAGCTTTAGTAAACATCGATTGTTGACCTTGAAGTTTAGATTTTAAAGATGACAATCTGTCCATTCTTATTTTTTCAGTGTAACAATCGAATTTTGATTTATGATTCGTATCATAGTGTCTCTTCAAGTTAAACTCCTTACAAACAGCAACTGTTTGATTGCAAATCAAACACAGTGGTTTACCTTTCCATTCTATGAAAAAATATGCATTTTCCCATTTAGACTGAAAAACTCTACGTTCACTATCAACTTTACGTTTTTGTGACATTATGCCGAAATCGTAACAAATATGGAACTCGACACAATTATGGATATCGCACACGCACGACACAAACAAATGTACAATACCTTCTCAACCACTACTTCGCAACTGACTCACGTGACACGTCGACGCACTTCTTTTATATCGATAAGGAAGGTTCTAGTCTAGACTCGAAGCGCATGGAAGATTCTATTGTTCTCAACAAAAATAATAGGGTGTTTCCGCTAAGAGATGGTGTTACTGTCTATCTCTCTCGCTTGTCTAGGCACGCGCTGCCTTTGAAATGACTTATAAATGTAGTGTAGTGTACGCATTTTAAAACTTCCGTAGAGCAATCGAGTGAAGTCTAAAAGCTCTAAAAAACATGATTCTTCTTTCTGTGACACATTGCGATCGCGGGCCGTATTGGTATGGCCCGGGGGCCGGATGCGGCCCGCGGGCCGTATCTTTGACATGACTGCTCTACACTAAAAAACTTCGAAATGCTAAGAATCATTCAGAATTCTGTACAGTTCAGAGACAGACTGAACACATATGGTAATTCATGCCTTCTAAATTATATTGATAAAAATGTACTGATAATTTTTTGTGAATAAAACGGATTTAATGGGACTTTTTACTTTAATTTGATATGAAAATAAACATTTTTTTCGATAGCAAAAGTTTTACTTGAATAATACCAAAATCATTTATTTCTGACGAGCAGGATAAACCTAAATTTATACGAAAATCCCGATCCTTTAGCTTTCCTATATATCGCTTCTGAGCTTTTACCGAGTCCGTTCTAAATATAGCTGTCTTTAGTTCAAATAAAACAGCAGTTAGCTGGATACATTTATTAGGTCAGGTGAGTTTTATTTCACTCTGCAATCAATATACACAAGGGTATTAGGTGTTTTAATACCCTTCATCCAAGATACGAGGGTAATAATTAGAACCTACAGAGTGAGTTTTATGTATGGAACGCCTCAATTATCTCGGAAACGGCTTGCACGATTTTCATAGGTTTTAGTAAGTAAGTGCTGTTTCACATTATAAGATTTTTGAACGTGCGAGGGATTTCTCGTGCGGTAGTTTTTGTCGCACTTGTCCTTTTCACACAAGTTATACTTCTTTAGGCGCGATTATGAAATCTTTCTAGTTATGTATAAATATATCAGTGCAAGAAAAGGTGTGAAAAGAATATATTAGTTTATTTAGTAAATATATTTATTATAATTTTTGTGTCTTTGGATTTTTCTTCCTCAGGAGTAAGATGAGTATTATTAAAACATTTTATTGTATATTTATTCATCTTGTCTGTTTGTTACCGTGAATTGTCATTAGGTACGTCCGAACCGATACAGACACAGTCCTCGTAGCGTATTTGGTATAGCATTTAGTCGAGGCATTGAAGGATTAAAGTGTGATTTTTCGAATGTTTTGTATAAATGTACCTATTTACGAATGTTCCTTCTAAAATTTAGGAATATATTAATTTTATAATACATTTAAGTATTATGTAGTAATTTTCTTTACAATTTTTTACTTACCTATTTGTATTTGTTTATACCTAATATCGCCCGTGTCTAGCAAGTGTCTGCGTAGGCTAGCGGTATGTGTATCAAGTTACGGACGTGTTAGTACTTGGTTCAATTCCCCAAAGGGAAAAATTTTTTGTTTATTATTAATGGTTATTGACATCTTAGACTATTATTATATGGACTTAAAAATGATTAAAAATAATTAATCGGGATGTTGCCCAACTATTTACCGAGTTGCAAATTTATAATAATTGCCTATTTCAAAATGCACTTTTGAAATGCATTTTTCTTATGCACAAATGCAATTTCAGATTTCTTATTCATTACATTAGTTCACAAAATTTCCTGACATTCTCACGAATCTAACGCACCAAACTGCATTAAAATCCGTCTTACTGCGCCAAAAATGGACAGTAAGGTCTTTTTTGTGCTTCAATGCCTCGACTAATTCGGCCAGAGATCGGAAGGTCTTGAGTTCGAATCCAGTGAAATCCTATACATTTTTTATTTTATTTATTTTTTTTTTTTTTTGAAAGCGGTAAGCACAAAATTAGTTTCGTGTTTAAAAAAAATTAAAACAAACTGTTTAAAGTATATTTATTTTTAAGAAATCATATAATAGAAGTATATCTTCTTACGTGCGTACAAAGTACACACACATCCTTTTTTTATTTACACTTTGTGGCTGAGGTAGGTACATGATAGGATGTCTGATATGTATCATTAGGATGTATCATTACAAATGGGTATTTTTTGTCCATACTTTTGTCCTAACGTACCGTAATGCGTATTTAATCCATTTGCAATTTCTTTTTGTCAGTTATTATTTCTTATGTTTTTAATTATGTCTTAATTTGTTTTTAAATCGTTGTTGTACTAAGATATTTGTAATAAAGTAACAAATTATTCTAAATGGGAAATAAGCCACAATTTAACTAAAAAAATGATTTTATTAACTTTTCGACATCCGATTTGGACGTCGAAACGTTAATAAAATCATTATTTTTTTTTAGTTAAATTGTGGCTTATTTCCCATTTAGAATAGTTTATTATAAAATTGCCACAAGGAAATAGCTTCAGAACAACATTACAATCTATCTTTTTCATGTACAGAATTTAAAAGACCCTCCGTCATCCACTCATTTTTAAATGTTGTTCCCCTCGTTTTAAATGTTGTTTTTAGATAATTTCACATAAGACGTGACGGCTCCAGTATTCACCGAGTCGTTTACCCTATAAAACTAAATATAATTTCGTAGAATAAAAGCTATAATTATATTATATGGGGCGAAATCAAATTATAGCGTTGTGGTTACTTTATCGTCGAAGAAAGAGAAATAAGAGGAACCGAATTCATTGGGTCCATCCTATGAACGCAAAAAGATACGATTTTTATATTTTTATATTCACACATATTGGAACACCCTCTATACTCAACGTTAATTGCAACTATGTAAAATAAAGTTTATCATAACATACTGGTTGTTATCAGTAACATATAATTAGTTTTGCTGTACTTACCAAATGTGTTTTTTCTTTATCACTTAATTCGTCGAATTCACTGTTAAGCGCACGGCATACACCATTCCAAGCATTTCTCGTCAAGTTTCTATATTTATATATTTCTATTGTTTTGTCCCAAAGAACAGGTGTCGCTTCAATTATTGTTATTAATATTTCACTATCAATCTGAGACATCATAATATAAAATATATGCACCTACTTCAAACAGCCACAAAATGTAAATGAAAATAATGCACCAAACAACCAAATAAACTACCTTCGTGCGACTGAACGACATTATCATATGAAAGGATGCATTAAGTTCCCTATGCTACTGGGTGCGTAAAGACTATTGTTGTAAGTATGGGACGGCATAAACACGGCGACTTCACCGAACATTCCAACCACCGTCTAGTGAGAAAGGCTCCATATGATTTCATGAGCCACCATTGGAATGTCGTCGTGCGTTCTAACCCTCGCACGTTTAAATTCTTATAATGTGAAACAGCGCTAAGGGTTTTGTGATCCGGTCGATATTATGGTGGTATTTGCGGTGTTGTCAGTTCTTCTGTTGTTTTGTAAATCTAATGAACTTTTTTGTTTCAAATAGGACAGCCTGTATATTTTTGCGTTTTGAAGTCCTTAAGAAATACTAATTATTTTTCATGTAATATTCTCTATACATTAATGCCATAATTTCGGAGTTATTGCTACTTTTATTTTTAAAAAGATTTTAAAACAAATTATAAAAATACATTTTTTCTACGGCCGTGCTAAAAGAGCCACTTTCACGCACGCATTTCGTTTCCGAAAGTTGCACTTTCCCGCGCGGCGTGCGTGAAAGTAAATTTTCCCGCACGGCGTGCGGGAAAGTAAAATACCTTGTAATATGACATTATAATATATTATAAAACATGCAATAAACTTATATTTAGATATTATTTACTAACTTATTTCAAATTTATCTTATTGTGTTTATGTTTTAATGAAATTAGCGCGATTATTTCATTCATAGGAGGTTCTGACCAATAGAAAGCTACAGAAATAAAAATTAAACTGATAATTTTTGATAATTTCCCGTCGTCAAGTATATTACGTCAGATGCCCTTCGTTGCTATGAAAAAATACAGTCAGTGACATTAATGATAATTAATGATTTAAAAATTATAAAAGTGATGACTTTCAACCGTCAAATATTTATAACAACTGTGTGTTTAATTGTCTAATTTGTACTTACATAAATAAATTACAATAAAATTTTGGTTTTGAACAGTTTTATTCATGAAATAATCGCAACTAATTGTACTCGATCTCTAAAATTAATATAGAATTTTAGAGCTCTTGTGCAATTACTACTGATAATTCGATGAAATAAAATTATTTTGACATAATATTTAAAAGTCAGATCAGTAGACAATTATCTGGTTTTGAATCGTCGTCATGGAAACCAATATCGTCGTCGTGGTAACCAATTATATTGAAAGTTTGGTTTTGACAACCTTGTCAAAAAATTAATTTGTGTATTTTCACTTCTAAATAAAAATTGATATAATATACTAAATTCGCTCTATCGAGATTCACTTTGACACTGACCTTAGTAATTTATTTTTTGGGAAGTTATCTGGAAATTACTACACAACCAACGCACCTGTTCATAGCAAATATTTTTAATAGTAAACAGACATAAAAATAACATAAACCTTACGCCAATCAATATTTATTTATGTCCACCATCATAATGTATTGATAATAAATGAGAAAATTATTTATTGTACAAAATAAAAATATTTTGTAGAAATAAACTCCACAAAATTTTATGAGATTAGTAGACACTCCCACTATTTCTAATAATTCTTCTTTTTTAATGAAATATTAAGTTGAATTTAGCAGTTAATAGTGTGAGGTAGGAATTTTTGTGTTGTATGTTTCCTATTCCGAATGTGTCAAAGTGAATCTCGGTAGAGCGAATTCAGTTTAACTCTATTTATGTGGCTTTTTTCCAAACGTACGGCTCTAGAAAAAATATTGTGCCTAACTCATGCTGAAAGTGTATTCCCCGCACTCGACTGCTTGCCCGAACTCCGCTATCGCGTCGTTCGGGTCAACGGCAGTCTCGTGCGTGAAAGTGTCACTTTCCGCACTAGTTAGGTTTGTTTTAATTGTTCTCTAAAACCAGGCTGCCCGGGCTAATTATATGACGTGGGAGCTCGCACTTCTGGGTATCTATTCCCAACCGAATTTCATGCCCCAAGTACTTACAAGATGAAGTTTGCACAATAGCAATTCCATCAACAACAATATTACGATTTAGCACCAGATTAGTCATTATTTGCGTCTAGTTGATTTTAATCTTTAGTCCGACCTCTAAGGAAGCGTGATATAATTTGTTCAACATTATTATTGCATCATCCATACGATCGGCTATAAGGACGATGTCATCTACGAATCTCAAATGACTGAGCTTCTCTCTATTTATGTTGATACCATATTCGCTCAGATCTGTCTTCTTAAAAGTGTGTGTGGGTTGTGAATATCTTTGGTGAGATGGTGACTCCTTGTCGTACTCGCCGCTGTATACAGAATTTATTTGATTGTTGTTCAGATAGTCTTACGCTAGCCGTTGCCTTTTGGGAGATATATTTGATCATGTTAGTGTAGCGATGGTCTATTCGGCATTCTGTCAATGTCAATGCTTTTAACATTTTCTGCTGGCTTATGGTATCAAATGCTTTCTCGTAGTCTACGAATATCAGTGCCAATGGTTTGTTGTATTCTGCAGACTTCTCTATCAAATTTTTGTATTACCAGTAATTGGTCGTTAGTGCTATATCCGGATCTAAATCCAGCTTCTCTTCTAGGCTTCTATACTTTGTTTCACGTTACGTTCTATACTATTCACAAGAATAGAACATTACTCTTACAGAGATCAGTGCCGCCAAACTTCTCGCGCAGGGGTGCATACTCGATTGCCGATATACGATTCATTCTAGTCAGTACGGCGTGGCATCGGCGCGCTTCTATCGTTCATAAGAAATACATGGGGCTATCTCCGCAATGTTCTATTCTTAACGTGAAATACTCTATAGGCTACTTATAATATGGCCGAATTATTCTGTTTGCCTCCTCTTTACGATGTTTATGTGTAAACGTTTTAAATTCATCATTTTAAGAACATTTTCATTGGGAGCGCTGATGTAGCCTCTTGCTTCCCTGACTAGATTTACGAATTTCTGGAGATCTACGAGCTGATATAATGAATAAAAGATAGACTGATATCAAAAATTACAATTAAAATAATCTGTTAATAATATAATAATAATAATTATTGAGTTTATTTGTAGCAACTAACAACATAATAAATAAACCCAGTTTCTCACTGAAGTTGTTAGTCATATAGACTACAACTTGGGCGTGAGGGTTAAATTTTGATTAAGCATATTAAATAACATTAATTTATCTTATAGGTTAACAAAAAGGAATAAAATATAGTCTTTTTCGATCATCTGACTTCAAATTTGGGCTCCTCTTCTCACTTAATCCAGTTACTGTTAATTTTTGTTTATGGGACCTCCGAAAATCTCTCCTAATATTCAAGAAAGGATTGCAAACAATTTCTGATGGGATTCTTCTGACGAACTTCGTTTTCTATGATAATTATAATGATTTTTTTGAAGGTGTTTTATCTATTTTTACCATATTTCACAATTTAAACATTTATTAGTGACATTTGTAATAAATCATTTTTGACATGTTAACTAACTTTATTGTAACGTAGCAGACAGTTCGATATAAAATATATTATAAATGCACTTCTGCTCTGTTCCGTTAAAACACTTTTCAGGTACATCTAAATTGCAGCGCAAATCAAACTCACCAGCACGTCACTAATTAATAAATTTAGTCTATCTTTGGAACATAGAACTACAGATCTAATTTTACCCTTTAAAAATAGGTCACAGTAATGGAGAATATATAGATCAATACATATTTAACTTGTTTTCGGCTTCACCTTTTCACATCATTCCGTTTCATGACCAAGACATTATTGGATAAAAGAAATTGATGTTTTTTTGTTGTTGTCAGTAATTATGTAAAACAACGTAATTATATATCGTATTCTGTTGTCTTTATATTTCGGTGTAGGGAATACAAACACTTTTTTAATTAACTGTTCTAATTAATATTTTTTATTGCTTGTAATATGAACATTTTTTTATAGATATAGGTAGATGGAAAGAATAATAAATAGCTAAAAAATTGCATAATTCAGTATATAGTGTGGTTTGGGCTGAAAATAAAAAATGGTTATAATTAAATATTGAATTAAGTATTGAAAAACTCAGTTAAAAGTAAATTAGTATTCGACGGAAACAAAAATAGAAATATTAACAAATACGGCGAAATCGAAATTCTGTGATGGGTAGCTCTTCTAAGACGACAGACTCAGTAAAACACAGGTTAACACAAAATAAATGTATTTGATGTAATTATTTACAAATCAAAAGGAAATAAAAATAAAATATATTTCGATTTGTCGTCTAGTCGCAGTGAAGTCCTCCCCCGGATAGACGTCTGTAAAAGAAGAGCAAAATTTACAATAATATGAAATATTCTTACACCTCAGTGCAGTGTAAGTTTGCAACACAGTCACGCGATTAAAATATATGAATTAGTCAGTGACGTCACTATTTAGCGTGCACTTTACTGTTTTTTTGCGTACACGCTAACTTGAGCCGCGTGTATGCTGTGGTAAGTACCGTGAGTGCCAGCGTGAGGTAGGAATTTGTCTAATCGCGTTGTGTTTACACTTTAATATTGATTAGTAAAGAGATTTCTTATTTTTTATTTGTTTAGTGTTTATTTTTAAATTAACTGTGGAGTTTGGACAATTATTTAGTTCTTTTAATAAGTTTAACAACATTTTAAAACAGTATGAAAAAGATAAGAGACTATAAATTAATATATATTTTTTTAGTCATAAGTGATAAGACCTAAAGCTTTCACAATAATAATTAACTTACGTATAAAAATTATTTTAACAATATTTTGTACATGTCATGTCAACTAAATACATATTTATTTTGCTAGCTTGTATATATACTTTTATATTATACACATTGATTTATTACACTTAAGTTTGAAACATCTGAATAGTTCTGCTTCCCTTCCCCTTCCCTTACTAACAAATATTTTTCTATCAAACAAACACTTAACATATCAAAATAGCCTGTACCTAATATATAAATATGTACTGCGCGCGCTAAATAATGACGTCACTGGCTTTATGAAGTTTAACTCGCGTGTACCTAACTATTTTATTTGCGTACACGCTAGCGTGTACCTAGACACAGCGGGGAAAAAACTTTAATTAATTTTTATCAGTTTCATATTTAATATTTGTATATAATATTTTGTCCTCCACTGATTTCTGCATGTCAGGATCAAATTCTTCACACAATTCTTTCGCATCTTACATTGGAAACACGTAAATACAACATTTCTTTGTTTTGCAAAGTTACATATGCTTAGATATTTTAGTTTTCCATCGTTAGCTTCTAATAGGCTCACCGAATGCCATAACTCTTCAATAACACCTGATATACTGCTTGCACTGCTACTTGAAATCTGCAAGTTTGTTGAAACTGCACCAGAATCCAGTTTCATTTCTCTGTAAATTTATCATCTACGTCCTGAATCTTATTTTCGGTAATGACATTGGGAAATTGTAACAAAATGTCTGAGAACTAATTTAGAAATGGGGTAAATACTATAAAAAGCAAATTTTATTTCAGTCATAACAAAATGTTGAAATATACCAAAAATTTACTAAAAAATATTGCCTATATACTAGAATTTTTTAAACAATATCAAAAATCTTCCAAAAAAGTAGAAATCTACTAAATGTGGCAACGCTATTGCAGTTTCTGCAGATGCGATGACATGCGCATTTGGAAAAGTTTTTAGTGGCGCCACCTTTCCAGTTTAGTCAAGAATTAAAGAGAATGAACCGTAATTGCCACTAAGGATAACAGTGCATGATCTCTGCTTATGGTTTCCTTAAATATCCCTCTGTCTGTATTGTTTTGGAGAAGTGGAAATGAGTGGGGCATCTGCGCGGCTTGTGAAACTCGCACGGTTCTAGTGTCGATGCGTATTCGAGGCGTATTATTACAATTCTAAAAAGAAAAATTAAGCACGCCAAAGAATTCTGGACCTTTGAAATTAAGGAAGCCTTAATGGAGACAACCCTAGGTATTACTGCTATTAGATATTACTGCTAATAGATACTACTACTACAAACAGAGCCGCAGGAAGCCTGAATGACACAATATGAAGAAATAAAAATATCGGAAAAAATGAAAGGCATTATTTACAAAACAGTCATCAGACCAATAATGACATACGCGGCAGAAAAACGACCTGGCACAGAGAGGACAAAAGAATGCTAGAAACAGAAATGCAGAATGCGGAAATGAAAAGTCTTCGAAAAATCGATGGTAAGACGGAGATGCAACGTAGAGAACATTTTATTTATTTAGCGTATGGACTTTCACAGTACGATAAATACACAAATATAATATATTATTCAAACAATAAAATATAATGAATGAACCTAAATATTAATGTCCAATTTACATAGTCATTCAATTTCTTCTGGAGAGCATTCCACAAACTCCTAGAGCTTTCCACGGTAGGCACGATTTAGGCAATCAGAAATACAATGACTTATGGTCTGTCTAGGTGATCCGCAATCGCACTGTGGACTTTCCGCACGACCCCATTTGAACAGAGAATCAGCACATTTACTATGTCCGGTACGTATGCGATTAAGGCTACGGCTCCACGGGCTGGAAATTGACGCTAGCAGTAGCCGCAAAACGAACTTAAGGTTCCGCAGAACGGAATAGGAATAGCCGAACTGTACCGACTACGCACAAGTCCTGTAGTCGGTACAGTTCGGCTATTCCTATTCCGTTCTGTGGAACCTTAAGTTCGTTTTGCGGCTACTGCTAGCGTCAATTTCCAGCCCGTGGAGCCGTAGCCTAAGCCTCGCCCAGGTGGACCGGGTCAGACCCGATCCGATGAAACTCTGGGTTGGGGTGGATATCTAAATATAGTCTGCTGCTATTGTTGGCATCCATCTTGTGGACCATTGCCTTTGTATATCATAGGAATCACCAATTTTTCGGCCAGATCTTATTGGAAAATTTCTAGACCTCAGTCGCTGGTGCTCTTTTGAGATGTCTGGTATGTCTTGATGGATTGGTAATTGTATATTGGCTACAATTTTCTGGTACTCTCTCACTAATGATGCTGTACGGCGTAGATCTGGTGGAGCAATATTGCTCAAAGTAGGCAGCCATCTCTGTAGTATTTTGCTTAAAATCTATTTTTTTATTTTTCTGCTACGCCACTGTTCTCCCTTTTTTAACTGATATACATGTTTCTTGTCGCGCGCCAAAACGGCTTGGTGTGAGTTGCGTACAAACAATTTTTATTCATTATCCAGAATTACCTAAGATGAAGCGCGACGACTTGGTCGTCACGGGAAAGTTTTCAAAGTGAGTTCAAAAATAATCAGTTTTAAGTGTAAGTGGAGGGCGCAATATTAGCGTAAGTTCATTACATGTCACACAAGGTATGTAGGTACATTTAGTTCTAATAAAAGTTAAACAAAAGAGACCTGTTCTTAATCAATGGCCAGCTATGGTGCAGGTCCACGTCGAAGAAGAACAAACAAATAGATAATACTCTGAAAAGGAGTTGGATGTCTCAACTGCAAACCTCTTTATTCAATCTCACTGGAGTTGATTTTATTGTTCCAGTGATTATTCTCATGGTTTGATTAAGTTGGACATCGATTTTGTTTGTATGTGCACTATTTAGCCATACTGATCCACAATATTCTGCCACTGAAAAAACCAAAGCTAGAGCAGAGGTCGGAAGAGTATCTGCAGAAGCACCCCAAGTTGTTCCAGCAAGTTGTGTTATTATATTGTTTCTTGTTCTCAGTGTACCGGCTGCATTTTTTGTAAGATGGCTTTTGAAGGTGAGTATTCTATCAAGTGTGACGCCTAGATAGATGCCGTAGAGAACAATAACTGGGTAATAAACAGAAGAGTAGAATGGAATGACCAGATGAACCGAAAAACAACCGATAGGACAGCTGACGACGGTTCCCCAATAGGAACATAATCAATGAGAAGACCACGAAAACGATGGAACGACAACTTACTGGAGGCACATTGACAAAACAGATATACAAAACAGATATACAGAACAGTATATACAAAAAAAAGGAAAAGAAGAATACTAGATGCCTCAATATTAAGAAAACTAAATATATGAGAGTTACCAAACTAAATTATATACAGGATCTTCTTCTTCTTCCTTTTTATAAGCAATTCTGCTTGTTCATTGGCGGATTGATACCTCTATGGAAGGTTGTCACTCCTTTTTTTGCGCGGTCGGCCGATACTTCTTCTGCCGATTGGTGATTTATCTCGTGCTATTTTTACCACACGTGTCTCCTCCATTCTGGTTATGTGGTTGTTCCATTATTTTTTTCTATTTAGTGTCCATTCGTTTATACACTGTACGTTACATTGTCTTCTAATATCTTCGCTCCTCTTTCGATCTCTCAGTGTATTTCCTGTAATTCTTCTCAGTACTCTCAACTCTGCCCGTTTCCAGTAGTCTTTGTGTTGTGGCTGTATCGGGTCTTGTTTCTGATGCATATGTCATTCTTGTTTCTGATGCATATGTCATTATTGGTCTTACACTGGCTTTATAAATTCTTGACTTCATCTCAGTGTTAATATGTCGGTTTCGCCATATAGTATTATTAAGGCATCCTGCCAATCTAACTGCTTTTTGTACTTGATTTCTCACTTCTTTGTCTAGGTCTCCGTAACTTGACAATGTAATTCCAAAGTATTTTACTTCCATTACTTGTTCAATACTGATACCATCAATTTCTATTTTGCATCTGATTGGTTCTATACTGATTACTATTGTTTTGGTTTTCTGAGATGAAATTGTCATATTGAATTCTTTTGCTCTTATATTAAATCTGTGGACTAATCTTTGCAGACTATCTTCATCTTGGGCTATCAATATTGCGTCGTCTGCGTAGCAGAGTATTTTTACTTCTTTGTTTCCCATTCTATAACCTCTTCCTTTGTTGACGTTTTTGATGATTTCATCCATGATTAAATTGAAAAGCATATGACTCAATGAGTCCCCTGTCTTATTCCGCTGCCTATATCTATAGGTTCTGTAATTTGTCCATCTATTCTGACTTCAATTTTGTTGTTTTGGTAGATGTTCTCAATAGTTTTTATGATATCTAGAGGGACTTCTCTATTATACAGAAGATGGATTACATCTTTGAGTCTTACTCTGTCAAATGCTTTCTTTAAGTCAATCAGACATAGAAATGCTGGTCTATTATACTCTAGTGATTTCTCAGTAATTTGCTTTATGACGAATATTGCATCTGTACACGATCTTCCAGTACGAAACCCCTGTTGTTCATCTGCTAAACTCCGCCTGCAGTTTTGTTTGGTGTGATCGAGAACTGTTGCCGGTCCCAAGCCCGGATAAAGGAGGAGGTGGTCTACAGTCAGGTTAGCACCCTACTGATAGACGTTAAAACCATAGCTCATAGAAACAGGATTATGCCTCGGAGCAGGAATGATATACAGGACGACGGTATAAAAGTCACAGGTGACGGTATAAAAACATAGTAGAGAAAGTCGTGTATCTCGGCAGTAAGATCAATGAGAGAGCTGGGATCCAACCTCAGAAATTAAAAGCCAAATAGAACAAGCCCCAGCTACCTTAGCAAAAAATGAAAAACGTACTTTGCAGTCACGATCTTTGTGCTGACCTTCATGTTCGAATGACATATTGCTATATCTTCCTTGTCCTACTGTATGGAGTAGAAGCGTGGACTCTAAGTGAGGCTACGCATAAATGCTAGACAGCCTTTGAGATGTGGGTATACAGACGACTACTAAAAATAAGCGGGGTTAAGAGAGTTAGAAATGAGGAAGTCCTTAGACGGCTGAACCAAACAACACAACTGGTCAATATAATAAAGAGACGCATGCTGGAATACTTCGGTCAAATTATGAGACACCCTTTTTTGAGTTGGTAAATATTCTAAATACCGTACCTAGGCGTGTCCACTTAAGGATGGCTAATCGTGTGTTGGATTCAGAGAGGAAGAGTTTACCCCCATGCATTTCCCCCTAAGAAGTCCTGCCTACAGTCACCCTCTGGATAACTACCTACCAACCAAGGTCCACCCCCTTCTCCCCCGGTGCACACTGTACAAATTCCTTGGAGGATGTAACTTCGAGTTCAACGGGGCAGTCTGTCATGCCTAATACGGCTCAGATAACTTTTCCAAAAGGAGAAAAGAAAACGATGTATACAACAGGTAAATAATTATCTATATGATGTCATGCTTAAAAATATATACATATTTACACATAAGCACATTCAAACATACATAGTACATCCACCTCTCTCGCTATCTCAAGCGTCTCCTTTTTCTTCATAATTCCAGTTATCAGATCGACCACTAAATTAAAGTTATCTTGGCTTTGCAAAGATTTTTCCATAATGTTATCAATATAGATTTCTCCTAACCTTGTTTTTAGAATCAGTCTCTCTCTTTTAAAGAGCCTGCAGGCAAATATGCAGTGTTGAGCGTCGTCTCTGACGTTGCATTATGAACATTGGTCATCTACTGTCTTCTTGATAACATAGTATACGATCTAAAGGAACCATGGATGGCGAGGAATCTTATATACTTACATGCAGACCACGCCACCACATCTGGAATGAGCCTTTTGGTCCATTGAGCCTTTTCGATTTGTGCCTCCCATTCACCTTTTCATTCTTGGTACATCTGTCTTCTTATCTCAGACTTTATGTGGGGCAAGTTGCTGTAATCATTTGCATAAAATAGCATTCTTTCTTTGGCTAGGATGTGAATGGGGAGCGTACCTGATATAGCCTGAAGGGCAACTGTCGAGATAGTCCGGTACGCACTTGTTAGTCTCAAAAGGGGTTTTCTTTGCGATTTTTCTAGCATGTTTTTATACTTTGTCATTTTCAAACTTCGTACCATATAGGGGCACCATACAGAAGAGTAGAATGCACTACCTGAAGGTACATTCTTCTTTTATGAGTGCTTGGTACGCCGATATTTGGCATGATCTTTGATAATGCAGTAGTCCCTCCTTCTGCTTTCTGGACTATTTTACTCAGATGTTTGGTATATATATAATGACCTATATCTAAGACCAGGTGTATGCCCAAGTATTTAGTACAAATTGTCGACTCTATTCTTGTAGTACCTACCGTGAAAGTTAGATTGAGTCGTTTTCTTAGGCCTTTTAAAATTACAATTTCTGTTTTATGTGTAGCCAATTCGAGATCTTGTTTTCTCATCCAGTCATATACTTTCCTACAACTTTTATTCACTATGTCTTCTAAGTCCCAGTTCGTTTCAGTCTGCATCAGTAGCGCTAGATCATCTGCATGCGCAATAGCTTTGACTTTACTTCCATAGGTAATTTCCAGAACCCGGTTTTACAGAACATTCCATAATGTTGGTCCCGGTACGGATCCTTGCGGTACTCCTGCTATGGTTTGCCGGTCTTTAGGCTTCGCCACCTGGACATACCTTTCATTAAGGTAGTTCTTAATTATATTTACTAAATATTTTGACACTCTTGACTTTTCCAGAGCTTTGACGATGTAACCCCAATTGGCTGAATTAAATGAATTTTTCACATCGAACATCACGAGAACGGCCCATCTTTTCCTAGTCTCTTTGACCGTGTCTGTTATTGCCTTTACCGCATCTATTGTGGATCTGGATCTTCTAAATCTGTACTGTCTATCAGATATACTTCTGTTTCTTTGCAGATCCTCCTCCAGGTGCCTCTCCTCCAACAGGCAGATTGGCCTGTATGAGTTGGCTATATTGGGCAAAATAAGCGTTAATCTGGCCTGTATGGTCGGGGAACTCTTGCCTATGGATGAGACACCCTGACAAATATTATCTTGAACATCTGAACATTCAGGGAAAGATCCAAATTTCATGTTAGAGGTTTTGAAGATTGGGCTCTAGCAACGGAACTATGGCCCTGGTCTATGAGGATTTATATTTTTATTTTACAGTGTATTTTTTACCATTTATCATATTTATAAGAAACTATCAATCAGACATTCGTATCAGTATCGACGTATATGATCGTAGCTGCATTTTCTTAAAACATAGTTATTTCAAATGATTTATTTGAAGTGTATTAAAAATTTAAATTGTTACTTATTTTATGCCACAATTCTTTTCTGCAAGTCGTTAGAGAGTAACAAGTATGGCTTTAGTGCAGTATTTAAAACTGATAATACTTTTAAGCTGTTCTTACCATGTGCAAGCTTCAGATGGGCATAAAACATGCCATAACGTAAACAAAATCATAGAAGACCATATGATAAAACCAGTTACCATAATCATGTATAATGAAATAAAAATATATGACTGTATATTTGGTACTGCAGTACCAAAGTACGTCGTAAATGCTTCAAATCATAAACATAAAGGTAATAGTAGGTTCATTAGGACCAAGAGCACCATTATGTTAATTGGCAATATACAGGAACTAAATAAAACGCTGATATTTTTGAAGAAAATTAGAAAATTAAACGTTGATGGAGATTTCTTAATAAACCTTCAACAACCGATATCCAAACACCACATAAATGAAGTATTTCGGTTATTAAACAACTCAGATATTCTCAGGTAATCATTTATTTTTTGTTATATACATATACATACAACATAAATATACAACGCTAAATCAGTTAGAATATACATTTTTCTCCAACTGATTCTTCAAGGAAGGTAAATGGTAAAAGACGACCGGAAAGAAGACGCATTTCCTGGCTTAAAAATTTACGAAAGTGGTATAACACGACTACCACTGAACTGTTCTGTGCTGCTTTAAACAAAGTCATGATAGCCATGATGATCGTCAACATCCGGAACGGATAGGCACTTTAAGAAGATACATTTTTCTACTGATTGAAAACCAAAATAATAACATAAATAGTAAAGAAAAGAGTACCGTTGGTAGCACTTTTGTAATATTGTAGATATTAAGCGTATAGCGGAATAGGGATCTCCCATCACTTACCCTTGTGGCAGGATACTGATTGACTGGGTGGGTTCAATGGATCTGGTGGTACTGAAGAAAGGTCTAATACCTCCGTTTGTTAGGAGAGGTATGGGAATGTACATCGACGTGATCCAGGCGACACAAGGAATACCAGCGAAAGCTGCTACTCCTGCTACACCTGCTGGAATCTGAAGGTTTTTCCAGACTAAACCGGAACGGAGCATCGGTATCGGATTCTCGATAAACGGAGCGGAAACTGGAAAGTATATGAGGAACTGATTAAATACAGAATGAGCATGATGCAGAGTTAATCACTGACGGTGGAAAACCTGGAGAGAATCATTAAAATCATTAAAGAAGCGATGGAAAGAAGCAGTATAGATCGATGATATGTCAACAGGATTCAGGGGCAGAAAGAGGGGCAGGACAGAAATTAACTCTGATGACAGAGATTAACTCAGATTGAGGTAGAGTACAGCGCATGGAAGAGGGGACTTTATAGAAAAATTCGTACAGAAAAAGAAGGCCCTGGAAAAAACTGTGTGAAAAGCTAAATGAAGACATCCGGGATCATGGATACAGAGACGTTCCATGCATACTCTCCTTAGGAAATACCTATGGACAAGAAGGTCGAAGTAACCAGAGAGAGTTGTTCCTGGCCATCAGATGGCATGGAGTATAAAGGGACCAGGGGGCTGATCGGACCGTACCCTTTACCATGGATAAACTTTTTGATGCATTTAGCGCGCTCAAGATGCGAAGGTCCTTCGGACTGGATCAGATCCCATCTGAGGCGGTAAAGAGTCTAAGACAGGCGGAGCTTGCTTGGTTTCTGGAACACATAAATGCACTGCTAGAAGCACAGACCTCTTCTGAGCCTTGGAGGACATCGAGGTTGGTATTGCTCCCCAAATCTGGAGAAAATTATTACCCTATCTGCCTCCTTCAGTGCATCGGTGAGCTGTATGAACGGAAGCTGAGAGGACGTATCGATGACATGATTGAGAAATCAGGAGATGAGTTTTTGCAAAGGGAAAGGCATGATTGATAAAACCGTGAGTGTATTAGACGCACTGTGTAACAGACGATATGAACACCGACAGAGATCAGAGGTTGGCAGCCCTGCAGTTGTTCTATGTAAGAAATGGATTCAATACGCTGTAGTGGTGTGAGGTAATGAAGGCAATGGAGGAGAGGGAATGTCCTGGTTATCTGATGAATGTGGTGGTGGAGTATCTATCCGAGAAAAGGATTATGGTGGGGTGGAGAATGTCTGATCGTCGACGTGACGGCCGGGGTTCCCCATGTAGGTATCTGTCAGAAATGCAATTTCTAGTTATATTTGTTATGTTGTGTTCAATAATTCACCACACCATTTACTATTATTAACTTACTATACATTTTTTTATGTTTCGATGTAATATTGATGGACTCTTTTTCGATCTTTTAGATCGATTGTCCAAACATCAGAAGGTAAATTACTTCGCTGGTATCCATTTGATGTAGAAAATGAATGCGCACGAAAAATCAATCCAATAGAAATTCCCTTGGAAAAGATTCTAGATAGAAAAATTTGGACAAGCATAAACCTGTGTCCAGTAACAATAAGTTGGAATCCTTACGCCATATTTATGTGGGATCCTTTAAGCAAAAAGTATCCTGGTGTTGTTTTCTTAGCAGTGAATATGATTGCTAAGGTGATGAATTTTACTCCTCTGTATCTGAAGAGTAATCCAAATTTTTTGGCTGAGTAAGTTTGCGTTTATAATTTATTTAAAAAATAACATTTAAAACATTTTCCTTAAGGGCGTAGGCGTAAAATTTCGGCTAAAATGCTTTTTAAATGCATTCATTTTTTTCAAAGCCCAAGAAAACTGATAATATTTTTGAAACAATTAATCGCAGAATGAAAAATTACATTTTTACCGAGGGCCGAAAGTCTCTTAATAGTCCAAGTAATGATGCTTAAAATAAAACCTCGCAATTTTTACAGAATGGATCGATTTGCTTGAAAATTTGAGAATAAGTAATGGATCAAAATCTATATGAGGCCGAAAGGCGCTTTTACCATGGGGGTGGTTGCCACCCCATGTCGGGGGTGGAAATTTTTTATTTTATTTTGACGGCAAAAGTTGGTAAAAACATTCATTCTAAGCAAAAAACGTTCTATACATTTTTTTGATAAAATTAATAGTTTTCGATTTATTCGCTATCGAAAATCTTAGTTTTATATCAAAAAAATCAATGTTCTTAATCAGTTTTCTGATAATAACTCAAAAAGTTTTCGTTTTATCAAAAGAACTTTGCTTAACAAAAATGTACCTTTTAAAAAATAAACCGTTTTTTTTAATTTTCTTTAAGACCAATGGTAATCGAGCTATACTTTATTATATGTTAGCTCTTCTTCGTCAAATGCTAAAATATTGTAGTTTCAAAGTCAAAAGACGGGAAAACCATGCATTTTTCGAGGATAACTTGTTTGAACTAATTTAAAGTATTTAAGAGTAGCTATCTCCTGAAATAAAAAAGTAGTTTCTGTTTTTTTTTTTCAGCGAAAAAGTAATCGGAAACTTCTCCCTACTTACTACCCTAATTAAAATTAGTCATTGACCTTATTTGGTCTTCTTTATTTATGTATTATTAATACGTTCTAGAGGTTTGACAGGCTTATAATGTTTAGTTTAAAAAATGGAGTTAAAAGCGAATAACGAATTTTGTAGTTTGGTAAAAATTGCCCTTTTCTTCATAATAGAAAGATTAACTTCAGAGATATGAAAAAATATTTAAGTATAAAATTGTAGGTTATTTAATTTCCAAGAACATGGTTTGAAAGAAAATTTTTTACGGCAAAAATTGAGTGAGCTATTGACAATTAAAACTTGTAATAACATGCAAAATCCGCCTTTACCAACCCTTTGAGAGTCACCTCTTTTTGCGACTGAGGATTTTAAAACGATTTAATATTAATAGCCTTATAATAGACCTTACAAAAACCTACAAAATTATTTTTTAACAAACTTTCTAGGATAAAAAATAAAAATGTTACGGATAAAAAATCAATATATTTTTTTGAAAAAAAAAGAAATCCAATGAGAAGCATAATAATGTAAGTTAGCGGTGTTTCTAGTCATTGGCCTTATTAATTCTTCTTTATTTATGCATTATTAATAGATTCCAGAAGTTTGACTGGCTTAGAATGATTAGTTTTTAAAAAACTGGAGTTAAAAACGAATAACGATTTTTTGTAGTTTGGTAAAAAATGCCATTTTTTTCAGAATAGAAAGATTAGCATTAAAGATACGAAAAAATGTTTAAATATGAAATTGTAGGTTATTTATTTTTCAAGAACTTCGTTTGAAAAAATTTTTTCTACGACAAAAATTGAGTGAATAGTAAATGAGTATAATATCAAAAAACATTGATTTTTGGATATAAAACTAACACTTTCGATAGCGAATAAATCGAAAACTATTAATTTTATCTAAAAATGTATATAGTTATTTTCCTAACAAGTGCAGAAAGTCATTATTTTCCGCACGCGACTGCAGTTTGCCGAACGACGCGAAGCGGGAGTTCGGCAAGCAGTCGAGTGCGGAAAAGAGACTTTCTGCAAGAGTTAGGAACAATATTTTTCTAAGAGTCTTTAAAAAATTACCAAATCTTAATCAATTAATTTAATTAATATGAAAATACATACACAAATTAATTCGTTGACAAGGTTGTCAAAACCAAACTTTCAATATAATTAGTTAGCATGACGACGATCTTGGTTTCCATGACGATGATTCAAAACGACTGTTATTGTCTACCGATTTGACTTTCGAATATTATGTCAAAATAATTTTATTTCATCGAATTGTCGCGTTAATTTCATTAAAACAGGAACACAATAAGATATATTTGAAATAAATTAGTAAATAATATCTAAATATTATTGTAGTAAAGAAAAGAGAGACGTTCTCACAAACAATTTATTTTACAACTGACGACCGGTTTCGCTGTCTACAATATTCACAGCATCTTCAGGTCACGGTAAAATTCAAATTAAATGCTACAAATAACAAAAAACCAGAGTTAGTTAAGTGGTCTGGTTGAAATCGAAGGGTAATGATCAAGCCAATATTAAAGTATAATATATTTATGCATACATATAAATACTAACATGTACGTAAATATGGTTTACAACCCTCACACTCACATACATGCACGCATTCAAATGTAGTGGCAACAAAAGTATGTTAAGTATAAGTGTAAAATATACACTTACTTTCCGGTATAAGGGAAGAATATAGTAGTATTCAATATCATACTTTTTCTCTATATTATGCTAAAGGGAGAGATGGTAGAGGGACAGATTTGAATGTAATGCATTAACAAAACAAAATAATTGGCAGGATCTTGAGGGGATTAGTAAGGAAACACGACATTAAACCGTGAAACCGAAAAAAATTGTTAGTTATATATAAAGTGATGTTATTTTTATATTTTTAATTAATAGTGTATATTTTAATTTAGTTGGGATTATTAGATGTTGTTCTGGATGTTCAAGAACTAATAGATGTAAGATTGGTTGTGCAATTTTCCCAAACCAGAATTGGTCAGTTGTGTATTTAGTCCGTTTTTTAACGGTAAAATATTGCAAAACCTCTAAATTTTAAAGAACCCCTTGGATTGCCATGAAATTTGGCATACACATAGCTAACAAGTCAAAGAAAAAAATATTTGGGGGTGAAAAATATTTGTCCAAAGAAAGTCAGGAAATGGATAAACTGGCTAATTTTAAGTAACTTTCGTTCTATAGAGTTTTTTCACTAAGTCAATACTTCTCGAGTTATTTGGCAGTGAATATGTTCATTTTTTCAACAAAATAACCACGCTTTTAGACGGTTTTTCGCAAATAACTCAAATAGTAAGTATTTTGTCGAAAAAAACATTCTTAGCAAAAATATAGCCTGTAAAAAATTTTAAAAAATTGTGTATATATCACGTCTCTACACCTAGTAGAAGCAGAGTTATAGCTAATGAAATATAGGTTCATATTCGTCAAACTCCAAATGGAATATTTTAACGTGAAATAACCAAAAATGAAGCACATTTCGGGGAAAACTCATTTTAACTTATTTAAAGTGTTTAAAAAAAGCTTCATTTTTGTTTTATAAAAAAAAATTCTAGCATCAAAATAAACAAGTTACGCTCAAAATAAAGTTAGTCCCTTTTGGTTTTGGTGAAAAAATCGAGAAAATCACCCCCTAATTAGTATCTTAAATGAACTTAATCGTTACGACTTCACAAGTTTCTTAACTCGTGTATATATTGTTTATATGTTCTGTAAGTTTCATCGGTTCAAAGTCCTTATTATTGAAAGGGCTGTAGTTAAAAGGGGTTGAACGAGTCACTGATCACGAATGTATGCAAATTTAGAAACACCAAATCTTAATCAATTTTTGTCTAACAGAAAAACAAAAAAATACATGATATTCAGAAAAGCAAATCTGACTTTTTTTGTTTTTCAAGATTTTTGGTATCTCTAACAATTTTTAAGTTATTTTGAAAAAAAGCATATTTTTCAAAATTTAGATTTTTAAAAATTTTACTTTGAAACCAAATTTTTTCAAAAATAAGCACTTTAAATCGATGAAACTTACAGATCATATAAACACAATATAACTAAAATAATTTGTGTAGCGGTAACGATTAATTTCATTTAAGTTGCTAATTAGGGGGTGGTTTTCCGATTTTTTTTTGCAAAAACAAAAGGGACCATCTTTATTTTGAGCGTAACTTGTTTAAATTTAATGCTAGAAACTTTTTGTAAACACAGAAATAAAGCTTTTTTTAAACACTTTAAAAAAGTTATAATGAGTTTTCCCTAAAAATTGCTTAATTTTTTGGATATTTCACGTCGAAATATTCTATTTGAAATTTGGTGAATATGAATCTATTTTTCATTGGCTATAACTCTGGTTCTACGAGATCCAGAGACCTAACGCGTACACCATTTTTTTTACTTTTTTATATGCTATATTTTTGCTAAGAACGTTTTTTTCGACAAAATACTTACTTTTTGAGTTATTTGCGAAAAATCTTCTAAACATGTGGTTATTTTGTTGAAAAATGAACATATTCGCTTGCAAATAACTCGAAAATTGTTGACTTGGCGAAAAAGCTCTATAGAACAAAAGTTACTTAAAATTTAACTTAGTTACTTAGAACAAAAGTTACTAAAAGAGGGGGTGAAAGTCACCCCCAGGGCAAAAGCACACATCGGCACAATATCACTTTTTTTCTTTGATATGTAAGCTATACGTATGCCAAATTTCATGTCAATCCAAGCGGTTCTTTAAAATTTAGAGCAAAAACCGTGAAAGAATGGACTAATTAGTTGTGGTGTAATTGTGAAAATGTTTTAATTTGATTTGTTGGAGATATTGAAATTAAATTGAACAATAGTAATTAGGTAAAAATTTGCTAAAATTTTTTTAATATTAAGAGTGTCAAACAATAAAATCATTAATAAATAATTCAGAATTAAAGTCAAGTGTAAAGGTACATGAAATTAAATTTACAGTAATATAAAGTTATGATTATTTGTGCAGCAATGAGATTTTATCTAACTAAAAAAGTTAGAAAAAGGCAAATATGAAAAAATTATAATAATAGATGAAAAAATCATTCATTTATGTTAATATCTGTTGAATGTAATAAATAGTTGAGTAGATTGAAAATTAATCTCAAAAGATCTTTGAAAAAGTTACCTGGTTGAGCTGAATTATATGGTTTCTTTGTAAAGTTAAAAAAAGTTTTTGAAATATTTTTTTGTTTTAAAGTCGATAAATAACACATAACAGATTCTCGAACGCACACAAGGAGATGGACATAACACTTAACTAACTCTGGTTTTTTGTTATTTGTAGCATTTAATTTTACTTTTACCGTGACCTGAAGATGCTGTGAATATTGTAGACAGTGAAACCGGTCGTCAGTTGTAAAATAAATTGTTTGTGAGAACGTCTGTCTTTTCTTTACTACAATATTATGGACTCACACATGCAACCCATTCATTTTTTTATCTAAATATTAGTTTATTGCATGTATTATAATTACTTTAAGGCCATATTAACATATCTAAATTAACACGAGTGAGGAAAAGTAAAAACCGCGTGTGTAAAAGTAACACGCGTGCGGAAAAGTAACAGGCGTGCGGAAAATTTAAACTTTCTCAACTAAAATGCGTGCGCGAAAGTAGACATTTTTGCACGCTCGTAGAAAAAAACATGTTTTTGCTTAAAATGAATGTTTTTGTCAACTTTTGATGTCAAAATATAATAAAAAATGTCCACAAGTATTCCGACAAGTGTGTCAGGTATTTTTCGTTAAAAAAGAACATCAATATTGTAAATGAAAAGTGACATAACCCAAAATTTCACCTTTTTTTCTTTGTTAAATCAGATATCATAGTTTTTTTTTGGTTTTGCTTCTTAACCCTAGAAGGACCAAGGAGGGTTAAAAAGTATGCACAACATTGCATTACATCCGATTTTCTAAATACCTTTGTACCTAAAAATCTCAAATAATTAGTAGTAGTCCGCGTACTACTACCCTATTAGATGGAATAATTAGTTTTTCTATAATTTAATTCATTTCCTCATACTTTTATAAAATTGTACACTGTCACGTTTTTATAAAACGTGACAGTGTACTATAAATCTGTTGCTTGGTTCTAAAAGGGCCAATGTCAAATTTTTGTTTTTTTTTTGTACAGCTCTCTTTTGAATTTACATAATATTGACCAAACAAAATGCAAAAAATTGAAATTGGTCATTTTAACACCAAGGCACATAATGTGGCTTAATGATAAAAGGGCCAGAGTCAAATATTTGCATTTTGTTTGGTCAATATTAAATTCAAAAAAAAGCTGTACAAAAAAACAAAAATTTGACGTTGGCCCTTTTAGAACCAAGCCACAGAAATAATCCCCTTGAATACCTTTAACACCATCCCAAAATGAAAAGGACCGATATCATGCATGTGTCAAATTGGCAAAATCTAAAAGAAAAAATGCCAATAAGTGGGCAAAACAACCATAGTTTGTTCAAAATGCAAGTATGTATGCAGTAAGCACAGCAAGAAGTCAAAAGTGTTTCTGTATCCAACGATGATGTTTCATTAACGTTTCATTTAACTGTTTCATTAACGTCTAGGACTGATATAAAAGTGTTATTTTTAAATTAGTTTAAATAAAGAAACAAGTTTTTGATTAATTTATGTGTAAACATTGGTGGGTCCTCCAGTGCCGGATTAAGAATCTTGAGGCCCCTAGGCAACCAAAGCTATGAAGCCCCTTGAGAAAAAGTATTTTTTTATGGTTTGGGATTTTTGGTATCTTTAATATTTTTTAAGTTATTTTGAAAAAAAAAAGCATTTTTTTCAAAATTAAAAATTCTGCTATAACCAATTTGTTTAAAAAATAAGCACTTTGAATATATGAAATTACAGATCTGATCATATAAAACAGAGGCGGTTGCCACCCCTTTTCAAGGGGTGAAAATTATTTTATTAAAAATAACCTCATAAGTGGACAGAGGGATAAATTTTTAGCCAAAAATATGTTATATCAAGTCATCAAAATAAATCAATGCTTTTTGAGTTACTACAGATCAAAGATTTTAATTTTTGTGAAAAAAATATATGTTTTAAATCGGTTTTAAAGTTATTATTACCAAAATCGAAGCTAATAAAAAATGCAATAAATTCCTTAATTAAAAACCATTTAATAATAATATTAATTCAAAGTAAGTTATAGTTAATTCAAAGTCTATTTTTTCCTGCAAGTACTTAAATCTATTGTCCGTATATAAGTACAAATGACCTGCCTCGTAAAAACTATACAATCAATAATTTTCAAACGGATTATAGGTACATATTCAAGCTTAAATATCGGGAACACGATGTATTTTATAAAAAATATACTTATTAAACACTTGTCAAAATAATCAGGTATACCTATGAAATGAATGAGTTAATAGATTTAATAATAACATCAAAATTAAGCAACTTATGGTGAAAATAAGAGGACACTTTCAAATTTTTTAGAAAAAAGTGAAAAATAAAACATCGTTATTTCCACAAAAATTAAAATTTATATTAATTCCTGTAAGACTTTTTTTACTTTAGCATTAGTAAGAACCTCAAATATTTTGACCAGTTTAGAATGAATAGTTTTGGAAAGGAAAGATTGCATAAAGATTTTGCATAATTATTTATTACTAATAAATGCATTTTTTATTTACTTTTTTTAAACCAAGTTGAAAATATAGCTTATGCTCTTTCATTGTAGATTGTATAAAATTTAAACGCTTTGAAATTTTTGTCACATACTAAGCACCAAAAAACCCTCATTTGACAATAATTTCAATTCTGTACATTCATTTTTACAATAGTTATGCGAAATTAATTTTTTTGCAATTTTGACTTTTTCGCAATTATATTAACTTTTGTAATAATCCATTATTATATCAAACTTTGAGTATCAATTGAGTGTATCAAACTTCGTAATAATCCATTTTAAAGCTTTTTCCATCATATTCTCGAAGATGTTTGTACTAAAAACCCATAATTTTCAGTGTTTTCAATTGATTTGAAAAAAAAAGGGAAAATGCCGTTTTTTGACACTAAATTGTTTATAAATAAAAATGGCCGCCAGATCCTATGCAGGAAATAGTTACAATTTGCTCTTATAGGCATTACTTGTCGAAAACACGCTTCAGTGTCCTTGCTCTTGAAGTGTCATGGAAAAATCCTTAGGTATTACCCTGGACTATATACATTTTATTGAAAATAACTTACCTAGTTTAAATATTGTAGAGATCAAAACAAATGCTTAAATTACAATATTATACCAAGTACAACAGATAAATACCCTAAATCAAAAATTAAGGTGTCTGGCGATCACTTAATAGTGCCCTGGCACTGCTTTAAAATGAAGTGTTATAAGAATAAAATATAGTCCAGAAAGCCACTGCGCATCCGCTAGGAAAAATATTCTAATTCGGATTTTTTGCATAATCTTACTCAAAAAGGACCCCTTTTAACAAATTTGCATGTTGCCAGGACCAAATTTGGTCAAATTTTTTAAACGTTTTTTTTTTTGTTTTTTTCTTAAAAATATTTTTTTTGCATCGAACAATTTTTTTAGGTTTTTTGGATCATTCCAAACAGAAAAGGTTAGTGACTTTTCTCTAAAGTTGATAGTTTTTGACATATAAGCGATTAAATATTGAAAAATTGCGAAATCGGCCATTTTTTACCCTCAAAAACTATTGATTAGCAATTAAAAAACAAAGGAGTTTTGAATACTGTATTCCAAAAAGCTCTTCGGGATTTCATCAATCGATGTTTAAAGAATATCTGCCTACCTTGGCAACATTCAAATTTTCAGTTTTTCACATAGTTTTTGAGGGTTAAAAATGGCCGATTTCGCAATTTTTCAATTTTTAATCGCTTATATGTCAAAAACTATCAACTTTAGAGAAAAGTCACTAAAGACCTTTTCTATTTGGAATGCTCCAAAAAACCTAAAAAATTTTGTTCCATGCAAAAGAAAATTATTTTAGGAAAAAAAAACGTTTAAAAAATTTTTGACCAACTTTTGGTCCTGGCAACATGCAAATTTGTTAAAAGGGGTCTTTTTTGAGTAAGATTGTGCAAAAAATCCGAATTAGAATATTTTTCCTAGCTGATGCGCAGTGGCTTTCTGGACTAATATTAATCAATCTGTTGTCTAATGTGCAAATTTATAAAATCAACTATTGCACCTAACTGCACGATAACAATTATTCTCTTCCAAAGAACAAACAAAACCAAACTAAGAAAAAATGACTTCGATATAAATATTAGATTGAAAGAACCATCGATGTTTAAATAAAACCACCCAACGCCAATAATATTAAGTTTTAGTATATACAATAGAATTATAAAACTTCATAGAATGTACGTGACAAATGTCCAAATTCAAATAAATTTATTACGGTTGATATAACCTTACCCCATTGTAGGTACCTACTTATATTGCTAAAATCTTGTATTTACTAGGTTACCTGAACTGTTTTTCAACAGTTTAGGTATAAAAATATTTTAGTAGGTATTACTTAAAACAGATACAACTCGTAGAAACATATTGAATATATGGTCAGTTGGATAAAGGTAAAAATTTGGCAAATTTTTATATTTTAACAATTTTATAGTTTTAGTTTTGGGCCCTGCGAGGGCAACTGCCTACTTTGCCTAATGGTTAATCCGGCACTGGGTCCTGCGAGGGTTAAACAATTAGAAACATTCACTTATGCATATTCTTCGTCTTTAATTTATAAATTTTAGCGTTACCGTTTAAAACTTACAGTTAAATTAAGATCTAAAAAATCCATTTTTGTCTCCCCTAAAAAAGTTGTTTTTTTAGTTGTGCCACTTTTCTTCCGGATGAGCGAATTGTATAACATCTAACCTTAAGGCTAAGTCTAAGGCCACACGGGCGATAATTTACGGCGCCGTAAGAGCAGTCAACCTGACGAGGCATTGGTTGACTACATTACTCCTATTTCTTCATCTAAAATTGGTGTCGGAGTTAGTCAACCAATGGGTTTACTGCTCTTACGGCACCGTAAACCTGATGAGGCATTGGTTGAAGGCATGGCCAGACGGGGATGTAAATTACGGCGTGTCTACAGATTTAAATATGTACAGTGTTTTGGTCGTTGTTGTGAATAGATGAGCTACAAAGACCGCACACATCTTATGGAAAATATAATGTCACTCAAATGAAAAAAAATTTACATGAATAGATTCGTTTTGAAATTTCAATAATTTGATACCATTGCGTCAACTCTGAATTTTGCTTAATTAGTGCGTTAATTGTAATTAAAATTTAGCGAAATCGCACTTTGAAGTCCATAAAACTGGCATTCATTAATAATATTAGTCTAGCCTATTGAATACAGTCTATTCACCACTAGCTTAAGCCGATTAGAGGCGGTACAACCAACCAAATTATACCTACTTTATTATCAATAATAATAGGAAAAGATAAGAGTAAGCCTCTGCCTTAATCCCTCGAGAAAGATTTGTTTTCAAGACTGAACGTTTTTGTATTAACCATCGATCATCGATATAGATACGAAAGGATGTTCTTTACTCCGTCTTTATCAGCAAGTTCTGATGAGCTAATAATAGATAGCGAAATACTTATAATGACACGTTTGTGTGCAGCACTTCTATAACTTTTATAACTTTATATCCTTCAGTTTCACTCTGTCGAAGGTCTTTGTAAGTTAGATCCATAAAGTAAAAATATTCAGGTAGATTATACTCAAGGAATCAAAAAGACAACAGCTATCACTCATTCTAGAGTGCTATGTATTAAGAGTATAAGTCAAAAATGAAAATTTTTTATTAGGACTTTTCAAAGTCTTTTTTACCACTGATGGAATAACTATTACAACTAGATATGAAAATGGTGACGAAATATGATTAATAAAATAGTAATTAACTATTTTACTTTCTACTTTGGTAATACCTTATTAATTATATAATTCAAAATATAGAAGAATCCCGAAAAATGTTTTTTATGACTTATACTCTTAGTACATAGCACGTTAGCATTAATGCATTAATTGTATACATTATCAGATTTTTTTAATTAAGGCAGCCCAAATTTTAGTTTGTTCAGAGATAATCATATTATGGCAGAGATAATCCTGGCAACAAGAAATAATGCCGAAAGAATGGTGTGGTGGTATTATTGTACCCATAAACAAGAAAGGAATGATGCATGAATTACATAGGAATCTCACTTATCAACACTACGTATAAAATATTGGCTTCGATATTATTAAAAAGATTAGTACCATACGCCGAAGAAATAGTTGGTGACTACCAGTGTGGTTTCAGGCCAGGCAGATCGACTATTGATCAAATATTTACAATATGACAAATGCTTGAAAAGTATTGGGACTATAATTAGGACGTGCATTAGATCTTTATAGACTTCAAACAGGCTTATGATTCAATTAATCGTGCAACATTATGGAAGGCAATGATCGAGCTCAGCGTACCCAAGAAACTAGCTGCGGTAACAGAAATGTGTGTAAGTAACTCCTTTGCACAAGTTAGAATAGGGAGAAAAAAATCAAATGCTTTCTGCGTAAATTCTGGAGTGAGATAGGGAGATCCGTTGTCCCCATTGTTGTTTAACCTGGCCTTAGAATATGTCATGCGGAAAATATATCACAAAATCAAACCAGACATATCTGCTCAAGGAGCAAAAATCATACTCGTCTTTGTCGATGACGTAGACGCAGTGGAACAATAAATATTAAAAATTAAGGATATTTTCTCGAGCTTTGAAGAAGCTGCATATTAAACATCGGTCTAAAAATAAATGAAGACAAAACAAAATACATGGTCGTCTCAAAACAAGAACGACGGCGAATAAGGCAAAATATTAATATAAACGATCATAACTTCGAAGTGGTTAAAGTATTTAAATATATAGGAGCAACAATCACAAATGACAACAAATTAGAGCGAGAAGTTGAAACGCGAATAATGGCAGGAAACATCTTTCTTTGCAACGAAACATCTAATGAAGTCAAAACTTCTTTCACGAGGTGCAAAAATCCAGATATATAAGACCATAATACGACCAGCAGTCGCGTATGGAAGCGAAACATGGACGCTAACAAAAAGAGAAGTAAATAAATTGCTGGTGTGGGAACGTAAAATCCTTCGAATGATATATGGCCTTGCAGAGACAGCGTGACAAACGAATGGAGGCGCAGATACAATAACGAGCTAGAGTCTCTATTCGGAAAAGAAAATCTAGTCAGATATAAATATATATATAAAGGCCAATAGACTCAGATGGGCAGGGCATGAGATTGTCGCAGTAACGACAATCGCCTTATAAACAATGTGTTCTGGGAAATGCCAGATGGAAGAAGGCCTATAGGGTGGCCTAGAAAAGGTGGAAAGATGCAGTCAAAGAAGATCTAAAGAAAATGGGAGTGCGACAATGGGAATTAGTGGCACAGGACCGACAAACATGGAAGGCAATAGCAAACGCGGCAAACACTCACGAAGAATTGTAGCGCCATTAATGATGATAAGAGATAATCATATATGCACCCTCTGATAATAACCTAATAAGTTTTGAAACCGGTTAGGGTGCTTATGATGCTGTCTGAACAAACTGAAATATAAGACGGCTCTTGCTTCGTTTTACAACGAAGTGATTATTTATTTATATTAGTTTTACTCCTAACTGTGTATGCGGGACCATTTTTCGTTGGAATTTTACCATTCTGCGATATATTTCCACAGGCGAGAAGTGAGATGCAACTATTAGATTTCCCTCAGCCTTCTTTGCTTCAGTAATTCGTTGGTTTGCAAATTTTAGAAACCACGAGGGTGTTACCAGAAAATTGGTCCCAATAAAGATTTGTTTTTAACCCTTAGTTGCCGGATTATAAAAATAATACGAAATTTTTAAATTTTTTGATGAAATATGTTCAAAAATACATTCAAAAAGAAGTATAAATTTTTTCAAAATTTTTCAAAACCTTTTACGCAAAAAAATAGATGCGGTACTTTAAAGTACCGTCAGGCTGTGTAGAGTAATTTAGTGTAAGTAGTAAGTTGTAGTGTAGTGTAGGTGACTAATGATAAATACGGATATTTTTATCAATTTATTTGTAAAAAATATATCAACATTCAACATCGTGATATGTATTGAAACAGTTCTTCTTCTCATTAGAACACAGATAAACTTTGCAGGTAGAACATGTTGAATGAGGTCGCGATTGAACACCTTGGCTGCTGCATACCTCACATCTACCTCTTTGGGCACCATATTTTACCCAGTGGGAGCCTGTATTTGAAAGGCGTACATCGGATGGGACTGAATAATATGTTCCTCTTCTTCTTTTTTCAGGGTACACATCACCCATTTGATGGAGTTTGCTGAAGTTTGTGAGCCATCAGGCCCATAGCAACTCCTCTTCGAAAATCTAAAAAAAATTGGTTTTCTCGTATGTCGCAGAATATTATATAAGCATTAACGAATGCTATATCTATTAATCCTCAAAATAGCCTATGCCACCACTTCTTATTGCGTCTGTCTAGTCCATAAGCAGTTCTCAAACGATCAGCATGGTCAACACCCCCCATGAATTTATTGTAATCTTTTACAATCATGGGAGCAACAATATCAGCCTTAGCACCATCTTTTTGGGTTCTTTGAACAGTTATTTCCTCACAACCGTGGTCATTACTAGCGAAGTGAACAATTGTATTGTCCTTCCATTGCCACACTCCAATATCCATCGACGAAATCCTGTAATCAAAATCTCCGCGCTTCATGGATTTATCATCTGTCAAGTTCTTAGGAAGAAACTTTTTATTTGGTCTAATTGTTCCACATGCTAAAGTTTGTTCACTTTTTAACTTCTCTAACAAGGGTATGGAGGTAAAATAGTTATCGAAATAAATCATTCTTTGCTTTCCCCATTCTTCTTCAGTAAGATGCAGAACTACACGGGCTCCTAGTCCAAAGTCCTTATACTTTTCTTCAACTATGCTGTGGTTTCCCTGGTAAATTTTATAATATATCCATATAGATTCGAAAGACATCATAATTTGTAGCCTAATGTACTTGAAGGTTCTGGTACAGTATTGTTAGAATTAATTAATCCCTCATCATCATTATCTGATTCTTCCTCAGTTTGGAAATTTAGGTCATCTGGTATATCATCAAACAAGAAATTGTCAACAATATTTAATAATTCCGCATCACTTTTTTGGTTTTGCTAGCCCAGTCTATTTTTTTCATCTAAAAAAAGAAACGGGTTAGAATATAATAAGAAACGATAGTCGCGAAACAAATTTATGTCCAGTAATAAAAAATTACTTCCAAATGCCTGACGGTACTTTTAAGTCCGCAGCGAAAAGTATCAGTTTTCTCAAACACCAGTAATTATTTATCAAAAGTAAATACTTACGCTTGCACTCAAATGTTTAGTCTACAATATTATAGTCTTCTTCTTCTTCTTTTTTG
This sequence comes from Diabrotica virgifera virgifera, assembly GCF_917563875.1. Lineage (NCBI taxonomy): Eukaryota > Metazoa > Arthropoda > Insecta > Coleoptera > Chrysomelidae > Diabrotica > Diabrotica virgifera. The sequence goes on along the minus strand of NC_065447.1, from coordinate 18,524,250 downwards.
TTTTTGGTTTCGCTGCAAGGCGATTACCAGCACGATTTATAAGCGATCTTGACGTAGTCTGGTTCTAAGCCATACCAAAATCGCTGACTATGTTCTTGTAAGGAAGCTTTTGATGAGGTGTGATGATTATAATTAAATGAGATTAATTGGGTCAGGTTAAATATGATTAAAAATTAAAACATAAATTAAATGACAAATAGCAACATAATATAACACGGATACATATAAACAGTTGAGCCTTGCAATTTGTAAGCTTATTTTGTTAATTGCTAGAAAACGCATTGCAGTTTATAAGCTTATTTGGTTAATTGCAAGAAAACGCATAATTACATTGACTGATTCTTCCGTTAAGGAACTTAGAATATTGTATATAGAGAGCGGTGTTTTGAAGTTCATGGAAATAAATTTTGTGTATATATCAAAATTAGGAATCACATTAATCGGGCATTCAAAAAAGATGTGGTTTAGATCCTCGAGACGACCACATTCACAAAAAGGATTATCTTTTATATTCATTTTATACAGATGTTGTGTTGTTAAACAATGGCCTGTGCGCATTCTAATGATGGTGGTAGTGTGTCTTCTATTTCTATATGGAAAATTTGAATACCAAGGTTTTGTAGGAAAGAAGTCTTGAATTGTTTTGTATTGCGAAGTCTTCTTCTGGACTAAAGATTTCCATTTTTCTTGGTACTCTTTTGTAATTTTTCCTCTGATGACTGATAGGGCATCCTGGGAATTCAGTTGTACTTCCATGGGTACATTCAGGTCTCTTCCTATTTTTGCCAGTATGTCAGCCTGGGTGTTACCAAATATATTAGAGTGTCCAGGTATCCAGGAAAGGAGAATTTTGGTACCATTCTCATTGGCTGAAGATATAAGTTTCTTTGTTTTTAGGGCCCTTATATCTGCTGAAGCAGATATGTTACATGTTTTAATATTGGTTATTGCATTGAGCGAATCAGAAAATATTATAGCTTTCTTTAGATGTTTTGTAGTTGCGACTTCCACCGCTTGATGTATTGCTATACTCTCTGCTTTGCTTATGCTTAGAGCTCCAGGAAGTCTTGAGGAGAAATTATATTCAATACTCGGGATGCATATCCCAAAACCTACCCTTTCTTTGTTTTTTGAGGCATCAGTATATATAAAGGTATATTTGAATTGTTTTTTCAAAAGTCTTTTGAAAAAAATTTTTTGAAAAGTCTTTTCCATATTGTTCAGTAGTCATAAGGAATTTTTCTTTAATCATCGGGTCATATTTTTTGATATTACAATTTAGAATTGGAAGTGGATTCATTAGTGTATCATAGTCTAATTCATAGCATGGAAAATTTGGGCTTTTGTATATTTTTTTAAAATATGGAAAAAAATATTCTAATGCCGAAACCAAGTATGGTACATTATGCCTTGTATAAAAATTAGGTTTGTTTATAAGTCTTTTACGTATTTCAATTAGGAGTAATATTATGGGATGATTCTCAATAATGATGATTTTACTTAAAAATTTAGAGGCTAACAATAATCTTCTATGTTCTAGGTCCATTTGGGCAGACTCTGCCAAGATTGCCAAATTTGGTGTAGACTTCATGCACCCCAAACATATCTTAAGTCCCTCAAAAAATACTGCATTGAGTTTGTTGTTGCATTTTTGTGATATTGGGTTGAATAGGAAGGAACCATAATCAAGATGAGATCTGATCAAGGCATTAAAAACCATTAGGAGTGTTCGTGGGTCAGCTCCCCACCAGACTCTACATATTGCACGTAGGATGTTAATATTTTTCTTTGCCTTGAGTATAATATTGTCAACATGTAAGTCCCATGATAGATGCTTATGAAAAATTATGCCTAGAAATTTCACTTCATTTTTTAGAGGAATGGCTGTGTTGTTGATTTTGATTTCTGTTAGATTATCTCTTCGCCTACCCTTTGTGAACCATACAGCTTCACATTTGTCTTTGGATAAGGACAAGTCATGTTCTGCAAGCCAGTGTAATGTGTTTTCCAATTCTTTGTTTATTTTACTTACCATGCTTTGGATATCATATCCCTTAATATACAAAACCAAGTCGTCTGCATATCCACATATTTTAACTTCATTATTGCTAATACAAAACAATTCTGCTATATAAATATTAAACAAAATGGTACTTAAGGGAGAACCTTGAGGTAGCCCCTTAGTTGCCATGAAAGGTCCCAAAAAGTCACCATCATTAGATCTTGAATATAAAAGTCTGTTCTGTAAAATTTTGAACACACATTATCATATGCTGCTTTGATATCAAGAAAGATGGCCAAAACCGATTGGGAGGATTCAAAGGCTTCCACAATTGTGGAATGAAGGAGGGTCAAGTTGTCAGCAGTGCCTCTTCCTTTTCTAAAACCTGTCTGATGGTTGGTGAATGAACAGTTATGTTCTAAGGACCAATCTAGGCGATTCTTGATTAATATTTCTAATGTTTTAAGCACACATGAGGATAAAACTATTGGTCTGAAACTACTGGCCAAGAGTGGATTTTTGTGTGGCTTTAAGATATTTATAACATTATGGTTTTTCCAATCTTCAGGAAGGTTGTCACCATTTAGACAATTATTGTAGATATTCAACAGAAAATGTTTAGCTTGTAGTGGTAGATGTTTTATCATAAGGTAAGGAATGTCGTCCATACCTGGTGCCGAATTTTTTTTATTATTTACAGCATTGTTAAGTTCCCAGATTGTAAAAGGGGAAACTTGCTCGTTTATATCGTCAAGCTCAAAATTTGGATCAATAAAAACTGCAGACATGTTCTGTAGAATTTCTGTTTTAATGTTATCTGCTGGGTTATGAAATGTCTGGCCGTAATTTTTGTTATTTGAGAATTTTTTAACTTTATTCCAGACATAGGTAGTGTTAGATTCCTTATTTAATGATTCACAGAAGTTTATGAATTTATTTCTTTTTTTAATTCTGAGGTTTCGTTTAGTTTGGGCGATTATACGTTTAGCGTTTATATAGTTCTCTAAGGAAACAGATTGTTTAAAGTTTTGAATTGCCTGTTTGCGGCTTTTAATCCAAAGTGAACATTCTTCATCCCACCACGGATTTGAAGGTTTACCCTGTGTTCTACAGTTTTTATAGGGAATTGAGTTATCTGCTACTTGATTAACTACCTCCAAAAACTCATTGTAATTAGAGTTTACCGGTAAATCAAGCATTCCTGTTATCATCCCAGTGTGGAATGTATACCAGTCTGCTCTTTTAATATTTCTCATTTTGTATGTTTGTGTATAGATGCTATCATTTTTGTTAAACTCACAGTTGTTTATTATGACAAAGGTGGGGAAATGGTTGCTATTTCCACAATCTTGTATGACACCCCAAGTAGAACATAGAGCCATATTATTACTTGCTATGGCTAGATCTACAGCGCTAAGATTATTATTAGGAGGTTGAAACAATGTTGCTGACCCATCATTTAGGATAATTAATTCTTTATCAAAAATAAAATCATAAATATTTTTTCCTCCCTTATTGGTAGGACATTTATCCCATAGGGGATGGTGAGAGTTTAGATCACCTAGTATAATTAAGTTTTCTGTAGGTATGTTTTCTATTGTTGAGCTCAAGAAAGGAAGAGTTATGGCATTATTTGTATTGGAGTAAATGTTTATTATGTATAAGTTACCAATTTTTGTTGTTATGTATTGGATTTGGTCTGAGTTGTATTTCTGAATTGTAGAAAAAATAATAGATTTCTTGATACAAGTAGCTACTCCACCATATCCGTCATCTCTGTCCTGTCTGACAACATTATAATACTTCAAAGAAAAATTAAAATCTTGTTTAAGCCAAGTTTCATTAATAGCAATTATGTCAGGGTCTTCTTTGAAAATTAAGTTCGTTATGTTTTCCCTGTTTGATTTAATACTTCTAATATTCCACTGAATAATTTTTAATTTCTTTTTTGAATTCATGACCATGTGATTTGATATATGTTTAATTAATTAAAATCAGAATCAGATTTATCCTCTTGGTCCATATAGGACTCTACGTTTAATCGGGAAAATAAATGGTTTTTAAGTAAATTTAAGTTTTCTGATGATGTATTACTAATAAAATTTAGGCATGAGTTTAAAAAGTCATTTGAAGAAAAGGTATCAATATTTTGAAAGTTTTGCGATGCACTGGATTGCCAGGCTTGATTGGAGTTTTGTGATAAATTAGCTGAGGTTCTTGATTTGAAAGGTTCTGAACGAGAAAATGAGCTAGTGGGGGAAGAGGTTGGCTTTTCTGGTCTTAATTGCTGTGTATATATACTCTTTTCATTTGGTTGCTTATCTTGACGTTTTTGCACGACTCTCCGTTTGTTGTCGGAATTCAGAACCACCTGTTGAAAGGAACGTTTTACTGTAGATGATCTAAAATTGTTTGTTCTTCGTTGCGATGGTTCTATGGTGTTAGAATTATTTGTACTGGTACTTGGAGTATTTTCTAATGGCCTGCTGTTATTTTTAAAATTTGGAAAATCTCTCGGGTTATAAATAAATTTATTATTTGAGATGTATGATTTTGGAATAGCTTCACTTGCCTCAAAAAATGTCAAATTTTCATACGCCATCAGTTCTTTAATATTCTTTTGTCTTGTATATTCTGGGCAGCTCTTGTCAATAGATTTGTGAGAGTCCTTGCAGTAAAAACATTTTGTCATGCATACGTCTTCATGTTTGTTTTCCCCGCAATTAAAACATCTTTCTTTCCCTTTACAGTTGGTTTTTGTGTGGCCAAATCTAAGACAGTTATAGCACTGTGTCACTGGGGCAATATATGTGTCCACTAGTCTTGGTATGCCATAAAAAAACACAGTTTTGGGCATAAGAACGCCTCGAAATGTAAATAGTGTCGTACCTGTGGGTTCATAAGAAGTTACTCCATCTTTAATTACTCTTCTATTTAATCTTTTTATATGTAAAATTTCAATGTCATTTCCTGTATCGCAACACCGAAGAAGTTCTTTTTCATCAATATCTGTATCAATCTGTCTGACGATACCTTTGCAGGTTACGAAGTTAAAAGGTATATATATCTTGTATCCCTGATTTAGAAGTTGAGTGTTCTTAAGTAGCATGTTAGCCGAGTGAAAATTGGCAAATTCAACTGAAACTCTATTGAGCCCTTTACTATCTATTTTTTTAACGTCATTAAGTTTGAGGTTGAATATATCTCGAGCTATTTTAATTGTATTGAATGTGCCAATTTTTATATTCGGTATATTTGTAGATTCAAGATATACTACAAAAGGTCCATGATCTTTTTCGGAGTATGTATTAACCTTTTTTTCTTCCTGAGAATTATTGTCGGAAGTCTGATTTTGATTTTTTTCGGAATTATTAGTCATTGCAATTTTAGCCGGAGAAGAAGTATCAGGATAAGGGGGGACTGAGCCCCCCTTTTCCTCACTCATTGTAAGAAAAAACCAGTCAATGAAGTATTAATAACTAGAAAGCAAAAAGAAATAAAAAGAGCAAGCAAAATAGCATAAAAGAAAGCCGCTTGAAAAAAAAATATAAGCAAAAATGCTCAACTTACCTATATGCAAACACTTAAGCAACAACACCGGCGGTTGTTAGCTAGGTTAAGACCCTAAACTAGTGGCAAACTTTAACTGCTGCAAAACAGAAACTGTTCACACCTCGAAAGCGTAATGTCTAGTTTAGAAATATTAAATTTTTGGAAAATATTTCTTAAATTTTGCAATATTATAGTCAGTTATACCGAAATACGTTGATAATTTTCAATTTATTGGCACATGTGTTACAGATGACATATCACAACACAATAGTTAGGTTATGCACTAATATCGTTATTGTTTTAGCGCTAAAACAATGTTGCCGGTTGATTGAAATTAACTTATATTATTCTCTATAAGGTACTTTCAAGTACCTATAGGAAAAAATCAAGGTAAATATAAAGATGTGTTTCATAAATATTTTTAAATAAGTGGTACTTTAAAGTACCGTCCGTCAACTAAGGGTTAATATTATTTTAATTTTATTAAAACAAAACTTTTGCTTTTTTTAATTCTTAGTAATTTAAAAATTTTTAGGTACTTTCAAACAGGAACTTATAGAACAGCAGCAAAAATGGTCAAAGAGAGACACATAGACCTATTTTTATATGCGTCTGATAATCAATCGTTTACTCGTCTAAATAATCTGAACACTTTAGTTCAAGACATATCCTTTTACTACTTGACATATAGCTCAAACCATTTTGGCATAAATTTCTTTTTCAACTTTTTCAGAAGAAAATTTCTAGTAGCTCTAATGATTATTGTCTCAATTATAACGATATTATGGAAAGTATCCACTAGAGATAGTTTTGTAAACTCGGTATTTAACATATATAGAATCAATTTCCAGTCTAGCATAACAAGATTATCAAACCGCACCTCTGCTAGAATGGTATTTTCTTGCTGTTTATTATTCGCCTTTTTTGTCAATGCTAAGTACAATAGTTACTTGAGCAGCAGCTTTGCTTCGAGTGGAAGGGTGAAATTATTGGGATCTGTCAATCAGTTTCAGATGTGTAAGTATTTTGGACAAGATTGTTTTAAAATAAACCCATTTTTTATTCATTTTTCTTATTAAAATATCTTTTGCACCAATGTACTATTGGAGAAAACTTTAAAAATATTAAGAGTAAAATTAGAGAGGGATGATATATTGACAAAATCCAAACTGAATGTATCATCTTGGATGATACATTCAGTTTGGATCCATAAAAATTCATAAAGCGAACATACCACTTAGATCAGCAAAGAGGATATGAAAGCTTTAAAAACTTTAAGAAATGATGACTCCATAACAATCCTACCAGCGGATAGAGGCAATGCAACTGTAATAATGAATAAAATACAATATGAGAACAAAATTACAGATCTAATTACAAATGGACCTTATACCAAATTAACGAAGTATCCAACGAAGTCACTGGAAAACAAAATATGTATATAGAACTTTAATCAAATTTAAAAATGATCTAACATACTATCAAAGAAAATTAATGACATGTCACTACAGTAAGACACCACATTTTTATGGAGTGCCGAAAATTCATAAAGCGAACATACCACTTAGACCTATTTGTAGTACCATCAATTCTCCTTGTAGTGAACTATCAAAATTTTTATTAAACATTATAAAACCATTTGCTAATAATGATGACACATTTTAAAAAATACAAAACATTTTTTAAACAAATTATCAAATATTGAATTTAATCCAAATAATATTTTAGTAAGTTTTGACATAAACAGTTTATTTACAAATGTGCCATTACAAAACTTTAAACATAATCAAAACGAAATTAGAGAATGATATTACATTGACAACTAGGACAAGACTAAATGTATCAGCTATAATAATTATATTAGCTATAATTATTAAATGGAGTTATTGACATTATGTTCTAATAATACCTATTTTCAACTAAATAATGGATTCTATAAACAAAATTTTGGTCTAGATGGTCTAATGGGCTCTTCGTTATATCCATTATTGGCTAATATATTTATGGAGGATTTCGAAACTAATATCAATTCTAAACAAAATTTAAAACCCACAGTATGGTGGAGATATGTAGATGATTCCATACGATCAAAGAACTATATCTATAAAATACCCTGTGGTAAAATGTCATAAACGAGCATGAAACACATCAAAAACAACCAAATCATAGATATGCAAAAATGCCTTTGACAATGGTCACAGAGTACAATGGAAATTGTATTGGAAAAAAGAGACATGAAAAAGAAAAAAAATCAAATAATCAAGGCCAACCGGTCAGAAAAATATCACCAAGAAATAAGTACATAAGCACATGACAGGAAGATCAGAAATATAGCACTCTCAAAATTTATAGAATATGGTTTATAAGATAGGGACATGGGATAAAGCTAGAAGTGCAGATATACGACGGAGATGCAAGGCGGACAACATTAATAACTGGGTGAAAAACAGAAGAGTAGAATGAAACGACTACATAAGCCGAATGACAACAAATAGCCTAGTAAGGACGGCGAGAGACGGTTCCCCAATAGGAAGACGATCAGTGGGAAGACCACGAAAACGATGGAATGACAACTTACTTTAGGCACATTGAAAAACAGACAGACTCATGTATACACGAAAAGAAGAACAATAAGAAAATTTTACGCAAAATATAGCTATTTTGCTACAAGACCTACAACATCCTACAAGAACTAAGTAAATCAACTGTCAAATTGAACCCATTGTAAACCTATACAATTATAGGTTAAATCTAATAATTTCTTAATCTAACGATTTTTAACAATTTCTTCTAATTGCAATCAATTGTGATTTAATCCCATATATAATAATACTTAGTGCGATGCCACATTATGCGTTTTGACCGGATGCGTTTCCACCGCATCCAGTCAAAACAAATAGTGTGACAGGTCGGTCCGGTAGCGTTGGAAACGGATGCGTCTCCATCGCATCCGGTCAAAACGCATAATGTGACATCGCACTTAAGTAACAATATTTTAAGCTATACTTGTGTCTATACAGCCCAAATTATCTTACGACGGGACGTACGTGCCGTAGAAAAATAGACGGAGCATGTCCCTGATGTCGCCCCATTCCGTTGTACAATAAACTGGCCAATGCCAATATCAGAAGATTCTTAAACGTGCCCCATAAGACAGTCGTTTCGTCCACGCCCCCGTCGTAAAATAAATTGGGCTTAAAAATTAATAACCATTTTCAATTTCGTTGCAACACGAAACTACAGCCGTATCATCATTCCAGTTCAATCAAACTTATTAGTCTCTCATCAGGAGGCACATATGCTACTCTCTCTGACCCAACTAGGACAAACCACGGTGTGCAGTCACGGATTGCAACGAACGAAATGGCAGGGATGCCCTAGCGGCAACTGCTAGCAAAAAAACTAATACCCCAGTCTGTGGGTGAAAAAACGTGATATAATTCAGGAATTTTTGAAACCTATCAGGTGTTGTAAAGGACGATGCCAGGATTAACTTCTACTAAAATGTAACCAAAAATATTGTGCGCTTTTTTTTTAATTGCGATTTTCATTTGTTAAATTTGCAATTTTATTGATTTTTAATTTTGTAGCTTAGGATATTGATTTTAGAGGAAAACGTTTAAATAGAAAGTTGTAGCAAATTAAAAAACCTACAATTTGAGCTATGGTAAGTTTAATTTCGTTAATTGGTTATTGCAAAACAGCCTGCGAAAGGTCCAAAATGGCCGTTTTTTACAATTGCATTATTTATTGTACAAATATTTTTTTTTATTTTTTAAAGCTTTAAATTGAAGATATTTCAATTCCAAACATAAAAAAAAATGTAAAGCCAGATTAACGAATTTGTTGCTTATATATTATAAATTGTTTATCCCAAGAGGTAAAATGTCGAAGGCTATAACTTTTTGAAAAAAAATCGTAGAAAGTTGGTGAAACATCCAATCTCCTTCGAAAGAGTTATGTTTTCATATTCTGATGTAAATAAATGCGTAAAACATTTTTAAACCTCTAATTTTTGGATTTGAAAATAAGGGGGCAAATTTCGTTATAAACATTTAGAGCTGAAGCGGCCCTGTACATCCTATGAGTTTTTATCTTACATATTATTGTTGCTGAAGATGAAACGAAGGTTAATAAAAAAATAAAAAATTTCTACGACCAACTGAAGCCGAGATAATTTTTGGGTTTGCAAATAAGGGGGCAAATTTCGTTATAAACATTTAGAGTTGAAGCGGCCCTGTATATCCTATGAGTTTCTAACTTACAGATTATTGTTGCTAAAGACGAAACGAAGATTTATAAAAAAATTAAAATTTTCTACAACGAACTGAAGCCGAGATTATTGTTTTTTTTTTTCTTAAATCATGGTGCCTTTATTTATAACAATTAAGAAATTATTTTACAGTCATTGACTAAAGAAAGACTTATATTATCTTAAAATAAAAATTATTATAAAATATAATTATATTTAATTATTAAAAATTATTTTTTAAATCGGTGCTTTTGCAAACGGCCGAATTTTGCAAATCGCCCGGCTCTCTTCAAATCCGCGCGCTCGGAAAATTTTTACGTAACTGGTACTAAATGACAGAAAACAATTATTTAATAATATTACCATTATAATAATACAGTCTATTTACCACTGTATTTGTTTTTCTTTATAAACTTTTATATGTGAAATCCAAAAAGAATAGTCACTACAAGAAGAAAAAGTTTTATGTATATTATAGTAAGAAGTAACATTATTATTATTATATTTATATAACAGTGAAAAAATTCAAAATATAGTTATATATTTCATATATATGTATCATTTTTGTAATATTATTATTTCTTCAGAAATGAAATTTCACATATAAAAGTTTATCAAGAAAAACAAATACAGTGGTAAATAGATTGTATATTATAACGGTAATATTATTAAATTGTTTTCTGTCAAAATTAATAAAGTTACGTGAAAATTTTCCGACCGCGCGGATTTGAAGCGAGCCGGGCGATTTGCAAAATTCAGCCGCTCGCAAAAGCACCGATTTTAAAAATAATTTTTAATAATTAAATGTAATTATATTTTATAATAATTTTTATTTTAAGATAATATAAGTTTTTCTTTAGTCAATGACTGTAAAATAATTTCTTAATTGTTATAAATAAAGGCACTACGACTTAAGAAAAAAAAACAATTATCTCGGCTTCAGTTGGTTGTAGAAAATTTTTATTTCTTATAAATCTTCGTTTTGTCTTCAGCAACAATAATTTGTAAGTTAGAAAATCCTAGGATGTACAGGGCCGCTACAGCTCTAAATGTTTATAACGAAATTTGCTCCCTTATTTGCAAACCCAAAATTATCTCGGCTTCAGTTGGTCGTAGAAATTTTTTATAAATCTTTGTTTCATCTTTAGCAACAATAATCTGTAAGTTAAAAACTCATAGGATGTACAGGGCCGCTTCAGCTCTAAATGTTTATAACGAAATTTGCCCCCTTATTTTCAAACCCAAAAATTAGAGGTTTGAAAATGTTTTACGCATTTATTTACATCAGAATATGAAAATATAAATCTTTCGAAGGAGATTGGATGTTTCACTAACTTTCTACGATTTTTTTTCAAAAAGTTATAGCCTTCGACATTTGACCTCTTGTGATAAACAATCTATAATATCTAAGCAACAAATTCGTTAATCTGGCTTTACAATTTTTTTTATGTTTGGAATTGAAAGATCTTCATTTTAAAGCTTTAAAAAATAAAAAAAAATTATTTGTACAATAAATAATGCAATTGTAAAAAACGGCCATTTTGGACCTTTCGCAGGCTGTTTTGCAATAACCAATTAACGAAATTAACCTTACCATAGCTCAAATTGTAGGTTTTTTAATTTACTACAACTTTTTATTAAAAAGTTTTTCTCTAAAATCAATATCCTAAGCTACAAAATTAAAAATCAATAAAAATTGCAAATTTAACAAATGAAAATCGCAATTAAAAAAAAAGCGCACAATATTTTTGGTTACATTTTAGTAGAAGTTATTCCTGGCTTCGTCCTTTACAACACCTGATAGGTTTCAAAAATTCCTGAATTATATCCTGAAATCGACCTATTTTTCACCCACAGCCTGGGGTATAAATTTTCAATCTAATAGCACATAAAACAACACCCAAAAATGTTACTCTACATCCTACCAGACTGAAAACAACGGGAACCTTCTCTGGTAACACCTCCGAGGCTTCTACAATTTGCAAGCCATACGGATGCTGAGACTAAGGAAGATGAGGGAATTCTACAATTTACAATTCACGTCACATCTGCTCAGCGCGGTAAAGTTCCAACGAGACTGGTTCCCTTCATACTCCACACAGAGTAAATGTAAATCAAAAATGAATAACCATTTTCAGTGTCGTTGCAACACGAAACTACAGCCGCATCATTATTCCGGTTCAATCAGAGAGTGCAGTAAGCACCTCTACCGGTTTCAAAACTTATTAGTCTCTCACCAGGAGGCACATATGCTACTCTCTCTGACCCAACTAGGACAAACCGCGGCGTGCAGTCACGGATTGCAACGAACGAAATAGTAATATGTGCCTCCTAATGAGAGACTAATAAGTTTCGAAACCGGTAGAGGTGCTTGCTGCACTCTCTGATTGAACTGGAATAATGATGTGGCTGTAGTTTCGTGTTGCAACGAAATTGAAAATGGTTATTCATTTTTTATTTACATGGTTACTCTGATTGGAGTACGAAGGGAACCATTCTCGTTGGAACTTTACCGCGCTGAGCAGATGGGACGTGAATTATAAATTGTAAAATTCCCTCATCTTCCTTAGTCTCAGCATCCGTTATGGCTTGCAAATTGTAGAAGCCTCGGAGGTGTTACCAGAGAAGGTTCCCGTTGTTTTCAGTCTGGTAGGATGTCGAGTAACATTTTTGGGTGTTGTTTTATGTGCTATTAGATTGAAAACTTAGTTTTTTTTTAAATTTTGCTTAATTTAAAATCTTTATTCAATATTTGATTTAAATATAAAGTATTCTAATTTTAGTCAAAAATAATAAACAAAACGAGGTGAAGAGATTTTTGTATTTTACTGGATATAATAACTCTTTGGCGAGAACCTCCAATAACATGTGGCTGATTATGGATCATGACAACATAAATTCACAAGATATTCGCAAGTATATTGAAAATAATATGTCGATTTCTTACATTCAAATACAGCCCAACAACGATCTTAGAAAAGTTGAAAAATATGAGATATCAACAGAGGAACAAGTAAGCTAAATCGTAATTTTAAGTTTTAGTTTATTTATGAAATGAAATAAATTATAATGAAAGTAAATCCCACATAACAATGATGTTCGTATCATGTTCTAAGCATATACTACCAACATTCGTCGGAGTATATTCTTTTTAGTATATGCATAGTAGAATCATAGCATGTACCTTAAAAAACATACTAAATTTCATGTTCTTTGCATATACTTTAAAGTATATTCTCGTACCGAATATACTCGTGTACGTAGTAACTCGGAATATTCGTAAAAGTTTATTCTTAGAATATACCTTTATCGAATATTCTTAGCACATACTTATAAGTACATTCTTGACACATACTTATAATTGATAATTTTAAAATATCTTAAAAATAATATGTATGTATAGGAAGTATAATATTAGCCTTATAGATTATCAACTTCGTTATATTTTAGAATAATTAATAAAATTTATGTATGTAGGTAGTATTGGACGAATTTCATTTCAAAATTGTTGTATGGTAAAAAAGTTTAAACATTAATTGTATTAACGTTTATTATTAAAAATTCGTTTTCATAATTGAAATAACTTTACCATTTCGAGTTTATCACGAGCATTTTTACATTGTTGGAATTTGAATTTAGATACATTCAATTCAATACGGGAGGCTGTGATACGGGCCTTTCCAGCACCAAAGCATGCCAAAACCCACAACCAAAGGCTTTGGTGTTGCCAACCATCGAGTAAGCTTTTTCCGTCAACCTTAAAAATTCTCACTTTTATAAAAAAAAATTCCCTCCTGTTTACAAAATCTGAGAAGATATGTTTAATTATTTTCAAATATTTTGATTTTTTTAATATTTTACAATTTAGACTGGAACAAAAATTCCCCTTTGAGTTAACTTTTCCCTTTATCACCTTTTATGTTGAAAATTCCCGCAAAAAGTGAAATTTCCCTCCGTTTGGCAACACTTACCGGTGCACCGATGTTGTTATTCCACTTCCACAATACATATCCCCCTAACCCCGTCTTGTCATATTCTGACCATTTCTTACCTGAATGGAACAGGGTAGGAAACAACGGTAAAATATGAAATCGAAAATATGTATCTATGCAGTGTGGCAGTGTTAAGGATAAAGATGAAGACGAATTTTAATAAAGTACTAGGACTAAAGAACATACATATAATCTCTTTATTTTGTTTGCAGTGCTTCAAAATAGGTATAATCTATTTTGGTAACTCAATATTATTTAATAAATACATATAAGTATATAAATTTTAGTTACTCATACATAGTTTAGTTTAGCTAAATATTATAATATAATAGTTTATATAGATAACTAAAATTTGTAAATATGTACTTACTTTTTAAGTAATATTGCAGAATGTAGGTACTAACTACATTCTCATTTGCCATTAAAATATGTAAATATAATAGGTATTTGGTAGAACCAGTAGAACCTAAGATGAGATTAGGTGATGCTGAAAACATACTTCAGAGCAAAAGAGCACTTGATAGCACTTTCTTAGAATATCCTTAAAAATATATTCTTCTAATACAAAGATGTGCAGTAGTACGTTCTAAGTATATAAATAGAAGGTTTATAGCACTTCCTTGGAATATTCTAAAAAGTACGTTCTTAGTATAAACTAAAAAGATGTGCGGTAGTACGTTCTAAGTATATAAATAGAAGGTTCATAGCACGTCCTTGGAATGTTCTAAATAGTATTTTCTTAGTATATACTGAAAAGAAGTGCGGTAGTACATTCTAAGTATATACATAGAACGTTTAAGTACTGTAATGTAGTATATACTCAGTATGTATATACTCTGCACATTCGCAATGGTAATTACGCATATTCTTAGTATATACTTTTTCTGAAAAGTATGTTCTATGAATCTACTAAGAACATGAAATTGTTATGTGGGATATGATTCAGATTTCATTGCAGAACAGGGCATCTACTATGTGCTTTTATATATTTCGACTTTACCATACTCTCATCGGAGCACCTGTGTAGAGGCACTGGACTGGAATCAAATCTTTTCATCTCTTCGGTGTAAATAAAGAGACAGGAACTAAAATTCGAATTGTTATCATCTGATGCCTTTTAAGATGTAAATATACAGTAAAACAGAGTGATGAATTAGTCGATCAGGGGATATATAATTACCTCCACGACCTGTGGTTCACCGTGATAACAATCTTTAGCGAAGTAGTTCCGTTTATACGCACAAAAGTGAATAGAAATAAAATGAAAGCAACTACACCGAGAGAAAAAAATTCTTGACATAAAGAAACTTTATTTATATTTAAGAAAGATCGACTTGGCATATTGCCTAAGAAATATATCTTTGTATGTAATATATAATTTTCTAAAATATTTCAAATAAATTTTACTATAGCCAAAGGAACATATCTTAAACATGATTGAACTATCACTTTCTGGCAAACTTCAAACCCATTTATCAGAAAGAAATTACACTTGATATTAATTGATTTTATCAGTCATAAGAATATATTTTCTTGATATTACAAAACTATTCTTTCTGAGCAATAATATTCCTTCGTAAGGAATATTATTATCTTACGATTAATAATTAATGTATTTAATGTTAAGAAATATATTTCGCAGATATAATCGTATATTTAGAATTAAGTTAATATTTGTTGAAAATAGAGTGACATTACATACGGCGAAATAAATCATTGTGTTAAGGTAAAATCATTATTTATTAATAAAACAAGATATGAAACGTTATTATTACATACAAATATTTTCTCCACTCTTAAACCACTGGCTTCTACACAACAATAAAAGGATGGAGAGACAAATCCAACTTCCTCAATTTTTCCTTCTTTTGTTAATAGCACTTTGTATTTCAGCAATTCACTAAAACAAAATTGTTATGTAGAAAGAGTAAACTTATTTTAATAAAAATTTCTTTTATAATGATATAGATATTTATTTTGACAAATTTAGGAAATACAAAAAAAAACAAATACACGGCCCCACATAAGAACTATTAATACTAATAATAATCAATCATATTTAGTTCAAACATGGCATTATTTAACCTACACATCTTTGTTTTTTTTTTCTTTTTGTTAATGAAATAATAATTATTTATCTGTATAATATCATGTCACACAAACATTGTTTAGCTAAAACAAGAAGGAAAATACAACCAATGTAAAACATTGAAGCAGACATAATATGTAATTTTCTTTATTTTTATAATCTAAAAGAGACAGCATACCTAAGCATTAATAAATTTTATTACGGGAACTATTATTAGTTTACATCTTAAGTCATTTAACACATATTAACTAATTCACAGTCTTCGGCAACAAAATTTCTTAACCATTAAAATATTTATTTTAGGCTAACTGATTTCTTTATCACAAATAAATGAACAGAAAACATCCTCAGCGTTGCACCCGCCATGTTTGATATAGCGTTGTATTGTATATTTTTATAGAAGACGATGCATTCAAGAAATCTATTATAGTTGATACATAAGGCCCCGCAGTTGTTTAATAGCTCCTTTCTTAATATTGTTCTGAAGCTATATATTATATCATTCTGTTCCAGCTTTAAATTGTGGCTTATTTCCCAGTAGAATAATGAGCTCCTTTCTTTCAGAGTTGTCCATCATTATACCTAAAAAGCATTATCAATATACTATTATGTTTCTTTTATAACCATTCGGATACGCAACAATATTAGATATTATTACATCTTAAATTACTCAATTTACTTTTATTTGCGTATCTTCAAAATATCCTTTAATTTTTAAAGAACACCAACAAATCCAAAATCCATCTATATATGAACATGAACTAATATCACGCCATCTTGACAAACACTGACGATTAAATCATAAATAGTTAATCTGCGCAATTCTTTTGTGGAAAAAAATCTATTTGCAAGTAACATTTCGCCTATATGATAAAAGTTTTTATTTTATAACCACATCAATTACTACATAGGGTATTTCTGAAGAATTATTTCTTGTGGTTTAAAATATTTATTTGATTGCAAGTAAATTTCTTGTTGACAAACATAAATATATTATATTAACTTAACATAATATATTTCTTATTCTGAAAAATATTTGTAGTTTTCAATTTAAGAAAGAAAAACTTTAGAATGAGAAAATAAAAATGTAACGATTAATGTATTTCTTAGTACAGTGGAACCTCGATAAGTCGGATTAATCGGGACCACAGCCGATCCGGGTTATCGAAAATCCGAGTTAGCCGGAGAATCTGGTAAAAATTAATCAAATACATAATATGTATATTATAAATAATAAACAAACAAACATTATAATTGCAAAAATATGAAATACATAAAATATGCACAGTAATAAATTACGTACAGTTGTATAAATTATTGTTTATTTCTTGGTAAAAAACTCAGTCAAAGTGAAAAAATGTTTGTTTGGTCTGATGAAAATCGATCCGGGTTAGCCGGACTTCCGGGTTATCGGAGGCCGACTTATCGGGGTTCCACTGTATTGAAGAAATTTCTCAAATTGTTTAACCAGGAGATGCGTCTTCTTTCACGACTCCTTCTACCCTTTACTCTTCCTTGTGTTATTAATTGCAACAAGTTATAACGCCCCTCATCGCACTCATGACATGTCCCAGATATTGCAGTTTTCTAACTTTGATTGTGTTCAAAACCTTTAAATATCGCCGAGGGATAACAAAAAAAAATGAAAGAAAGTTTGACCCAGTTCTCAAAAAAGTTCGCTTTCACTGGCATACGCACAACTGAGCTTGCTCGCATTGAATGAGACGCCGAGCAATACAAGTATTATGAATGAATTGACTGTAGCATATAATAATAATATGTTTTGTTAGCTCCCCTTTATTCGCTGAATGAAATAATTTCATATATGAAATATCTTTGAGATATACTTCATATGAATCTAATATCTGTGTTGAGGATTATTCTTCTATCCTTTCAATATGTTTGCTCTATATTGAAATTTCAGTATTTCGTTTATCTCTGTTCAGTACATAATATACATGTATATTTAACAAAATTGTATTATTGAAACAAAACAAACAATAGCTCGCAACACAAAACAACAAAATTTAGCTCTAATTTTTGAAGTCATACCTCTTTAGGCACGATTAGGAAAAATGTTAAGAGTGAATTTTTATAAAAGGGACAGTAAGAAGTATGCGCATACCAACATTATGAAGTTAGTTTCGAAATCTTTTAAGTGAATAAAGTGTGAAAAAATATATTGGTGTTTTTACTAAATACATTTATTATAATTTTTGTATCTTTCAATTTGTCTTCGTTGGGAATAGGATAATTAGTATTAAAATATGATGAAAAAAGAAAATTAAAAATTTGTGTAGAAAATCTCACGTTTTTTAGATTTTCTATAATTCATCAAGGGAAATGGTAGGGGAGCAAAGTATGCTAAATGTGCAGTCACTCGAGCGCTTTGGGGACCTATTGGGTTGTGAAGAGTAGGTCCTAAAACCAAAAAAATTTAAGTAAAGTTTTCCATGTTAATGGGGACTTGTCCATTTTTAATTTAATTTTCCATTTCCCACAATTATTTTTTTTAGATTATAGCGCCATCTATCCACAATTCGAAAAAATGTCTCGAATAAAAGTTACGTATTTTTACGTAAGAAATCCAAATCTGCAATAAAAAATGGGGCTCCCATTTAATATTTTAAAGTAACCCCCACCCCACCTCCGTGGGGGATCGTGTTTGTGTCCATTCGATAGATTTTTCAAAAATATTGAATAAGTGTATTTTTCAGTTTTTCGATCTGATGTTCATTTCTCGAAATATCGCGGGATTCGTATTTAAAATATTAAATTCCCCCCACCCCTCTCTGTGGGAAGTCGTGTTTGGTATCATTCGATAGATTTTTGAAAAATATGGAGTACGTATTTTTTAGTTTTTCGATCTGTCATTCATTTCGCGAAATATTCGCTTTTTTCTTGTGAAATTTTGGGACTCACCCATTTTCTTACGCCCCACTCAAATCGTCAGATTTTTGAAATATACACTCTTTTGCAGGTAGTTAACTTACCTTATCTTAATCTGACAATTTCGAGTATTTCTAAGGACAGATTTTTTTTCGGCTCCTCCTTAACGAACTCCCCTGCATTAAGAGCCAATATATGGTAGAGGTACATTTTCAGGGTACAAGGTTTCTCCCCGTGTAATAATATGACGCGCTCGAGTAACTGCAAAAATCCCCGCTTGGGCCCTCCTACCAAAAGTAATTGCGGGGAGGCTACAGTTCATAAAAAATGACGTATTAACGTTATTTTTAATTTTTGGTATTATTTTAAGTATTACAATTAGTCTAATATTTAAACAAAAATACAATTAAACTGTTTAAAATATATTTATTTAGAACTATAACATAACTTGTTATGTGCGTACAAATTACACACCCTTTTTTGTTTTAGATGACCGGAATCAAGTACAAAGTGGCTGCAAGAAGGGGATTTCTTCTTACCGAAAACATGAACTATTGGATTGAAGTTATTCATCAAAGTGGTTTATTGGAAAAGTGGAAGTTTGAACAAGCCATACCCTTGAAAAAAGTAGTAGTTGAGAAACCATCTGCAATATTTACACACAACTTAAAAGTCGTTTATCTACTGGGTGCTTTTTATATATTGAATGTGGGGTATATCATTTCTGCATTAGTATTTATTATTGAAGTGTATGCATTTAAACATTAATTTAGCAAAAGTTATTGTCAATAGAAAATTTGATGTTGAAATAACTGTAACAAAACAAATCCTTAAGCTGCGCCTCTGGAGGGTTGCTGTGAGATGCGTATTGTCAACCACCAACACATATGGCCTCTCAGAGCCCGGTACCTACATGGTCCAATGCCCTAATTTTGTATGGTCCGAATATTTTGTTTATATTTTAAGGCTTTGCAGATGTGAATAGAACACACAGACAGTCGCTTTTGCTTGTATTTAGTTAACGATCGACCTTTGTATGGTAAACACGAAATACACAGCTCCATCCCATATCGTAATTTTCATTAAACCCTCTGAGATTATTTATTAATAGTAACATTTATGTTTGGCTATCAAAAAAGATGATAAAAGTCATAAAATCTATATATATGGAAGTAGAATGCCAAGTACAAATAAATGGAGAAAGATTTCAGAGATTTTCAGAGATAAAAGACATTTATGTTTGGCTATCAAAAAATATGATAAAAGTCATAAAATCTATATATATGGAAGTAGAAGGCCAAGTACAAATAAATGGAGAAAGATCAGGCACTTTTAAATGGGATAAGGGAATTAAACAAGGAGATGGACTAAGCCCCTCTTGTTTATAATAGTCATGGGTACTTTAATCAAAAATACCAAAGATCAAACAAGAAACCTTCAATACATAGTAGGATATAAAAACTTAAATGCAAGAAAGATCAACTCCCTTCTATACGCTGATGATATAGTTTTAATCACAGACACAGTAGAGAAAATGCAGAAACTAATAGATATTTGGCAAAAAGAGATTCATAAATTAAAAATGGAAATGAACCTCAACAAAACAAAACTTATGATAATAAATGAAGATGAGAAAAGAGAAAGGAATACTAATATAATAGTAAAGGAAAAAGTAATAGAACATGTATCTACTTTTGAATATTTGGGAAATATAATAACAGATGATGGGAAAACGGACTTGGCAATAAGTAATAAACTGAAGAAGGCAACTAGCGTGTACTACTCTTAAATAATACAATTTTTGGAAAGTCAGAAATAAGCAACAAAACTAAACTCAGAGTATATAACAGCATAGTAAATCCGATAATGACATATGGGGCGGAAACATGGATTGTCCAAAAGAAACATGAATCAATGATAAACGCGACCGAGATGAAATACATGAGAAGAATAGCCGGAGTTACGAAGTTTGACAGATTCAGAAATGAAGATATAAGAAGAGAGCTGGAACAAGAACCGATAATTAGGAAGATCGAAAACAAACAATTAAGCTGGTTTGGACACATACAACGAATGGAGCAAAATAGACTTACAAAGAAGGTACATGAAGCCAAAATGGGAAACAAAAGAAAAAAGGGAAGGCCGAGGAAGACATGGATGGACCAGATCCAAGATATAGGTGAAAGGAGACACATCAGTATGAGGGATATGACGAACCTGGCCACCAATAGAAGCAATTGGAAGAAGTGGATAAAAGGCGGAACCCGACATCCGACGCCCTGAAGGGCACTAAGGATTATGAGAAAGAAGAAGAAGATGTTTGGCCATCCAACGTATATTATGTTATACCTACTATGTTTTATTCTTAAGGTGATACAGTAGCGATCAACAGGTAGCCAAAACGCGTTCCAAGATTGCGGCTGTAATTTTGAATATTTTTTCGAGATATTTGGCACACGTATTCGTAATATAATAAAGAATGGCGGTACAGAGCCCAATTTGAAAAATATATTAATATGTGGAAATTACTCTGTAATTAAATAAAATATTAAAAAATCGAGCCTGTACCGCCATTAAGAAGAACAAAAAAATACACTTTCTTCATTTAAACTTTTTTATCCGATGCCTAGATTTTGTGTCATTTTGGAACTACTAATGAAATAAAAAATTTTAGTAGTTCCAAAATGACACAAAATCTAGGCATCGGATAAAAAAAATTATTTGAAGAAAGTGTATTTTTTTGTTCTTCTTAATGGCGGTACGGGCTCGTTTTTTAATATTGTATTTAATTACAGAGTAATTTGCACATATTAGTATATTTTTCAAATTGGGTTCTGTACCGCCATTCTTTATTATATTACGAATATGTGTGACAAGTATCTCGAAAAAATATTCAAAATTGCAGCCGCAATCTTGGAACGCGTTTTCGCTACTTGTTGATCGCTACTGTTTCCTCTTATATCAAAAGTTACTCATTGGTTCGGTAATACCCGTTTCAGGTCTGTGGGACTGCCATATTATTTTTATACATATTTTTAAAGTCGTAGAATTTGTTACTTTTATCTGGCATTGACTTTCACAAGTAACTAAACACACGCGTGGAGCGACCCGATATAGCATTGCAAAAGACACGGTTGTAGGCCAAAATCCAGAGGTAAACGTCGGAAAATGTCTCATCTAGGATATTAAACTGAGGGGAAATCGATATACAATACTAACATCAGACCCATAAAGGCAAAATAGAAAGCTGTAGAAGTGTAGGAAGAAGACAAAAGTTTATTGGTTAAAAAACACTGATGAATGGACTCAGATGTCAAATGCAGGTCAATTATTTCATGTCGCAGCCCTCGCAATGGTGATCGCCAAAGTCGGATAATTCCGATAAGGCACGTAAAGAAGAGGTGGCCAAAGAAAGGCCATAGAGAGGAATTCGTAATAACAAGCACTTTCGAAAAACTATGAGACATAATGTTCATTGACCCGATAGGCTTATTTCCAAGAAGCAAAGATGGAAACTGATACTGCATAATAATGCTCTGCGAATTACCAAAGTAAGCAAAAAGCATTCCAGTTCATTACACGGATTCATATACAATAGCCAGAAGAATTTTTGAAAACTTCTTACCTACTTACGGACTAAGAGACAAATTAGAACAGATGAAAGTACGGAATATAGAATGAAAGAGTGTCGAATAATTTGACAAAAATACTCGATATTCGACACACCTTCAGGGCCGCCGAGAGGGATGAGCAGGCCCCGGTAAGGAGTAAAGAGCGGGCCCCTGCCAAAAGTAAAGAGCGAGCCCCCGCCAAAAGTAAAGAGCGAAAAAAAAACTTTTGACTTTTTATAGAAATAAAATTATTAATAATAAACAATAAGAAACATTTCAAATATAAATTTTTAAAATTTTTGATTATATTTATAATAGTGAAATTATTTATAACACAGGTGCTTTTCTATGATTTTACCAAATCATTCTCAATGAACAATGTTACTAGGCCAGTTAAACCATCCTGTTTCATTGTAGATCCCGTAGCATTTTTTATGCGAGAAAGACAACAAAGGATCCTTCCCCTTCTAAGACTGTCACCGCTAATGTGAAAAATATTCGTAACGCAATAATATAACGCAATAATATAACAACGTTAGAAAATAATGATTCCAATTTCAGATGTTTAATTTTATTAATAGCCCAATAAATGACCGTTTTGGAGTGTAATTTTCAGGGGCAACTCCGAATTGCATGAAAATTTGGATTTAGGTTCTACTTACGCTCCACTTAAAAGTTGACTTTGTGCAGTTGGTTGCTTTTACTTGGGGGGTGACATTTACCCATTCTCAGAGGGTGAAAAACGCGTGTTAAAAATAAGGCCGGAAATGGATAAATTTACTTATTTTAAGCACCTTTTGTTCTATAAAGCTTTTTACGTAAGTCAATACTTTTCGAGTTATTCGCGATTTAAAATGTTGATTTTTCGACAAAAAAACTACGTTTTCAAATAGTTTTTCCCAAATAACTAAAAAAGTTAATATTTTATCGAAAAAAATATTTTTAGCAAAAGCGTAGCCTATAGAAAAACGAAAAAAAAAAATTTGTACCAGTTAAGTCCACAAATTAAGTAGAAGCAAAGTTGTAGCTCATGAAAAATACGTTCTTATTCGTCTAATTCCAAATCGAATATTTCAACGCGAAGTCATCGAAGAGAGAAGCGTTTTTCGGAAAAACCTTATTAACATTTCTAAAGTATCGAAAAAACCTTATTATTTGTTTTGTAAAAAATTTTACAGCATCAAAAATAAACGAGTTGCACTGAAAAAAAAGATGGCCCCTTTTTTTGGTAAAAAAAATTGTGAAAACCTCCCTCTATTTAGCACCCTAAAAGAAATTAATCGTTTAGCTTTACCATCTATTTTAACTGTATGTGTATTGTTTAATATGATCTGTAAGTTTGATTGGTTTGAAGTGCTTATTTTTGAAAACATTTGGTTTTATAGTAAAAAAAAATTTTCTAAAAATTTTTGAAAAATTTCATTTTTTCAAAATAACTTAAAAAGTATTAGTGATAAGAAAAATCTTAAAGAGTAAAAAAATGTAGGTTTTGCTATTATAAATATGCTAGCTTCATTTTGTTTCTCCGTAAGACAAAAATTGGTTAAGATATGGCTGTTCAAAATTTGCATACACTCGTGATTAGTGACCCATTCAAGCTTTCTCAATTATAACCCTTTCAAAAATAAACACTTTAAACCGGTGAGACTGACAGATCATATAAAAAATAGATAGTTAAGTAAATTGTTTGTAAAGCGGTAGCGATTAATTTCATTTGGGGATCTAAGCACGGCGAGATTTTCATGATTTTTTACAAAAAAAAAGAGGGCCAACTTTATTTTGAGCGTAACTCGCTTATTTTTAATGCTAAAACTTTTGTTAACAATTAAAATAAAGCTTTTTATAAACACTTTAAAAAAGTTTAAATAGGTTTTTCCCGAAAAGTGCTTAATTTTTCGGTGATTTCGCCTTGAAATATTCGATTTGGAATTAGAAGTACAAAAACTCATAATAACTTAGAAGTACAAATTTAAAGTCTTCTGTATTTTAAAATAGTTCAAACGACCCCTGACGTCACATAATTTAACTATAATGATTCCGTTTATGGTTATATTTAGGTATATTCTTCTTCTTCTTCTTTAGTTTATTGACCTCCACCTACTTGGGTATTTGGCCAGCTCGTCGTCGCGGAATAAAGGAAAATATTTATATTCTAATGACATTTATCGTATGTCGTTGTAATAATATATACCAGTTTGTTAAGATTGGAGTTTGATATAGTTATTGAAGGAAAGAAAAGAAGGTTTACTATGGAAAATAAAACCATTTTGTAAAAGTACTTTTCTATGAATAGTTCAAACGATACAAAATACTTGTAACGTCACATAACTGCATTTTCTTCTTCTTCTTCTTCAAGTGCCATCTTCGTTCCGAAGGTTGGAGATCATCAGGGCTATACGTATTTTCGAAACTGCTGACCGAAACAATTCGTTGTTGCTACAGCTATACCATTCCCGTAGATTCTTTAGCCAGGAGTTTCGTCTTCTTCCTATGGACCTTTTTCCTGCTATCTTCCCCTGCATAATTATTCGAAGCAGTTCATATCTTTCGCCTCTTGTAATGTGTCCCAAATATTGCAGTTTTCGTTTTTTGATCGTAAATATGACTTCCTTTTCTTTATCCATTCTTCTCAAGACCTTGACGTTTGTGACTCTCTCCGTCCATGATATTCTCAAGATTCTGCGATACGTCCACAGTTCAAATGCCTCCAATTTTTTAATATCAATCTTTTTCAGCGTCCATGACTCCATTCCGTAGAACAGCACAGAAAGTACGTAACATCTCATCAGGCGAAGTGTTATTTCAAGGCTCAAATCTCTTCCACAAAACACTCTCTTCATTTTAGTGAATATGGATCTGGCTTTTTCTATTCTAATTTTGATTTCTGTTGGGCTATCGTTGTCTTCATTTACAAAAGTGCCTAAATATTTGTATTTGCTGACTCCATCGATAATTTCGTGTTGATTTCGATATTACCATAAATTTAGTTTTTTATGTTCAAAGATAGTCCATATTCTTCGCTGCAGTCTGCTATCTTATTCACCAGTGTCTGTAGCTCTTCAAGTGTTTCTGCGATCAGAAGGGTGTCGTCGGCAAATCTCAGATTGTTTAATCTAAAACTATTTATTTTAATACCTATGGATTGCTCAGAGAGTGTTCCATTCATTACGTCTTCGGAATAGAGATTAAACAGGGTTGGTGATAGTATACACCCTTGTCTCATACCTCGCTTTATTTCAATTTCTTCAGTGGTATTATTCTCTACTCTCACTACTGTTTTCTGATTGTAGTACATATTTGCTATTAGTCGGATGTCTCGTTTATCCAAATTCTCTTCTGTCAGGAGTCTGATTAGATGATCATGCCGCACTTTATCAAAGGCCTTGTTATAATCTATGAAACACATGAATACATCTTGATTTATGTCAAGACATCTTTGAGACATAACGTTCAGTGCAAACAACGCCTCTCTTGTTCCGAGTAAATTTCGGAATCCAAACTGGGTATCATTGATGTCCATTTCCAGTTTTCTGTGTATTCTAGTGTGTATAATTTTCAGGAATATTTTCAGTACATGGCTCATCAAACTGATTGTACGGTAATCACTACATTGTTTGGCATTCATCTTTTTTGGTATAATAACAAAGGTGGATAAAAGCCATTCTTGTGGTATTTTTCCTGATGTATAAATGCTATTGAAAAGTTCAACTAAAATGTGGATCGAGTCTTCTTCTATCAGTTTAAGGATTTCCGTTGGTATTTCATCTGGACCTGGGGCTTTACCGTTTTTCATTCTTTTTAGTGCGTACATTACTTCCTCTTCCGTTATTTCTGGACCTTCGTCTCCTTGTATGTTACTTAGTTCAGATTGTTGTCTATCATCTGCAAAGAGTTCTTCAACATAGTTTTTTCATGTCTTCAAGTGCATTTTCTACTGACGTTTATAATGTCTTATTTAAAATTATATAGAATTTTGACCAGAAAAGCGACCAGACCAGAAAAGCGACCAGACCAGAAAAGCGACGGGACCAGACGAAATACCGAATGAAATAATAAAGCTCTTCGAAAATTCAGGTAAAAGATCTCTCCTTCATCTTTTTAATAAAGTTTATCAAACTGGCTATATACCAACGGATTGGCTGCTGTCGACTTTTGTGACGATACCTACAAAAGCAAACGCGAAAAGATGTAGTGACTACCGAACCATTAGCTTGATGAGTCATGTTTTAAAGATATTTCTACGAATTTTGCACTCTAGGATGTACCAAAAAATAGAAGAACAGCTTGGTGATACACAGTTTGGATTCCGCAATAACCTTGGGACCAGAGAAGCACTGTTTAGTATTCAGGTTATGGTACAGAGATGCAGAGATGTTGGACATCCGGTTTATATGTGTTTCATTGACTTTGAGAAGGCCTTTGATCGGGTAAAACATACGGAAATGATTGCTATTCTTCAGAAAGTGGGTATTGATGATAAAGACTTACGCATTATCAAAAATCTTTACTGGCATCAACGTGCAAACATCAGGATTGGCTGGGACACGTCTGAAGAACTTCAAGGCTGGGTAAGACAGGGCTGCATTTTGTCCCCACTAATATTTAACATCTATTCTGAGTTTGTTTTCAATAAAGCAGTGGATAATGCTCAATGTGGTATCAAAATGAATGGCGTCAATATTAATAATTTGAGATATGCGGATGACACGGTGTTAATTGCGAGCAATTATGAAGAACTTCAACATCTGATTAATAGGATTACCACAACGTGTGATGAATATGGACTCAAGCTAAACACCGCAAAGACCAAGGTGATGGTTGTCAGTAAGACGCCAATACAACCGGAAGTAGTAACAGCTTATGGTGAACAATTAGAGAGAACTAACAGTATCACCTACCTTGGTTGTAATCTAAATGAGAACTGGGACATGAGCAAAGAAATTAGAATACGTATAGAGAAGGCCAGAGCAGCATTCTTTAAGATAAAGAAACTTTTATGTGGAAACAACATTACTTTGAATCTTAAAATTAGATTAGTGAGATGTTATGTGTTCTCTACTCTTTTGTACGGTGTCGAAGGTTGGACTTTAACAGATACTCTTCTCAAGAAATTGGAAGCCTTTGAAATTTGGGTATACCGAAGAATCCTACGAATAAGTTGGGTGGATAGAGTTCGTAACGAAGTTGTTTTGCACCGGATGGGAAAAGTCACAGAAGTCGTCAGAACAGTTAAAAATCGAAAACTTGAATATTTTGGCCATGTTATGCGACACCCAGAGAGATATAATATACTCCATTTAATAATACAAGGCAAGGTAGACGGAAGAAGAGGGCCAGGTCGAAGAAGAACGTCATGGCTTAAAAACCTGAGAGAATGGTATAACAGATCCTCTGCATCCCTTTTCCGAGCTGCCGTTAACAAAATTGCTATAGCCAATTTGATAGCCAACGTTCGATAATCGAGCACGGCACATGAAGAAGAAGAATAGAATTTTGTTTACTTTATTGGTTCAGGATGTAAACATATAGCCCGATGACGTCACGACGCGTTTTGGGGTGGCTGGTATAATTTGAATTTTTAATCGTCTTTAGGGGCCAAACGAAAAACCAACAAAACTTTTTTATCTTTGATACATGTTTTAAGTTATGTTTTGTTATGATTTAGAACATTTTTTTCGAATTTAAAATTTGATGCAAGTTCCCTATTACCTGCAGGTTAAAAAACTGAACAGCTGATTCTGAATTAGGACGTCATTTACCGTCACTATAATTATAAATAAACATTAATGTCCCTGAACGTATTGATTGAGTAGTTCTCATCTTTTACACATGCTGTTTGATGCCACAACAATTTCCTTTGCTGGAGATATCTCCCTTCTAAACTTATTTCAAGTTTTGCAATACAACAGGTCGCAGTTGTATTTTTAAATTTCTATCCATTTGATATTTTTGTCTATGGTTAAAAGTCACGAGACATTAAGTAGATAATATTTTTTCAAAGATACTATCACTGTAGAATAAATGTTATTAAAAATTGCTTATAAAATTAGTCTAGTAGTTGTTGATTCTTGAATGATATAAAGTAATTTATGAAATACGTGTATTACGTGTATTACGTGAACAACTTATGAGAACTTGTGTCAAATCTGTGTCATCTACTTTACTATTAGGTTATTGATTATATTCAAAATAAGATAGCTACAGTCGGAAAAATGAAAGAATACCCATGAACGAACATATAAAACATGCTGTATTTTCCTGTCACCGTGTCACAAAGAAAATTGTCCAGTGCAAGTACATGTAACAATAATTATTACATTTACTTGTGCTGGCCAATTTTTTGTGTGACACGGTGACAGAAAAATACAGCGTGTTTTATATGTTTGTTCATGGGTATTCTTTCATTTTTCCTACTGTAGGTAAAAGGAACTACAACGTTAACGGGGTTTTATTATTTCATATGGTCAATGGACATCTATATATGAAAAAGCCGCGGAGTGCTACCATTTGAAGGGGTGCGTTTTTGAGAAATGGGTGAATTAGTCCCTGGGCACAGGTTACATTAGCGTGAGTTCTATGCACTTTTGCTACAAACATATCTACATAAAAATTGTTCTTGGTTAAATTTCCTATCTAAATATCACTTTTTAAAGTCAATGATACTTTTTTTTACAAAAATATATTCAAAAGAAAAAGCACAAAGAAACCCAAAAGAAAGAAATTTTGTTTTTTGTCCCATAACTTTTGTCCACGAGGATATAGGTATAGATATTGCTTTACAGAAAAAAAAACCTACATATTGCTGCTTTAAAATGTTGTTTAGTAGAGGTAATTAATTTTGGGCAATTTTCCTTGTTATTTCGCAAATATTCTTCTGTAACTTTTTTCTACGTAACTTTAGGTATAGTCTGTTCGCTAAACTCAGACGCAACTTTCTAGATATTTTAGTCGGTAATTTTGCCAATTTTAGTAAAATTGCCAAAAAATAATTACTAAATAGTTAATAATCACTAAATAGTTGGTAATTTTGCCAATTTTTGCAAAATTGTCAAAAAACAAAAAAATTATCGACTAAAATATCTAGCCAGTTGCGTCTGAGTTTAGCGAACCGACTATATATGCAATGGTACACGTAATAGGAATAGAAATCAATTACCTTTAAAATGGTCTACTGTAAAACGTTGTACGACTTTTTTTAAAGAGTTTTTTATTTTTCAAGGTTTTATACTTTTAACGATTTTTTATAATATAATATAAAAATAAAATAATATTATTATATCATATATTATATAATATTATATTATATATATTATATCATATATAGTATATATAATATAAAAAAAAAATTACGATTATTTTTGAAATTTCTCATTATAACTTTTTTTTGTTGTACATGAATATACTATATATTGCTGAATAAAGAGGGCTTACTTTCTGTTCTTTAAAATGGTGTATCATCTATATTTAAATATGTAATGGAAACCGAGTGATTATTTGATATTTTTTAACGGTATTATTTAAAATTATTTCTTTTACAAAAATTACATAAACATTAGTCTTAGAAAACATCACTTTAGTTAAAATTATTTAAAGGTTGACATTTAAAAAATTTTCAAAATCAAAGTCCATCTCTTCGTTAGCATTAGCTTCAATATCTTCCTCTGAAACCTCAGTTATCTTAGAGTTTCCACAATGAGTAAGTACCCATGCACATGCACCCTTTGCAGAATATTGAACAACTAATTCCTATCTTCCTACAACCGCAGTTTTTTGTACATCCTTTGGTACATTTACATGCTCTTTTTTCAAGCAAAGCTTGTGGTGAAGGAGCTTTGACAGTAAATATTGGAATTAATCAATATTTTGAAGTTTTCCCGGCCAAGTTAAGTGGATCCAAAGTATTACCTATAAAAAACAAGATTCAATCATAACACACAATCGCATAAAAAAGTTTTAATGAGGAATTTAAAAAATAATCCTAAAATCAAAAATCGTTGCAAGTATTTATTACATTTTGAAAAAGCATATCTTATTCAAAAATAATCCTAGAATTTCTTAAACACACCATTTTAAAGTAAACAGAATAAGCTTTCTTTTTATTATATAATATATACCTAAATGTAGAAAAAAAAAGTTATAATGGGCAATTAAAAAAATAATCGTAAAATATATAAAACTCGTTAAAAGTATAAAGTCTTGAAAAAGATAACCTCTTTAAAAGAAGTCGTACAACATTATACAGTAAAACATTTTAAAGGTAATTGATTTCTATTCATCTTACATGTACCATTGCATATGCCTAAAGTTACGTAGAAAAAAGTTACAGAATAATATTTGCGAAATAACAAGGAAAATTGCCCAAAATTGCTGTGAATGGCGAATTTTCAAAAATTCTATTTCGAAAACTGTAAATCCTAATGACCTCTACCAAACATCATTTTAAATACAAAATATGTAAGTTT
Organism: Diabrotica virgifera virgifera; assembly: GCF_917563875.1. Taxonomy (NCBI): domain Eukaryota; kingdom Metazoa; phylum Arthropoda; class Insecta; order Coleoptera; family Chrysomelidae; genus Diabrotica; species Diabrotica virgifera. Next base: position 18,493,401 of record NC_065447.1, on the reverse strand, counting down.
TTTTTCTGTGAAGCAATGTCTATACCTATATCCCCGTGGACAAAAGTTATGGGACAAAAAACAAAATTTCTTTCTTTTGGGTTTCTTTGTGCTTTTTATTTTGAATATATTTTTGTAAAAAAAAGTATCTTTGACTTTAAGAAATTATATTTAGATAGGAAATTTAACCAGGAACAATTTTTAAGTAGAAGTGTTTGTACTAAAAGTGCATAGAACTCACCCTAATGTAACCTGTGCCCAGGGACTAATTCAACCATTTCTCAAAAACGCACCCCTTTGAATGGTAGCACTCCACGGTTTTTTCATATATAGAGATTCATTGACCATATGAAATAATAAAACCACGTTAACGTTGTAGTTCCTTTCTATAGTACATAATCAATAGCCTATATCATTTCAGCTAGCATACCTCTATTCTTGTAGCTTTTTTAGGTTTTAGTTTTGGTAGAGCTGCTTCAACTTCAAGCTGTAAGATTTCGGGTTCTTGGTTCTCCACTGTTATAAATATCTGCAAGTGATGTTCTAGCTAAAGACACTAGCAGTAGATATAGTTTCTACTTGTTAGGGATATTCGTCTTCTCTGTTAGTATCTAGCTTTTTATCTTTAGTTGCAAGTGTCCGTGGTTTGAAGTCTCGAGTAATTTGCTTGATTCTTATGAATAGGTTTCTTAATTCGTGTTTTTCTTTGTGATACTGGATCGCCTGATGTATACTTCCTTCATGTAATTGATTTTTATCAATCTGTTATGTTCTTTTGAGGAGACTATTATGTCGATCGTATTCTCAACTTTGTTGTTCGTTGTTTTTAGACCTGTGTGCTTTAGTTTCCATGTCTGTTGAGTGCCATTCTTGATTTTGATTTTGGTCCAAAGCTTTCTTCTATCTATGTGATGTAGGGTGTTCTGTATTTGTTCTTAAGTACTATTTATTAGTTGATTTAAAGGTGGCATATAACGTTTTAAGTTTTATCTGAAATTTTTTCACTAATAATTTTTTATCCGAACACCATTCAGTGCCTGGGTACTGGTACCTGAGTGGTACCGGGTACTTCTGGCGTTCCTAATAGAGTTTCGCCATCTTTGTAAAATTAGTATTAAATTTATTTGATTTCGATATATACCCGATATCACCTGACAACTTCCATGGACATAGAACTCTCAGCATCATTAATGATGTTACAACTCTTCGTGATTCTTTGCCGAGTTTACTATTGCCTTCCATGTTTTTGGATCCTGTGCCACTATTTCCCATTGTTTCAGTCCCATTTTCTCCAAATCTTCTCTCACTGCATCTTGCCCAAACGGTTTTACATTCCCACGCCAGCAATTAATTTACTTATCTTTTTGTTGGAGTCATGTTTCGTTGTCATACGCGACTGCTGGTCGTATTATGGTTTTATAATAAGTATATCTGAATTTTTGCACCTCAAGAGAAGGATATTAGGACTCTATATACGCATGATTTATCGGGTCTAATGGACTTAGTGTTCCTTATCGTTTGATAGACCATATAACCGAGGTATCTAATTTTGATATATTTCTTTTATATTAACCTGTTCGTCCAGTGAAATTGTAAAATATTCCAACCGAAAATAATAAGCCCTTAGAGGCATTAAACCATTATGAATCGATTTCTTCTAGAGAAATTTAAATTATAAATAGATTTTCCATTTCTGCAAATGACGGAAAAGATCATTATAGTCTGCTAAATATCACTCTGAAAATTACATGTCAACTACTCTCAAAAGGATCCACTGAAAGGGTGAAGAGCTCCTTGGATAATATTAATCAAACCGTATAATGACTGGGAATAGAGCACGCGAAATATTATTTTGAACAATAGAACATTTTGCTTGGGCGAACTAATTGAGGGACGTTTAGAAAGATATTTGTGTAAAACTGTCTAGAGATTTCGGATACAGGGTTTTGCCTCTGGATAATTGTAATTAACATAATGTAATAAATGAAAACGTTTAAATATCTTTAGTTTTATTCATTTTAAACAAATAAACGGCAAAAGAATAGCTATTTTCCTAACAAGTGCAGAAAGTCATTCTTTTCCGCACGCTAGGGATGGGAAAACCTACCGGTTAAAACCTAAAACCGGTTTTTTTAGTTTGCCGGTTTTAGCGGTTGTTTTTTTCTCCCGGTTATAACCGGTTTTTTCTTTTTACAGTAATAACCGGTGAAAAACCGAATAAGTTACTTCTGAAAAAAATAAGGAACTCGTAGAAAAAATATTGTTTGTTTAATAGTCCTGTCGCCAGTAGGGGTACAACGGCCTCCTTAATTCAGATGGACTTACCCAAGTTTTCTTTATGTATTTTGACCCGTAGAACATGAATTTTTTGGGTAACAGTCGATCCGGATGTCGATAAGATTGTTATAAACAAAGAACTTGAGGAATCACATAACAGCGATTTTTCGCAAAACAAAACATGTTTTTGTATTCTTTGGGCCATTCTAAGCAAAAAATTATTTTACAAGTTTTTTGATAGGATGCATAGTTTTCGGCATAAACGGGGTTGAACTTTCAAAAAATCGAAAAATTGCAATTTTTGAACCCGAATAACTTTTGATTGAAAAATAAAATAGCAATTCTGCTTACCGCATTTGAAAGTTCAAGTAAAATTCTATCAGTTTTGATTATTTTCATTGCTAGAAAATAACTTTTTTATTGTTAAACAAAGCTATCAACAGATAGTGATTGAATGATGTTTTCAATGCATTTCTAATTTGAAATCGAACGAGTAGGCGCGCATACAGAATTTCTACGTACATTACGTCCATTAAAACACATGCATTTGGCCCGGGAAACACTATGTGTTTATACCTTTATTTAACAAATAAAAACTTATTTTTTAGCAATGCAAACAATCAAAACCGATAGAATTTGACTTGAACTTTCAAATGCAGTAATCAGAATTGCTGTTTTATTTTTTAATCAAAAGTTATTCCGGTTCAAAAATTGCACTTTTTCGATTTTTTGAAAGTTTAACCGCGTATATCTCGAAAACTACGCGTCCTACGAAAAAACTTGTAAGATCATTTTTTGCTGAGAATCACCCAAAAAATACAAAAAAATATCTTGTTTTGCCAAAAATCGCTGGTATGTAATTCCTCAAGTTCTTTGTTTATAACAATCTTATCGACATCCGGATCAACTGTTACCCAAAAAATTCGTGTTCTACGGGTCAAAATACATAAAAAAAAACTTAGTAAGTCAATTTGAATTAAGGAGGCCGTTGTACCCCCCCTGGCGACAGGACTATAAATTCATCAATAATTCTTGATTTCTTTAATGTTTATACATATTCGTTAATGACCCTCGTAGTCACTGAAATATGTTTAAGAAATGTGATCAGCTGAATTGGCTATTTTGATGAACTTGGGAATAAGTATGTCTTGCTTGTATACCTACACAAACGAGAATAAACTTATATTTATAAATGCAGGAGAAAAAAAACCATTCCTCTGGAATCACTTAAAAAAATCAAAATAATAAAATTGTTTTGTGTATGTTGTGCAAAAAGGATTATTTTTCGGAAATACACTATACATACAAATTGAAGACAATAATACATCCAGTTCAGAATTTTAAGATTGATTTTATAATTTTTACCATTTTTGATGTTACATTTTAGTTTTTATAATAATTCATATGTATATACCTCTACACGCAGTAGTATAATTTGCTTCATAATTTATTACGTTTATAGTCTTATACCTAATTTCACCACCATTTGTATATTTCAATTATTTAATATTATTTGGAGCCGAAATTTTCATTGCGTCAGTATATTATAAAGGGTGCAACAAAAAGGTAGGTATGAAATTAAATCACATATTCTGGGACCAAAAATAGATCGATTGAACCTAAATTACCTTAGTACAAAAGTGCACATAAAAAAAGATGCTGCACTTAGAAGTTCCAAAATGAAAATATATTTTTTGCAATATATCGAAAACTGTTAGGGATTTTATATTAAAAATGAGCATGTGGAGTATGACAAACTAAAGTGCAATACGAATTTAATGTTTTAACCTATTGGGTATTGAATATTGATTCAAAAAACCGAAAATCGGTTTTTTAGAATAACCGGTTTTTTTGACCGGTTATAACCGCCGGGTTAAACCGTAAGTAAAAAAAACGGTATAACCGAAAACCGGTGTTTTGACAAAAACCGCCATTCCTACCGCACGCGACTGCAGTTTTGCCGAACGACGCGAAGCGGGAGTTCGGCAAGCAGTCGAGTGCGGAAAAGAGACTTTCTGCAAGAGTTAGGAACAATATTTTTTCTAAGAGTCTTTAAAAAATTACCAAATCTTAATCAATTAATTTAATTAATATGAAAATACATACACAAATTAATTCTTTGACAAGGTTGTCAAAACCAAACTTTCAATATAATTAGTTAGCATGACGACGATCTTGGTTTCCATGACGATGATTCAAAACGACTGTTTATTGTCTACCGATTTGACTTTCGAATATTATGTCAAAATAATTGTATTTCATCGAATTGTCAGTAGTAATTGCACAAGAGCTCTAAAATTATTGACTTTTTCCCGAGTGTCACTTTGGCAGTTTTAATTTCACGAGCCGAAGGCGAGTGAAATTATGTCAAAGTGTCACGAGGGCAAAAATTCTATATTAATTTTAGAGTTCGAGTGCAATTTGTTGCGATTATTTCATGAAAAAAACTGTTCAAACCCAAAATTTTATTGTAATTTATATATGTAAGTACCAATTAGTGAAATTAAACACACAGTTGTTATAAATATGTATTTGACGGTTGAAAGTCATCACTTTTATAATTTTTAAAACATTTGTCATTAATGTCACTGAATGTATTTTTTGAGCTTTTTTTTCAAAATGGTATCAAAAGGAGTTTTGAGGGGTTTAGCCTTTAAAAATTCATGCTTGGCTATTGGGTGTTGGAGAGTTGGTCAAAGGAGAGGAAATAGGGAAATAAGGTTATTTGTGGATGGACTAGGGTTTCTGGGGTATGGGTCCCTCTCGGAGAAAAGAGGCTGACGAGGGGAAACCCATGAGCTCGTGTAGGCAAGATCCCTACTTGCTGATATAGATCTGTCTTCTGTTGGGATCACAAAAGAGTATCTACCCACTACCTTTTAGACAAGGGAGGTGAGACCTTTTAGACCACCAAGAGAGAGGTGTTAGACAAGGAGACACAATGTTACCGAAGTTTTTCACGACTGTCTTAGAATGTGCATTTAAAAAACTAGACTGTGCCAACAAGGGAATGCGCATAGATGGAAAGCAAATCAACAATCTCCGGTTTCTCATAGAGAGAATTACCAGATTAAAATGGAGTTTCGCCGGACATAAATCGAGACTGCAGGATGACAGGTGGATAAAAAGACTGTTGGAATGGAGACCTCGCATGGACAAGAGAAGCAGAGGCAGACCACCAACATGCTAGACAGACGACATAAAAAAAATAGATGGAAGATGGATGCAATTAGCACAAGATCGAACCTCCCGGAGACGTGCTGAGGAGGCTTATGTCCTACAGTGGACAAGAGAAGAAGCTGGATAATGATGATGATGACTCAAAGGAGTTCTTTTGCACTTTTTGGGTTTTACTAACCCTCTATTAAATGTTTTTATACAGTTTGTTTATTTGGGATGTTCCATATGACATTGGCAACCTAGCCACTTTCCCATTTACATTAGACTCCATGTAGGTTCTCCTAACTTTCTACAAATGCACATTTTAGAGCATTTTTTATGTTTTTACAGTACGTTTGCATGTCTACTTATTTTTAAAAAATATAGTGCATTGTATGTTTTTCAAAAGCCTTCTAATAACTTTAAGTGGTTGACTTGGATTGCTTGATTAAAAAAAGAATTCGTCCCACTTCCACAAACAACGTGCGTCGTAGCGTCGTTAGAACGTCCATTTTCTAAATAACCCCCACATTTCCTAACAGACGGACAAAAGGTTGTGATCCCATTAAACATTAAAGGATTGCAATGGGAATGAAAAGCGCCAGTAGCTGTTTTAGATCCGAACAATGTATTAAGTTGTTGTGTGTAATTTAGATCATTTCCCAACGGCGTACACAATCGGATTGAAATCTAAACTTAACCAGGATTAGTTTATTCTATTTGGTTGACCACACACAGATATATATTATATTTGATTAAGGTAAATCAAATTATATTATTAAAAGCACTAACTACGACTTAGCAGAAATATATGTATTTAAATTTAAAAAATAAGTCCTTAGTCTGTCGTCCTTAAGTTAGAATAAAGGTGGAGAATACTAAAGCACTAAAAGTGAACGTGGATGACCATCTTCTTTTCCGTAAAATGGCCCATCATTCTGGCTAATCCAGGGACTTAGAAGATGATTAACTTTAGATTAGAAGCCAAGAGAGGAGTGTAAGCGAAGAGTACCTCTGAAGTTACCAGCATACTTTGGAAACAGCTCTAGATCAGCGTTTATGGGATGTAGCTTATATTATCTGCAATATTTAAGGGGGATGTGCAATATCTAAGGGGGAAACTTTTTCAACTTGGGCTCCATTTAACTGAAGTTCTTCATCATTGGCATAACTTAAATATTTCTAAAAAAAAAAGAGCTTTATAGTTGTTCTATATTAAATTTTCACCAACACTTCTTCTTCTTATTGTGCCGTCTTCTAACAAATTTTGGCGAACACTTCTTTAAATGCTTCCCTATCTTTTGCAACATGAAACATCTATTTAACACTGGGGTTAGTCCAATCTTTCCAAGCTTTCAGCCTTGTCAATTCGTCTTAACACTTCTTCGTTTGAGACTTTTGCAGCCCAAGGAATTTTCAGAATACGCCTATATAGCCACGTTTCGAATGCCTCCAGTCTTTTTAAGTATTGGGCTTTCAGAATCCAAGCTTCTACCCCATATAGTATCCTCAATCTGATAGCCATACTCAATTTCTTATTTGTAAACATTGACTTGTATTTTATAAATCCTTTTCGAACTATTTTCACCAACACTATTGCACTAGATCAACCGGCTTCCTTCTCTTAAGCCTGCACTCTTAAGCACTTCTGTTGATTAACGAATTGCCAAGAACCTGCAGCACTTCATCGTGGACGTGAAGGTGAAGTCACTTTTCGTGCTTCTTTGTGAACCTCTTGACTTATTCTATGCCCATTTCCCATCTCGCCCATTGCTTTTAGAGTCTGCTGGTATGTGATCTATCACTCGGGTCCTTTGGTTTCTTAGTTGGTTGATATCTTTTTCTACTTCTACTCGTACAATGATTGGTGCTGCCTGTTTGATTTCATCTTTCTTGTGTTCTGAGACTCATGAATATTTTAAAGTGTCTTTGTATAATTATGAGATTGTAATTTTTCCAAGTTTCTGCAATACTCTCTATGTTAGTTTTTACTAATTCATTATGGTCTTGAATGGCTGGAAGTTGTGGCTTGGATTCTCTAGATAATATTTAACTTTTGTAAATACAGTATGCGGCAAAATAAACAGTACTGACATTCGTATGCCTCAAACATACATTTTGTTTTCCTGCTTAGCTCTGCTATTTCTTGAGTGCTGTTTACTCTTGTCGACTCTTCTATTTTCCACTAATTTTAATTAGTGACTAATTGACAACCAATGGTTATTTGGTTATACCTTATTCGCTTCTATACTACATATCTGTAGGAGCATTCCCTATCAGCCATTGGGTCGCGCCATCAGAGCCGTGCCGTGCTATGATGCGGTGAGGCAGTCGCATCAGGCGGCATCATAAGGGGGGCGGCATAATGAGTAAAATCAGAGTATATCAAAATAATCATGAGAATAAGAAAGAGTGTGCAAAAATACTTAAAAAACATCCGAGGGCGTTTTACGTGCCCTGCGCATGCCACTCTTTAAATTTAGTTTTAAAAGTGAAGAAAACGTCTTCTTCTACAGAAAGAACAACCTTTTTTATATTATTAAAAAGCTTTACACTTTTTTCTGGTTCTATAATGCGTTAGGCATTTCTGAAAAAGACATTATTCACAACTAACTCTAAAACCGTTGAGTGATACTAGATGGTCAAGCCGAACAGATGCATTGGGACCTTTAAGATTTCAATTTTGTGAAATATATGATGCCTTATCCGAAATAATAGAAGAAGTCAACAAAAATTTTGAAACTTTTGTCAAAACACGAGGATTAGCAAAAAATATTAAAAATTATAAATTTATATGCGGTGTATTTCTTTGGCATGATATTTTATTTCATATAAATTCAGTCTCGAAGATGTTGGTTGCAACAAGTAACTAAATATAAATTTTTCAGATTGTGTAAAAATGTTGTCAGAAACTGTAGAAAAAATGAAGAGTTACAGACAATCTGGCTATGACCAAACGAAAATTACTGTTATTGAAATTGCAGAAAATCTTGTTATGAGTTCCGAATTTCCAACTGAAAATGAAATTCGAACCAGGAGAAAAAAGCGTCAATTTGATTACGAAAAATCTGTGGATGAGAGGAATACAAATTTAATTGAAATTTTTTTAATCTATATTTTAGACAGATTCATTAATTCTTTGATTGATCGATCTTCGCTTCTAGAAATTCATAAATAAATAATTTTTTGATGATGTTTTTAAATTGAGGGAAGTAGATGGTAAAACACAAGAAAAATGTTGTATTAATCTTCATTCAATACTTTCAATAGAAAAAGAAAAAGAATCGGATATAAGTAGAGGCAATTGATCTTCTAGAATAATTGTGTGATATATCCCTAATGATACCATATCCCATGAAATCTTTAGAGGTTTTGAACTGTTTGTGCCAAAATAACCTAATTTCTTTATGTCCAAATGTAGTTGTTTCACCAAAGCCGGCGATAAAGGGCTTGAAAGTGATACACCGCAGGCGGGCGCCTCTGTTTGGGGGCGCCAAAATAAGTTTTTTTTCTGATGTTACACAAAATACTAATTGAGAAAAAAACGAATGGCGCCTATGCTAGTTTTATAGGCGGGCACCTTGTACCCTAGCGCCGGTAATGTGTCAATAGCGCCAATACTAAGAATTTTATCAACACTCCCTGTTAGGGATGGGAAAAACCTACCGGTTTAAACCTAAAACCGGTTTTTTACTTCTCAATAACCGGTTATACCGGTTGTTTTTTTGTCCCGGTTATAACCGGTTTTTTCTTTTTAAAGTAAAAACCGGTTATTAGGTTTTCACGGTGATTAGGATTAGGTTAGGTATTATTTTGGATCCCAAACATAATTATTATTCTCAAGTAATTATTCCAAACAAAACCATAATTCAAATTTTATTTTATTTTATAAATACAGAAGCAAACTGAAAGTGCAATCTCACATCAGCCAGAAACAATTTATAAGTTTTATTATAATATTTCCTTGAAAAGGTATTTGTAATCATAATATTTACATAAGGAGTGATCTGGTTGAATTAGACGCAAACATCATCTATTTTTCACACCTAACTCTTGACATTGAAAGTGGGTGAATGACTTTTTCTGATTACCAAAAATAATGCTCTGACTATGAATATAGAATTACTGATTACGAATACGAATCTCCAAGAATTTCCCTACGTTTTCAAAACGATACACTCATACAGGAAGTATTAAATGAGTTAAAATGTACCTATTCTACAAATATACAAACGTGTTAAAAGTAATACATGATAATTTTTTTTGATGGTAGTAAAAATAAAAGATAAATTGCATTATCCAATTTATTTTTAAGTAAAATATTTATGTTGATATTATTTTTTTTAATCCCATTTCAAAGAGTCTGGGAAATTTTTTATAAGGTGAAATGGTTGGGGATTTTTTTGGGTTTGGGAGGAGAGGAAAATTGGTGGGTATTTTAGAGGATTATATTTTTAAATGGTAAATTAATTTGCATCATTAATTGAATACAATAATTGCATATTACATTCTACTCTCATAATATATTCAATGCCGATAGAACCTGAATTATTTCAGCGTTCTCTGTTGAGCAGTAGTATAATAATAATTTTGGTTTACTGTTCTCTACATCTGACTACTGAAATTCACAAATCTTTGGGATTCACACAAATCAAATTTTATTTCGATCCAATGTATATATTAATCTTACGCTATATTATATTTAATAATAATCAATAAATATATAATAATAATAAAATAATAAATAAATATATTAATTAATAGAATAAAATGGTTTTATTAAAAATTGTGTTTTATTTATATTGATATTGATGTTCTTTCAATAGTACTAATTTTGATCATATTGATATCGAGTCGAATGGAGTATCGCAAACTAAAGTGCATTGTAAATGTAACTTTGTAACCTATTGGATTAAAAAAACCGAAAACCGGTTTTTCCAAAAACCGGTTTTTTGGCCGGTTATAACCGCCAGGTTAAACCGTAAGCAAAAAAAAACCGGTATAACCGAAAACCGGTGTTTTGTCAAAAACCGCCATCCCTACTCCCTGTCTCGGTAGCTAGTGGGAAAGAAGTCTTTCAAAAAAATTATTAAAAACTATTTACGAAGCTCCATAAGACAAACAAAACTAAAAAAATTAGCACTCATTTAAACAGTCCTTACTTACTGCTACTTTAGACTACACTACACTACAAAATTAAAGTCATAAGTATAAAATTATAATTTTTGTAAATGTTTTAATGTTAATACATATTTCATTTAATTTAAAGTATGTTTTGTTTTTAAAATAAAAGTTTTCGTTCATTTTGTATAGTTGCATTTAATAAAAATAAAAGGTAAGTTTCAATAATATTTAAGGGGCGGCATTTCGAAGAATTACCTCATATTGAAAAAATGTACCGCACGGCTCTGCGAGCCATATCGGGTATGTGGACATCGCCGCCCATTCCGTCTTCTCCGGTGTTTTAAGGAGCCCTTACTCAATTCAGAACTCTTCCCCCACAAAAGCTAAGACCGGACATAGAAGAAAGTTCTTCTTCTTGATGTGCCTATCTATGACGAATATTGGCGATCATCATGGCAATCTTTATCTTATCTGCAGCAGCGCGGAAAAGCTGCACAGATGTTGTGTTGAACCAGGTATTAAGCTTCTTCAACCAGGATGTTCTTTTTCTTCCTGGACCTGGCTTTCCAAATATTTTTCCTTGCAGTATGGCTTGTAGGAGGGGATATCTGGATTCATTTTGAGTAATGTGTCTGAAGTACTGTTAGTCTGGACAGATTATCGGAGAATAGGCCATTTTTGGGAAAAGTTATTTACCAGCAATTTTATTGCTGGAGTCGAATCTTATGATTGTACATATTAATAATATAGGTATGCAAAGTCCGCAGATAGTGTGCTATTTTTTTATAGACAAAATGGCGCCCGAAAATCGTGTTTTTCTCAATTTTTGCTCTATAACTCGAAAGATTTTAACTTTACACCAAAAAAGTCAAAATAAAAATTCACCGTAATTAAATTCTGCATAGAGACGTGTTTTTTTCCCGATTTACTTCGACGACAATCTCCCCAGAAAATGCGGGTTTTTCCAACAGAATCTTTAATTTTCAACTAAAATTTTAGATAAGTAATTGTTTCTCAATAATTAAATAACTTGGTAATATAAAAGCTCTTTTTGTATAGATTATAATTCCAGAAGCCGATGGAAATTGAATAAACAGTTTAGCAACAATTGAAATGTTCATTAAAAATTTACGGTCGCTATAATAACCACAATAATTATGATACATAAGAATAACCATGATTTTTGTATTAAATGATACTGTACCTACCTAATGTACTTTACAGAATTGAAATTGGACTATTTAAGCGGCCTCAGGAATATTTTAAAATTATAAACAATTTTTTGGCTTATCAACAAATAGAATATCTCAGGAAATATTAAATTAAATTAAATCATGTAAACGGTATTGGAAAAAAACAGCAGTACGTTTATTTTAAAAGAAAAAAAGTTTAATTGTGATGAGTGGTTCCTGAGATAAAACCGGTCAAAGTTTACCGCCATTTACGGCAAAGATATAAACAATAGGATCATAATTTTCAAACCATCACCTTTTTGTTTTTGTCCTCTTTCTCCACACCAATTTTCATATCTTTAAAGTAGTCATAACATATATTATTATAATAAAAACTATCGATATTACGAGTGAAAATTGCAAAAAATAGCAAAATTCCGATCAAAAATTAGGTTGGAAATCGGTATACGTTAAAAAAATGCATTTTCTCGGCTTTCCATGGAGTTCTTCATTCTTTTTTTGTTTCCAAGTAAATCGAGTAGAGCCATCTAACTAATGCATTATTAAGTGTCAAACTTTCTTTTGTTTAGTTATAATAAATTAATTTATTTATTATAACAAAAAAAATTTAATTTGTTTAAATAAAGATTGTTTAAATAACTATACAGCTTTCAAATGAGAATATTTCTGTTTTTAACGTTAAAAGGTTCACTTGTTGTAAGTTTATCTAAAAAAAGTCTACAACTGGAAAAATATGTAGTTTTCTTTTCGTATATAATATCACAAGAGAGAAAATTTTGCCGGCAATATTTTCGACTGGTATGAAAGTTTGTTGCCTGGCAATTTTCGCGAATTAAATTTTGACTTAAATCACGAGACGTGATTCGAGTGATTTTGTCAAAATTCCATAAGCGAAAATTACCAAAAGGCAACGAACTTGAATGAAACCAGGAGAAAATTTTGCCGGTAAATAATTCTCGAATGATATTCGACAAGACTATTTCACGAGACAATGAATGCACCATATCAACGAAATATAATCTTTATTTATTTGTTATTACCAGACACTTTCGTGACGGATCTGTCATAATTTTGTCGCTGAGAAATCACGTCGCTAAGGCCGATGCCACATTATGCGTTTTGACCGGATGCGTTTCCGCCGCATCCGGTGAAAACGCATAGTGTGACAGATCGGTCCGGTTGCGTTGGAAACGGATGCTTTTTGAGTCATCGGTACGCGCTTACAAACTGCACCAGACTAAACGCATAGTGTGACAGGTCGGTCCGGTTGCGTTGGCAACGGATGCGTTTTCACCGCATCCGGTCAAAACGCATAATGTGGCATCGGCCTAAGGAGTTTTGTCAGTAGGAAACGATGCGTTGCTATGACGTTTTATCAGTTAAAAACAGTCTAGTGAAATAGTCTCATAAATAAATTAATCTACTATACCAAAACAAAATCAATTTTGACATTTAATAATGCGTTAGTTAGATGGCTCTACTCGAGTTATTTGGGAACAAAAAAAGAATGAAGAAAATTGCTCCATGGGAAGCCGAGAAAATGCATTTTTTTTAACGTATACCGATTTTGAACTTTGAGATTACATTTTCTCCAACCTAATTTTTGATTGGAATTTTGGACTATTTTAAAGATATGAAAATTGGTGTGGAGAAAGAGGACAAAAACAAAAAGGTGATGGTTCGAAAATTATGATCCTATTGTTTATATCTTTGCCGTAAATGCCGGTCAACTTTGACCGGTTGTATCTCAGGAACCACTCATCACAATTAAACATTTTTTCTTTTAAAAGAAACGTCCTGCCGTTTTTTTTTTCAAGCCGTTTTCACGATTGAATTTAGTTTAATATTTCCCGAGATATTACATTTGTTTATAAGCCAAAAAATTGTTTATAATTTTATAATATTCCTGAAGCCTCTTAAATTAGTCCAAGTAGGTAATGAATCTTAAAATAGGTCAAAACCTCGCAGTTTTTATAGAATGGATCGATTTGCTTGAAAATTTAAGAATAAGTAGTGGATAGTCCAAGGATCAAAATCTATATCATACCGAAAGGCGCTTTTATCATGGGGGTGGTTGCCACCCTATCTCGGGGGTGGAAATTTTTTATTATATTTTGATCACAAAAGTTGATGAAAACGTTCATTCTAAACAAAAAACGTTCTATACATTTTTTTGATAAAATTGATAGTTTTCAATTTATTCGCTATCGAAAGTGTTACTTTTGTATGGAAAAAATCAATGTTTTTAATACGTTTTCTGCTAACTCAAAAAGTTTTCATTTTATTAAAACAATTTTACTTTTATTTTTTATTTTAATTTTAATTTTATTTTTAACAAAAATGTACCTTTTGAAAAAATAAACAAAACCTTTGTTTTAAATTCTCTTTAAGACCAATATTAATTGAGCTATACTTCAATATATGTTGGCTCTTCTTCGTCAAATGCTAAATATTGTAGTTTCAAAGTCAAAAGACGGGAAAAGTATGCATTTTTCCAGGACAACTTGTTTAAACTAAATTTAAGTATTTAAAAATATCTATCTCCAGAAATAAAAAAAGTCTCTAGCTACAAAATTAAGTGACTTATAATGAAAAGAATATCAGTCCCTATTTTTTTCAGCGAAAAAGTGATCGCAAGCAACCCCCTAATCACTACCCTAATTAAAATTCGTCATTGACCTTATTTGGTCTTTTTAACTTATGTATTATTAATAGGTTCTAGAAGTTTGACCGGCTTAGAATGATTAGTTTAAAAAAAATGGAGTTAAAAGCGAATAACTAATTTTTGTAGTTTGGAAAAATTATTCTTTTCTTCAGAATAGCAAGATTAGCATCAAAGATACGAAAAAATGTTTAATGTGAAATTGTAGCTTATGTAATTCCCAAGGAAAGGGTTTGCAAAAATGTTTTCTACGACAAAAATTGAGTGAGCTATTGCTATTGCACCTTTACCACCCCTTTCAAAGTCACCTCTTCTTGGGAATGATGATTTTTAAAAGATTTAATATAAACAGTCTTATAGATCTTATAAAAACATATACAATCGTTTTTCAACAAACTTTCTAAAATAAAAAATAAGAAAATTAAGGTTAAAAAATCAATATATTTTTTTGAAAAAAAAAAAGGAGAAATCTAATTGGAAGCATAATAATGTAAGTTAGCGATGTTTTTAGTCATTGGCCTTATTCATTCTTATTTATTTATGTACTGTTAATAGATTGTAGAAGTTTGACTGGCTTAGAATGATTAGTTTTAAAAAAACTGGAGTTAAAAGCGAATAACGAATTTTTGCAGTTTGGTAAATAATGCCATTTCCTTCAGAATAGAAAGATTAGCATCAGAGATACGAAAAAATGTTTCAATGCAAAATAGTAGGTTATTTAATTCCCAAGGATTTGGTTTGAAAAATTTTTTTCTACGGCAAAAATTGAGTGAATCGTAAATGACTATATCGAAAAACAATGATTTTTTTCTATACAAAACTATCACTTTCGATAGCGAATAAATCGAAAACTATTAACTTTATCAAAAAAATGTATAGAACATTTTTTGCTTAGAATGAATGTTTTTATCAACTTTTGCGGTCAAAACATAATAAAAAATTTCCACCCCCGAGATGGGTTGGCAACCATCCCCATGGTAAAAGCGCCTTTCCGAATCATATAGATTTTGATCCTTGGACTATCCACTACTTATTCTCAAATTTTCAAGCAAATCTATCCATTCTGTAAAAATTGCGAGGTGAAAAGCTTCGGTTCCTGGCCTAAATAGTCCAATTTCAATTCTGTAAAGTTCATTAGATAGGTACAGTGTCTTTTTATACAAAAGTCATAGCTATTCTTATGTATCATAATTATACACATTTTAATTGTTGCTAAACTGTTCATTCAATTTCCATTGGCTTCTGGAATTATAATCTATACGATAAGAGCTTTTATATTACCAAGTTATTTAATTATTGAGAAACAATTACTTATCTAAAATTTTAGTTGAAAATTAAAGATTTTGTTGGAAAAACCTGCATTTTCCGGGAAAAATTTTTGTCGAAGTAAATCGGGAAAAACAGGTCTCTATGCAGAATTTAATTACGGTGAATTTTTATTTGGGCGTTTTTGGTGTAAAGTTAAAATCTTTGGAGTTATAGAGCAAAAATTGAAAAAAACACGATTTTCGAGCGCCATTTTGTTTATAAAAAAAGTAGCACACTATCTGCGGACTTTGCATGCCCATATTATTAATATACAATCATAAGATTCGATTCCAGCAATAAAATTGCTGGTAAATAACTTTTCCTTGTATTTTGCTAATTAGCTCAGAGTATGTAACTTTCGAGATTTGATGGTGATCAGTACATCATTAGGCTGGCAAGGTGTTATATTTTCTCGACTCTGCTTTACGGGATAAAAGCATGGACACTTAACGCGTCGACTACTAAAAAGTTGGGAGCATTTGAACTGTGGGTATATAGAAGAATCCTGAAGATATCATGGACCGAGCATGTAACAAATAACGAAGTCATGGGAAGAGTCAATAAAGGAATGGAAATATTGGAAACCATCAAGACGCGAAAGCTGCAATACCTGCGTAATGAGAGATACAACATCCTTTAACTAAGTTTACAAGGGAAAATCCAGGGCAAGAGAAGTGTAGGAAGGAGAATCTCATGGTTGCGTAACTTGAAGGAATGGTACGGATGCACAACCTCCGTCGCGGAGATGGTACGTAAAGAGAAGTACATTTCTGTTCTTCTTCATTGTTCTGAGGATCTCCTCATTTGTGACTCAATCAGTCCACGGAATTTTAAGTATTTTCCAATATAGCCACATCTCGAATGCTTCCAATTTTTTGCATATATCTTCGTTTAAATTCCACGATGCAACACCATAAAAAAAACAAAGAAAAGATAGCATCGCAGCATCCTTACTTTTATATCAAGAGAGGTTATGGCTTTTGAAGAAGGACCCCATGAAGAAGGACATGGTTGAAGGTGGATCTATATTTTCCGTGGATATAGCTTTTCTACAAGAAAGTTATGGATATAAAATTTGGAAGACTAGTTTTGCCGCACTAGTGTACTGGAATATAAATTGTGATGTTTTGTATGTATCTAATAAACAAAATAAAAACAATATTATTTACGATTTTATCGTGTAAACGAATTTTTCGATGTAAAAATTATTTATTTTGACATAATGATTTACGAAGTAAATATTTATCAGCTTGTATTATAAATATAGAAACAAACAAATACAATATCGATGATCTAAACCTACTAAATTTTATTGCTACCTACGTATATATCAGAGCTCCATCTCAACCAGGATTTGACTGGAAAATGTAGGTATTAAATATTTACCACCATGTCGCTATATTTTTGCCTTACTTATCTATCGCCTTTATTATTTGTTAAACAGAACAATAAGAATCTTTGTACAAAGCAAACAATCTGATAACCTCATAAGCATAAGCAATACTGTTCGTATCTAATTACGGATTTTTCAGTTTAATATTGTCGAATTTTTGCTTGTGTGTGGATTTTCGAACTAATTTTACGATTCGGTGAAAATTGCTCACTTTAGGATTAAATTATGTTCATGTAAGTACCACGTGATTTTTGTATAGTTTGTATTTGAGGAATAATTGATTGATTAGGATCTAAAAACGGACTGATTCTTATAGTACTTTTTGCACTAAATCCCAGTATGGCAATGGTGAATTTCTTATCACGTATAGTTTTCGTGACACTCAAATATAAAAACACCTTGTACTTTCAGCTATACCTACATATATGGGTTAACTACATTAAAAGGTGGTTCTGAGGGATTTTCTTGAGTATTTTGCTTCTGGTGTATCTGTTTTAAGTATCCAGCAGTGGACAGCCAGCAATCTCGGACCCCATTTTCGGTGTTATAGGTTTTCCATACTTGAAATCTTTTAATGTAAACGTTGTCCATTTTCATCACTAGAGTTTCACGATATTAGATAAAAATATCGATATTGTATTGATATCGTATCGAAAACCAATAAGATACCGATACAATACATACCTTAGCAATATTAATGTCGGTACGATACTCATTATCTGAAATCCATACAATACTCTTGTATTGTCGATACGCTTGCCTCGATATTATTGAAAATATCGATATCGAGAAAAAATAAATAAAACGCCACAGTTTGATTATATTTTATAGAATAGCTATTTAGAGCATAATTATTGTTTATTACATAAAAGTATAAGTGATCTGCGACCCAAGCATCAGCTGTTATTATATTTTACACTTGAGGGCCTGAACTTAAAACTCTTGAGAGTAAGTAAATGACTGTTATGATTACATATTATTACATATTATTAATCCTTAAATCGGTCTGGTTTATTGTCTCTTTGGAATGTTCTTCACACTCACTTATCCTGTTGCCTGTTATGTTACTTACTCATTTTCTCTCATCTCCGCTTACAATAATAAAAAAACACCATACATCCAATCACTCTGGTCTGTCATATATATCACTTTCCTTACTTAGTAACATTCTGTCACTTCTTTCTTTTTAGATTCTTAGACTTTACTTAACAATAGGATACTGCACACCTATATCCATTACGACCCATTCAGTCAAACTTCTTTCAGACTATAACATTTAAGTTTTATTGCATTCACTATTCTTCTTTTTCATCTATCTTTTCACTTCCATTCATATCAGGCAACTTATATCCATTTATCCCAATTTAAAATAAAATTTTTTCACATTTTTCATTTGTTTGATTTCAGTTGCAATAACATACGTTCATAAAGTTCTGCACTTAAATATATTTCATTTAGTTCAGTCTGTTCACTCCACTATCACCAATAGAAATCAATCTCATACTTTTCTATTTCATATACTCATTCAATTTAGATTCTTCTTTACATACTGACACCAACCCACAATTTGACCTATATTGGTAGCTCTCATTCTAATTATTTTATTCACTATTCTACGTTGGTAGACTATCAAGATACATTACTTCCAATTCATTCAGTCCTTTCAAAACTACATAAAGATGAATTAGACTTTATGTCACATAGTTTAATTTTATTATATTATTACATACTTTTATTCATTTCACAATACTATATACAATCATATCCTTCACACATATATCTACCTCACTAACAGTAATCTTTAGTTATTTAATTTTGTTAACAACTATTTTCCAACTTTTAACAGACATAATTATTCATTACAATAGTATAATAATAAATTTAACACAATAAATAGCCACCTTTTGTATATATACTGTTTTCTCGCAATATTCTACCGTTTACCTTCAACCTGTTGCCTGCTTGCCTTGTTAGGCAACCAACATTTCATCACATAAAAATACTCTTAAATTCTGGTTTTTTCGGCTTGTTTAGCTTTGTTTTTCCACGCAAGTCTAATTATCTTTTATTATGTAGTGTATTTCCTTGTTTCAACAAAACTCAACTTTCATCTCGTCATTTCACATCCGATGACGTCACAACTTAAACCATGTAATATATCTGTATTAAATTTAATGAATCTATAAGTTATTCTGGAATAGAGAGTTGCTAATTTAAACTTTACAGTAGATTTTATTATTCAAATAATTTAAATTATTTTTGCAGACAAACCTTCGCATTTTATTAAAAAATCCAAAATCAAATGAAACTTTAACCAAAAAATTGGCTTTATCTTGTCATGTCATGTCACCCTTGTCAAATTGTATATCCACTTCATAATTTCTCAGTTGGTCTGTGCCCATTGAATTGGCAAGTACCTAGCATCTTCGAGCAGGGAACCATGGCACCCTTTTAGCATGTGTTCCACTTTATCCATTAACATCGACTTGTAGTCATAACATTTTAACATATTACATTATGTAAACCATATATGATAATGTTAACACTATTTACAGTGTGCTAGTTTCAAAATACTCGGCAGGATGTAAGTATTCCCACATTTTTCATTTTAACAGTCACATTTTTAACCTTTTGCTTTAAACTAACGTGGAAATACTTCATTCTAGGCACTGAAGATGTTCTGTTTAGAACGAAAACGTTCTGCAATCGATGACATTTTATAGTTTTAAATAAACGATTTTATACCAGAATACATCTCGAAGTTTTTACTTCTGTATTGGTTTTTTAAACTATGGTATACAGCCAACTATTGGGATTTTCCCATTGATTTTTTTTTTTTGTTATGATTACACTGTTTTTGTCATGTGGTATTTGTGGCAATATTATGAAAATGAGTGATGATGACTCAAAAATAATTTTTAACAAATACTGAATTGCGATTTATTCCGAATCTCCGGGGATTTCCCTATATTTTCAATTATTTTATTTAACGTATGGCACCTGACACATTTACATTTACATATATTTTGTATAAGACAATACATAGGTTCACAAACGCACATCTAACTTATTTACATAGTCTATCGACTCTGGAGTCGCCATCAGGAAATCCTCTGACCTGCCATGATATAATCTTGTGGGACACTGTTCTGTGATGTGATAGATGGTTTGTGGTTGTCCACAGTCACAGAGTGGGGATGGTCGTTTACCCCATTTGTGCATCATGTAACCACATCTGCCGTGTTGGGTTCTGATTCGGTTCAGCACAGACCATGTGTTGCGTGGTAAGTCAAAGCCTGGTGGTTTTTGTGTGATGCAGGGTAAGTTGCTATTTTGTTGTTCCATCCATTCTCGAGTCCATGTTGTCGTTAAATTGAACTCACTCTCCACAGCAATCTTTGCTGTTTTTATTGGTGGTCGTCTGGAGCGTAGACGGTTACCGTTGGCGGCATCTATATCTTGATGGATTGGCAGGTTCTCGTTACCTACTATCTTTCTGTACTCACTAGTGAGTGCGTGTATGCGTCGTAGTTTGGGTGGTGGAATGTGGCTCAGTACTGGGAGCCATTGCGTAGGGGTGGATTTGATAACTCCAGCAATCATTCTCATTGTATTATTCAATTGGACATCTACTTTGTGTATATGTGGGCTGTTAAGCCATGCTGAAGAGCAGTATTCCGCAGTTGAGAAGACTAGGCCCAAGGCAGATGATCGCAAGGTGGAAGCCGATGCTTCCTATGTTGTGCCGCACAGCTTCTGGATGATGTTGTTTCTGGATTTAAGTTTTTCCGCTGTCTTTGTCAGATGTTCCTTGAATGATAGGGTTCTGTCAAGAGTCACCCCAAGGTACTTTGGTGTTTTATTGTAGGCGAGTGTGGTGTTTTCGAACTGAATATTGAGTATTCTTCTTGCAAGCTTGTTATTTAGGTGGAAACTGGAAACCTCTGTTATCGTAGCGTTTGGTTGGAGCCTCCATTTACGGAAATATTTTCCCACTATGTGCAAGTCCGCCGTGAGGATTTCTTCTGTTTCTTCAAATGACTTACACCTTGTTGCAAGGACCCAGTCATCGGCGTAACCAAACTTTCTTGATCTGGTTTCTGGTATATCAGAGATGTATAGGCTAAAGAGAAGAGGAGCCAAGACAGATCCCTGAGGCAGTCCATTCTTCAGTTTCCTTGGGGTGCTGATGTCAGATCCCATGACCACTTGAATCGTTCTGTCGGCTAGCATGCTGTTGATTATTCGAGCGGTGGATTTACAGGAGATTGTACGGAGGAGCTTGTATATCATGCCTTCTCTCCAGACTGTATCGTAGGCCGCTGTTAGGTCTATGAATGCGGCTGCAGTTTTAAGTTTTCGCTGGAACCCTGCCTCGATAAATGTGGTAAGTGAAAGAACCTGATCTGCGCAGCTTCTTTTGGGTCGGAAACCTGCCTGATCAACCGGTATTGTTTCAAGCAACTTTGTGCTAATTCTATTGTAGATAAGGCGCTCTAGAAGCTTAAACTTAACCGATAGTAGGGCTATTGGTCTGCACTGAACCAAAAAAGTGCGTAAATATAATGAAAAAAACATTGATTCAAAAACAGGGAGCATTAATTTTCGTCCAAAGATCAGTATCATTGGTCCAATGTAAGTAGATACATTAACTAATGCTCAAAAACATTAATTTTTATGAATTAGTACGTTCATTCAATGTACTTTCTAGTTAAAAATCAATGTATCGGTACATTTAATCAATGTATCGGTACATTTAATCAATGTATCGGTACGTTGTATCAATGGATAGGTACATTGAATCAATGTATCGGTACATTAATTCTTAACTAGACAGTACATTGAATGAACGTACTAATTCAAAGAAGTTAATGTTTTTGAGGATTAGTTATTTTATCTGCTTACATTGGACCAATGATACTGATCTTTGGACGAAAATTAATGCTCCCCGTTTTTGAATCAATGTTTTTTTCATTATATTTACGTACTGTTTTTTTTTTCAGTGAATGTCATCTTCATGTATATTTGTATATAACATACAAATAGTTAATAAGTAAACAAAATGACGATTTAATATCTACATAAATATTACAAATATCGGTTGAAGTAATGATTTTTGCCAATTCTCAAACTAATGTTAAGTATCTATGATTTTTAAAGAAAAAAACATATATTTTTAATTAACACAAACAACTTTTTATAATGTAATTTGGAAAAAACTGAATAACTAAATATAACAGAAATTGATTGTTCTTATAAAATATATAAAAATACATATATTTATATTATATAAAAATGTATACCTGATATCGTGAAAATAAATACATCTACAATAACATATCCATAAATACAACATCTCTCTGGGATTAATTATCACCACCCATACAAAAAACAAATGGTTGAATGGCAACTGTTTGATTTCAAAAATCTAATATATGATCTTCGACTTCTTGCTGGGTATTCCCGATGTAAGAATGATTACTGAAAATCGCTGATGGTACATTTTATTATATATTTGGTTGTCCATTAAGATCTTTCTTTAGCCATTTTATCAGTTCGTACAAAATATCGATGTAGAACCCAAAGAAGAACTGCCATCTACAATTTATATTAATAATTATTATAAAAAATAAATCGAAATAGTGAACATAGTTGTATTTTTCACTTTTTTATGCGTATCACTTTTTTATAGAAATATTTTAATTTATCCTGAAAAAAATTGCTAGATGTTAAGATGTTTATTTTTACTTTGATAGATATTACCGACTGCAAGAGTTAATAATATTTTTCAATTCTTTACGGTTTAATCACCTAAAGATTTAATTTACTAATCTTTTATAAGATTATACCATTTAGAAATATTTTCAAATGGTTCCTATTTTCTTTTACCTATGTGTCGAATTAGCTTTTGAAAAAATTTACAGAGAACAAAAATTAATTAATACTAGATATGCAGGATTGAATAATGAAATAGGTACTTAAATTCCGTAATGTCTTCATGGTTAATCTTTTCAAATAAAAATTTATTTGTTTTATCCTTGATATGACTTTCACACCGAAAAAAGGAGACAATTCTTTCGAAATTGCTGTCCCATCCATCAATAAGTCCATTTCCATTTCCAAATCCAAAGTCCATATCAATCTGCAAAAGTGGAAATAGAAGTACAACTTTTTTTTATAGAAATCCAACAAAATAATTTATAAATAGTTAAAAATATATGTAAATACATACCTTAGAAAAATCAACGAAATCACTAGTGCCAAACACCGCTCCTCAGAGTCTGCAGGGTGACTGTCTGCTAGGAGGCTGCAACTGTTGTCACGTGATTTTTTTACACCAATAAAAACACTTGTAGAGTTTTAAGAAATGTATCGGTTTATGTACAAGATTATTGCTACAATGTATTGATCATTGATTCAGGTATATTACATTAATACAATGATTGCGCTACATCAAAACAATGTATCGAGTCATTAATCAAAGTCGAAAACATTGATTTAATGTTACCAAAACATTGATTCAATAAACAAGTGCGTAATTTAAAAAACACTGTACATTAGTGCAACGTTTTATATTCATCAATTTAACCGCATAATCCTGATGTATAGTTTCATATATACAATAAACAAATTATTAGTACTATGAAAAAAGTCATTGGATAGATAATACGATTCATTGGATTAATGATTGTATTCATTATTTTTTAATGAATAAAATTACATTGTAATAATGAATATGGTTATTACTTAATGGCTACGTGTTTATAGTATTAACGGAATTTTCATTGAATCAATGTAAAAAAAAGTCAATGATTGGCGTTCATTGGTACTATGTACAATATTTTGTTCAGTGTGTAATTCTTAGGGTTGTTATCATTTGGTTTCCCTGGTTTTAATATGGCAATGACCTTCGAGCGTTTGAGTTCCTGTGGTATGATACCGGTCTTCATAATGTCCGTGAAAAAGTGGGCTATCCATTCTCTCGCATATTTGCCGCAGTTAATTAAGAATTCGGGATGAATATTGTCAAAACCTGGGGCTTTACCTGGCTTTACATCTTTGAGAGCAATAGTGACTTCTTGAGAAGTGAAAGGGCGGGAGTATTCGGTGTCTGTAGATTTGAATTTTAAAGTTTTGAGCTCTCGTTTTACCTTGGTTGTATGTGGCTTGTCTTTCGGTGCTCTAGATGTTGATACCAGATGTGAGGCAATAGTGTTTGGGTTAATTGTTCTTTTGTTCCTTGTTAAAGGAGTTCCGCTTCCTAATTTTCTTAATAGTGTCCATGCTTGCCTGCTTGATGTTTGAAAATTAAGACTTTCTACAGTTTCGGTCCATTTTTGTTGTCTCGCTGCATCTAGGCTATGGAGCAGTTCATCTGCTATTTCTTGATCGCCACTTTCAAGGAAATTTTGGTACAGTTCTTCACTATTATGGGACCAACCGGGAATGTATTCTTTTCGATAGCCTCTTGGTATATGCTTTTTGGCCGTGCTTAGTAGTTTTTAAACAATACAGAATTAGTAAGTATTTGTCGACTTTCAAAGAAGCATTCAGCCATTTCAATCTTTATAAGGATATACATATAAGTTATAAGAAATATTCGTAATATTTTGAGGATAATCTTCATTTGCCAAGTATAATCCTTTTTATGTCGATAGTTTATCGAGTATTGTATCGATATCGTATCGAAATCAATATCAATACGATATTTTTATAAGAAAGTATTACCGATATCGATACTCGATACGATACTTCATTAGCATAACCAATACAATACTCAATACCTACTTAAAAAGTATCGATATTGTATCGTATCGTGAAACTCTATTCATCACTAACATCTCCAACATTTTGTGGGAAAAATACAAGTGAGAATCAAGTAAATGGATTGTAAAAGACATGTTGCAGCCTAAATCACTACAGTTGAAACAACAATCTACCTACTTTCAGTATATTGTTGAAATATTCCTTGCAGCTGTCTTTATAATTTCCCATGAAGTTTTTGACCACATTTTTGAAACAGATCCACGCTCTTTTTTCTAAGTCATTAAAAGTATTTAAGTCATCAAATGTTGTAAAATCAAATTCATCAAATCTGGTACCTATTTCTTAATATGCTTGTATGTGGTTTTCAGTAGCATTATTCCTCCATAGTTACTGATATCCCATGGATCTTGTTTGTTATACATCGTTATTATATGACCCTTTTTCCACTCCGTAGGCATATTTTTCCAGTTTCATATATTCTTTATGAGTTTATGAATCCGGTGCATCAGTTCTTCTCCTCTCCTATTTATTAATTCATTGTGATTTAATCCGGTCCTCTTGCTTGTTTTAATAAGTTCCTTGTGTGTAGGAGCGTTTTATTCTTCGTGTTTTTCATCACTTACCCCTACTTTTCCAATATTCCTGCTTTGTTTGATTTTGTAGAAATTAGAGAAATTCTTTCCTGTTTTGTTTACTCATGATCCTTTCCTATCATCATCAGCCTAATTGACCCTTGACTTTTCCGAGTCGATTTCTCCAGTCCTTTTTGATCATCGCCAACCGTTGCCAGTTTGCTGCGCAGATTTTCCTCGAGTCTTCATTCACACCATCCCTCCATCTCAGTCTTGGTCTATCCCTACTCTGTTGCCTACTTGGCACCAGTAGGATATATATCCTACTGGTGCCGCTAATAATGTGGGTAAATTTTATTTGCTATTCACACATTTGCAGTCCATCCAAGCCTACCTATTTTTTAAATGATATTATGCCCCTACCATTTGTTATTTCTTTATACTTGTCGAACAGATCCTGTACATCTTTTCCAATGCTCTCTCTCACTACTCGTTATATACCTACTTTTAATGTTATCCTGGTTACTATTTTGTCATCTCGTTTTTTACTATTTTGTTCTGAATAAAGTTGCTTTCTGATATTTCAACATCAACCAGTTGATTTTTTGTGGTCTTCTTTGATATTTTCGTTTAATTTCACTTTTAACTTCGATGTCCAGCACAAGTAACTGATGTTGTTGGCTCACAGTCTCACTATTAGCTTGCAGTACTTAAATTGACGTATAGGTATCTCCTTTACTTGAAACAGAAAATAATAATTTTGACGACCTTTGTAAAATGACCTTTTCTCTTTCTAAACAATATATATCACACAACTATTGAAGTTTCTTAATTCCAATAGTTTTTATAATCCCAAATTCTTTGTGATAAGAATAATCATACCAAAACCGTACAATATATTTTGAAATCAAAATTTATTTTAAGCTGTAGCGGTGTAGGCTAATGAACAGATATGAGGTAATCTGTTATTATCCTACAGGATTTAGGATTTAGTTTTTTAATTTCAAAATTTATTTCTGTTTGTGTTATGATTATTCTTTATTATCAATTTTATTTTCTCTTTCCAAGCCATACATCAGTGTTTAAAAGACGTATTGATTATTGTATTTCTATGCTTAGATTATGCTTGCAAAGTAAGTTCCTTCCAGTTTTGTTAATGAATGCGTTTCTTAAAAATTATTTTCTAGATCTGGTCTCTTATTATCTGATATTTATCTTTCGTTAACCATATTTCTAAAAATGTATACTATACCTATGACTCATTTTATTGTTGTGTTTTGATGATGAGATTACATTTCTTGATTGTAAATAATGAAAGATGACTGTTCCAATTTCCAATTACAACATTTTCATAAATTAACAATTAGTAACTTTACTATCATTAAAGTTAGTAACATTTCTAAAAATTCATAGTTTATCCTATGGCGTCTCTTATCTAATCTAAGAAAATATTGCACTATCGAAACAAACACAAAATGCAGTACCTACATACTACATTCTGCATTTTATAATACCAGTTAAAATAATTCAAAGAATTCTATTCCAGTTAGTTCACTTTCATCAAGGAGCTATGAATATGAATAACGATTGAGCTATGATTTAACAGTTTATCATTCAATTTTATAGCTCACATTTTTCATCATTGTGTCAAATGCAGATTTCAAGTCTGGGAAAGCTAGTACTAGTTCCTCCTCTGTCTCCATGTTTCTATATATTATGTTTCTAAGTAGAAAAATATTATCTATTATTCTCTATTATTTTAGTATATACTTTAAATGCCACTTGTAGACCAGGGTAATAAGCTAGAAATAGACCATGTTCGGGACACTCAAAGATCCAGGTAGCTGACTACTTTTTTAGGTATTGTAGACCTATAGGAAGAAAACCTACCTGCTTCCTGCCTAGCGTTCGGGTCCGTTTTTTAATTATAAACAATTTAGTGCAAAAATCGCGATTTTTTCGATTTTTTGCACTCCATTCAAAAACTAAATAGTTGACAAAATTACAAAATTCAGTTTTTTAGAACATTGAAAAACCTTCAAAATGCCGATTTTTGAAATTTAAAAAGTTAATTTGTTGCTACACAAACTGCAAAATTTATGAAATTTGTTATTTGTTAATAACTTTTACTAAAACTATCTTAGAACTTTAGTGTTTCATCAAAAGTTGGGTATTGGGGTACTTAACAAACCCTCAAAATTTGAGACCGATCCATTAATTAGTTTAAGAGTTATTCTAATTGTTTATCCCAGAGACCTTTATTTTGCAATAACATAAGACAGAAAATAATGAAGATAGGGCAATTCTGAGTATGACAAATGAAAGTAGAAAACTGATGCTATCAAAATGTACTAAAAAACGATAAAAAGGTTATCTAATATAGTCAAAAATCCTAATGCCAAATTTGTGAAATTTTGTAGTTTAAAAACATTTAGAATAACTTTAAAAATATTGTCTGTAGAAAAAGTCATTTTACATATTAGAAAAGCTGGTATTTTACACGAATTTATAAAAATGTAGTTTAATTGGTGACTAGTCGTAATAAGTGAAGGGGGAGCTGGGAGCCGACAAATTCATGAGTTCAAAAACTATAAAAAGCAACTTAAAACTACTATAATTTTCTATATCTCGGGATCTACTGAATATATTTTGATCGTTATTTTTTTAATTTGTATGTAATTTTTCTGTACGTAACAAATATGCAATTTGTCTAGACATTTAATAATTAATAAATAGTCTAATTTATTTAAACAGTTTTTGAAAAAATTATTTTTTCTCAAAAATCCATGATTTTAATCATACTATCCCTATTAATCATAGAAAAAGTTAAGGTATACTTTAATAAATAAATTATCTTCAATAAATAATTATCTAATAAAAATAATTTATTTATTAAAGTGTACTTCAACTTTTTCTGTGATCATTAATGATACTATGATTAAAAAAATAGATTTTTGTAAAAAAATATTTTTTCAACAATTGTTTAAACAAAATAGACTGTTTATTAATTAATAAATTTATAAACAAATTGCACATTTGTAATGTACGTATAAATTACATACCAATTAAAAAAAGAAAGATCAAAATCCATTGAGATGATACGGAGCTACAGCAAATTATATTCGTTTAAAATTGCTTTTTCGGTATTTTAAGTCGCTGGATTTGTAGATTCCCCCTAGTAATCGTTTGCACTACATTTTTGAAAAATCGTAGGGGGTGCTGTGAAGGTATAATGTTTGTGTAAATTTTTTAAGAAAAAATAAAAATCCCATTCTTTAAAATTTCATTAATGAGATTGCTTAATTATTATAAACAAATTAGCTGTGAATTAAAAAAAACATATGGCTAACTTTGTCCCAAATGAGCCCAGGTTAAATTTTTTTATTTGAAAATTCGTGTTAAAATACCTACTATCTTTTTGACTATATAAAAATATTGTTTCTACGGACAACATTTTTAAAGTTATTCTAAATGTTTATAAACTACAAAATTTTAAAAATTTGGCATTAGGATTTTTGACTATGTTAATTATTTTTTTATCTTTTTTTAATTCATTTTGATACTATCACTCTTCTGCTTTCATTTGGCATACTCAGAATTGCACTATCTTCATTATTTTCTGTCTTATCTTATTTCAAAATAAAGGTCTCTGGGATAAACAAATAGAATAACTCTTAAACTAATTAACGGATTAGTCTCAAATTTCGAGGGTTTGTTAATAATAATTAAAAAACGGACGCGAACTCTAGGCAGGAAACAGGTAGGTTTTCTTCCTATAGGTCTACAATAACTAAAAAAGTAATCAGCTACCTGGATATTTGAGTGTCCCGAGAAAATCCTTATTACCCTGGACTATTGCGCTAGACATATATATCGCCCTATAGTTCTCCCAATTGGTTATGTCCCCGTTTTTAGTAGAATTATATTATTTTTCTAATATTTTGGTATTATATTTTGCTTCAGTGCTTTATTACATGTGATCCAGAACCAGTATATGGCTTTCTCGCCCATGCATTTCAACATTTCTGGTTCTATTCCATCTTCTTCCAGGTTTTCTGCTTTTAATTATTTTTGTTACTTCAATGACTTATTTCTCTATTCTCCATGCCTTATTATCTTCTTCCCTTGAGCTTGATATGCTATTTGAATTAAGGCTTGTGTCTTCTTTTAATTTAAATTTACAGGTGTAGTAGAGTACTCTATCCAGACTTTTACCATTTTGTATGGTTTATGTTGTTTCTTTTTATTTTTATCTTTTATGCCACATATTTTTTTATCTTTTGCCATATTAATGCTTTGGTCATTTTTTAAATTTCCTTTAAGCTATTCCCAAATTCTTCCCAAAGTTTTTGTTTCTCATCTCGTATTACCTTTTTGTTATTAGTTTTGTTTTTATTGTTATATAGTATAAAGGTCTTTGTTCCCTAGATCTTTTATTTGCACGTATATTTTTCATACTTCTTTTTTATTAATGATAAGCGGTTTTCTCGGTTTTTCCTCCATCTGGTTCGTTTTTGGTTTTTCATTATTTTCTTAATTCCACAAGATTCTTTTGCTGATTCGTATATTACTACCTTTATTTTTTTTATTTTTCTACATCTAGAGAGCCCTCTCTTTTATCCTTATCGTATTTTTATGTTTTGATAGATATCTCTTATTTTGTTTATAAAATTAGTATCCTTATGTTTGTCTTACTTTTCTATATTCTCTAATTTAATATCTGGTGTTTCTATTATTTCCGCTATTACTAGTCTATATTGCTTGATCAATTCTTCTTCTTTTATTACTTTTACTTCTTTTATCATCCTTTTAGCTCTTGTGAATACGTTATATTATATTCTATGATGTTTCTTCCTTCTCTTTCCTCGGCTATAAAGGTATATCATTGATTTATTTGTTGTTCCTTTGGGCTGCTTCCTATTTTCTTATTATCCATTCTATCCACATGTCTATCTCCATTTCTTTCCATTTCTCTGTATTCTTCAATACATCCATGTCCTCTTTTTGTATCATTTTCTATTTTAGCGTTCCAGTCTTGTGTTAATAGTACCTACTCTTTGAGTTCTTTTAGTTGTATCTGTCTATATTTATCTAGTGTGTTTTGTAATTGACTATAGAACCTGTCAATTTTTGTAGCATCTCATAATTCAACTTTGTATATGTGTATAAGTATAATTAATAATTACGTGTATTTTCTTTTATATTTATTATGTGTATTTTCTTTTATATAAGCTTGTGCAATTATTCTCTTAATGATATGGCTTCATAATGAAAAATTTTCTTTTGTATGGTCTGGTTTACACTCCTTCTCTGCCTATTGTGTTCCCTTCTACGCCTGAGTAGTATAATGTATAGTTTTTATCTAGTAATTTTATCCCTTTTGACTTTATTTTAGTTTCACTTTATCCCATAAATCTTATGTTTATCATTTATTGATGTTACGTTCCAGTATGCATCCACTGTGTTGTTTATATATTCGCCTGATTCATCCCTTTCCTTTTTTGTTTTAACGCTCGTTTTATAATTGGTTTTGCTTTCAGCTGTAGTAGTAGTTGTTTTTTTGGATCTGTGCCCTTTATACAGGGTGTCCAGAAACTCTACCGACAAAGGAAGACAGAAGATTCCTTAGATAATTTTAAGACATTTTAACCCAATTCACCTAGTCCGAAAATGCTTCCTAAGGGAGCTAGAGCTCTTTGAAAATGGTGTCTTGTAATTAGTTCTTCTTAAATACCTCCAGAAGTCTTCTATTTATAAAAACGAAAATTGGTACACACAATTATCTTCCAGAGCTAAATCGATTTCATCCATTGCGAATTTCCAGTACAGGTCAAAGGCGTCCGTTTTGGGTAGATCAACGGTTATTTTATCGTATAACTTTTTTGTCTTTAATTTATAAGCACTTTTGACTCTGGATTTTTAAATTATGAGGTATTCTAGTACTAAAAGCTACTCTTCCTTTAAGTCGATAGGATACACCGTTTTCTAGAAAAATCGACTTGAAAATTATTTGTTTTTTGAATTTCCAAAAAAAAATAAAAAAAACTATTTAGAAAATCGA
Organism: Diabrotica virgifera virgifera; assembly: GCF_917563875.1. Lineage (NCBI taxonomy): Eukaryota > Metazoa > Arthropoda > Insecta > Coleoptera > Chrysomelidae > Diabrotica > Diabrotica virgifera. The sequence goes on along the minus strand of NC_065447.1, from coordinate 18,461,906 downwards.
AAACTGGTACGTTTATTTATATTTCAGAGGTGAATCGATTTCATTAATTGCGAATTTCTAGTATCGGTTATATGAGTCCGTTTTTGGTAGGTCAAAGGTTATGTTATCGCATAACTTTTTGTTTTTAATTTTAAGCATTTTTGACTCTAGATTATTAAATTATGAGGTAATCTAATACTAAAAATAACTCTTGCTTTAAGGTGGTAAAATACACCGCTTTATTTTAAAAAACTTTTCAATTTTTTTTTTTTAAATTCAAAAAACGAAAAATTTTCAAATCTATTTTTCTAGAAAACGCTGTGTCCTACTGGCTTAAAGCACGAGTACCTTGTAGTACTAGAATACCTTACAATTTAATAATCCAGTATCAAAACTGCTTAAAAGTTAAAGGCAACAAAGTTAAGCGATAAAATAACCGTTGCCCTACCCAAAACGGACGCCTATGACCGGTACTAGAAATTCGCAATGGATGGAATTGATTTATCTCTGGAAGGTAAATATGCGATTTTATTTTGGTTCTTCTAAAAAATACCAATTTTCGTTCTTCTAAATAGAAGCGTTTTGGAGGTATTTAAGAAAAACTAATTACAAGACGCCATCTTCAAACAGCTCCAGCTCCCTTAGGAAGCATTTTCGGACTAGGTGAATTGAGTTAAATTGCCTTAAAAGTCTCTGAAAAATATTTCTGTAAGTTTCTTCATCATATCATTCTGAAAATATTTAGTTGGCTGTATTTCCTTTTCAATTTTGTATAATCTGTTGTTATGTCTCTGATATTGGTTCATTTGATTTTTTTCCATATCCTTATAAATCCAATATATACTATTCTTCCTCAATGTTTAATCTGTTATTACTTATGTAGGAGGTTTGTACCGTCTCTCCCGCTTGTTTAAGATCTTGTGATAGATATCTTTTTGATCTAATATTTATTTATTGCATTATAGTCGAGGAAATGAAGCTGAAAAATGGCAAAACCTCGCAATTTTTTCGTCCAGCATCGATTTGTACAAAAATTTGGAATTAGCCTCATTACACCCTCTAGTTCATTTTCTATATTGATCCGTTGTACGCTTTTGATTTTTTAAGGGTGAAAACTACCCCTAATTGTAAAAAATTATAAAAAAACATTTTAAACTTTAATATTGTCAACATTTGGTTCTTATTAGTTACATAATGATTGTTTTATGTTTTAAGATATACTATCATAATATTTCAACCCTTAAAACCACCCTTGTTGGAGCTATATATAAAAAATTTACTTATCCTAAAAGAATAATTTCGGCTTGCATCGATTTACATAAAAATTTGGGATTAGGATCATCTCACCCTGTACTTCATATTCTATATCATGCTTAAGGGCGTTGATTATTTTTAGGGGTGTAAACTACCCCTTATTGTCAAAAATTATATAAAAACATTGTAAACTTTAATATGGGTAAAATTTGGTTTTGATTGGTTAAATAATGATTGTTTTATATTGTAGGATATAATATCATAATATTTCAACCCTTAAAAACCACCCTTAATAACATTACAGTTTTTACAAGTAGATATTTTAATAGATTATACATAAAAAAAAGTAGAATTAAAGAATTACAAAAACATTTATTTACACAAAAATACGAATTTACAAATATGTACAAATACAAATACAAATAGTTTTTAAGTCATCTTCCAGTATACGAACCTTTTCTGTGGTATTATACATACATTGAAAATTATCCATAACTGGACTATCCGAATTTTTCGAAAAAAAAATTCGTTTTATAAACATAGCTCCTTCATTTTTGACGATAAAAAGTTTTTTCAAAAATGACTTTGTAGGAGATTTGAAGAGTTATAAGATTGTGTAAACTGAATTCCTTGAGATCCCTTAGTTTTTAATTAGGGTGGGTTTAAAAGGCTCGAATAAGGGGGTGTTTGCTCGTAAATAGAGGATTTAAATAGCTATATCTCGCTAACTGTTCACTGTAATGAAAATCTATGCACAGGGGAATTTTAGTTATTAAAAAAGCTACAATTTAGGAATCTATCATTTTTTTTTGTATCTCCAGTATATTCGGAGATATTTTGAAGTACAGTGGAACCCCGATAAGTCGGCCCCCGATAACCCGGAAGTCCGGCTAACCCGGACCGATTTTCATCAGACAAAAATTTAACAAATAAACAATTTAACAATTTTATCAAATAAAAATGTATGTAGGCAAAATAATATTTGAGAGATAATGTGTATTTGTGTAATTTGAACTACATATACAATAGTGAAAATGATTCATGCACACGGCGGCAGAGCGACCGTCTCGGCTTATCGGAAAGAACAGGCACCTGTCTGTATTCCTTTTCCTTTATTTATGTCAAGCTGTCTTAGCATTGTTTAAAATGGACGTGACTATTTAAAAATTCTTTTTTAAAACAATGGTCTTAGTCTGTTCTTAAATAACAACATTGTTCCTTGTTACCGTATTGTGTGTAGTACAGTCGTATTAATCACTTCCGTTCTGTAATCGTGCTTCAGATTGTGTTTGCGTGATTTTTGTCTACGTAATGGTAACAAAACGTAAAAATGTTGTAGTGACAATGGAAAAGAAACTAGAAACATTAGGTAGGATTGATAAAGGCAAATCTTTAAAATCAATTTATTGCAGATATGGTGTCGGTACATAGCTACAGTATGACTCGAGTTTTTTACCAAGAAATGAACAAAACTCTACACTCTATACAACTATACGTAATTTAGATGTGTATTGTGCATATGTGTTTCATGTTCTTGTAATTATAATGGAGGTTATCTGTAAGTATACCGTATTTTATTAATTTTTACCATATTCTCCGGCTAACCCGGATTTTCGATAACCCGAATCGGCCGCGGTCCCGATTAATCCGAGTTATCGAGGTTCCACTGTAAAAGGTAAAAAATGGGGAATTCCAAAAAATTAATTTTTCTTTAAACTCCAATTTTTCTAAAATTAGCCCTTTTAAATAGGTCAAATTTCTTGGGTGTATTGATAATACAAATGTAAAATGAATTACAGAAAAGTGAAGACCAATTTTTAATTAGGAGGGTAGTTATAGGGTTGTTTTCACTAAATTTTTCATAGAGAAAAGCAGGTACCGACTTTTTTTGATCATAAGTCGCTTAATTTTCAGGCTAGAAACATTTTAATTATTATTTTTTAAAAGGCCTAACTGTATACTTGAAAAAATATTATTTAAGTTTTCCTCGAAAAATGCCGAAGTTTTTCCGTTATTTTACTTTGAATATTTCAAATTATGAATTTGACGTAAATAGGTAACTTTTAACATGCCGTATCTAGGTTTGTATTGGTCTTAAAGATATTACAGAAAAATAATTTGGTTTGTGTTACAAAAAGATACAATTTTGATATCCACAGTTTTTTTTTTATTAAATGCATATTTTTCGAGGTATTCTCAAAAACCCTCTAAAAAAGTCGATTTTTTCATCGAAAAACTGTTACTTTCAAGCGCGAATAACTCGAAAAACATTAGTTTTACGAAGAAAATGTAAAAAACATTTTTTTCTTAGAATTACTTTTTACATCGATTTACATAGTTAAAAAGTAATAAAAAATTCCCGCCCCCGAGATGGCAACCACCACCAAGGTTTTAGCGTACAGCGGCATGATATAGAAAATGATCCTTGGACTATTCCCTACCTCCTGTGAAAATTTCAAGTAAATCCATGCTGGACGAAAAAATTGCGAGGCAAAATGCTTCATTTCCTCGACTATTAGTGATTTCCGTTACTTTGTTTGCTCTATAGAAAATCGGTATTTTTTCTTCAATTCCATGAATTATATTTGTGTTCCTTATTTCTTCTTCCAACTTTTCAATTTTTTTCTCTTCATTTGATCATTTTCTATTTGTAGACTAAAAATAATTAGATCAACATATGTATAACAACCAACTTATAACAGTAGTTTAAAAATTAGTTATTTTTAGGACAATTAAAATATAGATGTAAAAACCAAAAGGAATTGTAGGGGCTCTGACAGTAATGAGCTGGGAGCAGGGTTTAAGTCCCTTTGATCACGATATACTCAATACATATGAGGAGAGGACCATGGACGACGATTACGACTATGATTCAGGCGTTAACAACAAAACAGTTACAATTGACGACTGCAAGGAGGAGTTTTCTAATCAAACACAATATCTACAGGAAAATTATCCAGATGATTTTTGTAAGGTAGCATTCGATAGTATAGCATGTTGGCCTCCTACGAGGAAAAATGAAGTGGCTACTATTCAATGTTTCGCCGAATTGTTTGAGGTTAAATATGACTCAACACGTAAGTATAATATGTTGACCAGTTTTACAATTTTATTTATCTATTGTATTTTTCTATCCATTTCATGACATAAATTGGACATAGTTTTGTTTATAAGCTATATTTTTACTAAGAATATTTACTTATACTTTTTGGCATATATATAATACTAGTGACGTCATCCATCTGGGCGTGATGACGTAATCGATGATTTTTTTGAATGGGAGTAGGGGTCGTGTGATAGCTCATTTGAAAGGTTATTTAATTCTCTATTCAGTAATATAAACGTTAACATAATTATTTATACAGAATGTGCAAAAAATTTTTCTTCTTTTTGTGTAAATTAATTTAATAATTTTTTTGTACACCCTATATAAATAATTATGTTAATGTTTATATTACTGAATAGAGAATTAAATAACCTATCAAATTTAATGAGCTATCACACAACTCTTACCCTCATTTAAAAAAAATCATCGATTACGTCATCACGCCCAGATGGATGACGTCACTAGTATATATGCCAAAAAGTCCTAATTTAAAAAGAAAAATCGACCTGTCTGAGGATTTCTCTTCAAATTTGCCCATTCTCGAGATAATGAATTTATGCAAACTCAAACGGCCTCACTTATACTACAGTGTCGCACCAGCTTTGATTAGCAATTAAAAAACAAAGGGTTTTCGATATTATATTGCAGAAAACTCTTTTGGATTTCATCAATCGATGTTTAAAGAATATCTACCTATCTTGGCAACATTGAAATTTTCAGTTGAACGTCCGATTTAGGGTTAAAAATGACCGATTTCGGAATTTTTAAATTTTTAATCGCTTATATGTCAAAAACTATTACCCTAATAGAAAAGTCACTAAAGACCTTTTCTATTTGGAATGACTAAAAAAAACCAAAAAAAAAAACTTTGTTCGATGCAAAAAAATAATTTTAGGAAAATACCCTAATCTTTCCCCTCGCCTGGCAAGGTCTTATGCTGTTCAGAATCGCCTGGTATTGTACACATTTCTTCTAAATGAATTACTTAAACACATATACTTAAATTTAAACTTTACAGGAGAAAGTTTATTTTACCCCCTAAACCTAAACTATGCACTTTTCGATTCACCTGGTAGATACACGTGCAGAGCTGATGCCTGCCAGGTCATGGTTTTTATCCTTGGTGTGCTGTGAATTATGCCTATGTGCTATACAAATTTGTAGCCTTACAGGACGACCGCTACACGTTCACAAGCTCTTAGACTATTAAGTGTCACAATAGGGTTCACTAGCTCTTAGACTATAAGTGTCTTCAAGGGACTATAAGCGCTATTGTGCTTTTCACGCTGTCTCTCCATCTATTCCTATTTTGAGTAGCGTCTTTATTTTTCTTTTATATTTCTGTTGTGTAATTACCTTTAATCATTATATTATGTACTATTTTCTAGAACATGCCACGCGGCTTTGTACAGAAACGGTACGTGGGGAAAACAAAATTTTTCCATGTGCGCGGAACTTGAAACTGAAATGGAAGAAGACACAACCCAAACAACATACTTCGTGGGTTTTACCATAAGCTTAATAACATTAACGGTAGCTGTAGCAATTTTCATGTATAAAATGGCCGATTTCGCAATTTTTAAATTTTTAATTGCTTATATGTCAAAGACTATTAACCTAAGAGAAAAGTCACTAAAGACTTTTTCTGTTTGGAATGATTCAAAAAACCTAAAAAAAGTTTGTTGGATGCAAAAAATAATAATTTTAGGAAAATAACCTAATCTTTCCCCTCGCCTGGCAAGGTCTTATGCTGTTCAGATTCGCCTGTCATTGTACACATTGCTTCTAAATGACTTACTCAAACACATACTTAAATTTAAACTTTACAGGAGAAAGTTTATTTTACCCCCTAAATCTAAACTATGCACTTTTCGATTCACCTGGTAGATGCACATGCAGAGCTGATGCCTGCCAGGTCATGGTTTTTAGCCTTGGTTTGCTGTGAATTATCACTATACAAATTTGTAGCCAGACATAATCGCCAGAAAATTTAACATGTTAATTTCCTCAAAAAAGACAAAATGCATGGTTATAACAGTAGATCCAATAAGATGTAAATTGGAGCTGGAAGGTCAGATAATAGAACAAGTGATGGAGTTTAAATATCTAGGCATCACACTATTAGCTACGGAAGGCTCGAAACAGAAGTGGAAGATCAAGTGAATAGAGCAAACAGATCCGCAGGTTGCCTAAATGACACAATGTGGAGAAATAAAAATATCGGAAAAGAAATGAAAGGCAGAATTTACAAAACAGTCATCAGACCAATAATGACATACGCGGCAGAAACACGACCCGACACAGAGAGAACAAAAAGATTGCTCGAAACAGCGGAGATGAAAACCCTTCGAAAAATCGATGGTAAGACTCTATGGGACTGAGGTAGAAGTACAGATATACGACGGAGATGCAAGGTGGATAACATTACTAACTGGGTAAGAAACAGAAGAATAGAATGGAATGACCACATAAGCTGAATGACAACAAATAGGGTAGTCAGGACAGCCAGAGACAGTTTCCCAATAGGAAGACGATCAGTGGGAAGACCACGAAAACGATGGAACGACAACTTACTAGAGGCACATTGAAAAAACAGACAGTCATGTCTATACAAAAAGAAGAAGAAGAGAAGAAGAAGAAAATTTTTAGCCTTACAGGAAGACCGTTACTCGGAGGGTTCACTAGCTCTTAGACTATAAGTTTCTTCAAGGGACCGTATTGCGCTTTTTACCGCTGTCTCTCCATCTATTCCTATTTTGAGTAGCGTCTTTATTTTTCTTTTATATTTCTGTTGTGTAATCCCCTTTAATCATTATATGTACTATTTTCTAGAAAATGCCACGCGGCTTTGTACAGAAAACGGTACGTGGGGAAAACAAAATTTTTCCATGTGCGCGGAACTTGAAACTGAAATGGAAGAAGACACGACCCAAACAATATACTTCGTGGGTTTTACCATAAGCTTAATAACTTTAACGATAGCTGTAGCAATTTTCATGTATTTCAAGTAAGTACAAAACAAAAAACATTTACAGAGATATTTTACTTATGTAATAAATAGTTAAGTTTTAAATATTTGTAGAAGATAAGGAATCGAGCAAATAATTAAACATGATAATTTTATTGTTTACTATCGAAATCCGATGTTGGCTTTTTCTTAGTTTAAGAAATCGTAAAGGATTTATCGGCTTAGATAATGTAAGGAAAAATAAATTTTATTTTTCCTCCAGTATTGAGGGACTATCCTAGTGTAAAAGTACGAAATTCATATACTTTTTTGGGAAATTCTAAAATAAAACGTACTGTACTAATTGTTTTGAAAATTTGCATTAGCATTTATTATAAAAAGAAATACAAGCGAAACAATTTTCATAAAAAAATATTGAAAATTAAACGATTTATGCGCCATCTACTGGCACCTAAGGTGGTAGCGGGTAGATACTTCTCTGCGATCCCGGCAGGGAATAGATCTACTTCAGGAATAGCACACCTGCCCACGCGAGCTCATGGATTTCCCCAGCATCCCTTCACCGGGGAAACCATGTCCTATCCCAAAGCAATCCCATCTCCACCCTTTCCTCGTTCATCCAGTCCAACTCGCCAACACGCACTAGCCAAGCGTGGCGTTTTAATGGCTTAAAACCCCAAAGGCAAATTTTCATGAAAGACGATAGTACTGAACGGCCCTCAGTCTCCGGCCGCTCCAATACCCCCAACCAAGGTAGCGGATGGAAAAGGGTTGGAGCAGAGGGTGCTAAGAATCCCCGGAAAAGATCAGGCTACCACAAAGAACGACAAATGCATATCACCTCATACAATGTTAGAACCCTTATATCGGACCAGAAGATGATGGAACTGGAGGAAGAGCTGAAAACAATAAAATGGGACATCATCGGCCTCAGCGAAATCAGACGAAGAGGAGAAGCCCAAATTACTCTTAAATCGGGACATTTATTTCATTTTAGAGGAGAAGAAGACACTTCACACGGTGGAGTAGGATTTATTATACATAGAAAACACACCCAAAATATAACTAAAATTAACAGCATAAGTCCCAGGATTGTATACCTCATCTTCAAACTAAATGCAAGATATAACCTTAAGATAATCCAGGCATATGCTCCAACGACAAGCCACTCCGATGAAGAAATTGAAAAATTTTATGATGACCTAGAAACAGCATTACATACTACACCAGCATATTATACAATAATTATGGGCGACTTTAATGCGAAAATTGGCTTCAAACAAGATGATGCAGAAGTAGCAATGGGCAAGTATGGGTATGGCGACAGAAATGAACGAGGACAAAGACTGCTTAATTTCTTACACCAGGAAAATTTATCCATGATGAACTCTTTTTTCGATAAAAAGCCTCAGCGTAAATGGACATGGATAAGCCCAGATGGCAGTGTCAAAAATGAGATAGATTTTATCATAACAAACAGAAAAGAAATCATTAAAGACATTGAAATACTTAACAAATTTTCGGTAGGAAGCGACCACAGATTAATCCGAGCAAAGATACGATTAAATGTCAATTTCGAAAGAACCAAGATGATCTTCAAAACACGAAAGACGAAATGGATTCCCCCAGGAAACAACAACCTCTATGAAGATGTACTAACCAGACGTATACAAGACCTTGAAAACGACATAGAAGACATTGAACAAGCAAATAATGTCATAACGAAAGCACTAAAAGAAACAGAAAGGGAGTGCTGCCCGACTGTCGTGACCCATAAAGAAAAATTAAGCCAAAATACCAAAGAGTTAATAAGTAAAAGAAGACAATTGACGGAAAAATACGACTCCAACTACACAACACTGAAGAAATTAAATAAAGATATCCACCGATCAATCCGAAAAGACATAAGAGAAAACAACACAAGAGAAATAACTCACATAATTCAAGAAAACAAAGGTTTAAAAGTTTTGAGGCGTAATACGAATAACATCGGTAACAAAAATATGTACAAAATCAGAAACAAAGATGGCAACATTGCCACGGATAAAGCCGAAATCCTCAAGGTTGTCGAATCGTTTTATCGCGAAATGTATGAGAGCACCAACGAAAGGCAAGATCAGCCCCTGCCCAAAATCACAAACCAGGGATCAGAATTAATGCCAGAAGTAACACCACATGAAGTTAAAAAGGCACTTTCAGAAATGAAAAATAATAAATCCCCTGGCGATGACGGAATAGTAATCGAAGCAATCAAACAAGGTGGAAATAAAATTATCCAGGCTTTGGCCAAACTTTTCACCCAATGCATTTACCAAGGAAAAACTCCTTCTCAATGGAACAATGCAGTCATTGTTTTATTACACAAAAAGGGTGACATAACAGATCTGAAAAACTACCGTCCTATCAGTTTGCTATCACACATATATAAACTTTTCACAAAAATTATCAAAAAAAGACTGGAGGCTAAGTTAGACTTCTATCAACCTAGAGAACAAGCTGGATTTAGATCTGGATATAGCACTAACGACCACTTACTGGTAATAAAAAATCTAATAGAGAAGTCTGCGGAATACAACAAACCATTGGCACTGATATTCGTGGACTACGAGAAAGCATTTGATACCATAAGCCAGCAGAAAATGTTAAAAGCATTGACAGAATGCCGAATAGACCATCGCTACATTAACATGATCAAATATATCTACCAAACGGCAACGGCTAGCGTAAGACTGTCTGAACAACAAACAAATACATTCTGTATACAGCGAGGAGTACGGCAGGGAGACACCATCTCACCAAAGCTGTTCACAACCCTTTTAGAACACACATTTAAGAAGGCAGATCTAAACGAATATGGTATCAATATAAATGGAGAGAAGCTCAGTCATTTGAGATTCGCAGATGACATTGTCCTTATAGCCGATCGTATGGATGATGCAATAATAATGTTGAACAAATTATATTACGCTTCCTTAGAGGTCGGACTAAAGATTAATATCAACAAGACGCAAATAATGACTAATCTGGTGCTAAATCGTAATATTGTTGTTGATGGAATGGATATTGAGCAGACTGCATCTTATAAGTACTTAGGACATGAAATTCGGTTGGGACGAGATAACCAGACGTGCGAACTCCCACGTCGCATAGGATTAGCCTGGGCAGCGTTTGGTAAACTTAACTATGTATTTAAATCGGACTTGCCCATATGCCTCAAAAGGAAAATCTTTGACCAATGTGTGTTGCCTGTACTCACTTATGGAGCCGAAACATTAACACTAACAAAAAAGGTAGTGAACAAGATTCGAGTAACTCAGAGGGCTATGGAGCGCCAGATGTTGGGTGTCTCCCTGAGAGACCGAATCCCAAACGAAGAAATACGCCGTAGAACAAAAACAACAGACGCTGTCGAAAAAATCGCGTCGCTTAAGTAGAATTGGGCAGGACACGTCGCCAGATTGCCAGACAACCGATGGACAAAACGTATTGTCGAGTGGAGGCCGCGAGAAGAAGCACTACGGAGCAGAGGACGCCCACTAACCAGATGGGCCGATGATTTGAAACATGTTGTCGGTAACTGGATGCAAGCCGCACAAAATAGAGATGAATGGAAAGAGCTGAGGGAGACCTATGTCCAGCAGTGGACGCGTACGGGTTGATGATGATGATGACTGGCACCGTGAAAATAAAAACATAGCTCCACTGCTGCATTGATTGAGACTAATAGAGATCCTGAAACATAAAATGTCAAAGTTTTTATTGAAATATAAGTTATTTTCTATACCATCAACTAGGGGTTTTTTTAATCGGATAAAAAATGTTAATTTGGCGGTTTTTGAAACTCAAAATGTTTTAGCTAATTTTAAATAGTTATTTATGAAACAGTTCGTGAAGTATGCTTTTTGTAAACGCACGCGATTTTTAGAGCACGAGCGAAAACGGAGCGAGTGCTGTACATCGCGTAAGTTCGCAAAAAGTACTTCACGCACAGTTTCATACAATATTTTATCTACGATAAACAAATAAAAAAACTGTAACTCTTCGTCACTGCAATTCATTTCTATTCTACAATTTTTAGAACTTTGACATTTAAAAATTCTAACTACAACTACTTTCAAACCACAAAACTGTCAAAAATTTTGTTGTAAGTCATTGCTCATATTGTCATCACCATGACAACGCGAGGTTTAGGATATTTGATTATATGAAAGTGTGCCAAAAAACCCATTGAAAGTGTGCGAAGAAGTAAAACCCATTTAAAATACATTGTTACTTCAAGCACACTTTAAACCCTTCACGCACTGCTATCTATAATGACAGTTTTAACAAACTAAAAACTTATACATAATATGGACATAGAGTAGATAAAATTGTCTTCAACACTTCGTCATTTCTCCCAATTTTAATATTTTTCAAAAATCCTAGTTGATGGTATAAGAAATAACTTATATTTCAATAATCACTTTGAACTTTTATGTTTGAGGATCTCTATTAGTCTGAATCACTAAAGCAGTGGAGCTATGTTTTTATTTTCACGGTGCCAGTAGATGGCGCATAAATCGTTTAATATTCAATATTTTTTTATGAAAATAGTTTTACGTATACTTCTTTTTATAATAAATGCTCATACAGATTTTAAAAACAATTGGTACACTACTTTTTATTTTAGAAATTCCCAAAAAAAGTATATGAATTTCGTACTTTTATACTAGGATAGCCCCTTAAATAAATTAAAGGCAATTATAAATAAATACTAGGCATGGATCCCGCGTACCAAAAAAAATTATTAATAGCAAGCTGAAAATTTGTTAATAGCTTAACGGTGTCTAGTGGAACAAACTTTGATGTACGGGAACACTGGAACAGCGGAAGTTTTAATTGTGGAACAGGTTACACGTTTCGAACGTCAGGCTACGAAAACGTCCCATGTATTTTGTCGGACAGAACTTCCAATTGATTTGTTATCCTTTCATTAAACTCTCATGCAAAAATCAGACTGCTATTTTTATCACCAACGTAATTCCGGTCATTTGACATGTTCTACGTGTAGGACTTGTTAAAATGACCAACATGTTTGTCAGACAAACTTTTTTCATAATATATTATATATATATTTTGCTATTGAATAAACTTAAAAACAACCTGCTAGTTTTCACAAGCATAAACTTGTCAAAATGACAAGTTGCACAATTAAAATCACGTTCCACAATTAAAACTTCCCCTGTTCCAGTGTTCCCATACATCAAAGTTTGTCCGACTAGACACCGTTAAGGGCAGTTAATTAATATGATAATCTTTTCACTGATTGTAATAATTTATACTGTACACTGTATACTTGTATTGTATACTGTACAACAAAAACTAATACTCAATCGCGAAAAGAGGAAAAGTGATAAAGTGATTTTTTAATAATATATTGTTACTATGGAACGCTTACAATTTTGAACATCTTTAACAACAAAATAGTTGGATTACATAATATATCCTGCTGTATTCTCTGCTTGGATCTTCCATAAATAGTAAACAATAAATAACTTTTTATTAAGAGGATCTGTACGTATTTTCGGCTGCAATGCTATTCAAATGGGGATTCATTTTTTTCGAATCCTGAGAAAACTGATAAGTATTTTTGAAAAATTTAAACGCAGAATGAAAGATTACGTTATTAGCGAGGGCCGAAAGTCCCTGAGAACTTCTATAATGTTTATTTTAATAAGTTACAGGGGTGAAAAACTAAGAGAAAATTTAGTGTGATTTTTAATTTCAAATATATCATTCAAAATAAACTTTTTATTTATTCTAAGGAACTTTCGGCCCTCGGTAATAATTTAGTCTTTCATTCTGCGTTTAAATTTTTCAAAAATATTTATTGGTTTTTTCAGGATTCGAAAAAAATGAAAACAATGCCGTGGTAATATTTTCCAAATCTATCTTTGTCTTACAACGCACTCAGCCGAATATAATATTGTCAGCATATATTGTCAGTCAGACACTGACAATCGGTGACAATTTTAAATATTTGACATTGCATCGGGAATATGTTGAGTTATTGATTAAATATTATTGATATATAGTGTATTTGATAAATAATTGATTTAAGACGTGAACTTAATAAAAAGTTATTTATTGTGTATTATTTGTGGAAGATCCAAGCAGAGAATACATCGGGATAATATATTCTGTGATCCAAGTATTTTGTTGTTAAAGATGTTCAAAATTGTAAGCGTTCCATAACAATATATTATTAAAAAATCACTTAAAACACTTTTCCTCTTTTCTCGATTGAGTATTAGTCTTTGTTGTACAAATAAATTATTACAATCACTGAACACATAGTTAGTGAAAAAATTATCACATTTATTAACTGAATTAATAATTTGCAATTATAAAAATAACAGTTATCCAAGAACATTCAAAACCCATCTCTTTAAATTAATGATAACATTTTCAAGTAGAATGACATTCTAGTAATGTTTACATATCCATACCAGTGTGAATTTTACTACACGTAATTTGCCGTGTAAAGACAGAAAAAGAAGGGATACACGTAAAATATTTGCGAATTATGTACCTATAGCCTTAAGTTCACGTCTTAAATCAATTATTTATCAAATTTAATACACTATCAATATAATTTAATCAACAACCCAAAGTATTCCCGATGCCATGTCAAATATTTAAAATTGTCACTGTCTTGTCACCATATTGTATTCGACTCAGTGCGTTGTATGACAAAGATAGCGAATGTTCGATTTGGAAAATATCACCACGGACATGGTGTCCATTTTTTTCTAATCCTGAAAAAACTAATAAATATTTTTAAAAAAAATTAACGCAGAATGAAAGACTAAATTATTATTAAGGGCCGAAAGTCCCTTAGAATAAATAAAAAGTTTCTTTTGAATGAGATATTTGAAATTTAAAATCACACTACATTTTCTCTTAGTTTTTCACCCCTGGAACTTATTAAAATAAACATTACAGAAGTTTTCAGGGACTTTCGGCCCTCGGTAAGAACGTTGTCTTTCATTCAGCGTTTAAATTTTTCAAAAACACTTATTAGTTTTTTCAGAATTCGAAAAAAATGAATCCCATTTAAATAGCATTGGAGCCGAAACTACGTACCCATCCCTTAAGCTATTAACAAATTTTCAGCTTGCTATTAATAAACTTCGTTTTGGTACGCGGGATCTAGGCCTACACTGTTTTGTTGGTCTTCCATCAGATTGTGCAACGTAAAATGAGTAAACCTAACATGGGAAGTGATCGCTGCAGGAGCAAGGCAACTAATTTATGGTATTAATAATAACATAATATTACTGGATCTCAGCTAATAAGGAATTCCTCATATTCATGTTACAGCCAAACTCTGAGAACTGCCCCAATAAGCGAATACGCAAACACTTACTACTTTGACGTCTACGTTGTGGCCTCTGGGCTATGCATGGAGTAGGTACAAGGGGTATAATTCATATACAGTAAAACCTGCCATATCCGGATCAATGTGGCGACAGACCGATCCGGATATGAAAAAATCCGGATATCAAGACCACTACTTCTTTTACAGTCTCTGAAACGTTTTCTCCTTCATACATTCCAGTAATCAACGCTGTCAATAACTTTCGTCGAGAGACACGTTTTGCAGATTCTATAATACATTATTTTGCCATTTTTTAGTTCTTTTTTTTAGTGCGTTGTCCAACAGCAGGATTGCCTTTCTCGGTAGATATCGGTAGATCCGGACGGCGCAGAACCGTCCGGATATGGGGAGGTCCGGATATGACCGGTCCGGATATGGCAGGTTGTACTGTAGTTAACGAAAGAGGATGCAAGGCGAGTCTCCGGTGCCTTAAAACTGGGGCAAAGCGACTGAGAGAATAAATCCCTAATACATAATAATATGTATCCTGAGACTAAAAGGAACATTTATCTAATTACAACTTGTTAAATGTGCATGGTCCTGCGGAATAAAAGGAAAGCAATGTCCAGGAACAGTTATATTATATCACAGGGGTGGCCAAACTGCGGCTCGCGAGCCACATGCGGCTCTTTGAAGGATTACTTGTGGCTCTCGATTGTATCCGAGTTATTTTTCAATTTTGTATTAGATATGATTTAAAAAAGTTATTATCGTTCCATAATATGTGTTTCAAAATGTCTTTTAATTTACTGACAACAAACATGAAAGACTTTGTAACAAATTCCATTTCCATCCAAGATAAGAATGATATGACACATCGAAAACTGCGCCAAAGAATATTACATAAGAGTGGCGCAATGTAGGTAAAAGTCAGTAATCAACCGAATCCAGACCGATTTTTGTATAACTCTTGCTACAGGTGTAATTTGTAATTTGTATTAGGTACACATTTTGCATTTAAGACATTTTACTCGACTTAGAAAAAAATTTTTACCATATTATACTAGAAAAACTTAACCAGTAGGTATATAAAAAAGCCGGAAGAAATATTGACCGAACTCCAAAATAGATTTGAAGACTTAAAATATGTTAAATCGTCTCTTCATTTTTTTCGAATTCATTTGAAATGAACATAGTTCATAAGGTGAATTTTTTATTATTACCAATATATGTCTCAAACAACATCTGGAGCATTAAAATTAATAGAGACGCAAGAAGATCAAGCTCGAAAATAAAACTATAAGTCGACGCCGAATACCGAATTTTGTAAATTTGTACCAGAATCCAAGAAGGTACCCTAAAAAAGAATACTTGTCGAATTATTTCCATATTAGGAACAACGTACTTGTGTGGACCATTTTATTCCATTTTATAATTCGTGAAATCCTAACACCGATCAATATTACCTAACCAGCATCTAAAAGAATTACTGAGAAGTCACATATTAATCACCAAATTCTAAAGAATTATCAAAAGAAGGAAAACAAAAATGTAATTTAGTTTAAATATTTCGTAATGGTATTTCGGTTTTCAGTAAGTAAAAGTTCTGTTAAAAAAATTGTAAATACCTTCTATACATAGATACTTTTTGAATAAGTATTTTATTGCGGCTCGCGAAAAACTTCAACTTGTGAAAAGGGGCTCGGACTATTAAGAAGCTTGGCCACCCCTGTTATATCATATTATATTATATACAAGGAATAGTAGATTACATATCTAGACCAGGACTAATCTGTAAAAAAACGTGTATTTTTGGATGTGAGAGGTGGTATTCGGATTTTTGCAGATAAAGTTAGTTGACACCTTCAGTAATAATAATTGACTTATGCTCCTTCTCAAATATGCCCGGAACATTAATAAAAATATTAAAATATTTAAAAATTTCGAAGAACATCGATTTTTTTTTTCTGCTTTCTTTGCTTATAACTTTAAAACGGTTCATTTTGGAACAAAGTCGTAGAGAAATAAAATAAAGATAATTGAATTTTGTATGATATACGACTGGTCATAAATGTCTTGAGGTATTACCTTTTCTGCAATATAGCAATAAATACAAAATAAGGGGGCAAAATACGCCTGTTATTCAATGTTTCTTAACCACTTTGGTGGCACTTAGAACCTTAGTAATTCGCTTAGAAAATTCTTATAACTTACTTAAATGGTCTACCAAATTTCATTAAAATCGACCTAATAGCTTTTGCATAATAAATTTGCAATATAAATGTTTTTAAAAAAGTTCAAATTTTTTAAAATCTTTCTGAACAAAAAGTAGACCATTTATTAGAAGTTGGCTAATTTTTTTACATATAAAGAGGTGCTCTATTTATCTAATACACTTTACAGAATTAAAGTCGGAATATTTAAGGGGCCTCAGCAATGTTTTAAAATTATAAACAATTTTTTGGCTTATAAACAAATAGCTTTGTTTAATAATAAAAAAATTACTTTTTAGCAATGCAAATATTTAAAACCAGTATAATTTGACTTAAACTTTCAAATATTGTCAGCAGAATTGCTATTTTATTTTTTAATCAAAAGTTATTCTCGTTCAAAAATTGCAAATTTTCGATTTTTTGAATGTTCCACCGCGTTTATCTCAAAAACTATGTACACTAGGAAAAAACTTGTAAGAACATTTCTTGCTTAGAATTACCCAAGAAATACAAAAAAATGTTTTATTTTGCGAAAAATCGATGTTATGTAATTCCTCAAGTTCTTTGTTTATAACAATCTTATCGACATCCGGATCAACTGTTACCCAAAAAATTCGTGTTCTACGGGTCAAAATACATAAAAAAAACTTGGGTAAGTCCATCTAAATAAAGGAGCCCGTAGCACCCCCCCCCTGGACACAGCCTAATTTGTTTATAAGCCAAAACATTGTTTATAAATTTAAAACATTGCTGAGGCTGCTTTAATAATCCGATTTCAATTCTGTAAAGTGCATTAGATAGGTAGAGTGCTTCTTTATATGTAAAACAATTGACAAATCTTTGTATGTTCTAGTTTTTGTTGTGCAAGATTTTAAAAAATTTTAATTTTTTAAAAAAAGTTTAGATTGCAAAATTATTATGCAAAATCTAGTAAGTGAATTTTAATGAAATTTGGTGGACGGTTTTAGCACATTACAAAAATTTTCTAAGCGAATTAGTAATGTTCCAAGTGTAACCTAAGTGATGGAAAAATATTGAATAAGGACAGGCTTGTTTTGCCCCCTTATTTTATATTTATTGGTATTTTGCACCAAGGGTGTTAAATTAAGACATTTTTAACCAATCGTATCTGATAGAAAATTTAATTATCTTTGTTTTAATTATATACGACTTTGTTCCAAAATGAATCGTTTTAAAGTTATAAGCAAAGAAAATAGAAAAAAAAAATTTTTTGAAATTTTTAAATGTTTTATTTTTTTTATTAATGTTCCGGGCATACTTGAGAAGGAGCATAAGTCAATTATTATTAACGAAGTTATCACCTAACTTTATCCGCAAAAATCCGAATGCCACCTCTCACATCCACCTAAAAACAGAGCCTTCCTGGTCTAATCATACATGTCCAAAAAAAATCAAAATTATTTATAATATCCTCAACGCAAGTAGAGTTAATGGGGTAGAAAGCGTCTCAAATAGACTCTTCTATACTCAAATGCCAACTTCACCTTTACAGTACTCCCTGTTAGATACAAACGAAGCTGTGGTAACAGAGTAAGGGCAGCGTAACTCTAAAATTACAAGCCTGAAGGAAGTGCCCTTGACGAAATACCCAAAATAAAACGAGGATGGTTTAGAAGCAATAACAGGCAGCCCTGTGCACCTTAAATTTATTTACTGCGAGCGATATAAAGAATTTAGAAACCAGAAGGCTTAATGGACGATGACCAAAGCTACAGAATAAGGATTCCTAAGGCCTTAGGTTGGAATAGACTTGTGTCATCCACACAGTTAAGTTTAGGAAACCCAGGTACTCTTCAGGATGCAAATCTCGTCCTGCTTCCGCAATTTCTTACTCAGAAACTTCTTAGTCACCAAGATGGCTTTTTGGACTGCCTTAAGCTAATCCACAACCATCTTGGTTTCTGGAAATCCTGTTAGTACTTAACAAATTGGGCGTTTACTATAATTTTTTCAAATGTACTACGATTTTCCGGTTCTGGCACAATAATCCCACTCTCCAGGATGCTACTATAATACCGGTCCTTGTATATGGACCAGAGAATGAACATTGTCAAAAAGCGATGAGAAACTGCTATATTAGCTCCATTCTGAGGCATTAATACATAGAATAGTGAAAGAAAATAACTTACGGCTTAGAAAATACGTATAACTTTGAATTATACAAACCATACAAAGAACCTGAAATCATATCCTTTATAAAGATTAGCCATTTGGACTGGCTGGCATGACATGTTAAGTTAATTCATAAGTTACATAGTAAACCAATTACCTGTATTTTAATCAGATATAACAAATTCATTTCTATTTAAATATTGTTTCGATAATGTAGACTGATGCCTATTTTTTATTTTCCAGAGATCTGCATTGTCTTAGAAATAAGATCCACATAAACCTTATGTGGTCATATATTTTAATGTACTGCAGTTGGATCATGATGCTTATATTAGTAAGTACTTTCTGCTTTATTTTTATTATAATATGAGGACTATCTGACCCTAACTTGTACATGCAGACCATGAAAATTATGGGGACTAAAGGAAATCTACCCAAAATTATTCAATCTCGGCACGAACAAACTGATTACATATTTAACACAAATCTTTAACAAATGCCTGAATAGTCAGGAAGTTCTTAACAATGGAAAGTAGCATATTGTCCATCTACAAAAAAGGCAACAAAGAAGACTGTCAGCATATATTAGACTGGCGCAAGAATGAGCAATTCGGATTTAGAGGCGGAAGATCGTGCACCGATAATAATATAATCTGTCCTCTGTATTTTCTCCTTCTTAAGGATGTAGTAGCGTCATGTACCTATTTGTTCAACTATTTCTATCCGATTATCTCTCTCCCGTGTGTGTTGTTTTGCTTCGGTTTTGCTGTTATTGAACACATTATGCGTCAAGTTTTTGAGGAATGGCAAGGCGGAGCAACGAGAGATGGTAGGAAAATCAAAAACCTACGTTATGCTGATGACACTGTAATATTGGCGTCTTTACCAGAAGAACTAGAACAAATTATGAATAAGCTGGGCATGGTGAGTACGGAATATGGTTTCAAAATAAATATACAGAAAACCAAAGTAATGATCATCGATAGAATCAGAAAAAACCAAGAAGAGATAAGAAACATGGCAGGTTATGAAGTGGTCACACAATTTGCTTACTTAGGCTGCGTTATTACTAACAGTGGATGCGAAGACGGGATCCGTCGACGCATCACAATGGCAAGATCTGCAACAATCAAACTCACAAAAATATGGAAGAACACTGACATCAGCAAAAACACAAAATTACGCCTTGTTCGAGCATTGATATTTCCTATCGCCACCTTTGCTTCAGAAACTTAAACAAAAAAGGCGATTTGAAGCGTATAATGGCATTTGAAATGTGTGGGTCTACTATAGAATGTTGCGCATACCATGGACCGAACACCGCACAAATAACTCAATTCTAGCAGAACTTAACATAAAACTAGATTCACCACAACTATCAACCAAAATATACCGAGATATTTTGGACATATAACTAGAAGAGAAGGCATGGAGCGAATGATAATATAATATAATTGAACGTAGCAGGCAAAAGATCCAGATGAAGATATCCAGTATGTTGGTGGGAACAACTGCACATGACTGGTTACTCATTCTCCGAAGCAAAATAACACGCACAGGACAAAGATAATTGGATAAAAATATATTCTGTATAAAACAAATAATAGAAAAAGCAGATAATAAACTATGGAAATCCAGGTACAACCATGAACTCTACCGATCAGAACTGGTTAAACTTCAGAAGCTTCGATGGGCTGGTCATGTAGTGAGAGTGGAAACTGAAATATTACAGTAAAGAGCCCTAGTAACGGCTCTTTACCGCTAGTAGTAAAAATCAGGATGTGAGAACCTGGAGAAAATCGGCTCAGGACCTAGACAAGGCGAAAACGGCGGGTTCGTTGGGGAAAATATTCCCATGAGATTTTTTTGCATAATCACATTCGTGAGACATCCCAGAATAAGGTTCAATAAGTCGCCGACATGAAAAGTGGTAACAATTTTTTTTAATCAGATTGCAAAAATCAATATTTTTGTCCCGGACAATTTTTTTGTAGATTTTTTGGACCACTCTGAGTAAAAAAGGTCTCTTATAATTTTTCTCTAAAGTTGATCGTTTTCGAGTTATAAGCAATTTAAAATTGAAAAAAAAAAACGAAAAATGGCCATTTTCAAGGCTTAATAACTCGGTTAAAAGTTATTATTATGAAAGTCAGAAAGTGACTAAAACAAAGTTTAATGCCATCCCTACAAGATCCTGAAGAAATTTTTGTCATTATTTAATTACTAAGCTGCTATTTTTAAGTAATAATACTAAGCGCCATGCACGTGTTTTGCGGCCGTAAATGCTGAGTGCGGGAGCGAGAGCGAGAGCGCGGCTTTACAGCCGCGTCAATACGATCTAACCGCCCATTTTTATTAGTTAAAAATAACAGCTTAGTAATAAATTTATAACAGATTTCTTCAGGATCATGTAGCGGAGGTTTTAAATTTTGATTTAGTCACTTTCTAACTTTCATAATAATAATTTTTAACCGAGTTATTAAGTCTTAAAAAGGGTCATTTTCGCGTTTTTCAAATTTTAAATTGCTTATAACTCGAAAAAGATCTTAGAGAAAAATTATAAGAGACCTTTTTTGTCCAGAATGGTCCAAAAAATCAGTAAAGAGCCCTAGTAACGGCTCTTTACCGCTAGTAGTAAAAATCAGGATGTGAGAACTTGGAGAAAATCGGCTCAGAACCTAGACAAGGCGAAAACGGCGGGCTCGTTGGGGAAAATATTCCCATGATATTTTTTTTGCATAATCACATTCGTGAGACATCCCAGAATAAGGTTCAATAAGTCGCCCACGTGAAAAGTGGTAACAATTTTTTTTTAATCAGATTGCATAAATCAATATTTTTGTCCCGGACAATTTTTTTTGTAGATTTTTTGGACCACTCTGAGTAAAAAAGGTCTCTTATAATTTTTCTCTAAAGTTGATCGTTTTCGAGTTATAAGCAATTTAAAATTGAAAAAAAAAACGAAAAATGGCCATTTTCAAGGCTTAATAACTCGGTTAAAAGTTATTATTATGAAAGTCAGAAAGTGACTAAATCAAAGTTTAATGCCACCCCTACAAGATCCTGAAGAAATTTTTGTCATTATTTAATTACTAAGCTGCTATTTTTAAGTAATAATACTGAGCGCCATGCACGTGTTTTGCGGCCGTAAATGCTGAGTGCGAGAGCGAGAGCGAGAGCGAGAGCGCGGCTTCACAGCCGCGTCAATACGATCTAACCGCCCATTTTTATTAGTTAAAAATAACAGCTTAGTAATAAATTTATAACAGATTTCTTCAGGATCATGTAGCGGAGGTTTTAAATTTTGATTTAGTCACTTTCTAACTTTCATAATAATAATTTTTAACCGAGTTATTAAGTCTTAAAAAGGGTCATTTTCGCGTTTTTCAAATTTTAAATTGCTTATAACTCGAAAAAGATCTTAGAGAAAAATTATAAGAGACCTTTTTTGTCCAGAATGGTCCAAAAAATCTAAAAAAAAATGTGTCCTAGCCAAAAATATTGATTTTGGTAATTTGATTAAAAAAAATTGTTAAAAAAAATTAAACCACTTTTCACTTGGGCGACTTCTTGAACCTTATTCTAGGATGTCTCACGAATGTGATTATGCAAAAAAATCTCATGGGAATATTTTTCCCAACGGACCCGCCGTTTTCGGCTCGTCTATTGTCTGTGTCGAAATTTATGTTTCGCGCCCCGTATACTCAATTTGTATACAATATTTTTTTTGTTGTAGATTAATTACAAGAACGAAATATTGTTCTGTGGGTTTGGTACCATGCTGCTGCATTACTCCCATGTTTCTACGTTCTTTTGGATGTTTGTTGAGGGTAAATATGCCATCGTACTTTTATATTAACAGCATCATAAGTTCTAAATTGAGTTGGACTTAAATCAATTATTAGTTAAATGTAAAAGCTCCTGGTTTAATGGCTGGTACATGTCCATTTAGTAACTTCCTGCTCAATCTAAATACACTGAGCAAAAAAAATATATAACGTTTTGTCCCAAAATTTTTATTCGCCGATTCTTAAAGTACTTATTACACTGAATTAAAAACTAATAATAGTTTTTTTCTATCACTTATGATTTTTTTTCGACAGTTAAGTACAAATAACACATTTTTCTTTAAAAGTACAAATTACTACAAAAGTATAAATTACTACATTAAAAGGTGGTGGTAGGGGATTTACTTCAGTATTTTGCTTCTGGTGCATCTCTTTTAAGTGACCAGCAGTAGTCAGCCAGCATTCTCGGGTTCCATTTTCCTTGATATTGTTGTTCCATATTTAAAATCTCTTGATAAACGTTCTTTATGTTCATCACAAACATCTCTAAGATTTTGTGGAAAAAAATCCAAAGAAATCAATAAAATGGATTCTAAGGGACATATTATTTTCATCCAGTATTTCTCCTATTTGATTTGAAACTCTGTCTCTGAGAGATATATTCAACACTGACCTCTTCATTGCTCTCTGTGGCATTTGTATTTTTATATTGATTACTTTTCTGGAAGGGTCAATGTTTCAGCTCCATACGTTAAAAGTGGGAGTGCTGATCAAAGACCTTCCGTTTCAAGCACATTGGAATATTTGATCTAAAAAATTCCCTCAGTTTTCTGTAAGCTGCCAATATTAGTCCTATTCTCCTGTTTAACTCTGTTGCTTGATTGTCTCCTCCTAATTTATTCGCATGGCCCAGTTACTTATAGGTATTCAGTTGTTCAATTTGAGTGCCATTAGTTGAATTGTTTTTGGCCAGTACAAGGTTGGTCATATATTGTGTTTTGGAAAAGTTAATTTTACGGCCTACATGTAATGACGGGCAAGGAATTTGAACAGGGACACTATTTAATGATAACAACAGATGAAGGAAAAATGTATAAATTTGAACAAATAGAGAGACTTGAATATTTAGGAACTGTATTTTTGAGTAAACCAACTACTCAATACAATACTCAGAAGCAAAAATATATCCAAAGCAGCTAATTTAAGAACATATAAAACTGTAAAAAGACCAATAGTTACGTATGCCTCAGAAACCTGGACTATGACAAAAACTGAGCAATCAGTATTACAAGTATGGGAAATAAAAATATTTCTAATGATATTTAAGGGTCATCTCTATACAAAAAGAAGAAGAAGAAGAAGAAGAAGAAGAAGAAGAAGAAGAAGAAGAAGAAGAAGAAGAAGAAGAAGAAGAAGAAGAAGAAGAACATATTTAAGGGCAGATGATAAACAATCAGTGGACACGAAGAACAATCAAAAAATTAGAAGACTTAGATAAGGAGCCTAATATAATTGCAGCAGTAAGAGCACTAAGACTTAGATGGTTAGGTTTAGAACATGTCGAAAGAATAACCCAAAGGAGACTGCCAAAAATCTTGTTAAGCGTTAAAATAGGTGGTAAAAAGAGAAAATTAAGATAATCATGAAGTTAATGACGACGGGAGGATCTCAATGTATAAGGAATTGAAACGAAAAAGCGAAGAACAGACAGGAAACGCGAAAGATTGTAAACCAATTCTTTTTCTTCTTCAGCCTGTTTGCATCCACTCCTGGACAAAGGCCTCCCCATGCCCCATGAGTTCTCCATTCTTCTCTGTTTTGTGCTATTTGCCTATTTGGTGCCATTTTCTCCCCATTTTTGCTTTGATGTCGTCGTCGTGCTAATATGCTCGCGTGGTCTCCAATGTACAATGTACCTTGTCCACTTTTCGATGTTCATTCGGTCTCCATTCCATAGTTCATAACAGGTAGAATACCCTTTTCTTAAGATTTATTGGTATCTTTTATTTATGTCAGCAATTATTCACGAAATTTTAAAGGATTATCAAAATAAAATAATAAAAGAAGTAAAATAAAAGTGTTTAGTTCTTAATATTTAAATTTAATACAGATATTTTATATTTTATTTATATATTTTCAATAAATATAATTTTTGTAAAAAATACTTACTGTTACTTACTTAAGAAAATACTCTAATATTTTTTGCATACTTTTGTTTAAGATATTTAATTGGTGATTGCGGCCCACGAAAAATTTCAAATTTTGAGAAATTACTCAGATTATCAAGAAGCTTTATCAAGGAGCTGTTATATACTTTATATTACACAATTAAAAATATAATTAATTTAAGTACACCATATTTACGAGCCCCTTTAATAAAAAATGGATATTAATTTCCGACTTACTTTGTAATTATGATGCAAAGTTTGTACTGGTAGACAACTTAAATTAGAATGTAATTTACAAATTATACAACCCTTGGCAAATGTCACCACAAACCAGTCTCTACATAAAGTAGAGTGAGGGGCCCTATCTAACTTGAAGAACTTCGTCAAACTCTTAATGTACCGTAATGTAATTTATTTCAGGAATGTATCTCTATATTCTTGTCGTTAAAACTCTCAGACATGATACTTTTAAGTTGAGGATATACGTCAGCATTGGATGGGGTAAGTGAAAGATTTATTATCTGAGTTAATACTTAAACAAATATTTGGACGCCTATAAAGTATTCAAATTACGCAGTAAGTACGCAGTAATTACGCTTTAAGCATATTTGACCAAAAAGGCATTTTATAATATAAAATTATAATGTTACTCGAAATATACAGCGTACCCTATGGCGTTTCTTATCTGATCTAGCACAAAAAGGCACTATTGTAATGGATATTTAAATTTATTTACAGCCCTCTAGCAATAGGGGAGAGTCGGCTAATGCTGCGCGTCGGGTAATTGTGCGCATCATTGTTTCTAATCTCCTATTTATTAAAATTGTAAAATACGCCAGTCAATGGAAGCAAGAATAGGATATTACCTCCGAATTCTATCCTAGTGCATGGATTTTAATGAAATTTTGAGAATAGCCTCTAGTTATCTCCTAATTCAAAGTCTACCCTATACCGATGTGCGCTTTTGTCTTGAGGGTGGTTCCCACCCCTTATCAGGGGTGGAAAATTTTTCGGTTAAAATAACTACGGAAGTGGCTATGGAACCTAATTCTAAGCAAAAACTGTTCTATATTTTTTTTTTGAAAACTCAATACTTTTTGAGTTATTCGTGGTTGAAAATTGGACATTTTCATTAAAAAATGACAACTTTTCGGACGGTTTCTTGCGAATATGTACCTTAAAAACTGCGCATCTCACTAAAAAAACTATATAAGACATTTTTGTAGCTTATAAGAAAACAAATAGATTCGTTCCTTCATAGATCTTCTAGTTATAATACAAAAAGAGATATTGTAGGTGAGAAGAGTTTGTTTTTATTTTTTGGTGCATGCTCAAATCGGTGTACCTATTCAACTTGAAATAAAAGAGAAACGGTCGATTTTAGGTGTATAATGCTACCAATACCTTTTGTAGTGCTTGAAAAGACCTTTAAAATGAACAATATTAAATGTCGATTATATTCAAACTAAGCGAGATATGCTGCAAAAAAATTGATAAATAATGTATTTTAAGAAAAAATGAGAAGTAAATTTAACCCCTCATCCACCAGAATTTAAATGCATCGTTTTCCTTCTACAATATCTTTTATTATAGTGTTGTTTCTATGTTGAAAAAGTTGAAATGTTGAAAAATAAGATCAAATTATAGAGCGCATTTTTAAATTTTCTTAAAAATCTTCTTTTTTCTCCCTGTAACTTGAAAAAAATAAGAGATACAGTAATGAAAAATAAAAACAAAATTTTTATCTAAAAAAACCCTACATTTTTGTTTGGTATCTTTTTTCGTATCTCTTGTCATTTTCAAGTTACATGCATGGAAAAAACGAGAGATTTTTAAGAAAATTTAAAAATGCGCTCTATAATTTGATCTTATTTTTTTTTTTTCAAAAACCATTCATTTTAGTTAATGAATTAAATTAATGAGGTAAAAATATACTTTCCATTTTTTTTTTAAATACATAAGGCATCAATATTTTGCAGCATCTCGCTGAGGTTGAATTTAATGGACATTTAATATTGCTCATTTTAAAAGTCTTTTCAAGCACTATAAAAGGTATTGGTAGCAATATACACCTAAAATCGATCGTTTCTCTGTTATTTTAAGTTGAATACACCGATTTTAGCATGTACAAAAAAACAAACTCTTCTCACCTACCATATCCCTTTTTGTATTATAACTAGAAGATTTATGAATGAACGAGTCTCTTTGTTTTTTTTTTATAAGCTACAAAAATATTTTATATAGTTTTTTTCGTTAGATACATAGTTTTTAAGGTATTCGCAAATAACCCTCGGAAAAGGTGTCATTTTTCAATAAAAATGGTCGATTTTCAATTGAATAACTCAAAAAGTATTGAGTTTAAAAAAAAATTATAGAGAACAGTTTTTGCTTAGAATTCGGTTCTCTAACCACCTCCGTGGTTATTTTAACCAAAAAATTTTCCGCCCCGAGAAGGGGTGGGAACTACCCCCAAGATAAAAGCGCACATCGGCATCGAGTAGACTTTGTTTCCTGATCTATTCCCTACTTACTCTGAGAATATCAAGTAAATCGATGTAGTAGGATGGAATTCGGAGCCAAATATCCTCATTGACTGCCTTAAAACTATATTGTTGCGTCATCTATTAGCAACTGCCAGATCTGTCCCACACAAACACAAACGAACGTCGGGGGATACTTTACCGGTTGGCAGTTATCGTTTACACGTTTTCGCGTTGTATGTTGTTGTTTGTGTATCTGAGAAAAGTAAACGGTACGTTTTTTTCTTGATAGAAATATTGTTTCAAAATTACATACAGTGCTAGTCAAAAGTCCGTACCCCCCGCTCGCATATTTTGAACGGTTATACCTACAATAGTGAAATTTGGAAGGGGGAAATTAACGGACGTAAGCTCAGAGACATGTTAACCGTAGACAACGCATACTGACCCAGCAAACAGGTTTGAGCCCAGTTACGTGATGATTACGTTAAATTTACGGCAAATTTCAACGAATACGTAACTCGGTGATTTATGACGGGAAAAAAACGTATTTCAGTGCCAAATCATTCACCTATATATTAGGGCTTCCTTTATACATGTTTGACATTAGAAATAATATAAAATCATAATGACGAGTATAGTACATGTTTTTTATAATAGGTGTGAATGTCGGTTACATCGCAAAGGTACGTTTATTTCACGTAATAATCACGAAACAGAAATAACTTCCTTTGGTTAAATTTTGAGAAATATTTTGGAAAACAAAATTTTACAACGGTGTTGGTTAAAAACGTATCGCTTGAATTTTTCTCACTGTATTTTATGGACGTCGAAAAATTAGATGTATTTCATGTAAAAGTAATGTAAATAATACCAATATTTAAACAAAAAGTTTATGATTTCGCTTTTAAAATCATTTAGCATAACTATTTCAATCCAACCTTGATTTGACGCTATTTTTTTCTTTAAAAGTATCACAGCAGGAGCTAAAATGATGAAAGTATCACAGTCGAGTCTAATTTTCAAATCGCGCGCGGTGATGACGTACTACCAAGCCTTTCTCCTCCTTTAAATACTATCACGTGACCACGGTACATGATTAACATAGTTGGTTCGAAAACTAAATTAATCGATTTGTCGAATAATAGATACGTTTCGATAGGATTATTATTTATATTATTCTGGATAGATTTTTAGTAAGACCAATTAGTTAATAGTAGAAGAAATTTAAAAACAAAAAGAAAATACGTAATACTATTAAAGTAAGTAGAATATAGTTTAACTGTAATTTACAAATAATCGATTTTTAAAATCTATGATCATAACCACTAATATCAGCTTCTCCTTCTCACAATAAAAAGTGAAAGTGAAACGTGATTTTATTTTAGGCGGGTTTATTTATAATAATGTCTTCCGTATTAACGTTTACCTCACTGCTCGAGGGTTGAAGTGCCGATGATGCAATTAGAAAAAAACAAGAGAGTGTCGAAGTGTCCTCCTAGAAATAAAAAGTGACCTGTGTACTGTGCCTGTGTTGTGTTTTGTGTTGGCAAATTTTTTAATGTGTCTTTAGGTCGGTACCATTTTTGGTTCATTATATTGTACAATAATTATACAAGACAAATGTTTTAAAGTCTCTAAATTCTACTAAATAAATACATTGTTAATACTTTATATTATGCTTGTTTTATTTATATCATATGATAATAATTACGTGATTCATAAGTTAATTAAGGTCGAATTATTTACGTGAACCTAGGACGTATCTTTCACGTGAATACTAATATAACATTCCCTAAAAGATACGTTAATCAACACGTATTTGCAACGTGAATTTCCCGAAACATTTTATTGCTAGTTAAGGTAAATAACATGTCTATTGAAGACGAGTTATTCACGTAATTTAAAGACGTATTTTCAATGTGACATTCCAACCAAATTTTCACGTGAAATTCACGTAAGCAATTTACGTATATTGGTGACAAATGTACAAAAAATTCACGTAATTAACACGTCGGTCTGTTTGCTGGGGAGCAAAAAGGCGTAACGCGCGGCAGTCGATCGGTGGTCTATCTATTTCTTTTTACTAAGCGATACCGCTCATATGACGGACAAAGATGGCTAGACCACTCAAAATGAATATTGACCAATGGCGTCCTTGATATCGGCGTTACACCTCGATGCACAGAGCAGCCCATAGCTAGCCTAATCTACAGGTTATTATATCTATGGACACTATATTTCTGCACTAAGGTAAAATTCAAGATACATGTATTAGACTTTGTATGTTTCTAGTCATAATAATAATCATCATCATCATCATCATTCTCTTTGCCTTATCCCTATGCGGGGTCGGCTTCCCTAAATGCATTTCTCCACACAATTCTATCTTGGGTCATATCAATGTTAATCCCCTTTACCAACATGTCCTGCCTTATCGTCTCCCCCCAGGTCTTCTTTGGTCTTCCTCTCCTACTCCTTCCAGGATTCTGCACTTCAGCTATTCTTCGTATTGGGTGATTAATGTCTCGACGTTGAACATAACCAAACCATCTCAACCTGTGCTCTTTCATTTTGGCATCAATTGGTACCACACCTAGACTTCCCCTAATATACTCATTTCTAATTTTATCCTTCTTTGTCACTCCGCTCATCCATCTAAGCATTCTCATTTCCGCCACATGCATTCGTTGTTCCTCTTTCTTTTTCACTGCCCAACATTCAGTTCCGTGCATCATAGCCGGTCTTATGGCTATTTTATAGAATTTTCCCTTCAGCTTCATTGGAATTTTTCTGTCACACAACACACCACTCGCTTCTTTCCACTTCATCCATCCAGCCCTAATTCTACTGCACGCATCTCCATCTATTTCTCCATTACTCTGTAATACCGATCCTAGGTACTTAAAACTATTGTTTTTCACAATCATTTCACCATCCAAAGATAACATTTTATTTGTAGTAACTCCATCTTTAAATGAACATTCCCAATACTCTGTTTTTGTCCTACTAAGTTTTAAACCTTTTTCCTCCAGAGCTTGTCTCCACTGTTCCAGTTTTTGTTCTAAGTCTCTTTCACTATTTCCTATTAAAACTACATCATCAGCATACATTAGGCACCATGGAATACTACCCTGTAGTTTCGTTGTTATCTGATCCAAAAATAATGAAAATAAATAAGGACTAAGCACCGAGCCTTGGTGCAATCCTACTTTCACCTGAAATATATCAGTCTCTCCCACACCTGTTCTAACACTAGTCGTTACTCCCTCATACATATCTCTCACAATCTTTACATATTCGCCATAGGTGTAACCAGGGGGGGGAGGGTTTTTGGGGGTTGTAACCCCCCCCCCCATTGGGATGTACTTTGAGCTCTATACGCTTAACACAATAGCCCTCAGAGACCTTCCAGTAGTTGTAACCCCCCCTTTCAAGTAGTTGTAACCCCTCCCTTATGAGCATCCTGGTTACGCCTATGATATTCGCCAGGGACTCCTTTCTTATTGAGTGCCCACCACAGAATCTCTCGAGGAACTCTATCATATGCTTTCTCAAAATCAATGAATACCATATGAGAGTTGGTCTCTTTATTCCTGTATTTTTCCATCAGTTGCCTTACAATGAAAATTGCATCTGTTGTTGATCTGCCCTGCATAAAGCCAAATTGATTATCGGATATTTCGGTTTCTTCACGTATCCGTCTATCAATTACTCTCTCCCATAATAATCTAGTCATAATAATAATATAGGCAGTTATTCAAAATTTTCTTAACTTCTGACCTAATACTGCTAACCAATTTCAGGTGCTCCATTGATCATCGTCATTTTATGGTCTGTAATCAAGGGGCTTGTAACTATAAAGGATAGCAATGTAAGTATGTATATTTTTTATATTCTAATTGTTATTGTATTATCTTCCAACTATATAAAGTACCTATTGATAAGATTTTAATTCATTACATTTTGATATTGTTGCAGTGTTTTTGGCTACAAAACGATCTACTAGACTGGATTTACCTTTCTCCACCTCTACTAGTTATTTGTCTAAACCTAGTGTTCCTCGTCCAGATAATGTGGGTACTCATTACAAAGCTTCGTTCCTCTCCTACAGTAGAGCATAAACAGCACTACAAAGCAGCTAGAGCTTTGCTAGTACTCATGCCCCTGTTGGGAGTTACATGGGCAGTCACCATTTACGTACCTGCCGGGACGATAAACACCAAGTTGTTCGAATACATACAGACAGTTCTGCTATCAACACAAGTAAGTAGTTTAAAAAAAATACTAGATTTGTTGTAAAAGGTATATTTTAAAATACCCTAAATAAAGGTCACGTAAAGACAAAACGTTTTCGGATTAAGAAATACATCATCAGTGTTCTAAAAGCCAAAAAAATAGCATGCCTGAGCCACCAAAATGTATTGGGTAAATACCCTTTAAATGTAAACAATTATGTTGTGTTACATATTTATATAAAATTTAAATTATGTTCTACATATGCCTGGATGTTACCCAGAGCAACACAGGGCTCTTCCCACGTGGTTGGATTTTTTTTGAGAAAACCTCACATATTGGATTTCAATGGCCAATCTGAGTTAAGTGCGCTTTGTACTTAAAAAATCTGAAAGAATGTACCTACTAACAAAATTAGACAAGTACAAACAAATTTTAAATGTAGGAAACAGAAGGAATTAAAAAAAAACAAAAACAGATATGTGCAGTTGTCTGTTAAGAAAAAATAATATTTTATCTTTTACAATACTCTATACCCTGTTTTTAAACTAGGAGGAGCAAATTCATTTAAATTTTATATAAATATGTAACACAACATAATCGTTTACATTTAAAGAGTTTTTATAGTCGAGGAAATGAAGCTGAAAAAATGGCAAAACCTCGCAATTTTTTCGTCCAGCATTGATTTGTACAAAAATTTGGGTTTAGGCTCATTACACCCTCTAGTTTATTTTCTATATTGAGCCGTTGTACGCTTTTGGTTTTTTAAGGGTGAAAACTACCCCTAATTGTATAAAATTATAAAATAACATTTTAAACTTTAATATTGTCAACATTTGGTGCTTATTAGTTACATAATGATTGATTTATGCTTTAAGATATACTATCATAATATCTTAACCCTTAAAACCACCCTTTTTGGAGATATATATAAAAAATTTACTTATCCTAAAAGAATAATTTCGTCTTGCATCGATTTACATATGAATTTGGGATTAGGATCATCTCACCCTGTACTTCATATTCTATATCATGCTTAAGGGCGTTGAATATTTTTAGGGATGTAAACTACCCCTTATTGTCAAAAATTATATAAAAACATTGTAAACTTTAATACGGGTAAAATTTGGTTTTGATTGGTTAAATAATGATTGTTTTATACTTTAGGATATATCATAATATTTCAACCCTTAAAAACCACCCTTAATAACATTACAGTTTTTATAAGTAGATATTTTAATAGACCTATACAGAAAAAAAAAGTAGAATTAAAGAATTACAAAAACATTTATTTACACAAAAATACGAATTTACAAATATGTAAAAATACAAATACAAATAGTTTTTTAGTCATCTTCCAGTATACGAACCGGTTCTGTGGTATTATACATACATTGAAAATTATCCATAAGCGGACTATCCGAATTTTTCGAAAAAAAAAAATTGTTTTATAAACATAGCTCGTTCATTTTTGACGATAAAAAGTTTTTTCAAAAACGACTTTGTAGGATTTTTGAAGAGTTATAAGACTGTGTAAACTAAATTCCGTAAGATCCCTTAGTTTTTAATTAGGGTGGGTTTAAAGGGCTCGAATAAGGGGGTGTTTGCTCGTAAATAGACGTTTTAAACAGCTATATCTCTCTAACTGTTCACTGTAATGAAAATATATGCACAGGAGAATTTTAGTTATTAAAAAAGCTACAATTTACTAATTTATCATTTTTTTCGTATCTCCAGTATTTTCGGAGATATTTTGAAGTAAAATGCTAAAAATGGGAAATTCCAAAAAATTAATTTTTCCAATTTTTCTAAAATTAGGCCTTTTAAATAGGTCAAACTTCTTAAGTGTATTGATAATACAAATATAAAAGGAATTACAGAAAGGTAAAGACCAATTTTTGATTAGGAGGGTAGTTACAGGGTTGTTTTCACTAATTTTTTCATAGAGAAAAGCAGGTACCGACATTTTTTTGATCATAAGTCGCTTAGTTTTTAGGCTAGAAACTTTTTATTATTATTTTTTGAAAGGGTTAACTGTATACTTGAAAAAATATTATTTAAGTTTTCCTCGAAAAATGCAAAGTTATTCCGTTATTTTACTTTGAATATTTCAAATTATGCATTTGACGAAAAAAGCTAACTTTTAACATGCCGTATCTCGGTTTGTGTTGGTCATAAAGATATTACAGAAAAAGAATTAGGTTTTTGTTACTAAAAGATATAATTTTGATATTTACAGTTTTTTTATTAAATACATATTTTTCGAGGTATTCTCAAAAAACCCTCTAAAAAAGTCGATTTTTTCATCGAAAAACTGTTACTTTCAAGCGCGAATAACTCGAAAAATATTAGTTTTACGAAGAAAATGTAAAAAACATTTATTTGTTAGAATGACTTTTTACATCGATTTACATGGTTAAAATGCAATAAAAAATTCCCGCCCCCGAGATGGGGTGGCAACCACCCCCAAGGTTTTAGCGTAGAGCGGCATGATATAGAAAATGATCCTTGGACTATTCCCTACCTTCTGTGAAAATTTCAAGTACATCCATGCTGGACGAAAAAATTGCCAGCCAAAATGCTTCATTTCCTCGACTATTACCCAATACATTTTGGTGGCTCAGGCATGCTATTTTTTGGCTTTTAGAACACTGATGATGGATTTCTTAATCCGAAAACGTTTTGTATTATTTTGGCCCTTTTTAGGGTATTTTAAAATATACCTTTTACAACAAATCTAGTATTTTTGTGATTTATGGTATACAGCCAGCTACAGGAAGTTTATTTTCCTCGTGGATTAAGTAGTTTAAATCCTTTTATAATCAGAAAGTGTACATGTTTCGACGTTTCACGTCTTATCAGGGAGACTTGTGGCAGCTCGAATTGAAATTAAAATTGTTGCTATTTATCTACTTATATATGGCTGTTATGCAAAACAACAACGCAACAAAATGTAAAGACCGCCGACTGACAAGTCTGATGAGCCATTCCTTAAAATGATTCCTTAAAGTTCTTTACTACAGAATCTCCATAAAATGTGATAAGGTTATTGGTTGCTCACAATTTGGATTTAGGAAAGGCCTGGGTACAAGTAAAGCACTAGTTGCAACCTAGGTGCTAGCCCAGAACTGCTACGATCAACGGAAAGATGTAGTGATGTGCTTTATAGATTATGAAAAAGCGTTCGATAGAGTACAACATCATAAACTCGTACATATAGTGAAGCAACTCGACATAGGTCAAAAAAACATTCGTTGCATAGAAGCTCTTTACTGGAATCAAACAGCTGTCGTCAAGGTGGATAACGAAACATCGCAAGCTCAAAAAATTATCAGAGGTGTAAGACAGGGATGCATTCTCTACCTACTACTGTTCAATTTATATTCAGAAAGTATCTTTCAGGAAGCTCTTGAAGAATGCGAAAGCGACATTAAAGTAAGTGGTACCTGGGTCAATAATATACGACGTGCGGATGACTCTGTTTTATTAGCGGACAATATAGAAGACCTCCAAAACCTTCTTAATAAAATTGGAGAACACAGCAAGAACGACTTAGCATCAACATAAAAAAGACAAAGTTCCATATAATCAGCCGTCAATTTTGTCAACATAAAAATGCAAGACTGGCATATAACAATCAAGATGTAGAGCGCGTAAGAAAATTTAAGTACCTGGGAACCTGGCTATGTGAAGACTGGATGTCTCACATGGAAATTAAATTTCGGATAGAAAGGGCCAGAAGCGCATTCATAAAATTCAGAAACGTCTTTACGAGCTCTGACTTTGACCTGAACCTAAGACTAAGATTAACGAAATGCTATATACGGTCGGTGCACCTATATGGCATGGAAGGATGGACTTTAAAAATAAGCACCAGTGGCGACTGGTTAGGGTCGGCAGTGCCGACCCACACATTTATGGACACATTATAGATTTTTTTAAATATATAAGTTATATATAAGTAAATTTTATTCATTGTTTTTAAAAGAATTCGATCGATCCGATACGTTAAGTGATCCCTGTGCGCTGTGCGTAAGAGACTTTTCAAATTAATGATCCTAGCCATGCACCCGATTGCGATTGTGTGGATTGTGTGGAGCATTAATTTGGACGTTGAGAGCTGACTCATATTTGTTTGCAGAAATTGCTTGAAAATAACTCATATAATAATATTTGAGTTATGCTCCCACTCAAAAAGGTGCGGAACATTGTTTAAATAATCAAATTTCAAAAAATGAAGGAAAAATTCGATTTTTTTCTTCATTTTTTGATTATAACTTTAAAAGTATTCATTTTCGAGAAAAGTTGCACTGACATAAAAGTTGCGTAATTAAATTTGCTACGATATAGAGTCAGTTAAAAATTTTAAAAATTGTCACCCTTGTTGCAAAATAGCAATAATTGCGAGAAAATCATAAAAAACAAGTATTCGCATTTTACGTTTTCGTTTATGCTACACTTAGGACCTTCATAATTTTACCCAGAAAAACTATATCATATAATAAAACAATACTGTGAATTTCATTAGGATCGGTTCAATAGATTTTGCAAGATAAATTTTGCAATCCCGATTTCGCAAAAAAATTCATTTTTTCAAAATGTTGCAGAACTGAAAATAAAGCAGTAATCAAGTTGAATTTATTCTTACGTACAGAAGAATACTGTACCATTCTTCTATATGTAAAAAATTCAACTTGCTATCTGCTTTATTGTCAGTACTGCAACATTTTGAAAAAATTAATTTTTTTTTGCAAAAGCTGGATTGCAAAATTTATTTTGCAAAATGTATTGAATCGATCTTAATGAAATTTACAGTATTGTTTTATTATATCATAAAGGTTTTCTGGTTAAAATATGAAGGTCTTAAGTGTAGCATAAATGGTTTAAAAACGTAAAATGCGAATACTTATTTTTTGTTTTTTTTCGAAATTATTGCTGTTTTGCAACAAGGATGACACTGTTTAAAATTTTTAACCAATCCTATATTGTAGTAAATTTAATAATGCAACTTTTATGTCAGTGTAACGTTTCTCAGAAGTGAATACTTTGAAAGTTAAAATCAAAAAACGAAGAAAAAAATCGAAGTTTTTCTTCATTTTTTGACATTTTGATTATTTAAACAATGTTTCGGATCTTTTTGAGTGGAAGGATAACTCAATTATTATTTCCAAAGAATTTTCAAAATATCTATGAGACAAGTTCATTAAAAATTATCCATCATTCTTTGATCAAATAAAATAAGAAAATGGATTAACAGTTTTATATGCTGATCTAAATATTTTCGGAAGGTGGGATAAGTTACAAAATATGTTTAATTTTATATACTGCAATTCATTAGGTATAACAAACTGTTCCCGAAATTAATAAATTATTGTGCTCAAATGTGGGCCAATTCTGCCTCAAATGAGCGGGATTTCTCTTGTCTCAAAAAAGTCAAAACCTATTGTCGAAACATCATGAAACAAGAGAGAATGTCAAACTTGTCTCAAGTGTCAATAGAAAAAAACTTTTAACGCCTCTCCAAAACAATAATAAATTTTACAATGACGTTATAACCCATTTTACTACTTCGAAACAACATAGACTAGAGTTAATTTATAAACAGGTTTAGGTTCTAAATTTATAGGAAAAACAAAAAAAACAAAAAAAAATAAAAAACAAACACCAAAAATCTTCTATGAAATTGAAGCCTTTTAATTAGATGACATACCTATCTGAGGAGACAAAACCTTGCCGAGCCTGTCCCTAAAGCCACGAGCCGCCACTGATAAGCACAATGAATAAGCTAGAGGAATTTGAAATGTGTATTTATCGACGAATCCCTAAGTTTCCTGGACCGCACGAATAACAAATGAAGAAATCCTGAGAGGAATTGGTACAGAACGACAACTACTAAGCACAATTAAACAGAGAAAACGGCATACCTGGGCCACTTAATTAGAAACGAAAGATACCAATTTCTGTAAACCTTAGTTAAAGGAACGATCGAAGAAAGAAGCGGAGTGGGCAGAAAGAAAATATCATGACTCCGTAATCTCAAACAATGGATAGGGCTAAGAAACATAGGACACCTAATATGGATAGAGAAAAATGGTCAAACGTGATCGCGAACATCTATTAGTGGATTGCATAAGAAGAAGATATGATTGTTATAGTAACATGACATATTTGAGTACGCTAGTAGCGGCCTCTATATGCAGCTACAAAAAGAAAACTTTTATAGCACTTTGAGTACCTTAGTACCTACTACTACGGAGTACTTAACATGCTTTAAAAGCAGAATCATTCATTCCACAATTATGGGCCCCGATCGAGACTTTATATCGACACTTTAAAACAACACATTTGGAAAAGAAATCCTATACCTATGACACTGGGAGGACGAAGGATTGCAGCACAAAATATTGGTCTTCACATGATAATTTCAAAATATTTTATATTTTTGTCCATGAGTGTATAATTACCTGTAATCCACTCAGTGCCGGATTTAGGGTATTTGCGGCCCTAGGCCAAATTACCCCGAGAGGCCCCCGATAACTTCACGATTATGTAATTAAAGCATAAAGCACATTTCATATTACTACATAACGTTTATTTTAATTTAACTTTTTAAAATTGGTACAACAAACAAAGCATAACATAAATGAATAGAAATGCCACTAATGTTCTATTTGAATACGGTACATAAATAGATTGAAATGCTGTATTCGCTAATTAAATAATCTTGGTTTACAAATTTGGCTAAAACCCCAAAACAGCTCTACCAACAATTTCTATTTTTATAGAAAATATATAATTCAAAAATTTAGCAAACAGTTTTTCACGAATGAGTTTCAGATACACCAAAAGTGTATTCCTCGGAGGCTTGGTAAATTGGTAATGATTAATAATAATGGTTATGATGAGGTTCTCTTTCTTCATCAAATAAGCCTTTGAACTGTACCTACACACTCTTCTCCAAAGTCACCGTCTATGTCGATTCGATACTTTTTAGCCAAAATAGAAGCTTTTCCCCTGATTTCTTCATTGGAAATTGACGATTTGTTTAAAAATCCAAATTCTTCATTAAGGCTGAAATAAACTTCGGACCTTTTATTCAATTCTGAATAAAGCCTGTCAATTACAACATTGAATGTATTAATCTT
The DNA here is from genome assembly GCF_917563875.1 of Diabrotica virgifera virgifera. Classification (NCBI taxonomy): domain Eukaryota; kingdom Metazoa; phylum Arthropoda; class Insecta; order Coleoptera; family Chrysomelidae; genus Diabrotica; species Diabrotica virgifera. The sequence continues at coordinate 18,423,076 of NC_065447.1, read as the reverse complement.
TAAGTCTTCTTTGCCATTAAAGTGGGGTTCAGTGGATTCATCTTCTTTGTCTTCGCCAGGGAGAGCTTGTATTTTCGGTCGTCTTTTTATTTCAAGAATATAGGTTTCATTTTTAGACAACTCTTTTCCTCTTTTTTCATAGGAATCAAAGTTGTCTCTCAGACTCAACACTTTCCTTTAGGGATTTGTACCTACATGTTGCAAGTCACATTCAAGTCTGTAGCAGTCTTTTGCAATGTTTTGCTACTCTTATCAAAACGTTGTAAAATATCGTACCACATGTTTAGTAGAATAGCATTCTCTAATTTGAAAAATTGTTTACTGATTCCATTAGCTTCAGCTCGGCTCAAATTTGTTTCCCCTGTATCGGCTGATATTTTTTTAATTGCATCGTAGTAGCTCCAGTAGTACTAAAATAGCTTTTACACCATCTTGTAACGTGTACTCTTTTTGGAAGGAGTTTCTTTTCGTTATTGCTATTTTTGACAATGTTTTCCAACACGGCCCATCTTGAAGTAGATGCACTCATGAAAACGTAAAACTCTTGAATAAACGTTAATTTTTTATTTATTTATAAATTTTAATAATAATAATTGTATATAAGTATTAATAAGCGGTAATATTTATTTTTGATATGATTAATTTTGGAAAATAAAAATTACAGTCGGAAAAATGAAAGAATACCCATGAACGAACATATAAAACACGCTGTATTTCCCTGTCACCGTGTCACAAAGAAAATTGCCCAGCGCAAGTACATGTAATAATAACTATTACATGTACTTGCGCTGGCCAATTTTTTGTGTGACACGGTGACAGGAAAATACAGCGTGTTTTATATGTTCGTTCATGGGTATTCTTTCATTTTTCCTACTGTAAATTTTTTTACCAAAAAAGTTTTTTTACAAAGAGCTGCGGCCCCCTTTTGCTTGCGGCCCTAGGCCGCGGCCTAGTCGGCCTAGTGGTAAATCCGGTCCACTGCCAACAAAATACTTTTAAACAGCTGATATTGTACGAGAAAACAGTTTCAAAATGCTCTATACTATACTTAATTTAGTATAATCTAGCAGGAACCACACAAACACAGAAGAGGAAATGTTGCGTAGTTGTTTGTTGACAAATGAAACTTATTTATTAACCCCACGCATTCTTAATATCGAATATGAACCACAGCACGTTCTGGTGTGTATATTGTGCTCAAACTGATTATCGTCATGCAAAGACGACTCTAATTTATATCAAGATTTGCCTCAAGACCTATATCCGTCTAAAATCCTTACAATTTATCTCTTCGTTTCAGGCGCGGATCCAAGGGGGGTCAATGGGGTCAATTGCCCCCTCCTTGAGACTTCGCCTGGTGTCGCCTTTTTTTAAGAAAGAGATAATTACGATTGAAAATAAATAGAGTTTTTTGTCCTGTTGACAACTGAATAACGGAATGAAACATAAAACAGAATTCCTTCTCCAAAGTACGTGTTCTCGGTCTTACTGTATGGTGTCGAGTCTTGGACTGTGAATAAAATCGATCTACTTACCTAAATCGTCTTGAGGCTTTCGAAATGTGGTTCTATAGAAGAATTTTAAAAGTATTTTGGGTGAAGAAGATTCGAAACTCCACAATACTAAAACGTCTCAGCAAGACTACTGAGATTATAGAAGGCATCAAGAAGAGAAAAGTGGAGTATTTTGGACATGTAATGAGAAGTTAAAAATATAGGTTGCTACAAAATGTTATGCAAGTGAAAATAGAAGGCAAAAGCATCCAGGACGAAAAAGCACTTCGTGGTTGATTTAGGGTGGCAGTGAATAAAATTAAGATAGCTATAGTAGTAACCAACGTTCTGAAAGGACATGGTACATGAAGAAAAATAAAGTAACAGCCCATACCGAAAAAGAATCCTGCGTACGCGAGTGACGAGAAATTTTTTTTTCATTGCCCCCTCCTTGCAAGGTTGCTGGATCCGCCGTTGCTTCGTTTGATTTATAGTCCAGGGCGCATCTGTTTTGATATGGACGTTGAGAGGTGACTCATATTTTTTTGCAGAAATGGCTTGGAATTAACTCATATAATAATAATTGAGTTATCCTTCCACTCAAAAAGGTCCGGAACATTATTTAAATAATCAAAATGTCAAAAAATGAAGGAAAAATTCGATTTTATTCTTCGTATTTTGATTATGTATGTATACACCGTTCTTAGGCGTCAACGCCCTTCGGTAGGGATCTATGGAGGAGTATCACCAAGCCGGAAGCCCTTATTCCTTCCCGTACCGCTCCTCCATAGGCCGATCAGACACGCCAGTTTATTCCAGACCAAGCCGTAGACTCTATTGAGTTTTATACTACGGCGTTGGCCTTTTATAAATTTCATGACCTAGCTGAGGCTCGAACCAGCGACCGCAAATCGCAAATCCACTAAACTTGTCGATCGACTGAGCCCCAGCTAACTGGACCGTCAAGACCGACTATTTTGATTATAACTTTAAAAATATTAATTTCCGAGGAAAGTTGCACTAACATAAAAGTTGCGCAATTAAATTTCCTACAGTATAGGATTGGTTAAAAATTTTAAAAATTGTCACCCTTGTTGCAAAATAGCAATAATTGCAAAAAAACCATAAGAAAACAAGTATTCGCATTTACGTTTTTCAACCATTTATGCTACCCTTAAGACCTTCATATTTAACCCAGAAAAACTTTATGATATAGTAAAAGAATACTGTAAATTTCGTTAAGATCGGTTCATCAGATTTTGCAAAATAAATATTGCAATCCAGCTTTCGCAAAAAATGCATTTTTTCAAAATGTTGCAGAACTGAAAACAAAGCAGACAGCAAGTTGAATTTTTTTTGCATATAGAAGAATACTGTACCTTTCATTTTCAATTTGCAAAATTAAAATCGGTTAACTACCACGGCTTCAGAATTTTTTTAAATAAACACTAATTTTGGGTGCTACACGCAGGACAGCGGATACGTTTGCTCAGATTGGGCATTCCAATGACCTTTCAAAAATTATCGAATATTGCGGCTACCGAATATTGCGAATTTTTATCTAATATATTATTTTCTTACTATATATTTTGTTGTATTTTAATATTTTAATTCCACAAAAATTAAACTAATTTGAATATTGTTTGTGAAATATTGTTTAAACATTTGCATATGTTTAAAAATAATAGACTTTTATTCTCTAAATTAAAATATATGAACAAAGAAAGTTTTTGCTAAAAAAAGTATTATTTCAAAGGACAGAGTATGTGTTTTTATTTTGCAATAAACAAATTTATTTATTTATATCGAAATGTACTAAAAATTAAAATTTATCAATTATTATCAAAGGTCGCTGGAATGCCCAATCAGAGCAAACGTATCTGCTGTCCTGCGCGTAGCACCAAAAATTAATGTTTATGTAAAAAAATTCCTGACGCCGTGGTATTTAACCGATTTTAATTTTGCAAATTGCAAATGAAAGGTACAGTATTCTTTTATACGCAAAAAAATTCTTAACCACAAATTTTTAACCTGTTCAACAATTAAAACTTCCCCAGTTACAGTGTTAAGCTATGTGTAGAGACCGTTAAGCTATTAACAAATTTTCAGCTGGCTATTAATCAACTTTTTTTTTGGTACGCAGGATCAAGGTCTAATTGCAACCCGTTTAAGTCAATTACTCAATATAACTCTCATCTGAGTATCTGATGGTATTTATCAGTTTTCCATTAATTTTTAGACCAGATTTCAAGTTATGCAAAGTACTTTTAAAGATTCTGTCTGAATATCAAATAAACAACAGTGACAGCACACAACCCTGTCTGACTCCCTTTAGAAACTTACATTCCTGTGTCGATTTACCATTAATATAAATGGTTGCTGTTTCACACCAACATGATTTTTCAATGATCCTGACGTCGCGTCGGGGCTGTTAACACATTCGCTGCCGATCACGCACCAGCGCGTGATGTGGTTACTTCAATTAGGTACCGTTCACGCGCCAGCGAGTGATAGAGTGACTTCAGTCAGGTGCCGTTCAACAAAATAGATCCTAACCGAATTCCATCCTCTTTGATAGGCAGCGAATGTGTTTAGTCCTTTATCTCTTAATAGTTTAGTTAAATTATCCAGTGGCGGATCCAGGCAGGGGAGATGGGGGCGATCGGCCTCCCTCTCAAACCAAGTAATTTAATTTTTTTTAATTACATATAAAGATTATATAAACATTAATTTATTTTTATCGAAATTTAGCCAATTTGTCCCCCCTCTTAACGATGCTGGATCCGCCACTGAAATTATCGCGATGTACTGTATCAAATGCCTTTTCATAATTATTAAAAACCGGAAAAGATATTTTTTCGTTGATCTCGACATTTCTGTAGAAAAACATTCATTGCAGAAATACCTGTTTTATCGGTAAGAAGCTGTCCTTTTGGATGACATTTATTGAAATTTACAAGTTATGATGTTGAATAATCAGCTCAATTAGATTAATATGACAAATTAATGAAAATGTTGTATTAATTAACGAAATTCCAGTACATACTTTGAGTTTTTGTACAAAATGTTTAAATGAAAATTACTCGACAATGCGAGTTAACTTTCAAAAGTGGTTAACACTAATATAGTCAGCGTCCTCTAACTCTAATTTGATTTACGCAATAGCTCTGCAACTGGACGTATTTTCCAAGTAGTACAGTGTGATAATTAAATTAAACAGTAGCGGCTTGTCAAAGGATAAGGGAAGTTTAGCCTCCCCGTAAATTTTTTACACACGCTACACTGTTTTGTTTATTTTGAGTCGCGAAAAACAAAAAGCACTCTTACTATTATACAAAGTGTAAATTCCAGACTATCACTATATTTCCGTACGCACGGAGCATTAGCATTGGAACGCATGACTGCGGTCTCAGTTTTTTCATTATTTTTGTAGTCAGGCCCCTAAAATGAGTTGTCCCAACATGCATATGGGAGGCTAGCGGTCGGATAGCCTCACTTGCTAATGCTCTGCGCGAAGCTAGGACAAATAATCCCCGGACAAATAATCCCGGACAAAGAATTCCCACAAATTATCCCTGGACAAAAAATCCCGGGACAAATAATCCCCGGACAAATAATCCCCACAAATTTTTTTGGACAAAATATCCCCACAAAGTATCCCGGACAAAAAATCCCCAAGAAATATTTGCTGTCGAATAGTTCTCTAAAAGTTTTCCCGAAATTTTACCAAAGTTCGAATTCCAATTCCATGCTGAACTTCAAAATTTACATGGCAGAAGAGTGTGAGTTTTTTTCAAAAATCGTGGAAGATAACATCTATGGGGAATGAGCTAAGGACCCGTTCCCATGACAGTCGCATGTCGCATATCGCACGTTTTGATAACGCGCGATTACAACTACATACCTACATACATTTTACTTGAGACCGTTCACATGCCAACGCGCGTTTTAATGACTTTAAACGCGCGTTAGCATGTGAACAGTCTTCAGTAAAATGTATGTAGTTGTAATCGCGCGTTATCAAAACACGCGTTAAGCGCCTGTCATGAGAACGGGGCCTTAGCTCATTTCCCATATCTTCGACGATTTTTGAAAAAACTCACTCTTTTGTCATGTAAAATTTGAAGTTTTCACCCACAACACTCTTATGGAAAAGTGGTCCCGGTCAAATTTGATGAAAGTTTGGTCAATGATATTTCTTGATGTGTAGATTAAAAAAGTCCATGGCACCTGGGTCTGAATAACTACTATTCTCGAGTTACAGCCTTCTGAAGTTATTGGATTCGGGTGCTCGGTTTACGTTAAATGCACTAATTCACGGTCAAGTGAACGAAAATATTTATTATTAGAAGAGAAACTCATGTTCGTCGTACATACTTGCGTGTTGTATATGAATTTGTGGTCAAAAATAGTTGGGTCATATTTTAGTCTTCAGAAAACCTCCGAAAAGTCTTCAGAAAACTGAAGAAGTGCGCTATAAAATGTGCTGCTAGATCGATATAAGCATTATCATGTTTTCATGAATGCTTCTCAGTTATGCAATACCAGCAAAACTGCAGTTCGGCTTTATCTTTAGAAAATTACTGAACAGTGGCGGATCTAGGGGGGATAGGAGTAATTCCACCGGTAACATGTTCCAGAATTAATGAAATAACTTTATTTAACGAAAATGAACGAGATGGAGCCATCAAAACACATTTATAACCAAAGAGCGGATAGTGTGACGAAAAGACTTAAGCCCAGAGCACGGGCGCCCATATAAAAATTTTTAGGGGGGTGGCAAACGTGAAGATGTTGCACATTATATTTTGTATACTTTGAATAACCATATATAATTCAAAGCACCCGAAAAGCCAGGGGGGTCACGCCCCCCCTGCCCATGGGTATGGGGGCCCATGGCCCAGAGTACGATTTAAGGACCAGAGAAAATGAGTTACGGGTGTTAAGAGTACGAAATTGGAAAAACCAAGGCGGAGGATATAATGGAATGGAAACTGATTCTCGAACAGACCGAGGTCCACCAGGGGTTCTACAGCCAATGATGATGAGCTTTTTAATACAAAATATTATGGAGAATAATTTTGTAGGGTTATTTTTATAACAACTAATATTCATACTTAGGTATAATCACATAGAAGAAATGGTCAATGGAGAAGGCTTCATAATCATGATTTTGATAACTTTCCTGTTTTCGACTTAGACTACCTAAAAGACCTTACGATTGGGATATATCAAATTAAACTGGCACCATCTTACATACAAGATAAAATAATAAGAGGAAACGACGAAGAGTTTCAAATTGATGAGAATATGGATAAACCGGGATTCATAAGAGTTCGAATGTTTTCTAGGTTTCGGCAAGCTACAAAACACCAAGTATTCATTTCCTATACGATTGATGAAGATAATGATGAAGATGAGCCTGTAGAAGAACCGATTAACGGGTACTACTGTACCTGTCAATCTGGTGAGAGAACTGTAGGTACTTGTGCTCATATCACCAGTGTGTTATGGTTTTTAGGCTTTGCAAGACATCAACCCAATGTTAAGTATCCTGATAGGTCGTTAGTTAACACGACGTATGCAAAACCGAAATCCAGGAAATCGGAACAAAGAGACGGAAAACAGCGCAACAGGTGAAGGAAACGGGAAGAAGACCCGAAGACGTGGAAGAAATGGGTAAAAGATGGTTAGGTGATAGCAAAGATCGACTCTCTTATTGGGCATAAGGACAACGAGAAGAAGAATAAGGAAAACAAATGTAATTAAGTTTTAATATTTCGTAATTTTATTTCTGTTTTCAATAAATAAAAGTTCTGTTAAAAACATTGTACATACCTTCTTTACATACTTTTTGAATACCTACGTTTTTAATTGCGGCTCGCGAAAAATTTTAACTTGTGAAAAGTGGCTCTGGCTATCAAGGAGCTTGGCCACCCCTGTATTATATTATGAAATTATATCATGATGATATTATATTATGATGAAATGTAAATAAAAATTGGTCAAAAACAAATGGGCATTAAATTACATTTTTTGGCGCATTTTTTTGATAGTGCAAATTTGTCTAGATATTTTATAGTTATAGCCTCCCCTGTTATAAAAATCACGGACCGCCACTGGAATTAAACGCCTTTTTATGTTTCAGGGTCTAATGATTGCTCTGTTTTACTGTTTTTTAAATACGGAAGTTCAAAATTCCATTAGACATAATTTCGATCTCTGGAAGGATAGAAGGTCATTGGGATCTCATCGTTTTTGGTCAAACTCAGCACAACGTCATCATCGGTAATTATGAAGTTCTATCATTAAAGATTTCAAAAAATAAATAAAAAAATGTTATATAACCATATAGATGGTCTGATATGTCCACCGCATAGGTCCCACGAAAAGAAAAACACGTTTTTCTTAAAAATTCTTTTATTTTATTCGATATAGTCTCCTTTAAGATCAATACAACGATTCCAGTGATTTTACAACTTCTTTATGCCGTCTGAATAATACGATTTTGAAAGCTCTGCAAAATAGGTGTCTGTTTTGTCAATTATTTCTTCGTTCGATGTGAATCTTTTATGTACGAGCCGTCTCTTTAGATTTGGGAACAAATAATAATCAGAGGGGGTCAAATCAGGACAATAAGCCTGATTGGAAAGCAATTTGAAGCCCAACTCATGAATTTTTGACTTTTTCATAAGCGCTCTTATGAGCCGGTGCATTGTCTTAGAAAAACAATACTTTTTCTTCGGCATATATGGGATCGTTTCTCACCAAGTTCCTATTTCAATTTTTCTTTCAATATTCAATTAAAATTATGTCTTTGCAAGCCTAAAATACAGAGGCCAGACCCTTTCCGACCCATTAAGCCACTTTTGGCTGCTTCGAACTACTTTTGTCGGCATCAGTCCACTACCGTGCGTTATTCTGTTCTCTGCTTTCCATATCCAGTGGATCCAGATTGCATCAACGGTGACCAATCGACGCCAAAATTCCGACGGATTATTAGTAAAGGCGGCACTAATAGGCAGGATAATTTTTTCATGTTCAAAACTTTGTACAAAATATGGCTAGTGCCCTTTTTAGTTATTCTTGTGGCCTCTGCCAATTCAAGCACCTTCACTTTACGATTCCTAGGACCTTCTTCATATTTTCCGGTGTAACTGGATCGGAAGGCCGTAACTACCATTGGGGCAACCGGGGCAGTGCCCGGCATGGGGGGCCCCGCAGGGGCACCCGTTTGGTTGGCAGTACATATACCGGGTGTCCACTTATATTTTCCCCCATTTTAACTGCCTATAACTTCGCAGTATAAATATGCGGTTTTCGCTGAAATGTTTTATTTTAGTAAAAGTTTTGTCTGAAAGGATTGAATTTTTTATATCGCTTTCAAATACGAAAATAAAAATGGCGAATTTTTGAAAAAAAACGTTGTTGACTTTTTTTTAATGGAACACCCAGTATATTTTTTTGTAAATTGAAAGAAATGTCATTCACCTATCCAGCGATATAAAGTTTTTCAAAATCGGTTGTCAAATCACTGAATAATTAATTTTTAAAATGAGAGGTGCAACGTGGATATCACATACCTAAATACCATAACGAAGCAAATTGATATTATGTTGTGATTTCCCCATTGCATTTCTCATTTTAAAAATTAATTGCTCAGTCATTTGACAACCGATTTTAAAAAACTTTATATCGCTGGATAGGTAAATGACCGTTTTTTTTTCAAGTTACGAAAAAATATACTGAGTGTTTTAATAAAAAAGTCAATGTTTTTTTTTGAAATCCGCCATTTTTTATTTAAAAGCGATTTAAAAAACGGTCATTTACCTATCCAGCGATATAATTATTTTTAAAATCGGTTGTCAAATGACTGAGCAATTAATTTTTAAAATGAGAGATGCAATGTGGAAATCACATAACATAATATCAATTTGCTTAGTTATGTTATTTAGGTATCCACGTTGCACCTCTCATTTTAAAAATTAATTACTCAGTGATTTGACAACCGATTTTGAAAAACTTTACATCGCTGGATAGGTGAATGAATTTTCTTTCAATTTACAAAGAAATATACTGGGTGTTCCATTAAAAAAAAAGTCAAACCTTTTTTTTCAAAAATCCGCCATTTTTATTTTCGTATTTAAAAGCGATATAAAAAATTCAATCCATTCCGACAAAACTTTTACTAAAATAAAACATTTCAGCGAAAACCACATATTTCTATCTTGAGCCGTTTAGAAGTTATAGGCAGTTAAAATGAGGGAAAATATAAGTGGACACCCGGTATTTTAACGAGGCCAAATAAACTTTTCAAAGTATTTTCAGTCAAGTTCTACTTGGAGTTGTCCGGTTGTAATAAGTACACGGCATATTAATTCTAATAACGTCAATGATCAATTTTAACCTGTTTCACCTGCACCATTATAAAAAATTTTGTCTCAAAACTCCATGAAGTCACCTCATTTTCTTCGCTTTCAAGCCACAAAGCAGCTCCGTGTTTTAGGCTTTTCATAATTTCTTTTCAGGCTTCAAAAATCTGCATGTTGGAATTTGTTATTTAAGATTTTAATGAAAAGTACCAGATGTCGTTCTCTAATATCCCCGCCAAATTGGATTCTGCTCTCATTAAAGCTGTATACAATTACTTCCCGACGGTCTCCCCCTTTTTGACATTTTCCTATCTCCTATCTCAATTTTTGTTCCACTTTTTCCATGTCGAATTTTAACGTATTCTCGAATTTTTCTTCCGCCTTTTCAATATCCTGTATCTCCTCAGAAATCTGATTTACCTACCTATGCCTGCATTTTCTCTAAATAAACCTTCATATCATCATATTTTTCCATGCGGTTGTGAAGTTTCAAGATATTTTCTTCTTATTGTTCATTGTTTCGTATTGCTGTTCTTATTTCTGTTGTTCTTATTGTTTTATTATATTATCTCATTTTGTTTTACCATCTGTTCATTTTGTTGTTTTTTTTTAAATCCTAAAGCGTTTTCTTGTCTTTCTGCTAATAGCCTATTATCTTCCATTTGTCGTTTATTCTTTCATGACTCGTTTGTCTCTATAAATCCCTTTCTTGTCTTTCTGTTTGTAATTTCTCTTCTTGTTGTGATTTCATCATTTGGAACAATTGAATCGGCCATTGCGAAAACAACCTAAGTCCATATTTTGGGTAAAATGACGACGCTTTTCGACGCCATGAAATTTACATTTAAACATATAAACATTTAAGCCTTTTTGCCTTTCAAAAAGATTCATTTATAACCCATAAAATTTATATAAAATATAGTAGGTATTATCTCGGAATATCCAACTATTAATAAAAAGATTTTCACGTTTCCTGAAAAATTTACACATTATAACATGTATTGTTTTCGCAATGACCGATTCAATTGTTCAAACCTTGCTTATGTTTTGAAGTGCCTTTCAAGTCTAGTTCTGACAAAGTAATAAAAAACTTCAGTCATGGAATGAATTAGGTAAAATGCGTTTTCAAGGGGTTAAATATTAAACATTTTTCCGGACTCCACCTTCCGCTGAGGGATAAACCCCTAGACCCCCGATAGAGGGCCCACACATCACCCCAACATCGTACTTACGGTCCTGTCCTGCGTCCAGTAGCTACGTGGTTCATCCAATGTAAATACACGGCCACTAAGAAACTCCTGGAACCAAAATTTGACATACCTATTTATTTTTATTATAAAATATGAAGGGTCATTCCATTTCAAATCACTCAATTTTGGAGCAAAAAAAATTTTGGACCTCCGATTTGTCTGAAAATTGGTATATAGCTTCTGCGGGACGTAAAAATAAGATATTTAAGGTCAAAAAATCTTCTTCTTTTTTTCTCAAAATGTTATTTTATGCGATTTTACAGTGATTTGGTGTTTATTTATACAAATTTGCATTTTCTATCGTAAAGTATCAATGAAAAACATATCTAATATTTTAATAGAAAGGACTCAAAAATGTCATTATATGGCATTATAACAAGTTACTTTGATTCAAAACAAGCTTTTGATCAAATTTTATAGTGTAGAAAACGTTAAAATACCGTTTTTTACATTTTTCTCCATTCCCAAAATACATCACAATCGATTTGGCTGAAAATTTGCCCACAGATAGACAAAACATAGGACTTTAAGTGGTGAGAAGGATTTGAATTATATTACAATACCAAAAAAGTTACATGCAATATTATAGTCAAAAATATAGGCGTCTACTGTAAGTAAAATTAACTCAAAAATATCGACCTCACGACAAAAATTGTTAAAAAGAAATTGTAATCATTGTAAATACGATTTATTTGGAACAATTTCAGTTCCTACCATTTTTGTCGAAAAGTTAAAAATGGCGGAGATATTGAGCCAAACAGGTTCTCCTTTAAAATCAAGATGGCGGCTAACGTAACGGAGGAATTCATTCGTGATTTTAAATTTAGGCTACTATTGACTCCCTTAAAGATCAGAAAAATAAAATTTTGGGCAGCTCGGCATTCAAGGTCAAATGCTATCCCAACTGGACTAATATATACTTTTGAGTCTGATATTACTGCATGTAACTTTTTTGGTATTGTAATATAATTCAAATCCTTCTAACCACTTAAAGTTCTATCTTTTGGATATCTGTGGGCAAATTTTCAGCCAAATCGATGATGATGTATTTTGGGAATGGAGGAAAATGTAAAAAACGGTATTTTAACGTTTTTTACACTATAAAATTTGATCAAAAACTTGTTTTGATTCAAAATAACTTGTTATAATGCCATATAATGACATTTTTGAGTCCTTTCTATTAAAATATTTATTATGTTTTTCATTGATACTTTACGACAGAAAATGTAAATTTGTTTAAATAAACACCAAATCACTGTAAAATCGCATAAAATCACATTTTGAGAAAAAAAAGAAGAAGATTTTTTGACCTTAAATATCGTATTTTTACGTCCCGCAGAAGCTATATACCAATTTTCAGACAAATCGGAGATCCAAAATTTTTTGCCTGAGTGATTTGACATGGAATGTACCTGAAACATGCTTCCTTTTTTAAAAGTGTTGTCTTTGCACAAACGTCATAATAATTATGCTATATAAATGCAGAATATTTTTATTTATTTTTTGAGAAATTGTTTGATATAAATTTCTGGATCAGTTAGTACATGTTTTCAGCAGGCATACCGAATGGACACTAGTCAATGCTGATGATATTGAACAACCACCAGCAAATCAGACCCAAATTACAAACCACGTAGATGAAAACCAAAGTGTTAATACAAATAACATTCAAACAACGCGTTTTGGTTCGATTTGAAATGGATGTAAAATGGAAAGCAACCGAGATGTGCCATACTGGGGATGACGTCACGAACTTCGTTTTTTAGCTTTATATTCGTGTATTGATGCTAAACCAACCAAATAGCGTAATCTATTTAACATTTTATTTTTAAATGTTTTTGTAACTATATATTGGGTAGTTTTTAGTTGAGTATAAAGAAAGAGTTTTGCAACGTATGCAATAGCTCTTTTTGTCTCGAATACAATAAAAGTAAAGTACTATTACTATAGGGTCAATCCATGCCAAGTGGTCCAATATAAATTAAGTTGGCTGTTGGCTATTTTTAATATTTTTTATTTTTCTACCTTCAGTCTATAGAGACTACAGAATTCCATTTATTTTATTTTTAAAAAATTTAGTTTGCCGATGACGGCCGTTTTTGTTAAAGCGTGTCGATCATTTTCACGGAAAACATGGCTTCGCTCTTTAGCCAATATTTTTACAGAGGTTTGTCCTAGGACAATAAATCAAAAACCAAACTTTTTAGAAAAGTACGCTCTAAAAAACCGGCCTATAATAGCTATTTGTATAACAAGGGAGGAAAGTGCTACTTTTCCTCCCGAGAATGAAGTTTACTGCCCGAGGCGTAGCGGAGGGCAGTAATCATTCAAGGGAGGAAAAGGCACTTTACTCCCATGTTATACATATGATTTTTCCACCTTCCTCAAATAACAAGTCATTTTTTTATTTTTACCTAATTTATTTACGTAACTAACCAACAAAATTTATTAGAACTAAAACTAACAAGTAGGTACAATATAACTGTCAACTGTCAAATATAAGTCAAATTATTAATGTAAACATTGTTAAATCAGAATAACAATTTACTGTTTTTACCATTCTGCAAAATACAGGCTGTTTTTTAAATAAACGTTAAAATGTATAGATACTTACGTAATAGAAAATAGATATTGTACAGGGCGTCAATAAGTTATATTTCATGAATGAAATACCATGACGTCACTTTTACTTTTCCTCCCTAGGGAGGAAAAATATTTTCCTCCCTAGGGAGGAAAAGTACAACTTTGCTCCCTACAATCAGGTCCGGAAAAGTATACTTTCGGTAGAGGTAGGTGGAAAAATTATTTAATTTCAAACTACCCTTAAGGCCTTAAATGAACCTCAAAGTTTGAAAAGGTAAACTGATAAAATTCCATTTTCAGCATTTTCGTAACAGCATATAAGGCAAGCCGATAATGGTTTCTAATTTTTTTCTGCAAAAGACATACGTAAATACTTTAAATAAAAAAAGTTTGAGCTTTGCGACTTGGGTAAATTTTTTCAAAAAAAATCTCAAAAATGTCATTTTTTGAAAAATCTCAAATTTTGACCCCTTATTATATCTCTGATGGGCACATCTCTGATAGCCCATAAGAATAAGGAGTAAAAATTTGTAGTTGCAGACTTACCTCATATATAGGAGTAACAATCCTGAAAAAATGGTCAAAAATCAAAATGGTCAAAATTTAAGCGTTTGCGGGCTAGGTAATTAAAATTCAAATAAACTGTCTAATGAAATAAAAATTAATCTATTTTCACCAGATTTCACAATGAATACAAATTTATACAGGGTGTTCCAAAGAAAAGAATTCGCGACCTTGATATTTGTCAGTTATTAGATTTTAAGGGAATGCCGAAACAGGTCGATTTTTATTTTTAAATTACCATTTTTTTTTATATATATTTCATAGTCTCCATGACGTCATCCATCTGGGCGTGATGCCGTAATTGAGGATTTTTTTAATGGGAATAGGGCTCGTATGTTATCTCATTTGAAAGATTGTTCAATTCTCAGTTCAGTAGTATAAACAATAATATAATTATTTATACAGGGTGGCCAAAAAATAATTTTTTAATTAAATTAATTGACACAAAAATAAGAATGTATGTAATTTATTTAACTCAAAATACATTTTATTCCTGTCATAAAATAGAAAAAAATATATTATTTGGTAAATAAACATTGCTTTTCGCTTAAATTAAATGTTCAAACTGTCAAGAGGTAGGTGAGAGGCTGTTTGTGATTTAATTTAAGCGAAAATAAATGTTTATTTGTGAAATAAACATTTTTTCTATTTTCTGACAGCAGTAAAATGTATTTTTAGTTGCCACAAGACCCCTATTCCCATTTAAAAAAATCATCGATTACGTCATCACGCTCTGATGGAAAACATCACATAGTATGAAATATATCCCAAAAAGTTGCAATATGATAAAAATAATAATGGACCTATTTCGGCATTTCCTTAAAATCTAATAGGTAACTATTGCCAAATATCGAGATGGACTCTTTTCTTTGGCCCATCCTGTATAAATTTGTATTCATTGTGAAATCTGGTGAAAATACATTAATTTTTATTTCATTAGAGTTTATTTGAATTTTAATTACCCTGCCGCAAACGCTCAAATTTTGACCATTTTGATTTTTGACCATTTTTTCAGGCCTGTAACTCCTATACGACGTAAGTCTGCAACTCCAAATTTTTACTTCTTATTCTACTTGCTAGGGGCTAACATTCAACCAAATTTCAAATTTTTTCATCCGTGTCCATCATGGATATAAGGGGTCAAACTTTGAGATTTTTCAAAAAATTACATTTGTGAATTTTTTTTGAAAAAATTTACTCAAGCCTCCAAGCTCAAACTTTTTTTATTTAAAGTATGTACGTATGTCTTTTCCAGAAAAAATTACAAACCATTATCGGCTTGCCTTATGCTGTTAAGAAAATGCTGAAAATAGAATTTTATCAGTTTACCTTTTCAAACTTTGAGGTTCATTTAAGGCCTTAAGGGTAATTTGAAATTAAATAATGCTACAGGCAATTTTTTAGAGCATACTTTTCTAAAAAGTTTGGTTTTTGATTTATTGTCCTAGGACAAACCTCAGTAAAAATATTGGCTAAAGAGCGAAGCCATGTTTTCCGTGAAAATGATCGACACGCTTTAACAAAAATGGCCGTCATCGGCAAACTTAATTTTTTAAAAATAAAATGAATGAAATTTTGTACTCTCTATAGACTGAAGTTTAAAAGGTAGAAAAATAAAAAATATTAAAAATAGTCAAGCAACCACCTTTGGACAACTTGGCTTATAACAACCCTATAACGTCGGTCAATAAGTCCTGGGCCTAACTAGTGAAACTTTTTTTGCAAAAATTATTCTTTATTCATCAAAATAATCTCCTTTAGCGGCGATGCAATCATTCCAACGCTTTTATAATTTTTTTATGCCCCTTTGTAAAACGATTTGTCTTTGCCTTAAAAATACGTTTCATTTTCGACGATTACTTCCTCATAGGAGCGATATCCCTTACCACGGATCATTTTTTAGATCTGAAAAAAGGTGGTAATCACTGTGGGTCAGATCTGGACTATACGGTGGATGCAGACGCAATTCTAAGACGAAATCGTGCATTGTTGACAGGTATATTCTTTACAATTTCCGCCTTCAAATCCTTCAGTAAACCAATATGCTCGTCAATATTGATTGTTTCTCCATGTTTCAAGTAGGTAGTCAATGAAAATATTTCCTTGCGGGTCCCAAAATATATAGAAGACATGACCTTCCCGTCGGTTTGTTGCGTCTTTGGACGGATTTGTCAGAGTGGTATCCACTCATCTGATGACTGCTGGTTTGATTCCGAAATAAATAAGTGATTAATCTATATTTCATCCACTGCGTGACATACCTACGCAATCCACTACGTTTAAACATGTATAAACAGCGCCGAGAATCATCAATCCGCGTTGTTGTTTATGCTCATCTGGTGTGACAAAACCTGACATCCACTTGGAAAACAGCTTTCTCATACCAAAATGTTCGTGTATAATATATGTAGTGAAAACACGTCCCCTTGATAACTTTGGAGTGTCAGCTATATCTTGCAACTTCACTTTGTGATATCCATAATAATTTTCAACGTTTTTTCGATATATTTGGGAATAACAGCATCATTTGTCATCATTATGTCATTCCAGAAAGCTCGGCATCATTGGTGTCGTTACGACCGCGTTTGAATTCAACAAACTATCATTTATTAGTTGTAATCGATGGAGCAAAGTCCCGGTAACACTTTTTGAGCCATTACTTAGTTTGGACATTTTTTTCATCAAATAACAGTGATAAAGCAACACACGAAATTTCTGTGTGTCCATCGTTTATGAAAATCGCAAAAGTAGCGTTACCTACTTCAAGCTCTGAATTCGGTAAATAATAATCCGAATAACATGAAATTTTGATACTTAGTATACTTTTGAATATTGACACTATCGAAATTTCATATGGATAATTCATTAGAGTCGCCATCTCATGGTTAGATCCGGAACTTATTGACCGACCTATTAGCTAATTTGAAATGTTTCTTAAGCCAAGCCGCACACCAAAGAAACATGAAACGAAAAACATGAAACATGAAACGAAAAACATGTTTCATGAAACTAAAACACTGCTAAACAAATCTCAAAGTCCGCCTACCAATGAAACGAGTGTGATTCATGCTCATGACACATTTTTATTTTCGGAGAGTTTCATAAATGGCCGGACGTATATTTGTTTAGCAGTGGTTTATTTCCATGAAACGTAATTTACGTTTCATGTTTCTTTGATGTGCGTTCGGGCTAGAGTTCAAAATTGACTACTGCCCGACCAACCATAAATAATTTACTGGGTTTAGAATCAGTTCCTGCATGTAAACTTAAAAAACCGTGGCGTCACATTGTGTGGAATTGTAAGGATGATTCGAATTATGAATTCAATGAATTCGTTTATGATCTAAGAGTCAACAGCTACACTATAAGAGAATATATCGTTTATCTTTTTTAAATAAATTGATGAAACAATCGAGAAGTTGTGTTTTATTCTATATTAAAATGTAAATAATTGTTTATGTATATATAAGTGTTTTTGGCTGAGACACTACCATAGGCGTTTAAGAGGTCCATGAATACAATGTGCAGTTCAGCATTGAATGCTATTGTTTTTTCTATGAGCTGTTTTATAGAAAATATATTTTCAGTACATCAGTGTCCGAGATTAAAACCACTCTGTTCTTCTGAAGTCCGCAACTGTTCCTCCATCCTTTAATGATTTTTCCATAAACCTACCCACAGAATGTACGAGGCATATTCCCCTATATTTATTGGGGTCTTCTCTTCTGGTCTCCCCTTTTTATGGAGCTAAGTGGCCCATTGTTTTCCATTCCTTCCGTATTTTTCCAACAAATAAGAATTTGTTAAAAAATGTACCTATACTTGTTTTAATTCTTGTACCAAGTACGAAGGAGCGTGTTTTAGCAGTTCTGCAAAAATGTCTAAGGGAGTGTTGCTGTTATTATTTATCCTTTTTAGCGCATTTCTCATTTTGTTGTCAGATACATCTGCAACATCAGATTTGTCTTTTTTTCGAAATAGAGGGGAAGTACCTACATAATCTGTTTTTCTTGTAATAACTCATCCATTTGTATTGGTTTTATCTTTACCCCTTCATGGCATGGGTATTGTCTGAAATTTCTCAACGTTTACCACGCTTCTTGCTTTTGAGTTTCCCATTAAGCTAATTATTTTTTTTTTGTTTCATAAATTTGCCTTCTGTATTCTCTTTTATCTTCTTGATATCCTGTGGCATTGATTAATAACTACATAGATACCTCACCTTTAGGTAAAACCGAATTCAGTGTTAAACTCCGCCCACTTACACCTCTTTGCCCCTCAAGTCTAAGTACTAACTGGCTGGATGGTGGCGACATTTATTGAAATTTTTGCCAAGATTGAAAAATAAATTTGAGTCGCTTGGCTAGCGTAATAGACAACGATATAAGGGTAGTATTCAGCATTTTAACAAATAATTTTAACGCGATTGTAATCTCTATTTTGGAATTCCGATTTTACTTCAGATAAAACGCTAAAAATTGATTAATAAAAATAGTGAAGAGGTTTCTTAAAAATTATTTAATTATTAATACACTACAAAAAAACAACAAAATAGAAAATACATAATAAAATTAGCAGTGATAATTCACATGTAAATTATTTTTTACAATTTGTAAAAGAATGATATTTTCAGAACTAATGCGAAATAAACTATTTGAAGTTGATATACAGAATTTCTTTCCAGATCTAACCTATTCACCCCAAGTAAAATATTGCAAAACCTCCGAATTTTAAAGAATCCATTGGATTGGCATGAAATTTGGTATACATATTGTTATATTTCTATTTGATATGAAAATTAAATTTTGATAATTATAAACAGAATTCAATTTAATATAAAATATTTTCAATTTTCTCAACCACGGGCATATAAATTTAGAACAACCTGTATACAACAAATTGTTATATTTAATTTTAAGAAGTGATTAGAAGAAGCATACGAAACTCGGGACAATGCGCTTAGAATAAACAAAGTGAATGGCGCGTACCATTATCGTTGTTCGCGGAAGGTTCGATCATTAGCCTATGCTAAATAAGACTCAGTTGAAATAGATAATAGTTCATTATCGTTGTTCGCGGAAGGTTCGATCATTAGCCTATGCTAAATAAGACTCAGTTGAAGTAGATAATAGGTCATTAAATTTTGTAAATAGTAGAAAGTAATTTTAGAATGGGAATTAACTATTTTTTTTGGAAATCCATTAAGCATATTTAGAAAGATTAAAAATTGGTTTTGAGGAATACTGCGAATGAGAGTTGGTGGTGGAAGGTTGATTTGTGAATCTGGAAGGGATATTTAGAAAGTAGGGGAATGACTGAAAAAGATAGGGCAGAATGTTTTGAGCTGTCGAGAAGTGAAGTCCAGTAGTAGACGGTAGTGTACGGAGAGTGAGAAAGCCGGTGTAGTTCCGTGAGTGTGGAGTATCTATCGTGGAACGAGAGGTAGGCCAGGTCGAGAGTAAAGAACCTCCTTGAGCCAAGAGTGTCCCGGTAGCTGATTGAAGTTTCGAAAAAGGTAGAAACACGGCATCATGACAGAAGCAGGAACGGGAGCTATACGAGCTAGTTTTCAAAGGAGAACATTACTGGAAGCCAGGACGAGGTTTTGATCGCAGCCAAGGATAGCAGGAAACGGGTCTTGTGTGAAGACATTCTCAGTTCACCAGAAAAAGGTCAGTCTCATTTGTTTGGACATGAATGTATGGGTATTTCGTATTAAATACCACATTTAAAATTGAAGAACGTAATCAATAATATCAGAAAAGCTTCATCAAACTTAAATAGAATTGTTGCTAATAAATCCTAATAGTTAAATGTTAATAAAAACTTTCAATTGGAAACCAAAAGGAAATAAGATTCCCATGTGTAAATGTTATGTTTAAGAATAATAAGATATAGCAAATATTAAGCAGTGATTGCCATTTAAATAAAATAAACAATATTTTGATTATAATTGTAACCCATATGTGTGTATTATTTTACTCTTTTCTTTCCTATCCCGATTAGGAACCATTGAGAAATACTTAGAAGCCACGTAAGTAAGTAATTAATTTAGATATGTTTATTGTTTCTAATGAAAAATCATATAACAAGAGGTTGAGTACAAATTATTACACATAAATAGTCGACGCTTAATGGAGATTTAGTTACAATTATTCATTTAATATAAATGAACGCAATCTGAGTGCATTAATAAAAAATGTACACAGTTCCTTAATCTCAGTGGGAGAATGGGTTGTATTTAAAAACAGAAAAAAGCTCTCGGTGTTCTCTACAAATGATCGAATAAGGGGTGATCTAAAACACGAGTATAATGGACATTCCAACAAAATGTGGGAAAGAGTCTCTAATTTGTGTAAATTACATATTGAACAATTTTCAGTTTGGTCGATGTGATACGAAATCCCTTTATAATAAAATTTTATGTAAAGTTTAGAGCAAAGTCTGATTTGTGAATAAAGTCTTGTAATATATATGGGAGTTTTTATTTGTAAATAGCTTTGCGGTTGCCTATTGTGTGAGAAATGTTTATAGTACAAAGAATAGCGAGAACTTGTTAATGCTGATAAGTCATCTTGGAAGAGTTTTTCTTTCATTTTTAATAACAAACCGTTTCTTTGATGCCTCAGTAACCCCCATGATAAATTTTCCCAAGTTTCTATTGCATCAATTTCAGAAAAATAATTTTTTAGCTGAACTACCCAGTTATAATTCTCATTATTGTCATTATTGTTACATAGCTGACGAAGACGGTTATAACAAATTCTTGGATACCTAGAGGAGTCCATAAGTAAAATTCTCTCAAGCCAATTAAGTGATATTTTAAAAATTAAGTATTTTAAGTGAACTTGGCCAACTTCTAGCCTAACATAAGTATTGGGGGTATTTTTTGGTAGATGCAGCAGTCTCTTAAAGAAATTAGTTTGAATTTGTTCTAGAGTATTTTAGTAGCGCAGACCCCAGACAGATATACACTGAGAAAGACAGTTTAAAATAATGGAATTATATAATGTAATTCTCGTCTCCCATGAATTTACTATTGCATTAGACAAGAGGTTCATTACTGCTCCTATAGACTGCTTGGCTCTAGCAATCGTAGTAACGGCCATCTCTCGAAATAACGAGGAACCACTAAACGTTACACCCAGATAATTAAATTTATTAACGCTTTCAAGTTTTTGACCATTTAGTAGGAATCCTCGCTCCTTGGAGAAATGGCCACCCCTCGAGAAGACTAAGATTTTGCTTTTGGAAGTGTTTATAGTCAGTTTATTCTGTGAGGTGTAGGTTTCCAATATTCGTAATTTGCGGGTCATGTCAACTTCTGATTCTCCTAATATTATCAAATCGTCGGCATAGAGTAATAGAAGAATATCAGTATTACCATCAATATCAATTCCCTTTGCCCCTGCCTCCCTAAAAAAGGCCTCCACATCTGAAAGAAAAATTGAGAACAAAGTCGGGCTTAAGCATTCTCCTTGAAGAACACCTTCCGTTATTTTATATTGTCGTGACAATTGTGAATTTGAGCGAACCTGGAAGGTAGCCGATGCGTACAGGAATCTAATTAATCTAATAAATTTAGCGCTAATGCCACACTGAAAAAGTTTGTTCCATAACAAGATATGTTCGACTGAGTCAAATGCTCTTTGGAGGTCTATAAAAGCAGCGAAGACTTTTCTTTTCTTAAGTCGCAGTTGTAGCTGAACAGCTGAAGTGAGGGTAAATATATTATCTAGACAGCCCCTGCCTTGACGAAACCCATTTTGACATTCTGGAATAACGGAAGTATTGTCCAGCCATATCGTTAATCGATTAGATAATATCTGCGTGAATAGTTTAGTTAAACAGTTTACTAGAGCAATGCTTCTGTAATTCTCTGGATCTTCACGGGAACCTTTCTTGTGCAACATTGTTAATATAATATTAGACCAGGCTGAAGGCATAGTTTCGGTATCTAGAATACGATTGTACAAGCAATTTAAATATAATAGCCAATTATTTGGGAGGTGTTTCAAGAACTTAAATGTAATATTATCTAGTCCGGGGGCTTTGCCATTTTTGCATTGTTTTAGAGTATTGCTAATTTCTTCAAGAGATATAGGGGCGTCCAAAATAGGACAACGAACGTCAAAAAAAAGAGTATTATCGACAATTTTCTCTTGCGAAATATTATTTAAAAATAATTCCCACGTGTGAATATCTCACTCTCACTCTCACTAATTTGTACTCAACCTCTTGTTATATGATTTTTCATTAGAAACAATAAACATATCTATCTATCTATCTATCTAAGTAATTAATTTATAATTCGCCCTGAGATTGAAAACATATTGATATGTGATCAGGTTAATTAATTAGATTATTATTAATGAATTGATTAAATTAAATGACATATAAGAATATTATCTCATATCAATAATCAAGATCACATCAACTGTCGTCCAACGTGGAAAGCATGGAAAAGTATTTCTAGTGGCAAATTTGGATAGAAAGAGTAAAGCCGGTATTTGAAAATTTATATGCCTGTGGTAAAAAGTGAGATACTTACATTTGATAACATAAAATTTTAGATCTCTTTAGGTACAAATTTACATAACTGATTTAATATTTTATTTTTACGATATTTACATTTGATATATTTATTGACAATTTATAATATTTGGGTGAGAAAAAGTCGTCTTGGTAACATACTAGTAAAATTTCATATTTGGCGGGGACAGTACTTCTTGAAAACAAATGTCTGTGACAAGAAGCCAAAGCAAAGACAACAAAAAACAAAAAGAACATTCAGATCAAAAGGAAAATTCAGACCAAGAAGATATTTTAAACACAACAATCATGGAAACAGGAAAAAAAGAATTGTCAGAATTAGAAAAGATATTACAACTTATGCAACTCCAGTCACAAAAAATGGATGAAGCAAAACGAACAATGGATGAAAATCAACGTGAAACGAAACAAGCCATGGAAGAAACATCAAAGAAAATGGATAAAGTGGATCAAAAAATGGATGAAACACAGCAAAAAATGGATGACAATCAAAAGGAAACAAAACAAGCAATAGAAGAGAACAATAAGAAAATAGAGGAACGCATAGAAAAGTATGAAAAGGAAATAAAAGGATGTTTGACAACAATGAAAACCGAGATAGAACAGCAAGAAATGAAAATTAAAGATCACATGCAAGAACAAGAAATTAGAATGAAGGACCACATGAAAGAACAAGAAATGAAAATTCAAAACAAAATGGAGGAGTTAACGAATGGCCAGAAAAAGGAACTAGAAAATTTGGAAAATAAGTTGGAAAATGCTATTCAAGTAGACAGAGAAGAAGTGGAAAAAAGAATCACAGAAATAGAAAAACAAGTCACCGAAAACAGGACGCAACAGAATGTCGGAGAAAGAAGAGAAATGGTTATACATAGCACAGATGACGTGAAGATAAGGTTTGGCGGGGATGTAAGAAGATTACACCCAGTGCCGTTCATAAATAGCCTGAAAAAGAAAATACAGCACATCGGAAATTTCGAAACAGCAAAAGAAACTATCAGAAACCATCTCAAATATGAAGCAAGCCTATGGTTCGATAGCAAAGAAGAAGAATTCGGCAATTGGCAACAATTTGAACAAAAATTTTTGAATTATTTCTGGGGAAAGGTCCAACAATTGGAAATTAACAAGGAATTGCAAAATGGGAAATACAATGATAGGATGGGTGTATCAGAAAGGACATATGCTTTGCAAATTTACAATAATGCAAAACATTTACAATATAATTACTCATCGGAACAATTAGTTGAACTGATTGCAAGACATTTCGAGGAAACGCTGGAAGACCATATCACATTGCAAAATTACAAAGACATAGATAGTTTATGCCAATTCCTACAAATAAGAGAATCACGTCTAAGAGAAAGAAAATCAAGAAGGTCGCGAGAAGATTACAGGCCCCGTGAAACACAAGATTACAGAGATAGAAATCAAAATAGGAGGGACTATACAAGACGAGATTTTAATCCCAGAAGGGAAAACGAAAATAGAGACAACGGAAGAGGAAATTATGAACAAAGAAATAGGCAAGGGAATGAGGACAGAAATCGAGAATACCAGAATAGAAACACCACACGCTCAAATCAAGAAAACAGAAATAATGGTAGACAAAATGAACAGGGATATCGAGAAAACCGAAATAGATCCGACAGACCAAGAGAAAATAGAAGAGAAGTAAATAATACCCAGACAGATGAATATGACGGAGAGAGACATTATGACGAAAATATAAACAACGATGAGCAACCGGCGTCTTTTCACGACGGCGCTCACTAAAAACCAAAAATCAAACAGGAATCTTTTGTCACCCCAAGGAGTTTATTAAATTGGCAGGAAACAACGAAAAGAAAAATGGAGTTAATTTAAAATTTGTGGATGGATTTATCAACGAGAAACCAATTAAAATTATGATAGACACTGGATCTGAAATAACATTGGTCAACAGAAAACTAATAGAAGAAGTTAACTTAACAAATTTAATTTACAAAATACCTACGGTAAATTTAGTGGGCGCAAACAAACGGACATTGGCAACTATAAATGAAGGCATACGAGTAATGGTACGACTGGGTAAGAATATGTATGCACTACAATGTGTAATAATGCCAAACATGTCACATGACATGATAGTAGGAGTTGACGAATTGGCAGAAAAACATGTAGTGATAGATTTTAAAAATAATACGATGAAACTAACAGAAGAAAAAGAAAAAGAACAGGACAAGAAACATGAGAAACAAAATACGGACGAATCAGGTAAAGAACAAACAGTGGAAATGAATTTGGCAGCGAAGCAAGGACAAAGAAAAAAAAGGAGAAAAGGTCAGAAAAAGATAAAAGAAAATGAAACCTGTGGCTCCTCAAAAGAAGAGTTGAGCCCAGAAGAAGAAAATTTGAGAGTATCAGAAACAAAGGAAACCTGGGATTCCTCAAAAGAAGAGACGAGCTCAGGAGAAGAAGAAATAAAGCTAAAAAATGAAAGTGAAAAGAATATGATTGAAACAGTGGTATTTGAAGAGGAGGTATATGCAAACGAGGATGCAGAATGCACGGTAAACATGTGTGAAGAATCTGAGAAAAAAGACAGAAAATTGATATGTGGAGAAGGGAAAGAAAAAGAATTGCGGTTGATGTTAAGAAACTACGAAAATTTGATCAATGAGGAAAACAGAGTGGCTAAAAAGTACGAACATTCATTTGAGGTGAAAAACTTGGGAAATTTTCGATCAAAGACTTACCCGATTCCATACAAGTATCGACAAGAGGTGAAAGAAGAAATAAATAAAATGTTGGAAGATCAAATTATCGAAAGATGTGATTCACCGTATGTTAACCCGATTGTGATAGTAAAGAAAAGCAATGGAGAATTGAGATTATGTTTAGATGCCAGGAATATCAACCAGCACACTGTATCACAATATGAATCACCTCTAAACATCGAGGCCATTTTTGGAAGAATCACCGGGTCACACATATTTTCGAAAATTGACTTAAAACACAGTTTTTGGTTGATACCGTTAGCTGAAAAGTGTAGAAACTACACCGCTTTTTCTATTGATGGTATTGTCTACCGGTTTAAGGTAGTGCCATTTGGATTGCAGAGTGCTTGTGCTGCACTCGTCCGAGCTCTACATACCATTTTGAATCGCCATGACGATTTCATAGTTCATTATATCGATGATTTATTAATTTTTTCACAAGATACTCAGAGTCATCTGGAACACATAGAAATAATTCTGGAAGAATTGGACACAGCGGGTTTGAAATTAAACATTGAAAAATGTCAATTTTTTCAAAAAGAAGTCATTTATTTGGGTTTTCAATTGGACACCAAAACAGTAAGATTAGCCGAAGACAGAGTCAAGCTCATAGATGAATACCCAAGACCAACGAATTTGAAAACATTGAGAGGTTTTCTTGGCACGATTAATTATTTTAAAAAGCTGATTCCCGATTTGAGCCAAAAGGAAATCCCTCTGATAAAATTGCTTAAAAAAGGAATAAAATGGAATTGGAAAGAAGAACAGGAGGAAGCTTTCGAAACATTAAAACGAGAATTCGCAAAAGGAACGAAAATATACCACCCCATTTACAATTTACCTTTTATACTCCGAACTGATGCGTCCATACAAAAATTTGCAGGAGTTCTGTCTCAAATACAAAACGACCAAGAAGTGCCGATATGTTTTATATCTCGAGTGACTAAAACACATGAGAGAAAATATAGTGTTACAGAATTGGAGTTTGCCAGTGTACTATATTGCGTAAACAAATTGAGGTTTTACTTATTGGGAGCAAAATTCACAATCGAAACAGACCATGCAGCTTTAGTACATATCATGAAGAATAGATTAGTAAATAATAGAATACATAGAGGCATTCTATTATTACAGGAGTATGATTTTGAGTTCCGATATATAAAAGGAAAAGACAACATAATAGCCGACGCTCTAACACGGGATGAGGACACCGGAAAAAAGGAAACAATTACTCTACAGGTGGGACTAAATAGATTAATACAAGAAGAAGGGATATATTCGTTAAATGAGATAAGGACAAACCAGGAAGACCTAGAGGAAAGAGAGAAAAGAAGAGCGGAAGTAGAAAATAACATATATTTTAAGAGAATAGACGGAAAGGAACTATATTTAGTGACACAAACATTGGCCGAAAAGATAATAAAGAAATTACATGAGGACAATGGGCATATCGGTAGCAGAAAAGTTTGGCTCGTTTTTAGGGAAAATTACATCAGCCGACAGGATTACCGCAATGCAAAGGAAATTACCCAGAAGTGCGATGTATGTCCCCACATAACAATTTCATGTTCTTAGTAGATTCATAGAACATACTTTTCAGAAAAAGTATATACTGAGAATATGCGTAATTACCATTGCGAATGTGCAGAGCACATACTGAGTATATACTACATTACAGTACTTAAACGTTCTATGTATATACTTAGAATGTACTACCGCACTTCTTTTCAGTATATACCAAGAATGTTCTTTTTAGAACATTCCAAGGACGTGCTATAAACCTTCTATGTGTATACTTAGAACATACTACCTCACATCTTTTTAGTTTATACCAAGCAGGTACTTTTTAGAATATTCCAAGGAAGTGCTATAAACCTTCTATTTATATACTTAGAACGTACCTACTACCGCACATCTTTGTATGGGAAGAATATATATTTTTAAGAATATTCTAAGGAAGTGCTATCAAGTGCTATATTGCTTAGAAGTATGTTTTCAGCATCACCTAATGTCATCTTAGGTTCTACTGGT
Source organism: Diabrotica virgifera virgifera (assembly GCF_917563875.1). Taxonomy (NCBI): domain Eukaryota; kingdom Metazoa; phylum Arthropoda; class Insecta; order Coleoptera; family Chrysomelidae; genus Diabrotica; species Diabrotica virgifera. The sequence continues at coordinate 18,395,471 of NC_065447.1, read as the reverse complement.
TCTACCAAATACCTATTATAGTTAGTACCTACATTCTACAATATTACTTAAAAAGTAAGTACATATTTATAAATTTTAGTCATTTATATAAATCATTATATATTTAGCTAAACTAAACTATGCATAAGTAACTAAAATTTATATAATACTTATGTACTTATCTATTTAATGAGTTACCAAAAGAGATTATATTTTATGTATTTTGAAGCACCGCAAACAAAATAAAGATATTACAATAAAGATATTGTATGTATGTTCTTTAGTCCTAGTACTACATCATTCGTCTTCATCCTCAACACTGCATAGATCCATAGTCTATGATACATAGATGATACAAATAATGAAATAATGCCTGTTTTCTTTTTCATATTTTACGGTTTTTTCCTATCCCTGATCCATTCAGGTAAGAAATGGTCAGATGGGGGATATGAATGTATCGATGGAATAACATCGGTGGTCAGTGTTGCCAAACGGAGAGAAATTTCCCTTTTTGCGGGAATTTTCAACATAAAAGGTGATAAAAGGAAAAAGTTAACTCAAAAGGTAACTTATCCATTCCAAATTGTAAAATATTAAGAAAAAATCAAAATATTTGAAAATAATTAAACATATCTTCTCAGATTTTGTAAACAGGAAACAATTTTGTTTTTTTTTTTTATAAAAGTGGCAATTTTTTTAGGTAAGTTGACGGAAAAAGCTTACTCGACGGTTGGCAAGCCTTTGGTTGTGCAGTTTGGCACGTTTTGGTTCTGCGAAATGTACCTAAATTCAAATTCCAAGGATATAAAAATACTCATGATTCATGATAAACTCGAAATGGTAAAGTCATTTCAATTATGAAAACGAATTTTTAATAGTATCTATGTAAACGTTAATACAATTAATGTTCAAACTTTTTTACCATACAACAATTTTGAAATGAAATTCGTCCAATACTACCTAGATACATAAATTTTATTAATTATTCTAAAATATAACGAAGTTGATAAACTTCCTATACTATACATACATATTATTTTTAAGATATTTTAAAAGTATCTACTTATAAGTATGTGTTAAGAATGTACTTATAAGTATGTGCTAAGAATATTCGATAAAGGTATATTCTAAGAATAGTATCTACTTATAAGTATGTGTTAAGAATGTACTTATAAGTATGTGCTAAGAATATTCGATAAAGGTATATTCTAAGAATAAACTTTTACGAATATTCCGAGTTACTACGTACACGAATGTACTCAGTATATTCGGTACGAGAATATACTTTAAAGTATATGCAAAGAACATGAAATTTAGAATGTTTTTTAAGGTACATGCTATGCTTGTACTACGCATATATTAAACAGAATATACTCCGACGAATGTTGGTAGTATATGCTTAGAACATGATACGAACATCATTGTTATGTGGGTCAAAAATATAAGAGTCGGAATTTCAAAAACGAAAATGTTGCCAAAAATATTGAAGCCCGAAACAAACTAGACATTGTAGCAATAGATATGTTAAGCGATCTAATTATGACCACTAAAAGGAACAAACATATTCTGGTAATGGTGGATGTGTTTTCAAAATACGTAAAATTATATAGTTGCCGCACCACAAAGGGGGAAGAAATATTAAGAAAAATCGAAAATTTTATAGCCATAGTAGGAACACCAAAAAAGATTCTACTGGACAATGCAACGTATTTCCGAAATGATCGTTTCAAGGGACAACTTCGAGAACGAGGAATAGAGACAAATTTTGTCAGCATCAGGCATCCACAGAGTAATCCTTCGGAACGATTCATACAGGAAGTGACGAAATTTCTTCGCATTGCAACAGATGGTCAACATCGCCACTGGGACAGGAAAATGGCGGAAATAGAAAGGTATCTAAATACAATTCCGAGCACAGTAACAAAAGAGACCCCAGAATACATCATGAAGGGTGTACTGCCGATAAGGCCATGGGAAGACCAAGAGCCAAAAGAATATCAACAGGTGATTGAAACCGTACAGAGAAGATTACGGCGAAGCAACGAAAAATATATCCAAAGACAGGAACAAAATAGAAAAAGAAGACCAGTGACTTTCCAAAAGGGTGAAAAAGTACTCGTGAGGGCATTACGAGTATCAAATCTTCCTGGGGGCATTTGCGCAAAGTTGATGCCTGTTTTCGAAGGCCCGTACATCGTGAATAATGAAAATGGGATAAATAGTTATGAGTTGAGGCACAGGAACTCGGAAAAGATCCGAGGAATTTATAATATTCACGATGTATACAAATATCACGAATAAAAGACAGAATTACATGAAGTAGATAGTAAGTTAGGGTATAAGACGTAGATTAAAGTAAGGAAATATACAGGGAGTTGGTTTTGCCTCGAGAAAATTTATTTAAAAATGCAGATAAATTTGATCGAATACAAGGCGGGGATTTGTTATATTTCTATTTGATATGAAAATTAAATTTTGATAATTATAAACAGAATTCAATTTAATATAAAATATTTTCAATTTTCTCAACCACGGGCATATAAATTTAGAACAACCTGTATACAACAAATTGTTATATTTAATTTTAAGAAGTGATTAGAAGAAGCATACGAAACTCGGGACAATGCGCTTAGAATAAACAAAGTGAATGGCGCGTACCATTATCGTTGTTCGCGGAAGGTTCGATCATTAGCCTATGCTAAATAAGACTCAGTTGAAATAGATAATAGTTCATTATCGTTGTTCGCGGAAGGTTCGATCATTAGCCTATGCTAAATAAGACTCAGTTGAAGTAGATAATAGGTCATTAAATTTTGTAAATAGTAGAAAGTAATTTTAGAATGGGAATTAACTATTTTTTTGGAAATCCATTAAGCATATTTAGAAAGATTAAAAATTGGTTTTGAGGAATACTGCGAATGAGAGTTGATGGTGGAAGGTTGATTTGTGAATCTGGAAGGGATATTTAGAAAGTAGGGGAATGAATGAAAAAGATAGGGCAGAATGTTTTGAGCTGTCGAGAAGTGAAGTCCAGTAGTAGACGGTAGTGTACGGAGAGTGAGAAAGCCGGTGTAGTTCCGTGAGTGTGGAGTATCTATCGTGGAACGTGGAACGAGAGGTAGGCCAGGTCGAGAGTAAAGAACCTCCTTGAGCCAAGAGTGTCCCGGTAGCTGATTGAAGTTTCGAAAAAGGTAGAAACACGGCATCACGACAGAAGCAGGAACGGGAGCTATACGAGCTAGTTTTCAAAGGAGAACATTACTGGAAGCCAGGACGAGGTTTTGATCGCAGCCAAGGATAGCAGGAAACGGGTCTTGTGTGAAGACATTCTCAGTTCACCAGAAAAAGGTCAGTCTCATTTGTTTGGACATGAATGTATGGGTTTTTCGTATTAAATACCACATTTAAAATTGAAGAACATAATCAATAATATCAGAAAAGCTTCATCAAACTTAAATAGAATTGTTGCTAATAAATCCTAATAGTTAAATGTTAATAAAAACTTTCAATTGGAAACCAAAAGGAAATAAGATTCCCATGTGTAAATGTTATGTTTAAGAATAATAAGATATAGCAAATATTAAGCAGTGATTGCCATTTAAATAAAATAAACAATATTTTGATTATAATTGTAACCCATATGTGTGTATTATTTTACTCTTTTCTTTCCTATCCCGATTAGGAACCATTGAGAAATACTTAGAAGCCACGTAAGTAAGTAATTAATTTATAATTCGCCCTGAGATTGAAAACATATTGATATGTGATCAGGTTAATTAATTAGATTATTATTAATGAATTGATTAAATTAAATGACATATAAGAATATTATCTCATATCAATAATCAAGATCACATCAACATATCTTGATAAAGTGACAGGGAATTTCCAACATATAAATAGTTGAGGGCCATCTGCCTAGGAACGATAGGTAAAAGCTGATAAACGGACAGGATTAGAAAGTTTAAAACATCACTAATTAGATCATATTTCAAAACAAAGTAAATAAGTATATTTGAATGTTAATTATTTTCAAACTAAGATAGTAAAATTAAAATTTTAGGAAAAAAAGATTATTTCTTGTTCTCAAGAAGTACTTTCATTATTGACAATATCGAAACATTGTATTATTAAAAGTCGAGAACAATTAAAAACCACGTTCATGTTTATATGAAAGTACTTTAAAAATGAAGGTATATTACTCTTGAGAAGAATTAATATTTTTTAACAAACTTGGTATAGGACTCATAATATTTGACATCCGATTCTTTCATTTTGAGTTTTAGGACGTGCAAGTTTTTATCAATAATACATTTTTCCCTAAACTGAATAAAAAAGTTTCCATATGATTCCAAGGTTTTAAGACATACTGATATTGTTTTCCTGATATTATAAAATACTTGTTAATATCTACTGTATATATAAACTAAAGCTAATAGTGTAATTTAACATTCAGTTGAGTCCACGATTATTTACCCGTGCGTCATTAATACCTGACGAGATAAAACACATACTTTTGATCTAGCATCATTCTCTTCCACGCATGAAACTAAAAACAAACCAGCTACTGCCTGTTATTAAGTAAAAACACGTGTTTTTTATGAACGCACTAGACTAACTCTATTGCGCACAATAGAGAAAAAATTTTCTAGAGGATTTTGGTTCAGAAAAGATGTTAAAAGATATGACACATTATATTATTTTTGAAGTTCCTCCCACAAACATAAAACTGACAAAATGCTCCACTGAAAGCCGTGTAGACAGTGAATAGTATTTCTCTCTCTTTGATTTTCAAAAACTCTCAATTTTTTTAAAATATTCTAAACCTGCTTTTAAGTTTTCAGTTGACTTGCTTAAAGTTGACATTGGCTTTCTGTTTGCATTACTATCACTACAATATTTGCTGTTAAGACCATCAAAAATATTATTTATAATTTTCAAAAATTCGGCAGTAAGAGAAGCCGTTTTGGTGTGTAACTGCCCTACAGACATTGCTGAGGCAATCGAGTTGGAAAAAATTTGTGCTGCTAATTTTACACGCATTTTTTGAAAATTATTATAGCCACTTTACACCATGCAACTAATTGCGCAATTAATTGCACAGTTTCTTGCAGCAATAGAAATTGCATCGTGTCATACGCGAATTGCACAGAAAACCTGCAACTCCTTGCTGCAAGAATAAGTTGCAGCTAAATAGAACATGTCCTATTTTTCATGCAATTTTTTCTGCAATTTGGTTATATTTTTAGTAACTTTTAAGGCTACAGTGTTTGTTTTTACTTTTCTGCTGTCAACAAATAAAAGATTTTGATGACATTGAACTTCTGTCATCTTAAATTTCAAACCAAATGATGAGCTGGCCAAATACCCAAGTAGGTGGAGGCCAATAAACTGAAGAAGAAGAAGAAGAAGAAATTTCAAACCAAACAATTTATTAACAAAACTAGAGGAACTTTTTACCAATTTCACGCTTCACAGATAATATTATTCAGGTGAATAACTTTAATTATGCAACATAGGGATTAAAAAAAATTATTTTATTTCTTACAACTTGTTTCCTTTTGTAAATGAATAATATGTATTACATACTTGGATTAGGTATTAATTGATTATACTTAATACATAATATTATAATTTTCTCAAATTATAATCTAACATCTTTAATCTAATATCTGATAATTCTACTCAAAAAATTACATTTAATTTGTAAAAACAAACATAACCTAAAATGTATGCTATTTTGTCAAAGTTTCTGTCTATTTCATGTCAGTTTATGCAATTGTTTGCACGGTGTAATCACTTTATTGCAGAAAGTTAGTTGCAACTTATTGCACAAGTTCTTGCGCAATTACTTGCATTGTGTAAAGTGGCTATTAGGGTTTATATGAACGTTTGTCATTTTCACCATGAATCGTGCTCTCACACTGGTTCTATCGATGTTGTATGTGTATTCAATATCTTGCCACGATATTTGTTTAGAATCGGCAAAAAACGTCAACTTTTTGTTAAGAAAATTATTTCTTAGACTTTTTAATAAGTGGGGTGTATCGAACACAGTGAAAATCCTCCGATTTCCTATTTCTATTGAAGGCTGATCCTTACATGCGCCTAACAGCTTAACGCCCGGTTTCATAATCAGTTAAAGTGGACTTTAAGTTTTAAGTTGGTACCCTTGTCAATGCAATTCATATGGGTAAATGTCAACGTTAAAGTGAACTTTAGTTAATGTTCACTTTAAGTTGATTATGAAACCGGGCGTAAATAAAGCTCTATTATTAGATGCTTGATCACACAACACTTTTGGTATATACCCAATATTTTGTAATTTTGAAACAACTTCAACTACAATGTTTTTTAAGTTGTCGCTATGTATTGGACCATTTGTAGCAAGCCGCGTAGCCTTATGTAGCAAGCTTCGCATCATGAAAACCAGACCTGTGTTGGCAAGTTTGTTTGTTCTGTTCTTCCTAAAGCACCTAAATCTTGAAACCCTTCTATAATGTCATCTAATTTATTGTACTCCAATTGTTTTTTCAAAGAAATTTCATCAAACATTAACACACAAATTTTTTCCCACTCATCCATTGTCTCTACTTTTTTCTTCAACTTGTCAATTAAGGAAATGTTTAAACCAGTTCTTAATTTTATGACACGCAACCAAGTTTGAATTGTTTTTAGTGAAGGCAAGATAAAGTTACGAGATCTAATTAAAAATTTTTAACAACTAGGAGACTTATAATAAATGGCCAGAGCTAAATCCTTTTCATTGTGACTCCATTGTGAACGAGTTTTGTATGAAAACTGCATATTAACAAAAGTGTGCACGTATATGCTTTTATTTTCTAACAGTACCTCTATCATGAATTTGGTTGCCGATTTTCTGTTTTTTGTTGTTCTTCTACAACGCTGACTGTTCTTCTGACGGCACTTCTTCTTTAAAGCATTTACTTGATACTCCAATTTTTTTACCTTCTCCGTCAATTCAGTTTCAAGTTTTGTGGGCAAATTAATATCAAAACTGGAAATATCACTGAGACTACTACTTGATCTCTTAGGCGATGGAGTTGACCTAACCATACAATCGCCACTTGTAGATTTTTTACGTTTCGTACCGCAATAAACGTATGTAGAGCATAATACTGGTGGGGTATCACCTAAAATAGGTAATCATTGAAATGTATGTGTAATAATTTTAATTAAAGCAAAACAAGCATCTCCGTTATTTCTGGAGTGATACTAACAACGCATTCATATTTAAAAAAAATCTCTTTTGATTTAATTGTATAAAAAATATATAAATCACTCAATATCAACTGATTTTATATAAAATATATTTTAATAGTATTATTCTCATTGACAAAGCGCATTAGGCAAACATAAAAATATTTCCAAAGTTGAGTACCTACTCACCTAAATCAGTTGCTAACTGTGCAAATTTTAGAGGAACAGCATTTTTCCTTAATAACTTTGTTTGGCCACTTTGGTAAATATGTTCCCCTGCATAATGATGCTGGCAAATTACCCTCTGTTTCAGGTCACTGATATCCATCAATATAATATCAATATTTCCGCAGTTTTTTTGCCAAATTTTTGTGCGCTCTACTAGTCCGTTCTTTAACGGTAAAATATTGCAAAACCTCTAAATTTTATAGAACCGCTTGGATTGACATGAAATTTGGCATACACATAGCTAACAAGTCAAAGAAAAAAAGTGATATTGTGCCGATATGTGCTTTTGCCCTGGGGGTGGTTTTCACCCCCTCTTATGGGTGAAAAAATATTCGTCCAAAGAAAGTCAGGAAATGGATAAACTGGCTAATTTTAAGTAACTTTTGTTCTATAGAGTTTTTTCACTAAGTCAATACTTTTCGAGTTATTTGGCAGTGACTATGTTCATTTTTTCAACAAAATAACCACGCTTTTAGACGGTTTTTCGCAAATAACTCAAATAGTAAGTATTTTGTCGAAAAAACATTCTTAGCAAAAATATAGCCTGTAAAAAATTTTAAAAAAATGGTGTATATATCACGTCTCTACACCTAGTAGAAGCAGAGTTATAGCTAATGAAAAATAGGTTCATATTCGTCAAATTCCAAATGGAATATTTTAACGTGAAATAACCAAAAATGAAGCACATTTCGGGGAAAACTCATTACAACTTATTTAAAGTGTTTAAAAATCTTCATTTTTGTTTTATAAAAAAAAATTCTAGCATCAAAATTAAACAAGTTACGCTCAAAATAAAGTTAGTCCCTTTTGGTTTTGGTAAAAAAATCGAGAAAATCACCCCCTAATTAGCATCTTAAATGAACTTAATCGTTACGACTTCACAAGTTTCTTGACTTGTGTATATATATTGTTTATATGATCTGTAAGTTTCATCGGTTCAAAGTCCTTATTATTGAAAGGGCTGTAGTTAAAAGGGGTTGAACGAGTCACTGATCACGAATGTATGCAAATTTAGAAACACCAAATCTTAAATCAATTTTTGTCTAACAGAAAAACAAAAAAATACATGATATTCAGAAAAGCAAATCTGACTATTTTTGTTTTTCGAGATTTTTGGTATCTCTAACAATTTTTAAGTTACTTTGAAAAAAAGCATATTTTTCAAAATTTAAATTTTTAAAAATTTTACTTTACAGATTATACAGCGTGTCCCGAAAAGATTGGTCATAAATTATACCACACATTCTGGGGTCAAAAATAGTTCGATTGAACCTAACTTACCTTAGTATAAATGTGCTCAAAAAAAAAGTTACAGCCCTTTAAAGTTACAAAATAAAAATCGATTTTTTTCAATATATCGAAAACTATTAGAGATTTTTTATTGAAAATGGATATGTATTATTCATGTGGCAGGAACATCTTAAAACAAAATTATACAGAAGTTTGTCCACCCCATAAAAATTTTATGGGGGTTTTGTTCCCTTAAACCCCCCCAAACTTTTGTGTACGTTCCAATGCATTCATTGTTGTGATACCATTAGTTAAACACAACGATTTTAAAACTTTTTTGCCTCTTAGTATCTTTTCGATAATCCAGTTTTTATCGAGATGCGGCTTCTTTTTTAATATATTTACATAAAAATTTTATGGGGGTTTTGTTCCTTTAAAGCCCCCAAACGTTTGTGTACGTTCCAATTAAACTATTATTGTGGTACCATTAGTTAAACAGTGTTTTTAAAACTTTTTTGCCTCTTAGTCTTTTTTTGACAAGTCACCTTTTATCGAGATGTGGCTTCTTTTTCAAAATATACCTAAAAATGCAAATTATAAATTAATTAAAATAAATTTTCAGATTATTAACAGGTCTCTATAATCGTACTTAACCATATACAAATATGTGGTGGATTCGACAAATATTCAAAATATGTCGATAAACACTGGCTTATCGAAAAAGTACTAAGAGACAAAAAAGTTTTAAAAACATTGTGTTTAACTAATGGTGCCACAATAATAATTTAACTGGAACGTACACAAAAGTTTGGGGGGGTTTAAAGGAACAAAACCCCCATAAAATTTTTATGGGGTGCACAAATTTTACTTAAATTTTTTTATAAGATGTTGCTGCCGTAAGAATGCCACATGTCCATTTTCAATAAAAAATCTCTAAGAGTTTTCGATATATGAAAAAAAATCGATTTTAATTTTGTAACTTCAAAGGGCTGTAACTTTTTTTGTGTGCACTATTGTATATAAGTAAGTGAGGTTAAATCAACTTATTTTTGACCCCAGAATCTGTGGTATAATTTATGACCATTCTTTTCGGGACACCCTGTATAAACATAACATAGTAAAATAATTTTTGGAGCGGTGACGATTAATTTCATTTATGTTGCTGATTAGGGGGTGGTCCTCCCGATTTCTTTTTTGCAAAAACACAAGGGACCAACTTTATTTTGAGCGTAACTTGCTTAAATTTATTGTAAAAACAAAAATAAAGCTTTTTTTAAACACTTTAAAAAAGTTATAATGGGTTTTCCCCAAAAAGTGCTTCATTTTTTGGATATTTCTCGTCGAAATACTCTATTTGAAATTTGAATATGAATCTATTTTTCATTGGCTATAACTCTGGTTCTACGAGATCCAGAGACCTAACGCGTACATTTTTTTTTACTTTTTTATAGGCTATATTTTTGCTAAGAAAGGTCTGGATCCCGCGTATGAAAAAAAAAGTTGATTAATAGCAAGCTGAAAATTTGTTAATAGCTTAAGGGTGTCTAGTCGGACAAACTTTCATATATGGGAACACTGGAACAGGGGCAGTTTTAATTGTGGAACAACTTAAAAATTTGGAACGGTCAGACCACGAAAACGGCACATTTATTTTGTCAGACAGAACAGACTTAAACTCTCCGAACAGAGATTAAACTCTCATGCAAAAATCAGACTGCTATTTATCATCTGTCATAATTCTCTAATAGAATTAATAGAATAATAAAGCTCTATAGAACAAGTTACTTAAAATTAGTCAGTTTACCCATTTCCGGACTTATTTTGGACATATATTTTTTCACCCAAAAGAGGGGGTGAAAGTCACCCCCAGGGGAAAAACACACATCGGCACAATATCACCTTTTCTCTTTGACGTGTAAGCTATACGTATGCCAAATTTCATGTCAATCCAAGCGGTTCTTTAAAATTTAGACCAAAAACCGTTACAGAATGGACTATACGTCTTTCAGGGGAAATTTAAAGAGATATATTATTATTTGTTCCATCGTTTCTTTCAAAACATCCCGCGTAAGCACACTTATGCGTTACAGAGGCCATTTTATCTAAAATGTGAGTCTTTTTTTTAAATGTTGCTATAACTTATCACAACACTTGTCACAAATAATACACCTATAGGGTAAGTTCGGCCCTGACACTACTCCTACCTCCTCGCAAGTCAGAGGGAATGAGAAATCTCGATACGGTTTTCGAGTAGCGCCATCTCGTTGTTGATACGTCTTTCGGTTACCAAGAGGTGAGCTATCTAGAGGAATATTTATAATCAATGCCTGTGGTCAGCCACTTTGGTAAGCTTTCTTCTTTTATTTAGTTTTCTATATTTGTTGTAAACGAATATGGTTTTTTGTTTTTATAATGATCTGGTTATTTTCCCTTTCAAGGGCTTCTGCATTTGTATATCTTTCACCTTTTTGATTTTGAAAAGGTGGTAGGGTAGCACCTTTTCGATTTTATTTTTTCACCCTCATTACTGATTTTTTTGTTGGGAACTGGTTTTTTTTTATAAATATTTTTGAAACTCCAAAGTCTAAAGAAACCTGTACATATTCGTAATGAATACTGGTCACATAGATCAATAATTCCTTGTATTGAAATTCAAAAAAGGATTACTATTTCCGTTTCATTCTTCCAAAAATAGAACTCATGATTTATAAAATTATGAAAAATGAAGGGAAGAAAACACTGTTTTTCTTATTAATACGATTTATTTAAAAATACTTGTGTAAATTTTAAAAATAAAATATTTATATAATAAATACATACCTATAATAACGTATAATACCAATAATGATGTACCTATTCATCAGAATTCAGGCCAGACACATCTAAAACACATGAGTGTTGGAAACAGCAGAATTGAAAATGATCGTACTCAACAGAAGAATCATTAAAATAGCAACGAACAAATCACTAAGCCAAAAGTCACAAAGTGGTAGCAGAAGTATCGGTCGGCCGCGCAAGAGATGATGTGACAACTCACATAGAGGCACAGCAACCCGCCAATGAACAAGCAAAATTGCTTAAATAAAGGAAGAAAACATTACATGCACAGTAAGCCAACTAGATGCATTTTATGACTCAGTCGAAAATTGTCTAAATGTTAGGAATAATTTCACAGAAGTGGATAACTTGTAATGTTTCACTACTTGAAATAAACAAATTACAACCAAGAGACGCTATATAGGGAATCAACCTAAAATTAAAATCCATACTTGTAATGCAGTTCTGAAACTATTCTCTAATGGTGCTTTTGATATTTATTATCGTAGATGGGAATTAACCGTAATATCAGTTGAAAGTATGATTGTTTTGATGTTACGATTTCCACTTCACTATGTGCCAGTTTTTCATACAAAATCTCGAATTTCCTATCATTGCGAGTAATATAGTAGTCCCATACCGGTTTCCAGTACGAACTTTATTAGAATGATTTCCGAAATGTAAATCGAAACATCAAAATCAATGTAATTTCAAATGAAATTGTGAAGAATTTCAATTTGAAATACCAAATAACACACTCTTTTGCTTTTGAGCCAACTGATAACTTGATCTCCAAGTGATCCTTGAAATTATTGTAATTGAATAATATCAGCATCAATCTACAAAAATATTACGGCAGTCCTGTGACCATACTGCAGACTATGGCAATCTGAAACATATCGTAACTGTAAAACAATCATTTACCTAAATTGTGAACATGATTAGAATAATCGTACACTAATTACGCTTAACTCATACTTATTAACTCATTTTACGCATCAACCAATATATTTTGTATATTTAACTATTCATCATCATCCTCATCAACCTGTACCAGTCTAGCAACGAAGCGTGATATAATTTTTCCAACATTATTATTGCATCAACCGTACGTTCGGCCATAAAGTCGATGTCATCTGTGAATCTCAAATGACTGGCTTCTCTCCATTTATAGGTTTGTTCCAACACAACGAAACCGTCCATGTAACGATCACCGTCCTGTGCAGTACCATGGAACGTATTAATTCGTTCCCATGGAACATTAATTTTATAGTAACGTAATCGTTACATGACGGTTCTTCGTCGTGTTGGAACAAACATTATGTTAATACCAAACTCGTTCAGATGTGGCTTCAGAAACTTCGTAAAAGAGTTATGTTGTGAAGAGCTTTGTAGAAACAGCGTCTCCTTGTCGCACTCCTCCCTGTATACAAAATTTGCTTTTTGTTCAGCTAGTCTTACACTAGTCATGGCATTTTGGTAGATATTTTGGATTGTTAGTGTAGCGATGGTCTATTCAGCATTCTGTAATGGTTAATGAGTAACATATTAGGTAAATATAAAATCAAATATATGATCGAGTGTTCCTATTGATTTAAGAGTCCTTTAATAATAAAACAAAGATCGAAACAAATTCTTCAGGTAAAAACATTTTTACTAGCGTGATTGTTATAACCAATTTTTCTTGTGAATTACGTTCAGTAGGTACTATTAAATGTTTTATAAATGTTACATGTTGCACAATGTAATTAATAACAAATCAATATAGTATGTAAAATTTTAAACTGTACCAACTTTTCCATCTTAAATTGCGTAAAAATAATGTTGACAAATTAAAACTAACTAAATAAAAGTTAAATTTGATTTTTTATAGTTCTAGTTAACAAAGGACCCCGCAGAAACCTTATGGGGAATGGCTCTCTGCCAAATGCTCTGAAACTTTAAGTTCTGGTAGTCCTTGATGTGTAGAACAAAATACTCAATGGATACGAGCTCCAAAAAATCATGGTTTTAAGATATAAGCCTCTGAAGTCATAGGTACAGTGAGGACGTTTGAGTTGGAATAAATTTATCTTCTCGAGTATGGGCGACTCTGGTGATAAATTACGAATCAGATCGATTTTTATTTTATAATTTTTTGGCATATACCAAACTGGTAACGTCATCCATCTGAGCGTGATGACACAATCAATGATTTTTTTAAAGAATATGGGTCGTGTAATAGCTCATTTGAAAGGTTATTTAATTCTCTATTCACTAATATAAACAATAACATAATTTATACAGGGTGCCCAAAAATTTTTTTTAATTAAATTGGGACAAAAAGAAGAATGTATATAATGTATTTAATTCGAAATACTGTTGTCCGAAAACAGGAGAAAATGTTTATTTGATAAATAGTTTTTCGCTTAAATTCAATATTAAAGCTGCCACCCACCTGCCTCTTAGCAGTTTGAATATTTAATTTAAACGAAAAGCAATGTTTATTTTTCAAATTAATATTTTTTTCTGTTTTCTGACAGCAGTAAAATGTATTTTGAATAAAATAAATTATATGCATTCTTCTTTTTGTCTCAATTAATTTAACAAAATTTTTGGGCACCCTGTATAAATAATTAAATTAATGTTTACATTATTGAATAGAGAATTGAATAACCTTCCAAATGAGCTATCACACGACCCCTATTCTTATTTAAAAAAATCATCGATTGCGTCATCACTCCCAGATGGATGACGTCACTAGTATGATATATATGCTAAAAATTTATAATTTAAAAATAAAAATCGACCTGATTCGTACTTCATCTCTAGAGTCGCCCATTCTCGAGAAAATGAATTTATTCCAACTCAAACGTCCTCACTGTACCATTAACTCCAGAGGCTTATATCTTAAAATCATGATTTTTTTACGCGCCCATTGAGTCTTTTGTTCTACACATCAAGGACTAGAAACCAAAGTTTCAGAGCATTTGACAAAGAACCATTTCCCATAAGGTTTCTGCAGGGTCCTTTCTGTAGATGTTTCAGCTTTATAATGACGTTGTTATATCTTCAAAGAAATCAAGAAAGAACAAAGGTTTGGGAAGTTCAGATCTACAACGCAAGTTGGGAAGGAAAAGGAAAACTCTTTATAAAAAATAATATATGGCTTAAATACGAATGTCCAGAAAAAGTAGTAAAAATAGTGTGAACTCAACTACTCAACAACACACTCCAAGAAAAAGGTTAAGTGTGCTTACTTTGAGTACACTTGAAGCTGTGAACCTTATCGTTGGTTCATATATAAAATAAAAAAGGAACATTATACTTACGAAACAAGTTGTTTTCCAGGCACCAGCACAAATATTCTATTTTTAACTCTTTTCTGCTCTTGGTAGTTAACTAAGAATTCCATATACAATAAAAAAGTAATGGAAAAAATACCTAAAGGTTGTACGTAAAAATGTATAAAAACTTTTGAAATTATGTAAAAGTATCCAAAATGTGATTACTTAAAATGTCTCAAAACATTTTTGGTGCTTTAGAAAAAATCATCAGTGAGATTCAATAAAAAAACATGCATGCAGTTACATAATGTATGGTGTAAGAACTCTGAAAACAACATTTTAATTCTTATTCTTGTAGTGTCATCTCCTTTAGTTGAGGTTAGAGCGACTAGGGTGGCAAAATTTAATTTTAGTTCTTATATTAAACTGAAAAAACATTACGATAACGGTCATGATTTCAACTACTAAGTAACTCCTAAAACCATACTTGAAAATAAGTTGGCTTACATCCACTGAAGCCATGTGTCAAAGCAATTATGCCAGAAATAGAAATTTCAAAATGATATTTTTGTATACTTTGACCGCCTCATCTGGCATTTTAAAACGTTTACTAAGTAGTTTGTTTTCATTCTCGGGTACGTACAAAATCACACGGTGCAGTCTGTATGCGCCGTGGCCCAGTAAATCCTTGGTTTTCGCCTTTTATATATGTACTCAGATTAATCAACATACCGTTGATTGGTTTTTCGCTTCGGAATCATCAATATATCCAAGTTCATCCACACGCTGCCAAAAGGATCATAAAACATTTGAATTTGAGTAGTGCCTATGTCCAATGGAGCACAAATCTCATGATACATATCTCGATTTGCTTTAATCATGGCACATACAGTATTAATGTTTTATGGGATAGCAGTTATGGCTAGTCAGAATTCATGGAATTCGTCACCGAGATTAATGCGTCAATGCTTTAATTTTTCACCACCTATGAACATTTAATGGGATTGGTGCTTATCACCATGACCATAACCAAGTCTATCAACGCATTTGACATATTCAAGGTCACAATGATTACTAAGATATTTTTTGAGTTACTTTTGCTTTTGGCCATTCTCATGTTTTTAAGTAAATTACTTTCATTGATTAGATTACCGGTTTCTTTTGAGTTTATTTAAGAAATATTTTACTATGAATTAATTTTGCCTGATTATTTGCGGATTTAACAAACTTCGCATCAAAAGTATACTTCAAGAAATTATTATGACAGAAGTTTGGGAAATTTACAATATGTACATGTATCTGGAGAAGTTAATGCAATTAATTGGTCTTATAGGAAACAAAAATATGTACAGCATAAAAGAAGAAAATTAAACATTTGAAGAAAGGATTTAAATAAATAAAAAAAAGGTACTCTAAAAAGAATTAACCCAAAAAAATAAAGGTCCAAAGCGAATATTTTTAAAGTATTTTTCCTCTAAATCAATTTTTTTAATCCTGTAAAGTTAAGTTTTATGTTAAGCTCAAAACATTTGTGTTTTCATAGAATGATTTGAACTTTCTTTTGAAAAAACTAATACTGATTGCTGATTGGTGAGTTTTTCTGTCATGTTACTTACCTACAGGTCCACCTTTTATGCCCCCTTAGCAAAACGAGTCAGGAAGATGCCCAAACTTGAGAAATTAATTAAATCAATAACGAACGTAGAAATCGAGGAATATACTTAATCAAGGATAATCATATTGGTAACTACGTGGGCCAATCAAATATAAACCTGTATTTTACTTTAAACATAATATGTTCCATAATATGTACCAACATGAACATAATATGTACCAACAGAGTTGGTGGAAACAAACAGAGTTGGTGGGAAAAATGTGTGAACCAAACTGGAGATTATATTATAGAAAAATAAGGTGTATAGTCCGTTCGCTAAACTCAGACACAACTGGCTAGCGATTTCAGTAAGTAATTTTGCCAATTTTGGTAAAATTGTCAAAAAATAATTACTAAATAGTTAATAATTACTACAGTCCGTCTAATTTAATTACCGTTGCACGTCATTATCTACGCCAGAGATCAAAGTTGACATAGTTGCCAAAGTATAAAAAAATCCTGAATCCATTTTAAATCAAATAGATCACATAATTATTGTAAACGAGGATTATACAACAAAACAAATTAATATTCAATGTATATAAATAAAAACTAAAGAAACAGAGAACAAGAATTAAGTTATAACCTTACGTTAAAGTAAATAATAAAAACAGTAAATATAATAAAACAAATACTTAATAGTAAAGAATATAAACAAATATGAAATGTCATCACCGCAACTGTCAAATAAATGTTACCAATTTATTCTAAAACGTCACCTTCGTTCGATTAGTTTCAGTGTGTTCCGAACAAATTAATGTACTTCATAAAAACGGTTTATAATCCATTATACAAATTAAATGAAACATATTATTGTGTACTTCTTTAGGTTAACATTAATAGAAATCTTTAAATATTATTTCTACGCGTATATAATAATAAAATATGTCTAGTGGCTGATATTCCAGTGTACTCGGCAAAATGATTCTAAAAAAGAACACACCTACCGCCTAAATATTTCGTGTTGGTATCATGTGACGTCACAGGCTATGAAGCGGATGACGTGCAACGGTAAGTAAATTAGACGAAGTATAAATAGTTAGTAATTTTGCCAATTTTTGCAAAATTGGCAAAAAACAAAAAATTTACCGACTAAAATTTCTAGCCAGTTGTGTCTGAGTTTAGCGAACCGACTATATTAAAAATGTTATTTATTGTGCCGGTATAATATACCGACACAATAAATAACATTTTGAGTACATTTGGGTATATTATACCGGCACAATAAATAACATTTTGAGTACACCTTATTTTTCTATAATATAATCTCCAGTTTTGTTCACACATTTTTCCCACCAACTCTGTTTTTTCCCACCAACTCTGTTCTTTTTTTTAATTCATTAAGCAGAATCGCCCTCCGAATAGGCCAATTGTCACTTCATTGAGGAACGGGTAGTAGTGTGCAATATTAACTCTTGTTCGTGGAGAAAATCAACTAGCCATGCCTCTGCCAAACATTGATGGTAAGAACTTTCCCAGTATAAAGACGGCTTTACATGGTGCTACTTCTTCACCTTTTTGGCCACTTCATGCTTGCCTGCTTAGACTCCGTGGCAGAATGATGAACCCACGTCTTGTACCTCAAAAAACCATCTACTTTTATTTGATGTAGTGCCAGAAATCGTCAGGGCTGAGGAAATCATCTTTCTGTCATCCAAATTATATGAAATGATGATTGTGCACTCCCATTCGATATAATCTGACATTTTTAGCAACTACCCATATTATAAGGTGACAGTCTTCTTCAATTACTTATGAATCGCCAGAATATTCGTGTCACTGACGCATAACATCCTTCCCCCAAACTATATCAAGATATCAAATTTCTCGTTTGACCTAGAAAGTGTTAAAAAGAAAAGTCTGGTTCATATCTGATTGGCCCTCAGATTTATAGAGAACTTTTACTTTACGCCAATAAGCTGTGCAATTAATATAAATAGTCCAAATCAAACATCACTTAAGAATTTACAATACCGGGTGTCCACTTATATTTTTCCCCATTTTAACTGCCTATAACTTCTAAACGGCTCAAGATAGAACTATGCGGTTTTCGCTGAAATGTTTTATTTTAGTAAAAGTTTTGTCTGAATGGAATGAGTTTTTAATATCGCATTCAATTACAAAAAAAAATAACGGATTTTTGAAAAAATCTTTGTTGGCTTTTTTTAATGGAACACCCAGTACATTTTTTTATAAATTGAAAGAACGGTCAGAATCTGTCCAGTGATATAAAGTTTTTTAAAATCGGTAGTGAAATGACTGAGTAAATAATTTTTAAAATGAGAGGTGCAACGTGGATATCACATAACTAAATAACATAACTGAGCAAATTGATATTATGTTGTGTAATTTCCACATTGCATCTCTCATTTTAAAAATTAATTGCTCAGTCATTTGACAACCGATTTTAAAAAACTTTATAATGATCGTTCTTTCAATTTACAAAAAAAATATACTGGGTGTTTCAATAAAAAAAAGTCAACGTTTCTTTTAATCCGCCATTTTTGAATTTAAATGCGATATAAAAAATGCAATCCATTCAAACAAAACTTTTAGTAAAATAAAACATTTCAGCGAAAACCGCATATTTTTTTATCTTGAGTCGTTTAGAAGTTATAGGCATTTAATATGGGGGAAAATATAAGTGGACACCCGGTATATTCAGTCAACTAAACCCTGATTTGTCTTTTGTTTTTGTAAGGTTTTTCTAGTTTATATTGCTTATAATATTGCACTTCTTATTGAAACAATATATATTCTTTAACCACAAATTGTGTTAACACATCGTGTTATACACATATTAATAAGGAAAATAGAAGAAAAACAATGACAATCTACATTATGGTGTGTTATATGCCACATTTTTGGTATCATACCATTTATATTGACAACGTTAAGGTCTTTCAACATAATTTCATTTGGTTGGAGCAGTTATGTGACATCTTAAAAGCTTAGTGAGCAGGCTTCATATATGATCAATAGGATTAAGGTCCGGGCTTTAAACAGGCCAGTCTATTTTTGGAATACCAATATCTTCAAGACACTGTGTAAAAATCCTTGCAGGGCTTGGTCCCACATTATCTTGCATTAGAACAAAACTGTTGCCAAGAAACCCAGCATATGGCATCAAAGATATTTTAGGATATCCATTATGTATCTATGTGCTGTTGATACACCTGTCTCTGATCAGGATGAGACTGTGTGTGTCTCCAAAGGATTACCTTTACTGAGCCACCATGAAAAGCAAACCAGTGTGACCTAATGCAGGTAGCATAACATTATCCAACCCTTCTATAGACCTTATTTCAATCACTTGTATGTCTATTTTACACCACTGAAGACATATAGTGCTTACATATCGTATTCACTCCTCATTTGAAAATTTCTTTACCTGACATATGAAAATATAACTTACAATACTTTAATGGCCGGTACTTTCTGTTCCGATTAAGCCCCGGTTAGAGCAATTTTGTCATGTAAAATGTTGTCATGTAAAATTCCTCCAACCGGAGATTAATCGGGACAGAAAGTACTGACCCTAAAAGCAGTAAATATTTATTTAAACAATGTTTCATTTTGTTATATTTGTAAAAATTTGAATATCAATAATACTTAAAATTTGGTCACATTTTATTTTCAACTATACGATTTATACTTCAAAAATAAATTTTTGAATTTCAATGTGGATTTAATTAATTTCTGAAGAACATGGACATCTTCCATTCAAACATACCGCAAAATAACTGAAATTTTACTCTCTTTCCCTGTACTGTAACTGCACCCCTCACGATGGTGTAATTTGGCAGCCACAGCAACTGAGCAGCAATGATTATTTTTCTGTCATGTCATACTTGAACAACCCGCCTTTCTACCACCGCCCTTTTTGTACCGCAAACCGCAACCGCTTACATTCTCTCTTTGCTTTGGCCGCCATAACAGGTACAGCATAACACCAAAACAGCAAGAACAGCTACTCTGCCAGCCTGCTATGTATACAAAATTCGTTAATGAGTTTAAGTGAAATTGTCAATGTCAGACGACATATAATTTTCAAATATAATTTGGTAAACTTGGATGGATGTTCTTTGTAGCTAAGAATGTTATAAAGTTCTATTTTATGAGTGTAGACTACTCAGGTTATATAGTGATGAGCATGCTAATAACCAGCAAAATAACACAAAAGATGAAAAACATAATACGTTGTGAAATAAAACGAGGTGAAACTAGTAGAGGCATAAAATTATCGATAGGAACCTATAAACTTACATTGCATTACATAGTTTCCCACCTTTACATAGATGTCTGTGACAGGAGAATTTTATAAATCCTAACTGGAGAGTTTTATAAATTCTCCTGTCACAGAGAGAGTTCTCATACTCATCCGATACATCTAAAGGTGCTAAACTATGTAATGAAATGTAAATTTTTAGGATTCTATGGATAATTTTATACCTTTTTTAGTTTCATTTCTTTTTATTACACAATGTATTATATTTTCCATCTTTTGCATTATTTTGCTGGTTACTATTTCACGTTGATTTCATAACCACAAGCTGAAATGTGTTTATTGTACACAAGCCCACAAGCCGAAAAGTATTAATTGATAGATTATGATGCCAATATGCTATGTTGAAAAGTACAGAAAATTTTCCAGGGCAACCTATTTATTTAGTGGAACCTTGATTATCAGTCTCTCCATTAACCGTCACCTCTGTTAACCGTCAGGGTCCGTAAGTTGTATTGACTACATAAGCAAAAATTGAGTCAACAATTCATTTTGTTTGAGCATTGCGATAAGCCAAACAAAAGTTTCTGAAATGTAGTTATGCTACCACAGCATTTGTTTATGTAAACAATTTTTGCTTTTATTCGATTGCAACTGACAAAGATTTGCGTAAAGAAACTAGAGAAGCTGCATTGCACATGCAAGAATTCATCGAGTGGTACTTTCCACAAGAAGAAGCCAATCATTGCGTGATCTTACACCGGTTAAGAAATTCAGCTGTTGCAAAATGTGAAGCAACAGTAAAACAAACAATTATTTCAGAATATTTTAAACCAAATTGATTCGATTGTACGAACACAGATACCTCTTATATCGTCAAAAAAGCATACAAATAAAATTTGAGGGTTGTACTATGTATTTTTATATTTTTTTAATGTTCTGTTAACTGTCTTTTCGATTATTCGCCATATCCTTGGTCCGGTGCCCTGACGGATAATCGAGGTTCCACTGTAACAATTTTTAAACAAATTATAAAAAATCGCTTTTTTCAGCAAGAAAAAGGCAATTTTTTATAATTTCTTCAAAAATTGTTATAAATAAATAGGTTGCCATGGAAAAGGTTCGGTAAACTTTTAAACATAGCATATTGGCATCCTAATCTATCAATTAAAACAAGTTTCAAGATGTGGCTATGAAATCAACCTTTTTATACCAGCAAAAACATTGATGAAGTTCATCTGTCAAATTGTAATGATGTAAAATGTAATTTTTTCTGTATTATTACATATTATATTATATGTAAATATTAATATTTTAAAATTATACAGGGTGTCCCAGACTAATTTAGCCACCCTATCTCTTAAACGAATAGAGATTTTTGAATGAGACAAAAAGTGATATATTTTACTTGTAATACACTTTAATATGGACAAAAAAATCATCCCCTAAATATTCATCCCTTAGTTACAACCCCTAACTTTAATTTTTTTAATAGCACCCTGTATATTTTTTTATAGTTTTGGATGTGGTCTTTTATCGTCTATTCAACACATTTGTTGAAAATAAAATCGGTTCGTAAATATCCAAGAATCTATCAGTTTATTTTTGTTAATTGTGTGTCCCAGACTAATTTATCCAGGCTATATTTCTTAAACGAATAGAGGTTTTCGAATGGGACCAAAACTGATCTATTCCATTTGTCCATTTTCATATGGCGTAGAAAAAATTTATCCCCTAAATATTCATCCCTAACTTACATGCTGCTATTTAAAAAAAAATAAAGTTAGGGGTTGTAACTAAGGGATGGATATTTAGAGGATAACTTTTTTTCTACACCATATTAAAGTGTATTACAAATGCAATAGATCAGTTTTTGTCCCATTCGAAAATCTCTATTTGTTTAAGAAATATATGTAGCCTGGATAAATTAGTCTGGGACACATAATTAACAAAACTAAACTGATATTTTCTTGGTTATTTACGAACCGATTTTATTTTCAAAAAATGTGTTGAATAGATGATAGAAGACCACATCCAAAACTATAAAAAAATATACAGGGTGCTATTAAAAAAATTAAAGTTAGGGGTTGTAACTAAGGGATGAATATTTAGGGGATGATTTTTTTCTACGCCGTATTAAAGTATATTACAAGTAGAATAGACCA
Organism: Diabrotica virgifera virgifera; assembly: GCF_917563875.1. NCBI lineage: Eukaryota > Metazoa > Arthropoda > Insecta > Coleoptera > Chrysomelidae > Diabrotica > Diabrotica virgifera. Next base: position 18,372,686 of record NC_065447.1, on the reverse strand, counting down.
CTTTTTGTCCCATTCGAAAATCTCTATTCGTTTAAGAGATATAGCGTGGCTAAATTAGTCTGGGACTCAATATACAGGGTGAGGCAAATAAAGGGCCTATTAGAAATATCTCGAGAACTAAAGGCAACAGAATCATGGAAATTGGAATAAAGGTGTTTTGAAGGACGATCTATTAAATGAAAATATTTTCATCGTATAACTTCGTTTTTTTAAATGGGACACCCTGTATATTTTTACATTTTTGGATTCTATTCGACATCTTATTTCTTAAAGTATGAGGTTTTGTAATATTATACAGGGTATTTTAAAAGATAATTACGTTTTTTATTAATTTCGTAGCAAAATTAACACCCTGTAGAATTGTAGTAGTTTGACATCTAAAACTCTACTTACGTTCAAATGATTTTTAATATACTCTACTATTGTCAATAATCATTAGTATAGCTAAATTTTTAATTTTAGTATACAGGGTTGGTCGAAACTCGGAATGAGTATTTTCTGAGTTTTCTTAAATGGAACACCCTGTATTTTAGTATTGTAATGAAATGATATTTTTTTATGGTACTTTTTTATTTCTTAAGCATTCCCTATACCTAACTGCTTTAATTTGTGCTTAATTGTTAATCGCACCAACAATCTTAACTACGTAGGTATTTTGATAGATAAACCATTATTGGTAATTTTAAGAACCAGTCTGGATTAATATGTATATATTTCTGAAAAATTATTTGGGATTGAGTATTTTCACGGCCAACCTAATAAAATTTTACGTATTTTTTGGTGCAATTAATGTTTAGCTTGAATCACCAATAACTCACAAATTAAAGCAGTTAGGTATAGGGAATGCTTAAGAAATAAAAAAGTACCATAAAATATCATTTCATTACAATACTAAAATACAGGGTGTTCCATTTAAGAAAACTCAAAAAATACTCATTCTGAGTTTCGACCAACCCTGTATACTAAAATTAAAAATTTAGCTCCACTAATGATTCTTAACAATAGTAGAGTATATTAAAAATCATTTGAATGTAAGTAGAGTTTTAGATGTCAAACTACTACAATTCTACAGGGTGTTAATTTTGCTACGAAATTAATAAAAAAACGTAATTATCTTGTAAAATACCCTGTATAATATTACAAAACCTCATATTTTAAGAAAGAAGACATCGAAGAGAATCCAAAAATGTAAAAATATACAGGGTGTCCCATTTAAAAAAACGAAGTTATAAGCAACTTCCGGTATAACCGGAAGTTGCAAAGAGATGAAAATATTTTCATTTAATAGATCATCCTTCAAAACCCCTTTATTCCAATTTTCATGATTCTGTTGCCTTTAGTTCTCAAGATATTTCTAATAGGCCAGTTATCTGCCTCACCCTATATACCATGTACAAAAATAAAAATTGTAAAATGTGAGCAATCGATAGCTTACTGAAAAAAAAAAAATTCAGAGTAGAGGTCCAGTCATTTGGAACGGCACTAATTTACATATTGTTGTTCTTATACACATGTCAAAATTTAAAGTTTCTTTCTTGGCCACGCCTTGGCATTAAATAATTTCAATACTCGGTAACAGTTCCAAATGTCAGTAACCAATCACCAACTTTAAAGGCAGTTCTTAGACAATTTCTAGATGCGCCATAATATGCAAATGAGTGCCTTCCCAAATGACGGGGGACCTTTAGCAATCTGCAAGCTTAAATTAGTTACATAAAAGTGGTTGTATAAATGCAATAAATTTTCTGTTCCTCAGTGTATTAAATCTAAACAAATACTGAATATATTTCAACTTATACCACCATTTCAAAAAGTTTACCAAATTATAACACTCTACTTGTCATAATGCATAATATTTTACATAAAAATGATTACATTTTGTTGAAATATACTCTTTCTATTCAGTTTTTATTATAACGTTTTAAAAAGTTATAAAATTGTTTTTCTGTTATTTCGATCATTTCTGTTTTTAATTCTGTGAAGGGTATGCATAAGGTGTTATAAATAAATACAAACTGTTATTTCTATACAGCAAACACTTTTAAAGCATAACTTGTGGATTTCTGTTGGAAAAAAGTTACCATACTGTCCTTGATTGGGAACAACTAAAGTTTGTTCATACTTTTATTAAACACACTTAATAAATTCTGTCAACGTATACACTACACCAACTGAAAATCATACATTATTAAATAAATAATTTTATATTATTTGTTAAAGCTTTTCAAGGAATATTTTAACAAAAAAATATTTACAGAGAGATTACATTAATTTACTAAGTAAATACCAAAATAATAATGTAATTGATAATAATTTGTCAATTTAAGGCATTATTGTGAAAGAAATAAGAAAACCAAAAAAGTCCAAAAAATATTTATCTGTAATGAGAAAAACTAGTGTAAAAACATTTTTTTGTGAGAATCACAATGAGGCATATAATTACTTTCCACAAATTTCGAAACGTTAATAAATTCATTTTTTAGTACAATTGTGGCTTATTTCCCATCGAAAATACTTAATTAACCATAAACTTCTATGATTTTGAATGTACACAAGTATATGCTCATAAGTCAACAAGAGATGTAGGATATTATGCATTTTAACAAGTCTTGAAGCATTTGTTTGTTTACTGGCAGTTAAATTTTATATAAAACTTGAGAAAGTTGAAAATATGTATTTAAATAAAAAATCGTCAATGCACATTTTCGCTTTTCAATGATAGGAAATAGCAAATAATTTTGCCCTGCATATACCATATGGATATTAAAATAAAAAGGCCTGTGTTTTATATTTTATGCAAAAAATTGTACAATAAAAACTCATGGAATTTTTACATTTTTCATAAACCAAGTTGATTACAATTACAGTAAAACTAAACTAACCTAAAGTTCCATTTTCAAAGTATAACGTCCTGTTTTTAAAATTGCTAAAAATGATTTTAAACAATATACAATTTTGTTAAAGTCTCCTAGGCAAATATCATTAAATGATTTATTTTTTCCTACATTTACGTAAGATTAAGTCAAAAGTGATTTTAAGTGAACTATGTATTTGAATATATTCCTAGGGACACTAAATACTAGGTTTGTTGATACACCAAATGGTATCAAGTAACACCCAATAATAAACACAAAATACTTCTTAAAACACTAATGTTACATAGAAAACAAAACATTTTTACTGAATTTTCAAACATTTTCAACACATCCGAAATGTTTCTTTCAAAAAATCTGATAAAATAAAAAGGTTCTTAGGTCAAAGGTGGTAATTTATAAATACCTTTAGAGAGCAGGCGCCTAATTTACTGCACTGCACTCCTTCACCTTCCGCAACACCTAGAAACAAAAGAACAGACAATTTATTGAATGAGCAGTTAGGTAAAACTACTACATACATAAAAAAAACAAAAACTACTAAATTCTCCCTTCCAGATTTAGCCCGATCAAAGAACAATCTTACCCCAAAAAAAATAAAGGAGGGATAAAAATTTGGGAATAGGTAGTTGAAATTGTCTATTATTATATAAGAAAAAGTTTACAATTCTACATCCCGTCCATTTTTCAAAAATAGAGGGGTATTCCTCCTCTCGAAGGTGAAAAATATACATTCAAAGTAAGTCCGGAATTGGATAAAATGACTAATTCTAAGCAACTTTTGTTCTATAGAGGTTTTTCCCTAATTCAATACTTTTTGAGTTATTTGCAAGTGAATATGTTCATTTTCAACAGAAAAAAACATGTTTTTGGACGGTTTTTCGAAGATAACTCAAAAAGTATTTCAGCGAGAAAAAATATAGCTTATAAAAAACTGAAAAAAATGGTGTATGCTTTGAGGTCTGTAGACCCAGTAGAAGTAGAGTTAATGAAAAGTAGGTTCTTCTTCATAAAATTCCAAATCGAATATTTCAATGTGAAATAACCCAAAAACGGAGCACTTTTCCAGGAAATTCATTTCAACTTTTTTAAAGTGTTTAAAAAAGGATTATTTTTGTTTTATAAAAAAAACTTGTAACATTAAAAGTAAGTGAGTTACGCTCAAAATATTGTTGGTTCCTTTTATTTTTTGGTAAAAAAATCGCGAAAATCAACCCCTAATTAGCATCACAAATAAATTTTATCATTACCACTTCACAAGTTACTTATGTGTTATTTATATGATCTGTAAGAGTCATCGGTTCAAAGTGCTTATTTTTGAAAAAGCTGTAGTTAAAATGGCTTGAACGAGTAACTAATCAGGAGTTTAGGCAAATTTTGAACAGTCATAGCATAATCAATTTTAGTTTAACAAGAAAACAAAAAAGGAAAAATATTCAGAGAAGCAAAACATACATTTTATTACTCTTTAAGATTTTTGGTATTACTAATAATTTTTGAGTTAATTCCATGAACAATTCCATTTTTTTTAAACCCAATTTTTTTCAAAACTGAGCACTTTGAACCAATGAAACATAGATAATAATATAAACAATACATAAGTAAAGTAACTTGTGAAGCCGTTACGATTAATTTTATTTGAGAAGCTAATTAGGGGGTGATTTTTGTACCAAAAAATAAAAGGGGCCAACAATATTTTGAGCGTAATTCACTTATTTTTAGTGTTTGAAATTTTTTTAAAAAACAAAAACAAACCTTTTTTAAACACTTTAAAAAAGTTGTAATGATTTTTTCCCGAAATGTGCTGTTTTTTGGTTATTTCACATTGAAATATTCGATTTGGAATTTGATGAAGAAGAACCTACTTTTCATTAGCTACAACTCTGCTTATACTAGGTCTGCAGGCCTCAGCTTACACCATTTTTTTCAATTTTTTATAAGCTATATTTTTACTAAGATTATTTTTTTCGCTAGAGTACTTACTTTGAGTTATCTGCGAAAAACCGTCCATAAAAATGTTTTTTTTTTGTTAAAAATGAACATATTCACTCGCAAATAACTCGAAAAGTATTGACTTAGTGAAAAGCTCTATAGAACAAAAGTTGCTTAGAATTAGTCATTTTATCCAATTCTGGGCCTATTTTAAACGTATATTTTTTCACTCACGAAAAAATATTTTTCACCCCGTATTTCCCAATTTTTGTAAAATAGAGGGGATGTAGAATTGTAAACTTTTTTATATAATAATAGACAATTTCAACTACCTATTTCCAAATTTTCATCCTTCCTTTATTTTTTGGAGGTTTTCGTAAAATTTTGTGTTCCCTGATCGGGCTAATTTTGGCCTTTATTAAAATAGTGTTATAGATCGATATTTGTTTTTCTTCTTCACGTGCCATATCAGAATTATTTGAAGTTGCCTCCTATCTTGCCTTTAAGAATCAGTAGTAGTACTTTATATTGATTGCTCCTCAAGACATTTTCCAATAATTTAACAGTCTTTAACAATTCTCTATCTTTGTTGACCCTCCTTAGTTTTCCTTGCTATCCAAGGTATCTTCAGAATCTGCATGTGAATCCACATATCCAATGCTTCCAATTCTGTTCATTCTTGATACTTATAATATCCAGACTTCTGCATCATACAACAGTACAGACCAAATATAGCACTTAACCTTATTTTCTTAGTCATAACAGATGATTATTAACCTTACTTTCATAGAAGTAGTTTTAGTAATAATTGCTATTCTGCATTTTATTTCTGTCTGCATCTAGATGGTCCGTTATGACAGTTCCCAAATATGCAATTTTGTGAACTTTTTCAACTTCATTTAATTTGAAGCTCTTCATCTAGATGTGGGTTACGACTAGCGTTACCAGGTGTCCTGATTTGCGCGGGACGTCCCGATTTTCAGGGGTCTGGGGACGCGTACCGATTTGTACCTGATCGGGACACTAAATGTCCCGATTTTCACACACGAAAACCAATTTCAGGTGGACTTGCTGTGAATTTTATAACTATGTTATAAAAACAAGGCACTCCTAAAAGCGGCAAAATTGAATGAAAAATATAATTTTAATAAAAAATAAATAATTTACGTAATATACGATTTTTTTTTGTAATTTCGTCTGATTATTATTATTATTTAGGATTAAACTACAGATTATAGAATCACCTTGTAGTCCAATAAATGAACGGAAAATACGGCGATACCGTGTAATTTTTAGGATCAACTCCTCCGAATTGCATGAAAATGTGGACGGCTTGTGCCGTTGGTTGCTTTTACTCAGGTGGTGACAGTCACCCCTAGTTGGGCGGTGAAAAACCGCGCGTTTAAAATAAGTTCGGAGATGGATAAATTGGCTAATTCTAAGCAATTTTAGTTCTATAGAATTTTAACTTAGTTAATACTTTTTGAGTTATTTACGATTAAAAATGTTTATTTTTCGACAAAAAAATCACAGTTTCAGGGGATTTTCACAAATAAGTCAAAACGTATTTGATCGAGAAAAATATTCTTAGCAAAAATGTAGCATAATATAAAAAAATGAAAAAAATTGTGAACTCGTAAAGTTTATAGACCCAGCAAAAGCAAAGTTGTAGCTCATGAAAAATACGTTCTTATGGCGTTCGATGGCGCGTTGTCCAAAAGAATAGCTTTTCTTGGTAGATTTTTATTTTTTAAATAGGCCTCAACAACGCAAACGAACTCGTCAAAAAACCAATCTTCAAAAACTTGGCTTTTTGAAAAATTTTTCAAAAATTTACTACCTCGGTTAATCCAGAGGCTCGGTTAGTCGGGACTCGGATAATCGCGATTCCACTGTACATATAATAGACAGTATTTTACTAAACATCAACTTCAGAATATATTTTTTATTCATAAAATATAGGGAATTATTTTTATTTCAAAATATGAGGATATATAGAATATTAAAGTCAAATAAAAAAATAATGAATTAAAAATTGAAAATACTTTTGAATTTATTAAAGAAAAACATACGCTGGGGTCACAATAAAATTTCCCCTGCTTGGTCATCCGAAGGTTAATTGCTGTTAAGAAGAAAATTTCATTTTTTTATCAAATACATTTTGTCTTTTCTGTTGTTTTTGTATTTTTTATATATAAAGAACACTGTTGTTTCGTCTCATAATTTCATGATTTTTTAATATCCTATTTCATCTTTAACAATATCCCTAGACGAGCCATAAGGTTCATTCTCGGAAAATTCTCCATATCGAGAATATTCTGATTTTTCATTCTCGAGAATTTTCCAACACTAGCTTGATTTTATAATTTCTGGGCAATCAGTACAACTTTGATCGAACTCAGTAATATTATTTCTGACATCTTCAAACAATTCTGATTATACAATTGTCATTCTCTTCTTATTTTGTTCTCAACACTGCAGCCATTGCAAAGTTTGAAATTGTTAGGAATAAGAATGTACTTATGTTTATATTAACTTATTACTAATGTATATCAACCAAAACAATCTCTGCAGATTAATCATGTAAATATTTAATGTTTATCTCATTTAAAAGTGCTGTGCAAAATACCAGAGGTTGTTTTGATTAATTTAATTTAAAAGTGGCTTAACAAACTCAAAAATTAAATTAATTACTTATTTTGTATCATAATAGTAATATGTTAATAGAAACACTAAAAAATGTAAAGATTTCTAAAATGTAAATAATAAAATATCTAAAATAGTAAATAGTAATAAAAAGAAACTAACTTAGTTAAATGAATAAACTAACCTATGACGTAATAGGTCTGGATCCCGCGTATGAAAAAAAAGTTGATTAATAGCAAGCTGAAAATTTGTTAATAGCTTAAGGGTGTCTAGTCGGACAAACTTTGATATATGGGAACACTGGAACAGGGAAAGTTTTAATTGTGGAACAGGTTAAAAATTTGGAACGGTCAGACCACGAAAACGGCACATGTGTTTTGTCTGACAGAACAGACTTAAACTCTCCGAACAGAGATTAAACTCTCATGCAAAAATCAGACTGCTATTTATTACCAAATGGGCGTTTTAATGAGTGGAACATGTAGAATATGTCAAATGACAGGAATTATGACAGGTGATAAATAGCAGTCTGATTTTTGCATGAGAGTTTAATCTCTGCTCGGAGAGTTTAAGTCTGTTCTGTCAGACAAAATAAATGTGCCGTTTTCGTAGTCTGACCGTTCCAAATTTTTAACCTGTTCCACAATTAAAACTACCCCTGTTACAGTGTTCCCATATATCAAAGTTTATCCGACTAGACACCCTTAAGCTATTAACAAATTTTCAGCTTGCTATTAATCAACTTTTTTTCATACGCGGGATCCAGACCTATAAGACTAAGAATACACTAAATTAAACTGAAATTTCACAAAACTAAATTATAAAAAAATATATGGCAACATTGTACACTCGTTGCCCTAAACTGTAAGTTGCCCAAAAATTGTTTTAATTCTATAAATCGCCACCGCCTACGAAACGTATAACTCCGAAAAATGCTGTAAGAGTAGAACTTTGAATGAACGCCACGAAAAATATTATTTTTGATTATATGATTGTGAAAATTATAATCCCTAATAAAGTGTTAGCGAAAAAATTTATTTGAGGAGTATCAGCAAAAAACATCATTTCTGTTTGTGGGTCCACGAAAATTAGAATTAGTAAAAAGTTCTCAGAAATAATTGTTTTTGTGGGCAGAAACAGAAACAGAAAGGGAAATAATTGTAAAAGATAAAGGCAGGTTTTGTTTATATTTGAATAATTAAATAAATAAATGTTTTCGTCGGCATCTATTATGAACTAAATCTTTTCATTATAAATATTTTGCGAGTTATAATCTTTGCGGACAAGCATATTAAAAGAATTGTAATCGCCAATACTTATCAAAGAGTTATTATTTTCACTGGAAATGTATTAGGAATCACATTAATCATAGGTACCATCAAAATAATCAAAAACAGTTGAGTTAAAAATGTTAAGACTGATGAATGTTATGACCATAACAAATAGAAACTCACCTAAGACCTAGATCTTGAACGAGATTTGCTGAGTGACTTAGACCTTTCCTTTTCATCCTTGGAAATCGATCTTGACCGTCCTCTGGAGCTTTTGCTGTCTGAGCGAGATCTGCTTCTACTGAAAGACCGACGATGTGACCTGGAGCGGCTCCTTCTACTGCCCCTACTTACATAAAAAATTCGAAGTAGTTACATGATGTTTGTATAGTAGTACCAGCTATCTAAGAGACTCATTAACATTCAGTTTAGCAGGGTACTATTGTTTGAGTATGGGTTTCCATAAACCTCTTTTATTAAATGGTCCCTTGTTTATGTAATTTCACACCTCGAACACTAGCACCCCGCTGAGCTGGATATTAATGAGTGTCTTAGATATCTGGTACTACTATATGTATAAAATATAATTGGGTAATAAAAATTACCTTCGGCGACGACCGTACCTCCGATGGGGTGATGTAGGCCTTCCATAGCGAGCCATTTGAACTCTGAGCTCCCTTCCATCCAACATCCTGCCATCCATGGCGTCCAACGCATCTTCAGCATCTCTCTTGTCATAGAACCTATTATTGCATTTACGATTAGAGAGATATCAACGAAAAAACCATGCAAATTACTTACCTTACGAAAGCAAAGCCTCTACTTTCTCTGGTGAACCGATCTCTTGGTATATAAATATCGCCAACTTCGCCGCATCTTTCGAAAACGCGCCTTAGATCGTCTGGAGTTGTGCGATAGGTTAAATTATCGACTTTTAATGAGACCATGCCGTCAATACGCGGCGGTGGTCTACCGTAACTCATATTTGAACGAATCTTGATACTTTTATAATAAACTATATTCTTTTTATATATTATATACTCTATAATATAATATTTTTATTTTAGCAACTCACCACAAGTGACGACACCAAGAAAGCCGAAATAAAATGGCGGAAAATAGAGAGGGAAAGAGAGAAAGCACAAAAATTGTTAGAGAAAGAAAGCATTCTAACAACAGGGGCACCAATACTTGAAATCTAAAAAAACTAAAACTTCATCGTCGACAAAATTAAATTTGCTGGATTGATTTTAGAATTAGAGGTGTGGGTAGGATTTAAAGCTAATTTTTTGTGTTTTTTCATAATGTCTACTAATTATACTTGCGCAAATAAAAAGTAAATTAAGTATATGGGTGTTCAGCCACTTCAGCAATGTCAATATTTGTTTGTTCAACTGAAATTTAGCTGTCAAATAAATTTTATTTAAGATGACAACTGTGCCATTTGAACTGTCACTGTCAAAACTGTCAAGTAGAGATATCTTGTAAAGATATTTATTTATATCCCATAAAATTGTGCAAATCTGATAGTTTTTCAGTAAGTGGATTTAGTGAGATAGTAAAAAGAAATCGTTATCATTATTAATCACTTTTTACAATCATATTTCAGTTAGGTTTTGCGAAAATATTTGCATACTTTCTCTTACGACCTTGTTCTAAAAAATAAACAAAAAGAAGGAAAAATTATAAAAAATATATTGGACTTTTACTTGATGGTATGTACAACCTAGTGGGAGTCGTTACCAAATTTGTGATATTACTTAGGAAAATGTAAAAGAGCTTATTACGTTGTATTCGTAAGTCCTTTTAAGTTATTATGATTGAGATATTGATATACCAATGCTATGACTGAGGATATCAGTAAGCCTCCCAAGCAATACGATTATTTGCTGAAGTTTCTTCTGGTAGGCGACAGCGATGTTGGAAAGCAAGAAATTTTATCGGATCTGGACGATGGTTCTTCGGAGAGTCCTTTTTGCGGATATAGTGGTAAGTGTATGTACTTTTCGAAAACATATATTATTTATATCTTCATAAAAATACTTTTACAGCCTACAAAACTACCACTATTCTGTTGGATGGAAAGAGGGTAAAACTACAGCTTTGGGACACTTCAGGGCAGGGAAGGTTTTGTACTATAATTCGCAGCTATTCCAGAGGTGCTCAAGGTAAGTTTATGTTGTCTAATATAACGAGTTGAGAAAACTTTATATCAATATATTCATATTAAGAATCATTATTTTAATTGCAGTTTATTGCAAAAACGCAAGTAAGATTTACATCACAATTTATTTTTTTATGCGTTTATTACTAAGTACTTTAATTGTAAATTTTTCTAGATAAGAACTCTCATTTTTATTTGCATAAGTTCAATATTTTAATCTTTCATTGTTTGGTTTAGTATTCTGACACAATTTAAAAATTTCATTTTATCATATTTGAATGCCTGAAAGAATATGTATTTGTTAGCATTAAATCATCCTTAAACGACAAAATTGTTTAAAATCGATTACTTAACACGTTCTGTGTGGATGGCATACATGTGAGCCACATGATGCCTTCACCAATGGAGGACGGCTCGCATGTATGCCATTGACTATACACATTTCTGATATGTATTTTTTCACCTGTTTACATTTCTAATACTCGATCCATTTTATCTTCCTCCAATTTTTCTCCCCCTTCGCCCCTCCGCCTTTTGTTTTTTGATATAATTACCAGTTTTTAAATTTGTTATTCAAGCATGCACCTCTTCTGGAAAAATATTTTCTTAGCACATCTTTATCAAATCCGTTTTCTTTGCTTCACTTATTGGAAGGGTGCTTTTATATAACTTTGGTAAATTGCCCGGAGTTGATAAGTCTATGGTTGCTTTTTGGGATGAAATTTGTTTTTGCCTTTTAGGGCGTAGAGTAGGAGTTTTTTTTTTAATTCAAACCAATATCTTCTGATATTTTTATTAGATGGTTACCGTTTTCCGTGAATCATCTGAGAATATACACAGAGTTTTTGTAAAAAACTTTGACATACTGGAATTCATTCATGGTAAGCTAGTGGAAAGAAACATTTCTTACGAAGTGTTCGTTCCTTTCTTTGGAAAGTTTTAGGGACAAGTCTAGTCAATTAATTTGACAGTAATATTGTACAAAATAAAAAATTTTCTAGACTAGACTACTACTACTAGACTCCAGTAATTTCTAGAGAGTTTGTTTCAATAGTCTTCAGACAACTTTTTTTTTACCTTGGAAACTCTCAAGTTTGTTTTTCATTATAAATATGGGCCCCATTCTAACGGCCTTTTTTGGTTTTCGTAATATTCAATTTCCAATTTACGCCATCTTTCATTGGGTTTTCGCAGGAAAAAAGTGTGCTGAAATTTAGTAAACTATCATAGTCTAAAATTCTTTATTGGATTTTCGCATGAATATTTTGTAATATATGTATTTTGCCAAAATGAACAATTTTGTAATCTTCATCTCCGATAAAATTAATTATCAGTTTTTAACTTAGAAATATTTCTAATAAAATTTAGTAACTTTACACAGGAAAAAGAAAATAAATGATTCTACCGGATTCTCATATTATAAATATGTTTACAACAAAGTATTTTTATCAGTAAAGTTATATATCGGTTTGGTGTTATTTAAAAATAGGAGTTAACGGTTTTTACCATGTTTGGTTTTTATTAGTTATTGTGCTTAAAAATGTAAATATCAAATAATAACATTTACTAGTGGTAGGAGACGTGTTTTTACTACAGCAAAAATAAAAACACCGGATTTCATAATTTTGGTATTCATCAGGTTTTCGCTCGAACCCCTCGATATGTAACAAAATCTTAGGTCCAAGAAATAACACCAGACTTCCACAGGTTCAGTTTTGAGCCTTGTTCTTTTTAATTTGGTTACTGTTGACTTACACCAATTAAGTTTTAATTATGTTAATTTTAAAATAGTACAGTGTGCAGATGATCTTTGCATATACATTAATACCTCGACTTACGCTACCCCAACTTACGCGAACCCAGAGTTACGCGATTTTCAAATCTTGTAGATTTGTTATTTGATATGCTATTTTAAAATCTTGTCGATTCATTATTTAAGCGCCACACAATCGTTTAGTTATCGACGAGATAGAATTACCACCCACACTATTGCTCATCCAATGTATTATACATGTTTGGACTTTTCACACGGAATCAGCGATTTTATTTTGTATTAGGTATTTCTTATCTACACATTTTTGTCTAATGGAGTGGGTGTTTATTACTTTTATAGTAGTACTTTTATAGTCATAAAAAGAAAAATAAGAAAACTTGGGTTACTAAAGGAATTAGAATTTCTTGCAAAAACTTAAGATCGTTAAACTACATTAAAAAACATATAATATGCAATGATGAATTTTTGATATATTTCTATAAATATAGGTCCATATATAGGAAGGTTACTAAATTAGCAAAATGTATATCTTTTAAATCTAGAATGGATAATGCCAATAATAAACAAAAGGAATCTTGGCGTATAGTTAATAATATTAGAGCTAAAGTTCCCCAAACTACTGATGTAGTCTTGGACCCTGGTGAGCTGAATGAATATTACTGCTCAGTAGGTCCAGAACTCGCTGGAAAAATTGATTCTTCTTCTAATCCAATGCATTTTTTAAATGGAGTAAACATTACAAATTCTTTTTATTTTCTTCCCACTAATTCGGATGAAATAAAAAATATTATACAAAGCATTAAAACTCCTATGGCTGCAGGTTGGGATGATATCCCATCTAAAGTATTATCCCATCTTCCTGATCATGTTCTGAAAATTTTAGCGGACGCAATTAACACATCTTTTTCAACAGGTCACTTTAGCGATTGTTTAAAATGTGCTAAGGTTATTCCTTTATATAAAGGTGGTGACCACGATTTACCTGCTAATTATCGTCCTATCTCTTTGTTACCATCGCTTTCAAAGATTGTAGAAAAATTGGTCAAAATCCGAATGATGACGTTCTTACAAAAACACTATTTACTTTCTTCTTGCCAATTCGGTTTCCAGTCATTAAAAAGTACATATGATGCCATCTTCGAATTCATGGAAAAGCTATACTTAGACTTAAATAACGATTACGTTGCTGCTGCAGTTTTCTGTGATCTATCTAAAGCCTTTGACTGTGTCAATCACAAAATACTTTTAAATAAACTGGAAAGATATGGTTTTAGAGGCACTACTCTAAAGTGGTTCAGTTCATACTTGGAAGACAGATGCCAGTCTGTATCAATCAATGAGCGCTATTCTAGTAATATCTTTATTAATTGTGGCGTACCTCAAGGCTCTGTCTTGGGTCCTATCTTTTTCTTGATCTATTTTAATGACATAATTAACCTCGATATTAATGGCCAGTTTACTATATTTGCAGACGATACCACAATTTTATGGCAAAACAAGGACTCTAAGGTACTGAACAAGATTATTAGTAGTGATATGCTAAAAATCTTAGAGTGGTGCAAAGCTAATCATTTGACATTTAATTTTTCAAAAACCAAATTAATTTCTTTTAAGAATGATCTAAACAATATTACTCTGGGTAATGAAGGCATTTGTTCTGATACTGTTAACAAATTTTTAGGTCTCTATATTGACAATAAACTTAAGTTTGAGCAACACACTGTATATTTAAGCAAAAAGATATCATCGGGTTGCTTTGCTGTCAAATCAGTTGCACACCATTTGGATTTCAAGATTGCAAAAAGTGTTTATGTGGCCCTGATTGAATCTAATTTGAGATACGGTATTGCCTTTTGGGGTAGCTGTTCTCTTCATCATTTCAGTAGAATCTTTATGCTACAAAAGAGAGCACTTAGATATTTATGCAGGGTCAAGTTTGGTACATCATGCAGGCCTCTGTTCCGGAAACATGGTATCTTGACACTTCCCTGCATATATATCGTTGAATTAGCATGCTTAATTTTTAAGAAACATAAAGAGGATATTCGGACAGATTCCCTTTATAACACTCGTCTAACTTACGTTATTCCACTTCCAATTCCCTCTTCTACACTAATTAAAAAATCATTTATTTACACTGGAAAGAAAGTGTTTAATCACCTACCACTCAACATAAGATCCTCAAGCAATATTTTTGTATTCCGAAGAGCAATCAAGAAGTTTTTATTATCTAAGTGTTACTATAGTATCGAGGAATTTTTTGAGGACAGTTGCGCTAATTGATGGCTTTTTTTATTTTTTTTTTTATTATGGAAGTTTTATAGTTAGTATTTAATGTATCTTGTACTGTGTTTGTACTATACCACGTGTTTTATAAATGTTAACTCATTTTTAGAAACAATAAATTTTCTCTCTCTCTCTCTCTCTCTCTCTATAAAGGGATTTTTTGTTTTATATCTAAGAAGACTTGAAAGAGTAATAATGTCATCCAAACATACATATATACGAAATTATACCCCGACTTACACGAATTCAACTTACGCGATTATCGCTCGGTCCCACCTATCGTGTAAGTTCGGGGTATTACTGTATAAGTAAAATTTTCTAGTAAAATAAGTTCTAGTAAAATGGTCACTAGAACTTGGTGGTGAGCTGGCATTGAAACTGCTTTACTCTATTGTACAGTAGACTCCCTCTATAACGAGAACTAAAATAGACTAATTACCTCGTTATAAGCAGATCTCATTATATCAGACAACAATAATATTGTGCATACCACCACCTCTGAAATGTTTTGATGCCTCTTACGTAGTTTATTAGGTGTCGATGGTCGACCTCAACAATGAAATTTGGCCATCGTAAATTGTAAATTTCCTACAATACTCAATATCGGTCGATAGATAAACAAGAAGGAAGAAGTTTATTACCGGCAGTGGAATTTATTACAGCACTGGTCTCAATAAGCATGCAGATGTTGGGCATTCCTGTATACAGGCAGTTATGGGATTTATTTATGGCCATCACCAAGCCAAAAACAGGTAAAGAAACATATTCTTCGATTTCATTTTTCCTCGTTATAACCAAATATGCCTCGTTATAGAGGTGTTATAGTTCAATAGGAATTTCATGGGACATCTTCTTTATAAGCAAAACCTCGTAATACCCATGTTCGTTATAGAGAGAGTCTACTGTACCTACATCAGGCCATATTGGAGTATGGATGTGCCTTATAAGACTTTGCTAGTTCACAGGTTTTAAACAAAATATATATCTTATAGAACTCAGTCCTATGTGTATATCTTGGTGCCATAAAAGCAACTCCAATTCAACCTCTTCATGTAGAAGCTATTGAGCCTCATTTGAATCACAGAAGGCAGTTTCTTGCAGAATATCCAAAATATCCAAAACCAACAGTAATCTATATTCAAATATAGTAATATTAAATGAATATGGTCCTACAAATAAATACTGGCCGAAGAAAAATTATCTACCACTATGCATTGCACTTCAATCTAATCAAGATATCCTTAGTGGTTTATATTGTCACAGCTCAACTCTGTCATATTGTGATGATTACAATTCATTGTTTCTGAATATCAAGATTGTAAAATCCTCATATAGTGATTATTTCATTCATAGGAGGTTCTGACCAATAGAAAGCTACAGACATGCAAATTAAGGTGATAATTTTTGATAATCTCCCGTCGTTAAGCATATTACGTCAGATGCCCTTCGTTGCTACGAAAAAATACATTCAGTGACATTAATGACAAATGTTTTAAAAATTATAAAAGTGATGACTTTCAACCGTCAAATACATATTTATAACAACTGTGTGTTTAATTTCACTAATTGGTACTTACATATATAAATTACAATAAAATTTTGGTTTTGAACAGTTTTATTCATGAAATAATCGCAACAAATTGCACTCGAACTCTAAAATTAATATAGAATTTTTGCCCTCGTGACACTTTGACATAATTTCACTCGCCTTCGGCTCGATAAATTAAAACTGCCAAAGTGACACTCGGGAAAAATTCACTAATTTTAGAGCTCTTGTGCAATTACTACTGATAATTTTCACATTAATATTAACTTATTAAATTCAATACTTACAATCTTCGAAGAATCTATGGGAATATATATTTTGTATGGGTTAAATAAATTAAAAATATTAATTTTGTATGGGTTAAAGCACATATCAGTCTCAAATATAGCGAACATGTTTATATGAAGGCAAAAAAAAGTGTAAAGAATAGTTTGTCTAATAAACATCCTGTAAGTTTTTGTAATGCAGTTGCTTATTTTACATCATAAACGTCTATATACCAACTCTTCTAAGTACTGTAGTATACATAATATTTAAATGTGTTGGGCAACTTGGACAGTCCATAGCAAACCAGCTTTCAAATTGAGTATATAGCTGCAGAAGAGGAAGAGCTGCTATGGAAATCTGAGGTCCTTGTTGTCCTGTTTCTATATAAAAATATAAATTAAAAAAAATAAATAAGTATGTAACATAATAGTTATTTATGATATAAGTGTTAAAAGTACACGTGTGAAAGGCACGCATGTGAAAGTTTGTGAAAAAAGCATGTGAAAGGCACATGAGTGCCTTAAAAATGTACTTTTTAACACGCATATCATACAATATTTTTTCTACAAAGGTAATTACAGGACAATATCTACAAAAACTTTTACTTGAACTTGACTGACATTCCATTTTTATATTTTTTTGACATTACATCAAAATTGCCTATACTGTCAATACGAACTGCAGTGTCTTAAAAATATCTTAAAGCACTAGTGCCTTAAAGTAGCATTTTTAACGCTCGTATGGAGTGCTAAAAATTGCATTTTTAACACGGTTGTAGAAAAAATATATTATATTATGTAAATCGTTTTTAGAACGTTTATGTTCATAACAAGCTATATTTGGCTTATGTTAGCTTAGTACCTTATTTTAATTTCAGTACTTCAATCATATAACTCAACTCTTTGTTATTTATACCTTATGAACTTTATGGTCTTTAAACTTTTATGCTTGATGTATTAGTCATGTTGTGACTGGCTGATTGACACCTAGAACATGCTATAAGAAAGTATACTGATACTTCTTTTTATCTTATGAGTGGCTGTAAGCTTCTACTTGTCGATTGGTTCAACAATATCGAATCAGAGTATTTGGAATCATCAACTTTGGAACTTCCTAACAAAATATCTAGGCAGAAAGCTGTCAAAAACTGTTAAGTATTTGCTTAAAAGCTTTTGATTTACAGCTTTCTGATAGCTGCCATCATTTTGGTCTACAATGCCCTATAGAAATGATCTTAGTAAACACTTAATGTTTGAGGAGTACTATTTTGATTTTATAAAAGGCCTCTAGATGATATTATGTATGAAATATAACATCATTGAAATATCCACTGCGCCTTCACTTATTGATGCTCATCTGAAATGTCAAACTCTGGTGCATAAGTCAGGCTGAATTTGATAAATGACATAGGTTATGTTATCTTTGAGGCTCGCTGTGGTTTGTGGCTTATTTGCAGACCTGCGACTTGAGGAAATCCCATAAGAAAGAGTCAAAACAGGGTCAAAACGCACTATATTGCTGGCTTCCACATGCTATGACATTGCCCTCAAATTGATCATACAGAATGGCCAATGTGGCATGAGCTGTGTAGCACATATCATCCCAGGCCGCCGTCCTGTTAAAAGCACAGGTCCTTGGTGTCCATATCATCAAATTCAGGAGGAGTCAAAAAACGGGGTAACCAGGATGACCCTAAGGGGGGTTACAACTACTGGAAGGTCTCTGGCGGTATGATGTTAAGGGGCTATCCTAGTGTAAAATTACGAAATTCATATACTTTTTTTGGGAAATTTTAAAATAAATAGTACTATAGTAATTCTTTTGAAAATTTGAGTGAACATGTACTATAAAAAGAAGTATATGTAAAAGAATTTTTATAAAAAAATGTTGAAAATTGAACGATTTATGCGCCATCTACTGGCACCGTGAAAATAAAAACATAGCTCCAGTGCTGCAGTGATTGGGACTAATAGAGATCCTAAAACATAAAATTTTAAAGTGATTATTGAAATATAAGTTATTACCTATACCATCAACAAGGATTTTTGAAAAATATTAAAATTTGGAAAAATGAAGTGTTGAAAAATATTTTTAAAATTAGCTACAACATTTTCAGTTTCAAAAACCGCAAAATTGACATTTCTTATCCGATCAAAAAATCCCTAATTAGAAGATAACTTATATTTCATTAATAACTATGGAATTTTATGTTTGAGGATCTCTATTAGTCTGAATCACTAAAGCAGTGGAGCTCTGTTTTTATTTTCACGGTGCCAGCAGATGGCGCATAAATCGTTTAATTTTCAATATTTTTTTATAAAAATTATTTTACATATACTTCGTTTTATAGTAAATGCTCAAGCAAATTTTCAAAAGAATTGGTACAATACTTTTTATTTTAAAAATTTCCAAAAAAAAGTATATGAATTTCGTACTTTTAGACTAGGATAGCCCCTTAAGCGTATAGAGCTCAAAGTCAATGGAGGGGGTTATAACCCCCAACCCCCCCCCGGTTACGCCTATGGAGTCAAATTCCAAAAGGAGTTGGTAATCATCAACCTATAGCACTCGCTGTTGACAGTGACAAACAGGCAAATTACCAAACAGGCAAACAGTGACTTTTTCAAGATACATTGGACATTCTTGGATCTTATCTTGATTGGTATCGACCCAAATTCGGTTCTTTGAAAAGCTGAGTTATAGTGAGCGATGTGCCAGACTGCCTCAGGTTTTCCTGTTTACTATGATGGACAGCAGCAATGTTTTCGGCAGATATTGCGTTTCCTCAATTTATGGGTGTTGGTTGATTGTTTTGTTGATGGGGAAAGATACTTGACGGAACTGTTTAAAGGAAAGGAAAATAATAATCAAAACAATAACCTACCTGAATTAAGACATGAAATAGAAATCAGTTTTCAAGGAGTAGAGATAGCCATAAATTCACTCAAAAATAGAAAGTCGGCAGGACCAGACGGAATAACCAACGAGCTTCTAAAATACGGAGGAGAAAGTATAACCCTAGAGATGACAAAACTTATACAAAAACTAATATTGCACTGCAAGATACCAGACGCATGGAGAAACAGCATAATTATACCAATGTTCAAGAAAGGAGACAAAGAAGACCCCAACAATTATAGAGGTATAAATCTACTGAACACCGCACTTAAGCTAACCACAAAAGTCCTAACCAACAAAATCAATAAACTAACAACTTTATCAGATGAACAACAAGGATTCAGATCCGGAAGATCCTGCGTAGACGCCGTATTTGTACTGAGATAAATCACAGAAAAGGCCATTGAGTACAATAAACCAGCATATATATGTTTTATAGACCTGACAAAGGCTTTCGATCGCATCCAAGTCGAAGACGTCTTACATTCAGTGGCGTAGCTGACAGGCCCGCAGGTCCCCCAAGGCGGGGGCCCCGACGTCAGGAGGGGCCCCTTAAAGCCTTCAAGCTTAATACTTCTACTATTTTTAAATCGGGGACCAAAACATATTTCTCTAATAAGCATCAAAATAGGGAATTTGGGAGGAATTAATGAAGCGGGTAATTGACGTAACTCTCACTGTTTTCGGGTGCAATTTAGCGTTTCGTACATTCGTGGACATGTTGGTAGTTTAGATGAAAGTGAATTCCAAAAAGGTAATTTTTTGTCGGTGGTTCTTTCACTAGCTAAATATGATCCTGTTTTAGCTAAATTAATCGATAAAAGCAATAACTTAAAAAAACAAATTACCTGGGCCCTCAAATACAAAACGAAGTTATAAATTTGCTGGCTCAAGAAACTGAAAACAAATTGATTAATTTAAAAAAAATGTTTTTATTCAATAATTCTTGATACCACTCAAGATATTTCGAAACACGATCAGCTTAATTTTATTTTCCGGTATGTAACTTGCGATGAAAATAATTTATTTTCTAAAGTAAAAGTTGTTGAAAGTTTTTTGGGATTTATTCGCATGTTAGACCAAAGTGCAGAAGATATTGTCTTGTAAATGAAAT
This sequence comes from Diabrotica virgifera virgifera, assembly GCF_917563875.1. Classification (NCBI taxonomy): domain Eukaryota; kingdom Metazoa; phylum Arthropoda; class Insecta; order Coleoptera; family Chrysomelidae; genus Diabrotica; species Diabrotica virgifera. Next base: position 18,351,915 of record NC_065447.1, on the reverse strand, counting down.
TTTAAAATTTATACAATCAAAGCACCTTTCCGTACACAACCTGAACCTAGTGTTAAATGATGCCGTTGCTGGTGTACAGGAGTTGGTTTTTTAGGATATAATTAAAAGATTATGTTTTTTTCGTGCAAGTATTAAAAGATAGGATGTACTATTATGACTTTGGATCCATCGCGTTTGCCAACACTTAAAAGGTTATGTGAAACCCGGTTGTCATCCAGACTCAGACATCATGCTGTTATGGCTTTGCGTCGAGCTTTGCGACAAGTAGTGAAATCTTTAACGAAATTTTCATTGTTATCTAAAAAACGATAAAAAATTATAAGTTAATGCATTATTAGATCATATGAATAATTTTGAATTTGTCGTTAAGGGGATGGGTACGAACTTTCGGCTTCAATGCCATTTAAATGGGATTCATTTTTTTCGAATCATAAGAAAACTAATAAGTATTTTTGAAAAATTTAAACGCAGAATGAAAGATTACGTTATTGCCGAGGGCCGGTAGTCCCTGAAAACTTCTATAATGTTTATTTTAATAAGTTACAGGGGTGAAAAACTAAGAGAAAATTTAGTGTGATTTTTAATGTCAAATTGGTATCTCATTCAAAAGAAACTTTTAATTCATTCTAAGGGACTTTCGGCCCTCGGTAATAAAGTTATCTTTCGTTTTGCGTTTAAATTTTTCAAAAATACTTATTAGTTTTCTCAGGATTCGAAAAAAATGATTACATTTTTTAAAATACATTGAAAATGTTCCTTTCCTCTTAACCCCATATTGCATGAATTTTAAATATGCAAACTAAAAATATTTTTTTCATTTTACATGGCTTTAATTATTAACATAAATGTTCCCCTAATTTAATTTTTGAGTCGGCCCCCCTTTTTTGGGAAATTCGGAATGTGTACTGTAAGCAACAATATGCAATTAAACTACATTTATCAGATAAAACAAAAAATTTGTATCGCCACTTTTTCGGTTTTTTTTTTATTACACTGCTTGATACTGCTTCTTCCTTTGAAAGGAATAATTTGTTCATCTATTGACAAGAACTCTCCAAGGGGAATTGTAGAACATCCTTCGTTCACTTTAGTGATCAACGGTCTTACTCTGTATAAATAGTAATAATCATAAAGATTATTTAGATGGTAGTCTAGTATTGTCGCTCATAGGAATTTTTTTGATAGCCTTAAATTGATTCACAGACATTACATCGGCTACTTGGGTAATCCTCGTTTTTGGATTCCAAAACATTGGTTGTTGCGGTAGTTTATATATAGGTGGACATGTATGACATATCAATAAATTGTTCAATTTTATTTTTTTGTTACACCAAGTGGCTTATTTGGACTTTGTTGAATACTATATAAATTTGACTGCTCTATTAGAGTTCCAATCAACTCGTCATCAAAAAATTTAGTCATTTTATTTCATTTGTCGTAGGTACATCAGCTTTTCACTTCGCAATAGGTAATGCAATTTTTGTTTTACAAAAATAGGTTTTGTACCAGCAGGTTTTGTTTTACTGTCATCAGAATTATCTGGAACTGGTTAACAACATTTTCATTTCTGTTACTACGATTTCCACAGAATCGATTTACACTAACTTCAGATAATTTCATGATTCAATTGCATAAAGTTGCCTCAAAGCAACACCTGTTTACAACTTGATTTGTGATTCTTATTTTATATTTAAAATTATAAAATTACTAGTAATTACTTCCCTCGCATAAGCTTATTACAAAAAGTAACTAATTTTACGTTCAAAAATGGTGTACAACAAGAAAACAAGTTGAAAGATATTCTACCTCTCGCTTATAACACACGACTGGCAACGCCCACGAACTTTTGCCGCCAAAAACTTGGCTTGACATAATGACGTAGGAGGTTGTGTAATTACATAGATAGAATGTATCTTTCAGAACACAACATGCAGTTTAAATTCACTTAATAATTAAAGGTTAGTTTTCTAACGGAAGTTAATTTTGGTGTTGCCTTAAAGCAACGCTATGCAATATAGGGTTAATAACTTTATGAATCTAACATCAACACTTTTGCAATCTGAAACGGCAGAGTTAACGGTCGCCCTTCAACTTTTTGAAAAAACTCTTGATAATCTTCTAGAAATGAGAAATTCGTTTTACAAAACTTTAGCAAAAGCAGTAGGAATAGCAGAATAGTGGGGTAAATATACCAGAATTTAAAAATAAACTGATAAAACGTATACTAGTTATTTATGAAACAGTTCGTGAAGTATGCTTTTTGCGAACGCACGCGAGTTAGAGCACGAGCGACAACGGAGCAAGTGCTATACATCGCGTAAGTTTGCAAAAAGTACTTCACGCACAGTTTCATACAATATGTTATCTACGATAAAAAAAATAAAAAAACTGTAACGCTTCGTCACTGGAATTCATTTCTATTCTACAATTTTTAGAACTTTCAAACTTTAGGACTTTTAAAAGTGTCAAAACTTTTGTTGTAATTTATTGCTCACATGTCATCACCATGACAACGCCAAAGTTAAGGATATTTGAGTATATGAAAGTGTGCCAAAAAACAGTGCGAAAAAGTAAATCTCATTTAAAATACATTGTTACTTCACGCACATTTTAAATCCTTCACGCACTGCTATCTATAATGACAGTTTTTACGAACTAAAAACTTATACATAATATGAGATAGAGTAGATAAAACAATTTTACGATGAGCTCAGCTGAGACGAAAAAATAACTTTTAGCAAAAAAAGTGTTGTAGTTAATGTTTTCAATGCAAATTTAGATATAATATTGCAACAACCTACTAATAGGTTTGACGGATTAAGATACATGTTGTAATAGGTTTTCATGTCTATTCCCAAAAAATCTATTACCTAACACTAACTAATGAAGACTTATTAAAGAAAGGCCAAATATTGTCATTTACATATATTTTAGTAATTATACTGTTATTAGTTGTCGTTATGTTTATAATACGGGGCCCCACAAAAATTGTCGCGGGGGGGCCCCGCAATCTTCAGCTACGCCACTGCTTACATTTACTGTATAGAAGAAACATACCAATCAATATTATACAAACCATCGAAAACATCTATTTTCATAATCGAATACAGGCAAAGATAAATGGAAAACTAACGCAGTTTATACCAGTACAAAGCGGAGTCAGACAAGGTGACTCATTAAACCCACTGCTCTTTAATATAATAATGGACGAAATAATAGAAGCAGTACGTAAAGGTCATGGTTACAGAATGGGGAACAAATAAATCGAAATATTATGTTATGCAGACGACGCCGCATTAATCGCCGAGACAGAAGACGATCTCCAAAGATTAACCCACATCTTCAATACAACAGCCAAGAAATACAATATGATAATATCAGCAGAAAAAAACAAATGTATGACAACATCCAAATACCCACTACGATGTAAAATCGAAATTGATGGGAAAATAAAAAAGCAGGAGGCAAGGTTTAGATATCTGGGAATAGATATAACCATTTATGGAGATGTTGAAGAGGAAGTACGACAACAAAGCTTAAAAGCAAGTAAAGCGGCGGAATCTCTTAATGACAATCTGGAAGAACAAACACCTAAGACAAGACCTGACACATCTAAAACGAGACGACTACTAGAAACAACAGAGATGAAAATACTCCGACAAATATCAGGGAAAAGTCTGTTGGATAGGGAGAGAAGCGAAAACATAAGAAGATAATGCAATATAGAAGACATAAATGGATGGGTGACAAAACGGAAAGAGGAGTGGAACGAATACATTGGTAGAATGGCAGAGGATAGGATAGTACGAATAGCACGAGATAAGTCACCAAATGGATGAAGAAGTATTGGCAGACCAAGAAAAAGATGGTGCGATAACTTAAACACTTTAGGAAGCTAATATTGAAGAAGAAACAGGCTTTAAAGCCTACATACAAGGAGTAAGAAGAAGAAGAAGAAGGTTGATTGTTTTCTGAACCAGTGAACTCAAATTTATGTGCCACGCCGATTTGTTAACTATTCTGACACTGTACTAACTTCATATCTACGACGTTGGCTATCCCCTAGTTCAATTTCAATATAGTGCAGTCACTGAAGGTTTTCACCTCTGATTTTGTTGAACCTCCATCGATTTTCATGAAAATTGGTGAGCAGTTAGAGGGTACCTCAAGCAACAAAGGTGACATGATGCCAACTTGCGCTTTTACCCTGGGGGTAGATGCCACCCCTTTTCTGGGGTGAAAATTATTTTTTTAAAAATAATACCATAAATCGATAGAGGGACAAATTCTAAGCAAAATTTGTTATATTAAGTTATTAACATAAATCAATACTTTTGAGTTAATAAAGATCAAAGATTTTATTTTTCGTAAAAAAGTGCATGTTTTAAAGCTGTTTTTCACGTATAACTCAAAAACTATTAGCTTTTACAAAAAAGTTATTGTTACCAAAATTGAAGACAATAAAAAACTGAATACTTCGCTCAAAGTACTAAACTAATGTTAATTCAAAGTCGGTTGTGGGTCATTAAATGTATATTTTTTTCGATGAGTACTCAAATCTAAGTGTTCAAGCTTAAATAACGGGAAAGCGATGCAATTTATAAAATATACCTGCTAAACACTTATCAAGGTACTTCAGAATACCTAACAAATGAGCTTCAGAAGAAGTTAATAGCATCAAAATTAAGCAAGATATGATGAAACTAAGAGAAACCTATCGAATTTTTTAGGAAAAAGTAAAAAAATAAAACATACTCCATTTCCACAAAAATTAAAATTTATACTAATCCTTAAAAAAATTTCTTTGTATTAGCATAAGTAATGATTTTAATAATTTTCACCGGTTTAATGCATATTTTTGAAAAAAAACATAATTTAAAAAAATCAGAACTTTTAAAATTATTGTCATTTTCATCTTCTTTGATAATAACTATAAAAATACTCAATATACGTAAAAAATGGTAAATAACCAAATTTTAGTTTTTTATATATCAAATATTATACTTTTTTTACCATTTCTGTAGGGTGAAAAATAATCAAGATAGAAACGTTTAAAGCTTAAATTTTGCTGCAGAACTATGCAACCGTGGCCAATTAATCTTTGATTTTTAAAAAAGTAAGGTATTTAAATGATTAATTTCAAAGCGTTTTAATAGCCTTTGGAATTACCTTTCAAACCGTTTTTAGGTGAACATGATATCTTAAAAGTTAACGAAGTTATTAAAAAAAACAATAACATTTTTTGGAAAAAATTTTAAAAGATAAAGTTTGAAAAATTTTTGGAGCATAAATTTTAATGCTATTAACTTGTTCGGTATCTCATTTGATAGATATTTCTAAGTACTTTCACAAATGTTTTATAAGTTTATGTTATAAAATGCATCATTTTCCCGTAATTTAAGCTTGAGTACTTAGATTTGGGTACTCGCCGAAAAAATATACATTCAATTACCTATAACTCGCTTTTAGTTAACATTAAAAGGTTGTTCTAGTAAGAAGTTTATTTAATTTTTTACACTCGCGATCATAAAATCCGGGTCACCCTGAAAATTTCAAGTTTCTTAAACATTTTTGCCTCTGGTACAGTAATATCATTTTTTTAGGCTAAGCTAATATATTTTTTATTTGTCATCAATGTTTGTTTAAAAAAAACGGTTTTTTATTGTTTTTATTGAAACAGCAGATAACAAACCAAATTATTGATAATTCAGACAAACGAAAAAAAAATGGAAAGTACAGAACGTGGTAGAACATCAGTAAAATTTCTATGTCTAATATCGTGTATTGCCTCCCCTTGCTCTAATAACCTCTTGCAGACGACGGGGCATACTCTCAATTTTACTCCGGATTACATGTTGTGGTATGTTATTCCACTCTCTAACTAACAGATCCTTAAGCTCCTGTGCGTTGTTAGGAGAAGGTATATGGGTTTGAATACGTTTTTTCAAATTATCCCAGATATGTTCGATAGGATTTATGTCCAGAGGCCTAGCTGGTCAGGGTAACCTCGTAATTCCAACCTCATCCAAGTATTGCATACTGATCCTGGCAACGTGCGGTAGCGCGTTGTCCTGTATAAAAACGGCATCTTCTCCAAGCCCCACCATAGCGGGCATAACGTGTTCCTCCAGAATCTCCGTAATGTACTTTCGGGCAGTTAAGGACCCAAGTAACTCTGCGGAAGTCGGAAGCCACACCTCCCCAAGCCATAACCACCAAATGGCATTCTTGGAGCAATGCAAGCTTGTGAAAATCGTTCGCCAGTTCTCCTCCAAACTCTTACACGTCCATCGGATCCAGTTAGGAAGAAACGGGATTCATCTGAGAATAACACTTTGCTCCAATCGTTAATTCCCAATGCGCGTATTGTCGAGCAAAAGCTAGTCGTACAACTCGATCCTCCCGGCGAAGTGTCGGTCCTGTAGCCATTACCCGAGAAGATAGTCCAGAAGAGCGAAGTCTTCTCCTGACTGTTGCAACGCTAACGTTGCAATTTCGTACTTCCTGTAGACGATTTCGATGCATAACTGCAGTTGAGGTCCGGTTTCGTAAAGCTTGACTCACAAAGAAACGGTCATCTCGTGTCGTGGTCTTTCTTCTTGGTCCAGAGCCTGGTTAGTAAACCCGTCTCCTGAAATCGTTGAAGTACTCGTTGAACCGTATAAAGGCTTACACCAACAGTTCTTGTGCCTTGCCGTTGAGCGTGACCGTCTTCCACAAGCGCAACAATTCGTGCCGTTTCAACAACAGTCAAAGGCATTTTTGGCAAAAGATAAACAATAATAAACACTAATAATGACACTAATGAACAATTATGACTGCAATAATAAACGGTTTTCGCTTCTTTTGACAGTTATAGATACCATTCATTTTGACACGTTTGCAGTTTTCCGCGAAATCGGCAATATAGGAATTCTTTGTTACAGAGGAAATCGCTAAGCCGACAACAATTGTCAGAAACGTGTATTAGTTTGTATTTGTTATTATTATTTACGATAAAGCTCGTTAAAAATGAAATATCGGTGATTTTTAAGGTGACCCGAATTTTATGATCGCGAGTGTATTTGCTTCAATTTTGGTAATAACTTTTTTGTAAATACTTATAGTTTTTGAGTTATCTATGAAAAATCGGTTAAAACATCCATTTTTCTTACGAAAAATTAAAATTTTTGATCTTTAATAACTGAAAAAGTTTTGATTTATTTTAATAACTTTATATAACAAGTTTTGCTTAGAATTTGTCCCCCTATCTAATTATGGGGTTATTTTTAATAAAATAATTTTCACCCCGAGAAGGGGTGGCATCCACCCACAGGGTAAAAGCGCAAGTTGGCACCATGTCACCTTTGTTTCTTGAGATATCCTCTAACCACTCACCAATTTTCATGCAAATCGATGGAGTTTGAACGAAATCGGAGGTAATAGCTCATATCCACCTTCAGTGACTTCACTAATAGTAATTTTGTTGATTATAATTTTTGTATCATTTTCAGAGCAGTGCTCTAAAATCGACATCCATGTTTCATGACGCATAATTGAGTATTTACGTTTTTAATAAATATTCTCTTCCACAGGAGTTCTTCTAGTTTACGACATAACTAACCGATGGTCATTCGACGGCCTAGATCGATGGTTGAAAGAAGTGGACGAACACGCACCGGGTGTGCCGAAGGTTTTGGTTGGTAACCGCCTCCATCTGGCTTTCAATCGTAAGGTCGGTCAAAGAGATGCCCAAATATATGCGAACAAACACAGTATGGCGTTTTTCGAAGTCTCACCCCTTTGTAATTTCAACATCCACGAAAGTTTCTGCGAGCTATCGAGAATGGCATTGCACCGAAATGGAATGGAGAGGTTATGGAGATCAAATAAAGGTTTGTTATTGATGTCTTTCATGAATTTCATTACAAATTATTACAAGCCTCTGTGGAGTAGTAGGAGTACCCTTTAACTGTTAACATAATTTCTTAGAATTCTGATAAATATTAGAAATCAACATAAGTTTTACAGTAGAAGGGTAGACCGCTTATTTTATGTAAAAACCCTACCCAATTTCAAAGATAGGTTTTCATTAAGGTGCGTTATAAGTAAAGCTCGGATTTATAGGCAACAAAAATTGAAGAAAAAGGCGCCTATATAGGCAAAGATTTTTATTAAAAAAGGCAGGAATATTAACATTTAGGCAAAATATAGGCAATAAAAGAATATAACTTATTATTTATTGTACAAAGTGAATTAACGTAATATTAACTTAAGGCAGGTATATTTACACATCATAATCATAACATTAGTATAAATAAACTAGTAACTAAATAACTGTAAATTAATAATTAAACATTGTAACCACTTAAAATTTTATCATTAATAGAAACAACTTAATGTTTTTCAATATTTTCGGTCTTAAAACTATGTCTTCGATCACTTAAAATTAATTTGTACATTGAAAACGAACGTTCGACATCGACAGATGTAATTGGAGCATATTTCAGAGCGGATAATAAATCTGGCATAATTTGTAATTCCTCGGAAAATGTCCCATTCAAAACTTTAGCAACATTAGATAAAAACGAAAAACCTTCATTCTTGTCGAAAACATATTTCATTTTTTTTTAAAATTAATTGACCGTTACTTCCAGGTGCCGATTTAATTTTCGTCTTTAAATTATCTATTAATTTTACTGACTCACATAAATTTATCTCTTGTTTTTCTAATAAGGTAATTGTGGTAACTATTAATTTATAATTGTCATTGATATAAGCGAGTTCCTGTTTCAATTTGGGATTTTTTAATATTTTTTTTGCTTCTCGAATGGCTTCGGAAATATCATCATCAAATTCTGACATAACTAATTCTATTTCATTGCAGTGTTCAAAGTAAAAAAAACTGCTTCGAGCTAGGTTCCCCACCTTGTAATTACTGGTTTAGGTGGCAAAGGGACACCGGGAAGTCTTTATTTATATATTTGCACCCTCAACGGAGCCTTTACAAAAACTTTTTTCATAAAATTTATAAAATTATTTACCAACGGAAACAGATTTCTTATTTCTTCAGCAATTCTATTTACCCCGTGGGCTACACAAGTGCAATGAATTAAATTAGGATAAAAAATCTTTAAATTAACAGCAGCTTTTAACATATATGCCGCAGCATCTGAAAGCATTAAAACTATTTTATTCACTGCTATAGGGTTGGGTAAAAAGAGGTTTGTTAAACTATCTTGTATAAATCGAGTTATTGTTAAAGTGTTTGTTTTTTCCAATTCTTTAACGGCAACTAAATAAGGTTTTCTCGCAAAGTTTTCGTTCAAAATTCCAATCATTAAATTAGCTATATACCTGCCGCATACATCTGTCGTTTCATCCACGATAATATACAAAAAATTGCCCTCTAACTCCCGCTTAATTTTTGAAATACATTCCACATAACATTTTTCCACAGTATGTTTTCTCAATGTACTCTCGTCCGGTAAGGATTTATTAAGATATTTTTCGAAAAAGCATTTAAAACTAGGGTTATTAACTTTATATAGAGGAATGTTGGATGCAATCATCATCTGGCATAAATCAAATTTAAATGCGTCTTCCTCCTTTTTTTTGAACTGCTTAAACTATCCCGCAGAGATATTTGGGCTAACTTAGAGGAATTTAATTTTTCCAAATTACGTTTATGAAGTGGGGTTCCACAATGCTGGTCAATAAAGTACTTTTTTCTACTTGAATCTGAGAATTTAAAAAAAAAATAATTAGAATTCTAAAAACGCTTTAGAATTTAGTTATGTTGTGGGACGAGAAAAAAAGAGAAAAAATAAAACTTACCGATTTGCCGCATGGTTTACAAAATGCTCCATCTCCTTCTAGAGAAAGTTCCGAATAAGGTGCGATTCATATCCTTAATTTAGATGTCATCTTTTCACACAAATGTCTAAAACGTTTTAAAACGTGTTCTTTGCTTTTCGGTATACGCAACAAAACAACTAGGATATAGCAATTTGTGACTAAACTCTGATACAGTAACCGACTGTACAACTGATAATAAACTAATAAAGCTTAGGGATTTCCAAATAGTTAACCCTTAAGTCTCCATCAGGTACATTTTCCTAGAAATCTGTTATATAAACAAACCATTGATATTTTATTATTGAGCCAAAATTTTATTATACTCGTAGAATGGTTTAGTAATAGAATAATATCATGGGTAGTACCATGAAATTTTAAAAAAGGCACAAATAGGCGGAATTTACGAAAAAAGGCAAAAAGTGCAAAAAACAATTATAATAGGCAAAATAGGCAAAAAAGGCATTTTGCCTATAATCCGGGCTTTAGTTATAAGTATGTATTTTTCCTGAACCAACAATAGCGAATACAGAAAATTTCAATAAAAATATTGCAATAAGGAGATTTTTTTTCCTCCGAGGCAATCACTGTCGAGTGAGAGCATTGCTAATTTTAATAGTTATTTATGATATAAGTGTTAAAAGTACACGTTTAAGGCACGCATGTGAAAGTTTGCAGAATGAGCGACAGCGAGTTCTGCAATTCACATGAGTGCCTTAAAAATGTACTTTTTAACACGCATACCATACAATATTTTTTCTACAAACGTAATTACAGGACAATATCTACAAAAACTTTTACTTGAACTTGACTGACATTCCATTTTGCAGTGCCATAGTTAAGGGCAACTTATTGCACATGTTATTATGTATGTCTTGTAGTTTGGGTTTATCTATTGTATCTATTTAGGGGTTGATACTTTAATGGAAGTCGCCCCCTCTCCCAAGGCAAATATTCCGCCACTGCTACTGAAGCGCCTGTAGAAAATTGAGGAACAATCACAATAACTGCTGCTAGTGCAGAACAAGACATCTCACGTTTTCACGCATGCACAATAGAGTGCCTTTAAAAATCGTTAGATATGCCGACGAAGCAGTAGTTTTTGCAAATAGCTTAGATTATTTTTAAAGAATAATCTCCAGCATATCAAATCAGTAGAGAAAATGGACTTGATCTCAATACGAAACGAAAAAACAAAGTACATAGGTACATGAGTATTACGGTAGTAGGTAAACGCGAAATATTATTTATAATCTTCTACGGAAAAATCGGGTTTATGTCATCTAGTCCGTTCTTTAACGGTAAAATATTGCAAAACCTCTATATTTTATAGAACCACTTGGATTGACATGACATTTGGCATACACATAGCTAAAAAGTCAAAGAAAAAAAGTGATATTGTGCCGATATGTGCTTTTGCCCTGGGGGTGGTTTTCACCCCCTCTTGGGGGTGAAAAAATATTCGTCCAAAGAAAGTCATGAAATGGATAAACTGGATAATTTTAAGTAACTTTTGTTCTATAGAGTTTTTTCACTAAGTCAATACTTTTCGAGTTATTTGGCAGTGAATATGTTCATTTTTTCAACAAAATAACCACGCTTTTAGACGGTTTTTCGCAAATAACTCAAATAGTAAGTATTTTGTCGAAAAAACATTCTTAAAAAAAATATAGCCTGTAAAAAATTTAAAAAATGGTGTATACATCACGTCTCTACACCTAGTAGAAGCAGAGTTATAGCTAATGAAAAATAGGTTCATATTCGTCAAATTCCAAATGCAATACTTTAACGTGAAATAACCAAAAATGAAGCACATTTCGGGGAAAACTCATTTCAACTTATTTAAAGTGTTTAAAAAAAGCTTCATTTTTGTTTTATAAAAAAAATTTGTAGCATCAAAATTAAACAAGTTACGCTCAAAATAAAGTTAGTTCCTTTTGGTTTTGGTAAAAAAATCGAGAAAGCACCCCCTAATTAGTATCTTAAATGAACTTAATCGTTACGACTTCACAAGTTTCTTGACTTATGTATATATTGTTTATATGATCTGTAAGTTTCATCAGTTCAAAGTACTTATTATTGAAAGGGCTGTAGTTAAAAGGGGTTGAACGAGTCACTGATCACGTATGTATGCAAATTTAGAAACACCAAATCTTAATCAATTTTTGTCTAACAGAAAAACAAAAAAATACATTATATTCAGAAAAGCAAATCTGACTTTTTTTGTTTTTCGAGATTTTTGGTATCTCTAACAATTTTTAAGTTATTTTGAAAAAAAAGCATATTTTTCAAAATTTAAATTTTTAAAAATTTTATTATGAAACTTACAGATCATATAAACACAACATAAGTAAAATAATTTGTGGAGCGGTAACGATTAATTTCATTTAAGTTGCTAATTAGAGGTTGGTTTTCCCGATTTTTTTTTTGCAAAAACAAAAGGGACCTACTTTATTTTGAGCGTAACTTGCTTAAATTTAATGCTAGAAACTTTTTGTAAAAACAGAAATAAAGATTTTTTAAAATACTTTAAAAAAGTTATAATGGGTTTTCTCCAAAAAGTGCTTAATTTTTTTGGATATTCCACGTCGAAATATTCTATTTGAAATTTGGTGAATATGAATCTATTTTTCATTGACTAAAACTCTGGTTCTACGAGATCCAGAGACCTAACGCGTACACCATTTTTTTTACTTTTTTATAAGCTATATTTTTGCTAAGAACGTTTTTTTCGACAAAATATTTACTTTTTGAGTTATTTGTGAAAAACCGTTTAAAAATGTGGTTATTTTGTTGAAAAATGAACATATTCACTCGCAAATAACTCGAAAAGTGTTGACTTGGCAAAAAAGCTCTATAGAACAAAAGTTACTTAAAATTAGTCAGTTTACCCATTTCCGGACTGATTTTGGACATATATTTTTTCATCCCCAAGAGTGGGTGAAAGTCACCCCCAAGGGCAAAAGCACACATCGGCACAATATCACTTTTTTTCTTTGATATGTAAGCTATACGCATTCCAAATTTCATGTCAATCCAAGCGGTTATTTAAAATTTAGAGCAAAAACCGTGAAAGAATGGACTAATCGTCGACTATCTGTACGTTAAGATTTTGATTATTTCGGTTAGATGCATCATATGTCGTGTTAACTAACGACCTATCAGGATACTTCAGTAGCAATGGCGAAACATTTGCTTTGGGGGAGGGAGGTGACTTATAATAAAACACCAACCCAAAAATATATAAAATAGATAAACAAAAACACTCAATGACTACTACCATTTGAACTGTCTGTTTCCTGTCTACAGTTGAGTCCGAGAATCTTTACCAGTGCGTCATCATTTAAAGCATACGAAATAAGTCGATGATAAGTCGGAAATTGAAATTTACTAAACGCAACAGCAAGTGACAGTAAGTGACTTGCTGTTGCGTTTAGTAAATTTCAATTTCCGACTTATCATCGACTTATTTCATATGCTTTAACACTAGAAAGTCGGAGGGGCCAATTTGGCCCCTGTTGCGATTTGAAGTTGTTGTAGTTTTTTTATAGTCTAAGAGCTAGTGAACCCTCCGACTAACGGTCGTCCTGTAAGGCTAGAAATTTTTCTAGTGATAATTCATAGCACACCAAGGCTAAAAACCATGACCTGGCAGGCCTCAGCGGTGCACGTGTATCTACCAGGTGAATCGAAAAGTGCAAATTTAGGGGGTAAAATAAACTTTCTCCTGTAAGGTTTAAATTTAAGTATGTGTTTGAGTAAGTCATTTAGAAGAAATGTTTACAATGACAGGCGATTCTGAAGAGCATAAGACCTTGCCAGGCGAGGGGAAAGATTAGGGGTTTTTCCTAAAATTATTCTTTTTGCATCGAACAATTTTTTTTACGTTTTTTGAATCATTTAAAACAGAAAAGGTTCTTAGTGATTTTTCTCTTAAGTTAATAGTTTTTGTTATATAAGCGATTGAAAATTTTGAAAATTGCGAAATCGGCCATTTTTAACCCTAAATCGGACATTTATCTAAAAATTTCAATATTGGCAAGGTACGTAGATATTCCTTAAACATTGATTGATGAAATCCCGAAGAGTTTTTTGCAATAAAATATCGAAAACCCTTTGTTTTTTTAATTGCTAATCAAGCGGGCCCTACACTGTAGTATCAAGGGCGGATCCAGGGAGGGGGCCATGGGGGCCATGGCCCCCTCCGAGAATTTAGAATAATATAAATTAAAATATTTGCAGTTCAAATGTTTTTAATTTCAAACACATAGATATGTACAAAACAAGAGATAAATACGTTTGCTGGACTAGAATTGAAAAAAAGAAGTAACGGAGAAGCTTCAAGAATGACTTTTGGGTTTTTTATAAATCAAAATGTTGATAATTTTACAGAGTGCCAATTGTAAGAACGATCTTGACAGCCATTAAAATCGTATGAATTTCCATATTGTATACACACAAAGAATAAAAAATTTCTGTCCTTGTGGGATCGGTACTCACCGGAGGGACCGCAGACGTTCGGATACAATTAGCGTCTCTTTGCAAAGACAATGACGTCGACTTTGCAAAGTAACAAGACACTTACTCAACACACACACTACACATTACACCTGAGTTAGTGATAAGTTATACAATTACTTGGCTAAAGGTTCTAGTTCTAAAACCAAGGCCAGAATCAGAGAAAAAAATAAGCATAAAAAAGAAATGAAGCGTTACTTGGGTCACTAGCACTTAGATCAAAGGAGTTGGTTGGTATTTTCGCACAGTCAAAAGGAATTGTTTTACAAATATTGCGTTTTCTAATGAAAAATATGGTCACAATCCAATAACGGGATGACAGCCCAAAGACTTGTCACGAAACCTTTAACATCTTTCGCCAAACTCATGAGCAAAGACGGAGTCATATAAACCCATGAAAAAACATCATACCACAAGGAGTGCGTTCAGGTTGAGCTGAATTTTCTAAAAAGTTATCGCAACCCTCAAAAGTCAGTCATTAACCAGATAGACTCTCAGAGGTCTAAACAGAAACAAAAAATAAAGAAAAACTACGACCAATAGTAGGGTCTATAGTGTTCTTAGGTCGACAAAATATTCCTCTGACAGACCATCGTGATGATGGCCTTATGCTTCTGGACGAAGATGCCGGACCTAGGAATCGGGGGAATTGCTGTGGAACTAAGGCAAAACCCGATATGTCAAAAATTATCGATTTTTCGTTTTTAATGCCAATATGTACCTTGAGCGATGAAGAATGTGATGGCAAAACCCTACATGGCTAAACGCATCCATGTAACCAGTAGATAAAAAAATTGTTTCCGATAGGTCCACTATTACAACAACACCGCGAACTTTTAAACTCATCTGCTGCAAAATCACGTTTTTTACATATCGGGTTTTGCCTTAGCACCACAGTGTTAAGGTTTAAAATCGCATCAGGAAATAAAACTCTTAAATAACACCTATCCACAGCATCTTCCTGAGCAACATGCATTAGTAGCAGCAGTCAAAACCAATTAATAACATGTTGTCGTGAAGAAATAATTGAACAAATAATATTTGACGAAACGACTGACGTATCCCACGTGGAACAGCTTTCTCTAAATTTGGGATACATACACAATAACAACATTCGTGAAGACTTTGTCAAATTCATTGACGCTTATGAGAATCTAAAAATAATTAGTGAAAATCAAGAAAGAGGGACAGAACTAGGCCTGGCAGGAGAAGCATTGGAACAAATAGTATTAAACTTGTTGAAAGAACTGCACTTGGATCCGAAGAAATGTGTATTAATCGGTACTATGGCAGGAATGGTGAGTTTTAAGGCACTTCTCAAAGTGTGTGAATATTGACTTAAAACTCACCATTGTAACCCTAATATTTAAAAATTACCCCCCGTACTTCTGGTACTCCTCCCCAAAAAAAGTTTATGGCCCCTCCCGAAAATCGGTCCTGGATCCGCCCTTGTGTAGTATAAGTGAGGACGTTTGAGTTTGCATAAATTCATTATCTCGAGAATGGGCAAATTTCAAGAGAAATCCTCAGACAGATCGATTTTTATTTTTGAATTAGGACTTTTTGGTATATATATATAATACTAGTGACGTCATCCATCTGGGCGTGATGACGTAATCAATGCTTTTTTTAAATAAGAGTAGGGGTTGTGTGATAGCTCATTTGAAAGGTTATTTAATTCTCTATTCACTAATATAAACATTAACATAATTATTTATACAGTGTGTACAAAAAAAAAAATTCTTCTATTTGTCAAATTTAATCAAAGTTAATTAAAAAAAAAATTTTTTGTACACCCTGTATAAATAATTATGTTAATGTTTATATTGGTGAATAGAGAATTAAATAACCTTTCAAATGAGCTATCACACAACCCCTACTCTCATTTAAAAAAATCATCGATTACGTCATCACGCTCAGATGGATGACGTCACTGGTATTATATATATGCCAAAAAGTCCTAATTTAAAAATAAAAATCGACCTGTCTGAGGATTGCTCTTCAAATTTGCCTATTCTCGAGATAATGAATTTATGCCAACTCAAACGTCCTCACTTATACTACAGTGTCGCGTCCGCTTGATTAAAAATTAAAAAACAAAGGGGTTCCGATATTGTATTGTAAAAAACTCTATGGGATTTTATCAATCAATGTTTAAATAATATCTACCTACCTTGGCAACTTTGAAATTTTTAGATAAATGTCCGATTTAAGGTTAAAAATGGTCGATTTCGCAATTTTCAAAATTTTCAATCGCTTATATAACAAAAACTATTAACTTAAGAGAAAAATCACTAAAGACCTTTTCTGTTTGGAATGATTCAAAAAACTTAAAAAAAATTTGTTCGATGCAAAAAAAAATAAATTTAGGAAAAACCCCTAATCTTTCCCCTCGCCTGGCAAGGTCTTATGCTCTTCAGAATCGCCTGTCATTGTACAAATTTCTTTTAAATGACTTACTCAAACACATACTTAAATTTAAACCTTACAGGAGAAAGTTTATTTTACCCCCTAAATTTGCACTTTTCGATTCACCTGGTAGATACACGTGCACCGCTGAGGCCTGCCAGGTCATGGTTTTTAGCCTTGGTGTGCTATGAATTATCACTAGAAAAATTTCTAGCCTTACAGGACGACCGTTAGTCGAAGGGTTCACTAGCTCTTAGACTATTATTTGAGGCAATAATAATTTCATATTTTATGACTTTTAATATTTTGATACAAAGACTTATTTAACACAACAAAGTATTCTTTACTAAATTTATTAACTGTAAATTGTAAATGGTTACCTTTATACTGGTACTGATCATCTACGTAATCAAGATAAAATTGTTGGTGAACACAAGTGAACACAAAGATACAATTGTGGGTATAGAGGACCAAATGACACGTCTTTATACTACAAAAGTAACTTCAAGACGATGGCCTATGTACGTGTTTTAAAATACTCTTGACTGGGAAGCAATAAATGCATGGGTTATTTGTAAAGAAATAACTGGAAGTAGACTCAGTTTATTCTTCGACTGTGTGAATAATTATGGGCCCCATACCTTGCCTCCCGAAATCTGGAACTACGCCTAGCAACACCAGGTCTACCAACAACTATCATTGTTACTATCCAAAAACGACAAAAATATCAGTTGAAAATATTTTGTAAAGGAAATCATACTTCCAATGATTGCCGCGGCTGTAACAAGGCAATGTGTGGCAAATATCAAAAACTGCAAACTGTATGGTGTTCCGAATGTTTTTGATAGGCAGCGAATGTGTTAAACAATGAAAGTAAAAAATAAAATCAGATTCTATCGTCTAGAGTAGATTTAATTTCTTTAAACTGAGTTTTAATTGATTAAAGAACGTGGGGCCAAAATGATCCCTTCCGGCTTTCTAGGTAGGTAAGCTAAGTCCGATTTTCTAGTGTTAAATGATGACGCACGGGTAAAGATTCCCGGACTTAACTTTATATACATTTTCTGACGTTCCAAACATTCCTTACGAGATATTTCGGGATATTTCGATGACGTCTAGAACATTCTAGATAATTAAATATTTTTCTTTTTCGCCAAGAGACTTTTTCTATATGAAATCAATCTTACAGTAAGAATGTTTTAATTAATCTCGTAAAATGTATATTTGTTGTAGTGTTGAGCCTTCAAGAACTGTGCTGCAGAGCCATTGTTGCACGCACAACGGTGTACAGCATCGAGCAGCTACCGTTACCAACCAGCGTCAAGTCCCACTTAAAGTCATACGCACTGACGTCATCTTCGACGCAATGGCGGTACGTCATCAGTCAGAAGAAGAACAGTCGAGGATCGAGGAGTCGCAAAAAGCGGTTCACGAGCACGCCCACGACGCCCGGTTCAGTGACGGACAAAGACAGTATAACGAGCTGTGTACCCAGAAACTCTTGTACTATATCCTGACGCGCCCGGAATTCCTTGGACTTCATTTTCAGGACTACGAAACTCACGAAATGGATCAGGCGAACCTATAGGTCAGTAAACGACCGTTTTGGACTGTAATTTTACTCGTCAAGTCAGATTTTCTTGAAAATTTGGATTTGGGTTTCTCTTACCATCCACTTCACGTTTGAACTTGAGCTCAAGGTTGCTTTTACGCGGGAGTTGAAAGCCACCTCTTCTCGATAGTGTAAAAACATACGTTCAAAATAAGTCCGGAAATGGATAAACTGACTACTTATTATACCGCCATGTATCAACCACTAGAATAAATGTTGTAGATGTGTATAATATCGGACGTATCTTTTTTTTCTGTCACTTATGACGCACTGAAAAAAGCCTCTGCACACAATTGTTGGTGTAATGAAAATTACATTTCTTAAATACATCTCTTAAAAAACAATAGTATTTAAGACATGTAATTTTCAATACACCAACAATTGTGGCTCAATCCCAGAATATAAGAATATATGGTGCTTCTCAGAGGCTTTTTTCAGTGCGTCACAAGTGACAGAAAAAAAGATACGTCCGTTATTATACACATTTACAACATTTATTCTAGTTGTTGATAGATGGCGCTATAATCGGAAAAAAATTATTACCTATTACATATCTATACGGCTAAAATCTAAAATTCTTCTCAGTCTTTCAGTATGTCATTAATTTTGACGTCATATATGATTTTAAGAATGTAGAGAATCATTGCTTGGAAATTTAGTTACAGCTGACAGTTGTCAGAATAGTAGTCAGCCAAATATGAGAAGGTTATTGCAGTATAACCCTTTTATTTGCAATTTGGTATAAAAACAAATAAATTGTGTTTATTGCATTTATAAAAATGTTTGTTCTTTGATTTGTACAGTCGTATAGATTGTAGATCAGCGATTCTCAATCTGTGGTACATGTACCACTGGTGGTACAGTTCATTACTTGCGGTGGTACACAAAACACAAAAAAAATTAAAATAGTAGTAATAGTAGTAAGTCTTCATAATACACTCTAAAAATACAGGGTGTAACAAAAATACAGGTCATAAATTAAATCACATATTCTGGAACCAAAAATAGTTCGATTGAACCTAACTTACCCTAGTACAAATATGCACACAAAAAAAAGTTACAGCCCTTTGAAATTACAAAATAAAAATCGATTTTTTCCAATATATCGAAAACTATTTGAGTTTTCTTATTGAAAACGGACATGTGGCATTATTATGACAGCAAAATATTAAAAAAAATTCTGCACCTCATAAAAATTTTATGGGGGTTTTGTTCCTTTAAACCCCCCAAACTTTTGTGTACGTTCCAATTAAATTATCACTGTGGCACCATTAGTTAAACACAATGTTTTTAAAACTTTTTTGCCTCTTAGTAATTTTTCTAACTAGTTTTTATCGAAATATTTTGAATATTTGTCAAATCCACCACATATTTGTATACTGTTAAGTACGATTATAGAGACCCTATAATAATATGAAAATTTATTTATAAATTACAGATTTTATAAGTATATTTTGAACCATATTAAAAAAGAAGCCACATCTCGATAAAAGGTGCCTTATCGGAAAAATACTAAGAGGCAAAAAAGTTTTAAAGACACTGTTTTCAACTAATGGTACCGCAATAATAGTTTAATTGGAACATACTCAAACATTTGGGGGGTGTAAAGGCACAAAATCTCCATAAAATTGTTATGTTAACATTTTAAAAAAGAAGCTGCATCTCGATTAAAACTGGTATATCTAAAAAATACTAAGAGGCAAAAAAGTTTCAAAAACATTGTGTTTAACTAACGGTACCACAATAATAATTTAATTGGAACGTACATAAAAGTTTGGGGGGGTTTAAGGGAACAAAATCCCCATAAAATTTTTATGGGGTGCACAAATTTCACTATAATTTCTTTTTCAGATGTTCCTGCCATAGTCATGCCACATGTCCATTTTCAGTAAAAATCTCCAATAGTTCGATATATCGGAAAAAATCGAGTTTCATTTTGTAACTTCAGAGGGCTGTAACTTTTTTTTGTGTGCATATTTTTACTAGGGTAAGTTAGGTTCAATCGAACTATTTTTGGTTCCAGAATATGTGATTTAATTTATGAGCTGTATTTTTGTTACAACCTGTATATGTGGTACCAAAAATAATAAAAAGAACTGTAGGTGGTACATGACTCAAAAAGTTTGAGAACCGCTGTTGTAGATAATACGTAAATCATATTTTTTATTATAGCGCCATCTACCAACAACTAGAATAAATGTTATAAATGAGTATAATCACGGACTTACCTTTTTTCTGTCACTTCCAACTTAATGCGTTAGAAAGAAATCGAAAAACTGTGACGCACTGAAAGAAGTCTCTGAGAAAAAGTATAATAAGAAACATAACTGACTAATTCTAAGAAAATATTGTTCTACAGAGTTTTTTCACTAAGGACCGGTTTCACCAACAACAAATAAATCAGTGAATAGTTGTTCGTCGAATAAAATGTGTTAGTCGATTATATTTTTATTGTGTTTCAATAAAATTTTGATAATTTAAAGCTAAACTGACGAATGTTCATTGTTATAGATATTTAAAGCGATATTAACTTGTCAATTATTCGAAGAGTAAATATTTATTTGATAAATAAATAAAATAAGTCTTATTGGCCTAAAATAAATAAAATATGTATTTTTTGTTACATTGGCCCCACGTTGGGCGCCAATGTAATGAAAGGATAATAGAAATGTGAATAGACAGAGGCAAACTGAAAGGAGTTAGGCTAGCGATATATGCAAGAGAACGACTACTTGACACTCAAGGATGGATACGGCCAATTTGCATGCCTGTCAAAGACGGTAGCTCAAAGTAGATAGTGATGATGACTAAGAATGGAAATATTAAGATACGTATAAGGTACTGAACATGAATAAATATGAATAATTTCTAATGATGAACAAATTGAATAAAAACAAACAAATCATGGGCGCCAGGAAATGATGTCCGATGACTTTCCCAGGTATCTGGAAATACTATTCCCAGGAACTTTAAGGCCGGCGTAGCTAAGCGGTAGTGTGTTTGGCTCTCGTGCCGGTGGTACGGAGTTCAAATCCTACCGCCGGCAAGAACAACTCGACATTTTAAAAGTGTCTATAGGCCCCAGGTCGACTCAGCCTGAATAAATAAGTACCTTGGGTAAAACCAGGGGTAATAATAGGCGGTTGAAGCGTAGCACTGGCCCTGTTACCTTCCTTGTATACTGTAGGCCCTAGATATAGCAGAGTACCCTGCTATACTCCCAAAGCCACGTGAGTGGTATAAATTATTAAGTCTTATTTGACCTTGGTGAAACGTAGATGTATCAGTTTTATTGGTCGAATAACTTTATTCATCGAATCAACTACTATTCGTCGTTGTAAATCGGCCATAAGTTAATATTTTTGGAGTTATTTGCGAGTAAATATGTTGATTTTTGAACAAAATAAAACTGTAAAGATTACTTTCATTTGGGATGCTAATTAGGGAGCGACCTTCACGATTTTGTTTAGCAAAAAAGGGACCAACTTTTTTTTGGGCGTAACTTGTTTAGTTTTGATGCTAGAAACTTTTATAAAATCACAAAATTAAAGCTTTTTTAAATACAAAAAAAGTTTTGATGAGTTTTCCCCAAAAATTGTTTCATTTTTTGGTGATTTCACTAGTAGTGTAAACTTTCGTTACTTTGGAATATGTGTTTTGTAACGATTCGTTACTTTAACTATCTATACCCGGAACTTTATACTCGTTACTTTCGTCACTGCCTCGATTTATCTTTCGAAGTGCTAACTACCGACACCGACATACCAATCGACACAGTATTTGTTTGGTTCGGTGTTACCGACATCTGGGTATTTCGCTAGATTACTTGTACCGAAAGTAACGAGAATTTCTAACAACGAGGTATCGGTACTTTGGGTACTGGACAAATACCCGTTAAGTCTGTTTTAGACTATAACATAGAATGATATAAGACAATGGTATACTAAGTTTTGTCACAATGTAAAACAGGAAACAAAATCTGTTAACAGAAAATGTTATACAAATTAGAACATGTCCTATTTGATAACAATTTTTAGTACACAGGTATGCGCAGTTAGGTTATTTTCGTTATACTGTCACATTGGTTCTTTTAAGGTTAACTTTTCTTTTAAGAAATGTTGCAATGGAAGCAGCTGATAATAATAGAGTTTTCTTATCCATCATATAACATATCTTTGTAATATAAAATATCAAAGATAAAACTAACTAGGTTAAATGTTGAAGAAAATGAGGTTAAAATATTCTTAAAAGAAAATAAGAAGAAGAAAATTGAGGTTAACAGTACATGTACCATCACAAAAATATAAAAAAGTACTTTTTAGCATGTAATGCGCAGAATCACATAACATATTCTAATAGGAAAAAGTGACAATGTAATACACAAAACTTCTTGTGTGAATATTGTACACAATCATTTCATGTAAGTTTTTGTTATACCATGTCTGTCTAAAACAGACATTACTTTGTAACGCATAGGTACTTTTTTTTACATCACTATATTTCACGTTGAAATGTTCGATTTGGAATTTGACGAATAAGAACCTACTTTTCAAGAGCTACAACTCTACTTCCACTGAGTCTGTAGACATCTTTTTTTTCGCATTTTATGAGCTACGTTTTCGCTAGACTATTTTTTTTTCGATAAAATGCTTATGTTTGAGTTATTTGCGAAGAACCGTTTAAAATGTGTTATTTATTTGTTGAAAAATGAACATTTTTACTCGCAAATGACGCAAAAAGTATTGACTTAGTGAAAAACTCTATAAAACAAAGATTGCTTAGAACTAGTCAGTTTATCCATTTCCGGACTTATTTTGAACGTATGATTTTTCATCTCCGAGGAGTGACTTTCGTCCCCTAAGTAAAAGGAACTCTGGAGTGAAGTCCAAAAGTGAAGTAGAGGTTAAGACGAACCTAAATTCAAATTTTCATGTAATTCGGTAGTGACACGGAAAATTACATGGTATCCTCGTATTCGACGTTCTTTTACTGACCTAGAAATGGATCAGGCGAACCTAGTGCGATCCGATTGGTATCATAACAAAATTTTAAAAAGTAACACCATATGAAAAATATTTTTGCAATTTGTAACTGACGTTGAGTACAAAATATCTAATGTACTTCATCATTAAATGATGATAATAACGAGACATTAAAATTTTAATATATCCACTAATTTATTTTTTAAATGATTTTAATAATATTACACGATTACAGCTTTGTAATATATTCTATTGGGTATATCTGTCTTTTTTTTTTCATAAACGATAATTGGCGAAATACATTATATCCCACAGAGGTATTATAACTGTTTCTCTCGTTCTTTCTCTCTTATATCGTTTAACCTTCGGATGACCAAGGGGTAAATTTGGACACCAGCGTGTGTTTTTCTTTAATAAATTCAAAAGTATTTTCAATTTTTAACTCATTATTTTTTTATTTGACTTTAATATCATTCTAGATATCCTCATATTTTGAAATAAAAAAAATTTCCAATATTTTACGAATAAAAAATATATTCTGAAGTTGATGTTTAGTAAAATACCGTCTATTATGTGGAATTCCAAGTAGTTTTACACTGCGCGTTATCAAAATCTATTTTTAGACTGTGGTGTCTGTTACGTACGAATCATGACATTCCTGTCTGCTACAGTTAGTCATTATTATTATTTCCTGGGGTATATTATTATAGTTTCTTAGTATTTTGTGTACATATAAGATATGGCCCGCAAATATCTTACTGAGGCCGAGTTACAGGAAATTGTTACTGCTAGCGATTTTTATGATGATATAGAAGATGAAATAGTATCAGAAAACGAGGATGTATTGTTAGATGAAGATTTAAATGCTGAAAACATTAATTCCAGGTCATTTTTGACCTGGGGTCATTTTTTACCCCCGTTGGTCATCCGTGTAACAAAAAAAGGTTGGTCATCGGAAGGTTAACTCTGAGAAAAATATGATTTTTCCTATTTGAATGGTTTTCTTGATATTTCTCGATGTATACATTTGTTTTTGATCGTACAAAGAGATAGGCAGGACATGTTGCAAGAATGGAAGACTACAGGTGGACAAAAAAATTGCTTGTGTGTAGACCATGGGCAGATAAGCAAAGCCAGGGAAGACCCCAACGAGATGGACCGACAAAAGAAAATGGAAATATTTTGAGGAGGCCTATGTTTAATAATCGACAAAGCGATTGATGATTATATGTCAAACAGTATTTTGAACTTTTCACCAGTTGAGTCATACAACTAAACAAAGAATGCCATTAAGTTTGAAAATAAAAACAGGATACATCGATCAAAGAAAGTTATATTGCATACCAAACAACAAAAAATGTGAAAAACGGTGTAAAATGTGTTAATTTTTAGTGTGCAGTGGTCTGAACTGTCACAAGGCAATGCCCAGGCTTATCGGAACATAAAGCACAAAAGAATGGAGTGTCTTACGCATCATCATTATTCTCTTTACCTTATCCCTATGCGGGGTCGGCTTCCCTAATTGCATTTCTCCACACAATTATATTTTGGGTTATATCAACATGACCTGCCTTATCGTCTCCCCCCACATCTTCTTTGGTCTGCCTCTCCTACTCCTTCCAGGAATCTGCACTTCAGCAGCAATTCTTCGTATTGCGTGATTAGCGTCTCGACGTTAAACATGACCAAACCATCTTAACCTATGCTCTCTCATTTTGGCATCAATTGGTGCCACACCTAGACTTCCCCTAATATACTCATTTCTAATTTTTCCTTCTTTGTCACTCCACTCATCCATCTAAGCATTCTCATTTCCGCCACATGCATTCGTTGTTCCTCTTTCTTTTTCACTCCCCAACATTCAGTTCCGTACATCATAGCCGGTATTATGGCTGTTTTATAGAATTTTCCCTTCAGCTTCATTGGAATTTTTCTGTCACACAACACACCACTCGCTTCTTTCCACTTCATCCATCCAGCCCTAATTCTACTGCATGCATCTGCATCTATTTCTCCATTACTCTGTAATACCGATCCTAGGTACTAAAAACTACTGCTTTTCACAATCATTTCACCATCCAAAGATACCATTTTATTTGTAGTAATTCCATCTTTAAATGAACATTCCAAATACTCTGTTTTTGTCCTACTAAATTTTGATCCTTTTTCCTCCAGAGCTTGTCTCCACTGTTCCAGTTTTTATTTCTAAGTCTTTTCCACTATTTCCTATTAACACCACATCATCAGCATACTGTAGTTTCGCTGTTATCTGGTCCAAAACTAATGAGAATAAATAAGGACTAAACACCGAACCTTGGTGCAATGCTCCTTTCACCTGAAATTTATGTCTCTCCCGCCCCTGTCCTAACACTAGTCGTTACTCCCTCATACATATATCTTACAATCTTTACATATTCGCCAGGGACTCCTTTCTTATTGAGTGTCCACCACAGAATCTGTCGAGGAACTCTAGGCTTTCTCAAGATCAATGAATACCATATGAGCGTTGGTATCTTTATTCCAGTATTTTTCCACTCAGTTGCCTTACAATGAAAATTGCATCTGTTGTTGATCTGCCCTGCATAAAGCCAAATTGATTATCGGATATTTCGGTTTCTTCACGTATCCGTCTATCAGTTACTCTCTCCCATATTTTCATGGTGTGGCTAAGTAGTTTTATAGCCCTGTAGTTTGTACATTGTTGTATATCTCCCTTGTTTTTGTAAACAGGTACCAGTATACTGCTTCTCCATTCGTCTGGCATTTGTCCAACTTCCATAATTCTATTAAATAGACCTGCTAGCCAACTTATTCCTGTCTCTCCAGAAATATCAATGGAGTGTCTTACATATATTATTTTCATATCATACTCTACATCTTTTTCTCATTTGTCTTCCTTTAGGATCAGAATGAATGGTAGTTTTCCGTAAGGTGCGTAGTAGAGGTCTGTAAATTCTTTATTTCCACATCAGCAGGTTTGGTTTGGTTGACATTTTTGAAGTACGTATAGGAAACATGTCAAAGAAAAAAAATTATATACCTACTGCTGACAAAGGTGAGTGCTACTCCTTGTCGGGGGTGAAAATTGTTAACCTTTAACTCCCTAAATCGATAGAGAATTTAATGTATAGAAAAAAAATTCTTACAGATTTTTCTCGGTAAGTTAATATTTTCCAAGTTGAAATTGAAACGCTTGAAATTGTTGATTTCATAGCTACATAAAAACGCATGTTTTGGGTGGCTTTATAAAATAACTCGGAAACAGTACATTTTGACCAAAAAGTAATACGAATCAGAAAGAAACCTTTGAAAATAACAAATCAAATGGTTTTTTTTATCGCGGCTATACTATACAACCTGAGTTAGAACCTGATGAAGGTGAGAGTTTATTTGAATTAATCTGCAATCGAAACTTTTATCATCAAATAATGTAAAAAGAAGAAGTTTTTCAGAAAAAATATGATCATAATGTTTTTAATAGTATGTATAATGAGAGCTTTTAAAAAATAAAAGTGATGCAGATGGAAAACACACGAGTTGTTGAAAAAAACACAACGATTAATCTCATTAAAAATAGAAGAAATTAATGAGTTTTTCACATAAATGAAAATTAATCTTATTTCATGTCGAGTTAGCTTTATTTACATATGAACAACGTGTCCTAAAATTTTAATAAGTTTAAAATGCCTAGATTTGAAAAATATTTTAATTTAGTATTAAATTAGTTTTTGAAATTTGATTAAATTATTCCATTTTTTCAAAATTACTCTAACTAACAAATATGTAAAATATGCACGAATCATCATCATCAATGGTGCTACAGCCCTATGAAAGAGCCTCAACCTTCTCAAGTCTATTACACCAGTCAGTCCTATCCATTGCCAACCGTTGCCAGTTTGCTGCACCTATTTTTCTCCCATCCTCATCTACACCATCCTTCCATGTAAGTTTTGGCCTACCCCTATTTCTACTTCCCATCGGTTGTGACATAAGGATTCTTCTAGGAGGGTTGTTATGCTGTGATCTTGTTAGAATATATGCACGAATACGAAAATGTATTTTTTTTGCAGAAAATGATTTATTCTTATACGATAAAAACTAATTGAGATGTTGACGTTTAAGTTTGCACATAAGTGTGAGAAGTTTGGCGTTTGCTTTAAAAATCAAAAACTTCAAAAAAGGTCAACTTCTCAGATCTTATAATGCTCAAAGTTTCCTACAATATAAGCTTTGGATCAATTAGATGTCTTTAAAACTCTAGTAAGACCATTCTAGTAAAACCATTTACGTTTTTTTGTCAATTTTTTTGGAATGTATAAATATCTCAGATTTCAACTATTTCGGAGCAGCAAAATACTCACAAACGGTTTATGTACAGACTGTTTACTGTTTAGATATACCCCAATGAAGTAAGTGCTAAAAGCGGCAACATTGCTTATGAGAATGAGTTGCCTTAGTTGCGTTCACGGGTACAGTGGACAAATTGTTGCCGACAATTGCTAACCTCACTTAAAATAAATAATACCGTTAATAGATAAATATACAAGGTATATTTACTTTTAATTAATATTAATAACTAATTATTTTGTATATTTATCTATTAAGGATATTATTTATATCATTTTAAAGTGCGCATGCGTTTTGCTGCTAATTTGTCGCCGACAGGCACCCGCGAATGGGCATATTGCTACTGTAATGACGAATGACTGAAAGAATCGGCGCGAATCAGGTACATTAGGTGGACAGCGGGGAAGCAGTGTTGCCATTTTATAGTGTGTATATCTAATTGAAAACTAAACAGTCTATATGTATTAGTAGATTACCTATTAGGTCAATGGTAATCTATTAGATGTTAAAAAAGCAACAACAGTAAAAATGCTAAGTAAACCTGTACCAGAAGAACTGCTTGTAACTTGATAACGCCATTGTACAAAATGATGCGGTACAACGTGTAGCTGTCTAAAAGTTTGACTTGTCTATAATGCAGCCTATGGCACTTGCTCTGGTGATAATTTTTAAAACTGTCCTCCAATAGGGCTTTTCATTCAGAGTCATTTGTTTTGAGCTTCTGCCAAATGTCGTATAATCCGTGTATATTAATATTATACACAGACTATACAACATATGACCGAAGCTCGAAACAAATTACTGTGAATGAAAAGCCCTATTGATAGTTTTGATGGAAATGAAACTTTCGACAGAAATTCGGAGAGCCGATGGTGTATTTGCGACGTGTTGCAAATTTGCAACATTTAGATTACATTCCATGCCTCGTTTTAAAGTTTACCCGAAAAAGCATACAAAATAGTAAACAGACAACACTACCTGTGGTGGAAATGTCATAGCATTTCCGATTTATGAATTTTATTTTTGAATATGAACAATGGACAAAACAATTTTTTAGATGCGTAATATTAAAGAACAAATAAATAGTCTCTAAATTGTCTAGTATACTAAATACTTTTTGTAAAAAAGCTTTTTCATATGGTGCCTTTTTACATATTCGTGAATTTCGTCGTTGTTGGAGATGAGACAATATTGATTCCATGTTAAGAAAAATGGTGAAGTGACCCGAGAGAGACTAATTTTTATTTATATACGTGTATTGTTGTGGAATGTTTGGTTTTGCAAATAATGATCAATCTATGACTGAGTTTTATTTCATACTTACACCTTTATACCTTTAGTATATTTATTGATAATTTTGAACTTCAAAAAGAAAAGATGCTTAAATTACAGATGAGATTAGCCAGGTCATAATATAATACCTACTGACGTTATAGTTATGAAGTAACGAATTTTTCAGATGAAATAAAGGTACATAGATAGATAGATTCAATGAGGTAGCTTGTGGCCTATTCTACTGTTAACTTTTCAGATATATTGTGGCCCTCTAGTAGCCTCATCCTTTTAAAAGTTG
This sequence comes from Diabrotica virgifera virgifera, assembly GCF_917563875.1. Lineage (NCBI taxonomy): Eukaryota > Metazoa > Arthropoda > Insecta > Coleoptera > Chrysomelidae > Diabrotica > Diabrotica virgifera. Next base: position 18,322,640 of record NC_065447.1, on the reverse strand, counting down.
TAATAACTTTGAAACTGAACCTTACACAGTGCTTTGAGACACATACAATGTGCTCTGCTGTTTTTTCCTGTAGGTGACACCAAAAACATTAAAGAGAAATCTATGAAGCTTCCATATATGTTTACATCATTTATTGAATCTGTTTGAGGACTACTCTCAGTGTGCAGACGTTATCTGAGCTTCTGTATCTGATCCTCACTCAATTTTTTTGTATATTAGTTTCATTCTCTCTGCCATTATTCTAGCTGTTCATCATAATACAGTTATTAGGACTTTGCAAGTTCGGAAAAGCGACACCTGGTTTCATAGCTCGGCAACATTTTTCGCACTTTAAATCATTTAAATTATATTGGTCCTGGTTACTGGACAATTATTGTAAAGGTCATAGCCCAAAAAAAATATGAGAAGAAAAAGTAATATTAAGGTTGTTATTAAAAGGTAAATAATTGTATGCAGTAAATAAAATTAATTATTAAAATGCACTACTACAAGCAAAATACAATTAATTAAATTTACTTTTATATGATAATTGCATATCATATCAATATTGTGGAGCAACATATAATTTTTCTTCTTCATTGACAGTAGATATGAAATAAACGTCAATTTGACAATGAATTACTTAAGAAAGTTGCAAGATTTCTCCGCTATTCGCGCACGATCGTTTCTCGTATCCCCTCGAAGTACTTGCACATGGCGAATAGCTCTCCAGTACTTTATACTGTTTTCCTTTTTTGTTTGTCTATTCCTTATAGCCATTCATCTGATACTTTTTGATAGTTTCATATTTTATTGACTAGTAACACATTCTTTATTCAAAATGTGTCTTTTTTGACAAATGTGAAACTCACCTCCTAGTATGTCATAGAAAAAAACTTATCAGTTTTTGGATGTTATTTATAATTTGTAGTTGTCTTTATGTTTGAAAACTCTCATACTTAATTGTATTATATGAGGCGTCTATAAGCCAAGGGGTATAAGTGCAATTTTGGTCAAGTTAGAGATACGTGACGTACAGTAATAGATAGTGAATACTCATTTTAATGTTGTGGCCAAAGGACGCAAGTGAATTTAAAACCAATAGTGACATCTGTGGGTATTTCACTTAACTCCTGAAAATAGTTTCTTTATCATTTGGCAGCCATTGGATATGAGTACGCTTATATCCCTTGGCCTCCAAACAAGTAGTGTTAGTTATATCGTTTGGCAGCCAACTCGTTAATACTTGTTAGATTATTCGTACAATTAAAGTTCATACCAAATCCTTCTTTCAGTGAGTCATTAATTTTGACGTCATATAGGATTTTAAGAATGTAGCGAATCATTGCATCATATTTTAGTTAATGCGAGTTGACACGATCCAAGTGTACTTGGAAAGAAAGAAAAACTGAAAGAGAAATGTTTGTACCAGAACACTGGATAGAGATGATTGCCAAGACCAGTTCAAAATTTATGGTTGTTAGGATGAAAGACCAGGATTTTGTTAATCTAGATACACTTCGGCAGATTCGACATAAAGGTACTGTACCGGGAATATGTACCATGCAGTGGCTTAACTTCTACAGAAATGTGTCTTACCAACAACGGGAAGGACAACAAATCACATATCAAGGCACTCTGGATAATAATTAGGAATATCCTAACGAACCAGACAACTGCTTCAATAGCGAAGATGACTATTAATATAAATAGTCTATGATAGATATTAAGTCTATGACTTTATAGTTAAGTTTACTTCTAGTGTTGTTTCCTACTTTTTGCATTTTTATGCCAATTATTAATGTTTTTTACAAAAATTCTTTCTTTTGTTGATCAAATTGTGTTTAAAAGAATAAAGATACAAGTGCAGAGTACAGTACAAGTATTTAGTTGGAAGACAGTGGGTATAAGTGCTGTTTTTTATTCTATTCTAAACTATGTTATAAAATGCTGAGTTTTTTTAAATCTGATATAATTGATACATAAAAGTTTTTGACGTTAACAAGACCAACCAATCACCAACTTTTGAAAAACGAGCGGTAGAATTTTCTCAAAACTACCAAAAATGCACTTGTATCTTGCAGTGACATATGCGACAATAGACTAACCAATACTAATTTGCTACAATTTGCTGATGACACTGCAGTGATATCATATGGAAAAAATTTAATAAAGACAATGGACTTATTGCAGAGGCAGGTGGATGACACAATATCTTGGATGAATAACTGGAGATTAACAATAAATCCTTCTAAAACAAAACTAATAATATTTAACCATAGAATCCAAGATCACTCACCAACTATAAATATATGCGACAATATTATTAAACCCTCCCAAACTGTTAAGTATTTGGGAATAGAAATAGATAACAAATTGAAGTTCAACCACCACACAGCAGTTATAAAAAGGAAAATTATAACTAGAGCAAAACACTTCAGAAGTTTAACATACAAGAATGAGGGAATTACGATTGAAACAGCAGCCAATATTTATAAAATGATTTGCAGACCCATGCTGGAGTATGGTTCTGCAATTTTCTATAATGCTAAAGGTCCTACCAAAAATAATATAAAAGTGGCTGAAACAACTAGCCTTCGACAAATTACTAGAATGCGTCATCCTGATAATCCACTTCATAATCCATCAAACAGAATGCTGTACGAGAAAACTGGAATTGAACCTATTAATGAGAGACTCAATAAGCTGTTTAAATATCTCTTTATTAATGACAACAAAAATTTGATTGAGCCCCACATTGTGAAGATACCAGAGGACAGTGCCCGTAGATATCCAGGAAGAACTCTTTTTGAAGAAATCTGCTACACATCAAGACAATAAACAACTCTATTTAAATCATCATCTGTATTGTAACTAATTGTCAGTGATGTTGTGATTACCGCCACATACAAATAATTTTTTTTTAATTATTGTATTGTATTAATATTAACAAAAAACATATACTGTATTAATGTATATTAATTGTGTAAATTGGCTGAAAGACTTCGGTCGATGGCCTTTTGGTACATTGTATCAATAAAGTATGTCTCTCTCTCTCTGCACTTGTATCCCTTGGCTTCTACACGCCTTATATAGTAAGGAGAAATAATCAAACTCATCTTAGAATAAAATGACAAATAGATACTTATTTATTATAAAACACAATATTATTTTTTTTATTCCACGGGATTGTTACAACATAGGTAAAAATGTTATTGTTAAAAAATATTAGAGTAACTCAGGTATGAACAATTTAAAAATATTCATTTTTTTCCTAGGGCCTTCTTTGTTTGAGCTGTCTTCTCTTTGGCTGCATTTTCTTTTTCTAAAACAATTTTAAAAAACAATATGTAAGATGAAAGTATTTAACGGTACAAACAAATAATAGTAGGTACATATAGATTTAAGGAAGTTATGAGATTCGAATATCTAAGAACAAATAGGAAAACCAAATATAGAAGAAATCCGAAATAGACTAATGAAAGAGAACAAGTGTGTATATGCTATTGGGACCGTGCAAGTTCAGAAAAGTGACACCTGGTTTCATAGCTCGGCAACTTTTTTCGCACTTTTAATTATATTGGCCAATCATATTATAAAAATAAATAAAGAAAACCAAACAGCGGAGGTAAAAAGAAGGGTCAGATTAGCCTGGGCAGGATTTGGAAAATTAAAATGGGTCCTAAAGAATAAAAAAATACAACAATACTTAAAAAAAAAGAGTGTTTGACCAGTGCATACTCCCAATTCTCACATACGCATGCCAAACATGGACCTTGACCAAGGCAAACATGGATAAAATAATAAAGACACAAAGAGCCATGGAGAGAGCAATGTTAGGAGTAAAATTGACAGACCAAAAACAAAACAACTGGGTCAGAAATAGAACAAAAGTCAAAGACGCAGGCCAACATATAACCAGGCTAAAATGGAGCTTCGCAGGTCATAACGCTAAACAAACGGACAATAGGTGGAATAGCATGATACAACAATGGAGACCATGGACAGGAAAGAGAGCAAGAGGATGACCCCGGATGAGATGGGGAGACGACATTAAAAAGATAGGAGGAACGCACTGGAAACAGAAAGCACTAAACAGAAGCGAATGGAGGAAACTGGGGGAAGCCTATGTTCAGAATTGGACGAATTAAAGGGCAAAAGAAGAAGAAGAAGGCCAATCATATTGGTCCTGTTGCTGGATAATTGTCAAGGCGGTAGCCAAAAAAAATTATAAGAAGAAAAAGTATGATTTAGGTTATGTTATTAAAAGGTAAACAATTGTATGTAGTAAATAAAATTAATTATTAAAATGCAGTACTGCAAGAAAAATACAATTAATTAAATATACTTTTATATAATAATTGCATATCAAATCAATATTGTGAGCAACATATAATTTTTCTTCTTCAATGACAGTAGGAATGCAAGAAAGTTGCAAGATTTCTCCGCTATTCACGCACGATCATTTCTCGTATCCCCTCCAATTACTTTCACACCGTGAATAGTTTACTATGAAATAAATGCATATTAAGAGGTTCCAAATTAAGAATATACAGAACGGTTATTAGGCCTACAGTAACTTACGCATTAGAGACATGGACATTAAATAAAAAGCAACGAGAAATGGTGCAGATGTAGGAACGAAAAGTACTAAGGAAAATATTTGGAAGAAAAATGGAGAGCACTGTTTAAATCGGGAGGACAAATAAACACCTGAGAGATATATGTCAGCATACTAGGGGTATTCTGCTGTGTTTAGCAAAAACACTGTATCTGCAGAGACATCACATTTGAGTAAAATCGATTTTAGTTTAAGAATTCGTATACATTTACACAGGATACGGCATAAGACGCCGTGTGTTTAATGTGTTTTCCCTTAACTTACGTCATATTTAGTAAGCAAATAAGATATGCACATTTGGATTAGGAAAACGTAAAAATTTCATTTTTTCAGATACGGCGTTTTTGCTAAGCACGGCAGTATTAAGAACATAACGACTAATATGTCTAAGCATGTGCTCACTACGGAGACCAAAGGACGGTATCCTAGCCTAGAGCATAGTATCCTACTCTTCATATTCGTGAATTCTGGCATTCAAAATAATGCATTTGTTTTACATAGTGATCGATAATATAGTTTCGATCGCTAGGTAAAATAAATACATTATTTTAAATGCGAGAATTCACGAATATGAAGGGAACGATGCTCTAGGCTAGGATACCATCCTTTCGTCTCCGTAGTGAGCAAACCCTAACACACATCACATACAGAGGATGCTAGAAGGTATACAGTCGAACCCGCTTATTAGAATACCGGTTAAAGGAATATCCCGGTTTAAGGAATAGAAATTTGAGGTCCCAAAACGTTTTTACTAGGCTTATATGATCGGTTATTAGAATATCCCTCTTATAGGAATACTTTTTCTTGGCACTACGGCTATTCCAATAAGTGGGTTCGACTGTACTACCAAAAATGCTGTTAAAATTGTACTGTCAAGTACAGTGGAGGTCATCAGAGAAGATGTCGACCCAGAACCATGTGCAAAATGGATGTAGATGATCTAAAACTAAACGTCACAATTGGATAATGAAAGCAATGGACAACAACGGATGGAGGAGAATGGTCAATCAAGCCATGAACCTACTAGGCTCGATATGCTAGAAATTATTATTATACATATCATAATAATGGAAAATTAATCATATAAGTCAACAGATTGAAAGCCACGCTTAGGTTGTGCTCCAAATTAAATCTTCAAAATCAGACGAAAACAGAACAATTAAATTATTTATTGATTTGATAGTGAAAATAAGGGTGATAAAGTGATATCTGAAACTATTTTAAGCAGCATTAAAGTAAGATTGAACCAATATTTAATTATTTTATATACAACATCATTATAAATGTAAGCCATCAGTATATCCGATAAAAAACCTAGGTCCGCTGAGTTGAACAGCCAAAGTTTTTTTACGCGGTAATACTGATAATAAAACCAGTAACCTACTAATTACGTGGTCAATTACAATAGATATATTTTATTATTTTTCAAATAGACACAGAAATATATTACAGGATTGGATTTAAATATTTAAGAATACCTGTAGGTGATATCGATTTATTGTTATTGTTGTTATATACTGTTATACTAAAATATTATAGCTACAAACAATATTAAGGCTAGTAGAAGTTAACAAATAAAAAAATAATGAACTCAGATACATCGGATGAAATCAAAAAAAGAGGCAGAGAAGGAGACGATGGAACATTCAACGAAAGTAAAAAAACGGCTAGAACTACAATTGATAGCCATAACCAAGAAAAGAAGCTAGATCAAATAATTAGAATGATGCAAGATCTAACTGAAGAAACAAAAAATCTAGCAGCAGAAGTCAAAGATATAAAAGAAGACCAAAGGGAGTACTGGAAAGAATTAAGAGAACTCAGAGACGAAATAGAAAAGGTCAAACAGGCAAATCAAAAGTCGCAAATCGAGAAGGATGAAATGAAGAAAGAACTGAATGACACGAAGCTACGACTAGAAAAATTAGAAAAAGAAAGGAAAGCCAACAACGTCGTAATACAAGGTTTGCAAATTGATACAAACGACAGGGACATACTCAGGCAGACCATAGGTAATTTCATGGAAGCAGAAATGAATATTAAGGTTAAAATTGATGAAGTAATAAAATTAGGAGAAAAAACATGTTTAGTTAAGCTACCAAACCATCATGAGAAAGAAACGGTTATGAAAAACAAAGCGAAACTACAACATGCAAAAGACAGGAGAGTGTTCATCAACAACGATATGACCAAAGAAGATTTACAAGTACAGAAAAAAATAAGACAAGTTGGCCATGAAGAAGCAAATAAGGGTAAAAATGTAAAAGTAAAATTTAATAAGCTAATAATAAATGGGAGAACAATGAAATGGAATAAAAACAGTAACCAGCTAGAGGAAAGTCCGGAAGGGAATCCAAAAAACTAGCACCTGAAAAAAACCCACAAAACACTTCACAAACGATGACGGATATGGCAAAGAAAAAGGCAGTGAATAAAAATACAAGAAATAGACCGAACACAACTGACAAGACTGAAATTGACACAAGAGAAACCATAGCCATTGGAGCATGGAATGTAAGAACCTTATATGAAAACGGCAGATTAGAGCAAGTAGGCCAAGAAATGGATAATTACAAGTTGAAATTTATTGGTTTAAGCGAAACACACTGGAACGGCAGCGGATCAACTCGAGTAGGAGACCAAAAATTAATGATTTATTCTGGGAATACATCTGAAAATGCGAAACACGAAAAGGGTGTAGCAATACTTTTATCTCAAGAAGGAAAAAATGCTTTAATGGAATGGGAACCATCATCTGAGAGAATTATTTGGGCTAGACTCAAAGCAAAGTACTATAACCTAATAGTGATCAACGTTTACGCTCCTACAAATGAAAATAATGATGCAAAAAAGGAAGAGTTTTATGAAAAATTGCAAGCAACATACAATAATATAATCAAAAAGTATAAAAGAGATATAAAAATGATAATTGGAGATTTCAATGCCAAGATTGGCAATGATAATATAGGATATGAACATGTGATGGGAAAAGAAGGTCTAGGAAGGAAAAATAACAACGGAAATCGATTAATTGAATTCTGTGAACAGAATGAGCTCATTATAGGTGGCAGTATTTTTAAACATAAGCAGATCCACAAAGAAACTTGGAAATCACCGGGTGGTAGATATAAGAACCAAATCGACCATATACTAATTGAATCAAAATGGAGAAGCTGGCTACAAGATGTCAGGGCCTTAAGGGGTGCAGATGTGGATTCGGACCACATGCTTATCAGGGCCCAATTAAAGATGAAACTAGCCAGAGAAAATAATCGCAAGACTACCAGAAGAAAAAGATTCAATGTAGAAACCCTAAAGCAAGAAGAAACAAGGAAAATATTCACCGACAGACTTAAAGTAAACCGAAATATACACCACTGTAATGGAGACTCTGTGGAAGAAATATGGAAAAATTTCAAAGAGGTCATGATGAAGACAGCAGACGAAACAATCGGGTTGAAAAAAAGTGAAAATAAAAAATGGATAACTAAAGACACGTTACAGCTTATAGAAGAAAGAAAGAAAATCAAGAAAGATATATTGCAAAAAGAAGGAACAAGGGAAGAAGAGATCCTTGAAAGAAAATACAAAGCAAAAAACATAGAAGTGAAAAAGGCATGCAGAAACGATAGAAGGAATTACATAAACGAAATGCTAAAATCAGCAGAGAAAGCAGCACAAGATAATGATCTACGAACACAATACACGATTATACGAAACCTAACAGGCAATCGAGCAAGAAGTGTAAGAGAAATAAAAGATAAAAAGGGAAAATTAATTAAATCTGAGAAAGAAATAACTCAAAGATGGAGAGAATACTTTGAAGAAACATACGCCAAACATGACCGAACCCAAGAATTGGATGAGCAAATTGAAATACAAGAATTAGAGGTTAACACTGGGGTAATTACAAGAGAGGAAATTGCCAACGCACTTAAATTATTAAAGAATGGCAAATCCGCAGGAACAGATAATTTACCTATCGACCTGATAAAAGCAGACACCGAACAAGCCATAGATATGCTACATAAACTTTTAAATAAAATATGGGCCAACGAAGAACTGCCACAAGAATGGAAAGAGGGACTGATAATAAAAATACCAAAGAAGGGAGATCTGAGTAACTGTAAAAATTGGCGTGCAATAACTCTATTAAGCGCCTCATCCAAGGTGCTAACAAAAATTCTGCTCGAAAGAATAAAAGAAGAATTGGACAAGAAACTGAGAAGTAACCAAGCAGGCTTTCGTGCTAAACGCTCTACTATAGATCACATATGCACCTTAAGAATTATCCTAGAACAAGCTAATGAATGGCAGAAAGACATAAATTTAAGTTTTATCGACTTTGAAAAGGCTTTCGACCGAGTCAATAGGGAACAAATGTGGAAAATTTTAAGACAGTATGGTCTACCAACAAAAATTATTAACCTGATCAAACTGTTTTATGATGGGTATAAAGCTAGACTAGAACACGAGGGAGCAATCACAGAAGAAATAGCTATTGAAAGCGGTGTTAAACAAGGTTGTATCTTATCTCCTACTTTGTTCCTTATCTTGGTAGACTGGATTATGAGGAAAGTAACGCATGATCGGACAGGCATTAGATGGAACCTCTTTAATCAGCTTGAAGATCTTGAATTTGCTGACGACGTCTGCCTGTTAACAGAACACAGAACTCACATGCAAACAAAAGTCGATAAGCTAACACAGTACTCTGATATGATTGGTCTCCGGATAAATACAGAGAAGACAAAAATCTTAAAAAATGATAACCCGCAAATTAACAAAATAAAAATAAAAGACAAAGAAATTGAAGAAGTAGAGAAAGTCACGTATTTGGGATCAATCATGGAAAGAAAAGGAGGATGCATGAAAGACATACAAGCAAGAATAACTAAGGCACAATTCGCCTTCAATGCGTTAAATAAAATCTGGCAAACAAGTGAAATAACAGAGTCAACAAAAATCAATATATTCAATACATGTGTAAAAAGCATATTACTCTACGGAGCAGAAACTTGGAAGCACGACGAAAGCACAACAAAGAGGCTACAGACTTTTGTAAATAGGTCTTTAAGAAAGATCTTAAAAATTTACTGGCCTAATATAATAACAAATGAAGAACTATGGAAACGAACGAAACAAACCAGTATAATAGCAACAATCAGACAGAAGAAATGGAAATGGATCGGCCATACGTTAAGAAAAGATCCTAGTAACATCACAAGACAAGCACTCGAATATCAACCTGAGGGTACAAGGAAGAGGGGACGACCAGATAATACTTGGAAGAAAACAGTAACCAGAGAACACAACAGAATCGGCTTAAGTTGGGGGGAAGTGAAAAACAAAGCAGGAAACAGAGGAGAATGGAAGGAACTGGTACGCAGATTAACCAGAGAATAAACACTAGAAGATGCGCTGAGCTGGCCACCAGCCGTCTTACACTATCGGCCAAGAAACGCAGATGCGCCCAATACTCCACTAGGAGTGATGGTCCAAGAGAGAGAGATTATTATACATATAAAAAATATATACAATAAATTTATCGAGGGGTTCCAGCAAAAACCCTATAAATACCAAAATTATGAAATCCGGTATTTTTATTTCTGCTGTAGTAAAAACACATCTCCTACCACTGGTAAATGTTATTATTTGATATTAACATTTTTAAGCACAATAACTAATAAAAACCAAACATGGTAAAAACCGTTAACTCATATTTTCAAATAACACCAACCCGATATATAACTTTACTGATAAAAATACTTTGTTAACATATTTATAATATGAGAATGCGGTAAAATCATTTATCTTCTTTTTTCTGTGTAAAGTTACTAATTTTATTAGAAAGATTTCTAAGTTAAAAACTGATAATTAATTTTATCGGAGATGAAGATTACAAAATTGTTCATTTTGACAAAATATATTCATGCGAAAATCCGATAAAGAATTTCAGACTATGATAGTTTATTAAATTTCAGCACACTTTTTTCCTGCGAAAACCCAGTAAAAGATGGCGTAAATTGACAATTGAATATTACGAAAACAAAAAAGTGGTTAGAATGGGGCTATATTTGTAATGAAAAACAAACTCAGAGCTTCCAAGGTACCACAGCAAATCAATTATAGTAAATTTAAATTTAAGTGTACTGAAAAGTTGTCTGAAGACTATTGAAACTCTGTAGAAATTACTGGAGTCTAGTAGTAGTAGTTTAGTCTAGAAAATCTTTTATTGTGTATAATATAACTGTTAAACTAATTAGGACTAGACTTGCCCCTAAAACTTCCCAAAGAAAGGAACGAACATTTAGTAAGAATTGTTTCTTTCCACTAGCTTACCATGAATGAATTCCAGTGTGTCAAAAGTTTTTTAAAAAACGCTGTGTAGTATATTTTCAAATGATATAATAAATGCTGTAGCTAACAGTGATTCTACTGGATGATATTCTAAAGAGGACAATAGCGGAAAACAGTAATCAGTTAATAAAAATATCAGAAGATATTGGTTTGAATTAAAAAAAAACTCCTACTCTACGCCCTAAAAGGCTAAAACAAATTTCATCACAAAAAGCAACCATAGACTTACCTACCAACTCCGGGCAATTTACCAAAGTTGTATAAAAGTACCTTTCCAATAAGTGAAGCAAAGAAAACCGATTTGATAAAGATGTGCCAAGAAAATATTTTCCAGAAGAGGTGCATGCTTGAATAACAAATTTAAAAACCGGTAATCTTAGATCGAATTCCAGACGTAATGATGTGAGAAGAATCAGAACACACATTTTACCTTTTAATTTTCTAAAAAGAATGCAGAATAATTTATTTTTGTTGGAATAATATACAATTAAAAACCAATAAAGTCAAATGTTATACTCATTCAACGAGGTAAAACCCGATAAATATCACGTTTTATTTTTTTTTTGTAAAGATGTTTTTATAAATTAAACTTAAAATAAATTATTCTAACTAAATAATAAATTCTCTATCATTTGCTATAACAAATATTTGATAAAACTTCCCATGACGATTTTAAATCTTCTTCAAACTTCCAAAATCTTTAATCGCAAATTATCTCTAAACAATGGTTTTGTTAGTTATAGGGTTTTCGCTCAAACCCCTCGTTATTGCAATAATTGTTACTATTGCATCATTAGCCCTACCTTTCACTTCAGCTTCTCTTCTCTTTTTTGCTTCTTCCCTTTGCTGTTTAATAATAGCTAATCTTGCCAAGTCGGCCCTAGCTTGTTCGGTTTTTCCTTCCGCATGCAACTTTTGATAAAGAGCCTGCGCTTTTTGTTTTTCTATTTCTTCCCTCTCTCTCCTTGACAGCTGAGGTTTACTATCTAAATCCGTAGTTGTGTTAAGAGTGGTGAGTTTTTTAGTCTTCTTTTGAATTCTATTTGGATTTTCTATTTCAATTAGCTTAGATACACCCTTAGCTTTTGCCTAAAATTAATAAACATAAAGATTAAGTTTGAAAAATGGCACCTTTAACAATAAAGTGGCACGACTAAAAAAATTATCGCTCGTCCAGAAGGAAAGTGACAGAACTCAAAAAGTGTCTCCCATCTTTAAATTGACTTCAAAAATCCTATACTTTTACCAAGAAAAGCGTCACATACATGTTTACTTCCAACTTCTTAAGATAGTGGTAAAAGGAATAATTTTATTCTAAAACAATGACACTTTTGGGGTTATGCTCTGACATTCAATGTAAATGTATCATTATTTATCATGATAACTGTTGTGTTTCGAGATGTGTCCTAGGTATATGTGTTTAAAAAGTGACCGAATTTAAAAAGAAAAGTGACATAACTCAAAATTTGATATTTTTCTTTAGGAACATTAACTTATCCATTTTTTTCGTTTTTAATTTATACATTTTAGCAGTTGCTGTTAAAACATACAGGTAAATCAAGCAGTGCCGGTTTATCCACTGGGCGCTTGGGGCGGGCGCCCAGGGGCCCGTTCCTTTTAATTATAAAAAAATAAAGTCGCTAAATAATTTACATATTCTTCGAAAAAAATCTCATACGCAGATACGCCAATACACTGCAAACGCCTTTGTTCTATTGTTACATTCCCGTGTTATTGTTTGTGGCGGGGCCTTTTTCCAAAAACTAGAGAAAGTTGTCAGATTTCGCCATGTCATTGATTAAAAACTACCCAGGTAGTGGGTAAAAACTGCGTAGGTTATTAATCAATGGCCATGTCTCGAATTGTATCCAAAATAATCGCACAAACGGAGTTTTTTTAGTTTTTAATTTCATTTTGAATTGTGGGGCTTAAATAATACTTCATCTCACTTTTAAGCTTTAAAATAAGTTGTTTTAAAATAGGAACAAAATAAGTCCTTTTAAAATACATAGTTAAACGAAAGACAAAAATAGATATAGATAAATCTAATTTATAGATAAAGAATAGATTATTCTCGAAAATGCCAATACCCAAACAATAGCTACACACTCTTTCAAACATTCAAAAGTAAAGCGATTACAAAAATTGCAATTTGGCATTATATAGTGGCCTCTAAGGCTAGCACTCCACTTGCGATTTGTAGTCGCAGCGACAAAAAAATCGCTGTGGCAAAAAATCTAGAACCTACAAAATTACTGGCTGTTTTCAGAATCGCGAGTTGAATGCTACTAGGATGTAACATCAGCTTTTAGATGTTTTTTAATCTAGAGATAAAGAAGAAGTCAAGACGTCAATTAATACTTTATGCGAGAAACCTAAAAACGATGTTGATCAAACCAAAGAGAACTTGTATAATGAAATTACCCATTTTGTAACGTTATGCCAAAATTTGAATAAACACCATACAATTTATGAAAAATATGATTCCTTCAGGATGTAAAAGCAACTTTTGCCAATATTTTAACTTTACTGCAAATTTATTTGAAGATACCAATTTCTAATGCGTCAGAAAAACATATTCAAGGTCAAATTTGGGCCAAGAAAACCTAGAGGCATTATCACTATTGTATATAGAGAATTAAGAACTGGAGAAACTGAATTGTGATAATATTGTATGGCAGTTTGCGAATGCCAAGTCAAGAAAAAAAGTAATCAAATTTTTGTCTTTATGTATTTTTTAGAATATGTTTTTTTGCTTGTCATGTGTTGTTTTGTGGAACTTTCTATTTATTATTTATGTTTTTAAATGTATTTTTTGTATTATTTTTTACGTTTGCTATTCTTCTTGCTTCTTTAAAAAAATATTTTATGGACTTTGTAGTTAATGTATGCGTTTTCTTGTTAAAAAACTGACAACGAATAGCAATGAAGGGGGCCCCTAAACCTTCAGCGCCCAGGGCCCGAAGTTAGGTTAAACCGGCACTGAAATCAAGATCTAAAAAATCCAGTTTTGTCTATCCTAAAAAAATTGTTTTTTGAGTTGAGACACTTCTCTTCGGGATGAGCGATAAGATATTGCAAGAAACGTTTTGACAGTTATATTATCTCTGTACTAAACCGACCCAGGTAAGTAGAAATCTGCCCACCAGGGTGTTCTATTTCAAGGTGTGTTAGCGTTAAATAAATAGATAGGCTCATGTTTAGTTGTGCTATGACAAAACTCAAAATTTAATAATTTGGATTTGTGCCACTTTATTATTAAAGTTGCCACATGTAATGAATTTCAGACATACATCCTCGCCATCGCTCTCCTCTGAGGACTCACTCCCTGAACCTGATTCTTCACTAATTTTTTTGTCAGCGGCAGCCTCTTCTTCAGATTCTTCACTACTGCTTTCTCCTCTTTGTTGTCTCCATTTTTTCTGTTGTTCTTCCCTTCTCCTTTCCTCTTCTAATTCTTCAGGATTAGTAAACCTACGGTTACGTCCCTTATGGTTTGTGAATTTTCCTACAAATGATACAGATCAGCACATGCAATGGATTATTACAAGACAACAAAAAAAATTACCTCGTGGCATATTTGATATTTATTAACTTAAGTAATAGACACGTAAAACTGTAATTTTATGCTGTTTTTAGTATTAAATACTTTAAAATGGAAATAAAACTATTTAATAACGCAAATTTTTATCTATGCCCTAACCATTGACAGTTGACGTAGATTATTGACATTGACATTGACATTTCATTTAGTTGACATGTTGAAGTTGAAAGATTTTTTTCTCATATATTCCGTTTATTGTACACAATAAACAATCAATAATTTCAATATGTATTACTAAATTAAAATGAATAATTAATACATATAAAATATATCTATAAACTTACTTTCATTTAAATATCACCAAGTTGCGCCAAATATATGCAACTTATTAGACAACCCCTTTATAGAGTAAGAGCCGGGATAGATAAAATTTGCTAATTATTTTATAGGCCTGGATCCAGCGTACCAAAAAAAAATTATTAATAGCAAGCTGAAAATTTGTTAATAGCTTAACGGTGTCTAGTCGGACCAACTTTAATGTACGGGAACACTGGAACAGAGGAAGTTTTAATTGTGGAACAGGTTACAGGTTTCGAACGTCAGACTACGAAAACGTCCCATGTATTTTGTCGGATATGGGCCATTCCACAAACATACGCCTGTTTTGGATTAATTCGACAACGAATATTTTACTGTGCAACATAAGAAGTACGAAAGTAAATGGCGCTAATAATTATTTTTTTTTTTTTTTTTTTTTTTTATTAGAAAAAGATGTCGCATCCACCAAAAGGTTATTAGCGACGGAACAAAATATAAGTAACAAAATTAAACAATTACAGATTGTACAAAATGTTTCTGGATCTGAGATAATTAACTATATTATTGTCACAGGAACAGTTTTGACCTAGAGCATGTGGTAGAGCGTCTGGGATCTTGTAGCGGCTGTCTTTCTTGGTCATATTTACTACATATTGTTAAAAAGTGTTCGACTGTTAATCGGACGTTACACTGATCACATATACGTGGATTTTTCTTTGTGAATAGGTACGAGTGCGTTAATCTGGTATGACCTAGACGTAAACGCGTAACCACAATTTGTTCTCGTCTATTGCGCGACGATGGGAGCCACTGAGACACATTATTTTTAATTTTATTTAGCGTGGAATTAGTTTGGGACCACTCATTTCGCCACAAAAACAACACTTTATTTTTAAAATAAGCTTTTAAGTCACTGGAAACACCCTTGTCTATCGGCTCTGAAAAATCACTTAAAATTGCCTCTCGTGCGGTCCTGTCACCTTCTTCATTTCCTATTATTCCGACGTTTGAGGGAACCCATAAAAATTGGACGCTTCTTCCATGTTCATGAGCTTGGGAAAGCTGGTATTTTAGCAACTTTTAGATGTTTCGGAAAAATATGTATTAATGAGTTTAGAGAGCTAAGGGAATCTGTTATGATCAGGGCTTTTGTGAGTGTAAGCTCGTTAAGAAGTTTCACAGCGCGGTATATGGCGTAGAGTTCAGCTGAATATGTGCTACATGCTGGGGGTAAACAAGTGAAATGTTTTGAATTGTACAACTGATTGGTCTTTAAGTTTGTCTCCTGTAGACAAATAATATCTGGAGAATATTCAGATAAAAGAAGCTGTAGCATAGGGAGACGATGGAAAAATCCATTAATGTTCCATTGAAGTATCGCGTTGAATGTTGTTAACAGATTCGGAGTTAGATGATACTGAACAATTGTCTACAGAAGAGTCACTGTCTAAGTCAGAAATCTCATTCCCTAAATAGTTGTGTAGTTTCTTTTGAAGTTTTGTAAACTTGGTTTTTGTAGATCTATCATTTGCATATTGATAGCTGCTTTGTAAAAGATAGAGTAAACCAGCCATATCAGTTGTAAATTCTTTAACGACGCTAATAGTGTCGGGGGAGCCTTGGACATTATCAATAAGTAAAGACAATTGGTGGTAATTTAAAACGAATGGTGGGGTATGATTATCAATAAAATTTTCAAGAGTTACCCGTGTAGATGGGACTTTAGATGAGCGCGGTTTTTTTGGTTTAGATGATTTGGGTTTTGCAAACAGATTTTGTGATGAAATTGCCGAGTCTGAAGGAGGCGTATCGATCTCACCAATACTGCGTTTTATGGAAGAACTTGCGTTTTCGCAAGTGCTATTAGAGTTTTCACTTAGATGCTGTGGTTTTATTACATTTGGGGGTACTGGAGCAAACTCATTGGTAGTGGCAGAAGTCGAGCTTGAGGTTTTATTTGTAATATTGGTTGAAATGGTTGTTTCAGAAAATTGTGGTGATGTATCAGTTTTATTAGAGTTTTCTGCAGTTGTATCTAATGGAAAAGGTGCTGATAGATTGGAGGATATTGCCTCCGAAGTTTGTGAAAACGGTATTGCCGCTGAATGAGGTTGATTTAAAGTGTTGCTATGAGTAGAAGTATTAGTAATTTCTCGGTCATGGAGATTTGTAGGTGTAGGTGATATGCTCGGATTTGATAATGGATAACTTGATGACTGCTGAGTGTTTGGTACCTTGTGTAATATACTTGTTGGATCTGTTGGATTTGGTACTTCATTGTTTGACTCAATATGAGTTGATGCCGTTACTGAACTGTTATTGCATTGGGATGATATGTGTCCTGTATTTTTGCAAATAAAGCAGGTGAGTGTACCTTGTGACAAAAATATGCGGTGAGGTGTTTGGTCGAAATTTATTAGAATAGAATCTGGAATTGCTGATGTTATAGGGCTTACATAAACTTGCCTCCGAAAGCTCAGTATGTGACTATATTCGGGAAGAGTGGAGCTAATTTTCAGAAATGTTATTGGGGAAATAAGCTTTAAACCGATATTCTGTAATTCTTCAACTAATACTTGATGAGGAATTGACGGGCATACACCAGACAAGACTAGTCTTTCTGCTGGAGAGACAAGTCTCCGTGCTGTTACAACTTCGCCGAGTACTTTTATAGAGCCATGTTGTGTCATGAAATTATCTACTACGGTTCTGTTTGCTAAATACATGCAGATTCTATTATGAGATAATCTAGATGAAAAAATAATATTTTTGGGTTGATGATTGTGCCCAAAGGAATTAAATAATCCTGCAGTTTAGCATTATCGATACAACTAAATACAATTGCTTGGGTCTTACTCGGAAAAGACTGTGAAGCGGCTGAAGCATAACTGTTTGTGATATTTGAACGTTGATTTACTGGGCTGGTTAGATCGGAAGGTGTGTTTACATTGTGTGAAGTCATTTTAAGCTGCGGTGGCGAAAGCTTCAGTCCGACTCTGGTAAGTGACAAACCAACCGCATGCTAGCTAACCTCACAAAATGATTGTACGGTGGTGTATTTTTCTTATTTGACGTTTTCTTTTCACAATAATAAACTAATAATTACGTATAGATGACTTACGTAGTAGTATCTAGTAGATAAACACTTTAGTTTTAAAAAACTATTTAATAATACCACTTGTTTTTAGTAAAAACTAGGAGAACAATATCAGTACAACTTGACCATACCTTGCCAGGGCCGGTCTCTGCTAATAATTATTGCAATAACGAACAATGTAATTTGCAATTTACTTTCGTTCTTCTTATTTTGCACAGTAAAATATTCGTTGTTGAAGTAATCCAAAACAGGCGTATGTTCGTGGAATAGGGTATAGAACTTCTAATAGATTTGTTCCCCTTTCATTAAACTCTCATGCAAAAATCAGACTGCTATATTTACCAGCATAGTGTCTGTCATTTGACATGTTCTACGTGTTGGACTTATTAAAATGGACTACGAAAAAAAATTTTTTCGTAGAATATATTAAAGTTTGCTATTGAATAAACTTAAAAAGAACCTGATAACTTTCACAATCATAACCTTGTCAGGATGACACATTCTACAATTAAAATCACGTTCCACAATTAAAATCACGTTTCACAATTAAAACTTCTCCTTATCCCATACATCAAAGTTTGTCCGACTAGACACCGTTAAGCTATTAACAAATTTTCATCTTGCTATTAATGAACTTTTTTGGTACGCGTGATCCTGGCTTATTAGGCACCGGAAGAGTCTATACGCTGTGAGCTCGTAGGTAGAGGGGATAATTAAGAATTCGCGAGCGCCAATAGTGACAAGTTTGTAAACCTTTACTGGAAATTTGCTTTTTGACGTTCTGCATTAAGAGTTGCATATTATAGCTTTTAAAATGTCTCACGAAAGTTGTTGTATTAAAGAATGTCGAAATACTGGTTACAATAGTTTCCTGTCGCTAAGCATAAAGTGATTCAACGACAAAAATGGATTGATGCAATTAGAAAAAAGTAAGTAAACACAATTTTAATTTTAAAACGGTAGAAAAATTTGAGCTAAAGGATAAGTTAGCACACTCTCGAATTTTGACCATTTCAATTTTACAATCCAATCCTGAAACAAAATTTGAATGCGTGAAGATAACGACAAATCACAGCAAACGTAGGATGCCGTTAACTGCCATCCATAAGTTAATATTTAAGAAGTATTATTTTTTCTGTACTTACTGCTATTAATTATCGATTACAATCCAATTACTTAAATAGTAAAACCTAAAAGAATACATATGAGCACTTTGCCGTCACTTTTCAGTGGCACATGCGTCGATAGTTAAGATAGGCAAAATGCCCTCACTACAGTTCAGTTTTTTTTACATTCTACCCATGTGATTAATAAGACTTAGTGCAATCACAGCATACTAAATAGACAAGGCGAAAACGGCGGGTTCGTTGAGATTCCCATGAGATTTATTGAGAAATATTGATTTTTGCAATTTGATTAAAAATAAATTGTTAAAAAAAATTTAACCACTTTTCACGTGGGCGACTTCTTAAACCTTATTCTGGGATGTCTCACGAATGTGATTATGCAAAAAAATCTCATGGGAATATTTTTCCCAACGGATCCGCCGTTTTCGTCTTGTCTAAAAAGATTTATTATGCTGTGGTGCAATTTTAACCCACCACCCCCTTTGATCCCTCTATCCATAAATCACTTAAAAATTATTAGTGATATCAAAAATCTTAAGGAACAAAAAAATGTAGGTTTTGCTTTTCTCAATATTTTGTTTTTTTTTGTTTTCCTGTAAGGCAAACATTGGTTAAGATATGGTTGTTCAAAATTTGCATACGCTCGTGATTAGTGACTCGTCCAAGCCCTTTTAACTACAGCCTTTTCAAAAATAAGCACTATGAACCGATGAAACTTACAAGCCATACAATATCCAAGTAATTTATGAAGCGGTAACGATTAATTTCATTTGGATAAATAGACGTTGAACTGAATATTTTAAAATTTTTAATAAAGTAAATAAATTTAAATTTATTGTAGTTTTCTTCTCTGTCAGTAATAAAATTTCTCGAAGTGGCTTATTTAATAGATTTTATATAGATAAATTCATAGATAAATATTATATAATAGGACATAATATGACATTCAATTTTTCTAAGTAGGTATTACTACTTACAAAAACTAATAAATCTAATCGTGGATAATATAATTAAGTAAATTGGGCATAATTCTCTTTACAATTTATAATGGATTAGTTAATCAATGGAAAAAAGATGTATTGATGAGTTAAATGACCAAATCGATATTATGTAGAAAACATCGCGTCATAAGGATTAAGATAAGAGTTTTTATATCTAATTGTAAGTATATCTGAGATTCTCACTAGAAGGCATATTTATAATGCTCTAGATAATAAGTTGTTTTATAAATACAAGTAAAACCAATTCACAGGGTACGACAGGGTAAAATCTAATATATAAATCTACACATACAAATATAGATAAATTATACACCCATATTTCTTTTGCCTCTCCCCTGAAAGTAGGTCTAGTCCAGGGTGCATCTGTTTTGAGATGGACGTTGAGAGGTGACTCATATTTTTTGCAGAAATTGCTTAAAAATAACTCATATTTGAGTTATCCTCCCACTCAAAAAGGTCCGGAACATTGTTTAAATAATCAAAATGTTAAAAAATTAAGGAAAAATTCGAATTTTTTTCTTGGTTTTTTGATTATAACTTTAAAACTATTCACTTCCGAGAAAAGTTGTACTGACATAAAAGTTGCGCAATTAAATTTCCTACAATCTAGGATTAGTTAACAATTTTAAAAATTGTCACCCTTGTCACAAAATAGCAGTAATTGCGAAAAACCCATAAAAAAAACAAGTATTCGCATTTTACGTTTTTCAACCATTTATGCTACACTTAGGGCCTTCATATTTTACCCAGAGATACTTTATAATATACTAAAACAATACTGTAAATTTCATTAAGATCGGTCAATAGATTTTGCAAAATAAATTTTTCAATCGAGCTTTCGCAAAATAAAATTCATTTTTTCAAAATGTTGCAGGACTGAAAATAAAGCAGATAGCAAGTTGAAATTTTTTTACATATTGAAGAATACTGTACCTTTCATTTGCAATTTGCAAAATTAAAATCGGTTAACTACCACGGCGTCAGGAACTTTTTTAAATAAACATTAAGTTTTGGTGCTACGCGCAGGACAGCGGTGTTCGATTCACACAAGTTGGTTTCCACCAAAATTTCTTCCAATCTTTATCTAATATATTATTTTCTTACTTACACCAATTGATGCCAAAATGAGAGAGCATAGGTTAAGATGGTTTGGTCATGTTCAACGTCGAGACGTTAATCACCCAATACGAAGAATAGCTGAAGTGCAGATTCCTGGAAGGAGTAGGAGAGGAAGACCAAAGAAGACCTGGGGGGAGGCGATAAGGCAGGACATGTTGGTAAAGGGGATTAACATTGATATGACCCAAGACAGAATTGGGTGGAGAAATGCAATTAGGGAAGCCGACCCCGCATAGGGATAAGGCAAAGAGAATGATGATGATTATTTTCTTACTCTATATTTTGTTGTATTTTAATATTTTAATTCATTAATTTAATTTAACTCTATAAAGGTCATTGGAATGCCCAATCAGAGCAAACGTATCCGCTGTCGTGCGCGTAGCACCAAAAATTAATGTTTATTTAAAAAAATCCTGACGCCGTGGTAGTCAACCGATTTTAATTTTGCAAATTGCAAATGAAAGGTACAGTATTCTTCTATATGTAAAAAAAAATTCAACTTGATGTCTGCTTTATTTTCAGTCCTGCAATATTTTGAAAAAATGATTTTTTTTGCGAAAACTGGATTGCAAAATCTATAAAACCAATCTTAATGAAATTTACAGTATTATTTTATTATGTCATAAAGTTTTTCTGGGTGAAATATGAAGGTCGTAAGTGTAGCATAAATGGTTGAAAAACGTAAAATGCGAATACTTGTTTTTTATGGTTTACTTGGTTCTACCTTACTATGGTTAACTATGGTTATAATACTTTTAAGTTATAATTAAAAACGAAGAAAACAATGGAATTTTTCCTTCATTTTTTGACATTTTGATTATTTAAACAATGTTCCGGACCTTTTTGAGTGGGAGGATAACTCAAATATTATTATACGAGTTATTTTTAAGCAATTTCTGCAAAAAAATATGAGTCACCTCTGAACATCGAAATGTACTAATATTTTTACAGATGCGCCCTGGTCTAGTCAGCTTTGTCGTTCCATTCAATACCAGTATGTCCAGGCACCCAGCCAGCGTACCTAAACTTACTTTGTCACTTTCTTTCGATCCGAATCAGATTCGGAAGACAGTTCCAAACTGGTAAGTACTCTGGTACCTTTTCCAACTCTGGATGATTTTTAATTATCTCTCCTGATTTGATTCCGGTAGCCTTTTGCCTGACAAGGACAGAACCCCTAGTGGAACGCTTAGCGGAACTATGGTGGGACGCCGGCCAGTAGGAAGACCAAGGAAGAGGTGGCTAGACGAAGTGAGAACCGAAGCTAAAGAGCAAGACCGCCGAAAGGGATAAGCGGGCCCAGGGCAAAAAGTGAAGCGCGAAAAAAAATTTTATAGAAATAAAATTGTCAATAACAAATAATAAGAAACATTTCAAATATAAATTTTATTGTATTTTTAATAGTGAACATATTTATAACACGTGTTATACAGCTGTACGGCTTTTCGAGTTTTTAGTCCAGAGAAATAAGATTTTTCTCGTAACACATTTCCCTCCAGGCCGAAACCAAAGTTTTTGAGTAGTATCAGTGGCGGCCGGTCAGGGTCGGCAGTGCCGACCCACACATTATGGACACATTGTAGATTTTCTAAATATTTAATTTAATCCAGAATTGATGATATTTGTTTCTGTAAAATAAAAAAAATCTGTGAGATAATATAGACTAAATTTAATTCATTGTTTTTAAAAGAATTCGATCAATCCGATACGTTACGTGATCCCTACGCGTAAGAAACTTTCAAATTAATAATCCCAGCCGTGCATCCGATTGCGATTGTATGAATTCTTTTTTATAAGATCAGCTTCGCTTCGACGGCAAGCCGTCCCTAGATCTACGATTTGAAGCGCTGCGCTGTGGAATATTAGACAACCAATGATACATTTCACCACAATTTCTCCCGTATTAGAATGGCAGGGTCCGGCACATAAACAATCTGCCGATCGGTGATAGGTAGACACAGCAGCAGGCAAGCCACGTAATTTTAAATCTCGGTTAGTTTTCACTGTAGCAGATTTTCGTAAACAGCTTTTGGAAGTTTTTAATTTTATTTTATTAAAAAAGGCGACAATTTTGCAAGTGATGATATTATCTCGATTCGTGAAACAATCGGTTTGAAAACTTTACTAAATGATTATTCTTTTAATATTTTTTTTTTACATATTTTTAAGAAAGTGTTTACCCAAACTGATGTGATATTCAATGTTGTTGAAAATCAGTCAACTGACATTATTTATTCCAAAAATAGAATAACAAATGTAAAAAATCTTAGAGATAGTAATTTTCAATATAATATACGCAGTGACGTTTTG
The DNA here is from genome assembly GCF_917563875.1 of Diabrotica virgifera virgifera. Lineage (NCBI taxonomy): Eukaryota > Metazoa > Arthropoda > Insecta > Coleoptera > Chrysomelidae > Diabrotica > Diabrotica virgifera. Next base: position 18,299,164 of record NC_065447.1, on the reverse strand, counting down.
GATTCGCTTGATATTTCCGAACACCCCCAAAAAATACAAAAGTATGACACAGATCTCGAAAAACAAGTATATTTTGAAATTGTTGATACTATTATCATTTGTGCAAATAGATACTCCTTTTTTTTTCAAATTTTGAAGATTTGCAAATTTTTGAAGCTTTGCAAAAATTTAAAAGTTACGCCAAAGAATTTTCAAAGTATCTATTAGACAAGTGTATTAAAACTATGCATCATTCTTTAATCAAATAGACAACTAAAGAAATGAATTAAAAGTTTTATATGCTGATCCAAATATTTTCGGAAGATGGGATAAGTTACAAAATATGTATAATTTTATATACTGCAATTCATTGCAACAAACTGTTCCCGAAATTAATAAATTATTATCATGAATTCTCTCATTGCTACCAACTTTTGCCTTAAGGTGATACAGTAGCGATCAACAGGTAGCAACAAATGCGGTCCAAGATTCCGAAAGTTCTACGAACTTTCAAAAGTGAGGCAACAGTGCGTCGGTGATTCGACACTGACAGTGACGTTTATACTATCAAAAACAATAATTTTTATACAGATAGGGGCGAAATGTGGGCAAGTCAGTGACGTTCGATTTCTTGTTAAAAAAAATCGATTTTTGGTAGTTTCAATGTGACACAAAATCTAGGCACGGGATAAAAAAGTTTATTTGAAGAAAGTGTATTTTTTTGTCTTTCTTAATTGCGGTACAGGCTCCTTTTTGCAATATTTTATTTAGTTATAGAGTAATTTCCACATACTAACATATTTCTGAAATTGGGCACTGTATCGTCATTCTTTATTATATTACGAATAAGTGTGCCAAATATCTCCACAAAATATTCAAAATTACAGCCGCAATCTTGGAACGCGTTTGTTGCTACCTGTTGATCGCTACTGTTTCCTCTTAAATGAACGGGATTTCTCTTGTCTCAAAAGTGTCAAAACGTATTGTCGAAACACCATGAAACAAAAGAGTATGTCAAGCTCTCAAATGTCAATAGAAAAAAACTATTAAAATATCTCCAACACATTAATAAATTTTACGATGATGTTATAACCCATTTTGCTACGTCCAAACAACATAGACTAAAGTTAATTTATAAACATGTTTAGGATCTAAATCTAAATCTAATGTGAAAAAAAAACAAAAAAAAACAAAAAAAAAATAAATGAAAAAAAAAAACAAAAACCAAAAATCAAAAATCTTCTATGATGATTGAAGCCTTTCAATTAGATGGTATACCTATCTGAGGAGACAAAAACCTTGTCGACCCTGTCCCTAAAGCCACGAGCCGCCACTGAGTAGTATGGGCATCTATTAATAACTTATATGTTTCCTGCAGCCGATTTTGATGATATACATAGTTATAAACAAATGAAGATCAAAAACGGTAAATTTTCGCTTTTTTCGTCTATTACTAAAAAGTTAAGCATTTTAAACAAATTTGAGAATAAAAGACTCATAAATCATATAAAAATCTTCAATATGGCGGTCGCTGAATATGTCTATCCTTATATTTGTTGCTTAGAAAATTGCAAAATAAGTCATAAATTTTGAGATTTTATAAATGTTCATAATTTATGTAAAAATTAAGTTAGAACCGTCTTATTAAAAGGAATGCTGAGACTTCTTGTGCTTAAATTATATATTAAATTTCAAAGCAATTGGTCAAATAGTTTAAAAGTTATTTAATTTGTTTATCCCAAATTCATCCAAAGCTCCAAAACTCTGTTTGTGGATACGATACAATTATATGATAGAATCATTCACCTTAGGATTCTAGGCTCAACTTGTGTCTTACACATTATACAAGTATATGCCCCTACATCAATAGCAGACGACATAACTGTGGAAAATTTTTACACAACTTTGGAGGCAACACTCGATAAAATATCAAACAAAGACATTGTAATGATAATAGGTGACTTCAATGCCAAAATTGGTAGAACTCAGCTTGATCATCATATGAGATTCACCTTGGGTCCTTTTGGTCTTGGGGAAAGAAATGAAAGAGGCGATAGATGAATAGAGTTCTGTGGCCAAAGAAAATTGTCTGTAATGAATACCTACTTCCAACACCACCCACGAAGACTCTACACTTGGAAATCCCCGGGCGACAGAACAAGAAATCAGATAGATTTCATAATGATCAATTCAAGGTGGAAGTCCTCAGTTACTAACGCAAAAACTTATCCAGGCGCAGATTGTGGAAGCGACCACCAACTCCTTGTAGCTGTATTCCGAATACGTTTTAGAAACAAACACAAGCCCACTCCTAGAACTCCCGGGTTTACAAAGACTGAACTTTTAACTTTCAAAGAAAGAATAAACCCAGTATTAACTGAGACAAGTACTACCCCCATAGATGATATCGAGTCTTTCTGTCGAGAACAACAGTCGTAAACCATGGATCAGTGACCAAACATGGAAAATTATAGAACAAAGAAGGCAACTTAAAGTTGTCAGTTTTGATTTAAACGACTATCGAAGCTTATCAAGAGAAATCCAAAAAACTGCCGGAAAGATAAAGACAAATATGTCAATATCTCAACAACAACCCTAGAACGAGATATTCTAAGGTCTGAAGTCGATGAAGCCATAAAACACCTTAAAAGAAATAAATCACCTGGTTGCGATGACATCACGGCAGAACTTTTACAGAGCATGGGTGAACATGGTATCCAATTAATGTGAAGACTGTGCAATCATGTATGGAGAATCGGTAAATGGCCCAGTGATTGGAGTACCGCACTATTTACTCCCATTCATAAGAAAAGCGTAACCACAAAATGAAGTAACTACCGAACCATTTCACTAATTTCACACTTAAGTTAAATTCTGTTGAGAATCATCAAGTGTCGCATGCAGACATACCTGGATAGACAAATACCACAAGAACAGGTAGGCTTCGTGAAGGGTAAAGGCACAATGGAGCAAATTCTTAATATGCGACAACTCTTTGAGAAAGCACGAGAATTCAAAATTTCGATGATCATCTGCTTTCTGGATTATCAGAAGGCATTTGACTATGTAGACTGGACAGTTTTGTGGAAAGTTCTACATGAGATGGGGGTTCCTGATCATCTACCAGCTCTGGTGAAAATAAGCCTATATGAGAACAGTGAAACCAGAATAAGAATTGAAAACCATAAGTCCGATCCTTTAAAAATAGGTAGAGGAGTCCGACAAGGATGTATTCTATCCCGAAGTCTTTTTAATTTCTATGGGGAATATATAATGAGAAAAGCACTCGACAAATGGAATGGTGGTATTTCTATCGCAGGAAAGAAGATCTCAAATCTCAGATATGCAGATGATACAACATTAATAACTGCATCCGAAGAAGAAATGTCCAGCCTGCTGCAGCTAGTGGAAGCCGAAAGCAATAGATGTGGTCTCAAGATCAATAAACAAAAATTATGATAGTAGATTATTCAAATTCACTTCAGACAACAGGAGCCTTAGACCAGTTTGAAGTGGTTAACGAGTTCAATTATCTAGGATCCTACTACAAATGTGGTGCTGGAGAAGAATGCTTCGGATCTCATGGACTCCAAATCACTCAATCCTCCAAGAGCTTAATATTCAGACTCGACTTTCCTCTATTTGCCTCTCCACCGTCTTAAAATTTTTCGGTCATATTGCAAGAAGAAGTGATGATAATCTTGAGAGACTTATAATTTCGGGAAACGTTGAAGGGCGCAGAAGTAGAGGTCGCTCACCTACTCGATAGACGGATCAAGTACAGAAAGCCAGTGGAAAAACATTCTCTGAATCCATGAGGGAAGCTCAGGACAGAAGCCGATGGAAAGAGATAGTTGCTTGTATTATAGGGAATAACGACACTCATCAGCAATGAGGAAACGACTGAGGAGGAGGAGGAATAGCGTCAGATCATCTGCAAATGCTATGCATTGGTGGCCATTTTTAAATATCGTTTCTTGCATGTTTATTCTGCTTTTCCTGATTATTCCTTCCAATGTTAGATTGAATGCAGTTGTTGATAGTGGGTCTCCTTGTCGTAATCCTTCCTTGGTTTCAAACTTTTTGGATGTATACCCTTTCCATGCTATTTCGTTTGTTGTGTTTTCCATCGTCATCTTTATCGTCATCATTCCATCGTCATTATAGAGACAAATAAAAAATGTATAAAATAGAGATATATTGGATTAGGGTAAGGCCGTTATATATCTATGTTAATTGTTATCTATTAGTCAAAAAAATAAAAAGAAAAGTACATGATTCATCGATAAACAATACTTACCAAAGATAACATTTTATGGCTACAGCCCCAATAGGTGAGATTTGTATATCTTCCACTATCTATTGATATGAATTATAAAATAAGAAAGATTACTTAGTATACTTTAGTGTTTGGTGTACAGCGAAGGTAAACATGAACGCGATTGTAATTGTAATAACACTTGTTTATATCGCCTGCTGTCAGATAGAAGTAAGTATCAGCTGTATCGTATATCAAATTAATAACTGTTGTGTTTACACTGTCATAATGAAAGTAATAAACTGTTACGAGTAGGTAATACAATATTGGCAGTGTTACGTCATATCTTTTTTCTTGTGTACACTATAGGCAAGTTATTATGTACTTATATAGGCAAGTACTTATGCTAACTTTTGAAGCGGAGACAGCACCTAGAGAAGAAGATAAAAACACAGTTTATGGATAGTTTTGTGTCATTTTTTAATGTTTCCATATTTATAAATTTAATTAACAATATTGTTTACTTTTTAATTATATTCCCCTTTATAAAAAATACCTACATGTTAACATATTGTGTAAAAATCAAATCTACTAAATTACTAATTCCACAAGCTTTTCACCTATGGCTAAGTACGATTGTGGCATCTGTCAGATTCGTCAATAATTACATGAAATAAGTCTCGACACAGCCAATACAGTATATGACGTCATAATTAATGACGCACTGAAAAATGATCATGAGAACAAGAATATTTGGTAAATACTGTTATTGTTAAGATGATATACCTTAAGGCGGCGCCAGACATGCGGTATTTGGCAAATCCGGAACAAGTGCTTGCTAAATATCAAATATTTGAGTGCTCATGAAAGTGTTCGTTAAACGGCAAGCACCTTGCAGCACATATTCGAGATTTTTCGTGTATCGAATCACTATGGGAACAACAAATATATTCTAAACGAACAAAAAAGGTAGGTACATAACGGTTAGTGATACAGAGCTTCTTATAAATTTAGCCGCTTTTGTCATTAAGTCTGGTGGAAGTTTATTATTAAATAACAGGAAAAAAAGCCAAGAATGAGAAGATGGTGGATGGTGTCACTTGATCAAACCACTTTTTAAGCTTTGTTTTGCTTTTTGTGAACGGGCCCTAAATGATGCCAGTAATGATTCCTTTTTCTTTTTTAACTCGCTTATCGTGTATTTCTCACCGATCTTAACGTGTATTCGTTTTCATGCATCGTAAACATCATTTCGATTTTTATGATTTAAAAGATTCGCATTCCATATTTTCATTTTCATATACATCCAAAAATTGTAAAATACTTTCATTGGTCTACTCTATATTTACTATTTTCAGTATTTTTTACAATCTGTAGCAATCACTAAAGTACTTTAACAAACAATTAAATAAATTAAATTGGATATAAACTTTAACCCAACATTTAAAAACTTGCTTATGCTTTCACGAATATGTAAATGAGGATAAAAATATTCAAACGGCGAATATTTGTTTACTTTGAAGTAGTGGCGTAATAAACTCCGCCGGGGCTCCCCCGCAGAATTGGATATGGGGCCCCCTTTAAAAAATGACTAAATGCGACATGTGTAATAAATACCTATATGTGTTACAGCCCAGTAAATCAACGTAAAATATGGCGATACCGTGTAATTTTCAGTGTCACCACCGAAGTGGTCAACTCAAGACTTTTCGAGTTATTTATGAGTAAAAATGTTTATTGTTCAACCAAAAAACCACGTTTTTAGGGGATTTTTCGCAAACAGTTCAAAGAGTAAGTATTCGTTCGAAAAGAATATTGTTAGCAAAAATGTATCTAGCTTATAAAAACAATAAAACACAAATGAAGTCTATCGACTCAGTAAAAGAAAACTTGTAGCTCATGAAAACTTTTTCTTATTCGTCAAATTTCAAATCTAATATTTCAACGTGAAATAACCAAAAAATGAAATACTGTTCGGGGAAATCCATTAGAACTTTTTTAAAGTGTTTAAAAAAAGCTTTATGTTTTTACAAAAGTTTCTAGCATCAAAACTAAGCCAGTTACGCTCAAAATACAGTTAATCCCATTTTTTGGTAAAAAAATTGTGAAAATCTCCCCCTATTTAGCACCCCAAATGAAACTAATCATTATCGTCTTACAATTTACCTAACTTTTTTATATGACCTGTAAGTTTCACCGGTTCAAAGTGCTTATTTTTAAAAGGGTTCTAGTTGAAGGGCTTGAACGAGTCTCTAATCACGAGTATATGCAAATTTTAAACAGCCATGTCTTAATCAATTTTTGTCTTACAGAAAAACAAAATAAAGCCAAAATATTTATGAAAGCAAGACCTACCTACATTTCTTTAATCTTTGAGATTTTTCGTATCACTAATACTTTTGTTATTAAAAAAAAAGACATTTTTCCAAAATAAAAAAACTTTTAAATTTATTCAAAAATAAGAACTTCCAACCGGTCAAATTTACAGATCATATAAACAAGAAATATTTAAAGTAAATGGTAAAGCGCTAATGTTGGGGTGCGAAATAGGGACAGATTTTCACGATATTTTTTACCAAAAAAGGGGCCAAGTTTATTTTGAGCGTAACTTGTATAGTTTTGGTGCCAGAAATTTTTATAAAAATAAAAATAAACCTTTTTTTTTGAAAGATTTAAAAAAAGTTTTAAGAATTTTTCTCGAAAATTGCTTCATTTTTTGTTTATTTCAGGTTGAAATATTCGATTTGGAATTGGACAAATAAGAATAATTTTTCATGAGCTTTAACTGTGCTTTTACTGTGTCGATAGACTTCATGAATAAGTACACCATTTTCTGTATCTTATAAGCTACATTGTTGCTACAAATATTTTTTTGATATCTAATATTTAATTCGATGAATACTTATTTTTGAGTTATTTGCGAAAAAAACCCGTCTGAAAACGTTGTTTTTTTTTTGAAAAATAAACATTTTCACTCGCAAATTACTTGAAAAGTATTAGCATAGATAGAGAAACTCTATAGAAGAACAAAAGTTGCTTATAATTAGTCAATTTATACATTTCCGGACCTATTTTAAACGTATGTTTTTCACCCCAAGCAGGGGTGTCACCCCCCGAAGTGAAAGCAACTAACGGCATACCAACTTTGAAGTGGAGTGTAACTAGAACCCAAATCCAAATTGTCAAGCAAATACGTCCGTCGTGACGCTGATAATTTCACTCCAAAACTGTCATTTACTGAGCTATTGGTGTATTCATGCATTGTTTATGACGACTTACATGTTTCATCTTTATTGGTATAGAATAAAATAGAACAAAAATTACTAAATGATTACATTAATATTATTCTATAAGATGAACAACTTTCTTCGTGGACTATCTACTATCAGCGAATATATATCTACAATTTTATTAATTCGGATGGACAACTTCATTTTCAAAGGTACTGCACTTCTTAAAAAACTTATGTATGCAAATACTATAACAACACATTTTTACATATATTAGACAACAAGATGGGGCCCTTGACATATTGGGGCCCACCGTAAGCTTTATGCTGCGGGGGCCTCTGTTACGCCTCTGGATAATTGTATCGAAATACTAAACGTAGGTAAAGATTAAAGAGAAAACCCATTTCTAGATTTAGAAATATTGTTCCAAAATTCGGCAAATTGCAATTCTCAAATCTTTCAATAGTCACGTACAAAGCTATAGTTTATTGTCGTTTTTCGGTAGGCCGGAAGGTATTAAGTTTCTAGATATTATGAGATGATTCACTTGGCAAATACTTCTATTTAGAAATTTAAGTTTTTAATTTTAAACACACAACGTAAAATAATATAACAATAACAGATTTTTACATAATATCAGATGGCAAGATGGGGCCCCTAAGCGATTGGGGCTCCCCCGCAAGCTTCACGCTGCGGGGGCGTCTGTTACGCCCCTGCTTTGAAGTGTTGAAAAGACCGACAACGTATGGGAACACGACAAATTCGACAAGCACTAAAATTGGTCAATGCCAAATAGCAAGCAACCCCTCCACACTAATAGGCAAATAGCAAGCACTTGTTCAGTATTTGCCAAATACCGCATGTCTGGCGTCACCTTTATCCAATACTTCTTTAAAAAAATAAATATCTATAGTCTAGTTGCAACATAGGGGGTCCCGTGGACACTTTTAGTTCGCCGCGATTTGATGGTGGTATTATAGGTTTTTTGGGTCGCTGAATCCAATGGAAGTGGTCTGGAAGCCCAAATGTGGTGCGTTTAATTGTTATTAACAAATTATGGTAAAATTGGGTGTTTTTCAGGAATTATTAGAAGCCCTGTAAATAAATTGATAGTGTTAAGGTCTTCTATCTGGTGTATTTTTGGTCGCTGAATCGAATGCGACTAGTCGCGATTACCCAAAATATGTTCTTATTTTGTTAATAACAAAATAATTGTTTATACGCCGAAAAGCTCGAAATGCGCTATCTACCGCAAGTTTGCAGTCTTTTTCATAGTATTTTTATACGCTAAATCGATTGCCACTAGTCGTGATAGTTTAAACTTTTAAACCACGTTCCGACTTTGTTATTAATAAATTATTGCAAAAATAACGGTGTATATAGAAAAATATTTTACTGACTTGGGGTTAAAATGTTACGATAGTATCAGCAGTTCTGTATCTGTAGAGTAGGGAGGGCGAGTAAGTCCCACAGCACTTAGGCCACAATTGACCCATTGTGCATCCTCCCAGGGGGTTGTCGTCCTTAGTTCAAGATCCATCCTGCCATTTCCAGGAAGGCGGACAAATCACCAGAGGACATCTCCCCTATGTCGGCAGGTGTAAGCCAAGGCTCGCCAAACGCGTACTCTAGTATTGACGATAACTCTGGATATGCTCGACAGTTTCGTCATCTCGTTCACACTTCCTGCACAGAGGTGTGCCTACTAGCTCCAGTGTGTGGAGGTGTTTTCTTAGTTGACAAGGGCCAGTTAAAAAACCAACTGTCAAGCGTAGGTTTTTCCTGGTCATTCTCAAGTACTTTTCTGATGCTGACTTACCAAGGTTCCTTTGTGTTACCTTATCAAGTCTTGTGACGATAATGTAATTTTATCGTCTAGAGTACGCCAATAAATTAAGTAAACCGTGTTTTTGTACCGTCTTGGACGATATAAAAGTCGGATAGAAAAGCCTAGTTGATGATTATTCTTGGAGCGTTGATCGAAGAATAATAAACAACAACGAGGTATAAGAGGTGAGTTATGCCGACCATTTTCCGCCGTCATCTTTGGTGTGTTGAACAAATTTCGATGGTTTTTCTTTTTACCTACCCTTATACGAGCGGTGATCGTATTTCCCTTCATGTCTTTTCCGCTGGCGAGCTGAGCGAGATTTCCTCTCCTTATAAGCTTGGGCTAGTGACTCATGACACTCCATTACTAGCCCTGTTGACACGTGGTCTGTTCAGGGTTAGTAGCGCTTGTCTGCTGTCTGTGCAGATTATTATGGTTTTACCGGTTCTACCTTTCCGGGTTATCTCTTTTACAGCTACGGAGATACCAAACAATTCAGTCTGAACTACGCTGCCATTTTTGCCCATACCCCATTTTATACTAAGGTTCAGTGATCTGGAGTATATCCCGCATCCTGAGCCTTCTTCCATTTTGGAGCCATCGCTATGTATTTGCCACGTTTAACTCCCTATGTTGTCTTGTTTCGATTTTGTAGGGTTTGTCGAAGACAAACTAAATTTAATAACAAAGTAAATTTAATTAGTCGCATCCATGACCTGCCTGTAGCTGGGGAAGTGCCTTCAGATCACCTCGCCAGATACGACATCTCAATTGTCCCATTCCTACATCAAAGTTTACACCCTCTTTGACATGTATGTCTAAAGTAGTGACATAAAGGTGATGCCAATGAGCAACTCCATTGCAGCAGTTGGTGTTGGCAGGAGATAAGAGTACGAACCTTGAATGAAGATATGCAACTTCTTTTTTAATTACTAATCCATTTCTTATTGTTTCTCTTTTTAGGTAACGGAATCATTCAATCACACAATATTTGCCTATCCAGAAAACGCTATTAAAAAATCAACATTACGAATCATCGGAGGAGACAATGTGACACCGAACTCATATCCATTCCAAGCAGCCCTTTTTATATATTATAAATCAAAAACTAACCTTTGTGGTGGAAGTTTAATAGATAAGGAATGGATTTTGACAGCTGCTCACTGTGTAGATAAGTAAGAAAACAGAACATTACCATTATTTAGAAGAGATATTGCTTTTCTTCTGGTTGTCTTTCTTCTATCGTGACGTTCCCTTATTTTATGATGGTCATACCCAGGTACGCTGTGTCGCTATTCCAATACGAGGTCCTGTATCCCACTGGCACACATAATATATTCTGTCATTCTTAAGTTTATTTCAAGCCGCCATTTTTTATATTCTTTGTCGTATACTTAATATCTGCATACTCTTGTGCTATTACCAGTTGGTCATCTGCAAATAATAATGTGTATGGTAGTGTTGTATGGAATCCTTTGGATAGGCTGTTCCAAAGGAACTGCCTTGCCTTAGAATCAGCATAACTTTGCTCCATGGCTAGTATTTAACTAAAGTTTATATTTGCGTTCTACAACGCTTCCCATACTTACTTCATTTTATGTGATACTGTCAAATGCCTTTGTCAAGTCTACATACAACAAATGTTTCTCCTGGTTAACGAAAACTTTCTTTTCAATAATCTGTGTAAGACAGAATAAATAATGGTCAATAGTTGATCTACCTGTCCTGAATCCCGCTTGTTCTTCGGCTTCTATATCTTTTTCTATTCGACCTTTCCTATCACTTTTCCGTTCTCATATTCTACTGAATTTATCACAGCGATGCCTCTATAGATGTTACTGTTGTGCCTTCTACCCTTCTCGTGAACGGGAGATTTGAATGATGTCTTTCATTCTTATAAGATTTCCGCTGTGTTAATGTAACTTAGGAAAAGTTGGGCTCGTCTTTCACATAATTTTGCTGTGCCGTATTTTATTAGTTCAGCAGGGATGCTTCCTGGACCAGGTGCCTTGATATTGTTTAACAATTTACATACCTATTTCTTTTATAAAACTCTCCTGTCAGTGTTAGTTGCCATACTCCTCCGATAAGTCTAGGTGGGAAAGTATCGATAGTGGTAATGTAGTGTAATGTAAATTTATAGGTTACTATCGATCATTTCCCACCTCCACTAATTTCATCTCTTTTTATTTCACAACGTACTATGTTTTCCATGTTTTGTCGGTTCTTAGAGCACTCATCACTGTATATAACGAAACATTTTTCACCCTTATCTCAAATAGTAATGATGCTTTGTTTACCTGTTACAGTGATCCTGTTAGGATAGTTGTAAAATTGGGACTCCATGACGTATATGCCACTCAAGAATCTACAGTACAAATTTATGAAGCTAAAAGTTACTATAAGCATTCGAAATGGAACGAAAAGACACTACAAAATGACATAGCTTTAATTAAATTACCTAGAAATGCAACGTTAAATAACTACGTCAATTTGATAAAAATCGGGGACAATATTGATTATGCTGGGCGTGTTGCTACAGTGTTGGGATGGGGAAGCACAGAGGATGGTCAAATATCTAAGTATCTAAAGAAAGTAGATGTGGACGTTATGACTAACCAAGCGTGCAAAGCAGTTCGCAAAGAATTTAATGAGGTAACTATGATAAATTTAAATGACTATCATCATCATACAGCCTGAAGTCCACTGCTGAACATAAGGCTCTTCCTCGTGTTTCCAAACCCGTCTATCTTCCGCTCTCATCCAGTTTATATTTAGCCTTCTTAAATCGTCCGTCCATCATGTAGGTGGTTGACCAATGCTTCTATTGATTTCCCTTGGTCTCCATTACAATTACCTCTATGTCCATCGCCCATCTGTCATTCTAGCTATGTATCCTGCCCATCTGCATTTTAGTCTGGCTATCCTCTCGATGACGGCAGTCACCTTGGTTCTTTTCCTGATCTCTTCATTTTTTATTTTGTCTCGCAGAGTTATTACTAACATGGATCGCTCTATTCTTCTCTGTGTGACCCTCACTTTGGTAGCTGAGGTTTTGCTAAGGTAAGTTCTGCTCAGTAGGTCAACACTGAGAGGACGCATTGATCAAATATTTTTCTCTTCAGTCATGTGGGCAGCTCACTTTTAAAAGTTTTCCATATGCTGCCCCCCCCCCCTCAAGATACATTCTTCTCTTCAGTTCGTGGATCTTATTATCCCTGAAAATCATAATTTCATGTCTTAGGTATTTATATTGATCTACGAGTTCTATACTGATGTTCTGGTTTGGTTAGGTAACGAATTTGTCAATATTTTTGTTTTCGAGATGTTTATGTTTAAACCTATAGTTTCTGTAGCTACAACGAGTTCATGTACGATCTCTTTTGCCATTCCTAGATCATCAGATATTCTGGCTACATCGGCGAAACGTAAGTTGTTTAGATATTCTACTCTCCATCTATTTTTATTCCCTTTGTCAGCCAATCCAAATTCTTAACAGCAGGTTCCAGCGCCATATTAAAAAATTTAGGTGACATTGGGTCTCCTTGTCTAATCCCCCTCATTTTTATGCGATTACTATTAGTACTTATGTAATTGACATTGGTTGTCTGTAGGTATATATTGTATAATAATTTTGTATACCTTTACTCTAGCCTGGATTCTTTAAGCGCCTATAGTATTTTGATTAGCTTAACTGGGTCAAAGGCTTTGTGAAAATCGATGAATATTAACACTAGAGGTTTATGGTATTCCATTACTTTCTCTATTAGGGTTTTTGTACTTTGTAAATGGTCATTAGTTCCGTAACTTTTTCGGAATCCCGCCTGTTTTCTTGGATTATAAGTCTCTAATGCCTGGTTGCACCAACAGATCTTAACCTCCAGCTTAGCTAAGCTCTGCTTATAGATAGGACCACCGGAAGTATCACTTACGTTGCAGCATAATTTTGGATTCTTACCTTGTTATCAAGTATATCTATTACTATATTATGATATTCCTATTATATTTTACTGTAATTATATTACATTAATTCTTATGATATTCTCGGCTTAAGCCTAAGATCTGTTGATGCAACCAGGCATTATTCTCTTTCCATTCTTTTAGTACTTCTGACACTATTCCATCTTCACCTGGTGTTCGATTATTTTTCATTTTCTTCAGGGCTTCTTTGATTTCTGATTTTGTTATATCGGGCATTAAATCTGATCCTTTGTTTAATTCCCTAGTTTTCCCTACATAATTACAGTAACTGTAATTGGAGGTGGCGCACAGTGTTCAAAATTGAAGGAAACGTGATCGAAAGTCCAAAAAAAAAATAAATCTGAGAATGCCGAAATTAAGGGGTTTGTTTGTACTACTCATGATGCAACTTTTCAGCAAAAATTGATTTTTTAAGTTTGTTAGGGCCAGATGTATTAATGATCAAAAGTACAAAATTCAATATAATTTTATACATCAAATTTAAATCCTCAGAATATGCCTTTTACTCTGATTATTACTTCATTTCTGTGGATAGCTAATGTAAAAGTAATTATTGGAGATAAAAATACATACTTTAAAGATTAAAATGATATAGTTAGCTTCACGTAAAGGTGATTATAATTTTGATATAATCGGCTGTCTAAAAACCTATACAATTTTTGATAAAATTAATGTTTGACAGCGTATTACGTTTATTGTGCCATCTTGTGCCACGTTAAATCCTTCACTAGATGAAAGATTACAATGTAAGGAATAAAAAAATATATAACACAAACTGCGGAAAACTGCGCAACTGAGTACATGGCGCATTGCATCGAGCGCTGCACGCGTTTAGTCTGAATTAATTGCATTCGTACGTATTGTTTACATGTATGTCAAACACATGATATTTGTTGGGGTTGCGAAAAGAGATTTTAGTTTTGATGAAGTAGTTTTTTGCTTAATAGAGAATATATTGTACATTAGTTTTATAAATAGCTATATTAACAATTTATTGAAGTTATATTTCTTTAGGCGCGATTGGGAAAAATGTTGGGATTTGGAGTAAATGTAAATGTGCGCGAATTCATCAAAAATTGTTAGCTCTACGCGCAGATACGTTATAGGGTTTTTCAATGCTTCTCATTTGTTTCGAGCTTCCGTCATAATCTGTCGCATAATCCGTGTATATTAATACACTAAGCAGCAAAATTAACGCACCACCTGTAAAATGGGACATTTTTTATGTCTCGAATTTCCTAAACCTCTTGTCCGATTTAAGTTATTTAATATGTTATAGCCTTATTCTTTAACAATATCTGCGTAATAATATTGTTGCTAGACGGGTAAGATGTCATCGTATACCGGGTGTACCAATAATACTGTGTTTTTTTAAGTATTGAGTATTTCTTAGCAATCATAACACTGTTAAAAATATATACACAGGGTGTTTCATTAAGAATGTCCAATGTCTGAGTTGTAGATTCTAGACCTCGAAATATTAAGATTTAACCAAAATCACTTAAATAAAATATGGCTCCTTACAGAGTTACAGAGTGTGTTATTTAAAAATTTAAAAACTATGCTCATTATTTTAAAACTATTATACGTATCCTTCTCATACTTGACAGACAGTGTAGGTGCTATACACCCTATGAAATTATGTTAAATATTCGTTTCTAGTTAGTCCCAGAGGCGTACGAGATAAGGGACAGTGAGGGGTTGACCCTTTCCAATTCCTACTCCACTGGCGGAATTTCCATTTTAGCGCAATTTTTCGATTCTCCAATACTCGCTATGTAAATAACATACTCCTCACACCTAACGATAAAATTATTCGTTTTCGACATATTTGAACTTAAACAAGTAACGGCACAGATATTTTGAATAATGTATTGTGTCGCTTAATTTTAAAATATCTCGAAAACTTATGATTTTATCATTAATAATGAATAATATACTCTTCAGTCTTAACGATAAAATCATTGGTAATAGAGATACTTGAAGTTTAAAATTAAGCGGCACAATACATTAATTAAATATCTGTGTCGTTACATGTTTAACTTCAAATATCTCGAAAACTGATGACTTTATCGTTGCGAATGAAGTGTATGTTATTTACATAGATAGTATTGTAGAATGGAAAAATTGTGCTAAAATGGCATTTCAGCCACCCTAATAGCACACGACGTCCAATGGACGTCCAAAATAGGTCCATTTTTGGTCCTAACGTCCATGGACTATAAATGGACGTCCTTTGGACGTCCCATGTTGGACGTCCTTCGGAAGGAATAAATATGGACGTCCTTTGGACGGCCGACGTTGGACGTCCTTCGGACGGAATAAAAATGGACGTCCTTTGGACGTCCGACGTTGGACGTCCTTCGGAAGGAATAAATATGGACGTCCTTTGGACGTCCGACGTTGGACGTCCTTCGGACGGAATAAAAATGGACGTCCTTTGGACGTCCGACGTTGGACGTCCTTCGGAAGGAATAAATATGGACGTCCGACGTTGGACGTCCTTCGGAAGGAATAAATATGGACGTCCTTTGGACGTCCGACGTTGGACATTCTTCGGACGGAATAAAAATGGACGTCCGACGTTGGACGTCCTTCGGATGGAATAAATATGGACGTATATATACTGGACGAAATACGGACAATTTATGAACGCTTCTATTGGACACATTATACCAATTACGGGATCAAATAGCAAAATAATTCAATAAAATATTAACTTATTTACGTTAATGAAATACAGTAAAACCTGTCAGTAACGGACACCTGCCAAAATTGGTCACATGTACTAACGGCCAGTTTAAAAATTCCCCAAACCATATCTAGACTACAAAAACTGGCAATACCGGCCACCTTTCTATATCGGCCAATAGTTTTTTCATTTTTAGTGGCCGTTACTGTAAATGGTTTGGGGAATTTTTAAACTGGCCGTTGTTAGTACAGGTGGCCTATGTTGGCAAGTGGCCGGAAACACAGGTTTTGCTTTAGTTTCCCTAATAGCACACGACGTCCTTTGGACGTCCAAAATAGGTCCATTTTTGGTCCTAACGTCCATGGACTATAACGTCCCATGTTGGACGTCCTTCGGAAGGAATAAAAATGGACGTCCTTTGGACGTCCGACGTTGGACGTCCTTCGGACGGAATAAATATGGACGTCCTTTGGACGTACGACGTTGAACGTCCTTTGGACGTCCATACTGGACGAAATACGGACGTTTTATGAACGCTTATCTTGGACACATTATACCAATTACGGGATCAAATAGCAAAATAATTCAATAAAATATTAACTTGCGTTAACTTTACGTTAATGAAATACAGTCAAACCTGTCACTAACGGCCACTAAAATGAAAGAACTATTGGCCGATATAGAAAAGTGGTCGTTATTGCCAGTTTTTGTAGCCTAGATATACAGTACAACCTGTGTTACTGGCCACCTGTACTAACGGCCAGTTTAAAAATTCCCCAAACCAATTATATCTAGACTACAAAAACTGGCAATACTGGTCAACTTTCTATATCGTCCAATAGCTTTTTCATTTTTAGCGGCCGTTACTGACAGGTTTTACTGTAATTAGTGTGGGGAATTTTTAAACTGGCCGTTAGTACAGGTGGCCGGTGTTGGCAGGGGGCCGGTAACACAAGTTTTACTGTAGTTTAAATCGAAAAGATTAAATCTTAATTCAAAATTGTATATTAAATTATTACAATTATAAACTATATAGTTTAATATCCAAAACATGTTTTGATTTCATGTAATGTAATGAAAATCTTATTTGTAAATTATTGGTTACAATGTTTAACAACAGGAAATATTCAAGAATAAATAAAATAAAAGTTTCCCCTAACAACAAAACATTCCAGGAATTCTACTATCAAAGTTCTATTCCGTGAACATCTGATTAAATTATGGCTGGAAAGTTACCACAAGATATTCTATGAAAAGAGTACAATGTCCTCCTGGAGGGGTAAAATTTTCCATACTCTAGAGAGGCCATTTACTATTCAATTTGCGTTCATTTTCAAATTTGCCGCGCGAGTATCTATGTAGCGTCGCGTGGTCATTGGTCATCAAGTCATCTTATTTCATTTTCATCATAAGATAACCTAAAAATTTAGTAAAAATTTTGATTGGAAAAAAATGCATCGATAAGGGGGTGAAAAATGGAAATTAGTGGCTTTTTTTTTGCTGTACTCAACTGTACTGTTTAGTATTTATGCTAGTTTTGGCTATGGCTGGATCTCTTAAACAATTATGTAAGTATTATAAAATCCGTTTTCAATTTTCTTTATGAAACGAATCATTTATGCATGTATTACCTGTAAATATTTTGATTTTTAATTGTAAAGAATAGAAAAATTACCGTTCATTTTAATTTTTTTTAGAATCAGCTGAAAGTGGTCTACAAAAAACCAGATATAACCAAAATAAAGATATAAAAAGTGTATTGGCTAATTGGAAGAAACTCAACATTGTCCATGCATAATAAGTTATTACTTTATAAACAAATATTAAGACCTAGGAATGGAACCTGGATATAATCATCAAGAAGATAGCAGGAATCCCGACAAACAACAGGAAATCCAGCTCCTCGATACTACTGGGCAAACTAGAAGATTGAAGAGGACAAAGCCTTTTGAACTAGTTTGAGTGATAGGTGATAGTGAAAAGCAGAGCATAGTGCGTGATGTGGCTGTGTATGTTAGAATAGTGCACGATCTTGTTAGATTAGATAAGAGACGGTATCGGGTAAGCTCTTCATTTTAAGAAACAGTTGTAATTTAGGTTAAATTAAAATTGCTCATTGGTCAGTTATGACCAGATTGCTTTTGTTTATGTTTGACAAAAAGGGCGTAAGTCAGAATTGCACATTGCTAATGTTTTGATGATTTCTGGACCAGCAAAAAACTGTTGTAGACGTAAACTGTATGTACCAATAAAAAGAGCCGATTTTTCTGGTCCAGAAATCATCAAAACATTATCGATGTGCATTTCTGACTTAAGCCCTTTTTCCCAAACATCAGAGAATTGCAATGTACAAATTCCTATCTGATTTTTCATGAATTTTGTAGGAGACGAAAAACGATTTTTAGGATCATCTCCTGCTTTCACATGTAAATTTTGACATGTCTTGTAGTAAATAAATAGTTGAATTTACTACAAAACATGTCAAAAAATATATGAAAACAGGAGGTGACCATAAAAAAAGTTTTTAGTCTCTCTTAAAAAAACTCATGAAAAAACAAATCGGAGGTATGTCACATCAGTGACTATATCCAGGGAATGTCTAAAAAATATACTTTGATGTCCCAAGAACCAAATATAACCTTTATATATATATACAGGGTGTAACAAAAATACAGGTCATAAACTTAATCACATATCCTGGGACCAAAAATAGTTTGATTGGACCTAACTTACCTTAGTACAAATGTGCACAAAAGAAAAGTTACAGCCCTTTGAAGTTATATATTAATAGCACCAAGGGCCTTAGAGGCCCATGGCTTGAAAAGTTTGTTTTTTTCTTCATTTTCACGTTTCTTTATGTACTGAGATCTTCTCTGGCTTGATATGTGATTTTTCTCCATTCCTTCCTCTTATTCATTTTTCTTTTCTGACCCTGTAACACCATTCTTTCCAAATCTTTTTCGACCTCTTGCTTCCATCTATTTTCCGGTCTTCCTCTTCTCTTTCTTGAAGCTATAGTGTAGTTTAGTACCCTTTTCGGAGTCCTCGTTTTTGGCATCCTTTCAATGTGACCTCGTGATCTAAGTCTCTGTGCCTTTATCACTCATTTGAAGTTACAAAATGAAAAGTGATTTTTTCCAATGTATCGAAAACAATGTGCTTTTGTGCACGTTTCAATTTAATTATTATTGTAGTACCTACCATTTAAACAACATTTTAAAAACTTTTTTGCCTCTTATTGCTTTTTCAAAAAGTCAATTTTTATCGAAATATTTTGAATATTTGTCAAATCCACCACATATTTGTATATGGTTAAGTATGATTATGGAGACTTGGTAATAATATGCAAACTTATTTATGCTTTACATTTTTAGGTATATTTTGAACCATATTAAAAAAGAAGCCAGACTCGATAAAACGTGCCTTATCGAAAAAATACAAAGAGGCAAAAAAGTTTTGAAAACACTCTGTTTAACTAATGGTAGCTCAGTAATAGTTTAATTGGAACATACACAAACATTTGGGGGGTTTAAAGGAACAAAACCCCCATAAAATTTTTACGTGGACATATTAAAAAAGAAGTCGCAACTCGATAAAAACTGCCTTATCTGAAAAATACTAAGAAACAAAAATATTGAATTTAACTAATGGTACCACAATAATAAAATTGAATTGGAACATACACAAAAGTTTGGGAGGATTTAAGGGATCAAAACCCCCATAAAATTTTTATGTGCACAAATTTCACCATAATTTTTCTTTAAGATATTCCTGCCATAATAATGCCACATGTCCATTTTAAATAAAAAATCGCTAATAGTTTTCGATATAATCGAAAAAATCGATTTTCATTTTGTAATTTCAAAGGGCTGTAACTTTTTTTTATGTGCATATTTGTACAAGGTAAGTTAGGTTCATTTGAACTATTTTTGGTCCCAGAATATGTGATTTAATTTATGACCTGTATTTTTGTTACACCCTGTAAATACAGCCCATTACGCACCACCTTAAAAAATGGGCATTTTTGATGTCTCGAATTTCCTAAACCTGTTGTTGCATCTAAGTGATTTTTTTATAATATTCTAGCCTAGGCCCTAGAATATGTTACCTCCTTATGCTTGTCATGCACAGGGAGCTATACTGTAATATATATTATATCACATTACTATAGAGAGCGATATGATATAATATACATATATTACAGCATAGCTCCCTGTGCATGACAAGCTTAAGGAGGTAACCTATAGCCTAGGCTATAATATTATAAAAACATCACTTAGATGGGACAACAGGTTTAGGAAATACGAGACATCAAATATACCCCATATTTAAGGTGGTGCGTTAATTTCTTGGAGAAGTGTATTGTAATTTAATGTAAATAATGTAATATCCAATAATTGTAATTTGATATAAGATGAAATATAAGTTCCTTAAAAAATATATTTTTTATTTCCCACAATACATTCTCCACAGGTCTGAATATCGTCGCTAGACGTCCACCGAATGACGTTCCAGGACGTTAGATGGATGTTCAGCAGCAAGACATTGGACCAAACTGGGACATCCTATGAATGCCCAAATGACGTCCACCGAACGTCCCCTCCGACGTTAGGTGGACCTCCATTGGATGTTTGGCAACTTGGCCTTTGGACCAAAATTGGACGTCCTGTTAAGGTCCAATTCACGTCCCCTAGGACGTCCGATTAAGGTCCAATTTACGTCCGATTAAGGTGCAATTTACGTCCGCTTAAGGTCCCATTTACGTCCGATTAAGGTCCAATTTACGTCCGATTAAGGTCCAATTTACGTCCGATTAAGGTCCAATTTACGTCCTATTAAGGTCCAATTTATGTCCGATTAAGGTCCAATTTACTTCCGATTAAGGTCCAATTTACGTCCGATTAAGGTCCAATTTACGTCCCCTAGGACGTCCGATTAAGGTCCAATTTATGTCCGATTAAGGTCCAATTGACGTCCGATTAAGGTCCAATTTACGTCCGATTAAGGTCCAATTTACGTCCCCTAGGACGTCCGATTAAGGTCCAATTTACGTCCGATTAAGTTCCAATATACGTCCCCTCGGACCTTAGATGGACGTCCAATGGACGTTCGGTAGCGCGACATTTGGACCAAAATAGGACGTATAAAGGACGTTCCTCGGACGAAAACGGACGTCCAAAGGACGTCCCTAAAGTCCGTGAAGGACGTCCAATGGACGTCCATTGGACGTCCTTGTGCTATTAGGGCAGTAGCGTAGAATTTGGGAAGGCTCAACCATTCACTGTCCCCTGTCGTCCGCCTCTGGTAATAGGCAGAAACTATTGTTTAACATAGTTTTATAGAGTGTACAGTACCCACACTTTTTGCCAAGTATGAAAAGGATACGTCAAATAGTTTTAAACCAATGAGCAAAAATATTTTTTAAATTTTTAAATAAAACACCCTGTAACTCTGTAACGAGCCACATTTTATTTAAGTGATTTGGGTTAAATCCTAATATTTTGAGGTCTACAATCTACAAATCAAATTGGACATTCTTAATGAAACACCCTGTATAACGATAATTTTTAAGTAATTCACCCCCTAATGAAGGGATGAAAACTAAAAAAACGACCCCTGTTATAATGTACTCGTTATACGGTATAATACCTCAAATATTCCAAGTTTTCAGCCGGGTCACTTTTACAGTTTAAACAAATTTAGTTTCGATCACGTTTTGACCAATTTTGAACACTGTGTGGCGTATTTTTATTTTAAAACGTTTTTATATGCTTGGCTTGGTTGTTGTCACGGTCTCCGCAAATTTTGTAATCCATTTTAAAAATAGTTCTAGGCTACCTAGACACCTGCAATTTTCAGAATAGCTTTGAACTAGCTAACAATGCAATATTTAACTGGTATTATACAGGGTGATTGATGGATAGCAATAAAAGTTAATAACAAAAGTTGTAGCCAACTTTGAACTTCACATTAAAAAATTAGTTAGAATGTTACTTAAAATGTTCGATAACATACTGGCAGCAGTTCAAAGTTATGCTTTTTTAAATGGAACACCCTTTTTTTATTTTATATTCGAAATATTCTTAACTTCTCCATTACAAAAATATAAAGCTTTACTATGTTATACAGGGAATTTACAAAGTTATAACCAATTTTATATGAAAATCGTAACAAGTTTAACTCCCTGTATAAATAAAAATAAGCACAACGGCAATGGTTTATGGATGCCATATTTTTTTATTTATTGTCAAAATTTTCATAAATGATATCGATATTGCTAATTTTCTTTATATTGAATACAGGGTGAGTCAAAACGCAAGTACATTATTTTCTCAGTAATTTTTAACGAAACACCCTGTATTTTATATCACTATCGAAAAGTACCATTGCCGTACTTTAATTTTTATATAATATTCCCTATGTCTAAATTTATTAGTTTTCGAGATATTTTCATTTTTCAGAGCAAATTATTAATTACGGGTCTAAATCTATCCAAATTTTAGGTATCTAAGCCATGACTGAATTGTCTAAAACTGACAATTTACGATTACTGATTACCAATCTGTAATCAAACTTGGCTACAATTTTTGTTATTAACTTTTATTGCTATATATTACTATAACGGATCTACGGAGCTTTACCCCACGAATCAATCATCCTGTATGGATAAATCGATTTTTTTTTATTTCAAACTATTTGATGGTGGGTCAGTGGCATTAGACTGCAGATCGAGAGTTCCCTAGTTCTAACACGGCTGTTGCGTATCATTTTTTAATTTTTTTAATAAATAATTAAAAGTTGATATACTTAAAATTCATATTTTATAAGTTAATTATTATATATAAATCATAGATATACCATTTTAAACAACCGTGGTATTATAAAAAGTACTTTTTTTATACTAGTGTAATTTTTGGAATTATAATTTTAACAGTTAATACACCTACTAAAAATTCATATTTTATTCTTTCGAAACATGTTGTGTCCTGTATATAACAAAACCGTGTTATTATAAAAAGTACATTTTTATTACAGTGTTATTTTTGTAATTTTAAGCATTTTATATCGTCAAATTATTTTATATTCTCTCTTATAAATAATAAAAACGTTTTATATAAAAAAGTTCTTTTTTATAAAAGTGTAATTGATTTTTTCTCTTGATCTATATAGCTCTGTACCTACACCTAGAACTCTTCGACTATTGTTAATATTTCATCTCTGTTTAGTTTCTTTTTTTTTTTTATTGTTATCAGCATCAACCACTTTGGGTTATTAGCTGTACTGTCATTGATACATGGTTACTTAAATCTAATAGCATTTTGATTAGGTATTACATAAGTTCACATTTAGGTAACAATATCATAATTTACAAATTAAGAATGGGGTTTATAAAATGTTAACAGTGGTTATAGTTTGTTTAAAACATTAATTTCTTTCAAATAATTAAACAAATGCGTAAGCTTACAGTGTGATCCTAAGGCTGCTTTTATATTGAGAGGTATGGAGTGTTTTTGTCTTTCATTAAGATATTTAGGACACTCTATTAATATATGTGTTACATTGATGTCGCAATTACACAGGTCACAAATAGGGCGATTTGACTTGGAGATTAGGTAGCTGTGAGTAAGTCTGCTATGCCCTATGCGTAAACGATTTAGCTTCACAAACAGCTGGCGATTTAGGTCTATCTCACACCAAGGTTCAGTTGAGGGCTTTATTGTGTGTAGAGATGATTGTGAAAGATTCCATTCGTTTTCCCATTTGTTTAACACTTTTTCTTTAAGGAATGGTTTGTAATCGGAAACAGGCACTAAGTTCACTAACACTGAAGACGCACTGTGTATTGCTTCTCTGGCATGGAAATCTGCTTTTTCGTTTCCTTGAAGTCCAATGTGTGATGGAACCCATATAAAGCTTACTTGCTGCATCGTGTTCTTCAGTAAATGTAATTGTTCTTTTATTAAAATACTTATAGGATTACAGTGGAACCCCGATAAGTCGGCCCCCGATAACCCGGAAGTCCGGCTAACCCGGACCGATTTTCATCAGACAAAAATTTAACAAATAAACAATTTAACAATTTTATCAAATAAAAATGTATGTAGGCCAAATAATATTTCAGAGATAATGTGTATTTGTGTAATTTGAACACATAAGTACAATAGTAAAAATGATTCATGCACACGGCGGCAGCCAGAGCGACCGTCTCAGCTTATCGGAAAGAACAGACACCTGTCTGTATTCCTTTTTCTTTATTTATGTCAAACTGTCTTAGCATTGTTTAAAAAAGACGTGACTATTTAAAAATTCTTGTATTGTGTGTAGTACAGCCTATTAATCACTTCCGTTCTGTAATGTAATCGTGCTTCAGATTGTGTTTGCTTTGTCTACGTAATGGTAACAAAACGTAAAAATGTTTACATTAGGTAGGATTGATAAAGACGAATCTTTAAAATAAATGTATTGCAGCATCATACTATGATATTATGCTACCATAGGTCTGGATCCCGCGTATGAAAAAAAAGTTGATTAATAGCAAGCTAAAAATTTATTAATAGCTTAAGGGTGTCTAGTCGGATAAACTTTGATATATGAGAACACTGGAACAGGGGCAGTTTTAATTGTGGAACAGGTCAAAAATTTGGAACGGTCAGAACACGAAAATGGCACATTTGTTTTGTCCGACAGAACAGACTTAAACTCTCCGAACAGAGATTAAACTCTCATGCAAAAATCAGACTGCTATTTATCACCTGTCATAATTCCTGTCATTTGACATATTCTACATGTTCCACTCATTAAAACGCCAATTTGGTGATAAATAGCAGTCTGATTTTTGCATGAGAGTTTAATCTCTGTTCGGAGAGTTTAAGTCTGTTCTGTCGGAAAAAATACATGTGCCGTTTTCGTGGTCTGACCGTTCCAAATTTTTAACCTGTTCCACAGTTAAAACTTCCCCTGTTCCAGTGTTCCCATATATTAATGTTTGTCCGACTAGACACCCTTAAGCTAATAACAAATTTTCAGCTTGCTATTTATCAATTTTTTTTTGTACGCAGGATCCAGACCTACCATATTATGGTGTCGGTACATCTCTACAGTATGACTGAGTTTTTTACCAAGAAATGAACAAAACTCTACACTCTATACAACTATACGTAATTTAGATGTGTACTGTGCATATGTGTTTCATGTTTTTGTAATTGTAATGGAGGTTATTTATTAATTTTTACTATATTCTCCGGCTAACCCGAATTTTCGATAACCCGGATCGGCCGCGGTCCCGATTAATCCGAGTTATCGAGGTTCCACTGTACTTGTATACAACTGTTCTATCGTATGTAATGCACTGAGAGAGTCGGTAATTATGACAGATTTTGGAATTTTTTGAGTACGAATGTGAATGAGGGCTTGCAGAATTGAATATAGTTCTCCAGAGTAAATACTGCAAGTGGAAGATAATTTAAATTGTAATATAGTGTTTGAATCTACAACTGCCGATCCCACACCATCAGCAGTCTTAGATGAATCTGTATAAATATAACAATGATCTGGGAAAGAAGCAAGTATGTTGAGAAAATATTGATTAATTGTTGCATGGGGGGTATCAAGCTTATTGTATTTAGAGAGAGTTAGATCACATATTGCAGGAGGAAAGGTCCAGGGCGGAGGAGTAACTGTATTTGTCTGATTAAAAAATTTTGGGAATTGAATATTATTGAGAGAGAGATATTTTCTGATTCTCTCGTAAAAGGGAGGGTTAGTTCTTTTTTTATTTACATAAGTTTCTTTGAAACGTTCTGCAATAGTGTGGTGGAAAGTGGGATGCGATTCTATTGCATATATGGATGATGCGTAGACTAATGACAAGTACATTCTTCGGAAATTTAAAGGTGGTTCTCCGGTTAAACATTGTAAACTATTAATGGGGCTAGTACAGAATGCTCCTGTGGCTATTCTTAATGCTGTATTTTGTATGACTTCTAGTTGAGCAAGAAGTGTCTTCTTTGCAGATGAGTATACAATTGATCCATAATCGAGTTTGGATCGTACTAGAGATTTGTAAATAAGAATAAAACTTTTACAATCTGAACCCCAATTACGATTGCACAGTATACGCATTAAATTGAGACCAGATTGTCAGGATTGTTTAATGTGCATAATGTGGTACTTCCAAGATAGTTTTTTATCAAAGATCATTCCTAGAAATTTTAAGTGTTCCACATAAGTTAAGTTGTTTCCATATAACTGAAGATCTGGAGTTGTAGACTGCCGTTTTTTTGAAAATAAAATACATTGAGTTTTAGTTGTAGAGAATTGCAATCCTACAGCTTTCGACCAGTTTTCAAGGTGATTTAATGCACATTGTAAATTTTTCTGTATAGAAAGAATATTTTTTCCTCTTGAATATATGACTAAATCGTCAGCGTATAATCTCGCTTTAACAAGTTGTGGAAAGTTTTCTAAGATTTTGTTTATTGCTACTAAGAATAGTGTTGAACTAATAACAGATCCTTGAGGTGTTCCATTTGTTTGGTCTTTATTGCTGGATAGTGTACCATTTATCTTAACCTTAAATTGTCTCTTACTAAGAAAATTTTGAATGAAATATAGCATGTTACCTTTGACGCCCCACTGACTTAGTGTGTTAAGAATGTCGTATCTCCAAGCCATGTCAAACGCTTTTGTTATATCGAAAAAAACCGCAAGACATTCCTGTCCAATTGCAAACGATTCATTTATCTCGGATTCTAGGTCAATTAAATTATCTATAGTGGATCTGTTCCTGCGAAAACCGCTTTGTTCATTGATTATTAATTTATTATTTTCCAAAAACCACCTTAGTCTATTATTCACCATTTTTTCCAAGATTTTACACATTGTGTTGGTAAGCGAAATTGGCCTATAGGATTCGGGATCAGTTCGTGGTTTATTTGGTTTTAGTAATGGAACTATTATCGCCTGCGTCCATTTTGTGGGAAACTCATTATTAGTCCAAATTCTGTTGTATAGGTTAAGAAGATATTGTTTTCCATTATCTGGTAGATTTTGTAAGAAACTAACAGGAATATCGTCTGGTCCTGGCGCCGATTTTTTGCTGGTACTTAAAGAGTGATTAAGCTCTTCCATGGTAAATACTATATTAAGAGGATTATCTTCAATGCAATTAAAATCTATTAATTTATTTTCCGAAATCATCTTGGTATTGATAAATTCTTTAGAAAAGTTGTTATTGCTGGAGTTCATTTCAAATTGGTTTGCTAATAAATCTGCTATTTCGTTATTAGATGTTACTATCTGTTTGTTATTGCATAGAAATGGAATCTTTTTATAGGTATTACTTCCAGATATTTTTCTAACTTTTTCCCATACGGTGCTTATAGGCATAGTGGAATTAATAGAGGACATAAATTCTTGCCAAGATTTTTTTCTGTTCTTTTTAGTTATATATCTAGCTTGAGCCCGTAACTTCTTATATTCTATAGTATTTTCAAGTGTTTTGTGACGTTTCAATTTGTTAAAGGATTTTTTATATTTCTTTATTATATCAGTACACTCTGCGTTCCACCATGGTAATGAATTTCTTTTATGTAGAGTTTGTGTTTTACCTATATGATTTCCACCGGCAAGATGGATGAATGATATAAACGAATTCAAAAGTTCATCTATATGATGATTTTCGGTGACTTCTTTTAAGCTATGGCAGTTCTGTTGAATATACTTTTTGAATAAATACCAATCGGCATTCTTTAGATTCCATTTTGGAATTGGGGTTGTATTAGTATCTTCATAATTACTGTTAAAAGAGACTTTAATAGGATAATGATCACTTCCAAATAAAAACGGAATTACATCCCATGAAAATTTTGCTGACAGTAGAGGATCACATAATGACAGGTCGATAGCTGATGAAGTACCTGTATGAATATTATATCTTGTTGATTGTCCATCATTCAGTACGTTTAGGTTTTTTGAGGTAATTATGTTTTCTAAAATTTTGCCCTTGGAATTTATTCCAAGAGATCCCCATATTGGATTATGGCTGTTAAAATCACCAACGATTATTCTGGGAGTGGGAATCTGATC
Source organism: Diabrotica virgifera virgifera (assembly GCF_917563875.1). Classification (NCBI taxonomy): domain Eukaryota; kingdom Metazoa; phylum Arthropoda; class Insecta; order Coleoptera; family Chrysomelidae; genus Diabrotica; species Diabrotica virgifera. The sequence goes on along the minus strand of NC_065447.1, from coordinate 18,271,106 downwards.
TAATACATCTGAAATATCTGCTTCTGTGATAGGTAAGTCAGGTGGAATATAAATATTACAGATATTCATTTTTTGTGGAAAGGACACTGATACTCCTACTACTTCTAAATTACTATTGATTACTAATGCTTCCGATTCATATTTTTTGTTAACATACGTAACAACTCCTCCACTAGCGATATTTGCGTTGTCTCGGTTTTTATGGAAACAAGAATAATTCTTCATGTCATAACTATGATATCCTTTAAAATTTGTTTCTTGTAAACATATTATTGATGGTGAGATTATTGAACATAAATGTTTAAGCATTTCTAAACGGGGATAAAACCCGTTAACATTCCATTGTAGTATCGGTTCGAAGATTTTAGTTTATTTCTGGAGCTGAATTTGTCGAACAATCACTATCTTGATAAGCGGGATCGTCTAGCATTTTTTCGATTTTGTTTATTAATTTAGTGCATTTGGTTTTCATGCTTTTTTCTGTAAAATATGGCTTAATTGTTGTTAACATGTAAATAAAGTTGGGTATATCCGTTGTATATGTTTGTAATAAACTAATGGGATCAGTCGAGCTAGTATAATTTTCAAAAAAGTCAAGTGTTTGTTCATATGTTAAGTTAAAATTATTTGACGTATCGTGAAATACTGTTTTTGTTGGCATCATTATTTCCTGAATTGATCTGGTAGATTCAGTTTGCTTTTTTTGTTTCTTTTTGGTTTGTGTTGGTACTTTAAATTCTTTATTTAATTCTTCAGTGGGAGATGGAGTAGTATTAATTTCCGAAATTGTTCTTTTATTGGTCGTTGACTGATCCTTAGATATACAATTAGTTTCCATAATTAATACGGGGGGCATTAAATTAGTATCTGTTTGTTGGTTAAGTGAAGGTTCGGCATTAGAATTACTGACTGGATGATTTGGTTCCATTTCTAGGGGTGATGGAACAGACTTGGGGGATTTTTGTGGTTGTTGTTGTATTGGTTGTTGTTGTATTGGTTGTTGTTGTTGTATTGGTTGTTGTTGTATTGGTTGTTGTTGCATTGGTTGTTGTTGTATTGGTTGTTGTTGTATTGGTTGTTGCGGTTGGTGTTGGATATGAGAGGAATCGTTTTGTTGATTATGATTTGAACAATTTGCTGCAATGTGACCTGTGTTCTTACAGATAGAACATGAAGGTTTATCTAAACTTAAATATATGCGATACGAAGTTTGATCATATGTCATTAAGAAAGAAGAGGGAAGGTCTATATCTGCAAGTGGTTGAATATAAGTTTGTCTTCTAAAACTGAGGACGTGTTGAAATTCGGGAAGTTGACTACCGATTCTAAGGAAGGTTAAAGGTGACATTAATTTAAGACCGAATTTGGTTAACTCATTCTCTATTAGAATATGTGGAATACAAGGGCAAACACCCGATAGTAACAGTCTTTCGTTTGGAGTTATCAATTTTCGTGCTTTTAGATTTTCGCCTTTAATTGTTATTTCTGCTGGACCGGACATAAATTTTTCCACCAGGGATTCGCTGGAGAGATAAATACATATTCTGTTATTTGATAGCCTTGATGAAAATAAAATATTCCGTGGATGAACAACTTCACCAAGTGCTATTAAGTACTCTTCTATTTTAGTATCAGGTAGCGAATTAAATAAAATTGCTTGCAGCTTTGAAGGAAATTGAATTGAAGAAGCATTGTTAAGCACAGTTGAATATGAGGTTTTGTTTTGAGGTTGTTGATGATCTTCAGTCATGATTGTTGACAAATTAGTTAGGTCGGATCTGGTATCATTTGGTATACTCATTAGTAATTATGAACCAGTTTCAGAACCAGAACTAGTTCCGAGAACTGGCCTTTCGGCCGTCACTTAACCTTACAAACGGTATGCTTTGTAATGTTTTGAATAAATAAATAATAAAAACTCACTGGTTTATTCCGTAAGGTAACTGCACTATATACTATTACTTTTTGCTTATTTTCAAGTTTATTTGGATATAAACTACTTTGAAAAAGATGATTTTTTGGGACTGAAATGTAAACACAGTTTGTGTTACCATGTTCAGGACCGGACTCCTGTTTAGTTTCTTCTCCAGCTGTTTCTTAGTGTGTTAATTTCTATTTTCCTATTTTGCACGCTCCGTCTCAAAATTTTCATGTCCTTCATTTATATACCATAAGTACATTTAAATATGCCTTTTTGGTGTACTGTGAAAGACACAATTGGTTTACTCGCTTGTAGACACTCGAACAATCTATGATGAGGCTAGTAATAGTAGTTCTTTTATATGATGAAAAAAATCCATGTAATTTTTTTCTTTCTTTCTTTCTCAAATAATTTCTCAAATTTTTTTCTTTCTCAAATAATTTCTTTTACTATTAGTTTTATATATACATCATACCAACAGGTCGTAGGAGCTTATCACCTTAATTTCTTCAATAGTCTGTTTCCTATCTTGTGCTAGGTTTTTTCAGTTTTGACTACTAGAAATTTTAAGTTTTCTTGTAGGCCACTTATAGACCATTTTCGTGGACATCCCCTTTTTATTTTTTGTGCTACCTTCTTACAATCAATTATCCAGGAATTCATCCTTCTGGCATTATTATGACCAAACAATTTTAGACCAGTAACGATCTGTGAATAAACGTCTATTTTTGGATGTGAAAGGTGGCATTCGGATTTTTGCAGATAAAGTTAGGTGACACCTTCAGTAATAATAATTGACTATGCTCCTTTTCAAATATGCCCGGAACATTAATAAAAAAGAATGTGTGTGTACTTTGTACGCACGTAAGAAGTTATACTTCTACTACATATTATGTGATTTTTAAGACAATACCAAAAATTTTTAAAAATAAAAGAATAAAACGCACACAAAGAAAAAATGATTTCTGAACGATAATAATTGTTGGCAAAAATTTTAAATACGCATTTTCTGAAAAAAAAAAAATTATATAACAAATATACTTACAATCATAAAATGCATAAAAAAATAAAAAAATAAAAACTTGCATCGGGAATCGAACCCGTGAATTTCGGGGCGCTTTAATCGAAGCCTAGACTCACTCGTCCAATTCCACATTATTTGTCATGTGGAAAAATAGGGTAACTGAACGTTTTACTGTTTGACAGTTGTTTTGAATATAATTAAATTATGTAGTTTAAATTTTGTGGAAGAAAATATTAAAATATAACAAAACAGTAAGAAAACAATATATTAGATGAAGATTGGTAGAACTTTTGTTGGTAATCAAATTAAGTATGTAAATCAAAGCATTACATACCTACCAGATAAATAAATCTACGCCAAAAAATCATAATTTAAAAATAAAAATCATACCTAATTTGGGATTTCTCTCTAAAATCCCCATTCTTGAGAAAATAAATGTACAGTAGAGCGTCGATTATCCGAACGTCGATCAACCGAACGACCGCTTATTCGAACTATCGACTCCCGCGTCCCGCACTCGAATACAGAGCAAGCGTTAGTAATTGACGCTTAAAATATCTTCAATTTTCTTCAATATTGTATCCAAAAATAATTATGTTGTTGCAAAGACTGCACTTTTTTGTTTAGTTGCTAGTTGTCATTATCAAGATATAAATAAATATGTAGGTATATAAATATGGCTTTTATTCACTTGTGGATAAATATGTATGACTATAAATATGTATCAATATATTGTAGTTCGATTATCCGAACAAATCGGTTTTCCGAACACCCATGTCCCCCAATTAGTTAGGATAATCGACGCTCTACTGTATTTCAACCTAATCCAAATTGCAATATGATTATAATAAAAACTACTTACCAAATTAGAATGGGTTTTCCTTGTCCAAAATAGTCCAAAAGTCCAAAAATATAGGTATATGAAAACTATTTAAAAAGGCAGTATAACTATTAACTAACTTTTGTTTGTTGTTTCTTTTCACACAAATTTTAAAACGCAACAACCATAAATAATCTAACTACAGCTGTGCTACAGCCGCCATATTGAATAATTTTTGACATGTCATTTGAACATCCAATCAGAACAAAGTTATAATGCGCATGCGCCGGGATCATAGGTTTTAACATATAAAAATTCACCCTCATATCGCCGGTAAAGAAGTATAACTTCAAAAAATTAAAATATTTAAAAATTTCGAAAAAAGTCGATTTTTTTCTGCTTTCTTTGCTTATAACTTTAAAACGATTCGTTTTGGAACAAAGGCGTAGAGAAATAAAATAAAGATAATTGAATTTTGTATGATATACGACTGGTCAAAAATGTCTTAACGTATTACCTTTTCTGCAATATAGCAATAAATACAAAATAAGGGGGCAAAATACGCCTGTTGTTATTCAATAGTTTTAACCACTTTGGTGGCACTTAGAACCTTAGTAATCCGCTTAGGAAATTCTTTGTAATATACTTAAACCGTGTACCAAATTTCATTAAAATCGACCTAATAGATTTTGCATAATAAATTTGCAATCTAAATGTTTTTAAAAAAGTTCAAAATTTTTTAAAATCTTTTTGAACAAAAAGTAGACCATTTAGAAGTTGTCTAATTTTTTTACATATAAAGAGGTGCTCTACCTATTTAATACACTTTACAGAATTAAAATCGGATTATTTAAGGGGCCTCAGCAATGTTTTAAACTTATAAACAATTTTTTGGCTTATAAACAAATAGCTTTGTTTAATAATAAAAAAATTAATTTTTAGCAATGCAACTAATTAAAACCGGTATAATTTGACTTAAACTTTCAAATGCTATCAGCAGAATTGCTATTTTATTTTTTAATCAAAAGTTATTCCCGTTCAAAAATTGCAATTTTTCGAATTTTTGAAAGTTCCACTGCATTTATCTCGAAAACTATGCATCCTACGAAAAAACTTGTAAGAACATTTTTTGCTAAGAATTACCAAAGAAATACAAAAAAATGTTTTATTTTGCGAAAAATCGATGTTATGTAATTCCTCAAGTTCTTTGTTTATAACAATCTTATCGACATCCGGATCAACTGTTACCCAAAAAATCGTGTTCTACGGGTCAAAATATACATAAAAATCTTGGGTAAGTCCATCTAAATAAAGGAGCCCGAAGCACCCCCTCCTGGCCACAGGACTAATTTGTTTATAAGCCAAAAAATTGTTTATAACTTTAAAACATTGCTGAGGCTGCTTAAACAATCCGATTTCAATTCTGTAAAGTGCATTAGATAGGTGAAGTGCTTCTTTATATGTAAAAAAATTGACAAATCTTTGTATGTTCTAGTTTTTGTTGTGCAAGATTTTAAAAAATTTTAATTTTTTAAAAAAAGTTTAGATTGCAAAATTATTATTCAAAATCTAGTAAGTCAATTTTAATGAAATTTGGTGTACGGTTTTAGCACATTACAAACATTTTCTAAGCGAATTAGGAAGGTTCCAAGTGTAACCTAAGTGATGGAAAATCATTGAATAAGGACAGGCTTGTTTTGCCCCCTTATTTTATATTTATTGCTATTTTGCAGCAAGGGTGATAAATTAAGACATTTTTAACCAATCGCATCTGATAGAAAATTTAATTATCTTTGTTTTATTCCTATACGACTTTGTTCCAAAATGAATCGTTTTAAAGTTATAAGCAAAAAAAGTAGAAAAAAAAAACGATTTTTTGAAATTTTTAAATATCTGAATGCCACCTCTCACATCCACCTAAAAACAGATCCTTACTGGTCTATTTAGAAATCTTAATTTGACATATTTTTTTTAGATAATAGTCTCTACTCATCTTTGTACATCCGGACAGGGTATTAGAGGAAGTTGCAGCGGTGATTCTGGTGGACCTCTTATAGTAGATGGAGTTCAAATAGGTTTAGTTTCATTTGGACCCGAGAATTGCATGCGTGGGTTTCCTTCTGTTTTTACCAGAGTTCCAAAATTCGCCTCATGGATAACATCTACAAAACGCAATAGTGGAACTAGCCTAAATGTGAATAGTTTTGTTATATGTATAGTTAGTTTGATGTTTTTTATTAATATTAGCAAATAAAGATATTTATATGACTAGTCATCATCATCATCCAGCCTCAAAAGTCCACTGCTAAACATAGGCTTCCTCCCCTCGTTTCCAACCCCATCTATCCTGCGCCGCCCTCATCCAGTTTTTATTTACCTTTCTCAAGTCGTCAGTCCATCTTGTAGGCGGTCGACCGACGCTTCTCTTGTCTTCTCTTGGCCTCCATTCCAATAACCTCTTCGTCCATCGCCCATCTGTCATTCTGGCTACGTGTCCTGCCCATCTCCACTTCAACCTGGCTATCCTCTCGATGACGTCAGTCATATATGACTAGTAAATTTTTTAAACCACTAACAGGTTTAAAAACAAAAAAATTAGAATATCTAGGACATGTAATGAGAAATCAAGAACGTTACGGCCTTCTACAACTGATTCTCTAAGGGAAGGTAAATGGTAAAAGAGAACCGGAAAGAAGACGCATTTCCTGGCTTCAAAATTTACGAAAGTGGTATAACACGACTACACTGAACTGTTCCGCGCCGCGGTAAACAAAGTCAAGATAGCCATGATGATCACCAACATCCGGAACGGATAGGCACTTTAAGAAGAAGACAGGTCTTTGACCACAGTAATGCATACCTACTGCTGCCATAAGACCAAAAGAGCGCATTGAACCGAACTACTCGATACACTTTGATACCACTGATATGGATAGTTGTCAACTTCTACTCCACAACGACATCATCCGTATTCTTGGAAACCCTCTCCAATCCAGGTTCTTCTTCTTCTTTTGGCATCATAACCCTGGATCGGTCTTTGGCTATGTCCTTCCATTCAGATCTCTCTTGTCACTCTTGTGCCCTTCTCATCCATTGTTGTTCATTGTTTTCAGGTCATCTTCCACGCCATCCAACCATCTCGTTCTCGGCCTTCCTTTTTTTCGCCCTCTTATCGGCTTCCATTTTAATAATTTCTTTGTGGCTCCGATCCAGGTTACCTCCCCTGAAATCCGTTTAAGCGCTGCAGCAATCCAATTTTGACTTACATGCCCGATGAGGAGAAGAATGGGGAAAGTAAGACAGATCCGCATTACCATAGTCTACTGGACATTATATCACAGCCAAACTTGAACGTCCCTGTAAGATTTTGGCAGCCCTTAATCGAATCAGAACAAACTGTGGAAGATGCGCCCACTCCATCTACAGATGGGGTAAACTTCCTCGCCTTCTTATGATTGCGGCGCTGTAAGACAGACGATCAGGCACATGGTACAGGACTGCTCACGCAGACCATACAGACTTTGAAATTGCAATCGAAGAGTCAATGAGATATACAAAAAAACCTGGACATCTGGTTGTAATGTACAGTATTATCCATAAATCTAAATTCAATTACCTACTCTGTGATATAAACCATACGCTAAATAAATAATCCATCGATCAGTGGCGGCTCGTGGTAATTTAAAGAGGGTGTTCAATTAAGGAATGTAATTATAGAAACGGTGAATAAAAGCCGCGGGCAATTGCGGCACAGGCGAAAAATTTTTGGGGAAAAAACCCAGCGGGACCTAAGCGGATTAGTGAAACTGTTATACTTTCCTGGTTCTTACCAAATTATATATTCACTTATTGCATAGGCGTTCGTTAAAAAATTATCAATAGTGAGTGCTTCGTGTGTTTAAATGTGGAATATTAATCATTTTTTATTATTTATGCATGGTAGGTATACATACAATCTGTAACTATAATTTCGATTAAATAATGCATTAATTTCCACGCCACCATTGAGGTAAAATGCAAGGCGCGTTTTTTCCTATACCCAGAATCTAATAATTGGCGAACATCAATATTGCCAATATCTGAGAGTTGCAATTCATTTTTTAAATGAATTTGGGAAGATCCGTGTTTTTTAATTTTTGTTGATAAATGAGATGTATCCCGAACGCCCATTTTTGTCCACTCTGAAGAAATAGTTTCATTCTTTGAAAATACTAAACATGGAAAACAAAACAAAGAATGTAGTTTATCACATCCGCACAACCACGCAGTTTTTTTATATTGTTCAACTTTAAAGCAACATTTAAACTTTTTGTTTTTTATAGCACATTCTTGTACCTATCTCCGGCCGAAGTTGACCATTCGTTTTTATAAGAAGTCGATTTTCAAAACTATTTCTGTACCTTGGAGGTAAACAGTCGTAACTCCACTTTTTGTCGAAATGGAGTTAATACCACGCTCTTGTTGTCAGATTTTCATAGCATATTGTGGCAAAAAATCGTACATCCAGCGTTATTAGTTGCCTAGATAAGGCGTTTAGAAACAATAGCAACTCCATTAGACAGTTGAGGTAAACAGTAGTATATCCATAGCAACTCCATAAATACGTGCGTATATTAGATAGTATGCTTTCGTATGCGGTAGTGGTAAACAATCGTAGCTCCATATTTATATTAAATGGTATTTTGAGGGTGTTAAAACGGGATAATGAAAAACAAGAATTCTTTTTTGTTCCAAACATTATGATTTGGTTTTTGCATTTTTAAATACGGAATATACTATTTTTGTAATCACTTATGATTTTTATTTTGCATATTACCTGTTTAAAGACATAGAGGTAAAAAGTCGTAACTCCCATTATTATACATCAGGTAAATAATTTCTTAATAATACTAATACCCAGTAATAGATTTGCATTTACATATTATAATATACCAATAATATTGAATTTGACGTAATGGAAATAATTTTTTTTTTTTATAGTTTATTGACTAGTCTGTATGTTTTGCGCTTTCTTGCAAATGTATACATTGCGGATACACGGCTGTTTACCTCCAAGGTACAGATTTGCATTTTCTTTTATAAATTCCACTGAATAAGGCTCCATCATAAAACTATTAATATTGTATTTAAGATTTAATCGTACTTAACTAAATCCCTCAACAGAAAATTCCGAACTGTGAACCGAAACGCTGCATTGGTCTCTGTGTGCACTGGACAAATCCTCACTGTTTTACATAAGCGAAATGCTTTTTCACCGATTTTAAGATTTCTCTTTCTAACACAGGGGTGTTAGTACTGGCTGGTTTAATTTAAATTCTGCACCAGACCATAGTATCTGTACTTTGCCACGTGCATCCAGCGGCGTAGAGCAAGTAAATATGATTAATAAATAAAGTTAAATTTTAGTGATTCTATGAGATTAACAAAATATTTTAATATTATAATATTTATGAGATTTAAAAAAAATTGTATTTTAATGAACTTTTAAGGGGTGATGAACTTTTAACTGCACAAGTGAACCAATGGAGAAACCGCTCCTGCCATCGATACACTTTGTGCTTGAAGGCACCGTTGCTCAGTCTTCGTAGATGATGGGCGGGGACGTTTAGGGAACTAGGGAACGCGCGAAAATAAACAAAAAAAAAATAACAAAAAAGAAAAGGAAAAGAATAATAAAATTGTTCACAAAAAATGATGGCTTTTTAAACATTTAAATCCAAAAATAAACGGAAATGGGATGCTTATAATAACAAAAGATTGACTAAATAGGACCTATACAGGGTGTTTCATTAATAATTGTTCATATAGTAACTGGAGAAACCTTAGCACAAAATACGAAGATTTAACCTAAAACACTTAAATAAAATGTGGTACCTTTCTGAGTTACAGGGTGTTTTATCTAAAAATTTAAAAACTATTTTTGCTCAGCATTTTAAAACTATTTGATGTATCCTTTTCATACTTGGCAGGAAGTATAGGTACTGTACAAACTACTAAATTAAGTTAAACAAACGTTTCTGGCTATTACCAGAGGCGTACGACGGGGGAAAGTGAATGGTTGACCCTTTCCAAATTCTACGCCACTGGCGAAATTGCTATTTTAGTTAAATTTTTGGGTTCTCCAATACTTTCTATGAAAATAACATACTCTTCATTCGTTACGATAAAATCATTAGTTTTCGAGATCTTTGAAGTTTAAAATGAAACGACACGGTTATTTTGATCAGTGTATTGTGTTACTTCATTTTTAATTTCAAATATCTCGAAAACTAATCATTTTATCGTTACGAATGAAGAGTATATTATTTACATAAAAAGTATTGCAAAATCAAAAAATTACACTAAAATAGCAATTTCGCCAGTGGCGTAGAATTTGGGAAGGGTCAACCAGCCCTATCCCCTGTCGTACGCCTCTGGTAGTAGCTAGAAACGTTTATATATCTTAATTTAGTAGGGTGTACAGTACCTACACTTTCTGCCAAGTATGATAAGGATACGCCAAATAGTTTTAAAGTACTGGGTACAAATAATTTTTAAATTTTAATCATATAAATCATATTATAAATTAATCAAAATAACTGTGCCGTTTAATATTTAACTTCAAATATCTCGAAAACGAATGACTTTATCGTTACCAATGAAGAGTATATTGCTTACGTAGAAAGTATTGGAGAATCTAAAAATGGCACTAAAATAGTAATTCCTCCAGTGGCGTACAATTTGAGAAGGGTCAACCATTCACCATCCCCTGGCGTACGCCTCTGGTAGTAGCTAGAAACGTTTGTTTATCATAATTTAGTAGGGTGTCTAGTAGTCGCACTTTCTGCCAAGTATGAAAAGGATACGTCGAATAGTTTGAAAATGCTGAGCAAAAATAGTTTTTAAATTTTTAGATAAAACACCCTGTAACTCAGTAAGGAACAACATTTTATTTAAGTGTTTTAGGATAAATCTTCGTATTTTGTGCTAAGGTTTCTCCAGTTACTATATGGACAATTATTAATGAAACACCCTGTATAAATGTCAAAAATTAAACGTGCCATAAATGCTGCATTTTTTTGCCCATATAGTGCCGTTAAAAATGTTGTATGGTGGCCATTTATAAATACAAAAACAGCTCTAGGTTATTGACATTTCTCATAGATTTCATTAAATATGACTTTGAAGTCACTCACTAAAAAACTTAAAAGAGGAAACATTTTTAAAAAGCAATATGAGGAAAAAAAGGGAACAATTTATTTGCTTTTGGAGAAATTAAAAAAAAGTACTATTTGTAAACACTTTTTATTTTAAAACTTAACAAATACTTTTATAAAAGTAAATCTCTTTAAATATTTTATCCAAACACCATTTTACCCAATATGTAAACCACCAGTCCAGTTCCTATACCTCCTAAAAATCCCCTAAATAAGAGATCGGATGATTCTGCATGTGATAAAGGCACATCTAAATGTTGTGTATCATTGCCATCAATGTGGTTAATTACATTCCTCAATACTTTCTTATTGTTTAAAATGTCCTCCCTGTTGCTTCTTTCTAATTGTTTAATATCTTCCATATGATGATTGATTGATTCAACAATACTAGTCTCTATGTTGCCAACATTTATGGATGAAATTTTCTGGTCTATGTAAAGTTTGAGGTCTTGTCTCCAGAAGAATGTATATAAGAATGCTTAAAATAAAAAAATCGTTAGTTAGAGTCAAATGTCCAATTACAATTTCTTTGGTATGTTCGTATTGAAAGACAGTTATAAATTCCAATTATGATTGTACTATTCAAATCTGGTGATCTTTAAACATATTTGCACCATTCGCCATCCTGGAAGAACAATGACGTAATTGCATACTTTGTCAATTCCTGTTTATTGTGTAATTAACTACTATACAGGGTACTACACAGGGTAGCCACTATACAGGGTAGTTGCGTTGTTATTGAAATATGCGCCATTTTAGACCTTGTTTCAGATGCATAGTGACGCAACTGTAGATAGGGTTGAAAATGGGGAGATTAAATTAAGATAATGAAATTCGAACTAATAGGGATGAAAATAAAAGCCATCGTTGTAAGAATAAACGCCATACTAAATATTTAAAAATTGTTTTTTCATACAGAAAAATTTTAATATGAACAATGAAGTAACTGTGAGAGGGTTGAAAATGGGGGGATTAAATTATCATAATGAAATTCAAAGAAATAGGGATGAAAACACAAGCCATCATTGTAAGAATAAACGCCATATCGGTCCTGGACCTGGACCATTACTCTCCATTTAATCACTATTTTAAATGTTGTTCTGAAGCTATTTTCTTGTGGCATTTTTATAATCAACTATTTTCAATGGGAAATTGAAATATATTTTGAAATATATGAAACTATTTTAAATATTTAATAATTTTAAGATGAAAAATGACGCAACTGTAGATATAGTTGAAAATGGGGGGGATTAAATTAAGATAATGAAATTCGAAACGGATGAAAATAAAAGCCATCGTTGTAAGAATAAAAGCCATACCGATGCTCCTGGAGATTATTCTCCATTTAATTCCTATTTTAAATATTTATAAATCGTTTTTTGCTCTCTTGAAGAATTTTACTTTTTTGCAGTTATGTATATCATTCTTCTTCCAGACCGGCGATATGATCTTAAAAGGTGCTTTAAATAGGTTAAGCAAAACTGATTTTCCTTTATTAATTATTTTTAATCTTACCTAAAAATGATCCAATAATACTTAAAGTTAAACCAAAATATTTGCTATACTCTAGCTGGGACCGTTGTTTTTCTTGTGAATCTCGGACAGCATTGGTAAATGCAGTAAAAAGATCTCTTTCAGCCTGATCATACTCTTGGAAGGTAGCTGATACTGAGCGTTCCAAATTTAATACCTAAAATTAAGTATACGACACTTCTATAAATGTTGAATCTGGGATAAATGTATGGTCCGTTCACATATACACAGATATTTATATTTTGTGGTTACTTGACACTTCTATCCTGTATCATCTTTCGTTGCAAAATGTTTATTTTATTTCGTTATAATTACACATCTATATAAACGCAAAATCGTGGCATGTTTAATTATTCTAAACATGAAAAGAAAGAAACAAACATTGTGTGGATTTGACAGTGAAGTTTGAGACATTAAAAATACGATGTCTGCAATTCAACAAGGGTAGTGTATTGTTGTTTAGTTAGATCTATTTTAGAATACTGCTCAGTTGTTTGGTCACCCTATTTTCACAATAATATTGATACATTGGAAAGAGTCCAGCATAAATTTTTGGGATATTGTGCTTACCATGTTCACACTACCATTAGAAATCATAATTATTATTCTATTGAACAACAATTATCTTTACCTCCACTTAAGAACCGTCATGATATATCAGGTATAAGATCATACATGGATTTATTGATTGTCCAAACCTGTTAAATCACATTAACTTTAATGTTCCAAACCAAGCTCTACGTTATACGTTATCACAATGTTTTGAACATTCCTTTCCACAGAACAACATATATTATGGTATTCACAACCCATTGGATAGATACATGGGGCTATTAAATGAATTTGATTATGATATTTTCAATTTAACTTTAACTTGGTTCAAAAGATCTCTTGCTTTGTGATATATATGTATGGTATTGTTGAATTTTGTTCTTATTATACCTATTTTGTATGTTTTTAGTATGTAGTGAACTTTTTGAATGTAACTTTTTGTTATTGATTCTATGCTATAGGTAATTTATGTTTTGAAACCTAACTGATATTGTATTGCTTTTTAACTGTTAATGGGGTTATCCCGTGTTTTAAATAAATAAATTAATTAATATCTGAGCTCATTTGTGAGGATTCAGCACAGGAATATCTACCAATATATTCAATAGATGTATATTATAAGATACATGTAAGGAAATATAAAATTACCTCTCTTTCTTCACTGATAAGTTGACAATAAACATCGAATTTCTCTTTTCTATCAATATGCTGAATCTGACTTTGTATTTCCTGAGCTTGCTGCCTCACCTCAGTTAATTGTCTATTAAGTTCTCTTCGTTTTGTCTGGGTACCTAAAAGTTGATCCTAAAAAATATAATTTTAGTGAAAATAAAAAAAATTACTATTTTATTGGGAAATAACAATTTCATCAAGGCACAAAGACTCAGATGGATGGGACATATAGATAGGAGAAACCCAGAAGCCGTTATCAAGAACATTACCAAATGGAGACCTGTATCAGGCAGACCACGAGCAAGACCCAAAACTAGATGGGAGAACCAGATAGTTGAGGACCTTAAGAAGATAGGAGTCAGAGAATGGGTATGTATGTGGACCGTTCACTCTTGTTAGAGTATAGGTCGCTCAAATACTATGAGCTCTTTTAATCCATTTCACGCGGTGGATTAGTCCGCAGTTTCCTTTAGGTCTTCGTTCATAGGTTGTGATGTTTTTTTGCCTTCTCTACTATCTTCTTCCACTCCGGTCCTGAATCTTTTCTCTCCAGTTTGCAATTTCCATCTTTGATATATCGTCTAGCAGTTGATCTTCCCATCTTATTTTTGGTCTATTTTTTACTGGTTTCCAGTTCATTATCTTCCTGATCAGTTCTTCTACCCCTCTTCTTTGTGAGTGCCCAAACCATCTGAGCCTTTGTGTTTTAATGAATTGTACTATATCTTCTCCTTCAGTTATATTTATTATTTCATGGTTCATCAGCTTTCTATATTCCCCTGTTTCTGTCTTTACTGGGCCATGTATTCTTCTCATAATTTTTCTCTCAATTATTCTTAACTTTTCTTTGTCTTTTTTCATAAGGCATATTTTTCTGCTCCATAGGCTATCACTGGTCTAATTGCTGCTGTATATATTTTTGATTTTGTTTTTTTGCTCAGGTTTTTGTCCTTAAGTAGTCGGTGATATTTCCAATATACTCTATTGCCTGCTTTAATTCTTTCGTTTATCTCTACACTCCTTCCGTTTTTGCCAACCACCATCACCTCCAGGTATTTGAAGCAATCTACTCTCTGGAATGTATTTTCACCTATCTTTATTTCTGTTATTCTGTTTACATTGTCTCTTGTGCTAATAAGGTATTTTGTTTTATTCTGATTGATTATTAATCCTCTCGTCTTTGCTTCTCTTACCAGGGTTAAAAGTGCCTCTTCTAGTATTTTTTTATCTCGTGCTACCAGTCCCAGGTCATCGCATATCCTATGATCTGTGTTGAGCTTTGAATAATTGTCTTATTTAGCCCTGTGTCCCTAATTACTCCTTCTAGAGCGATATTAAATAGTGTCGTTGATAGATTGTCTCCTTGTCTTACCCCAAGTTCTATTTTGATGTCGTTTGTATCTCCCTCATTTGTTTTAACTTTTGCTGTTGAGTCTTTCATTGTCATTCTAGTTAGTCTTATTAATTTTGCCGGTATCTCAATTTTTTTCATTTCCTTTAATAATTGTTGTCTGTATATGCTGTCAAAGGCCTGTTGAAAGTTGATGAATAGTATGTGTAATTCTATGTCATGTTCATAGCTTTTTTCAATTGTCTGTATTAGTAAGTGTATTGCATCTATTGTTTATCTTCCTTTTCTAAAGCCCTGTTGGTATGGTCCTATAATTTTTTCTGTGTACTGATTTACAGCGAGAATGGGTAACCATAAGCAAAAACCAAGATGCCAAGTCACACAACCAATTGTAAAACCAAAATGTTAATGCGGATTGATTCACCGCAACAAATGAATGGGAAGAGCCAAAACAATTTCACAATTTAACAATCCACAATTTAAGTGAAAAAGGAAATTTATTGAAGTTTCAATTTACACTTCAGAAGTCTTTATCGAATACAAAATATTGTTACTACAAAAGAAACAGCTTCAGAACAATATTAAAATAAAAAAAAATTCTATAAGAACCATTTTGTTCTAACAAAGAATCGTGGCAAGTATTCATATACAAAGAGAAAGAAGGGAAACAATAAATTGCTTGTTTAACCCATTTGAGGACACAATTGCATACAGAGAGTAATTTCTCTTTGTAAGTGTCTGCTTATACAGTCATGTCCACTAATGGGATGAAAATAAACTTTGATAAAGCAGAGTATGTGATTGTGGAACAAAATGAAGGCTTTACCAGAAAAGAAATAAAAATATCAATAGCTGTAAACATTGCATAACACAGAAATAAACAGTGAAAAACAAAAGAACAAAACTAGAGAATGAAAGAAAAAAAAATAGTAATTTTTCAAAGTAGTACTGTTGTATTGTTCAATATTTCTTTTCAGTGGTATCTTAATTTGATTATTGTATAATAGTCTCCCTTTATATCGCCAGCGCAGCTTTGGAATCATAGCAGGGTGGTCAGCTATCTCTTGGGCCTACAGTATACAAGGAAGGTAACACAGCCAGTGCTACGGCTTCAACCGTCTATTATTAATTACCCCTGCTTCTACCCAAGGTACTCATTTTATTCAGGCTGAGTCGACCTGGGGCCTATAGATTTTTAAAAATATCTAGTTGTTTTCGCAGGGCTGGGATTCGATCCCCTGCCTTCTGTGTGGATGTCAGACACTTTACCACCTGAGCTATCTGGCCCTTGATAATAGAAATAATCCAACTTACTTGTAAGGAGGTGACCCTATCTTGATAAACTTTTACTTCATCTAGGCCAATTATCTTGGTATACCACTTGTTTAAATGCTCTATTCTTTCAAAAACAATCTTCCTCTGATCCTTTTTAAGTCTGTCTAGGTACTGGGGAGCTTCTGAAAGTGCCTTATCTAGTACTTTCTTTAAACTCTCCAGATTTTGGTTGTTGATTGCTCTTAAAATTAAAGTAACCCTCATTTTTGGTAATTTATTCTTAATCTATATCACATGGTTTGTTTTAGATTTCTGCTTTTTAGCGGCTGTATTTGTATTATAATTTATATTATATTATAAAATAAAATACTTCATATCATCATTTTATTTAAAAACAAAAATAGGTTATGTTCTTGCTAATGTCAAATGTCACCGGTGTCACCCAATGTTAGAAAGATGATTCATCGGTAGTGTCTAGTTGTGTGTAAACCGTAAATTAAGGATTTGAATAACTACCTTTTCCAGAGACCCTGATATATTTATCGGGAAGTTTATCTGACAGATTTACATGTAATCTGCCAGATAAACTTCCCGATAACTATAGTTATTCGAAGGTGAAAAGACCGAGCCTTATAAAAGAGAAAAATAAAAAGATACAAAAATAAATCTATTATAGGGTAGAGGCCCCGGTTATGGCCACATTAAGCAATTTTGTTCATTGTAATGAATAAAACACTAAACAAATTTTAAAATTAAACGATGGAAAAATTCCTATACTTAGTGGGAAATCTTACCAATGAGTCTTCAAAGTTTCAGCCTCCTAAAAATAAACCATTCTAAGAAAAAAAATATTAAAAACAAAATGGCAACTTTTGCCACTTATGGCCACAAAAGCCCCACTTATAGCCATCACTTTTCCCTATTTATGGCCACTAAGAAGTTAATCATTATCTTAAAAAAAAAACAATGTAACCGTTTATTGTATCATTTTTTTATTTATTAATTATAAGTTTAATACAAAATCAAGTCATTATTTTTTTTTAATAGGTATAACACATGATTTTTCTCGTGTATATCTACCTTATTTGGAAAAACTATCTTCAATATCCTTCCGTCTTGAATAAATTGTGGATCTGGTAGTTTACTGACAATATCAGTTTTGTTGATGACAGATATGTCAGTGTGTATAAGTTTAAAATTTAAATTACTTTCATCTATACTTCTCAAGCCTTAAATTTCGTATTCATTCTCGAGCAAGATATTAATGATTTTGCTAACATATTTGAAAGTAACAGTCCCTCTCTTGCTGATTGATTCAAATGACGCCAAAATATAATCACCGGGACTAAACTCAACAGTATTGTCATTTTCAGTGTCACTATCATCTTTATCAATAATACCTTCATTTTCATCATCAATGTCGTCTATACTACTTCCGCTTTCCATCCATTCCACTTCTTCTTCTGTCGAGCTAGACTCCACAATATTTTTCTTTTTTTACTTTTAGTCTTTTTGTTTTGTTCGTCCTTTTTTAGTTCTCGTTCTCTTTTCCGTTGTTCTTTTAATTTTAGCTGTTCTAGTTTGGCTTGTTCTTTTAATTCATGATAAAGCACCCATCTGTCAGATGTTATGACACTTGGAGTGTAGTCTTTTTTTCTTTTTCCAGATGTAGATGTTTGATTTGGCCATGGAACAATGTCATTAAATATGGATGCTAAATTTTTCTTGGGTATCTCAATGATATTTGATGTTGAGGGATGGACATCAATCTCACGATGAGGTGAATTGTTGGAGCCTCTTGAATCTTCCACTACATTTGATGATGAATTTTCACCAAATTCTTCAGGGTGTGAAAGTGTTTGCTTCATGTGTTACGGGTGTTGAGGGTTGATTCGCGATTGATGACTTCAGGTGACGAACTTTAAAATATTATTGGAGTGTTTGCGGTGACATGAAAACCATTATCTTTGGATTCCTCAATCTTATTAGCTAATCGTAACCAGAAGTCATACAACAATTTTTAGTTTTTGCATCTTTGAATTGTGCTAGAATCGATGGTTCTATGTGAGCTTCAATGAATCGAAGGTGATGTCTTACTTCTTCAGTATCAGTATTAGTTGATATTAGAGTTTGTCTCTGAATAATTTTTGAATAATCTACATTATTTGCATCGAATGAATTTAAACCAGAAATCTTAAATCCCGAAATTATATTTTGTGTCATGTTGGGTTCATTTATCAAATCTGACAAAACCTTTGGAACATCAACTTTGGTAATTTCCTTTCCATGTTTATCAATACGCCATTTTCTAACAGTTTTTTGCCACATCAAAAACCAACTGCCACATCAAGAGGCTGTAAAATATGTGTGGAATTAGCATGAAGTGCGATGAGTATAAGCTGATTTTCTTTTCCTAAGATCGAGTCTGGTCCACGTGACGTGGACCGTCAATTGGGCACTTCCCAGATAGTTTATTGCGAAGAGTTGTTCGGGGTACTTGAAATACTTTGCTCGCTTGGTAACAGCATCCGGGGCTTGCTTGACCTTCGAGGGTGAATATAAAAATCTTTTTTTTTTTAATTGGAGCCATACTTCTGAAAAGAAGTAGAATAAAATTACCTATAGGTACTACTTTAAGTTATGGCATACTACTCCGATAATCATTTGTCATTTACACATAATATGGCCATAACTAGTTTTATACAAATCCACTTATGGCCATGCCATGGCCATAAATAGGAAAACATAATATATCTTTCTCCGTTTATGGCCACGAAGATTATAAGCGTTGGAGGTTAATATTATTAGAATATTTTACTAAACATTGAAAATATAACATATAATCGTGCCATATGCATGTCTATATATTGTTAAAAACAAATATCGGATGCATTAAATAAAATTAGATATGAAAAAGTATTTGCTTACCAAATTTCTTAACAAATCCACAGTTATGAAGTTTCACAGCAAAAGTCAAAAGTCACAAGATTTTGTAGAACTATCAGCACCACCTAGTATGAAGTATTTAAAGTAAATATGTTTGTAGATTACTGTAATAGCATAAAGGAATCAATGTTACCTAAGTAGACCTTAATAATAGAAATAAATATATCAGGTGGCCATAACTGGTATAGTGGCCATAACCGGAGTCTCTACCCTAATAAAACTAATTCAAAGTTAAAATACTCCATTCTAAAATCAAACAAGCATCTTCATGAGAATTTTAACAATTTGCATTTGCAGAATTACCACGGCCTGTTAAGGGTCTAATTAATTTTTACTTGTTGTATTTGATGTCATGTCCTAGTTATTTTATGTGTTGTATTGTATTGTTGTGTACCTACATTACAGTATTATTTTCAATAGTGATATTTTTTCTCACGAGATTTGTCATATGAGTTTAGTTTTATCAAAGTTTATTTTTAATCCTGCTTCTCTCAGAAAGATTTTAAACACAGTATAATGCGTCATCCGCAAACCTCAAATGATTTAATATTTCTCCATCTACAGGGTGTGGTAAAGAATGGGCCATAGCTTAACCTCAGGTTCCTGAGGTTAAAATAGGCCGATTTAAGCTAACTTACCTTAGTACAAAGTTTATAATAACCGAGATACAGGATACAGGGTGTCAAAGTTAAAGTTTTTTTTATTTATTATTGAATATTTCTTGACAGGTATGAGATAACAACATGAAATTTAGTATGTGGGGGTTTTTTGGGTCGAGAAAACTAAATTCCCTACCAAAAATTATGTATTGCCCAGAGGGCGCCACATACGCCTTTCAGCACTCATTTATTACGTTCAATTTTTTTGAAGTTATACTTCTTTACCGGCGATAGAGGGTGATTTTTTTATATGTTAAAACCTATCAGCCCGGCGCATGCGCATTATAACTTTGTTCTGATTAGATGTTCAAATGACATATCAAAAATTATCCGATATGGCAGCTGTGGTTTGGAGGTAAAGGTAAAGGTAAACAAATGTATAATATATTAGTTTTATTGTTGTGAGGACAGAAACAAAAAAGTTTATAATATTGTAGTGACTTTTAAATAGTTTTTAAAAGCAACAGGTACGTAATAATTGTTAATGTATCATGAGTATAAACCTACCTATTTGATCTGCCAAAATACATAGTATGTATAATACTTTTATTTATATAATTTGATTACCATCAAAATTTCTATCAATATTCACCTAATATATTGTTTTTTTACTATATAATATGTTCTGTTGTATTTTTTCAATTCTAAATCATTTCAATTCAAAATTAAAATAATTTGATCAATTTTCAAAATATCAAAATATCATAAGTTTAATCCATTTAATTAGTCGATCTTCGTAAATAATGACACATAGTGTCCGTGGCTAAGCGGAGAAGGCAAATGAATTCCAATACCAACCGCTCTTATCAGCGCTGGTTCGAGTCCCAATAGAAACTTTCTTTTTTGTTTTTTTTTAATACATTTTATGATTGTAAGTATATTTATTATATAATTGTATTTTCAGAAAATACGTATTTAGTTAAAAAAATTTTCGACAATTAATGTTCAGACATCATTTGTGGCTTGTTTAATGTGTTTGTGTGTGTTTTATTCTTTTATTATTTTAATTTTTGGCACTGTTCTAATAAAAATGTTTGAGAAGTAGTAAGTATAAATTAGTTTAATATTTAAACAAAATATAAATAAAAAGTATATTAATTTCGTTTAAATCATATAGTAGAAGTATAACTTCTTACGTGCGTACAAAGTACACACACATTCTTTTTTTATCCCTCACTCTGTATAATTTTGACATTAAAATTTTTATTCTCCTATTAGTTTTACTTAAAAAAGGTATACTTCTTTCATCTCCCTAAACTCAACCGTTTTCGAGATAAACGCATTTTAAATCTGCGATACACCATTATTTTTAGCATAACCTCATTGTAGTTCAACCCGAAAAATAACTTAAAACCATAATAATTGTGCCAGTTCTCAAATTTATGTAATTGCATCGCAAAACTCCATTTGAAGAAATTTGCGTTACATTTTTGGATAATTTTATGGTTTTAAGTTATTTTTCGGGTGTAACTTCAATGATATTATGCTAAAAATGATGGTGTATCGCAAATTTAAAATGCGTTTATCTCGAAAACGGTTGAGTTTAGGGAGATGAAAGAAATATACCTTTTTAAGTAAAACTAAATAGGAGAATAAAAATTTTAATGTCAAAATTATACAGAGTGAGGGATAAAAAAAATTGAACGTAATAAATGAGTGCTGAAAGGCGTATGCGGCACCCTCTGGGCAATACATAATTTTTGGTAGGGAATTTAGTTTTCTCGACCCAAAAAACCCCCACATACCAAATTTCATGTTGTTATCTCATACCTGTCAGGAAATATTCAATAATAAATAAAAAGAAGTTTAACTTTGACACCCTGTATCTCGGTTATTATAAACTTTGTACTAAGGTAAGTTAGCTTAAATCGGCCTATTTTAACCTCAGGAACCCGAGGTTAAGCTATGGCCCATTCTTTACCCTTTATATTAGTGCCCATATATCTTGCCTTTCGAGTGTTCTTAAATATTGACTTTAGAGCTGCCAACAATTTTGGTAAAATATTGTCTTTTTTTCTTATTCATCGACCTAAGCTAAATCTTTTTGTTTTCGTGTAGTCATATTACTTTGTTAATGTTTTTATAAATGAAGTAGGTATAGGTACCTGTAATCTATTCGGCTTTGCTTTAGTGGTTTCAGTAGGTACTGTTTTAAACCCTACAGAATCAAAATCTTTCTCGTAATCGACAAATTCAAGGACCAGTGGTATGTTGTACTTGATGTACAGTGGCGACGCGTGACTTTTTCTGAAGTGTTACCAAAACCAGATGCAAAAAATCTTATTTAAAAAAATGAAGATATGGCTAAATGTATATATACACTCACCGGCACAAAATTCCGCCACCAAAAATTTTTGATTAGGTTTGACAATCTATAACTTTATTATTTGTACTTCGACTTTAAAGATTCTTGCACGAGTTTGTAGGTACATGTATTGATGTCAAT
Organism: Diabrotica virgifera virgifera; assembly: GCF_917563875.1. NCBI lineage: Eukaryota > Metazoa > Arthropoda > Insecta > Coleoptera > Chrysomelidae > Diabrotica > Diabrotica virgifera. The sequence goes on along the minus strand of NC_065447.1, from coordinate 18,248,711 downwards.
TGCTATTATTCCGGTAACAAAAATTTTTTGCTTAGATGGCATTATACGGAGGTGAATGTAAGCGTTGTTTTTTCTCCTAACTTTAAAAAATTTTGTGGAAAAATTGGAGGGCTGATTTTGTTTCATACTCCTTTTGTATTATCCTGGAGGTATCACTAAGGTCTTGTTTTTTGAATTATCTGAATATCTCTTTTCTTGTAAGAGCTGTAATTAAAAACACTGCTTTGAAGGTTTATTTAATTAAGGCCCGGTCTTTTCACTTCCGAATAAAAGTTATTCGGAGGTTTATTTGACAGATTTACATGTAATCTGCCGGATAAACTTCCTAATAAATAGTTATTCGGAGGTGAAAAGACCGGGCCTAAAAATATCAAACGCACTAAAATTAACAAAACAAAACAAATTTAACAACAAAACAATTCAATAGCGGTTATGTCCAACTCTTGCAGCAACGACTTCTCGCAATCTCTTTAGCATCTAATAAAGATGTGTTTTCCTTGCCTGGGGAATAGCCCGATATTCCTCTAACTGTACCAAATTTTCTGGAGGCCTAGGATGACGGCAAATAGCTTTTTTTATTCATCCCATAAATGCTCAATATGATTGAGATCTGGGCTGCATGCGGGCCATTCTAATCTTATCAATCCAACCTCAATTGTATGAGTCAGTGTTTTAATTTACAAAAAATGGTACAGCTCTTACAAGAAAAAAGATATTCGGATAATTCAAAAAACACAATGTTGGTGATGCCTGCGGGAAAATATGACAGGCCTATGAAACAAAATCAGCTATTCCATTTTTCCACAGAATTTTTTAAAATTAGGAGAAAATACAACGCTTCCTTTCACCCCTGTACAATGACATGCAAGCAAAATTTTTTGTTACCGGAATAATACCAAACAATATGAATACATTATGTACCTACAAACTGGTGTAAGAATCTTGAAAATCGGAGCACAAATAATAAAGTTATAAATTGTCAAACTTAATCAAAAATTTTGGGTGGCGGAATTTTGTGCCGGTGAGTGTAGCTTCAATAATATCATTTTGTATATCACTTGAAACTCTCGAAAAAACAGATGTTTCTAGATGTTGACAAAATTTTTGATCTTTTTTGGCAATTAATGTTAACAATTCCCTGTAATTGCCTGGATTGTCAGAGTCGTCGCACTCAAAATGACCACGAAACGCTAATTCCTGTTTGGCCCAAAGACATACAGTATCTATTATAAGTGTGTTAAGGATATACCTATCTATTTTTTTAACAAACTCATTATGTTTAGCAATATTTGCTTTAAAAGCTTGGTTAAGAGAACTTTTGATTTTTGTTTTGCCAAACTGAATCAAATTGGATATACACCTTACATGTAGGTAACGGAGAAATTTCATGTCTCCTTTTTAAAAATCTAACACTATTTAAATCGTGAACCTGGTCCACCCATTTTTCTGTAGAAACCAGAAGACATGGCCAACAATACAGTATATTTTTCTTGCAACCATAATATAACCAAGGATTTTCACTGTACCAACTAAATTTAAAATATCGAACTACTTTTGTTGATTCTTTTTTAAATTGTTTAAAATAGGTCTTTCATTTTTAATCTCATTTTTTTCTTCAAAATTATACAAGGAGAATTACTTTTCAAGTAGTTGATCGATTAAGAAGCGACACTCATCCATGATTAACTGCACGCACACTTTGTATAGATACTGTCACCAATTTTAAATCTGGTAACAACGCTACTGATTCACAGCGCGCTTATGCCGTCGCTTCTTCAAAATTTTCAGTCACTAGCCGGTCCCGAGCGCCAGCGTGGGTATATAACCATTGTAACCAGAAATGAGTCTGGTAACAGAGTATAATAAAGTGCAACCGAGTCACATAAACTCGCCAATATTTTCGTGTCTACGAGTAAGTAGTTGGCTATTTACTGAGTTAGGTACTATTACCACTTAATATAATAATATATTTCTATTGGTAAAAATATTGGTAAATAGAATTATTCATCGTCATAAAATATTCATTTGCAAGATTTTTAACTGTTACCAATGGTAACAGTGGTTACATGGACGCTTCGCCAGTGTTGATGTATTATTTTTCAAATATCTTTATCGTATGAAATTTGTGCCGTATCTTACCCTGAAACCTTATTTCTGTTCAAGAGGCAGATGGGTCTTTATTTTCTAATATCACCTTTTTTCCGTAACAAGACTAATACGGCATTGTTCCGGCCTTTTAGAATCGAACCCTCATGTAAGCAATTATTAAACAGTTCGTCTACTGCTTTTAGTAGAATTGCTTTTCCTGCTTTTATTGCCTCAATAACGAGTTCATCATCACCATGCGATTGATGGTTCTTCAATTCCTTTAAAGCTGCTCTTACTTCTGACATTTCAATGGGTAAAAGTACGCCAAATCTCTGATTATGAGAGTCCTTAATCGTTTAGGAAAATTTTCTTGTGGTCTTTGGCTGGTATAGAGGTCATTATAAAACTCTCATTATTTCCAGAATGTCCTGTTTATGTGTTGTTGTCTTTGTCTCTCAGCTTGTATATTTTTGAAGTTATACTTCTTTAGGCGCGTTTGGGAGTAAATGTATATGTGCGCTAATTCATCAAAAGTCTTGGCCCTGGGCGCAGCTGAACGTGCTCTGATTGGGTAATTACAATTAATGACCTGTCAATAATTGTTCAATTGTCGGTTATGGGTAAGCAAATGTTGTGTAATTTAGTTTTTATTGTTGTGGGTACAGAGAAAAAAGCAAGTTTATAATTGTAGTGACGTTTTAAATAGTTTTTAAAAGCAACAGTACGTAATTGTAAATGTATTGTAATAAAAAATTACATAGGTACCTATTTGGAAAATGTAAGTACCTACTAGCAGCAGCATTTTCAATCCAGCTGGATTTTTGTAAGATTGGTCTGAATCCAGCAAAATGTGGAATCAAAATAAAAACACGATTTTATTGTTTTTTTTTGTCTGTATTCTAGATTTCTAAACAGCAGAAACATGAATTATTTAGTTTTTTGGAAATGAGACCTTAAAAAACGTAGGCCTAACTAACCTACTTCGCACAGAACAGCATAATATAGCCGGTTAAGGAGGAAGCCCTTTCGACCTCTATGCTGGTCGGTTTTAAGGTCATCAAATAGTCATAGACCATGGACAAATGATCGCGTTTCACTCCTTCGGTCTCATAAATGGCCATTTCCTTTTACAAAAGCTTTTCGTAATCTTTTTGAGGACCAGTTTTTTTGGTTATAAAAGTTTACTCTTTCTCGTCACAATTCAATCTCAAGTTCTTGTTAAGAAAGAAAAATTCACGGGCTTCGTATTAGTTAGCCCATCTTCTTCCATTATGTCCTCTTGCGCTGGTTCCACAATCACTTGTTTATTTATACCACTCAACAAATTTTTGTTCTCTTGTCGCATTGCATTCTTTTTCGGCATGGGGAAATAACCAGAATTATTTAGTGCTTCGTCATAATTTTTTGGATTTTGTAAGTACACTAATGTACCCTCAATTTCATTAGGGCGTCGTTCCACGATTCTGTTGCGTGGAGCTTCCGATAGATCGGCATTAAGGCTAGAGTCCTGGCTATTTTTCTTGGGTGTTCTCTTCTGCAAAGAGCTTCTACAGCCAGTTTCACCGGTTAAAGAGTGGCGATCAATTCATTGATTATTGACCAATCGCCAGCAGAGAGGTTGATCGCATAATCAATGTCTATCAATGCTTTGTCGATGCAAACTTTTAGGCTGTAGAAAATTTCCAGCATCCCAGGCAACCAAGTGACGTCATATAACGTCGAGGAAACGTCAGTTTTGGTTGAATATATACACGTGTTTGAAAATTACGTCATAAAGACGTCTTTTGTAAGTGATTTTAGATACGTAAGATTAATGGCGTTAAAATACGTTTTCATTTCAGACAGTTTAAGTCTGACGTCACAAAATTGGGAGGGGCTTGTTTGTGTTACTCCAAACAATTTCGTTAAATAATGTTCATAAGACTTTTCATTTAGATATTTAGTTGAAGAAACGTGTTAATTAAGAGATTTGTATTCGTTTTTGCTCAGTGAGCTAGTTTAATGCAATATGCTTCTTGACAACTGTTTGATGGTATGTTTATTTTCTGTTAATGAACTAATTATGTGTTATCGAGTTTAATTAAATTAATGTTTAGCCTTCTAAGATTGCTTCAGCAGTCTACAAGATTTAGCTATGAGATGGCAAAGAAAAATGACGCTCATGTACTACTGTATACAGGTATTCCAAAATGAGTTGTTCATGATTCTTTTTGATTTAATGGAGAGCGTTAAATTAAGGCATTAAGTATGCTGGATAATTTGTTGATAAATTATAGTTTATGTATGTTGTTTCAGTTTTGACACAGTAAGTGTGTAGGTATACTTATATAAATAGTGAAAATTCTATAATGCGAGGGCTGGTACAATCATGCAGAATCAATATTAGATTGTTTCTAATGCACAAGCGATCTTAAACAAATGGTAGTATAATATCTTCGACACATGGGACGTAGAACGGGTTTCATGTTATCTATTTTTATACTACCTTTTTTGAAACATCTGAAAGAGGTCACTTTTTGAAAGTATTAAAGACGTTATTTTACCGACGTATAAAATCGTCACCCTTTGACGTCAAATCGATAAGACAAATACACGTGATTTTCAACGTCGGTACTACGTCATAAAAACACGTCAATTGGTCATGTTTATGACGTATAATCTACGTTATAAAAACGTCGTTTGGTTGCCTGGGATACTGAGCTACTGCTAGCCAGATAGAATCGCAAGTTGCCGATTCACGGCTTTGAATATAGAGGCTAATGAAGACATTAAGTAACTTATTTCGAATTTGAAACGTTTGCGGATCCGCGCTGCTGGATCCAGCATGTAAGAAAAAGCGCTGGATCCAGCTGGATTGATGGATGCTGGATCCAGCAATTGCAATCTCTAGTACCTCTCTCTTCAATCCTGACCCCCCGGAGGGAGTGCAGTGGTCGACGTGATGTCGTGTATTGTCCGTCTCCAAAGATCTCTGTCTCTGGTCATTTCTTTTAATTCATGCATAGGTCTTTTGCATATTCCTGTAATCTGAACGATCCATCTTGTTGGGGATCTTCCTCGTGATCTTCGGCCTTCCACCTTTCCTTGTATAATGAGTCTTTCCATGTTTTCTGTGTTGGCTCTCATAACATGTCCAAAGTATTTTAATTGTTGGAGATGGACTTTACTGGAGAGCCGTTGGCTAACTTTTAGCTCTCTTAAAATCGAATTATTTGTTCATCTATGGTCGGTCCAAGGAATTCGTAACATTCGTCTCCAACAGAACATTTCAGTGGCGTCTATCTTTCTTCTTTCCGAATTTCTCAGGGTCCAAGATTCACATCCGTAAGTCAGTATTGGGAATATTAAGCAGTTGATCAACCTCATCTTTAACGCTCTTGAAATTTGACAGTCCTTCCATATTGTGGTCATTTTTGCTGTGGCGACTTTTGCTAGATCACATCTACGTTTTATTTCCTCCTGTAGTGACCCTGTGTTTGTGATTAATGATCCCAGAAATAAGTATGAGTTCACACTGATCAATTGTGGTTATATGTGGATGATTATTATGTAGTCTATCCACTATCATGATCTTTGTCTTTGATATGTTTAATTGCAGACCAAATATTTGACTTTCGTTTTCAACCAGTCGTATAAGATCAATCAGCTCTGCTTGACTATTTGCAAGAAGGGCTGTGTCATCTGCGAAACGTAGGTTGTTTATTTTATGACCATTTATTGAGATTATTGATTTATCTCTAGTACCTACCTTGTAGGTAATGCTTTGATTTACATAATTTGATTACCAACAAAATTTCTACCAATCTTCATGTAAAATATTGTTTCTTACTCTGTTTTGTTGTGTTTTAATATCTTAATTCCACAAAAATCAAACTAATTTGATTAAATTCAGAACTGTCAAAACGTTTAAAACAATCAGTTGGTCTATCTTCCCACATGGCGGGCGTAGCTAAATGCTAAGGCGCTTTGATTTCAAGCCAAATCACCCTAACATACGCGAGTTCGATCCCCGATGCAAATTTTTTTTTATACATTTTACGAGTTTAATTATTTAAATAAAATATAAATAAACTGTTTAAAGTATATTAATTTCGTTGAAATCATATAATAGAAGTATAACTTCTTAGGTGCGTACAAAGTACACACACACACATTCTTTTTTTTTACTTTGTTGAGTTTTTACGTTTGTGTGAGTTCTTTTTTCATTGACTTTAAATTTTTGTTTTCTTCTACTGTGTGCGTATATCTTATTAGATTTTTTCTAATTTCTGCTGAAATTATTTTATTTAGTTTTCTATATTCTTCTCTGGTTCCCTTTTCGCCTAGTTTTAGTTGTATTTCCATTAGAGTTTTTGTATCTTTGCTAATCTCGCTTTTGGTGCCATTTTTTTTGCAAAAATTTGAGTTGTCCGTTTTTAACAAAATATGTTATTTTTATTACGATTGTAGATATTTTTGACCATCTCATGCACGACCTTCAGAATTATATGTGTTACGGATTAGAAATAAAACTATTTGATACGATATATTTTTTTATTATTCAAGAGATTGTTCTACATTTTTTCGGCAAACCACAAAAATTTCACAAGACAATTTTAAAAATATAATTTAATAGCAAAAATGATAACTTAATACTCTATTATGTATAAAGAACGGAAAAAAATTGCCCGTAATTTTACGCGTATATTTTTTAAAGACTTACTATTTCTTATAAAAAAAGAAGTGTAGAATTTCTATAAGTATCAGAAGTTTCTCGATCAAAGGAACTATTATAGGGTAAAAACATAGAAAGAAGAATAATTTCATTATTTGTCTTTATATAATTTATAGCTAATATATTTTTATGTTTCAACAATGTTTTTCTTTAATTTTGGACCTTGTAGGGGTTGATGGGGAATTTTCCCTCCCCACAGATCCACCATATACAGGGCAATCCTTAAATTCTGAATGACTATGTAAATCAGAAGTTTAAAAAGTTTAAATTCTAATGCAGTGCCTGCCAAATTTTAAATAAAATTAAAATAAATTAATTCATATATTTTTATTTCAAAACACCTTTTTAGGGACTTACTTATCTATACTTCCAGATCAAACATTTTTAAAATAGTAACACTCCCTTCTTCACTTAATACAAAATTAAACGATTGCACAATTGGGATCCGTAAAATTAAATGAGCAAAATAAAAGTTATGAGGTTCACAAAAAAGTATCACTTCATAAAGTTGTTAGTTTTGTTAATACTATTATAGTACCACTTAAAATATAGACGCTTATATTTATCAGGTTAAATCCTGTTTAAATTAATCTTATGTGAAATCAACCGTCAATTTTATAATAATTAGCAAAAACACCGAAAAACAATAAAGCTGGTATTGCAACCTCGAATAGGGAACTTGCATAAAATTTTAAATTCGAAAAAAAATGTTATAAATCACAACAGAACATAATTTAGAACCTGTATCAAAGATAAAAAAGTTTTGTTTGTCTTTCGTTTGGCCCCTAAAGACGACTAAAAATTCAACTTATACCAGCCACCCAAAAACGCGTCGTGACGTCACAGGGTTGTATGTTTACATTCTACACCAATTGTATACATAATTTTAAATTAGACATTATAAACGTCAGTAAAAAATACAGTTATGTGACTTTAAAAGTGTTTTTGATCGTTTGAACTATTCATAGAAAATTTGTACTTTTACAAAATGGTTTTTCTTTCCTTTCCTTCAAAAACTGTATCAAACTCCAATCTCAACAAACTGGTATGTATTATTACAACGACATACGATAAATGTCATTAGAATATAAATATTTTTCCTTTATTCTCCGACGACGAGCTGGCCAAATACCCAAGTAGGTGGAGGAAAAATAAACTAAAGAAAATAAACCAATAAACTAAGAAATTAAAAAATTAGAGTGTCAGAGTGTTGAAATTTGTTTAATCGCGTTGTGTTTACACTTTAATTTTAATATTGATTAGTAAAGAGATTTGTTATTTTTTATTTGTTTAGTGTTTGTTTTTAAATTAACTATGCAGTGTGTACAATTATTTAGTGGTTTTAATGAGTTTAACATTTTAAAACAGTATGAAAAAGTTAACGAGACTATAAATTAATATATATTTTTTTAGTTATAAGTGAAATAGTATTACTGTCCAAAATTAAAATAAAAGGAAGACTTTCACAATAATAATTAACTTGTTCTGAAGCTATTTCCTTGTGGCATTTTTGTAATCAACTATTCTAAATGGGAACTGGAACTAAGCCACAATTTAACTAAAAAAATGATTTTATTAACGTTTCGACGTCTAAATCGGACGTCGTTGTCAAAATACAAAATATTATTAAACAAAAATGTTGTTGCTTAGTAAAAAAAATTTCTAATAATTTATTTAATCTGACTGTTTTTATTTTTACAATGACATCCGATTTGGACGTCGAAACGTTAATAAAATCATTTGTTTAGTTAAATTGCGTATTTTTAGTTAAAAATAATAATTAACTTACGTATAAAAATTATTTTAACAATATTTTGTACGTGTCATGACTCATGACAACTAAATACATATATTTATTTTGCTAACCTAAATATATACTTTTATATATACATTGATTTATTGCAATTAAGTTTGAAACATCTGAATAGTTCTGCTTTCCTTCCCTTAACAAATATTTTTCTATCAAACAAACACTAAACATATCAAAATAGCTTGTACCAAAATACACAGTCACTGCGCACGCTAAATAATGACGTCACTGGCTGGATGAAGATTAATTCGCGTGTACCTAACTTTTTTATTTGCGTACACGTTAGCGTGTACCTAGACACAGCGAAATATAACCATAATAATAACTAATGTAAAACTATGTGACGTCACGGGTAGTTTGAACTATTTTATACCGCAGAAGACTTTAAATATGTATTTCGGTTATTACGAGTTTTTGAAGCGTGAAATTTTGGAAATCTCATTTTTAAACAAATCTGAACATTATTATGTAATAAAAAAATGTGCAAGTTCCCTATTATAACGTGAATATGGGAACTAAATGAACCACGTGAGATGAAACCGGTAATGGATGTTCCAACACAATCGTGTCATACCGTGTTTACTTTTAAATTATATATAGGATTACACCCAGTACATGGCAACACTGCTTCCTCGCTTCCCACACCAGAGTCGCGTTGATTTATTCAGTCATTCGTCGATTTTATAGTGACAATGCAACTCATTTACATAAGCAATGTTGCCGATTTTAGCGCTTCCTTCACTCGCCTATCTCTAATCCAGATCTAAACGTATGGTATCAGTGCGACAAAATTAATCTAAAACTTTGATTCATATTTCAAATGTTCATAAGACCCACACAATTGTGACCTGTAACTAAGGGATAAAAAATATTAGCCTGTAAATAAACACGAAAAAACAACGAGAGTGACGGCAACAACCAACAACACGAAATATTATTCGCAAAATTAAATTCCAACAGAGGGCGCTCAAAATTTCAAAGATGGACGACAACTCTAGGAAAACAATTAATTTTGTCATTTGAATTCACAGTTCTAAAACGTTAAATTAAAATCATTTACAGTAGTGTTTTGCCAAAGTAACCACTAAGTTTTGCAAATAAGCCATCTTATAAGTTAAAGACGACTCAAAATTATGTTTAATCTGTATGCATTCATTAAAATTTGATGCTAACTAGTGATTTGTTTTTACCTTTTTTTCATAAAAAAATCTGGCCTCCCGATAATCACACAGCATTCTAAAAATTATTAAGCTATCTTAGGATCTCTAATTTTGTTTTTAATTTAATTAATAGGTGCACTACAGTTTATTTTACACCAACAGATAACAATTTTTAATTAAATAAAAACTGGAAACTTGGAAACTAAGTAGGTGAATTTATTTTATAATAATTGTGTTCTGGAAATTACGAAGTGGTCGGGATATTTTGCATAACAATGTACATTCTATGTACAGAATATATACTACATTTTATTTATTTATTTAATTTTGCAGTGGCTTAAACATTAAAAAATACTACGTTTAATACAAACGTTAAATTAACAAAATGTGTGATTTGGCATTGGTTAATTTAGGTCATTACGTAGAGTATAATAGGAATGAATACTGAGGAACACTACAATAGTTTTTTTAAGTCGAAATTATTGTTAATTACAACATAAACTGACCGCAAATATGTACACAAATTAATGGCAAAGTCAATGTTTTCCTTGAGTTGATGCTTTTCAAATTCTCCAACAGGCGTCGCCCACTTTGCGGTTCCTCGCCAATAGTCTATTGTGCGTCCCACCTTGACTTTACAGTACAGGTTCTTATGACCAACAGTGATGCCAAATTTTATCAGAAACAGGTTTTAAGCAAACATACTTTTTTCTATAGGATAACTATTAATAACTTAGGAATTAATATTATTGACATTTTGTGGCTGTCAGGGGTTCTAAAACATTTTTTCCGAAAAATACCTTTATGTGAACAAAATAAAAATAATTGTGTATAAAACATTTATATAATAATGTATTTAAGCGCATCAATATGTTAAACCTTAATAAATACGTAGGTACCTACAGAAATAATTTAAATACATTTAAACTATATTATATTTTAGCTTCTTTCTATAATCCCGTCTTCCCCACTTTCACTGCCACTGTCGTAGAGTGTAAACCAACGAACTGTCAACACTGATGGAATGGCCCCGTCCCATTCAAACAGTGAAGCGAGATTGACTGCAACATACAAGAGAGAGGTCCTAGAGAGACAGAGAATTTTTCAGGTAAAATTTGCTATAACTACCACCAGAGTTGCCAGATGTGATTTTATAAAACCCCCACTTAGAAACTGAAATTCCCTCAAATCACCCAAATTTAAATTTTTGCCGCATTTTAATAAATTAGTAATCAAATGTAGAGAACAGTAAACAAAAATTATACTACTTATCAACAGAGAGCCCTGGAAATAATTCATAGGTCCTATCTTCTTCGATTATATGAGAATATAATAATATACAGTTCTGTGTACATTCGCAAATTTAATTTCCCATGACCCCTTAAAATCTTCCATAATTTTCACCCCAAAAAATCTCCCAACCATTTCTGCTTAGAGAAGTTCCCCTATACGCTTTCAAATTACCCCAAAATTGTGGGAAAATACCCCAATCTGGCAACCCTGACGTACCTGACTAGCAGTGTCAATTTGTTTGTTTACGAAAGATGACGATTATCTTCCCTCCTTTACCTAAGTATCTCTATCTCATCCTGAAGTCATTAAATTCGATTTTTGGCGATTCCATCAGTGTTGACAGTTCATTGGTGTAAACACATTAAAATGACATTAATTTCATCTTGGAAATCAGTCATTAAGATTAAGAATAACAATAAACTGCAATTAGGATCCAAATTTTCCAAATAAGCAATGAGTTACTCCGAGTTATGAGTTACTTAGTTTTCCAATAATACAATGTTATCAGCAATAATTTTAAGCTTATTTAATATTCTTTGTTATAATTTAATTTAGGTGAACTGACCATCTACTATTATTATACTTTATTTATTCTCAACTGTAGGACCTGGTAGAACAATATAAAACTTTACTTAAACTTGACTGACAATATATTTTATATTTTTCTTGATATTACTTCAGAACTGTCTATAAATACTGTCAATACATAAATTAACAACCATAGAGCAACAACCACTTTTAATGTTGAATATTCTAACATTCTTAACCAAAAAAAGTTATGACGCATATCGATTATAAAATTGCTGATTAGTTTTCGAAAATGACTATCACTCACAAAAAAACAATGAAAAATATTGTTTTACTTGACTGTAACGGGTTAGTTTTAATTTAAATTTTTTAGGGACCTACATTTTTAGGACCTTGGTAATGTCCGATTGAAAATTCTTTTGAAGAAAATCGGCATCGCCGCGCTAAAAACTCCCATAAGGATTGTATTGTCGTATGTTCGTGTACTGTAAAGTCAAGGAGGGACAGACTATAGGCTGTAAACGGAAAACACAAAGTTTGACGTAATAAATGCAGTAGGTACATATCTATCTAAAACACAATGAGAAGTCCTAGATCCACAAATTTAAAGACTTCTATTGTGGAACAAACTTTCTGGTTCAAATCCGTTCTTTCTACAATTTACAAAGCAAACGAACGATGAATAAAGGACATGAAAGGGACTCTACAATATGCAGTCACCTCCCGTCAATTCATCTAGGTGAACTTCTTTCGAAACTTGATCCAGTATGAGTAAACTAAGAGAAAATTAAAGACATTTTATACTTCATTCTGTTTCAGGGGCGATCATGTAAGAGGATGATGGTAATCAGTCAGTTTATATTTCATTCTGAAACAGAATGAAATATAAACTGTTTTTCATTTTCTCTTTAATATCTAAATGCTCTAAATCATAGAGGGTACCAAGTAAATATACACATAAATTGGCCGATAATGGCCTTATGATTGCCGATGTTGTATCCCAGATAGCATGTAAACTTGTGGCAAGTTTGATTCTTCTTTGATTTTAAATTACTGCGTCAAATATGACGAGGCAAGTTTGTGTCAAGTTTGCTGCAATATTGTTATGACAAAGATGATGATTCAAGTTTGCAGCAACTTTGCTGTAAGCGTACAGTTGCAAAGCCACGTCACGCGTGCCATCTATTTGGTTGACTCACACGTTACGGCCGGTTCGGTTTCGTTCGTTACCCTGACTGATGTCACGCCCACGAAAACGAGAGTGTTGCCACCGGTGGTAAATTTCCCTTTCTGCGAGAATTTTCAACATAAAAGGGAAAAAGTTAACTTATAAGGGAATCTTTGCTCCAGTCCAAATTGTAAAATATTTATAAAAATCAAAATATTTGAAAACAATTCAACATATTTTCACAGATTTTTTAAATAGGAGCATAGGAGGGAATTTTATCATAAAAGTGGGAATTTTTAAGGTACGTTAAGGAAAAAAGCTTACTCGACAGCTGGCAACACGGGAAAAGTAACCTGCCATCCTGCCAAGCGGTGATAATTTGTGGTTAGGTATATCCTATCAGATGTTGATATTTTTCTTTGATTTTTTTACAACATTTACCGTACAATTCTCCGAGACTTTAATTACTAAGCTGAAGCTTGTTTTCTTCAGTTTTTCATAGACCCACCTGCTTGTGGTGATTAGGTACAGATAGGTATTCTTTTTGCTTTGGTGAAATTGAGTTAAGTTCTTTTTTATGTTTTTCGTAGCTTCTAACTGTATTTACATACACACTATCTAAAATAAACATATTATAATATATTATTTATAAATAAGTTTTAGGTTTTATTGTAAAATTGTTACTTTAACATGTTTTTATCTCTTTTAATAGCAAATATTAATTCTGTTCACACAGCAAGACTTTATAACAATTTCTTTTATTTGTTTCAGAGCTGAGACAAGACTGAGCATCGGAATCTGAAGCTAGCGGGTTTAATGTAAGTTCCAATAAATAATTTTAGACAACAGATTGTATTTTAGTTGAGTGATTACTGAATAAATAGTTATATAAAACGGTATTGTATTTTTTATTCACATTGTTTTATTCAAATTGTGGCTAGTATGTCAAAACAAACCTTAAGCAAGTTTGAAAAAACAAACTTCATGCAACAAAACAAAAACAAACCTTCAGCAAGTTTATTATATCAAGTTTGTATCAAGTTTGAAAAAACAAACTTCATGTAAGTTTGTCACACTCCAACTAGCAAGTTTGATTTAAACTTGCTGCAAAGTTGCCATGGCAAACCTGCAGCAAGCTTTCATGTTTGATGTATCAAACTTGTTGCACGTTTGAAACAAGTTTATATTGCTATCTGGGATGTAACCTGTGGCTACAATTGCATAAATTCATCATAATTCTCTTTGGCTCACATTTACCTTAAGTTTCTATCTGGAATTATACCTATATCAATCCCTTTTATCGACATGACTAAGTGCCCCCCCCCCCATCTTTCCCTCCTACTCTTTCCAGAAACTTACAATTCAGCAATAATCAGTATCGGGTGCTAGTGTCTCAATGTTGAAAATGCCCGGGAGACCCGAGCAGCCTTAATTTTAAGTGGTACTTTAATATAAGTACATAAATTACAAACAATCTGAATAATAAGTAAATAAAATTTATACAATGATGAATGCGCTAATAACCGGCAAAGTAACGGAAAACGTTGTGAAATAATTAATAGAAACCTATAAATTTACATTATACTGATAGTTTCCCACCTTTAGACGTATCGGAGTCGAACTGCCACAGAATTTTATAAAATTATCTTGTCACAGTGGCAGTTGCCAAACACCTCCGATATGTTTAAAGATGGAAAACTATCAATATAATGTAAATTTATAGGTTTCTCTTGGTAATTTCCCACCTCTACTAGTTTCATCTCTTGTTATTTCTCACCGTATTACGTTTTCCGTCTTTTCCGTTATTTTACCGGTTCTTAATGCACTCATCACTGTATTTTAAGCTAGCAATAAAAATGACAAAACTGTAGTATTAAACAATAAAATTGAGCAATTGAAAGAACAGAACAAAATCAACAGTGGTGGCTATTTTTGTAATATATCTGAATATATCTATTTTGTAATAATTTATGATAAATCTGAAGTGACGTAATTTTTTACCCGAACTGTTTGACCACATACCTTCAACTCTTTAAATTTTAACATATTGCAACCAAGTTCTAGAAGAGTTAAGATTTAAAAAAAAGGTTCAATGTCGAGTACCCGAGTACTTACCTGCCTCTGGCATATCCATGACTGCCCGTTTCACAAAAATCACTTGCAATATAAAAAATAAAAATTTCAATTTGTACAAAAAAGTTTAGTAAAATCATCTCACAACCAGAGCTGGGCAATACCCGAATTTTGTACTCTGAGTACATTTTGGGTACTCAGTACCCGGTACCCGAGTACATTTTCAATAAAGTACTCGGTACTCGTACCCGTAGCATATCGGTAAAATACTCGGTACCCGCGTTTATTATATGAGTACATTTTCCGAGTACTTTTTGCAAGTATAAACTTGTAGCTGCATGTGGGAGAGCAAATTAATAGCAACACGCAAAAACGCCGTTTTCAGTATCAGTCTATCAGTCCATTCGCAAAGTCAAGCAAACGCCTATTCTCTTACGTCCTAATAATTAATAGCCCTTCAAGAAATGCTCTGAAGAACTGATGAAACTTTGAAAAATTAGTTATCTTAAAAGCCAATAAAATTAATCAGTGAGTGTGAGTGGCGTTATACTATTACAGTAAAACCTGTGTTACCGGCCACCTTCCAAAATCGGCCACCTGTACTTACGGTCAGTTTCAAAAATTCCGCAAACCAATTATGTATATGTATCAGTGGTGTCATGGCAAAATTAGCAGTGCGGGAACGCAGTGCCGGAACGTACTGCTAATTTTTGTTTACAAAACCTAAATTCTCTATTTTTTTTTCTTTTCTTAACCAGTGCGGGAACGGCGTTCCCACGCGTTCCCACACGATGACACCACTGATATGTATGTAATACAATAGGTATACTATATTCGCTTATTTATGACCTACTATTTACGGCCACCTTTATAATACGGCCAAATAATCACAATCACATATTTTAAAGCCCTTTTAGAGAAATTGAATGTGAATGTTAGCCAAAATAATTTTGTTAAAATAATTTTGTCTATTTGTTGATGGAAATTCCCAGTACTATTTATTAGGACTTATTGTATTTACCTAAACAGGAGATTAACCTTTATCTGGTGGGTGGTCACAAAAGGTTCTTAAAATCCTATAATAAAATGTAAAAGTGTTGTAAAAGAGAAAGGTTTGTCAGTATTTATAAGTATGATTACAATTCACAACAGTTGGCCGAAAAATATGGTGTAAAAACTCAAATTATTATCAAAGGATATAAAAAAATAAAAGTGGGTTGACATTTTTTTTTTAAAAAAGGTATATCAATGTGCTTTTTCCGTAGTATAGTTTTGTTTTATATTAGGATATTAAAGTAGTTTAATAGTTTCCGTTTATGTATAGAATTATATTTGTTTTTATTAACAAAATAAACAAAGTTCAATTATCTTTTATGTATTTGTGGACTACAAAGACTGGAAATACCGGCCACCTTTCTATATCGGGCAATAGTCCCTTATTTTTAGTGACCGTTACTGACAGGTTTTATTGTATTAATCAATGATCAATTTTTAAAATTCTTATTATTTTATTTAAGTTGGAGTTGTACCTAGATACGTTATTTTATGTTTTCATGACTCATAAATAAATATGTTTAGAGAGGCAGAGATAATTATTAGGTAAGTACCTTCTTACCTTTTTTCGGGTTCTATATTCAAATGTACTCGAAATAAGCACCCGAGAAATTCGGGTAATTGTACTTTGAGTATTGTACTCTGGGTACTTTTTTGAGCAATGTACTCGGTATTCTGTACTCGTTCCTCAAATATAAAAAGTACCCGGTACTGTGTACCCGAGTACAATTTATCAGCACCCGGCCCAGCCCTGCTCACAACTAAACGCAGCCAAAATGTTTTATGAAGTGGAGCTGCAAAATTTGTTTGGTAAGGCTATTTATGGTAGGGGTGGTGCCACACGACGCCACAAACAGTTACCTAGTGTAGGTACAAGAATCGGCCCAAAATACTAGTTTTTGAAATTTCCATTTTTTGACAGCTTTTTATGTAAAATACCGCTCTGTGCGTTAGTTATATTTTGACCGAGTGGAAATTGATATACAATCGAGCATACATACTCATAGCAAAGATTTAAACAAAAAAATATTCACATACAATTTATTAATAAAATAAAACAGCTAAAAATTTTTAAATAAAATTCTAAACTCACCAAAGAAAGTTTATTCCTAACTATAATAATTTATCAGGTTACGCGCATTGCTCAAAAGCAGAAAAATTTCAGAAATCAAAAGCTATGTTGGCCATACATAGATGTCAAAAAAATTATATAACTGCCAAGTAAACGTCGCAAAAAATCAGTTTGTTGGGGTCACCAACAGATGGAGCAAGAGTTGGTATAGCATTTTAACACGATAATTCCAAACGGTGCGTCATTTACATAAATGAGTTCATTTTACATAAGGGCTAATCAAAAGATATTTATTAACAATTTGCTTATTCAAGCTCATGCGACCAAAAAAGTCAACAAAAACCAACACGAGAATTTTTTTGAAAATCAACAACCTACTTGCAAGAGCAGAACAAATATTTTACAGAGTTTTTAAACGATCTAAATGCATCTCGAATGTAATCATATCATCTCGAGCTAAAGTTGATAAGATATTATGCTGTTGGGGAACTTAAATAGGGCTTTTCGTCGATTGTCATTTGTTTCGAGCTTCTGTCATGTGTCACATATTAATATCTACGTCATACGTCTTTGGTTTGTATTATTGTATATACCAATAACGTATGTCGTAGATATATTAATATTATGTGACACGTGACACAAGCTCGAAACAAATGACTGTGAATGAAAAGCCCTATACGAGAAAATGATTGTGTGTCTTCCAAGCTTCTCGGTCGGCGGTTTCCCGTCAATTCAGCTTTCTCTATGATAATTAATAGGCCACAAAACAAACACAAATAAGCACAATGGCAGACACTGTCGCGTACTGTAAAGCACCGTCTCGGATGAAAATGTTCGCGTAAAAGTTGTTGATTAATTCGACCAAAGAAACTAGGAATCTTAATTGAAGGAAGTATTTTTCTCGAGTAATCTATTTTTTTCAATTGTTACATAATTTTCTTATTAATATAATTTTTCATCTGGTGCATAGCTCCTATGTATTTGATTTGAGGATGTAATACAATTATCAGTTTTCCTACTCTTAAATAAATATTTATCATTAAGTTTGTTAATTGGGTTTGGTTTCACCTATTCCTTCTTTATAATAAACAACAGTATGAGGATAGTAGCATTCTGATGTTAATACCCAACATAGGGTTACTTTTCCCTAATTACAAAAAATATTAATTTACATGACTTCTTCCCCCCATACAGGTGTTCTGTTCTTCCAATAATAGGTAAAATTTTAATTTTATATGCATACAACGCCATTGTTGAATCAGGAATGTCTAAAACTTGGCAACAGTGTACGGTGATGCTCATGACGACAATATTCTCATTTAAAACAATTACAACTAAAAGCAAGCGTAGAGTAAGCGTTGTTGCCATATTTAATGCTATGCATATTACCCTAATTCAACAACTGAAGCACTGTATATCATATCTATATTTAACTATTTAGCATAAATGTACAGAAATATTTATTACATGACTGAATTTCATCAACAAAAGACCTATCAGCAGATCTTTCTGAGCCATTCTATATAAGACCATATGTAACATAAGTCAATAAATTTTGTTCCACTGCAATAGATAAACTGTGATTTTAACATTTAAGACTGATGCAATATTAAATATGATTGTACGGTAAGAACTACTGTCAATATTTATATAGTAATTGCCAACTAAGACAAACCAGTGCTATGCATCTCAATATTTTTTAATGTTTCCGAAAAGCTTTTGATAGATGATAGTCTTAACAAAGTATCGTTCTGGTTCTAAGCTTAAGAATCTGGTTCTTCCTATGTGGCAAGTACTATACAAAGATCTTTTCAGCTTTGTTGATGGTTATATTCAAGTCCCACATTGTGCGAAATGTAAAAGCCCAAATTGGCAAATGAAAACCTGCAAATTAGATTTTTAGATGATTATTTCAGAGTGCGATCATACAATGAAGAATGATTAATGTAAGGGTGATATTATTTGTAAGTTGATAGGTCTATGTGATTTTATCACCAGTATAATAATTAAATTTGAAGAAAACCAAAAATACGTTTGGTATACAATAGATGTACGACGATCTCCAGCAGCTTGATCTCAGATAACGGTGTCAGGTCCAATACAGTGAGGATTGTAAGAGGATCATGCAGAAGGTCGGGGTTCCACAAGGTCTGTAGAGACAGAGGTATTGTAAGCTTTAAAATAAATCTATTGTTTTGTTGTATTAAGACGGCGATTTAACGTTTCTGGCAAGAAGCTTAAGATCCGGTTCGAAGGACCATAATATTCTTCTTGGTGTGTCTATCCGTAGTGAATGTTGGCGATCATCATGGAAATCTTTATCTTGCCTGCAGTAGTGCACAAAAGCTACACAGATGTTGTTGAAACCAGCTTCTGAGGTTCTTTAACCAGGGTGTTCTTCTTGAACTGATTGAATTGCAATGTAACACTGAATTGAAGCAACTCTTTCTAACAACGCTTCTAAAATTGAGTTCTACAAGTGAACAGTTGTTTTTTACTACGAACCTTCACAAAAACAAAGTCAGAAACCAACTGACAGACCACCATTTAGCTTCACTACTTCCAATCAACTCCAACTTCCAGTTCAAATAACAGTTTCTACCAAATTATGAACAACTTTTAGGTTAGGTCTGTCACAGTTTCGTTAGTCATATTATTCAAGAAAGAAGAATAACTAATTTTTGTAAATTTTTTTCAAAGTTTGTAAAGTTTTTTTTACTGTTGTATCATCGAAGTTGTGTATGATGAAAAAAAAGTTTATCAATTATAAAAATGTGTTTTGTTCAATTTATTTTATCTGGCCCTCACCTCAAAAAGTTCGCCAGTATCTGTCTATAAGCGACGTTGAAGTTTTACATGAAGGAAAAGGTTGTGTAGGTAAAAAAGGTAATTATAGAAATCATATTCAATTAATGTCACAATTATATTTTAAAATTGTATCCTAATTCGAAAAAAATTACTAATATTCACTATTCACTAAACTTTTACCCTAAGAAAACATCCAAACTGTGATTATTAAGTAAATTGAATAAAAACTAGTTGCGTTTCGGTTGTAGCTATCTAATAATCTCCATTGGTGAATTAATTAAAAAGAAAATAAATAGTGCAAAATGTTCAATTCGATGGAATAAAAATTTTTTTTAGTCGTGTAGGCTTGGTTGACAATATAACTTTTGTAACACTTCACAAAATGTTATGGATTAGTCGAGGATAAAGAAGCAGGTGGAAAAAGGCAAGAAAGATAATGGAAGATAGGAAAAATTGAAATAAACATGGGAAAAAGTGAAAATAAATAAGTCCCTCGATGATATAAAACCTGTTTGGGTTTCATGTCTATAAATAATAAAATAAAAAACATACAGTGTAGGGGTAAAGGGGGGCTTCGTGGCTGATTGAGATCCATGAGATTTTACAACTGATTTTATGTATTTTGACCCGCTGAATCCGAATTATTGAGCCGAAATTTGTTATTAACTTGTTTAAATGCTTATAATCAATAAACTATACGATGTTTTTAAACTAGGAGAAGTAGACTCAAGACAGATTCACACAAAATAATGTTACTAGAAAAATAACCAGATTCATCTTCTGTTTTAGTTGATCCTGCCGGCCTTATACGGTAATCCACAAATAGTATACTAATATGTCGCTAAGAGTTCCAAAAACAACTGTTTATTATATAAATGAAGACTAAAAAACTAAAAATTAGAGGAATAACGCAAAAACACTAAAAAAATCGCCGATATAACTTAACTAACCTGTGTCAAAATTTCAAAAATGTCAACAGAGTCAAAATTTCATAATTTAGTGGAGTAAACTTGCCTGCGGTTGGACCAATTACAAACAAGCATTACGGCGCGGTTAATTTAAATTACTCCTCTTAGTTTAAAATAAGGTATAATAAAGATATACCCATTTTTCAAATCATGTTTTGTTTTTTTTTTTTAAATAAACAAATCAAACAAACTTTGAACAATTAAAATCGGTCCATTAGAAGCCAAGATATTGCAACTGTATTCATATCATTGAATAGATCAGACATTTTTGTTATAACTTTGCTTTTAATCAACGTAAAAATATTTAAAGCACCTGCTTTTAATGAAATGATTATAAGCTTTAAAATGAATTTTGAGAAATAAAATTTTATCCATTTTTGACGAAACTATATAATTCTTAAGTATACAATTTTGGTGTAAAAAAACAATCGAATTTGTTTATGATTTTCCGGTGGTACGAGATCAAAAAATTTAGTAGCATGTCAATGAGGACTATAGTACCATGGAAGACGAAAATTTTGAACTTTACTAAACTCATATTGATGCACTTTTCGCTAAAATACAGTAATTTAAAATTGGCGCCTGTAATCATAGGTTTAAAATGAGGTACTACATTACTATTAAATCTTCTTACGTTGGACAAAAGTTAAAAGCAAGAATGTCTGATATAGTCGATAATTTGTTATTTTCAAATATAGTACGTTCTAAGGTACTAGTACACTTTATAAGACCAAAAATAAGCATTTTTTCAAGATTTTTTTCCTCAGAAACTTTATTAAAAATGAACATAAAACTTTTTACATATTAATATCTAACTCTTAGAGAATGCAAAAATTATATCTTTTTTAATTTATGCACGTACAATAATATTGTAGAGGGCGCCAAAGTCGAGGCCTCGAAAAAAAGTAGTTCCGATGGCGGACAGTTAATCTCAGGATTGGGGTTTCTGAAACCAAAAAATCGTGCTTCATTTGAAAATGGAAGGTTTCTTACGTGACAATTTACCACCGTTAGTGAAAAATTCCGCAAAACAAAGATTATACGGAAGTTTAAAAAAATTTTGTGAAAAAATCGCCCGTTTTCTTTCAGTTTTTCATGGTTAAAAAATATTTATTTTTTATTTTTTGGACAAATTGTGGTAAATTGTCACGTAAGAAACCTTCCTCTTTCAAATGAAGTACGATTTTTTTGTTTCAGATATCACAATCCTGAGATTAACTGTCCGCCATCATTTTTCGAAGCCTCGACTTTTGCGCCTTGTATAATATTAGTGTACGAGCATAAATGAAAAAGGGTATATTTTTTGTACTCTCTAATAGTTAAAAATTAATATGTAAAAAGTTTTATGTTCATTTTTAATAAAAGTTCTGAGAAAAAAATTCTTGAAAAAGATGATTATTTTTGGTCTTAAAGTGTACTAGGTAAAATATTGCAAAACTTCTAAATTTTAAAGAACTGCTTGGATTGACATGAAATTTGGGATACACATAGCTAACAAGTCAAAGAAAAAAAGTGATATTGTGCCGATGTGTGCTTTTGCCTTAGGGGTCAATTTCACCCCCTTTTGGGGATGAAAAATATATGTGCGAAATAAGTCCGGAAATGGATATTATGACTAATTCTAAGCAACTTTTGTTCTATAAGTTTTTTCACCAAGTTAATACTTTTCGATTTGTTTGCGAGTGAATATGTTAATTTGTCTACAAAATAACCACGTTTTCAGACGGTTTTTCGCAAATAACTCAAAAAGTAAGTATTTGGTCGAAAAAAAAAATTCTAATCAAAAATATAGCACGCAAAAGAGTGAAAAACATGGTGTATATATTAGGTCACTATACCTAGTAGAAGCAGAGTTATAGCTAATGAAAAATAGGTTCATATTCGTCAAATTCCAAATCGAATATTTTAACGTGCCATAACCAAAAACGAAGCACTTTTTTGGGGAAAACTCATTTTACCTTTTTTAAAGTGTTTAAAAAACGCTTATTTTTGCTTAAAAAAAAAAATTTAGCATCAAAAGTAAACAAGTGACGCTCAAAATAAAGTTGGTCCCTTTTTTTTTGGTAAGAAATCAGGAAAATCACCCCCTAATTAGCATTTCAAATGAATTTAATTGTTACTACTTCACAAGTTTTTTACTCGCGTATGTATTGATCATGTGATATGTAAGTTTCATTGGTTCAAAGTCCTTATTTTTTAAAGAGCTGTAGTTAAAAGGGCTTGAACGAGTCACTTATCACGAGTGTATGCAAATTTAGAAACACCGAATCTTAACCAATTTTTGTATTACAGAAAAACAAAAAAATACAAAATATTCAGAAAAGTAAAGCCGACTTTTTTTATTGTTTAAGATTTTTGGTATCTCTAACAATTTTTAAGTTATTTTGAAAAATAGCGTTTTTTTCAAAATTAAAATTTTTAAAAATTTTACTTTAAAACCAAATTTTTTCAAAAATAAGCACTTTGAATCGATGAAACTTACATATCATATAAACACAACATAAGTGAAGTAACTTGTGAAGCGGTAACGATTAATTTCATTTAAGTTGCTAATTGGGGGGTGATCTTCCTGATTTTTGTTTGCCAAAACAAAAGGGACCAACTTTATTTTGAGCGTAACTTGCTTACATTTGATGCTAGAAATTTTTTTTATAAAAACAGAAATAAAGCTTTTTTTAAACACTTAAAAAAGTTGTAATGTGTTTTCCCCAAGAATGCTTCATTATTTGGATATTTCCCATTGAATTATTCTATTTGGAATTTTTTGAATATGAACCTATTTTTCATTAGCTATAACTCTGCTTTTGCTAGGTATAGAGACCTAATATATACACCGTTTTTTCACTTTTTTATAGGCTATAGTTTTGCTAAGAATATTTTTTTCGACAAAATGCTTAGGTTTTGAGTTATTTGCGAAAAACCGTCTAAAAACGTGGTTATTTTGTTGAAAAATGAACATATTCGGGAATATCCATTTCGGGACTTATCTTGGAAATATATTTTTTCACCCCCGAGATGGGGTGAAACTCACCCCTAGGGCAAAAGCACACATCGGCACCATATCACTTTTTTTCTTTGACATGTTATCTATGCGTATGCCAAATTTCATGTCAATCCAAGCGGTTCTTTAAAATTTACAGCAAAAACCGTGAAAGAATGTACTAATAACAAATTTCCAATATCTCGGCTTTTAAGAACCGATTTAATTTGTTGTTTGTTTGGTTTGTTTTTTTTAAGAAACTAAATATGATTTAAGAAAGGGAATACCTTCATTACTTATAAGCATTTAAACAATTCAATTGGTAATAACAAATTCCTGCCCAAAATTCGGATCATCATGTTGAAGATATGGATTTAGCTGGCCAAATACATAAAAATCAGTTGTAAAATCTCATGGACCTCAATCAGCCACAAAATCCCCCTTTACTCCTAGACAAATACCTTACATTAATGAATTGAGCATTTTGCAGATTGCATGTCAAACAAAAGATATCACGGCTTATAAAAAGGAAGCTAATATTGCTCTTGTCAACATATTACAGAGGTATATCTTGGTATTTCCGAGGTATTTACATGAAGCCAAAACTGAATATACTCTGAACACTTAAATAGTTTGTGGTAAGTCTTTAAAAATCGCGTCACTTTCACTCCTAATACGGCGAGTCACCTACCAAATGAAGACATTCTCTCAACGTTCGACGTAGGTCAGCTAACGGACTCCTCGAGTGCCTTAATATTAAAAAAATAAATTAAAAACTACAAAGACTACTGGCGATATACTGACGGCATCGAAACGGGACCGATCGATGGCTTGACGTAGTCGCCTATCATCAAGTTGGCGCTGACGGGGTAATTCGCCATGACTAGGGGTTGCTGTTGCTGGTGCGACGGTGATGTGAAGAGCGACGGCGAGATGGCGCCACCGATGAGTTGAGCTGTGTGCGTCGATGTAGGGCTTGCGGCTACTCGCCCTCTGCCGGTCGATGAAATACAACCTGGGTGGATGTTGGGGGGCGTTCCGTCTGCTTTTATGAAAAATAGTGATTCTAGAGTCTGTCAAGTATGATTACGATGTTCGAGTGGGTCAAAATAAATCGATATTTTTTTCTTTTGTCCACGATTTTTTTACTTTCTTGAGATGAAAAAATAGAATCCTGACAATTTCAGCCCATAAAAATTTTTTTAGAGGATCCTTAATAATCTTTTTCTCCAAAAATCGCGTTATTTTTTGTTTTCTTGACTAAAAGAAATATATAATTAATATTCCGCGTACGTAAGTGCTTTTAATTTTTCCCAAGGTTTGTCTCTTTGAATACCATTAAACTAAATGAAAAAACTCTTTAAATGGGTCCAGGAGAGGAACACCTATATTTATTTGGGAGTCTCTTTATATCAATTTTTCGCTAATTTTAAAGGTTTTTCTATTGTTCTAGGTGAGTACTAGGGGTGAAAACAGTCCCTTGTGGTAAACTTACTCTTTGGCATGCATAAAATATGGAAAAAATATATTGAATTGGATATTAACCCCGTATTGAGTCCCTTAAATTTGATGAAATTTTATCTGTCATTTTTTAGCAATTTCAGGACTTTGATCAATAAAAAAAAATTTCATACATGTTAATAATGGGTAATAATTTTTTATTGAAAGTACATAAATCAATAGAACTGTAATTTTAACGTTAGTAAATTGAAATTAACGCAAAACACCGGAATTATATGATTTCAAGGCTAAAAATGTAAGTTATTTTCTATGAAAATTATACACAATGCAACATTTTTAGTTACTTTGTAGAAAAATTTATTTTAAAAATAAGGTTTTTGTACTGTTATCTTGAATATAGACGTCAAATATTTCAATTGGTGCCGGAATAAAAGCCTCTAAGAGTCTATATAATTTTCTTTTTCATATTTTGTGCATGTCAAAGAATTTAGAGAAATTAAAAAAAAAACTTTAAAATTAGCGAAAAATCGATACAGGGGCTCCCACATACAGATAGGTGTTCTCAGTCCCTTTTAAATATTTATTTTTTTAGTGTGATGTTATCGAAGAGAAAAAGCTTGGGGCAAAAAGAAACGACTCAAATCGCGGAATATGAATTTTTTTATTTTTTTTTTTTTTAGCCAAGAAAATGAAAAGTAACGCAATTTTTGGAGAAAAAACTTATTAAGCGACCTTTAACCTTCGGATGACCAAGCGGGGGAAAAAGTGACCCCAGCGTATGTTTTTCTTTAATAAATTCAAAAGTATTTTCAATTTTTAACTCATTATTTTTTTATTTGACTTTCATATCATTCTAGATATCCTCATATTTTGAAATAAAAAAATTCCCTATATTTTAGGAATAAAAAATATATTCTGAAGTTGATGTTAAGTAAAATAGCGTCTATTATGTGTAATTCCAAGTAGTTTTACGCTAATGACGTTGACTTTGCAAAGTAACAAGACACTTATTCAACATACACACTACACATGACACTAATACTCATGTTGTGACTAGCTGAATGACATCAAGTCCATGCCATAAAAAAAATTAAAAAAAAAACTTCATTTTTTTGTTAATTGTCATTTTTGACCTGGGGTAATTCCCCCCCCCCCTTGGTCATCCGTGTAACAAAAAAAGGTTGGTCATCGGAAGGTTAAAACATCTTTTTAAGGGCTGAAACTTTCAGTATCTTATTTTTTTTATTACAAGAAATAAAACAATGATTGAGCAAACGAAAAAGAATATCCATTTATTTTGAACCACTCTATTACGATGTGTTTTTACAAAAACCAAAAACAAAATGAAATAACTAACATTCCAATTTTTAATGAAATTATTATTTAAAAAATTTCAAAGCTAAATCATGCAGTACAAAATCAAATTTACTGTATTCCTTTCTTTTTTAATACATTACTATTATCTCGAATAAAAAACATGTGCAACATTTATTCATAAATAAATAAAGTAGACTTTTAAAATATTTCTGTTAAAACCTGGTTATGTATCTTTTTACATGGTGTTGAACAAGCATTTCACATAAAGCTATTTATTTGTTTAAAAATTAAAATGGTATATTTCCAAAAATTAAAACAAAATTAAGAATACCATTAAAGATCAATATAAAACTGACTAAGATCTTCGATTAGATCTAATCTCTTCCCGAGTGTGCAAGAAAATAATATAAATAAAAAATATCTTGGGTTCATCTTGAACATGTTACACTAAATTAATGATAATAATGAGATATTGATTCATATTAAATAAATATGGCGCGATAGCAAAGACATAATAACAATAGAAATAAACAAAGGACTGAGACAGGTTTGCGGTCTCTCCCCACTTTTGTTCAATATTTAAGTATGTTAAAATCTGTTAAAATGTCGCAAATTATGTCACATAAATGTCAAAATGTCACAAATTATGTCACATAATGCACCAAGTTCACAACATAATAGTCAAAATCTGGAATGGTACACTGGAATAATATCGTCGGTATACTGCGAAAACCAGGTAAATGACAAATTTTAAAATATTGAGCTAAGTATACCAAAATTCTCAGCTTTTTACGCTCTACATACAGGTAAAACTCAATAAAGGATACGACTTACCATTCAGCAGATAATTTTTGTAATAAACAAATAAGTTACACTTAACCAACTTTTCATTTTCATATAAAACAATATATCATATATAAAACAATAATATTCTGTTGCATGTAAAACCAACTAAGCGCACATTTATATTATCGGGACAACAATATATTTCTACTGCTGTATATCTACAATATTCAGTAAAAAGGTGATAAGTGTCTTTAATACAGTGTGATTTATTTTGATTTACAGGTAAAACCAGGTAAGTGATTGCACCTGGATCTTAAATTTAGGTTTAATCAGCTAGGTCTCGTTAACTTTTTCAAACTAATGATAGAATATTATTTCTGATATATGCATCTTTCACTAGCATATCGAATATCAAACACAACTGGTCCGCTTAATTCAAAATAAAGCACTAAACTTTAAAAACGTTTTTTCTCAATTTCGGTATTTTGACATTTACCTGGTTTTCGTAGTATAATGACGATATGTCCACTGCACAAAAAGGAAGATTTGTTGCAATGTAAAAATTATAGGGCTATAAAACTCTCCTGAACACAATATACAAAATATTTTTCAACACCCTGTCACAGTATAAAGAGGGACAGTAAAACCTCTTCTATATGGGCACTTTGATCTCAAGAAGTAATACCGGCAGTACGCAATTGGTAATTCACCAGTGGTGGATGCGGGGTTTCCCTGTTAAAACCCGTACGTTTCTACGCGACTAGCAATGCAAGAGTGGTGGTCAAGCGACTGGGAACCTTGCGCGGTCGCCATGCACGTTGAAAGATTTTACTTCCAATTTTTCGGAGAGTAGTTCTACTGTCCCTCTTCATCCTGTGATCCTGTACAGCCGTTTAAGTACGTAGTTGGAAGAACTCCTTGGTGAATATTAAAAAACTTAACTTTCCCCATAAATCAATAAGACTTGTAGAAACGACTATGAGTAAAGTAATATGCAGAGTTCAGATACAACACGCTGATCTGTCGCAAGCCTTTGAAACAGATGCAGGGTTATGACAGGGAGAGGTGCTGGCGTGACTTTTCTTTAATATAGCTTTAGAAAAGACTATAAGAGATGCAGAGTTATATACTAGGGAAACAATCTATAATAAGCCAACTCAGACTATGGTTTACGCTGATGACCTACTTGATCGCAAGCACTACACGAAGACTTAAAGAAATGGATTCCATATAACAGAAACAGATCTAGAAACGCCGAACAAAACTTCAGCATAGATCACTCTAATTTTGATGTAAATAAGTTTATCTATCAGGGTTGTCTCATAATAAGCGATAATGACACGTCTGAAGAAATAAAACGAAGAGTACTGCTACTGCTAGTGAACAAATGTTATTTGTTATTTTGGCCTAAACGAGCAGCTCAAACCAGAAATTTAAGCAAAAAACCAAAGTAACAATATGTATATAGAACACTTATCCTACTAGTGCTGACATATGGGTCAGAAATATGGACTAAAACAAACATAAATCGTCTTTTATATCGAAAAGAAGATACTAAGAAGAATAATGGGCGCAATATGTGAGAATGTTATTTGGAGAAGGTGATATAACTTCGAATTATACGAGAAGTATGAAATAGTAAATTGTAGTAGAGATGTAATATCTTTCGTAAGAATAGGAAGGCTTAGATGGGCTGGATATTAGGGTGGTGCGAAAAAAGCCAAGTTGATAATCCCGTATCGCTATAGTGCGGAAAACTTGCGATTGGTAATTACAAGAAAAACAAAACAAAAATTATTAAAATCGGACTTTATCTTCCGATCCCGCAACGGGCCTAAATATTATGAAAAAAATGAAATTTTACCTTTTCTTCGGAAATTTTTATTTATCCTCCATGTACGTTTTATTTATCGCTATAGTAAAATTTATTTACAGTTTGCATGGTTAAGTAATAAAAACAACAGTTTTACGCATCTAACGAATATCTTCCGATCCCGCAAGGTCAATCAAAATCTATAAATATTTGAAATTTTCGATGATTTTGATAAATTAAAAAACATTTAGTTATCTCATTTTTCTCCTACATTGTGAAGTTTTTCGCTTGTTTATATATTGTATGACAATACTTAAACAACCCAGAACTCACAACGCGGAGGTGGTTGCACTTCTAGCTCCACACACACCCTTCTCTCCAACCAACCAATGAGTGTGATTTTTACATTATTTACATAGTAAATTTCTTTTCCATGCTTGTATCCAGCTTTTAAACGTCAACTTTGTATTGTGATTTGGTGGTAGAATCTGGCAGCATGGACCTTGATTTAAGTGTTGCCCTTATGAATCCATCTCTTGATTGGGGCCCACATACATTAGACCAGGGGTGACCTACTTAATCGGACTCGAGATCTACTGTCTGCCTTTCTAATTCTCTGGGATCTACTGACTAGGAATTTTTGTAATATTTAGGACGGGAATAGATAGGTAGGTAGATAATTTTTTCTTGCCATCGATCGCCTGACCTAGGGGTCGCGATCGAGGGGTTGGCCTCCCCTGTATTAGACGATGCTTCCGTGACCAACTTTAGGCACCTCTCATCAGCTTGCGTATGTCAGGGATAGTTTTGTACATTCTAGTCTGGTATGTCGCCCGATGTAATGTAAGAACTTATATCTTCATTTGACACTTCGAAGAAGTGGTGGAAAAGATAGTTTTGCAACATTATATTCCAGTCTATTATTTCAGTTTAGTCCCGTGCTTCAAAATTTCAAGTAGTAGGGAGAAAGGAAACACATTAGAGAGCTAGGGCTAAGGAGAGTGTTAAAAGCCGGATAGACTAAAGCCAAGGGCAAACGTATTAGAAATTTCATCCCTCTTACTTTAAATTTTGAAGCACAGGACTACACTGAAATATTAGATTGGAATGTTGCAAAACTATCTTCTCCACCAGTTCTTCAAAGCTTTTCAAATGAAGATATAAGTTCCTACATTATATCAAGCAACACGCCAGACTGGAATGTACAAAACCATTCCTGTCATACGCAAGCTGTCTAGCGGTACGTAGAGTTGGTCACGGAAGTATCATCTAATGTATGTGGAACCTAATCAAGAGATGGATTCATCAAGGCAACACTTAAATCAAGGTCCATGCTGCCAGATTTTACCACCAAATCAAAATTCAAAGTAGACGTTTAAAAGCTGGATACAAACAAATGAAAAAGAAATGTACTATGTAAATAATGTAAAAACCACACACTCATTGGTTGTATGGAGAGAAGGGTGTGGTTGGAGTAAAAAGTGCAACCACCTCCTTGTTGTGAGTTCTGGGTCGTTTAAATATTATTATACAATATATAAACAAGCGAAGAGCTTCACAATGTAACAGAAAAATGAGATATATAAATGTTTTTTAATTTATCAAAATCATCAACAATTTTAAATTTTTATAGATTTTGATTGACCTTGCGGGATCGGAAGATATTGGTTAAGCGCGTAAGACTATTGTTTTTATTACTCAACCATGCAAACTGTAAATAAATTTTACTATAGCGATAAATAAAATATACATGGAGAATAAATAAAAATTTCCGAAAAAAGGTAAAATTTCATTTTTTGATAATATTTAGGGCCGTTGCGGGATCGGAAGATAAATTCCGATTTGAATAATTTTTGTTTTGTTTTTCTTGTAATTACCAATCGCAACTTTTCCGCACTATTCGCGGTGTGCAAGTACTTGGAAGGGAAACGAGAAACGACAGTGCGCAAGTCGCGGAGAAATATTGCAACTATCTTAAATAATTCATATTGTCAATTGAAATTGTCAAATTGACGTATATTTCATACCTTCTGTCATTGAAGCAGAAAAAATATATATTGCTCCACAATATTGATATAATATGCAATTATTATATAAAGGTAAATTTAATTAATTGTATTTTGCTTGCAGTACTGCATTTTAATAACTAATTTTATTTACTACATACAATTGTTTACGTTTTCATAACATAACCTGAATCTTATTTTTCTTCTTCTTATTTTTTTGGACTATGGCCTTGACAATTATCCAGTAACCAGGACTAATATAATTGGCCAATATAATTAAAAGTGCGAATAAAAGTACAGAGCGTAGAAATAGGGGTCGCTTTGCCGAACTTGCACGGTCCCAATAGCGATACTGGATTATCAACTTTACTTTTTTCGCACCACCCTACTGGATATGTGTCAAGGCTTAGATGGGCTGGACATGTGTCAAGGCTTAGATGGGCTCTACATGTGTCAACAGCAAATGAAAATTACCCGACCAGACGAACCCTATTAGCGGTACCAGTAGGAAATAGGAATATAATAGAGGTACACCAAGATTGTGATGGAGGGATGGTGTGAACGAGGATACGAGGAAACGGATGCCGAAATAGACTGGGGATGCTCGAGGCTCAACTAGGGCTGCAGTACCACTGATGATAATGAGGTATCTGGGATTAATGAATTTTCTCCTTATACTGTGGAATTCTGAACGAAGTTAACATATGCATATACATGAATTAATATAGTACTTTACAAATTAATATGCAATATGTTTGATGTTACATGCACAACATACCTTTAAACCCCGTATAAAACTCAATTATTATCATAATAAAACAAACCCAAAAATGTTTAGACTTAAGTTAAAACAAAAACATAAAACCTAAATAATGAACTGATTCCCATGTTGTTTAAGATGTTAGTTAGTATGAACACCACAATACATGCACCAATTCACTCCCAACAGTATATTTCCAAATTTGTCAGAGCTCTTATTATTGCAAAGACTTTTTACGAAGAAAATCAAATCGTGTTAAAATTTTGTATCGTCTTCTTCCAAAACAATTTTGAACTTCGCTCATGTAATTATATGCTGATAGGTCTTGTCGAGTGAAATAACATAATTGTTGTTTTAATGCAAGAATACTGTGATGAAATATAAATAAGGAACAATAATTACATCTCCGTGATTCATTTAACTGCTGTAGTTTTCTACTTAAGTAACAACTGTCCTTAAATATCGATAAAAAGTCCTAAAGCTATAATTTGGATTTACTACAACAAAAATTTACATGGATACATGGTATTCACTCTTAAAATTGCAACTTTATTCTACCAATCTAATGTTTTACCAACTAGACTACCCAAATCAGATCTGATAAGTATTAGGATATCAAGTGTACATTGTGATAGAAGTCAAACATTTATTTTTTTTAATTAAACAAAAGATCATTTATATATTTTTGAATATTATAGGCGTTCTATATGTTTCATGAAGAAAATTCAATTTAGAATATGAGTTGGAGTGGAATCGTTTAGATTTAGATATGTGTCAAAATTATTTACTTAAAGGTTTTTTGCTTAAACATGACGTTTCTATTGACTTACTGTTTACAACTTTTTAACCGGAATTATATATTTGTTCTCGTCTTGTTAAGGCGCGTCGAATGATATATCGCTTGTACTATTTCAGCGACTTTAAAAGAGTACTTCCGGTTGCAACTCTAGAACCGGAAGCCCGAGATCAAATTTCCCACAATGAATACCATAGTTCGTTTATAAGCTCTCATTCGACAACTAATTTGTCATTCTATCTGTTCTAATAACGAAGGAGTTGTGTTTATGTACAGACAGACAGACATGGATAATTGAAGGCTTTCACATTTTAATGTAAAATGGGCGAAAACAACTGCAAGATCAAAGAAAAAACAACAAAAATTTAAATATTCTCGAAGAAGATGAAAAAATACAAAACCCCATATGAGGTACATAGGTGTCAAGAGTTGAGAGCTTCGTAGATAGAAGAAAAACTTCTGATTGATGATTTGATGTACATTCGAAAGGGGCGAGGACTTCCCAAGCAAAAAGCCCTGTGTTCAAATGTTGAAACTGGAGAAGCGATTTAAAATTTATAATATGTGACCTTTGGTGCGGCTTTAATACTAGCCAGAATGCTATGTGACAGTAAGTAGTCATCTGGGAGTGCGAGTAAGTCTTGCTTTTCTTCACTGGATCTAAAGTTAGCTTGGATCTGAATCTTATCGCGATGAATGCATTTTTAATATCTGCTGCGATGAATTAACTGATGTACTAGCATTAGAATTAGCTGTTGCTGCCTGGTTGGCCATTTCATCTTCTTCTATAAACGCAGGAAGGATGTCTTATCTTCCATGAAACTTGTAACAGTTTATAACAATGTGTCGTAGAGCATGTGTCCAAGATATCTTTATTTTTTCATCCTAACTTCTAGTATTAGTCCATGTGGTGAGACCGCTCCCGTCTGAAAAACATTTCTAATTCGGTTTCTCTGCGGATTCAAATTCAAAAATGTCCCCTTTAAACAAATCTGAAGGGTGCTGGACAGAATTTTTGGGCAGAAATTGTTTAAACAATTTTTTTAAACAAATACATGAGATCACCTTTTATTGCTCCAAAAAATATATTTTTAGGTTTTTTAAGTCATTCTAAACAAGAAAGGTATCTTGATTTTTCTCAAAAATAGACAGTTTTCGAGTTATAGGCGATTTAAAATCTAAAAAATGCGAAAATACGCATTTTCGAGGCTTGAAAACTCATATTTAAATTAGTATTTTTAAGGGTGCCAATAACTTGGATTCAAGTTTAAGCATTCCTTTTCAAGATTCCGAAGAGTGATCGGGTCTAACTTCAATTTAGACCGTAGTTTTTTAATTGTTAATTATGCGTGTCCATCCGGTTTTTTGCCGGTGAGGCGCGCACTATTTTCAAAAATCTATTTTCCTCCGAAAAATATTTTTTCTAGATTCTTTAGAATATTCTAAATAAAATAAGTTTCTTGACATTTTTCTCAAAAGTCAATAGTTTTAAAGTTATAAGCGATTTAAAATCCGAAAAATGATAAAAAACACATTTTCGCATTTTAAATCACTTTAAAATTAGTAACTTTTGAGAAAAATGTCAAGAAACTTATTTTATTTAGAATGTTCCAAAGAATCTAGAAAAAATATTTTTCGGGGGAAAATAGGAGATTTTTGAAATAGAGCGCGCCGCACCGGCAAAAAAATCGGATGGACACGCATAATTAACAATTAAAAAACTACGGTCTAAATTGAAGTTAGACCCGATCACTCTTCAGAATCTTGAAAAGGAATGTTTAAACTTTAATCAAGTTATTGGCACCCTTAAAAATACTAATTTAAATATAAGTTTTTAAGCCTCGAAAATGCGTATTTTCGCATTTTTTTAGACTTTAAATCGCCTATAACTCGAAAACTGTCAAGTTTTGAGAAAAATCACAAGATACCTTTCTTGTTTAGAATGACTCAAAAAATCTAAAAATATATTTTTTGGAGCAATAAAAGGCGATCTTATGTATTTGTTTAAAAAAATTATAAACAATTTCTGCCCAAAAATTCCGTCCGGAACCCTTCAGATTTGTTTAAAGGGGACATTTTTGAATATGAATCCGCAGAGAAACCGAATTAGAAATGTTTTTCAGATGGGAGCGGTCTCACCACATAGACTATATCCATTCTGATATTTTCCCAGGACTACCTCGGTGGTCTTGCTTCTCTGTTCCAAGCGGGTTTCCCCTTACTTTCGAGTGTTTAAGCATAATTTGCAACTATAGTTGGTCAACAAGCCATAGTATTATACTAAAAGTCAGAGTTAAAATAACGCAGTGTGGGTCTTACGGCGAGCATGAATGTCGCTCATGTCGGCACAGTGATAGATGTGTGTATACAACCGTAGGCAATGATTGTGTGCGCGAATACTCCAGTGCTATGATTCTTAAATCCGGTCCTAATGCACCGCTCGGGGCAAACCGGCAACGTCGTCGGTAGTTCTCCGGTAAGAAATACATTGCCCTATGCTACCTGCACTGCATTCTAACTGTGGCTTCTACTTTAGTAGATAAACTTGGAAGACCAAATACTAGTTATAATGTCTTTGGGACCAAACCTCTCGAAAACGGAATTAAGAACCTTAGCGGTTTGATAATGACCAGCGGAATAAGAAAAGGTTGCCGACCCGTGTTCTATCCAAGCTACTTATCAAAACTGATTAAGTAAAACAAAACCGCAACCTCTATAAATTGGAATCACCAACTAATAATACTCGCCATCAAGTATCAGGTTAAACATATTTACAAACAGATAGGTCCTTTCTACTACTGGTAAGTGAACTTACCTCCAGCCATGTGCTGAGAGTCTACTAAGGCAATGAGATTATTAGCTGCCATTAAATTGTTATTTAATAATGTTTGCGTTGTATCCATGGAGACTTCCCCTAAGCCGTTTACTGACATACCGTTTACCATATTTACAGCGTTTCGAACTCCTTGGGCGTCCAACTGGCTCCAATAACTTTCACTAGGTGAAACATTGGATACTCCTAAAAATGGAAAATGGTCAGACATGCAAAAATATAAAAACTTTCTAAAGTACACTAATATTATTAGTCGTTTTCCAACAACAAATTAACATTTTCTTTAAATTTTCTGTTATTAGGAAAAAAATTGCTGATTTGGTGATACATTTTAAAGGTTATGTAAGATATGAATTCACCCAGTTGTCGGCTCCTTGAGGGCCTACCTAGAGAGGATTGGGAAGGTAGCGGGTGGAGACAACACAGACTTTGGAGTGGCTGACATGGCCAAGCACCGTGTATTTGAATGCAGAATGTTCAATCAGGTCAGAAACGAATTATACAGGAAGGTAGGTAGAGTAAGCTGACATAGCATAATGCAGGTAGCAATAATAGCCTAATAAAATAAAAAAAAGTCAAAATGTAAATTCGTACAGGTTAAAACAAATTTTATATCAAAGTTTAGGTGGGTACAAAAGATATTTTCAAGAAAGTATCCAAATCATACAAGGGGATCATTGTTTAAATAATTAAAAAGGGGTCATGTTTGCAAAAAAACTACTTTTTTTGCTGCTGAGGTAATTCATTTATTAATGAAGGTCTATGGGATTTTTTTCTGCAAAGTTGAAGGGTAAATATTTCACATAAGACTTACTAAATTAAATTTGACCCCCTATTTATTAAAATAATTGTATATAAAACTTTAAAAACAAATTTGCAAAAAATTATTTTTAGCGTTTTAAATAAGCACTATAAAATATCTTATTTTACAGACTAGGTTGCGCTATGTTACCAGTATTAAGCAAAAAAAAAATTGGTTGAAAAATATTTAATATTTTTTGAGATATTGAATTTGTTTATTAAATGTTACTATTTTTTCAATTGCAAAAACGCGGTTGTTGCCAAAGAAATATTCACCTGCTTATGATCTCATTATTTTTATTTTTATATGGCTCCCCTAAAATGGCATTTGAAAATTATTCAAATTTGTTTATAATTTGTTTTTTTAATAACGTCGCGGGGATTAAGTATTTTGAAATGCCGTTTCGATAATTGGTTTCCTGGGAATTTTTTACTAATTAACAAAATTTTTTTGTCGTTTTTTCTTCTTCTTCTTTTTCCTTGGAGTTATATTACTACGGGCCCTTTTAGGGTTAAATTTTATTAAGAATCAATCTCTGAGTTGTAGATTCTAGACCTAAAAATATTAAGATTTAACTAAAATCTCTTAAATAAAATGTAGCTACTTACTGAGTTACAGGGTGTTTTATTTAAAAATTTAAAAATTATTGTTACCAAGTACTTTAAAACTATTTGACGTATCCTTATCATACTTGGCAGAAAGTGTGGCTATTATACACCCTACTAAATTGTGATTAATAAACGTTTCTAGCTAGTGCCAGAGGCGTACGACAGGGGATAGTGAATGATTGACCCTTCCCAAATTCTACGCCACTGAGTGAATTACTATTTTAGCGAAATTTTTCGATTCTCCAATACTTTGTATGTAAATAACTTTTTTGGTATCCATAAAGTCATCAGTTTGAGAGATATTGAAAGTTTAAAATGAATTAATGAATGAATCAAAATAACTATGCCGTTTCATTTTTAACGTCAAATATCTCGAAAACTAATGACTTAATCGTTACCAGTAAAGAGTATATTATTTACATATAAAGTATTGGAGAATCGAAAAATTTCGCTAAAATAGTAATTCCCTCAGTAGCGTAGAATTTGGGAAGGGTCAATCATTAACTATCCCCTGTCGTACGCCTCTGGTAGTAGCTAGAAACTTTTGTTTATCACAATTTAGTAGACTGTATAGTACCCACACTTTCTGCCAAGTATGATAAGGATACGTCAAATAGTTTGAAAGTACTTGTTAAAAATAATTTTTAAATTTTTAATTAAAACACTCTGTAACTCAATAAGTAGCCACATTTTATTTAAGTGATGTTAGACCAATCTTAATATTTTTAGGTCTAGAATCTACAACTTAGAGATTCGACATTCTTAATGAAACTTAACCCTAAAAGGGCCCGTAATAATATAACTCCAAGAAAAATAAAAGAAGAGGAAAAAAAGACAAAAAAATTTAGTGAAAAATTCCCAGGAACTTAATTATCGAAACGGCATTTCAAAATATTTAATCCCCGCGAAGTTATTAAAAAAAGAAATTATAAAGAAATTTGAATAATTTTGAAATGCTATTTTAGGGGGAGTTTAATTGAAATTTGAATTTATCAATACATTTATCGAAAGTATAAATAAAAATAAAAATAATAAGATTTAATACAGGTGAATATTTCTTTGGCAACAACCGCGTTTTTGCAATTGAAAATAGAGTAACATTTAATAAACAAATTCAATATCTCAAAAAATATTAAATATTTTTGGACCAATTTTTTTTGTTTAATACTGATAATATAGCGCAATTTCTCCTGTAAAATAAGATATTTTATAGTGCTTATTTAAAACGCTAAAAATTATTTTTTGCAAATTTGTTTTTAAAGTTTTATGTATAATTATTTAAATAAATAGGGGGTCAAATTTAATTTAGTAAGTCTTATGTGAAAGACTCACCCTTTAACTTTGCAGAAAACAATCCTATAGACCTTCATTAGTAATTGAATGACCTCAGCAGTTAAAAAAGTAATTTTTTTGCAAAAATGACCCCTTTTTAATTATTTAAACAATGATCCCCTTGTAGGATTTGGATACTTTCTTGAAAATATCTTTTGTACCCACCTAAACTTTGATATAAAATTTGTTTCAACCTGTACGAATTTACATTGTGATTTACATGTAGTGCAATTTTATTTTACTAGACTATAAGGAGAAAAACGGAATAGAAGGCAATACTGTGAGAGTGAGGGAGAGAGAGAGAGAGAAAGAAGACGGGCTATTCATGCGATACAGCGGTCTAGAAAGGACATACCACATAATAGTCTGTATGAGGGAGTGAAATTTAGTTGGCAGGCAGGGAGCTATGGGTGTCGAGCACGACCCTTTGGAGGGGACTGCGTGCAGATGGACTCTTCCACTCTGAATCCAACACACACCAGGTCATCCTTAACCGGACACGGCCTGGTACG
Source organism: Diabrotica virgifera virgifera (assembly GCF_917563875.1). Taxonomy (NCBI): domain Eukaryota; kingdom Metazoa; phylum Arthropoda; class Insecta; order Coleoptera; family Chrysomelidae; genus Diabrotica; species Diabrotica virgifera. Next base: position 18,209,970 of record NC_065447.1, on the reverse strand, counting down.
GTCTTACAAGATTTACCACATCCTTCTAGTCGGAGAGATAGAAGCGGATTTTGTGCGTGACAAGTAATATGGAAAAACTATACTGGGATATGTTGAATTAGTTGTGTACATGACTTTCACCAACGGCCGGAAACCAGAGTTGGGGCCGAGGGTAGTTATAAGGGGTCAAAGTCGCGGATTTTATTATTTTTTTTATGACGCTCATGATCGAGATAGTGCACCAAAATTTGGGAATAAGTAGGTCATGACGTAACTAAGTAAAATCCCCAGAGCCGGAAACCAGATTTGGGGATGAGGGTAGTTATAAGGGGTCAAAGTCGCCGTTTTTATTATTTTTTTTTGTGACGCTCATGATCGAGAGACTGCACAAAAATTTGGGAATAAGTAGGTCATGACGTAACTAAGTAAAATCTCCAGTGGTGGCACTCTGCGTGGCCGACAAAGGGGTGGGGCAGGGGTGAATACACAAAATATAAGGGGTTTTTTGCGACGTTCGTGATTGACAGAGTGCACCAAAATTTGGGAATAAGTAGACCATGACATAACTAAGTAAAATCCTCAGAGCCGGAAACCAGAGTTAGGCATGAGGGTAGTTAAAAGGGGTCAAATTCGCCGTTTTTATTATTTTTTTTGTGACGCTCATGATCGAGATAGTGCACCAAAATTTGGGAATAAGTAGGTCATGAGGTAACTAAGTACAATCTCCAGGGGTGGAACGCTGCGTGGCCGATAAAGGGGTGGGGGTAGGTGTAAATATAAAAAATATAAGGGGTTTTTTGCGACGTGCTAGATTGAGATAGTGCACCAAAATTTGGAAATAACTAGACCATGACTTAGCTAAGTAAAATCCCCAGAGCCGGAAACCAGAGTTGGGGATGAAGGTAGTTTTAAGGGGTCAAAGTCGCAGTGTGTATTATTTTTTTGTGACCCGGCACAACATTTGTCCCCCACGCAGCGTTCCGCCCCTGGAGATTTTACTTAGTAATGTCATGATCTACTTATTCCCAAATTTTGGTGCACTATCTCGATCACGAACGGCAAAAAAACCCCCATATATTTTTATACTCACCCCTGCCTACCACAAGCAGCGTTCCGCCCTGAAGATTTTACTTAGTTACGTTATAACCTACTTACTCCCAAATTTTGGTGCAATATCTCCATCATTAGCGCCACAAAAAAAAATAAAAACCGCGTCTTTTACCCCTTATAACTACCCTCGTCCGCCACTCTGGTCTCCGCCTCTGGGGATATTACTTAGTTATGCCATGGTCTACTTATTTCCAAATTTTGGTGCACTCTCTCAATCACGAACGTCGCAAAAAACCCCTTACATTTTTTTATATTCACCCCTGCCCCACTCCTTTATCGACCACGCAGCGTTCCACTCCTGGAGATTTTAATTATATACGTCATGACCAAATTTTGGCGCGCTATCTCGATCATGAGCGTCACAAAAAAAAAATAATAAAAACGGAATGTTGACCCCTTATAACTACTTTCCTTCCCCACCCTGCTTTCCGGCTCTAGGGATTTTAATTATTTATGTCATGGTCTACTTATACCCAAATTTTGGTGCACTATCTCGATCACGAACGTCGCAAAAAACCCGTTATATTTTTTATATTCACCCCTACCCCCACCCCTTTGTCGGCCACGCAGCGTTGAGTCCCTAGAGATTTTGCTTAGGTACGTCATGACCTACTTATTCCCAAATTTTGGTGCACTATCTCGATCATGAGCGTCATAAAAAAATAATAAAATCCGCGACTTTGACCCCTTATAACTACCCTCGGCCCCAACTCTGGTTTCCGGCCGTTGGTGAAAGTCATGTACACAACTAATTCAACATATCCCCGTATAGTTTTTCCATATTACTTATCACGCACAAAATCCGCTCCCAGCTCTTAGACTATTCCCATAAAAAAAATATTCGAATAAGACATAGTCCCTGACAGAAGCGTTTCGGTCGTTGGGAGTCTCCACTGAAAATAATGACAAAATAAATGCCCAAAAAAACGAAATGTATGCTCGTTTCTAAGTCTGATAATCAGACACCCATTGACGGTATAGAGTTAGAAGGTGCCTGGAACTCGCCTCAGGATACAGAAGGTAAAATCGTAAGAAACCAGATAAACTATATTATGATAGCAATAAGATGTATAGACCAGGGCGCATCTGTAAAAATATTAGTACATTTGGACGTTGAGAGGTGACTCAAATTGTTTTGCAGAAATTGCTTGAAAATAACTCACATAATAATATTTGAGTTATCCTCCCTCTCAAAAAGGTCCGGAACATTGTTTAAATAATCAAAATGTCAAACAATGAAGGAAAAATTCGATTTTATTCTTCGTTTTTTGATTATAACTTTAAAAGTATTCATTTCCGAGAAAAGTTGTACTAACATAACAAGTAATTGGATTTCGCAAGTCCTAGGTTGTCATCCAAAGTAATCGAAAGTAGAACTGGAAGTCGATATTTGAACGCTTCGTGTATATAACTTTGCGCCGATTGATAAACGATTTTACTAATTATTTTGAGTCATTTTTACTAAACTTTGGGTCATCATTGTTTAAACAGAAATAACTTCAAAACCGAAACTAAAGATTCAAAACTCAACTTTTCAATACGCTTCGATTGATGTGTTACATGTAATATTTCTGCGACTATAACGGCACTTCTGGTTAGAACTACTTTTCCGGAAATGATATAAAAACCAAAATTTTACATTTTTTGTTCTCATCTTGCTAAGGCACCTCGAATGTAATATCGCTTATACTATTTCGGTGACTTTAGAACAGTACTTACACTTGCAACTCTAAAACCGGAAGTCCGATGTCAAATTTCTCATCTTTAATACCATCCTTGAGTTATAAGCTTTCATTCGACACCTCATTTGTCATTATATCTGTATTAATAACGGAGGAGAAAGACAGACGGGCAGACAGTCATGAAACCGGAAGTATATATTTGTTCTCTTGTTGCGAAGTCGCGCCAAATAATATATCACTTGTACTATTCCGGTGACTTTAAAACAGTACTTCTGGTCGCATTTCTAAAACCGGAAGTCCTAGGTCAAGTTTCTCACATTTATACCATCCTTGGATTCTAAGCTTTCTTTCGACACCTCAATTTGTCATTCTGCCTGGTATAGTGGAGGACTTATATTCGCGGTCGGACGGACAGACTGACAGACAGCCTAGATCAAATTTCTCACCTTTAGTACCATCCTTGGATTATAAGCTTTCATTTGACATCTCATTTGTCATTCTACCTGGTAAAATGACGGAGGAGTTATATTCTCGGTCGGACGGACAGACATCCTAGGTCAAATTTCTCACCGTTATTACCATCTTTGGATTATAAGCTTTTATTTGACACCTCATTTGTCATTCTACCTGATACAATGACGTAGGAGATATATTCGCGGTCGAACAGACCGACAGACAGCCTAGGTAATATTTCTCACCTGCAGTACCATCCTTAGATTATAAGCTTTCATTTGATATCTCATTTGTCATTCTACCTGGTATAAGGACGGAGGCGTTATATTCGCGGTCAGACAGACCGACGGACAGACAGCCTAGGTAATATTCCTCACCTTTAGTACAATCCTTGGATTATAAGCTTTCATTTGACACCTCATTTGTCATTCTACCTGGTACAATGACGTAGGAGTTATATTCGCGGTCGGACAGACAGACGGACAGACAGTCTAGGTCAAATTTCTCACCTGTATTACCATCTTTCGATTATAAGCTTTCATCTGACACCTCATTTGTCATTCTACCTGATACAATGGCGTATGAGTTATATTCGCGGTCGGAGAGACCGACAGACAGACAGCCTAGGTAAAATTTCTCACCTTTAGTAACATCCTTGGATTATAAGCTTTCATTTGACACATCATTTGTCATTCTAGCTGGTATATTGACGGAGGAGTTGTGATTACAGACGGACAGACAGACGGACGTGGATAATTCAAAGTTTTCACATTTTGTCAAAATTGGGTGAAAACAAAAGTTGCGTAATTAAATTTCCTACAATAAAGAATTGGTTAAAAATTTAAAAAATAGTCACCATTGTTGCAAAATAGCAATAATTGCGAAAAACCCATACAAAAACAAGTATTCGCATTTTACGTTTTTCAACCATTTATGCTACACTTTACCTTTATATTTCACCAAGAAAAACTTTATGATACAGTAAAACAATACTGTAAATTTCATTAACATCGGTGTAATAGATTTTGCAAAATAAATCCAGCTTTCGCAAAAAAAATTGATTTTTTCAAAATGTTACAGGACTGAAAATAAAGCAGATAGCAAGTTGAATTTTTTTTGCGTATAGAAGTGTACTGTACCTTTCATTTGCAATTTGCAAAATTAAAATCTATTAACTACCACGGCGTCAGGAATTTTTGTAAATAAACATTAATTATTGGTGCTACGCGCAGGACAGCGGGTAGTTTGCTCTGATTGGGCATTCCAATGACCTTTGATAATGATTGATACGTTTTAATTTTTATTACATTTCGATATAAATAAATAAATTTGTTTATTGCAAAATAAAAACACATACTCTATCCTTTGAAATAACACTTTTTTAGCAAAAACTGTCTTTGTTCATATATTTTACCTTAGAGAATAAAAGTTTATTATTTTTAAACATATGCAATTGTTTAAACAATATTTCACAAACAATAATAAAATTAGGTTGATTTTTGTGGAATTAAAATATTAAAATACAACAAAATATAGATTAAGAAAATAATATATTAGATAAAGATTGGAAGAAATTTTGGTGGAAATCAACTTGTGTGAATCTAACACCGCTGTCCTGCGCGTAGTACCAAAAATTAATGTTTATTTAAAAAAAAATCCTCACGCCGTGGTAATTAATCGATTTTAATTTTGCAAATTGCAAATGAAAGGTACAGTACACTTCTGTAAGCAAAAAAAATTCAACTTGCTATCTGCTTTATTTTCATTCCTGCAACATTAAAAAAAAAGATTTTTTTTGCGAAAGCTGGATTGCAAAATTTATTTTGCAAAACCTATTAAACCGATCTTAATGAAATTTATGGTGTTGTTTTACTACATCATAAAGTTTTTCTGGGTAAAATATGAAGGTCCTAAGTGTAGCATAAATGGTTGAAAAAGGTAAAATACGAATACTTGTTTTTGTATGGGTTTTTTCGCAATTATTTCTATTTTGCAACAAGGGTGACTATTTTTTAAATTTTTAACCATCTCTATTTTGTAGGAAATTTAATTACGCAACTTTTATGTCAGTACAACTTTCTCAGAAATGAATAGTTTTAAAGTTATAATAAAAAAAACAATAAAAAAATCGAATTTTTCCTTCATATTTTGACATTTCGATTATTTAAACAATATTCCGGACCATTTTGAGTGGGAGGATAACTCAAATATTATTATTTGAGTTATTTTCAAGCAATTTCTGCAAAAAAATTTAAGTCACCTCTCAACGTCCATCTCAAAACAGATGCGCCATGGACTAGTAGAAATTATATCAAATGCGTAAAGACGTATCCAGGTGCTGACGTAGTTTTTGATCCAAAATAAGACAAAACAACAAAAATTTCTCCACACTGGGAAACAAAATTTAACGTTGAAAAAAGGACAAATCAATAACTACTGTCAGCTATAACTGGTAACAGGAAAGGTCAGAGTGCAAACATCCAATTAAAGGATTTAAAAGAATATTACAAATAAGTAGAGATGTAAAGTAAAAGGTGACAGAAAAAGAAAAAAGACTACATGGTCGTTGAAATACTTTAGTTAATGGAGAACGGAAGGATCGTTAAAATTGTCGATAAAATGTCAAGATACACAGAGAAATATAAAATAGATTAAGAGACGCAAACAAAAAAATATAAAATAAATGCTGTGAACTAGAAAATCTACAAGAATTACACAACCCGTTTAACATACAGTGGTGTTAAAAAGTCCTGCATCACCTAAGCGCCTTATAGTTTTTGAGGTTTAACACAAGTTTTTTGTGTATTTTCGCTAATTCATTTTAAGTTTGTGCTTGTAATTAGCATTATCGGTATACATTCTTACTAATGCTTTTTTAATTACTAGCTCAAAATTCTACAGAAAAGATTAAAATAATCTGATTGAAGCGATTTCCCATAATCCGAGAAAATTATGAGGTGATTATTAAGTCGTTAAAGTACTATTGAATTGAATATTAATGACAAATTTGCCACATATTATTCTGACTATATAAACACTGTAGTTACCGTAACACATTTTTTATTCGCTCTTTGATTTTTGATAAAAAGGTTAAAATGTCACCCCAGACCAAACATACTAAATTATCGAACGAAAAGCGTTTTGAAATTATTTTTCACCATAGAAACGACAAATCTAGTCGCGAAATAGCATCCGCAGTAAACTGTAATCAATCTACAGCAGTGGTTCCCAACCTTTTATGTCTGGCGACCCATCTTCGGATGTTTTTTTATATTCGCGACCCATCCTTCACCCATGATAATACGCTATTTTGTACTCTGTACGTCACTCAGCTACTGTAAGAGCCACGCCGCGACCCACCTGAAATCTGTCCGCGACTCACTAGTGGGTCGCGACCCACCAGTTGGGAAACGCTGATCTACAGTAATTAGAGTCATTAAGAAGTATGCTGAACAAGGAAAAATCGACGACAGACCGCGTATTTGGTAAGGTGATGCAGGACTTTTTAACACCACTGTACATAAGAAGATTAGAGAAATCACCGGAAGCTACAGACGAAACCATGGAAATAAACTATGATAAATAGACAACGAAACAAAAATACAAACATAGAAAGAATATATTATAGAAGGCCTCTTTCAAGATGAAAAACTCGGTCCAACAATATCAGAAAAACCAGACAGAGGACCAATGATAATAAATGAAGAGGTAGGTACTAAATGGAAAGGCTCCTAGTCAGGAAAAGATGCTTGTTGAACTATTAACGTGGTTACATGAAGACTATATGCATGTACTTACTAAACTTTTTAATAGTTTATGAAACAAGAGGAATACCGAATGACTGGATGACTTCTACTTTCATTGCAATCCATAAGAAAAACAATGCTAAAGAATGTAAAGATTATAGAACAATAAGTGTAATGGGTCATGCACTGAAATTGTTTTTAAAGGTTAGATACAATCGTATTTACAAAAAATTAGATCCTATTATAACATAAGTAACACACTGTTCATATTTTGTAATGGAGTGAAAACTAAACGCTTTATTCTGTCTAACATTTATTAACGCAACACTGTTTGGACGTGGTTAAAGATATGTATGCCTGCTGTATAGATTATGAAAATACGTTTGACAGAGTAAGGCACAACCAACTCATGACAATTTTGAAACAAAAGCAAATAGATGAGCGATATATAAGAATAATAGGAAACATAATTATAACCAGACAGCTCATATTATAAAAATAGATCACAGAACACATATTCGGGAAACATCAAAATTAAAAGAGGGGTACAGCAAGGTTGCATTCTTTCTCCATTACTATTTAACTTGTACTCGGAAGTTATCATGCAAGAGGTACTGGACAACAAAACAACTAGCATTGTAGTAAACGGAATCTCTATTAATAACTGAAGGTATGCAGATGATACCGTATTAATGGCAGATAATATTGAAGAATTGCGGAAAATCTTCTCAAAGCTATTAAAAAATAAAATATGCTCAAAAAAATTACCTGGGGGCGGCTGTACCGGCGCTCCTGTATACCTAAAGTAAGGGTTTTTCAGATCTAAAGTATTTTGAGATGTTTGCATAGTTCCTTCCACTGTTAATTCAATAGTGACGTCATAACTCTGTCGTTTATTGGCTAAAAGTAACACTCTTCCCGTCAACACTTGTCCCTGTTTCAAAAGAAGAGGCTGCTCTAGTAAACATCTGACTTGATACCAATGCGTTAGGGGTTCTGTCGGAGCAGTACTCAACCATATGGTCTGTTGGGAACCGCCGAAGGCGACATCGAACCAAAAAGCGAGGCCGTGGCATGTACCTGATTCTAATATATGAAATTCTAGTGGTATTTCGATTGTGTGAAGATCAGTCTCGTCTGTTTCTAAGAAGTCTACTACGTGTCGTATGGATTTGCTCATGCAGATCCTGGAAAATAAAAAAATATCTATTATAAATACTTCTTCTTTATCATAATCCTGAATGCCCTTCAGGGCTTCGGATTATTATAGATACAAAAACATTAATACATATTATATTGAAGTTCAAATTAAATATTAATCTACTTATGTTAAGTTTTTACAACATCTAAAGTGGGTGATAGACGATATACGAATTTTAAGTACGCGGTATTAGACAAGGCGAAAACGGCGGGTTCTTTGGAGAAAATATTCCCATGAGATTGTTTTGCATAATCACATTCGTGAAACATTCCAGAATAAGATTCAAGCAGTCGCCCACGCGAAAAGTGATCCAAAATTTTTTTAACAATTTTTTTATCAAATTGCAAAAAAATCAATATTTTCGGCCGGACAGCTTTTTTTTAGGTTTTTTGGACCATTCTGGATAAAAAAGGTCTCTTGTAATTTTTTTCTAAAGTTGATCGTTTTCGAGGTATGTAAAAGCATTTTAAAATTGAAAAAAAAAACGAAAAATGGCGATTTTCAAGGCTTAATAACTCGGTTAAAAGTTATTACATACTACGAAAGTCAGAAAGTGACTAAATCAAAGTTTAAAGCCCCCCTTACAAGATCCTGCAGAAATTTTTGTCATTATTTGATTTTTAAGCTGTTATTTTTAAGTAATAATAATGAGCGCCATGCACGAATTAGGCGGCCGTCCATGATGGGTGCGAAAGAGATGCCATTCAGGCAGTCCAATGGCGCATCTAACTCGCACTCACATTTACAGCTGCGTCAATACGATGTTACCGCTCCTTATTAATAATTAAAAATAACAGCCTAGTAATAAATTAATGACACAAATTTCTCCGGGATCATGTAGAAGGGGCTTTAAATTTGATTTAGTCACTTTCTGACTTTCATAATAATAATTTTTAACAGAGTTATTAAGTCTTAAAAATTGCCATTTTCGCGTTTTTCAAATTTTAAATTGCTTATAACTCGAACACGATTAACTTTAGAGAAAAATTACAAGAGACCTTTTTTGTCCCGAATGGTCCGAAATATCTAAAAAAAAAATTGTCCGGGCCGAAAACATTGATTTTTGCAATTTGATTTATAAAAATCGTTAAAAACAATTTGGACCACTTTTCGTTTAGGCGACTTCTTGAACCTTATTCTGGGATGTCTCACGACTGTGATTATGCAAAAAAATATCATGGGAATATTTTTCCCAACGAACCCGCCGTTTTCGCCTTGTCTATATTTAAAATCGCGAACTTGGCCGGCTTGACGTCGCATCGGTGACACACGAGAAACTTGCTCATACTGTATTGCGATGTCGTCGACAGAAGATTCTTTGTGTTATTTAGGAATTTATCATTACATTTTAAAAGCTATTAAAAAGACGAAATCAAAAAGTGTGGGTAAATCACTGGCTTACGAAAAGAGAGCATTTATCACATATGAATTTTTAGTAAGAGAATTACGTAGAGAAAAGGAAAATTTCCGCCGAAGAAGTTTTCAGGAAGAGAAAAGTTGGAAGTTACGTGAAGAGAAGAAGCACTTTTAACAGATGAAACTTAGAGATCGCAACTATTTTGTTGTCTCGGCAGCGTAAAACTGGTTTCCAACTGGTTTTCAATCGTTATTTGAAAACAGTTGCGTCGTGGGCGTTGGACCTTAACGTAGAGTTTCACGATATTCGATAAAAATATCGATATTGTATTGATATCGTATCGAAAACCAATACGATACCGATACAATACATACCTTAGCAATATTAATGTCGATACGATACTCATTATCTGAAATCAATACAATACTCTTGTATTGTCGATACGCCTGCCTCGATATTATTGAAAATATCGATATCAAGAAAAAAAAAATAAAACACCACAGTTGTTTGATTATATTTTGTGGAATAGGTATTTAGATCATAATTATTTATTACATAAAAGTATAAGTGATCTGCAACCCAAGCATCAGCTGTTATAATATTTTACACTTGAGTGCCTCTTGAGAGTAAGTAAATGACTGTTATGATTACACTATTTTTATCATGTGGCATTTGTGGCAATATTATGGAAGTGAGTGATGATGACTCAAAAATAATTTTTAACAAATACTGAATTGCGATTTATTCCGAATCTCCGGGGATTTCCCTATATTTTCAATTATTAATTAAACAATACAATTATTAAACAATACAGAATTAGTAAGTATTTGTCGGCTTTCAAAGAAGCATTTAGCCATTTCAATCTTTATAAGAATATACATATCATACAGGGTGTCTGCGTAACTTGGAACCATATGGGAAACTTTTTTAATATCAATTTTACGAAAAAAAGTCATTCTTTATAAAGTGCTCTGCATAGTCTAAAATCTAAAACCTAAGATGCAATCATCAGATATCAAATTTTGTCAACAGTATACGAGGTATGTCAAAAAATATGAATTTCGCTCAAGAGCAAACTACCTTTATATTTCAAAATATCAAAAAATTTTATTATGAAAAGTTATTTGTAATTAAAAACCATATTCAAATATGCAAAAACAGCCTTCTACTTGAAAAAAAAATTCTGAAATTTTCCTAAATTACCGATTCCGAACATCATTTTTATTTATTAGACATGTAATAACTCTTTTATTAATAATTTTAGGAAAAAAAGTTATTCTTCATAAAAATCTGTGCATGGTCTAAACCTCAAGATGCAACGATCAGTTATCCAAGTTTGTTAATTTGATACGAGGTGTGTCAAATAATATGAATTTAGAAAGAATTTAGAGATTCATATTATTTGACACACCTCGTATTAAAAAATTAACAAACTTGGATAATCAATAGTTGCATCTTGAGGTTTATACCATGCACAGATTTTTATGAAGAATAACTTTTTTTCCTAAAATTATTAATAAAAGAGTTATTACATGTCTAATAAATAAAAATGATGTTCGGAATCAGTAATTTGGGAAAATTTCAGAATTTTTTTTTTCAAGTAGAAGGCTGTTATTGCATATTTGAATATGGTTTTTAATTACAAACAACTTTTCATAATAAAATTTTTTGATATTTTGAAATATAAAGGTAGTTTGCTCTTGAGCGAAATTCACATTTTTTGACATACCTCGTATACTGTTGACAAAATTTGATATCTGATGATTGCATCTTAGGTTTTAGACTATGCAGAGCACTTTATAAAGAATTACTTTTTTTCGTAAAATTGATATTAAAAAAGTTTCCCATATGGTTCCAAGTTACGCAGACACCCTGTATAAGTTATAAGAAATATTCGTAATATTTTTAGAATAATGTCCATTTGCCAAGCATGCCAAAGTGGGCATAAAGCGCCTACACAGCTCAGATGTATAATCCTTTTTATGTCAATATTTTATAGAGTATTATTGTATCGATATCGTATCGAAATCAATATCAATACGATATTTTTATAAGAAAGTATTGCCGATATCGATACTCGATATTATTGTATCGTATCGTGAAACTCTACCTTAACGAAACACACTAGACCAAAATGATGTTTTTTATCAAAAGTAAAAAGTGTTGCTCGACATAATGTTATATTACCATCAAGAGAGTTGAAAATCATAAAAAACCATCACAGATAGGTATTTCAAAATTAATGGGCCGGCCCTCGTATAAGTCTACCGGAAAATATAGAACTAATTATGGGAAGTTTTAATTTAAATTTTATTTGTCAAACAAATTGGTAACCTAATTGGGAACACTTAACTGTCAATTACTATAAAAACATATTGTGTACTATGTACTTCGATTTTTTTATTGTTGAAACTTATGTAAATACATTGGTATAATTATTGTTTTCGCTAAATAATAAAAGATACATCTTAAACAAATTATAAAAATCTTTCAGCTCGGACAGTTTTTAGTTTTTTTTAGATCATTCTGAACAAAAAGGCAGTTGTAATTTTTCTCTAAAGTTGATCGTTTTCAAGTTATAAACAATTTAAAACTTAAAAAAAAAACGAAAAATGACGGTTTTCAAGGCTTAAAAACACAAGTAAAAAATATTATTTTTGAATTCACAAGTGCCTAAATTCAAGTTCAAACCTTGTTTTATCAGTTTCCAATAAGTATAAGTATTTAGAGCTCATTTCATTGTAGAACATTGTTTTTAGTTGTTAACCCGCCATTACACGCGCTATGAGGGAATCCCTCACCATATTTGTTTATAACCAATGAAATTGTGTAAAGTAATACGATAACCTTAAGCACCCAGGAATGCCTCTAGCATGGTTTATGAGAGGGTATGAACAAGTTATAGAATATTTCAGGCGGTCAGTGTGCTGTGGGATAGTTGAAAGAAGAGACATCCCTCTTCAAGTGAGGGAATTCCTCACTGCGCGTGCAATCACGGTGAAATCACGTTTCTGTTATCTCAAAGAAACTTTTAGGTTTTTATTTAATATTTAGGTAGGTTTAATTAAAATATTATTGTTTGGATTAGGTTAGGAACAGTGGCACACCGAGCGGGGGGTTTGGGGGTTAAAATCCCACCCAGAGCATATAGAAATATATATAAAAGAAAGTAGGAAAATGTAACTTGTCTTTCACAAATAATACAAAAAACTTTCGGTGCCCAAGCGAACCCCTCCTCCCCCCCAGAGAAAAATTCTAGGCGCGCCACTGGTTAAGAACCCATTTCTAAATTTACCTATTCTAATTGGGAAATAAGCCACAATTTAACTTGAAATATTGATTTTATTGACGTTTCGCATTCCACCTCGGACGTCGTTATCAAAATACAAAATATTAATAGTTAATTACATAAATGCCACAAAGAAATATCTTCAGAACAGTTGTTAATTGTAATTTGTATTTTTAGTAAAATGAATTCGCGTAAAGAACGTTAATTTCTTCAGTGGCTTGCTGAAATTGAAAATTAAGAAAACTTGCTTTTGATCTATGTATATTATTTTTACTTTTGTTTTGTTAAATTAATAAAAAAAGTTGGTTTACGAGACTTTCTATAATATGTAAGTACAACCCATTTTATATTTGTACATGTTGACATTCATTCTTCCTCGAAATAAGTCGAATATATGTAGGTGAGGGCGACGCTCATACGCGTGCAACCACGTCACAATAGAAGACGCGTGTAACGGCGGGTTAATGGAGCGGTATGACAGCACAGGCACTCATTTGTACAATGGGAAATCAAACTAGGAAAAATTTGTGGCATAAATCTTGTTGCTCTTTCTTATACACACGACAGACCGAGCGCCCGTTCTGTAATAGGCGCTTCATTATTAATTAAAAAACAATGTTTTAGAATAAAACAAGCCAAAAATTATTATCGGGAGATGATAGAAGAATGTTTGAACTTGATGATTTCAAAAATATTATTTTTTACTTGAGTTTTTGAGCCTGACAATCGTCATTTTTGGGTTTTTTTTTTGTTCAGCGATCAATTGTGTAAAATTCGAAAATGATCAACTTTAAATAAAAAAATACAAGAGACCTTTTTTGTTTAGAAAGATCCAAAACCCTAAAAAAATCTGCCCGGGCTGAATAAATTGATTTTTACCATTTATTGTTTAACAAAAATTAGGACCACTCTTCGCCAAGGCGACCTCTTAAACCTTATTTTGGGGCAAAAAAAACTCATGGGAATTTTTTCCGAACGAACCCGAGCTTTTCACCTTATCTAAATAGACCGGGCAGTATCGTCGCCCCCGCTAGCGAGTTTTTTCTGATTCAATTTTTTTGCACAAACTTACTCAAAAAGAGGTCCTTACAACATATCAACAGGGTACCGGGCGGTACCATGGTCGAAAAATTGTTTTACAACATTTTTTTTTAAACAAATTCACAAAAATATTTTTTTTTATTTCTAACAATATTTTTTCAGATAATTTGGGTCATTCTGAGCAAAAAAGGTCTCTTGTGATTTTTCTCTAAAGTTTGTTGTCGAGTTATATGGCCATTTTCGCATTTTTTTAATTTTAAATCGCGTATAACTCGACAGCAATCAATTTTAAAGAAAAATCACAACAGACCTTTTTGTTCAGAATGTCCCAGATGATCTTAAAAAAAATTTGTTCGAAGTGAAAAAATTATTTTTGTGAATTTGTTTAAACAATTTTTCGACCACGGCACCACCCGGCACCCTGTGGATATGTTTAAGAACCTCTTTTTGAGTAAGTTTGTGCAAAAAAATCGAATCGGAATAATTTCACTAACGGGGGCGACGATACATCCTGGACTATAGCGCTAATTGTTAATAATTAAAAATAACAGCTTTGTAATAAAATAATGACAAAAATCTCTTCAGGACCTTAAAGAAAAGGTTTGAAACTTGATTTGGTTACTTTTTGAATTTTAAAATAATTTTTAATCAAGTTATTAGGCCATAAAAATGGCCATTTTCGCATTTTTCAAATTTTTAATCGCATATAACTCGACAACAATCAATTTTAGAGAAAAATGACAAGAGCCCTTTTTTGCTCAGAATGACCCAAATTATCTCAAATTGTTCGAAATAAAAAAATTATTTTCGTGAATTTGTTTAAAAAAAATTGTATAAACAATTTTTCGACCACGGCACCGCCCGGCACCCTGTGGATATGTTATAAGGACCTCTTTTTGAGTAAGTTTGTGCAAAAAAATCGAATCGGAATAATTTCGCTAGCGGGGGCGACGATACTGCCCGGTCTAAAACTAATTTCTACGACTATGTTTGTTTAAGTTAGGACAAAAAACAATCCGTTTTTCAACCATATCGATAAATTTGCTTTTGTGATATCCTCTATTATTACAAGAAAAGTAAATAAGTAGTATTGTGTTAACAAATTAACATTTAATCATCGGACAATACATTATGAAGAGTTACTTTAATCTGTTCAATATGCCCAGAGCCAATCACAGAGAGTCCCCACCCAAATGCAAATACCTAATGTGTCACCCCCTCTAGTACTTCAGTTGTCAGAGACGAAAATGCCTCAACCTCTGAAAATCATATGAACAAGCTGAATTTTGCTAATGTTAATTTTGGGACCCCAAAAAGATGCAAAAATGTTTGCAACTCGTACCGACAAGAGTTGCACACTCACCCTAAACCCCCTCCCTTAAAAACCTCGATTTAACAAAAATCTGTATGCTGTAGAAAATATGTTCTAAACACGGAATGTAGCTGAGATAATTTTAAACAAAAATATTTATTTATTTATTTATTTAACGGAAAATCTCCTTTTTACAATATAAAGATATATAGACATTTTTAACACTAACCTACTAACAAGTAAATATATCACAATAACATATTACCTACATAAAATACTTAAATTATATAAAATACAAAAATTACATAAATACTCCCTCAGTTGGTTCCTAACAAATAAATATATCAGAATAACATATTACATTAAATACTCCCTCAGTTGGTTCTTAAACCTGGTTTGACTAACTCCCAGCAGATCTGTAGTTTTATTAATTTCATTACCCAGTTATGAAATCTAGGTATAGGACTATTATATCCATAGTTGGTATAATGAAAACTAATTGAGAATAATGGTTTATCTCTAATATTTATAGTGTTTACTTTAAAGTTGATTAGCTCTAACAAATCCCGGCAAGTTATATTACCCTCCAAGATTTTATGAAGAAATAAAAGATCATTAATAATTAAAGTTTTTGAAGTTATACTTCTTTACCGGCGATAGAGGGTAATTTTTTTATATGTTAAAACCTATCAGCCTGGCGCATGCGCATTATAACTTTTTTCTGATTGGATGTTCAAATGACATGTCAAAAATTATCCGATATGGCAGCTGTGGTTTGGAGGTAAAGGTAAACAAATGTATACTTGGATATTGGACTATACCTTGGATTTCGAGGTAATTTTTTAAAGTGGTTACAATCATATCTAGAATGTCGACAGATGTATGTCAAAATTGGACATTATCAATCAGATTTGTATGACGTTGATCTTGGCGTTCCACAAGGATCAATACTGGGTCCTTTGTTATTTCTTTGTTATATCAATGATATGCCCAAATATATGAGTACGGAAAATATTTTTTTATATGCTGATGACACGACTTTAGCGACATCTGCAGAAAATGCTGAGGAATTGAGGTTAAAACTCAATACCTTAGCCCATGAGTTTACGTCTTGGTGCGAAAAAAACTCCTTAATAGTAAATTCGAGTAAAACAGTATGTATGCAATTTTATATAAAAACTCCAATTAAGGAAAATTTCTCTATCAAAGTCGACAACGATTTTATCACTTTATCTGATACTACAAAGTTTCTGGGACTACATCTTAACAGTAATATGAGCTGGGAGGCACATATTAATCATGTATGTTGGAAAATTAATTCTGGATACTATGCTCTTTTGCAACTTAAATACTTATTCACAACGGAACAGATACTTAATGTTTATTACGCTATCATCTATTCACATTTGTCATACAATATTGTTCTATGGGGCAGTGCAACAAATGTCTCAAAAGTTTTTATAGCCCAAAAACGCATAATCCGCTTGATTTTTAATTTACCATATGGACATACGTGTAGAGACCATTTTAGAAAATACCAAATACTTACTGTTCCCTCAATTTTTATATACAGATGTATTCTGTACACAAAAGCTAATATTAATTCATTGACATCAAATTCAGATGTACACAATTATCGTACTAGACAAAAAGATTTCTTTAGGGCTCCTAAACATTACACTTCCATGTTTGAAAAAAGCCCTGAATATAGCGGCATAAGGTTTTTTAATCAGCTCCCATCCAAAATAAAAAGTGAGGCAGATGATGTTAGAATATTTAAGAATAAATTGAAGACTTATCTCATTGAGTCATGTTTTTATAGTGTCTCGGAATTTATGTCTTAGTATGTTGTTTCTATGTTTGTGTGTATGTTTATATTGTATAGGTAGTCTTTAACTTTTCTATTTTTTAAATGTCTATATTCTTTACTTTGACATGTCCTATATTATGTAAATAATCTGTAAGGATGAATAAAGTATTATTATTATTATTATTATAATATATTAGTTTTATTGTTGTGAGGACAGAAACAAAAAAGTTTATAATATTGTAGTGACTTTTAAATAGTTTTTAAAAGCAACAGGTACGTAATAATTGTTAATGTATCATGGGTATAAACCTACCTATTTGATCTGCCAAAATACATAGTATGTAATACTTTTATTTATATAATTTGATTACCATCAAAATTTCTATCAATATTCACCTAATATATTGGTTTTTTGCTCTATGTTTTGTTGTATTTTTTCAATTCTAAATCATTTCAATTCAAAATTAAGATAATTTGATCAATTTTCAAAATATCAAAATATCACAAGTTTAATCCGTTTAGTTAGTCGATCTTCGTAAATAATGACACATAGTGTCCGCGCCTAAGCGGAGAAGGCGAGTGAATTCCAATACCAACCGCTCTTATCAGCGCTGGTTCGAGCCCCAATAGAAACTTTCTTTTTTGTTTTTTTTTAATACATTTTATGATTGTAAGTATATTTATTATATAATTGTATTTTCAGAAAATACGTATTTAGTTAAAAAAAATTTCGACAATTAATTTTCAGACATCATTTGTGGCTTGTTTAATGTGTTTGTCTGTGTTTTATTCTTTTATTATTTTAATTTTTGGCACTGTTCTAATAAAAATGTTTGAGAAGTAGTAAGTATAAATTAGTTTAATATTTAAACAAAATATAAATAAAAAGTATATTAATTTCGTTTAAATCATATAATAGAAGTATAACTTCTTACGTGCGTACAAAGTACACACACATTCTTTTTTCAATAGACAACAACTTTAAATGATTATTTATTCTCTGATAAGAAGAAAATTGAGGCATATGTAATCTCCACCGACAAGTTCTCAAAAACCTATTCTGGACTGCTTCCAAAGATAAAATATGTGATCGATAATGAGGTGACCACACTGGTGAAACATACAATAGGATGCTGCATACTAAAAATAAATACAAAGTCCTGAATGTAGAAACAGAAAATTCTATAGAGTTTCTAGTTATAAATCCTAAAGTTTTCAAAGCTCTACTAGTAATAGATCTTAAATGTGAGACAAATGTCAAAGAACTGTCAAAAATTACTCCTAGATCCTTGATTTCACTAATTTTCTCTAAAGGAACAGAATTAATATTATAAACAAAATTTACAGGATTTGTTGATCTCGAGAAAGTTATTGTAAAACATTTGCGTGGATTTAAAGACATGGCATTATTGGTAGCCCAATTAATAAAGTAATTTAAATCATCTTGTAACTTGAAACAGTCAGATAATTCAGAAATTTCCATAAATAATTTCAGGTCATCAGCAAATAATAAAAACTTACAATATTTAAAACATGAAGCTACATCGTTAATGAAAATATTAAATAGTAAGGGTCCCAAATGTGATCCCTGTGGGACGCTAGAACTTGCGTTTATAGGAATCGAAGTAAAATTTTTTATTTTCACATACTGAATCCTGCATTGTAGGTAACTTTCCAACCAATTCACTAAATAGTGTGGAAATCCGATTTTAACGAGTTTTTGTAAGAGTAAATCGTGGTTCACTGTATCAAATGCCTTCGAAAAGTCAGTGTAAATTGAATCAACTTGGTACCTCTTTTCAAAGGCAGAAGTGATACAATGTTGATAAAGCAGTAAGTTTGTGTTGGTAGACTTACCACTCATAAAACCATGCTGTTGTTCGATCAGAATATTTTTACAATACCATGACAAGGGTTTATATAACAACAGTTCAAATAATTTAGGTATTGCAGAAAGTAATACTACGGGACGATAATTAGCAATATTATTTTTCAGACCATTTTTGAATACAGGGGTAATAAAACTATCCCGCCATTTAACAGGAAATTGTTGTAATTTTAACGAAGAATTAAATAAATAATTTAGTGGTTCGGAAAGACTACATTTACAATTTATCAAAAAATATGCAGGGATACCATCCGGACCACTAACCAGTTTACCTTTTAAAGAGCTAATTCCTTCATAAACCTCGCTTAGGGAAAATTGTATAAATGGAATGTCAGGTTGACTAAAAATATCGTATTGCATATTTGACACATCTATATTATCACTTTTATAAACACTAGAGAAATGAGTAGCAAATAAATTACTAATGTCTGTACCACTTTCAGCAATTGTACCATTATACTGCATTTTATTGGGGATACCGTGATCTTGTTTCAATGAGTTAATGTGATTCCAGAAGTATTTTGTATTTTCACTAACCGTCAGATCAGTACTAGAAATATAATTATCATAACATGTCCTTGTCAAAGTTTTACACTGAGCTCGAAGATTAGAAAAGTTTGAATAATCACCAGCTGAGTTAGTATTTTTAAACTTAGCATGAGCTGCCTTCCTACAAGATATCAACTTTTAAAGTGCAGATGAGAACCAACGAGGATATACAGATGGTTTGTATCTTCTAATAGGTACAAACAAATCTAATGCTAATTTTAGAATCTGATAAAAAATTTCAATGCTAATGTTAATATCATCATTAGCTAAGAAATACTCCCAATTAATAGATAGATAGATAGATAGATAGATACATTTATTTCCTTTTAAAATTTTACAATTTTATGGAAAGGGTGAGAACAAATATTTCGTTCCTTTTTTTTTCTTTTTTTTTTTTTTCATCCCAAGAAACACACAATATGTTTATTTTAGGGATAAACAAAAGAAAGAAATAAATAAAAAAAAAAAAAAAAAAAAAAAAAAAAAAAAAAAAAAAAAAAAAAAACAACGAGTTATATAAGAATTAATTAAAGATACAAAGTATAATTTACGTATTTAACTATTCATTTATGATGAAAGACCTAAGTTTTAGAACATTCCAGATATAGCCAGCTATTATTTTAGCTGAATACACTGTAATGTTATTTAAGGTATGAGTTACAGTATCAATATCGGCTATATAATTAATGGATGATTGTTTCATACAAGAATATATTGGACAATCAAAAAGTATATGTTCAATTGTTTCTAACTCCTTATTGTTACAAATAGTACAGATTTCATTAATTGCATTAATGACCCATAATATTACCCGTAAGCACGCCAACGGTGAATATAAAATTCTTAATTGTATGTCAAAAAATGTGCAATAACTACGTCTTATAACCCACCAAATTTGATTTGCATATCTCAACTGGTTTCAAAGCAATAAATAAATTGTCAGTTTGTAAAAAAATATTGAACATCCCGTATCTCGGAAACGAAGCGTTTGCAGACATATGATTATTAAGCAAACTGTCATTATTTTCATGTGTAAAATTACCCCTTAAAGTTTGCCGCACTTATTTAAAAAAAACCCTGTACTGATGACGAACATGGCCAGTTGTTAAAGTACCTAACTTTTTTTAGTATCCAACATAAGTGAACGAATCAAAAGACAAAATGTTAAGAAAACCTGAAGCTATAGTTAGGTTTTAATTTCAGTATTTTATAAGTGCTAGAATAGTCCACAAGATGATGCGAACTTTGAGAAAAAAACACAGTTTGATTCATACACTCAGTATACAATGACAGTTTGACTGTCTAGCAACAATATTATTACAGCGATATTGTCAATGAATAAGGCTATAACGTGGTAAAAAAATCACTTAAAGCGAACAACAGGTTTAGGAATTTTCGAAACTTCAAAAATGAACAATTTTTTAGTGGATCGATTTTTTTGCCTCGCAGTGTACATTCATTTATGAGGCATCTTATTCAAATACAGTAGACTCCCTCTATAACGAGAATTGAAATGGCGGACTAATTACCTTTTTATAAGCCGATCGCGTTATATCAGACAACAATAATGTTGTTCATACATATAAACATGTAGTTTTCTAAAACAATAACTTCCTACAGTGAAGCCATTCCGAGCAATATAAGATGCTATTGTTTGAATGACGCTTTTGAAAAAGAATTGGTGGATAAACCTGACAAAGTTGACAGGCAGTGGAGTTATTACATCACTGTCCTCGATAAGCACACATATTTTAAGCATTTCTATATGCAGGCAGCTGGGGAATTCAAATTCAAATTCAAAATATCTTTTATTAAAAAAAATTGTAAACAACATACTTACAGCAAATTGTCACAATTGAATAATAAGTGTCTAATATACATACAAAATTACAATTACAAATACTATGAGTTAAAAGTTAAAATGTGTGATTTAAAAACTCATACACAGAATATGGTTCTAAATCCAATAAAATGCTTTTTATTTCAGTTCTAAATATATTAAAATTCTGTTGCAATTTAATTCTAACAGGCAATTTGTTAAAAAATTTTATACACGAATATGTAGGTCCTCTCTCTGTTGCGACTAGCCTATGTATAGGAAAATTGAGCCCTACATACCTAGTGGGTATGCTGTGTTTTGGCTCAGAATGTGTAAACCTATCCTATTCTTGAACAGGAACAGTAAACACTCATATATATAAAGCCCTGCCACAGTTAATAATCTTAACTCCTTAAATTTTCCCCTACAGGTCCTTCGAGCTTTTATCTTGAGCATTGTTCTTATTGCTCTCTTCTGAGCAATGAATACTCTATCAACATCAGTTCCTCCTCCCCAGAAAATAATACCATATCTGAGCACTGAGTAGATGTTTGCAAAATAAACTGTCTTAAGGTGTTGTAAATTCAAATACTTAGACATTACTCGTAATGAATTACATGCCATGTTGATTCTCTTGCGAACAACACACAGATGCTCTGACCAATTTAGATGTTGATCTATGTAAATACCCAAGAATTTTGTATTTGTTGATAATTCAACAGTTTGATCATCCAACTCAATCTCCTCTGGAATTATCTCATTATTTTGCTTTGTGTGAAAACAAACACAGTTAGTCTTCTCAGTATTTAAAACCAATTTATTTTTTAAGAACCAATTCTGAGCTGTTTTTAAGTGATCTGAAGAAATACTCAGAAGATCCTCAAACGTTGATGCTAATGTTAATAAGTTTGCATCATCTGCAAAATTTACAAGGTGAGACTCACTGCTCAGTATTTCGCTACCAAGATTGTTAATGTAGAAAACAAAAAGAAGTGGTCCCATGACACTGCCCTGAGCAATACCAAGTTGTAAATTCCCTTCTTCTGAAGAAAACTGTTGTCCTTCTCGAGTTATAATAACTTTTTGTCGTCTGTCAGTGAGGTAATCTCTTATCCAGTCCCGAGCAGGGCCACGAATTCCATATCTTTCTAGTTTGTTGATCAAAATATGATGATCTATGCTGTCAAATGCTTTTGATAAGTCCAGGAACATTCCCAAGGAAATCTCCCCGTTCTCCCATCCATTCAAAATCTTATCCACGAATTCGTATGTAGCTGTTTCAACAGACCTTCCCTTGAGATATCCATGTTGTGATTCAGCAATTAGGTGGTCATCATTGAAAAAGGCTATAAGTCTTGTGCACATTGCTATTTCGAAAATTTTTGAAAATGTCGGTAGTAAACTGATGGGTCTATAATTTTCCAATTTGGTTTTATCTCCCTTTTTATGTAAAGGTTTCACTACAGCTAACTTTAGTTAATTAGTTAGAATTTAATTATAGCCATCACTGCGTCAAAAACAGGTAAATAAACATGTTCTTCAATCTCATTTTCCCTCGTTATAGAGGTGTTATAGTTCAATAGGAATTTCATGCGACACCTAATAACCTCGTTTTAATGTTGTTCTGAAGTTATTTCCTTGTGGCATTTTTATAATGAACTATTTTAAATGGGAAATAAGCCACAATTTTACCAAAAAAATAAACCTCGTTTTAAGCAAAAACTCATGATACCTTTGTTCGTTCTAGAGAGAGTATACTTGTATTAGGGGCTGTTCAAGTATTACGTAACGCAGGTTGGGGGGGGGGGATCTTCAAAAATTGTGTTATGTAATACGTGAACACCCCATTAAGGTGCGTTACTTACAGGGAAGGGAGGTTCAAAAATCTTCAAAAACTGCGTTACGTAATACTTAAACGCTCCCTTACTTATTACTAATATTATCCCTAAAACTTACCTAATATCAAAAGTATCCACAATGGGCTGCCTAAAATATTCTTTAACGGCACAGTTTTGCAAAGCTGACAAATTAACACCATGAAAACAAGTTTGAAACCAAAAATTAGCTTTACTGTATTGTTCCATATAAAGGGCATCGTCTGTAAAAGGGACAATGTGCAAATCTCCCCTAGAAGGGTACATTTTACCCCCAGGAACTAACCACTTTTTGGCATTTAAATAAGATTCTAACATTCGTTCATTATAAAGCATGTATCCCATAGGTTCAGATATAATAACGTCCACCTTTTCAGGCAACTCGACTTCCTCTATTTTACCAGGTATAACTTTTATACAAGTATTGAAACTATTAGCTTCTACTAGTTTTTGTGCATAGTGAGCCATGGTGGAAGCCTCTACAGCATAAATACGTTTAGCCCCAGCCTGTGCTGCGAAAAAAGATAAAATACCTGAACCTGCACCTACGTCTAACACTACTTTATCTTTGAAATCGTCTAAGTTACATAATATTGCTCTTTGATAAGTGTACGTCCTAACAAAATCTTGAAGCATGTTCTGTTGTTGAGAAAGATATCCATAAAACTGGAAGTACTGTGCTGCAGAGGAGTCTTCGGTTCTCACAGAAAATATTGATGCATCTTTTCCGGATTTAATCTTTTTTATTGCTATAGTAAAGTGCCTAGCTTCTTCCCTATTGCTAAATTTGATTATTATAGTTTCGTTATCAATAGAAAATAAATAAGATGCTGTACCCACTTTGCAACAATCTGTTTCAGAGTCTACGGGGAATTCCAACAATTGAGTTGTTTCGTCGAGTTCTAAAATTTGAATACTAATACCTTGAGGATCATACTCCGCTCTCAGTTTCACCTTTCTATTATATTTTGGTGCTGTTTGGTTGTTATCATTTATAGAAAATACCTCAACAATCCACACTTTAAGCGCCATTTCAAATGTAACAGAGGTTAGCCGAATCAGATCACAGTAATTTTAACAGAGTTCTGAGTAGATATAATTAGGAAAATCGTCTGACACTATACAACCGCTGGAGTCACGTTTTTAACATAAAGTTTTGTAAAATTACATTAAGTCAAAAAATATAATTAACCCGAAAGAAGACATCGCTCATCGGTACAAGCACAAAAACATTTTTTTATTGTAAGTCATTGTTGCCAACACAATAGATGCTAAATTTAAATCAAGCACATGCTCACCAACACAAGAAGATGATGTCTCTAGGGTTTTTCACTTTTCATCCTGTGACAAGCATAGGACAAGCGCATGCGCAGCCGCCATGTTTTTCGTACAGTGAGAAGTTGGGCATCATTTTGTCAGAGATATTTTTCTTTCAATTCAAATTTTTCAAATTTCTTTTATTTTTGTAAACGATTTCCGGTGTGAGAATTAAAACATTAGTTAATTTTAGTATATTAAGTATGAAGAACCAATTGATACCATTATAAATTATAAAATTAAACATTTTCGTCATATTGACTAGTTTCATTCATTTTATCAAGATAGATACTTTGGTTGTTAGGTAGTAACTAGGGTGCATAACAACAATGGAGAATTGAGTTTTTATTTAGTTGTCAATAATTTTAAGTACAATTTTGATTATTATAAATTAAAATATGAGCGAAAGTGAATTTGAAGAAATTGAACGGGCTTGGAAAGAAGGCTGTTCCGCAATTACTCCCGAAAAATCCAAAATCCGTTATCAAAATACCTACCAAAGTTTTAAAAAATGGTGCGAAGGCAAGAATTTAAGAATCGAAGAAAAGACTCTATTGGCATATTTCGTTCAAAGACATATGCAGTTGAAAGCTCCTGGAAGCCTCTGGGCAGAATATTCAATGATTAAATCCACCGTTTTTCTTTATGATGGCATTGATATTTCCAAGTTTTCAACTTTCATCGCGTATTTGAAGAGAAAAATTAACAAATTGTACCATAAGTTTCAATATTAATAAATAATTCGTTAGTTTTCTTTATTCTTTCAAAAAATAAATTAAAATTAAGCGATTTTTTAACTCGATGGTAAGTGAATTACTTACCGTCGAGTTGGAGTGCTTACCGTCGAGTTGGATTACTTACCGTCGAGTTGCTAGTAAATGTCACCTACTGACGTAAAATCTGTCACGGTAAACAGTCAAAAATGATCAATCGTGCAAAAAAAATGTAATTTTCAGTAGTAATTGCACAAGAGCTCTGAAATTATTGAATTTTTCCCGAGTGACAAAATTATGTCAAAGTGTCACGAGAGCAAAAATTATATATTAATTTCAGAGATCGAGTGCAATTTGTTGCGATTATTTCATGAATAAAACTGTTCAAAACCAAAATTTTATTGTAATTTATTTATGTAAATACAAATTAGTACCATTAAACACACAGTTTTTATAAATATTTGACGATTGAAAGTCATCACTTTTATAATTTTTAAAACATTAATTGTCATTAATGTCACTGAATGTATTTTTTCGTAGCAACGAAGGGCATCTGACGTAATATACTTAACGACGGGATATTATCAAAAATTATCACCTTAATTTGCATTTCTGTAGCTTTCTATTGGTCAGAATCTCCTATGAATGAAATAATCATTAAAATACACCAATAATTGCGGCTAATGGCTGCCCCATAGAAACATAGATAATAACATAAATATACTTAAATATTTTTACTAATATATTAAATAATGCGTGTACTGAATAGGCGTAAAATTTCAGGCCAATGCTTTTTAAATGTATTCATTGTTTTCTAATTATACGAAAACTAAAAAAGTATTTTTGAAAAATTTAAATGCAGAATCATCAAAGATTACGTTATTGACGAGGGCCAAAAGTCCCTGAAAACTTACATAATGTATATTTATTTATTATATGGGTGGGGTAGGGGTGGCGAAGAAGGGAAAATTGAGATTTCAAATATCTCTTTTAAAAGAAACTTTCTGTTTATTCTAAATGAATTTTAGGTCCTCGGTAATAATGTAATATTTCATTCTTCGTTAAAATTTTTCAAAAGTTGGACAAAACGGGATACCATTCTTGTTTATTTTTATTACGGAAAAAATGTTAAAGAAATTAGCATATTATTATTTTTTTATAGGTATAACAATTATTGAAGCACACAAAAAAACATATTTTTAGCTATTTTTGATGACTGGAAAATAGTAAAAAAAATATTTATTAAAGTCCTGCACATCCCGTTTTAGCATACCCCGGTTGGATAAAACGGGATAGGTTCACAATATTTAATTTTTTGCATAAAATTATCTAAAAAGTATTTTTAAGTAGATATAAGACTGCAAAGCAGAATTTACCTTTGAAAAACAATATCTTCAGTAGTCAGAAACTTAAAATAGGCCTTTTTATGTTTTATTGCAAAATGGGAAATAAGTCCTTTTATTTAGGACTAGCAGGTACGTACCTATATCAGAAATGTCACATAAAAATATGTTGTTCTTTTCTGCAGTATGAGAACACGCCTTATCGCTATTTAAAAAATTAATAGGCCAACAAATAAATAGGTGGATAAAACGGGACATAAAAAACTGTATCCCATTTTATCCAACTTATAAGTGTCCCGTTTTGTCCAACTTAGACATTTTTCAAAACAAAAATGGCTCCCCTGCCTAAACGTGGAAGTAAAATTAGATATACTACACATGAGAATATTCGTTAATAGTGCTTAATTAAATATAATAGTTACCGGAATTATATGTTTAGAGTTTAGATATGTAGGTAATATAATATATGTAGAAAACAACGCACTTAAAAGTACAAAGTACCACAAAAATAGAGTCAAACAATTCTAAACACAACAACTTTTCATCAAATAATGGCATCGAGGTAAAACGAACTGAAAATGTTAAAATAACGACTGAGAACAAGTTTTCGTCGTTGTCCCATTGATAGCAGCACTAGTTGGGTCTCTAGGCTAGGTATACCGTTTTATCCAACTCTCCCTATTAGTTTTTTCAGGATTCGAAAAAAAATGAATGCATTTAAAAAGCATTGACTTGAAATTTTACCTCTACCGAAAGTATACATTTCCTGACCTGATTGTAGGGAGCAAAGTCGTACTTTTCCTTCCTAGGGAGACAAAGTAGTAAAAATGACGTCACAGTAGGTATGTCATTGGTGAAATAACTTATTGACGCCCTATACAATATTATATTTTCTATTACTATACATTTTAACGTTTACTTATAGAACACCCTGTATTTTGCAGAATGGTAAAAAACAGTAAATTGTTATTTTTATTTAACAATTTTTAGATTAATAATTTGACTTATATTTGACAGTTGACAGTTATACTGTACCTACTTGTTAGTTTTAGTTCTCTAATAAATTTTTTAGTTAGTTACATAAATAAATTATTTAAAAATGAAAAAATGACTTGTTACTTTAAGGCCACGTCTCACCATCAAATAATTTGATCAAACAGTTTGAGCAAACTACGTCAAAGTGACGTCACAATTGCAGTTTTTTTGAAATTCTAAAATTCTGTGCTCTCACTATCAGTCTAGTTTGATCAAATTTTTTGTTGTCTAACTTGTTTGTATATATATATATATATATATATATATATATATATATATATATATATATATATATATATAAAGGGTTGTCTACAGCTAATGCCGTTTCCCTTCCGTCAGCCAGGACTTCCATTTTTTTCGATCTTCCCAGTCTCCTTCTTCCAATCCTTTTTTAGACATGGCTTCGTCGACTTCATTTTTCCAAGATCTTCTAGGTCGTCCTCTTCTTCTCGTTCCTCTTGGGCTCCATTCTGCAACCTTGTTTATCCAAGTGTTTCCTGCTCTGCGTAAGTGGCCGTACCATTTCAGTCTTCTCTCGTCTATATATTGCAGGGCATCTTTTTCCACTTGCATTCTTCTCCTTATCTCCTCATTTGTTATTCTGTCTCTTCTGGTGAGACCACAGCATCTTCTCCAGTATTCCATTTCGGTTGCCAGAATGCTTTTTTGGGTTTTTTTGTTTATGACCCAAATTTCTGCGGCATATGTCATGATGCTTCTTACTATTGTCTGGTATATCATTCTTTTTGTTTTTCCCTTGATGTTTTTATTCCAGATTACATTATGGAGTTGTCTGATGCAAGATCTTGTTTGTCCCAATCTACTTTTTATTTCTGCTTCTGTTGTTCCGCTTTTCGACATTATAAAGCCCAAATATTTAAAATTCTTCGTTCCTTTTATTTCAACTTGTTCTTCTACTTCTAAGTTTTTTACGTCTTCTTCCGATATTACTAAGTATTCCGTTTTCTTCATATTTATTTCCAGGCCCACCTTTTTGTATTCCTCTTTTAGTTTTCTTACCATGTAACTGATATCCTCTTCATCTTGAGCCATCACCACCTGATCGTCTGCAAAACACAATGTGTAGAGATAATCGTCCCTTATCGGTATTCCCATACCCCTACACTTTGTCTTCCAAGTTGTTAGTGCGTGTTCTAAAAATATTTTAAATAGAGTCGGTGACGTTGGGCATCCCTGTAGTAATCCTTTTGTTGTTTTGAAGTTAGCAACTACCTTGTTTGTACCTAACTTGTTTGTACTTTATTTAAAATTAAAATTTTTCATTATTATCCACAATGAACACTCAGGATGTGACGTCACTAACTGTCACTTTCAGTTTGCTCAAACCAGTTTGATCAAATTATTTGATGGTGGGACGCGGCCTTTAGGGAGGTGGAAAAATCATATAGGGTTGCGACAAACTACAAAGTCTGGCAACACGGTAATTTCTCGGAAACCGCTAGAACGATTTTTATAGATTTTGGTGAGTAAGGGTCTTCTAATGCGTCCGATATTATAGTGGTAATTACATTGCTGTCAAATCTTCCGTTTTTCTGGAAGTCCAATGAACTTTCTTATTTCAAATGGAACACCCTGTATATTTTTTACGTTTTGAGGTCCTTAAGAAATACTGATTATTTTCCATGTTATATTCCTACACCTAAATGCCATAATTTTGGAGATATTGCTACAAGTATTAAAAAAAATAAACAAATTATAAAAATCAATTTTTTCGACCAGGGTAGACATTATTTTAGGTTCCTTGGATCATTGGGAACAAAAAAGGTATTTTGTAATTTTCTTCTAAAGTTATAAACAATTTAAAACTGAAAAAAAAATCGAAAAATAACGATTTTCTAGGTTCAAAGACACAAGTAAAAAATATTATTTTGGGACTATGAAGTACCTAAATTCAAGTTCAAACCTTATTTCATCAGTTATATCGATAAGTAATTTGGCCTTATTTAATTTTAAAACATTGTTTTTTAGTTGTTAATGCAGCCCGATCGCCCGTCCTCTCATATGCGCTACATTAGTAATACCAAAAAAAGTATATCAAAAATATATATTTTAGAATAAACCGTGCCAAAAATTATTATAGGGACCTGATAGAACAAGGTTTCAGCTTGAATTTAGGTGCTTGATAGTTCCAAAAATAATATTTTTACTTGTGTTTTTGAACCTAGAAAACCTTCATTTTTCGATTTTTTTCAGTTTATAAATTTATAAGTTAAATTGTTTATAACTCGGAAACGATTAACTTTAGACGAAAATTACAAAAGACATTTTTTGTTCCCAATGATCCAAAGAACCTAAAATAATGTCTACCCGGTCCAAAAAAATTCATTTTTATAATTTTTTGTTCAAGCATTTTTTTGCAATAAATGTAGCAATAACTCCGAAATTATGGCATTTAGGTATAGGGCTTTTCATTCACAGTCATTTGTTTCGAGCCTCTGTCATATGTTTTATAATCCGTGTATATCAATATTATACACGGATTATACGACATTTGACAGAAGCTCGAAACAAATGACAATCCATGAAAAGCCCTATAGGGAATATACCGTGAAAAATAATCAGCATTTCTTAAGGACCTCAAAACGCAAAAAATATACAGGATGTTCCATTTGAAATAAGAAAGTTCATTAGATTTCCAGAAAAACGGAAGATCTGACAACAATGTAATTACTACTATAATATCGGCCGCATTAAAAGACCCTTACCCACCAAAATCTATAAAAATCGTTCGAGCGGTTTCCGAGAAATTACCGTGTTGCCAGACTTTTTCGCAACCCTGTATGTATAACATGGGAGTAAAGTGCCTTTTCCTCCCTTGAATGATTGCTGCCCGCATTTTATTTTCGCATTTTTTTCCAGTAACTATACTTTCTTTAATATTTTTTATCTTAATTATGTGTTCAGGTTCTTTATCATTATATTGGTATTACTACCCCAACTGCCCTAATAATATGTTTGTTTATAACAAACAGTACGAAAAAATGGATGAAAAAATTTGTGATGAAAAAGGCCTATTGCGTAGGTATAAAGTAAATTCAAATGATAGGAAAAAAATTTATTTTTTGGCTACATTATACATATTATGTATTTACCTTTGGTTTATTTACTTTTTATAAGCCCTTGGTCTATATAATATCTACATACATTATATTTTTTGTAAAATTGCTAAATTGTTTAAAGTTAAATTTATTTAGCTTTCCTGTTCTTTCATATGAAATATGATATAGGTACAAAATGTACCTAATCTTATTTTAAAATTAATATCAACCTGAATATGTAGAAGTCGAAACTAAATACTTATGCGATAAAAATATATTTTTGTGCCACGTTAGTTTTGTAACATAAAGACAAATTCGTGATTTTTTCACATGAGTCATGAGTATAATATGATTAGGAAGCATGTAGGTGTCATGTTTAAAAATCATTAAAGAGACAAAACAAAAGAATGAACAAAATGTTAATGGCATTTAAAAATCATCTGAATCATAATCCCTAAAATAGGTAAATAAAGTGTTTTTTTAATCATATAAATGTTTTTTTATGTACCTAAATAGATCTTTTACTTGTACTACTTTTTAAAAAGTACAGATTGAAACGTTAATGATATCTATATATCTACAGGGTATGTCAAAAGTAGCGGCACGGTCGAATATTTCGCGGAACGAACATTGGATCGAAAAACTGAAAAACCCGTGTTCAATATTTTTTAAAATCTATTGAATGATACCAATCGCGGCTCCCCACTCCAACCCCTGAAGGTGGGGTGGATATTGAAGATCTTAAATAATAATATGAACCTCCATTTTTTGTTATAAATTTGGATTCCTCGTACAATGATAAATAACTTTTATTGAGACATTTTTTCGAATTATTGGCAAATGGCGCTATAATAGTCCAGGGCGCATCTGTTTTGAGATGGACGTTGAGAGGTGACTCATATCTTTTTGCAGAAATTGCTTTGGAATTAACTCATATAATAATAATTGAGTTATGCTCGCACTCAAAAAAGTCTGGAATATTGTTTAAATAATCAAAATGTCAAAAAATTAAGGAAAAATTCAATTTTTTTTCTTCGTTTTTTGATTATAACTTTAAAAGTATTCACTTTCGAGAAAAGTTGTACTGAGATAAAAGTTGCGTAATTAAATTTCCTACAATATAGGATTGGTTAAAAATTTTAAACATTATCACCCTTGTTGTAAATTAGCAATAGTTTCGAAAAAAACATAAAAAACAAGTAGGGTAAGGTGGGGCACATTGAAACAAAAAATACTATTTTTAGACTAAAACATTATGTATTACAATTTATAATATCTTTTTAGTAGGATTGTGTATTTGCATGTATTGGACATATATTACTGGTTTGAAATCAGGAAAAAAGTAAAAACCTGATTTTTGATACTTATTTGTAAAAATCGTGTTTTTTGTTTCACTGTGCCCCAGTCGTGGGGTAGTATGAAACAAAGCAATGGGCACAGTGAAACATTAGAAATTTTCTAATAATAAAGTAAAATGAGCTTTAAAACACAAATTTTTATTAAGAAATAATATGATTACAAATAAAGCTATATCCACCTATATATTAACGTACTTCTAAATTTGAGAATGACATTTCAAAAATTAGATAACTTTGTGTTCTTTTGGATCCTTGTTTCTTTTCTGGATTAGGTAATATTAATTTAACATCCTTAATATTAACGAATGCAATGTCTTCAACTAGGGGATAGGAAAAAGCTCGAGCCACTTTAGCACTTTTTCTTAAAAATGAAATTTCTACTTCATCTTCGTCATTTTTTTCTTTAGTCACTCGGCCAGCATAATAAAACTTTTTCTTATCTGTAAATTCAACCAATACAAATTCATTTACTCTTAGAAACTCTACTGGAGTAAAAGATAATTCTACGGCATTTTCCTGTTCTATATCATCAGGGTCAAATAACCCTCCAATTGAGGAAGTAGCTGACCAATCATCAAGTGGATCGTCTTTATCACTGGACTCTTGGACAAATATTTTTTTTGTTGCTTCTTTTCTTTTAGAAATGCTAATTTTAGAATTTTTGGCAGCAGCTTCCGATGCTGCGTTCTCAATTAGATTTTTTTCAGATTCTCAATTAGATTTCCAATCGCCTTTCTAGGCTTTGAATTCCGCAAGACTTCTAAAAGTTTTATTATCAATTGTTTTCATTTCACTTGTGTTTTGCAAAACATGTTGGGATTTATGCAGTGAAGGCTCTTCATTTGATTGTGATGATGGACCAGCGAGTAGTGGGGGATCGATAAGATCAATTTCGGTTGAATGTTCAGGATTTGGTCTGTCAGTTACAAAACTAGACATATAGTCGGCTTCAGTAAATAAATCGCGGTTATAAGCAAAAATTCCAGTTTTCCTAAATCCATTGACAATTGTTGTTGGTATCATAGTTTTTTGATGTGCTTCATTTACACAACCAGCAATGTTATATATTGAGAAAACCTTTCCTGGATTTTGTTTTTGCCAAGAATCTACAGCAGCAGCATAATATGTTTTGAATGGAGCATAACATGAAACATCCAGTGGTTGTAACTTTCCACTGCAATGGGGTGGAAGTGTGACTATTGTTACACCATTTTCTTTAGCTAGATTTATGACTTCAATGCATATATGGCTGTGATGGTTATCCATTATTAGTAACGTTGGGTTTTCTTTTGAAGACAATGTATGTTTAATAAAATGCTTAATGACTTGAGGGAAAATATCCGCAGTCATCCACCCACTTTTAGTCGCCAATCCTTAAGATCCTGGGGGGCCGTTTATTAACATATGGTCTTTGAATTTTACACGGGGAAAAACGAGAGCCGGCGGTTGTCACCAGTGTACCTTTTTCTCCAGCCGCTATAGTGGATACCCCCCTAGATCCCTTTTCTGCGATTACTTTGACAGATTTATTTATTACTGTAGAGGTGGCAGTTTCATCTAAATTCCATATCCTTGAACCATCTGCAAAACTTGTTGAACGTTGTAAGGCTTCTTTTAAGATTATCGTAGCCGATAAAATGATGTGCAGCGAGAAAGAGAACACTTCTCAGGTTGTCTTTTGGACAATGTTGTATTTCTTTTTAAAAAACCTCTTAGCCAGTCCAAACCAGCAGCTGAGTTAACATGCCAGCTTGGAGGTACATTTATCTCATTTATCATAGCCATTTCATTTGCCAGCTCACGTGTATCACGTGTTGATTTTCCGTAGCACATTTTGGAACAGATCAATAAATACTCTGATAAAAGTTTTTCTAGTTCGGCAGTGAATATTAAACGGGAATTATACTTATGAGTAAAACGAATTTTCATATTAGATCCTTCATCGTTGGCAGCTTTTTGCTTTTTTACATACCTGTAAAAGAAAAACATATTAAAGGTAATTATACATAGGTACATACATACGTAATCTTTATTTCTGTTACCGGCTGACGCCAGTGTCGAAAAACAAATTTTACATTTCTGAAATAAATATAAACTCCTATATCTACATACGGCATAATTAAAATCTAAAAATAAATTATAACTCTTTTATCGTCTTTTAGTGAGACTGCAGTATAAGTTCTTCTCCATTCCCTTCTATTGTTTGTCAAAGTTTTTGCTTGCCTGAAATCTATATTTCTTTTGATTAACGCCTTTTCTCTAGTGTTGTTCGATGTTGGCTGAGGTCTGCCGGTTTTTCTTTTGCCTTGCGCCTTACACTCCCAGACTAAAGGTAATTATATCAATTTATAATATAAATTATTACTCACCTAAATAATGTAACAAAACTAACATTACATTCGTCTGCTGCTCTTCTTAAGCTAATTTTATTTTCGAGAATAAGTTTAACAGCTCTCTCCATTTGTTCGTCGGAGAACTGTCCAATATTGTTTTTTCTTACACGGTTTCTCATCTTTTCTCTATAAAACAAAATAAGTTGCTTTATATAAATATTAATCATATTACTATTGAATTATTTATGTGTTTTGGGGCACAGTGAAACATGTTTCAGTGTGCCCCATAAAATTTGTTTCACTCAACCCCAAGACAAACGCACGTGTTAACATGCATCTCATTCGACAACCATCAGACTTAATAACAAGAATAATATGGCAATTCATGCCTTATACCTATTCGTTTTATATACCCAAGAAAGAAATTTGAGTTTAAAAAAAACAAAAAAGTTGCAAATAATAAATTATTCGTTATAATATTTACTTTACTCACCCAAAATCCAACACCATCAACTTTCAATCACTAAACAACTGAACTAAGCAAATATTTTAACATCTGGCTGACCTTGTACACAGATCGGTGTTGCCACACGAAGTTGTTTGCATTTTTAAGAATTAACTCCCGCGAAATTTGAAACGTTTCAGTGTGCCCCTTGTTTCATTGTACCCCACCTTACCCTATTTGCATTTTACGTTTTTGGACCATTTATGCTACAGTTATGATCTTCATATTTTACCCAGAAAAACTTTATGATATAGTAAAACAATACTGTAAATTTCATTAAGATCGGTTTAATAGATTTTGCAAATTAAATTTTGCAATTAAGCGTTCGCAAAAAAATTCATTTTTTCAAAATGTTGCAGGACTGAAAATAAAGTAGATAGCAAGTTGAAATTTTTTTTACATAATATAGAAGAATACTGTACCTTTCATCTGTAATATGTAAAATTAAAATGGGTTAACTACCACGGCGTCAGGAATTTTTTTAAATAAACATTAATTTTTGGTGCTACATGCAGGACAGCGGTGTTGGATTCACAAAAGTCGATTTCCACCAAAATGTCTTCCAATCTTTATCTAATATATTATTTTCTTACTCTTTATTTTGTTGTATTTTAAATAATTCCACAAAAATCAAACTAATTTGATTATTGTTTGTGAAATATTTTTTAAACAATTGCATATGTTTAAAAATAATAAACTTTTATTCTCTAAGTTAAAATAAAAGAACAAAGAAAGTTTTTACTAAAAAAAGTGTTATTTTAAAGGACAGAGTATGTGTTTTTATTTTGCAATAAACAAATTTATTTATTTATATCGAAATGTACTAAAAATTAAAATTTATCAATCATTATCAAAGGTCATTGGAATGTCCAATCAGAGCGAACGTATCCGCTGTCCTGCGCGTAGCACCAAAAATTAATGTTTATTTAAAAAAATTCCTGACGCCGTGGTAGTCAACCGATTTTAATTTTGCAAATTACAAATGAGAGGTAAGGTATTCTTCTATATGTAAAAAAATTCAACTTGCTGTCTACTTTATCTTCAGTCCTGCAACTTTTTGAAAAAATTAATTTTTTTCCGAAAACTGGATTGCAAAATTTATTTTGCAAAATCTATTAAACCGATCTTAATGAAATTTACAGTATTGTTTTATTGTATCATAAAGTTTTTCTGGGTGAAATATGAAGGTCCGAAGTGTAGCATAAACGGTTGAAAAAGGTAAAATGCGATTACTTGTTTTTTCATGGTTTTTTCGCAATTATTGCTATTTTGCAACAAGGGTGACAACTTTTAAAAATTTTAGCTAAATATGTTGTAGGATATTGATTTAATTAGGCAACTTTTATGTCAGTGCAATTTTTCTCGGAAATTAATAGTTTTTTAAAGTTATAATCAAAAAACGAAGAAAAAATCGAATTTTTCCTTCATTTTTTGACATTTTGATTATCTAAACAATGTTCCGGACCTTTTTGAGTGGGAGGATAACTCAAATATTATTATATGAGTTATTCTCAAGCAATTTCTGCAAAAAAAAATATAAGTCGCCTGTCAACATCCAAATGTACTAATATTTTTACAGATGCTCACTGGTCTATAATAGGAAAAAAGGATTTATCCTTATCCCCTATAGCCCAGGGCTCATCTGTTTTGAGATGGACGTTGAGAGGTGACTCAAATTTTTTTGCAGAAATTGCTTAAAAATAACTCAAATAATAATATTTGAGTTATCCTCCTACTCAAAATGGTCCGGAACATTGTTTAAATAATCAAAATGTCAAAATATGAAGGAAAAATTCGATTTTTTATTGGTTTTTTGAATATAACTTTAAAACTGTTCATTTCTGAGAAAAGTTGTACTGACATAAAAGTTGCGTAATTAAATTTCCTATAATATAGAATTGGTTAAAAATTTAAAAAATAGTCACCCTTGTTGCAAAATAGCAATACTTGCGAAAAACCCATACAAAAACAAGTATTCGCATTTTACGTTTTTTAACCATTTATGCTACACTTAGGACCTTCATATTTTACCCAGAAAAACTTTATGATATAGTAAAACAACACTGTAAATTTCATTAAGATCGGTTTAATAGATTTTGCAAAATAAATTTTGCAATCCAGCTTTCGCAAAAAAAATTATTTTTTAAAAATGTTGCAGGACTGAAAATAAAGCAGACAGTAAGTTGATTTTTTTTTGCTTATAGAAGTGTACTGTATATACCTTTCATTTGCAATTTGCAAAATTAAAATCGAATAATTATCACGGCGCCAGGAAATTTTTTAAATAAACATTAATTTTTGGTGCTACGCACAGGACAGCGGTGTTCGATTCACACAAGTTGATTTCCACCAAAATTTCTTCTAATCTTTATCTAATATATTATTTTCTTACTCTATATTTTGTTTTATTTTAATATTTTAATTCCACAAAACTCAAACTAATTCTATTATTGTTTGTGAAATATTGTTTAAACAATTGCATATGTTTAAAAATAATAAACTTTTATTCTCTAAGTTAAAATATATGAACAAAGAAAGTTTTTGCAAAAAAAGTGTTATTTCAAAGGATAGAGTATGTGTTTTTATTTTGCAATAAACAAATTTATTTATTTATATCGAAATGTAATAAAAATTCAAATGTATCAATCATTATCAAAGGTCATTGAAATGCCCAATCGGAGCAAACTATCCGCTGTCCTGCGCGTAGCACCAATAATTAATGTTTATTTAAAAAAATTCCTGACGCCGTGGCAGTTAATCGATTTTAATTTTGCAGATTGCAAATGAAAGGTACAGTACACTTCTATACGAAAAAAAAAATTTCAACTTGCTATCTGCTTTATTTTCAGTCCTGTAACAATTAAAAAAAACGAATTTTTTTTGCGAAAGCTGGATTGCAAAATTTATTTTGCAAAATCTATTGAACTGATCCTAATGAAATTTACAGTATTGTTTTACTGTATCATAAAGTTTTTCTGGGTGAAATATGAAGGTACTAGGTGTAGCATAAATGGTTAAAAAACGTAAAATGCGAATACTTGTTTTTGTATAGTTTTTTCGCAATTATTGCTTTTTTGCAACAAGGGTGAATATTTTTTAAATTTTTAACCAATTTTATATTGTAGGAAATTTAATTATGCAACTTTTATGTCAGTACAACTTTTCTTGAAAATGAACACTTTTAAAGTTATAATCAAAAAACGAAGAAAAAAATCGAATTTTTCCTTCATTTTTTGACATTTTGATTATTTAAACAATGTTCCGGACCTTTTTGAGAGGGAGGATAACTCAAATATTATTATTTGAGTTATTTTCAAGCAACTTCTGCAAAAAAAATTGAGTCACCTCTCAACGTCCAAATGTACTAATATTTTTACAGATCCGCCCTGGTCTACTAGGAGAATTATGGAAACGGTCTAATATCTCGAGATATACTTCTAAATGAAAAAAATGGAAAACACGTGTTCAAAATATTTCAAAAGTCTATTAAATGACATCAAACATAACCCCCCACCTTATCCCCTGGGGTTGGGCTGGGGAGAATTTAGAAATCTTTAATATAAACCCCCATTTTTTATTGCGGATTGATTCTACGTGAAAAAATTAACAAGCTTTATCTGAACTTTTTATTCAAATCGTGATAGATGGCGCTGTGATCACAGAGAAACCTACAGATCTGAAGTCTGCAAAATCAATTTTTATGGTAGTGAATTTAGTTTTTTAAGAATGTTTTGTAGAATCATAATCTAAAATAAAAAATGGGGGTTCCTATTAAAGAATTCAAAGTTCCCCACCTCACCCCCAGGAGGTAGGGTGGGGGGGGGGGTCATGTTTGGTGTTATTCGATATACTTTTTAAAAATATTGAACACATATTTTTCAAAGTAAGTTATCAATCGAAGTAGCACAGAAAACGACAATAAATATTATCTCCATACCACCAGATTGACAACAGGTGGAATATTTGCTTTGGTTACAAACTCCCGAGATATTCAAAAATTATAAATGATACAGGATGCCGAGGAAATTAAGATGAGAGAATTTTAAAATAATTCCAACCCATCTGATCAGCGGGGTAAAAGTTCCAACAAGAAAGATTCTTTAGTACAGTAAAATCTCCGTTAACCGAAACCGTTTTAACCGAAACATCGTTTAACCGAAATGGCTGACAGTTTCAATAATTTCGTCAATAAATAGTGAATTAAAAAAACAATAAAATTAAGGAAAATGAACATGTTTAAAATGTTTTTTTAAGAAATCTACTACTTTCTTTTGTGTTATGCTTTGACAACGATGTTTTGCTGCTATATATCTCGAATAATATGTAACAATTTGATATAAGTAGGGGTAGGGGGGTATGATGGGGTAGCTAAGGAAAATATCAAAAATACAACATAATTACTACGTTTATTACTATTACTAATTGATGGCACGTTACGTCATTAATCTAACTATGATTTGGTACAATCTTTGGAAAATCAACCTATCACATTTTTCAACAATTAGCCATTAGTAAGAACATTATGAAAAACCATCTTGCCCCATACTATGGGGTATGATGGGGTAATGGAATTGGGGCATGATGGTAATGCTAATTAATTCTCACAAAACAAACAAAAATGTGTATTTGCTCCAGATCTTCATTGTCCACCCTAGCACAAGCATTGTGAGCTCAACATCCACAGATCTGGCAGCCAACCCAGGGTTCTGACGATGTCACTTTATCTATGGCGGTTTTCATAGCATCTCTCGACCACTCTCCTCTTTTTGTTTTTTTCTTGTAAGTACGTACCATGGTATTATTTAAAATAATAATCCATTGTTATTTATTAAGAAATTTAAATTAACCCAGACTTACCACCAATGTCCCATCATACCCCGAACCCAATACCCCATCTTGCCTCAAAAGGTAACTTTGAACAAAAAAAAAATTTACTAATTAAATGTTTAACGTATTCACATAAACAATATGCCATTATCAAAATAAGAATACTAGTAAACAACGATAAAAAAGACATTAATGAGGTGATCATAATTACCTTAAAATAACGATGGTTGTCCTTGCACAAAATTAGATAAACGGATCGCTAAAACAGTTTTCCGTTTGTAAACAAAAAACGCGTGCACTCTCATTCACCGTTTCTCTTGCAGGGACCGTTAGTCGAATGACTCTTCCTATTGAGTTACTGCATGCTATTCACCAACGTGTAGTTTCTTGTTTGTGTGCGGTACCCCGTCTTACCTCGAGACCCCGTCATGCCCCCCATTCCCTATACGAAAAACACTGTTATTTTTAACCGAAATTCTTGTTATCCGAAACGGCCTCCCCCCAATTATTTCGGTTAACGGAGGTTTTACTGTACTCAAAAAAAGAGTAAATGAATTAAAATGTATAAACATTTTCAATTTCTTTGCAACACGAAAATGCAGCAGCTGCTTAATATTCTGGTTAAATCGGAGAGTACAGGAAGAGTCTATACCGGTTTCGGAGGTTTTTTCCTTCCCATCAGTAGTCCCATATCCTCTTCTCTCCGATTTCCCCAGGTATCATACTTTGGGCCCTTCCGAATTGCCAAGAACGAAATGCCTCGGATGAACTAGAGCCATCTACCGAAAAACAAAATAAGTTATCAATCGAAGTAGCACAGAAAACGACAATAAATATCGTTCCCATACAACCAGATTGACAACAGGTGGAATACTTTCTTTGGTTACAACCTCCTGAGATTTTCAAAATTTATAAATCGAACAGGATGCCGAGGAAATTAAGATGAGAGAATTTTAAATAATTCACAACTCATCTGCTCAGCGTGGTAAAACTTCCAACAAGAAAGATTCCTTAGTACTCAACAAAAGAGTAAATGAATGAAAATGTATAAACATTTTCAATTTCTTTGCAACACGAAAATGCAGCAGCTGCTTAATATTCTGGTTAAATCGGAGAGTACAGGAAGAGTCTATACCGGTTTCGGAGGTTTTTTCCTTCCCATCAGTAGTCCCATATCCTCTTCTCTCCGATTTCCCCAGGTATCATACTTTGGGCCCTTCCGAATTGCCAAGAACGAAATGCCTCGGATGAACTAGAGCCATCTACCGAAAAACAAAATAAGTTATCAATCGAAGTAGCACAGAAAACGACAATAAATATCGTTCCCATACAACCAGATTGACAACAGGTGGAATACTTTCTTTGGTTACAACCTCCTGAGATTTTCAAAATTTATAAATCGAACAGGATGCCGAGGAAATTAAGATGAGAGAATTTTAAATAATTCACAACCCATCTGCTCAGCGTGGTAAAAGTTCCAACAAGAAAGATTCCTTGGTACTCAACAAAAGAGTAAATGAATGAAAATGTATAAACATTTTCAATTTCTTTGCGACACGAAAATGCAGCAGCTGCATAATACTCTGGTTAAATCGGAGAGTGCAGAAAGAGTCTATACCGGTTTCGGAGGTTTTTTTTCCTCCTCATCAGTAGTCCCATATCGGAGAGTGCAGGAAGAGTCTATACCGGTTTCGGAGGTTTTTTCCTCCTCATCAGTAGTCCTCTCACCAGAGAAGAGGATATGGGACTACTGATGAGGAGGAAAAAACCTCCGAAACCGGTATAGACTCTTCCTGCACTCTCCCATTTAACCAGAGTATTATGCAGCTGCTGTATTTTCGTGTTGCAAATAAATTGAAAATGTTTATACATATTTTTCATTTTTTCATTTACAAGTGTATTTCTCGAGATATTAGACCGTTTCCATAATAATTATCCTGGGATATCAGGATCTATCTATTTATCTATAGGCCAAAATCTATTCATGTGCTGAATGTACAGGCCTCTCTTATTTGTCTCCATTTGTCTCGGTCTTCTGTTTGACTTTTCCACATTGGACCTGTGCTTTGCTCAATGTCATCTTTCCATCTCATTTGCGGTCAACCTCTTGACATTTTAGCAGTACCTATATATTATGGTATCAAGCGGCCAATTTCTTTATTCCATCGTCCATCCTGATATCTTTCGTTGTGCCCAGCCCATTTCCATTTTAATTTCAACGCATGTTCGACAGCGTCTGTTATTCCGGTTTTGTCTCTTATCCATCGTTCCTCTTTTTATCTCCCAGCGATATTCCCAACATCTTTTTTTGCATAGCTCTTTGAGTTTTGAGAGAACTCAAAGAAAACTCAAAGGGTATGAGGATAAATCGTTTTTTCAGTATGAGAATAAATCGTAAAACTCCAAT
The DNA here is from genome assembly GCF_917563875.1 of Diabrotica virgifera virgifera. Lineage (NCBI taxonomy): Eukaryota > Metazoa > Arthropoda > Insecta > Coleoptera > Chrysomelidae > Diabrotica > Diabrotica virgifera. Next base: position 18,167,963 of record NC_065447.1, on the reverse strand, counting down.
TTTTGCAAAATTAGGCATTTTAAATAGGTCAAACGCCTTGCGTGTATTGATAATATAAATATAAAAGGAACTACAGAAAGGTGAAGACCAATTTTAAATTAGGAAAGTAGTTAGGGGGTTGTTTTCACTGATTTCTTCGTAGAGAAAAGCAGGTACCGACATTTTTTTGATTATTATAAGTCACTTAATTTTCATGCTAGAAACTTTTTATTATTTATTTTTGAAAGGTCTAATTGTATAATTGAAAAAAGATTAGTTAAGTTTTCCTCTAAAAATGCAAATTTTTACCTTTATTTGGCTTTGAATATTTCAAATTATGCATTTGACGAAAAAAGCTAACCTTTAACATGCCGTATCTCGGTTTGTATTGGTCTTAAAGATATTATTGGAAAAGAATTTGGTTTGTGTTACTAAAAGATACAATTTTGATATCTACAGTTTTTTTATTAAATGCATATTTTTCGAGGTATTCTCAAAAAACCCTCTAAAAAAGTCGATTTTTTCGTCGCAAAACTGTTATTTTCAAGCGCGAATAACTCTAAAAATATTAGTTTTACGAAGAAAATGTAAAAAAACATTTTTTTCTTAGAATCACTTTTTCCATCGAATTACATGGTTAAAATGTAATAAAAAATTCCCACCTCCGAGATGGGGTGGCAACCACCCCCAAGGTTTTAGGATTAAACAATACAATAAAACACAATAAAATGATCCTTGGATTATTCCCTATTTTCTGTGAAAATTTCAAGTAAATCCATGCTGGAAGAAAAAATTGCGAGCCAAAATGCTTCATTTCCTCAATCGACTATTAGAGCCGACCCTGTCCCGTAATACAGCTGACCGACTATAATAACTTTTATTTATATTTAATTTAGAATGTGTTTACTGATTTTCAGCCTTAGTAAATGGATTTAATTACCTTCGTAGGAAAGCAACTTTGATACCCTCTCAGTAACCCCTGTTCTACGTTTCGCTTGACCGACCGCAGTATGTTTCTCTACACACTCACAGTAATCAACTGTGAAAATCTAGCTTTAGTAAATTCAAAGAGATTTTTCAGCGCTGCCTCTTCGTCTATAATGAATCCAAATCTATAATAAAAATGGGGGTCCCTATTTAAGATTTTAAAGTTGCCCCCCAACAACCTCCAGAAGGTGGAGTGGGGAATCGTGCATGGTGTCATTCGATAGATTTTTGAAATATTTATATTGAACACATATTTTTCAGTTTTTCGATCCGATGTTCGTGTCGCGAAATATTCAACTGTCCCGCTACTTTTGACACACCCTATATAATGCAAGATTAAATTTCGCGCCAGAATTCAAACGATTATATTCACCCCTCGACTTTGCGACCGTGTAGGAAAACGCTCCCTCCCTCCTCGCCTACAGGGAACAATTCAATATTAGGGTGATGTAAATTGCAAAAGGGTAAAGGGTGGTGAATTTTTATATCAAGGGTCGATCAAAATATAAAAAATTAAAATTATATTTTATGTAAAACCAAATAAATAACATGGTAAGTTAGTAAAAATCATCTTGCATTATTGGCCTTGCTTATGCATGTATACAAGTAATTTTTTGCTGATTGGTTTTCCTATTTATTAAATATTGTTTAGTTTTATGTTTGGTATGGCAGATTAGAGAAACCAATGTATTTTTGATAGACTGACTAGTTTTACTAAGGATTTAATTTAATTAATTATCATCTCATATTTTTTAAGAAAGAAGTCAATGGCTTCTTTATTTATCTACCGGTTAAGTAAGTTAATCGATGGTTTTCATTTATAATTAAACAATGAATACATTGAAATTTGGAACTATTGAAAGTTGAGCTAATTCTGTAATCTCTTTATAGAGGCCCAATTTCTAAACTACCTCTATAATTATAATATCCTGTAGGTATATATAGATCTTACATTATCCCTCAAAATCAGGAAGTGTATGATGAGTTTAAGATTGTTTAAACAAAAGATTTTTGGGGCATAAACTAATTTTGGATTATATTTAGTTTCCTATTTGTGCAAGTATATCTTTTGAGTGGGTAAATTTTGTCGTTGGAAGATAGTAGAGACTTTATACGAGTTATAATAAAAGTGGTTATATAGAAGCTTTATAGAAACTAACATCTACACTTTATTTGCTATTGAGAGACAGTTATAATCTCCAAATGTTTGCAAAACGGTTACAAGTGGACAAGATACATTATAATAATAACTTTTTATAAACATTTACGTAAAAAAAAAACAATCATTTTCATCCAGGGCCGCCGAGAGGGATGAGCGGGCCCTGGTAAGAAGTGAAAAGCGGGCCCCCGTCAAACAGTGAATAGCGAAAAAAATTGTTAATATTTATAGAAATAAAATTATCAATAATAAATATTAAGAAACGTTTCAAATATAACTTTTATTTAATTTTGATTATAGTTTTAAAATATGTAGTGAAAATCGGTATGAAAATTTTACAATATCGGTACTACTTTTCCAGGTTTTTGATTGGCAAAGATGTCTATAATTTTCGATAAATCGCAGGATTTTACCAAATCATTCTCAATGCACAAAGTTGCTATGCCAGTTACCCGATCCTGTTTCATTTTAGATCTCATAGTATTTTATATGCGAGAAAGAAAACACTCAATCTGATGCACGTGAGTCAAGTCCTTTGATGATGTATAACCTATTCATCATCTCGGGGGTTTTCAACTCTTCATACAGCTTTGCAGATGATCTTTTCTTAGCAGTAGCTACAGCGCGCTTTGCTTTCCCTTTTTGCTACCTTGTATGTATCCCTGCTTTCCTTTCTTTTAGACCTCTCATAACTTTTTCTTATCCCTAACCTTCTTTTCCACTTCATCGTTCCAACACTAAGTTTCTTTCTCCCTAGAAGGAAGACCTTGCCTAGCACTTCCTCTCCAGATCGAACCACAACTTTGCTGTTGGATTCCCGCCAGTCATTTACCTACCGTATCTTTTTCCTTAAACGCTTCCAGCATTCTACTCTTGACGACTTTTATCAAATCCTTATCTTTTAACTTTCACCACGTTTTTTGATGTCCTACTTGCTTTCCTTTTCGTTTGACACTAAACATATTTTAGCCTTTCTTTTTTCACCCATACCAAACATGTTTTATTATAATAATCTCCTCTACATTTCTTCTTCTTCAGGTGCCATCTCCGCTACGGAGGTTGGCAATCATCATAGCTATTTTAATTTTTTAGGCAGTAGCTCTAAATAGTTGTTTTGAGCTGCATTCAAACCATTCTCTCAGGTTCTACAGCCATGAAATTCGTCTTCTTCCGATGCTTCTTCTGCCATCTATTTTTTCTTGCATTATGAGTCGTAGGATGCCATACTTCTCACCCCGCATCACATGTCCGAGATACTGTAGCTTTCTTTATTTAATTGAATTTCAACTTCCTTCTCTTTACCTATTCTTCTCAGTACTTCATTGTTCGTAACTCTATCTACCCAGGAAACCCTCATAATTTTTCTATAGGTCCACATTTCAAAGGCGTTAAGTCGTCTCATTGTCTCTACATTTAACGTCCATGATTCCACTCCATAGTATAGTACACTGTATACGTAACATTTTGTTAAGGGTACATTAAGAGCTAATGTTAAATCATTGCTACATAGGACCTTTTTCATTTTCATAAAATTAGAACGTGCTTTTTCGATTCTGACTTTGATTTCTGCAGTGTAGTCACTATTTTCTGTTATAAGTGTTCTAGGTAAGTGTACTTTTTTACTCTTTTGATCTGCTGGCGCCCTTTACTATCAAGATTTGGTTAGTATTACGGTTGTTTTTACTAATTTTCATAAACTTCGTCTTTTTGATATTGATAGAGAGTCCAGAGCCGCCGCTACCATGTGTGCTAAGTGTGCATCGCACACGGGCGGCCAACAATAGAGGCGGCCAAAAGCAGGCCAATGATGATAATACTTTTTTTTAAAACGAAAATAAATTCAAATAATTAAATAGTAATGATTCAGATAATTATTCTGTAAACTATTATTATTATTGCCTGATAATACTAAAATGCGTTTCATTTATCATTTATAGTTCTTTTTTTCATCCTAATCTAAACAAAAATATTAGAAAATATTATTTATTGTATGCACTGCCCTTTTGAAAGTATAGTCATAAAGCAGTTCCAGGAATACTTTTTCATTCAAAGCGGCTGGCGGCTTTCAGACTTTTAGATATTTTTCTCGTCCCCGTGTGGAGGCAAAAAAAAGGCTCAAGGAGGCTCAGTAGAATACTTCCACAGCTTCTCCTGCTCATCGTTAAAGGCAACAAATTGGAGCAGATGTCCACTCTCCTCTAGCCAAGCTCCTACCCTGTCCCTGTGTGATAGTTAATACTCCCAACTATCATACGACACCCACCCCTACCCATTATAGGTACACGTCCCTATACCCAAACCTATACACGAGGAGAAAACCTCTGAAACCAGTGGAGGAAACCACTGAAAACAAACGGATATGCATAGGGATGACGGCTATGTATCATCCTAATATACCGCCACCCCAACCTCAACGTATAACACCATCATGCTGAAAGGGTGATGGCCCAGGAGTAACATAGTGGGTTACAAGCGATGCCTAAGAGAGATGGCGAACCCGAGTGGAAAATAGCTTTAGAGAGCCGATCAGAACGACCTAACTCGTGGGAAGAAAAATGGCACAAAAAAAGAAAAACAATAAAGGCGGAAGATAGAGCAGGGGGGCTAAAGAGAAAACAAAAGAGGGAGGAAAAAAGGAAGGGACGAAACTCGGGGGGAGAAAAGCTGGACGAGAAGTGGAAGAAAAGGAATAAATCGGATTCAGAACCAGTGCAATCAAAAGCAATGGAAAAGACAGAGGAGATAAGAGGGAAGAGAGTGAAGGAAGAGAGAAATATCAAACCAAGAGAGAGGAAGAAAGGAAGAGAACAGGAAGAGAAAAAGAGGGAGAAGAGAACAGACAGACAGACATTTCATTATTACAAATAATAGGTGAAAATAGTTTCTATCCTTGTGGAATCGGTACTCACCGGAAGGACAGCAGACGTTCAGATACAATAATTAGAGTCTCTTTGGAAAGACAATGAATTTGACTTTTCAAAGTAACAAGACATTTACTCAACACATTACTTCTACACATTTCTTTAAATACTAGTAAGGTACATTTTTCTAAAATGTTGAAATTGGAAGAGGGCGGCAAATATTAAGTTGCACACGGGCGGCCAACACCTTAGCGGCGGCCCTGAGAGAGTCCGTACTCCCTACTACACCTTACTATTTTACTCATGAGTCTTTGCAGGTCTTGTAAATTATCGGCTATTATGACTGTATCATCTGCATATCTGATGTTGTTAATTAAGACTCTATTTACTCTTATGCAGACTGTTTCATCTTCCAGAGTTTCTAGCATTACATGTTCCTTTTACATTCTTTGGGTTTTCCCTCCTTCTCGTTCCTTAAGCTCTTGTCAGGGCGTGGTGACACTCTAAATATTACTAGCTTGCTCTCTTCAGTGGCTGTGATTTTGTGCCAGATGGAGGGCTTAATGTAAGGATTTTCCCACCAGAGTGTTCATTCGGTCTTCCATGGTGTTGAAGATCTTCCTCTTGGTCTTCGGCCTTTTACCTTTCCTTCCACTACAAATAGTTCTACGATCCCTGTTCTTCTAGCTATGTAGCTGAAGTACTTAACTTGAAGAGCATCATTACAAGCTCTCCTGAGGAGAGCAAAAGTTCGAAATGGTGCATAGAGAGATGGTAATGATCTCTGAATCGAAATTAAATATTAAATGCCTTTATCTACCTGCGTTTTTACTCACATATTGAGTACTAGGAAACAGATTTGTTGATCTTTGCCTCGTTGAATTGATGTGCTGTGAAGTGCAACTATATAGACTCCCCATGTCTCTGCATTCACCACCCTTTATTCCTTGCAAGTTTTAGAAGGATGGGGAATAGGTATAAGCGTTGATTGAATACACGAATTCGTGTATTCAATCAACGGTATAAGAGAGAATTAAGTTTCCGAATTAATAAATCCAAAGATTTTATTTTTAAATATTTATTTGTTTGAAAATGGAGTCACTTGGATTTCGTCGTTACTTAAGTATGCTCGGTTTTTTTAATAGCCTGTTTTTTTATATGAAGCTCTTCTATCCCCCTTCCAGCTGTAATTTCCGCATTTAATTTTGCCGTACCGGAGACCTGAGGATGCATAGTAAATTGTAATATGCGAAACCGATCGTCTGTGGTAGAATAAATTGTAAGTCTTTTTGAAGTTATACTTCTTTAAGCGCGATTGAGAGTAAAATTTCATAATTCTGCGCGCATGAGCAGACAGACAGTATGGCGTTTAGTTGCTAAATCTTTCAAGTTATGTACAGTCCTTCTAATTTACTTACCGTTGCACGTCATTATCTACGCCAGAGATCTAAGTTGACATAGTTGCCAAAGTATAAAAAAATCCTGAATCCATTTTAAATCAAATAGATCACATAATTATTGTAAACGTGGATTATACAACAAAACAAATTAATATTCAATGTAAATAAATAAAAACTTAAGAAATAGAGAACAAGAATTAAGTTATAATCATTTAAGATTTGCAGTGCAAGCGTTTTTGCACTTCATTGTTTAATTATTAAAAAACGGCTCTGAACTCTTGGGAGAAGCCGATATGTTTCTTTGTATATGTCTACAATAACAACTAAAAAAGTTGTCAGATACCTCGATTATTCCAAGTCGTGATAAAATTAGGTGAAATTTATATTTTTATAGTAGAGGATCTTTTTATAGTAAAGTAAATAATAAAAACAGTAAATATAATAGAACATATACTTATAGTAAAGAATATAAACAAATATGAAGTGTCATCACCGCAACTGTCAAATAAATGTTACCAATTTATTCTAAAATGTCACCTTCATTCGATTACAGTTACAGTGTGTTCCGAACAAATGTGCTTCATAAAAACGCTTTATAATACATTTATACAAATTAAATGAAACATATTATTGTGTATTTCTTTAGGTTAACATTAATAGAAATCTTCAAATATTATTTCTACGCGTATATAATAAAATATGTCTAGTGGCTGTAATTCCAGTGTACTCGGCAAAATGATTCTAAAAAAGAACACAACTACCGCCAAATATTTCGTGTTGGTATCATGCGACGTCACAGGCTATGACGCGGATGACGTGCAACGGTTAGTAAATTAAACGAAGTATATAAATATATCAGTGCAAGAAAAGGCGTGAAAATAATATATTAGTGTTTTTAGTAAATATATTTCATTATAATTTTTGTATCTTTGGATTTGCCTTCCTCGGGAGTAAGATGAGTATTATTAAAACATTTTATTGTATATTTATTATACTTCACCTTGTCTGTTTGTTACCGTGAATTGTCATTAGGTAAGTCCGAACCGATACAGACACAGTCCTCGTAGCGTATTTGGTATAGCATTCGGCCAGAGATCGAGAGGTCTTGAGTTCGAATCCGGAACAATCCTATACTTTTTTTTTATTTTTTTGAAAGCGGTAAGCACAAAATTAGTTTGGTGTTTAAAAAAATTAAAACAAACTGTTTAAAGTATATTTATTTTTAAGAAATCATTTATTATAATAGAAGCATAACTTCTTACGTGCGTACAAAGTACACACACACATTCTTTTTTATTTGTTTCTCTTTACCTATATTGAAATGGACTCAAATAGGCCACATATTAAATATTTTATTTAACACTCTAATGGCCGGTTTCCCCTACGACGAATAGTAGTTTATTCTATGATTAAAGTTATTCGACCAATAAACTGACATTTCTCCATTTTACTAATAGTCCAGAAAGCCACTGCGCATCCGCTAGGAAAAATATTCTAATTCGGATTTTTTGCACAATCTTACTCAAAAAGGACCCCTTTTAACAAATTGGCATGTTGCCAGGACCAAAAGTTGGTCAAAAATTTTTTAAACGTTTTTTTTTTGGTTTTTTCCTAAAATTATTTTTTTTGCATAGAACAACATTTTTTTAGGTTTTTTGGATCATTTCAAACAGAAAAAGTCTTTAGTGACTTTTCTCTAAAGTTGATAGTTTTTGACATATAAGCGATTAAAAATTGAAAAATTTCGAAATCGGCCATTTTTAACCCACAAAAACTATGTGAAAAACTGAAAATTTGAATGTTGCCAAGGTAGGTAGATATTATTTAAACATCGATTGATGAAATCCTGAAGAGTGTTTTGCAATACAATATTCAAAACTCCTTTGTTTTTTAATTGCTAATCAAGCGTGCGCGACACTATTTTGCACTGTTGCATGTGTATGCAGTATAGTGTAAATGAAAGGAATAAATTCGTTACTTCGTAAACCGGCGACTTTAACGAAAAATCCCGAAATAGTTCGATTTTTATTTTTAAGTTATGATATTGTGACATATATGGTATACTAGTGACGTCATCCATCTGGGTCATGAGAATAGGGGTCGTGTGCTAGCTCATTTGAAAGGTTCTTCAATTCTCTATTCAGTAATATAAACATTTACATAATTATTTATACAGGGTGTGCAATAATTTAATTTTTTTGTCAATTTGCGAAATGATTTAATTTAATAAAAAATTTTTAGACACCCTGTATAAATAATTATGTACATGTTTATATTACTGAATATAGAATTGAAGAACCTTTCAAATGAGCCAGCACACGACCCGTATTCTCATTTAAAAAATCATCGATTACGTCATCACGCCCAGATGGTCACTAGTATACTATATATTATGCCACAATATCATAACTTAAAAATAAAAACCGACCTGTTTTGGGATTTTTCCTTAAAGTCACCGGTTTACGAAATAACGAATTTATTCCTTTCATTTGCACCATACTGTATACACATGCAACGGTGGAAAATAGTGTGGCGCACGCTTGATTGGCCATTAAAAAACAAAGGGGTTTTTGATATTGTATTGCAAAAAACTCTTCGGGAATTCATCAATCGATGTTTAAAGAATATCTACCTACCTTGGCAACATTCAAATGTTTAGTTTTTCACATAGTTTTTGAGGGTTAAAAATGGCCGATTTCGCAATTTTTCAATTTTGAATCGCTTATATGTCAAAAACTATCAACTTTAGAGAAAAGTCACTAAAGACCTTTTCTGTTTGGAATGATCCAAAAAACCTAAAAAAAATTTGTTTCATGGAAAAAAAATTATTTTAGGAAAAAAACAAAAAAAAACGTTTAAAAAATTTTTGACCAACTTTTGGTCCTGGCAACATGCAAATTTGTTAAAGGGGTCCTTTTTGAGTAAGACTGTGCAAAAAATCCGAATTAGAATATTTTTCCTAGCGGATGCGCAGTGACTTTCTGGACTATAACCAAATATAAACCTAAACATCTAATAAATTTTATTCGACGAATAGCTTCATTGATTTATTTGTTTTTGGTGAAACCGGACCTTATAGTACAAGATCCGAATAGAAGGTCGAAATGTACCCATCTACTTGCCGGATGAATCATTTTTTTTTATTAAATTTCATACATAGACAAACACGACCAGGATGGGTTGCCTATCAAAATCTTGTGATAGCTATCCTTAAGGGGGCCGTAGGGGTTGAAATCAATATTTCAAGCATATTTTTTTAAAGTATGGTAAAATTATTTTATTTTTAAATTAATAGGCATATTCAGTACAATTCATAGATTACTCAAGAAAAAATTCAACGAAAAATACTGAAAAATAAGCCAACGGTGGCAAATTTTTAAAAGACACCTAAAAATATCATGAATTTTGCGGTGGACATCAGAACGTATCATTGGATCATCATCATCATCATCATCATCATTGGCTCGACAGCCCTTTCTGGGTCTTGGCCTGTTCCAGGATTCTTCTCCACTCTGATCTGTTTCGTGCTTTTTTTCTCCAGTTTTTTATTTTTAAGGTTTTTATATCATTTTCTATTTATTCTAAATATCTCAGCTTCGGTCTTCCTCTTGTTCTTTTTCCTACTGGCATCTGTTTGAATATTTTGTTTGGTATTTCGCCTTCTTCCATTCTTTCTACATGTCCCATCCAACGCAGCCGTCCTATTTTAATGAATGTTATGATATCTGGATCCTGGTATATTTCGTATAGTTCAAAGTTGTACCTTCTTCGCCAAATTCCATTTTCTTTTGTGCCCTTATATATGTGTCGCAAGATTTTTCTTTCAAAGGTGGCTAGCAATGTTTCCTCTCTTTTAGTGAGTGTCCAGGTTTCTGAGCCGTATGTGAGTACCGGTCTTATTAGGGTTTTGTATATTTGGCATTTTGTTTTCCTTGCGACGTTGTCTGATCTTAGTTGCCGAATTAAGCCATGATAACTTTTATTGGCAATAAATATTCGCCTCTTCACTTCCTCTGCTACGTTATTATCAGATGTGACTAGGGATCCCAAGCAGTGGCGGATATAGGAAAATATTTTGGGGGGGGCCCAATAACCGGGGAATCCGGGGGGGGGGGGGTATGGAATAAGCAGAGGGGGGTTCGGGTATACTCCCACGAAAAAAAATTTAAAGAATTGGTATATTTTTATTTTAATTTAATATTTTAAGTTTACAACTTTATTACAACTTTTATATTTTAAGTTTACAACACAAAATCAAGGTTTCTTGGTACACTCGCAAACTTGTCAAGAACTTCTTCATTGCTTATTGCAAAGTCTCTGTGGATTGAAAGCAACGCTAGCCCATTAAGCCTATTTTCCGAAGTGCTATTTCTCAAGTATGTTTTTAGCCTTCTTAAACTTGAGAACGATCTTTCCACGGTTGCCACAGAAACAGGCAGAACTGCTAGCAGTTTTAATAGAACATAAATGTTTGGGAAGAAATCTTGGTCACATTTTTCAAGAGAGCTTACGGCTGACTTGGGAAGATTTTCATACTTCTCTTGGCTCCACCTTTCTTTCCACAGCATGAACTCGCTTTCCACAACCTCTTTATGGGACAAATCCTCTTCATAGGAATTGAAAGCAGGTTCCAATGCACAGAAATCAGTTTTGATACAAAATTCTGGAAGGATGTTTTGTAAGGATGCAACTGTTTCCTTGTGAGACTCAAAGCGTTCCTTCAGCGAATTGCAAAAATCGTCTAGGTAAGGTAAATAAACAGCTCGGCGATAGTACTCTTCTTGGGTACTGTATGGAACGTTGTTGCGGGCTGTTTGAAGGCGGCAAATTCTAGGAACCTCCTCTTTAATCTTAAGTTTGTCAACCCGCTCCTGTATTTGACTATACAGGACTTTAAAGTTGTTATCGGCATTTTCCCTTTCTTTTGAAAGCAGATCTAAGACATTCGAAACATTTTTCACAGCCTGTGTGAGATCTAAGTTCTTTTTTTGAAGATTCTCAGATAAGTTATGTGTTTTAGACAGCATATGGCTCAAAACAAAAGTATTTACAAGAAATTGAAATTGAGTGATAGAACTACCTAGAGCGTGTGCCTTAGGCGCTGAGTCACTTGATTCTTCTTCAATTTTCAAAAGGGAAAGACTGACGGGTTCCAATAGTTCCTTAAATAAAAGCACCGAGTCATGCCTCTCCACCCATCTTGTTTCACATAAAGAAATAAGTTTCTTTTTCTTTTGTTCAGGACAACATTCAGTAATGGTTAATTTTAATACTTCAGTTCTTTTGGCTGACTTATGGAAGAATGCGCAGACTTCTTTAATAACGCCCATGCAATTTTTTATAGAAGGTATGTTACTTGCATCTGATAAACATAAGTTTAGGGTATGTGAAGAACAGTGTGTGTACAACGCTAGAGGCAGTTTCTGTTTGATGCACGCTTGCACCCCTCTGAAGGGCCCTCTCATCGTGGAAGCACCATCGTACCCTTGGCCTCTCAATTTGTTCAGGTCAAGCCCTAAGCTTGACAAGGTATCCAAAACTGTGTTAGCTAATGCTGCCCCAGTAACGTCATACACTGGAACAAAAGTCAGGAAATCTTCTCTGATTTTATATGATGAGTCGTCGACATACCGTACACAAAGAGAAAACTGTTCAACTTGACTAATGTCAGTTGTTTCGTCTGCCAAAACAGAGTAAAAAATAGATTTTCTGACATTTGTGACAATCTGACTTTGAATCAAATGACCAAACGTGCTAATCAGTTCATTTTGAATAAAAGAACTTGTGTACATACTCTTACCACCACTGCTCAATAATTGAAGTTTTAGATCATTGTCTCCACTGTTAGCCCTGTATCTGAGCAAAGATCGGAAATTTCCATAATTTTTTTCTGGCTCTTCTAAGCCTATTCGTCCACTGTCACGGTGGCCTCTTAGTGCTATTTGTTGCCTCCCGCAAAATCTTATACTTTCTATTATAGGAATAAGCTTTTTCCTGTTTTCTTTAATATCTATTATTCTTTGAGCATTTAGTTGATTGATAACACTCTCCGATTTTTTAGTTACAACAGATTTTGTATTTTGAGCTACCAAAATTGATCGTTTGTGATATGTACATTTTTCGTGTTTACCAAATACTTCTTTTGCCTTTTTCAAATTAGTGAAAGCCTTATTTACCAATGCCCCTGACATTTGGTGGTCTCCTTTTCCTACAGTTTCGGAGTGAGAAAATATTACGCAGTATTTACAAAATGACCCAGATTTTTCCTCGGAATATGCTAACCACTTAAATTCTTCTAGCCATTTCATTTGAAAAGATCTAGCATGGTTTGAACTAGAAATAGTAAGAAATTTATATCCAATCGGAGGTTTCCAAACATTTTCTAACAGTGAATTTTTTTCTTCATTTGTTAAGCTTTGAGTAGAGTTGATTTGACAATAGTGTCCAATATCATATTTGTTTGCTCTTACTTGTAATAAGCCTAACTGGTTACGGTCCTCTGCTACTGGAAATGGATCGGTGCTCGTAGTAGCAACAACAGAAGACGCAGCATCATTGCTAACGGCACAGTTAACTTCACTAGGTTCACTTACGTTTAGCCTTTTCGTAAAAAAGGTTTCAATTGAAGCTTGTCTCTTCATAACGAAATGAGCTGAACTATATAACAACGGATAACAACAAACGAATAACAAATAAAGCAAACTCAACACCACTTAATTGCAGTTTGTAACTGACGCTTCTCTGAAAACAATCAACACAGCATGCGCCGAGAACGTTCCGCACAGCGTTGCCATATCGCTAAAATTAAAGCGGTAGTAAGTAAAATGTACTGGCTCCGTTAAGAACGACTCTGAGCAAAGTTGCCGTTTAGGGAGATCCCAAAAAAGGAAGGGGAGAATAATGCACGGACGTAAGTGAGGGGTTACCATAATTAGCACCTACTTCCGAGTCCGAGCTTTTTCCCCTTTTTCTTGTTTAATGTCTTAACAATTTTTCTATTACATATTTTTCAAAAATTTTGGAATTCATTTGACAATGATAATCTCCACTATAAAATAGTAGTGTAGGCTCTATAAACCAGTTATGCTCCTTGGATAAATCCTTCCGAACAGCCAGCATGCACAACAAACAGTATATATCAATCTCCATAAAATCAATCAATCTCCATCCACTTCAATATTTTGTGTTAACTTGTATTTTTTAACTTCATCAACCATTTTTCATTTACAGTCGAACCCGCTTATTAGAATCCCTGTTATAGGAATATCCCGGTTTATGGAATATAAATTCGAGTTCCCGAAACGTTTCCATTTACTCCTTAATAAATTTATCCTTTTATTGGAATAGGTTCTAATTAGATAATACCGCTTATTAGCATATTTTGCAGGTCAACGACTATTTTTTTTTTACAATTTTACTAAAAATTTAAATTATGTTTGGTTATTATGGTCAGTCGTCAAGGATTATGGATTAGATATTATTAGGGTAATAAATATTTATTACTTTGTTACGAGTACCAATTCGATTTTTAGCCGACAAATGCATGGGTCATAAAGTAATTTTTATTTGTCTACACAAAGGCACTGTTGCCTGCTATAAAATTGTTAGAAGCAGTTTATTTAGAATTCACCCAGAGAGGCTTATGGCTTTGTTAAATTCAATTCATCCATTTCTTGCCGCCAATAAAAGTTCCATTCAACCAATGGATTAAGGATGACCGCACGGATTAACAACAAAAGCTATAATTACCGATAATTTCTCAAGAAAAAATAAGTAATTTTGTTATATGCATTTTAATAAGAAAATATTTACATATCTACATATTGCATACATTTTATATTAATTACCTACTGCTACTGTATTCATTCACATATATAATATAATGTAATTTGGTATTTAACACATACATAGATAAGTAGTAGTTACACTACTGTATTATTGACGCAAAAAGACCTAAAACCATTTACATATACTGATTATGTAGGTGTACATTATATGATATACATATTGGCATAGTATGTAAAACTACACATTGGCATAGTATGTAAATAATATTATTACGTATATTCGGTACACTGATTTCGACTAGCCACCAATGATCGGTTATTAGAATATCCCGGTTATAAGAATATTTTTCCCTGGTACAAAGGCTATTCCAATAAGCGGGTTCGACTGTATTTATTTTTATTTCGGGAGGGGCCCGGGCCCCCTCGGCCCCCCCCTTATATTCGCCCTTGATCCCAAGTATGTAAAGCTTTTTACCCCCTCAATGTTGTATTCTCCTATTGTTATATTTTGTGGCTGCCTTATTTCTGTGTTTTTACTTACCTGCATATATTTTGTTTTGTTCTGGTTGATTTTCAGGCCACTATTTTGTGCAGCTCGTTCTATTTGATTGAATGCCTCTATCATTTCTCTTCTTGATCTTGCGATTATGTCAACATCATCTGCAAATGTTAGTATTTGCACGCTTTTATTAATTATTGTTCCTCGAGTATTGACTGTTGTGTCCTTCATTATTTTCTCGAGTACAATGTTGAACAAGATGCATGATAGAGCGTCTCCCTGGCGTAGTCCCTTTTTCACATCTATTGTTTCCGTTAGTTCGTTTTGTATCCGGATTTTACTTTCTACTTTTAGAGATTCTTTTATCAGTTCTATTAGTTGTGTTGGAATATTAAATTCTTTCATTGCTTTTATTAAGAATTCTCGGTTTATATTGTCATATGCGCTTTCGAAGTCTATGAAGAGATGATGTGTGTCGATGTTATGTTCACTTGTTTTTTCAAGGATCTGTCGCAGAACAAATATCTGGTCTATTGTTGACTTCTGTCTACAGAAGCCACTTTGGTACCTGCCAACTATTTTTTCAGCGTGTGGTCTAAGTCTTTCATAAATGACGTTGGACATTATTTTGTATGCTGCATTCAGCAGCGTGATTCCACGGTAGTTTCCACATTCTAACTGATTCCCTTTTTTATGTAATGGTAGAATAATACCACTATTCCACTCCGCTGGTAGCTGTTTAATTGACCATATCTTTGTTATCAATACATGTATTGTTTTCTGTAGTGCGTCTCCTCCTTCCTTCAGTAATTCCGATGCTACTTGATCCGATCCCGGTGATTTATTGTTCTTTAATTTGTCTACTGCTGTTCTAATCTCGGCTATTTCTCGGCAGGGTTCTTCTCACTCCCATCTCCTTCAAGCTTTTCCGTAAAATGTTCTGTCCATCTTCTTAGTATCTCTTGCTGTTCTATCATTGGATCATGCTAAACAAAAAATTCAAAAAGATTTTATTAGCTTATGAGTTTCTCGATTTTGACTTTTTTATATCACTCAGAAGTCAAAACAACGAATTTTTTTTTGCAAAAAAGGGTGAAAATTAACATATTTATTATTGTAAAACAAAAAATAAGCATACAACAAAAAATATCTCGACAGCGTTACCTCAAGGAATGTCTAAAGAAAATATATACAAAATTTCAGGTGGGTCGCTCAAGTAGTTTTTGAGTTACAATGTCTACAGCCTGTGAAAAAAGCAGTTTGAGGAAAACGCGTTTAAAGTATTCTCAACATTTATTTTCAATTTCTTTTTTGTCTTTCAAATCGTAAAATGATGCACACCGGAATATCTTTTTGAATCGCGGAGTAATTTACTAAAGAAAATGAGAACAGCTGTTGACCGTTGTTCACTACGTTCAAGTGTGCTGGCGCGAACCTGCTGCAAATCGAGTCGAAGGTAGGGCTATTCAACACTATCTCCCTACCTTCGACTCGCTTTGCAGCAAGTTCGTGCCAGCGCGCTTGAGCGCAGTGAGAAACGGTCAACAGCTGTTCTTATTTTCTTTTGTAAATTACTCCGCGATTTAAAAACATATTCCGGTGTGCATCACTTTACCATTTGAGACAAAAAAGAAATTGAAAATAAAAGTTGACAATATGTACTTTAAACGCGTTTTCCTCAAAACTGCTTTTGTCAGGCTGTAGATTTTGTAACTCAAAAACTACTTGACCAATTCACCTGGAATTTTGTATATATTTAGATATTCCTTGAGGTAACGCTGTTGAGATATTTTTTGTTTTATGCTTATTATTTGTTTAACAATAATAAATATGTTGATTTTCATCCTTTTTTGCGCAAAAAATTTCGTTGTTTTGATTTCTGAGTGATATCAAAAAGTCAAAATTAGATAAAACTAAAAAACTCGACAGATCTCGATAAACATATAAGCTAATAAAATTTTTTGAATTTTTTGTTTACCATGATCCAATGATAAGTTCGAATGTCCACCGCAAAATCCATTTTTTTTGAGGTGTCTTTAAAAATATTGCCACCGTTGGATTATTTTTCAATATTCTTTCTTGAATTTTTTTCTGAGCATTCTTTGAATTATATTGAATACGCTTATTTAATTTAAAATTAGAATAATTTTTATCATTCTTCCAAAAAAATCACAAAAATGTGCTTGAAATGTTAATTTTAGCCCCTACGCCCCCCTTAAGGATAGCTATGACACGATTTTGCTAGGCAACTCATGCTATAAATATTTGTCTATGTATGAAATTTAATAAAAACAAGCTTTCATCCGACAAGCAGATGGGTACAGATCGACCTCCTATTCGAATCTTAGACTATTAGTCTGGATTAAACCATTTATTTGTTTTACAGACAAACTATGAATTTCCCATCATTCGGAGGGCATTTCGCAACAGCGCTGCCAACGATTCATCAATTCGCGGCGAAATTTTCGCAAGGCAACGCCACTACGCCACTGTGTCCACCGCCAGAAACTAACCAAAGATATACTGCCAATGGAATACCATCCTTCACCCAACATCACCATGCTAATCCGCAGCAGATGCTGAGCACAGTAAATTCTAGTAAGTTCCAGACCAACTACATCAACCAGACAATATACACGCAATCTTCCAGCAATGGACAAGACAAACGGCAACATTTTGAACCTCAGGAATTGGCGCAGGAGCTGTGTGCGGTTATGCTTCAGCAGGGTCAACAACATCAGGAAAAACAAAAGGAAAAGGTATTTATCCGTTTTTAATTGAAGTATATACAGGGTGTTTCATTGGGAAAGTAACATACGTTAACTGTAGAAAGAGGACGATTAGGTGGTCTCAAAAATACCATACTTAATGGGTCTTACTTCATTAATAACAAAGAAACTGGGTGCGTTTTATCTATTTTGCCATTTTCTTATTTGGTTCATAACTTTTTAACCACACTGTATATTCATTTTATATTTGCCACGCAAATATTCTTTAAGGTGTATAATCAACCAATGTATTTACAATTGTAAAAAATCCAGGTCCTGATTAAAAAAATAATGGAAAGTGTTCCGACCTAAAAACACCCTGTATATTAATTTTTTTTAAATGGATTTTGCATTTGAAAATAGGATGAAAAACTAAATTTAGTGGTATACTTTGAATTTTTGGCAAAATGATTTTTCTGGTAAAATTTTGAATTTGAATTCTGAAATTATGTGAATTGCGAGAGCTTAAAGTAGAAAAAAAATTTAAATACGACTTAAAACTTGTTAACCACACTGTATATTTAATCTTTAGACTTAAATATAATTTTTTAATGTTTCTAATCAATTAATTTATTTACAATTATAAAAAATCCAGGACCGCGTTAAAAAATATTGGAAAAATGTTACGACCCAAAGAAAACCCAAAATAATGTATATTAATTTTTTTTTAATGGATTTTGAATTTGAAAAGAGGATGAAAAACTTCATTTAGTGGTATACTTTGAATTTTCGGCAAAATGATTTTTCTGGTAAAATTTTGAATTTGAATTCTGAAATTATGTGAATTGCGAGGGCTCTAAGTAGAAAAAAAATAAAATGCGACCTAATTTTAATTAATACCATTATTAAATCTAAATTGGTACAATGTTAACATTTCAGTGTGTTTTATGTATTTTGTTGAGGACTATTTATTATTTATTCATTAATTAAAGGTAAATATTTGTTATGAATTATTTGTAGCCATAATAAAGAAACACTGAAATGTTAATAGTTTACCAATTTTGATTAAATGGTGGTATTAATTAAAATTAAGTCACATTTAATTTTTTTTTACTTCGAGCTTTGCAATTTACATAATTTCAGAATTCAAATTCAAAATTTTACCAGAAAACGCATTTTGCCGAGAATTCAAAGTATACCACTAAATTTAGTTTTTCATCCTATTTTCAAATGCAAAATCCATTTTAAAAAAATTTAATATACAGTGTGTTTTTGGATCAGAACATTTTTCCAACATTTTTTAATCCGACCCTGGATTTTTTATAATTGTAAAAAATTAATTGATTGGACACATTAAAAAATTAGATTTAAGTTTAAAGATAGATAAAGATACAGTGTGATTAACAAGTTTTAAGTCGTATTTCAATTTTTTTCTACTTCAAGCTCTCACAATTCACATAATTTCATAATTCAAATTAAAAATTTTACCAGAAAAATCATTTTGCCGTAAATTCAAAGTATACCACTAAATTTAGTTTTTCATCCTCTTTTCAAATGCAAAATCCATTTTAAATAAATTTAATGTACAAGGTGTTGTTTTTGGGTCGGAACATTTTTCCAATATTTTTTAATCCGGACCTGGATTTTTTATAATTGTAAATAAATTAATTTATTGTACACCTTAAATAATATTTGCGTGTCAAATATAAAATCAATATACAGTGTGGGTAAAAAGTTATGAACCAAATCAGAAATTGGCAAAATAGATAAAACACCCGGTATCTTTGTTATTAATGTAGTAAGACCCATTATGTATGGTATTTTTGAGACCGCCTAAGTGTCCTATTTCTACAGTTAACGTATGTTAAGAATGTATATAAGAAAGAAATTCTTTAAGAAAAAAAAAATAGAAAATAAATAAAAATTTTAAAATTAACAACCTAAAATTTCTATTACTGCTCAATTTCTAATATCCCGAAAAGAAAAATTAATAGTGTGTGGGTCCACCTCTGTGTCGCTTTAGCGCTCTAACTCTATTTGGAAGACCTCTTATTAAATTATTGATGAACTGCTGCGGTATACGTTCCCAAATCGCTAGTAATGTATTGGCCAACTGATCTAAGGTTTGGGGCGGTTGAAGGAGCCTGTTTTGTTGCCTAGACATTTCGGCCCAAACATGTTCAATGCAAGTCATATCAGGTGAACACGGTGGCCACTCCATTCTTGTAATGCCATGAGCTTCTATACTCTATACACTCGTTGACAATTCTCGCACGGTGAGGGCGAGCATTATCATCAATCAGAACAAATTGTTCGCCTATTGCACCAAAAAATGGAACAACTATTGGTACTATGAATCTGTCTCGATATCGTGTAGCAGTCATTGTCTCATTAATTAAGACGACTAAGTCCGTGCGACCGTCAAAACATATGCCTCCCCACACGCAAACGGATCCACCTCCAAAAAGAGTGGTTGGGACTCTCAGATTTTTATTGTAACGCTGTCCTCTTTCCCTCCACACCAATATTCGGCCATCATTCGTATACAAACCAAATCTAGACTCGTCAGTAAAGAGACAATTCGTTCAATTTTCGAAATTCCACTGATAATGTTCCATCGCCCAGCGATATCTGCATGCACGCTGCTCCCTAGTTAGTCGTGGATGGGTAGCACGCCGTCTAGCCCTTAAATTGGATGCATGTAACCGTCTTCTGACAGTTTGACTGGAAATCGCTCGTCCAGTAGCATGCCTGAAGATACTGTTAATTCTGGAAGCCGTGAATGTTGGGTTTCTTCTTGCCGTCAGAACTACAAAACGGTCTTGCCGACGAGATGTAGATCGTTCTCTTCCTCCTCCATGCCTGTATGTTGCAGATCCAGTTGCTGCATACCGATTCCATGCACGACTTATCACAATTTGCGACACATTTAGCCTCATATCAACCTCTTGTTGAGTTATGCCTTGTTGGATCCAACGAACTAATTGCTCGAGCTGCACTAGTTCTAAACGTCTTTGCGGCATAATGTTTTTGTGATAAATAGATTTCTTGACTTATTTACAACTGGTAAAGCCAATAAAAGCGCTTTTATACGAATGATATATTCATGTTTGGAACAACATTTCTCTCTTTGTACGAGATAAGGGCCGATAAGAATAGGGAGAACAAAACCACATGCAAAAAATATTGGCAATAAAGATAGCATATAGAGTATAGTACAGGCAAATATTTTAAAAATAGTTTTATATGTTAATTTTAGGAATTTTAAAATTATCCACTTCAATTGTTGAGTAGTGTATTTAAAAGTATACACTTGTTCAATTTGCGTGCCATTAGTTAAGATGTTTTTGGCCAGTACAAGATTGGCCACGTATTCTGTTTTGGAAAAGTTAATTTTAAGTTTAACTCGTGTCTAAGAGCTCTGAAGGTCTTGAAGAAGTTGGCAGGCATGATCTACCCTCGTCTGCAAACCTCAAGTTGTTCAGAAACTCTCCGTTGATGTTGACTACAATATTTTCCCAATTATTGTTTCCTATAGCACTCTGTAACAAAGCGGTGAATTAGAAGAGATAGGTTCTCCTTGCCTACTACCCCTCTCCAAGGGAAATATGTTTGTGTCTTCTGTCACCCTACATGCAGCTGTTGCGCTATTATATATACTTCGAAGAGGGGTTTTGTACTTTTGCTGAATACTGCACTCTGTAAGAGTGCACTTCTTAACATGGAGCTATGCTGGACTGAGTCAAACGCTTTCTCAAAGTCTACAAATATCAATAACCTAAAAGCTGTATACGTATATATAATGATTTATTTTTAGCCTAAATTGGAAACAAGATCATCACCTCCACAAAACCAGCAAAGAATTGTCCAACAACCCCCGACGCAAATCAGCCAACCTGAACAAAACCAAAACAATCCTACTATGCCTTCTGCTTGGCAATCATTGACCACGCCCAGCGCCACCGTTGCCAACTATTTGTCCCATCTGCCGTCGTCTACTTTACCGTTAAGCATCCATCATTTTCTGAAGTATTCTTCGGAAAACTTGAAGAAAGAAAACATCCAGCAGCTTAATATTCCTAATAATACCGACAATTTAATTCAAAATAATTCGTTGAATTTAAATCTAAATACAAGTTTTGGGTCTACCGTGAACAATTTGGCGATTAATAGTTTGAACACGTTAAACACTTTGAACACTGGTCAGATTCAGAATGTTGCACAAACGAAGAAAAAGAAGAAGAAAGTTGAGAAGGAAAGGAAGCCCAGACCTAAACCAGGTAAGTCTTATATAGGTCCATGAAATATGTTATAATACTTTGCAAAATATCTTCTTCTATCCCTGTGGTCGTCCGAATGCACCCAATGTCGTCATCCAGAAGTTTGAGCCAATCTGATGATATTTGGTCAGAGCCTGGAGATTTCCCATTTTTGCTT
Organism: Diabrotica virgifera virgifera; assembly: GCF_917563875.1. Lineage (NCBI taxonomy): Eukaryota > Metazoa > Arthropoda > Insecta > Coleoptera > Chrysomelidae > Diabrotica > Diabrotica virgifera. The sequence continues at coordinate 18,146,146 of NC_065447.1, read as the reverse complement.
TGGTGGCTTTGTCTACTTCCGCTTTTAAAATACTAGGACCAGTATTCGTAAACTTTGTGGTGTTAATTGGTGGCCTCGTATCCAGGAAGAGCTCTTTTATGTAGTTGCAAAACATACATAGTAGAAAACCTAACTCATCTCAAATAAATAAAATGAGACCTGTCATTAAATCTTCCTAGTATTTATCCTGAATTATCGGTTATATAAATTTTCATTTTACTTCCTTTCACATCATGATTTTCATTTTCAACGAAACGACACTGGTTGCAGTATTGTGCATTGTTCGACATCATTGTATGAAAAAACAGTCTATTGTTCGATAGTTAGAAGGTCTTGGTAAGCGAAACTTTGACTTGTATGATGGAAAACAAAAATAGCAAAAAAGTATGTTGATTTTTCAACAGTGAGTTTGTCCCGTTTATTATCAATAAATATTAAAATATACCTACACATTGTAAATTACATATTTCATAAATTTCATACATTATAAAAAAACGGAAAATCTTTCTAGGTGAAATTCGTCTTACAACGGCTTTAGACGGCTCGACCCTCTACTGCTGCCCCGAGTGCCACATGGCTTATCCAGAAAAAGAACTACTAGAGCAGCATTTGGTAGGCCACACTTTGGAAAGACGTTTCGTGTGTGACATCTGCGGTGCCGGTCTAAAGAGGAAAGACCATTTAACCAGACACAAGCAGTCTCACAACCCGGAGCGGCCATACGTGTGTACGGTGTGCCTCAAGGCGTTCAAACGGAAGGAACAACTCACTCTCCATTTTGTTATTCATTCGGGTGAAAAGAGGCACTTGTGTCCGGAGTGTGGGAAGGGATTTTACAGGAAGGATCATTTGAGAAAGCATACCAGGTCGCATATTGCTAGGAGAGTTAAAGCAGAACTGTCGCAACAAAGTAAGTACTTGTATAAATTGTGATGAATTATCTATTGATTCTCGTAGTATCTAGATTTGAACAACAATTTTTACAAACAACAATTTTGGTGTACAAATGATACGTACACCATAGATGTACACATATGTCCAAAAGTTTGGAATATTGGAATATTTCATCTTTTTATTGATTTTTATATATAAACTCTTCTAAATAGTTAAACATCATTTTGCTTCAATTCTCATCAATACTAAATAAATCTCAAAACCAGATAACCGATATACAAAAAAATTATTTAATATATTGGAGTGAAAAACTTACAATGTACAACTTACATTTAAAAATAAATTAGTATAGATAAAAATAATTTTTAATAAAACTAATAATCAGTATTTCCTCCATTGGCCTGTATGCATGCCTGTAGGCGATTTGAGATGCTGCCGATTAACTGGTCGAGCTGGGCTTGCGGAATTCTGTCCCATTCTTCACTGGCAGCATCTTCTAGTTCTCGAAGTATGGTTTCTCCATGGGGAGATTGTTTCGCTTCTTGATGCGTGTTTTGAGAATGTCCCAAGCATGTTCAATGACGTTCATGTCGGGGGAATTCGAGGACCACTGTAATGTAGATATTCCTTCTTCCAAAAAAAATTGTACTGCTGCTGTTCAATGAGGAGGTGGGTTGTCATGCATAAACACAAATCCATCACCTACTGCCCCTCGGAATAGACACACGACAGGATTTAAAACTTCCTCGATGTACACAGCACCAGTGACTCTTCTCTCCAGAACCGGCAGTGGCGTCCGTGTACCACTCATAATACCACCCCAAACCATGATACTGCCACCTTCAAATGGGACACGCGATTAAGCTGTTTCTAGTCGGGCTTGTCGTCCTTGGGCCCTCCAAACCAGTGTTCTTCGCGAATCAGAAACCAAGCCAATTTTTGATTCATCAGAGAACATCACGTTATTCCAGTTAGGACCATAGTGCACCATTTCTCTACCCATTGCAACCTTACTATTTTGTGTTGGTAGGTTAGTTTAGGAACATGTAAGGGTCTTCTACGATACAAATTTACCGCATTTAGTCTGAGTGTTTTTGTTTGCCGTGAAATATTCAGTCCTTGAAGCCTAGCAATTTCTCTGGATATACAGTCGAACCCGCTTATTAGAATACCGGTTACAAGAATATCCCGGTTTAAGGAATAGAAATTTGAGGTACCGAAACGTTTTTATTAGTCACCTATGATCGGTTATTAGAATATCCCGGTTATAGGAATATTTTTACTTGGCACAATGGCTACTCCAATAAGTGGGTTCGACTGTACCACTTTTAGATTCCAGACGATTTCTTCGAGCTATCAATGTTATCTGCCGGTCTTGTACTGCTGTTGTACATCGACTTCTACCACTTCTGGGGCGATCCTTTACGTCATTTGTATCTTGGATTTTTTTTTAATGTTTGATACAGCACTCTGAGTAACATCAACAATATTCGCGATATCACTTTGAATAAAGCACTGTTGTAACAAAGCAATTACTCTAGATCTGTCAAAATGAGATATCACGTTTCTATGTATTTTTAAACGGCTCAACTCAAATTTAAACAAAGACTGAAATGTGCTAATACGCTAATCAGTTGAATGTGACCAAAATGAAAAAAAAGGTTTCAAATTTTTTATTATTTTCATTTAAAGACGCTCTAGAATCTAGAATGAATATCAACAACAGTTTTGAAACCACCATAGGTGTACATATATTATTTGTACGTATTCCAAACTTTTGGACATGGGTGTATAATGTATATTGTAGATTCTCTTGTGTCCGCTATTCATCATTTAGTTCGCTTCGGGAACCGCTTCGGCGTTTCTCGAATTAAATTTAAAGCTGCCTTTCCTTAGAAACATTAGAAAATTATGCCAAGAACAATTAGACGGAAAACAAGCATAATACGAAAACATCGAATAAATGCATGAACACATCAACGAATTGATACATGCGGTAGCACGAGAAACTTTAGGACAATTTGAAAAAAAGAAATATGTAAATAAGAGGTAACAGAAGAAATGGAAGACGGATTCAAAATAAAAAAACAAGTATGCTAAAAATGGCTACGTACAAAAAATGGGAAAATAGACAGCAATATGCTAGACAAACGAAATAATAAAAATAAATATTGAAAAATAAAGAGAGAAGCATTGGACAAAAAGTGTATGGAACTCCAGACAAACTGTAACAATGTAGCAACCGATGTGAAACAGTAAAGCAAGTAGATCATTTATCTTGCCCATAACATCCTCAGGACATCATATATATCCTGGGAGAGGTAAACGCTATATACGTATGGAGCAAACCACGAAGCCCCACGTTGAGCGCCAATTTGTAAAAATGTAGCAACCTATGTGTAACAGTAAAGCTAGTACCTAGATATCATTGTGTGCTAATTGTTTAACAATATTGTTCTGAAGCTATTTTCTTGTGGTATCTTAATGCAATTTACTATTGTAGGTGGAATAAGCCACAATTTTACTTTAAAAGAATTAAGTTTATTTGACGTTTCGATTTCCACTTCGAATAATGATTTCAGAAGTGGAAGTTAAAATTATTGTGTTGAATACATTAATGTTTTCGCAGTAGTTTACTAGATATGACTATAGGATTTAATGTTATCTGTTTCTAGGTACAACCTCTCAGGCACTACACCTACAAGTGCCTGCTCCTATTGCTTCCAATAATATGACGATTTCGTCTTGTATTCTTCCTTAAACACTTTACAAATCAGTCGAAAATTCTAGTACTAAATGTGATGAAAAAAGAAGAAGAAGGAAAACTACAAAAAATTGGCGTGGTAATTTTTGGCTGTGATATTTTTTATTTGTAAAAGATTAGCTATCGACGTAGATTTGATCTACTTTAAAATTTAATAGGATGTAGTTTAAGACTTTTGACAAGACAAAATCAAAATGAAATTCAAAATTTGGCTGTTAGAGTTTTTTATATATGTATTGAGTGTCATTTAATATACTTGTAATATAAGTATATACATACTACAATATTATTAAAAATACAGGATTCTTATTGAATCACATTTTATTTCAACAGATATTATAATTTTTAAATTTAATGAGGAAAAAACTTTGCTTGTATATAAAGAATAATCATTAAAACGTAAGACATTCAATACATATTTGTAATTGGTTCAAAATTAATATAAATAAAACATAATATGAAGAGTACAGGGGAAAACAAGGAATGTCACCTTTTATACATATTGAGATAAACACCAATAGAGGTTTAATTCTTATATCTAAAAACTACTTAGGAAATTCTTAGCAGAATTCTAGTAATTATTGGTCTATAATCTTAATATAATATTAATCTATATTAAGTTATTAATTTAATAATGCACCAAAAAACTGCTAACATTCCTTATTTTTGTCCAGTGGCGTGCGGACAATACTGGTCCTTCGCCTGGATACAAATTCTTAAAAAAATTATATAGACTGATATTTCTGTTCTGAATCGATAGTAAAGTAGATAGTACTCAGTTTTTGCTACCACAAGGCGAGAAAAGCCAAAATTCATGAAAATGTGACATTCCTTGTTTTCTCCTGTACTCTTCATAAGCTACGGCCGTATCAATTATACGGGGCCCCCGACATACAGGGCTCCCGACGTGTCGGAACCATATCCTTTTTCCGAAAACTGCTATCTTTTCACCTTTTTCTAGGTCGTCTTGCAGCTCTTCCCGTATATTCTTTCGCAAAACGGACTGCTTCTTTCCACCCTTTTCTAGACCGTCTTGCAGCTCTTCCCAAATCCTCTTTTCCAAAACTCTTTCCACCTTTTTCTAGGCCGTCTTGGATCTCTTCCCATTTATGCTCTTTCCGAAAACACATTTTTTATAAGTCAGCTATCCCTAATATGCTCTTGTATCTCGTTAGAGAAGTTTTGACCTTCTTAGATGATGAATTGCAAAAAAAATATGTTTACCACCGGTGGCGCCCAAAATCCCGACAGCCAAAATCCCGACGGCTAAAAGACCGACACGCCAGAATCCCAACAGGCCAAAATCCCGACATGCAACAATCCTCGCATAAGTAAAAATTCCGACCACTACATTTTAAATATTTAATGTTTCCTTTTCAAATGCAATACCAAATCATATTGTAGAGTGTAGGTAGAGTAATGAAATTGAAAAATTATTACTTACTAATAAGTACGGGTACTAAAGCTTTTGTAGAAATTTATTCTTTACCATAACACTGATACATAATTAACATACGATTCACCGACATCAGTGTCTTAATGGTGATCCATATTGTCATTTTCGGCTTCTGCTTCTTCTGAGTTCGCTAGTTCTCCAGCTTGTTGATCATCATGTCGCAGATTTGTGAAAACCTCATGGTAAATTGGAGGTATTCTTTGCGTCAAGATATAAGAAATCTGGCCTGGCGCTGGTGGGATGTCCCTACCGATTTAGTATCATAATAACAAACAACAAATCCTCCAGGAGCGGATTCGCTAAAATTAAGGGGAAAGGAACAAATGCAAAATTTTGACGCCTGTCAAAATTTTCAATGTGTTTTAAATGTAATCATTTTTTTCGAATCCTGAGAAAACTAATATGTAAGTATTTTTGAAAAATTTAAACGCAGAATGAAAAATTACTTTATTACCGAGGGCCGAAAGTCCCTTGGAATGAATTAAAGTTTCTTTTGAATGAGATATTTGAAATTAAAAATCACACTAAATTTTGTCTTAGTTTTTCACCCCTGTAACTAATTAAAATAAACATTTTAGAAGTTTTCAGGGACTTTCGGCCCTCGGTAATAACGTAACGGCTTAAAGCCGAAAGTTCGTACCCATCCCCTTAACAAAAAAATTCAAGTCTTCAAGTAGATATAATATTTTAATGGGGTTGGAATAATAAACATAAATTTAAATATATCATTATATTTATTACGTATTTATATCTATGTAGTTATAGGTATGTAAGGCAAATTTGGCAACAGCTTCTTTTCAAACCATTCCTTAAACAAGCTACTCGTCATATTTTCATGGTAGTCCAGCTTTGAATCTTTAATGTTTTTTGCCGATAGTAAAAAAAAACTTTCCCCTCCAAGCCAGCCATTTTTGGATCCAATGTTCAGAATAATTATTCGCTGACCTCTATTAATTGGATAATTGGGTGCACATTTAATAGAATCGTCTGTCCAACCTTTTTGAGCAGTATCGTGGGTATCGAACCATGTTTCATCTAGATAAAATATCGGTCTTCCTTCATCTCTAAATTTAGATATAGCATCCAAGTATTCATTTCTCCATTTAATTAGACGAGGAGAATCCATTATTGATGATCGCTTTTTTTGCTCTTCTAATTACCTCAGCGTCTTATTCATTTACTGCTTTATGTGTAGAAAAGTCACTCCGCTTTTTACGAGGTTGAATTCTATTCGTAACAATTTTCCACACTGTTCTATATGGCATCCTTGTCAGTCGAGATGTTGTCTTGATGAGGAATTTACCGTCTTCTGGATTTGGATTATCTTCTTTCACAGTTTGATAAACATTCCTAATAATTTCTTTGGCATCATCAGATAAATGTACACGTGTTTTACACTTAGCACTAGCTTCACCGACTTCAGACATTTTACTTGAATGCTCACGATCTAACCTTCTATCTAAATGCAAGAAAATAACTGACTGAATGTGCAAATGTCAAACTTAAATATGTTTGCCCCCCTTTCATAATGTTCCATAATGTTTGTTTTCTGGATAAATAAATGATACTTAATTTTACCTAAATACCTATAAGCATGAGAATTATGTGTAAAGCTATAGAATAATAATTAGAGGTATATCTTATCTTTAACTAATGCTCTTTCTAATGATTCTTTAATTTAAAGATAGAAAGCTGCATTATCGGAAGTCCATTTTGTTTAAAGTGAAAACGATATAAAACACATTATAATCTAACTCCATAAAATTCACGTAATGAGCGCATTGGACATAAAAATTGTTTGTGATCGTTTGTAATTGATTTCAAGCAAGTTAATTTCAGATGACTACACGAATTCGTCTACAGTAAACAAAATTTTTAATACATTGTCTAGAAATTTTAATTTTAATAATTTATTTGCATTGATAGGTAACGAGTCAGTTCTGTAAATAATATAAAGTACGGCCCTAGTAGCTGTTCCAAAACTATTGCCACCCGTCGCAAAGATAATTGAGGGATTAGTAACGTCAACTATTTATTATGATACTAAATCGGTAGGGACATCCCACCAGCGTCAGGTCAAATTTCTTATATCTTGACGAAAAGAATACGTAGTTGAGTAACTGTTGAAGATTTGAATATTTAGCTTGCTTAATGAGCGGCCTTCTGTCAATCAGTTCTGGCAATAGATCTGGCAGAAGGGCAGAATTTTTGTCAGCTCGAGTGGGCTTCATAGATAGCTCACTAAACTCTTCTATGCTATTTCTTGTAAAACAGGGTTAAAAGTTTGTCCTGCTGAAAATGTAAACATTGCATACTTTGTATTCCACTTACGCTCTTCTTGAAGTAACGTGCAAGTATTTGAAAGTCTAAAGAATCTTCATTTTCCGTCTGCCCTGTAAAGAACTTTCTACTTGTAGAAGTTACCAGCTCATCCCAATGTTAAGGTACCTACAGGTCTTTTTTGATTCTTTTCTTTTCTAATTCTACAAAACCAAAGTTTTAGAGTGGCCACTTATAAAAAAAAGCGATGATCTACTGTTTGAATATTAGTATTTCTAACAATGTAGAGCCAAAATTTGACTGTTAGATGACTTTTTTTGGCCTCCACAATTGTCGCTAAATGTGACTTTATGTGTCGCATTGATCGAATTGTGTGTTTCACAGATGGGGGAAGGCTTATGAGACAATGTGATATTTCCTGACATCCACTTGGCGCCTGACCTTCGTGCCACATAAAGAAAACGTAAAACACTGCTGTTTAAAATAAAGTATTACTTTAACAACAAAGTAATATTGCTTTAAAGGAGCTATACCACTACAGGCACTACCCATTCAAAATGATAACAAACTCAACTAACGGTCTGACACAGTGTAACAGGGGTACAAGCGCACTTGTATCTCTTCTCTATAGTTGGCTTGGAGATTAAGTAACTTGGCGCTAGAAAGCAGCACCTGTTAGACTTATCGCTTAGATCTCTTTACCACCAAACAGAATGAAATATTTCCAGTTCAGTGGTGCAGTTATATCAATATTTACATAAATGTCACTTATATACCCCTATACTTCTAAGGTCCTCATATGTAATGTTAATTTTGAACCAATTCAACATTTATTTTTTCTTTTATGTATACCAATTAAGTACTAGAATTCTAAAAAAAGCAGAGTATAAAAATATGTAGTAGATATGACGCCCTAGTCACTTTTTGAGGCTACCTCATTTACTCGATTGTGATAAATAAAAAGCAAAATAACTAATGTACTCTGTGCGTTTCCTTTTTACAATATGTATGGTATGGTACAAAAATTTGCTTTAAATAATAGTACAAAGACAAGTTGTGTTACTTGAGCGTATGCATTTTTTAAGTTCCTTTTATTGTTGTTTTTGTTTTATTTTTGACCACTGTGTAAATCGTATGTTTGATAAAGCAGGTTGGATGTCTTTTTGGAATATGATATAGGTCTGGATCCCGCGTACCAAAAAAAGTTTATTAATAGCGAGCTGAAAATTTGTTAATAGCTTAACGGTGTCTAGTCGGACAAACTTTGATGTAAGGGAACACTAGAACAGGGGAAGTTTTAATTGTGGAACAGGTTACAGGTTTCGAAAGTCAGACTACGAAAACGTCCCGTGTATTTTATCGGACAGAACTTCTAATTGATTTGTTAGCATTTCATTAAACTCTCAGATTGCTATTTACCACCAACATAATTCCTGTCATTTGATATGTTCTACGTATCGGACTTATTAAAATGTCCAAAATATTTGTCGGACAAATACTTTTTCATATATTAGTGCGCTAATACAGCTATCACAGTGCGCTGGAATAACTGTTGCCCCCCTTATTAACTTATTTATTTTTAGCACATAAGCAAAACGCTCGGACAGGTCGATTTTTAAAATAATCATACTATATTATAGCATCAATGTTTCGAACTTTACGCGATTCCTCTTCAGGTGACAGACATAACTTTGATTTTTTAAATGGGAAAGTACATCATGTGATGCCTCATTTAAAAGCTTTTGAAGTACTGATTACAAAAATGTATAATACTTTAATCCTTTTTGACAGGGTAGGCGCCAAATTTCGTTCGAATTCTTTTTAAATGCATTCATTTTTTTCGAATCTTGAGAAAACTAATAAGTATTTTTGAAAAATTTAAATTCAGAATGACATATTACAGTATTATCGAGGGTCGAAAGTCCATGAAAACTTCTATAATGATTATTTTAGTAAGTCACAGGGGTGAAAAAAAGAGAAAATTTAGTCTGTTTTTAAATTCAAATATATCATTCAAAAGCAACTTTTTGTTTATTCTATGGGCCTTTCAGCTCTTGTTAATAATGTAATCTTCCATTCTGCGTTTAAATTTTTCAAATATACTTATCAGTTTTCTCAGGATTCGAAACAAATTAATGCGTTTAAAAAGAATTCGACAGAAATTTTGCGCCTACGCTCTCAAAAGGGATTAAAGTATTATACATTTTTGTAATCAGTATTTCAAAAGCTTTTAAAAGAGGAATCACATCATGTACATTCCCATTTAAAAAAATAAAAGTTATGCCTGTCACCTGAAGAGGGATCGCGTAAAGTTCGAAACATTGATTCTATAATATGCTATAATTATTTTAAAAATCGACCTGCCCGAGCGTTTTGCTTTTATACTAAAAATAAATAAGTTAATAAGGGGGGGGGGTAACTCTTATTCCAGAGCACTGTATAAAGTTTGATATTCAATAAACTTAAAAACAACCTGCTAGTTTTCACAATGATAAACTTGGCAGGATGGCACGTTCCAGAATTAAAATCACGTTCCACAATAATTAAAAACTCCCCTGTTCCAGTGTTCCCATACATCAAAGTTTGTCCGACTAGACACCGTTAAGCTATTAACAAATTTTCAGCTTGCTATTAATAATTTTTTTTGGTACGCGGGTTTCAGGCCTAATACATTTTATGTTTTGATTCATCCATAGATTCCACTAAACAAAGTTAAGTGAAACCGAATTAATGTCAAACAATTTTATGATTAATTATTGCTAAAAGTGTAGAAAAATACAGCACTGTATCAGTACAGCACTATCAGTATTCTCACTCTGATTGCCTTGCTTGATTTACTCTCACACAATCTGGCGTCAAGCCACAAGGTATAAGATGGAGCTGTGATAACAACCCGGCAACATGACGCCCAAACGACCCACGATCCTGGACAGTTTATTGTTAGTTCTTTCCACAGGCGAACCACGACCCTGGATGGTTATTACTTTTCTGTTCGTCCCTGGTTAATTTATTCAAGAATATCATCCATCTTTTGAAGGGATATCTTCCTTTTTTTGGCTTTTTCAAAGTTGCATGGACTATTGATGACCGTTGATGTGACTAGTTGCAGTGTCCAGTGCAGTTCTCCTGTAATTTTTCCTGCAGACCATACTGGTTTCCTGTGTTGTATCAACTAGATCGTTGGACGCGAACCGTCTGGAAACGACCAGCCTCTGAAGCGGCACTCATTCTGCCTTACAAAAGGTGGACATGTAATTCCCACGAAGCTGGGCATACTCTCCTGGGTACTGCGTGTAAACACATTATAAAAACACAATTTTCCAAAGGTAAAGAAAAGAAAACGTCCAACCTGTTAATGTTATTAACAACATTTTAGTATGTTTATTTTTATATTATTTATAGAAAAAAACTAGAGATAAATATTATGCCTACATATTAAATTCTGATAGAATGTAAATAATATAATATTGTATATCGTGACATTGAAAATACAACTCACTAAACGTAAATATATTTCAAAAATTTTTTGGTGATATAATGGGTACCTATAGAGTGTATTCATAAAGTACCTATAGACTGTATCTATTAATTGGTTAAATTTCTCTGACAATTGAAGTAGTACATCACCTTAAACGTCAGTAATGAGTTAGAGCTCCTCTTAAGATAATGCACTTATCTACTCGACGACGCATGCTTAGAATGAGGTGGAATGTTCAATGAGAGGCAGTTCTGGTGAACCTGGTGGTCATGGAAGAACAGTGGCGTTACCTTGACGGAAGAATATTGAAGCGACAGCTGCAGTGTAGGTCCTGATATTATCTTATTGGAAAAGAGAATGTTCGAAGATAGGGGACTGTGGAGGGTTCCAAGATATTCTGACCTGTTAAGGTAAAAGACAGTAAGTGACATTTTTGTCAAAAATGAGATATTAATGTATCCTACCTAAGTAGTAACCGCTCTTACCTTTACAAAGGGTTTGGTGCACATTTATAGTCAACTTATACCAGAACTACCAATGGCAAAAAACAGTAACTAACAAAGTAACTCTCAATGTGATGGTAACGGGCAGTATTCAACGTAATAAATAACTAATTACCGCTGTTTGCCTACACAGAGATCTGGAACATAATTTTTAATGTAAATTTAAATGGCAGTATCTACTTAGTAAAGTAGATACTGCTATTTTCCTTCACATTTGTATTCAAAGTTTGTATTATTATCATGACATAAGGGCCATTTAAACATCACCTGATTTAACATTCGTTAAACGAAACACATGACAGAAAATAAACTAGAAATTCCTAGTAAATTACGCGATAATTGTAGAGATGTCCCTACGCAAAAGAAACAAGGTATAATTTCGCAACTGTGCCCTCTCATACCTGAAAACAGACGGCATTTTTGGCTTTCCTTAAAAGAAGATGACGTAGAAGACTTAATAAATTTCGAAAAGTTTTTTCAATATTATGTAATTAATTAAGACTTTTTTCTTTTTCTAATGTGAATTACATTTGATTACACTACCGCTTTATTCTGCATTTTTGTTTTATTTTTAAAACCGATATTTACATAAAGCTGACAATTCTACATTTTTGCTTAAGAAAACAACTTCATTATTAGGGAAAAAAGCAGTAACTGCTGAATTTTCAGCCAAAAAACAAGTAACACAATTGTTTGATTTGTCAAAAATGAATGCATATTTTTTAATGTTTTTTAACGTTTCTCTGCTTAAAATTAAAGAAATAATAAATTGTGTGAAAGAAAAAATCTTAAATTACAAATAACTCAAAACCATTATTTTGGCACTTACTGCTTTTTACCTTATCACGGCAGTATTATGAACGTGACACTGGGAAGTCAAGTTTTTATCCAAAACTACCAGAAGGGACACTGCAGTTTTGCTCCTTATGTCTTTGGGTTAACGGTAAGATGAGGTAAGAGGGTTATGTTCCTGATTCATAAAAGTAAAACTGTAAGATTCGGACATAGAAAATACAATGAATTAAACCTTACCTTAATTTTTATTGTGGCTGAATTGGTTTGAAAATAAATATTACAAAAACCCAAAAAACAAATCCAGTGACTAATGCTGCTCTACAAATAAATAATGCTAACGTCATTCAAATAACTAAGTATAAGTATTTGGGGCATAAAATAGGCATCGAAAGTGACATTCAATCTCATGAGATTGAAAGAAGAGTAGATCTTACTTGAGCAGAATTTCGAAAATTCAAGTACATATTAAGTCTGATGCTACTTATGTCTAAAAGGGAAAGTTTTCAAAAAACATATAATGCAGAAAAATAGCAATGCTGGAAATAAGTTAAAAGGATCCAGTTCCAAATCAAGTGATCAGGAACATTAAGGAAGAGGCTGTTGATGCTATTTTGCATCTAAAATGGAATTGGGCCGGACATGTTGGTAGAATGATGGATGAGCGGTGGACAAGAAAGATAGTGGAACGACGTCCGAGACATGAAGCGTACAGAAATAGAGGCAGGCTTTTCAGCTGATGGACCGACGACATAAATAGAATTGCTGGAAACTGGATAAACAGGATACAAGATAGAGGGAGCGGCAAATACTTTGGGAGACCTCCGTTCAACAATGGACAATTTAGTATTTTTATATAGATAGATGGGCTGAGGATTTGTCGCTTTAAGACAAATATATTATTTTTAAACCTATTCTGCATTTTTCTGGGATCCAGAAAATCACTTCTTCTTCTTCTTCTTATACTTGTTGTAGATCTGTCAATCTGTTAATTCCGACGTTGAAGTATTTCTTGAGAGGTAGACTGCCAGCTATCTCTCCATCTTTTTGGCCGTCTCCTCGGTGGACGCTTACCTGTTGGTTTTCCTTGTAGAGCAATTCTTGGTAGTCTGTGCTCCTCCATTCTTTTTACATGATTGAGTCATTCTCTTCGGCTTTGCCTGCCCCATCTGACTACATCTTGCACTCCACTTTGTTCCCTGATAATGTTGTTGCGTATTCTATCTCTTCTTGTCTTCCCTGCTATTGCTCTTAATGCCTTCATTTCGGCTGTTCGTAGCATGCTTTTGGTTTTATTGGTATCTTCTCTTAATTCAATGCCTTACTTAGGTCATAACAGGTCTGATGCAAGTTTTATAAATCAGAAAATCACCACAATAGAAATGCAAATGTTAATGACTTAACGCTCTCATATTTTTCAAAACGTTCCCCTTTGGTATCAACCACCAAAGACGATTAATATGTGAAACAACTTTGGAAAAAATTTACGCATAATGTTTATCTTTAGTTCATACTTAAAAAACAATTATTTAGAATATATTTTTGCTATTAGCGTTTATTCACTTTTTTACTCCGTTATTTTATTGTGTAATGTTAAAACAATGGTGCCACTACAGTATGCGATCTACCGTTGCGTTTCTGCTATAGGTTGTGGTGTACCTGAGCGACTAAACAACACCATAATCTTTTCTCAGAAGGGTTTGCACACAATAATGAAAGGCAGCAAACTATTTGTAGGCAAAATGTTTATTGCTAAGTGGTAATAAACAATGTCATGAATATACAAAAAACTTATTTCTTTAAGATTATATAAATATCACCATACTCATCTTGGTTAGGGGGCCAGCATAACTTTTTTAACCTTTAACTACCCGCGCATCAAGTTATAATATAACTACACGCGTGGCGTACTTTATACGCCACAAGAAAATACACTTAAAAACAGCGGATTTGCTTAATTTTTTTTTGAAAAAATACACCTAGTTGTTTGTTATAAACCTTATTCGGCATCAGTGAATACTTGGAGTTCCTTCTCAGTAAGCCAACTGGGATTTATAACTGGAATCATGGAATAACTGGATTCCATGATAAATAAAATTACTAATAAAAACTTTTTTGAAATGTGATTTTTTACAGGAGAATAAGTATTGTTTATAAAGAAAAATATATTTTGTGCCATAATGACTAAAAACAATTGAAATATGTACTTATATTACTACTTATATTAATATAATCGTGGCGTAGGTATATTGTAGGAAACAACAAATAATAAACTGTAAATTACGATCTTCCCAGAACGCCGATTATAACGAAACTAAAACCAAATTGTAAAGCACATTCTAGTGATAGGTTAGACAGATAAACAAAGTCAAAAATTAAATTTTTAAATATATTTGCAGTAGAATTCTTATATCTGGCGTACAAAATACGCCAGCGCGTGTAGTTAAAGGTTAAACCAGAATCATTGACTGAATTGCTCTCTTAAATTAAGATGTTTTTATTACTTGTGAATAAATATTTTTTCTGGTATTTCATTATTTTGCGCAATTCCTTCACGAATTTTTAAATTGCGATCGATAAACTGCTCCCTCGGGGTAGACCGCATACGATAGTTGCACTAAAACAAAAGTATTAATCTCCGAAGGTAATAACTAAGATATTTATAAGCAATTAAAAATAAAAACCAAGATTAGAGTGTAAAATTTTTAGAATTTGTATACTTTATATTCATATGAAGCTGAAATATTTATAACAGATACTAAACATGTTTTAATATTATATCTATAGGTAGTACCCGTTGTAATATTTTAGTGCCATGGTTTAATTCAAGGGTGTTGACAAATTCAATTCAAATTAAACATTAAAAATGTATAAACATTTTCAACTTCGTTGCAACCCGAAAATGCAGTAGCATTTTGGAAATGCAGTAGTTTGGAAATTTATTGTACCATGGTAGCATTATATTCTAGTTCAATCAGAGAGTGCAGGAAGAGTCTATACCGGTTTCGGGGCTTTTTTGCCCTTCGTCAGTAGACCTATATGCTCTTTTCTCTGACTGAACTAGGATACTTCGACGCGTGCCGTTCCGGATTGCAGCGAACGAAATGGCTGGGGTGTCGTAGCGACATCTGCTAAGAAACAAACTAAGTTCTCAATCTAATAATACATAAACCGACAATAAATATCGTTCTACATACCACCAGATTGAAAACAGTGGAAAACCTATCTGGTAACAACCTCCGAGGCTTTTTAAAGTTATAAACCATGCAGGTGCCAAGACGATCAGAAGATGGGGGAATTTTAAAATTTGTAATTCAAGTCTCATCTGAGCATCATTTACCCATCATTTATCACGCTGAGCAGATGGGACGTGAATTACAAATTTTAAAATTCCCTCATCTTCTGATCGTCTTGGCACCCACATGGTTTATAATTTTTAAAAGCCTCGGAGGTTGTTACCAGAGAGGTTTCCCACTGTTTTCAATCTGGTGGTATGTAGAACGATATTTATTGTCGGTTTATGTATTATTAGATTGAGAACTTAGTTTGTTTCTTAGCAGATGTCGCTACGACACCCCAGCCATTTCGTTCGTTGCAATCCGGGACGGCACGCGTCGAAGTATCCTAGTTCAATCAGAGAGAAGAGGATATGTGTCTACTGATGAAGGGCAAAAATGCCCCGAAACCGGTATGGACTCTTCCTGCACTCTCTGAATGAACTAGAATATAATGCTGCTGCATTTTCGGGTTGCAACGAAATTGAAAATGGTTATACATTTTTAATGTTTAATTTATTTACTCTTTTTGCAGTACTTAGGAAACCTTCTCGTTGGAGCTTTACCTCGCTGAGCAGATGGGACGTGAATTACAAATTTTAAAATTCCCTCATCTACCAGAGAGGTTTCCCACTGTTTTCAATCTGGTGGTATGTAGAACGATATTTATTGTCGGTTTATGTATTAATATACAGGGTGAGTCACCACTAACGGGACGGAAGATTACAGCGAAATGGTAAAAGATTTGAAATTTTTTTTAAATTAGTAGTGTGTAAGTTGATAAAATCTACATTTTAAAATGGCGGCATATCAAAGTTATATTTTTTCTTATGGAACACCCTATATATTATTGTATTTTTAATTGTCTGCAAAAAATAAGGTATAGTATCATAAGGCTTCCCTATACCTAAGTACAGAGTGTTCTGAGTTATGTTGACTTTTATTAAAATGTAAAGATTTAAAAGAAGGCTTATTTTCAAGTTATTTAAGAAATTATAAAAAAATTACTTTTACATTTAAATTTTTGGATATTGGTTGAATGTATTTCATGATTATTTATTACACATTTATTTACAGGGTGTTCAAAATTTACAGTTTCATTATTGGATTATTTAATGTGTCATATGATTCTTATTTTAAATAGAACACCATGTATATTAATAAATAATTATACTAAAAATTTTTACCTCTTTCGAATGGTATATGGATGTCCTATACCTAGGTCTCATAGTTTTTGCGTAATTTACAATTATTTAAATTCTTAATCTGTAAATCGATTTTAAAACAAAAGATGTAGTTAATTAATGGCATTATATGACATTGTTACCTTATGACAGTACGGTCTGGTAATTATTTTATAGTTAATGTATTCCATGATTGATTATTACACATTTATTTACAGGGTGTTCAAAATTTACAGTTTCGTTATTGGATTATTTATTGTGTCATATGATGCTTATTTTAAATAAAACACCATGTATATTAATAAATTATTGTACTAAGCACAGGTTCCTCTTTCGAATGGTATAGGGATGTTCTATAACTAGGAGTTATAGTTTTTGCGTAATTTACAATTTTCTTAAACGGTAAATTGATTTTAAAAATAATATTTATAGTTACTCTCGATTTTTAAACTGTACGAAATAAATGTTTTTTACTGTATCATAATGAAATGAAAATTATGTCTATTTACTAGACCATTATTATGAAAAGTAGGTATATTGGTCTGTATACAATCATTAAAAAAATCAGGATCTTCTATAAAGTCTAAAGTCTATAAACGATAAGTTAAATATTTATCATAGTCCTGTTTGGTCTAATACTGGTGTAGTTGAGTTTTATAGGGATAATAGTGGTTTCTCTTAAGTATTCTAACAGTCGTTTGAGTGATTTACAATTCACCCGAATTTTTTTCTTTACTAGTATTTGGGTTTTCCGTAACAGAAAGCAGGACATCAAGCTCCTTGACGTCATCACAAATAACTGGTTTATTTTTATTTAACTTTCCGTATACAACATTACCAGTAGCACGGAATCTATTGAAATCTCTCAAAAACGTCCTTTTTTGGATGTCTTCTATCAGGATACTTTTGAGCGTAAACTTAAGAAGGTAAGATACAATTTTGCAAACACTCCCCAATGCAAAGTACCATGTCTACTCTTTCGTAGATAACGTGATTATTCATTTTTAGGAACAATTAAATTTGAATATCATACACGAATGTTTTAATTTTTGATAATTACCAGGCCGTACTGTCATAAAATGACGATGTCATAAAATGAGATACATCTTTTTTTTAAACTCGATTTACAGATTAAGAATTTAAATAATTGTAAATTACGCAAAAACGATTAGACTTAGGTATAGGAGATCCATATACCATTCGAAAGAGGTGACTCCCTTTAGTATAATGGTGTATTAATATACATGGTTTTCCATTTAAAATAAGCATCATATGACACATTGAATAATCCAATAATGAAACTGTAAATGTTGAACACCCTGTAGATAATTGTGTAATAATTAATCATGGAATACATTAAACCAATATCCAACTATTTAGATGTAAAAGTATTTTTTTCATAATTTCTTAAATAATTTGAGAATAAGCCTTCTTTTAAACCTTTACATTTTAAGAAAAGTCACCATATCTCAGAACACTCTGTACATAGGTATAGGGAAGCCTTATGAAACTATACCTTATTTTTGCGGACAATTAAAAAATGCAATAAAATACAGGGTGTTCCATAAGAAAAAATATAACTTTGATACGCCGTCATTTATTGGGACACCCTGTATATTTCAAAATAATTTTAAAATGTAGATTTTATCAACGTACAAACTACTAATTTAAAAAATTTTTCAAATCTTTTACCATTCCGCTCTAATCTTCCGTCCCGTTAGAGGTGACTCACCCTGTATTGAGAACTTAGTTTGTCAATTTAAATTATTATTATTTATATGTATTACTACAAAATATTTCTTCTTGTTGGGTATTTTTCTATGGTTTTCTCATCACAAGAAATGTTTAGCACTTTAATTTGGACATTTCCCATTTCCATACGTCTCTTCTGACCTAGATTAGTCAGATCTCCCAAAAGTTAATTTCGAGAACTTTGGTGTTTGGTATTTATGATCAAGAAAGAGGACAAACTGCCGCGAGTCAGAACATAGGTGCTAAGGTTTTGTCCATTTGGTCGAACGTTGGAGTTCTTCTACATGTGTCTCATCCTTTAAGGACATTGGCAATCATCATGGGCCATTTTACTCTGTCTGCAGAGGTTCTGAAGAGTTCTATTGTTGTTTTTCCACTCCACTGCTTTAAAATTTTCAACCAGGACGTGCATCGTCATCTCCGTCCTCTTGTTCCTTCCACTTTCCTCTGTATAACCAATCGCATTAACTCATATTTTCATTTTTTAGTATGTGACCAAAGCAACTCATTTTCTTTCCTTCATAATGTTGAGTATTTCTTTTTTCATTTTTCTTAATGTTTCCGTGTTTGTTACGTGTTGTGTCCATGATATTTTATACCCGTATGCACGCCAATGGTGAATATAAAATTCTTTATTGTATGCCAAAAAATGCGCAATAACTACCTCTTAAAATCTACCAAATTTCATTTGCATTTCACAAACCGTTTTAGAGCAATAAATAAATCGTCAGTTTGTAAGAACAATTTCAACACCCCCTATCTCGGAAACGAAGCATTTGCGGGCATACGTTTATAAAGCAAACTGTCATTATTTTATCATGCAGAATTACCCTTTAAAGTTTACCGTACTTATTTAAAAACACTCTGTATTGACGAAAAACAGGGGTAGTTGTTAAAGTGCCTAACTTTTTTATTATCCAACATAAGCAAATGAATCAAAAAACAGAATGTTAAGAAAACCTGAGGCTATAGTTGGGTTTTAATTTCAGTATTTTATAAAAGCTAGAACATTCCACAGGGTGTTCCAAAGTTTGAGAAAAAAAACATAGTTTGATTCGTATACAATGACAATGTACCTGTCTAGCAACAATATTATTACAGCGATATTGATAAAGAATAAGGCTATAACATATTAAAAAAATTACTTAAATCGGACATCAGGTTTAGGAAATACAAGACATTAAAAATGACCCATTTTTGGGGTGCCCGTTTTTTGTGCCGGTGAGTGTAATTTATAACTGTTTTCAAGAATGAAAGATAGATCACCAAAGGAACTCTTGTCTGATGTAGATTACAGTATACCATGTATTGATTGTGACAAACAATACATTGGCCAAACAACTAGACGAGTTAAAAATCGTATTACAAGTCATAAAAGTGATTGTAGATTATATCCAGACATGTGTTCTTTAGCTACACATGTTGTAAATGAAAGCCACAATATGGACTTTGAGTCTGTAAAAATTTTAGCAAATGAAAAGAACTATCACAAAAGGACTTTTCTTGAAATGGCATTTATTTATCAGAATGAACAGACAATTAATAGAAGAACAGATATTAAACAACTAACCGAGATCTATTCGTTCCTTCTTGAAACTGACAAAAACTTAAATATCAATAATGATTTTAGTCTAGAATGAATCGGGTCCCATTCTACCATAAACGATGTGTCTACCATCATAGTGAATGAATCCACTCTTAACAAAAAATAACAAAAAACTGACTCGGGTCCCTTTCTGAAATAAGCTGTTCATATATAGCTATTTCCAGTTTTCCATTACATAATACTGTTTTCATCGTATTGAAAGCGCTTCTGACAATGTCAATGCGTCGTTTTTGGTCCAGAAAGCCACTGCGCATCCGCTAGGAAAAATATTCCGATTCTGATTTTTTGCACAATCTTACTCAAAAAGGACCCTTTAAACAAATTTGCATGTTGCCAGGACCAAAAGTGGGTCAAAAATTTTTTAAACGTTTTTTTTTTGTTTTTTTTTCTAAAATATTTTTTTGCATGGAACAAAGTTTTTTTAGGTTTTTTGGATCATTCCAAACAGAAAAGATCTTTAGTGACATTTCTCTAAAGTTGATAGTTTTTGACATATAAGCGATTAAAAATTGAAAAATTGCGAAATTGGCCATTTTTAACCCTCAAAAACTATGTGAAAAACTGAAAATTTTAATGTTGCCAAGGTAGATAGATATTCTTTAAACATCGATTGATGGAATCCCGAAGAGTTTTTTGCAATACAGTATTCAAAACTCCTTTGTTTTTTAATTGCTAATCAAGCGTGCGCGACACTATTTTCCACCGACAGTATGGTGCAAATGAAAGGAATAAATTCGTTATTTCGTAAACCGGCGACTTTAAGGAAAAATCCCGAAACAGGTCGATTTTTATTTTTAAGTTGCGATTACAGGACGTAATCGATGATTTTTTAAAATGAGAATAGGGGTCGTGTGCTAGCTCATTTGAAAGGTTCTTCAATTCTCTATTCAGTAATATAAACATTTATATAATTATTTATACCGGGTATCCTTCTACTTCTTTTTTTGTCAAATAATTTAATTTAATAAAAATTTTTTGGACACCCTGTACAAATAATTATGTAAATGTTTACATTACTGAATAGAGAATTGAAGAACCTTTCAAATGAGCTACCACACGACCCCTATTCTCATTTAAAAAAAAATCATCGATTACGTCATCACGCCCAGACGGATGACGTCACTAGTATACCATATATGCCACAATATCATAACTTAAAAATAAAAATCAACCTGTTTCGGGTTTTTTCCTTAAAGTCGCCGGTTTACGAAATAACAAATTTATTCCTTTCATTTGCACCATACTGTATACACATGCAACGGTGGAAAATAGTGTACCTTGGCAACATTCAAATTTTAAGTTTTTCACATAGTTTTTGAAGGTTAAAATGGCCGATTTCGCAATTTTTCAAGTTTTAATCGCTTATATGTCAAAAACTATCAACTTTAGAGAAAAGTCACTAAAGACCTTTTCTGTTTGGAATGATCCAAAAAACCTAAAAAAACTTTGTTCTATGCAAAAAAAATAATTTTAGGAAAAAACAAAAAAAATGTTTAAAAAATTTTTGACCCACTTTTGGTCCTGGCAACATGCAAAATTGTTAAAAGGGGTCCTTTTTGAGTAAGATTGTGCAAAAAATCCTAATCATAATATTTTTCCTAGCGGATGCGCAGTGGTTTTCTGGACTATTTATTTCGAGGCTGCGGTCCCATTGTTTGGATCACACCCCAAGTAATTCTGGGTACGTTCTCTAAAGCTTTTCCTTTAACGTAGATTGTTTCGTGTATTTTGCGTATTTAAAACACTGTTGAACCAAACCTAATGGGCACTGAACTATTCAACACACCCTCAAAAACATTTGAGTACTTGTAACGAACCTATATTTCTTCTGAAAATAGATTAGTACTAAAAAAAGTTCAGTTGTGCAAAATCCCTATGAGATAAAATATTTTTTATATGTTTGTGAGATTTTCTAGAGTACAAATTTATTCATATAGGAACTCGTACTTCTATATTTTGACGTATCTGCAGTAGAGCCTATTTTGTAATATATAAACCCTTTTAGTTGGACAATCATGATTTTTTATCGATCCTCAACAAGGATGTTTTGTCTACTATACCTTATATTTATTGATCCAACTTTTTGGTATGTAGTAAAATAGCTTCCCATGTATTTGCTTTATATATCTATAATAAACATGTAAGTACATTGAAAAGACTTTATTTTGAATACCTCACAGAATGGCGGAAAAAGATCGAGGAGGTTAAGGCCTTTTAAGGGTTGTAGGGCCACGTATTAATTACTAAACTATAAGTAGGGCTATCAAAATATTAAGATCAGATATTATTTACTTTCTCCAGATTTAGCCATAAACGGAATACCAGCAGAATTGTATGTATAAGGTAGGTGGCGACCACCTAGCAAGTCACATCCACGCGCTCATCAAAGATATATGACAAAAAGAGAAAATACCCGACGACTGGAAGAAAAGTATAATATGCCCGATCTATAAAAAAGGAGACAAACTTCAGTGCAAAAACTACCGTGGAATCTCTCTACTAACGTATATGTCCCTAAAGTTTTCGGAAAATTTTAGATTTAAAACTATTATTGGTAGGAAGCATTGGATCAAGTTGTCATTGGAAACCAAAGTTAGTAAACAACTTAAACGATATAAACAATGGTTTTGACAAATACGGTTCGTTAAGATGTCGAACAAACTTAATATTCGTGAAAGTATTTTTATCGTTTAGTTGGACATGACCAAAAAGCGATATTTTAAGAATTTTTAGTGCTCAAAATATTTCTGTGTCAACGATTTACCAGACAGGTAAAGAGTGTGGAAATGGTATTAATTTGCCCAAAAGTGGAAGACCAAGAGTTTTAACTCCTGCTCGGGAACAGAGATTATTTCAGAGCATGGAGAACCAATTAGGAAATTCTTTGCGAAATGTTGGCCGAAGATATACTGTTTCACGAATGACTGTAAGTAGAACAATTTCTAGAAATAATTTAAAACGATATAAAAAAAAGGCTCCTAAGTACACACCAGCCCAGTTAGAAAAAATTCCTAGATGCTGCAGTACATTGAGACGTGTTCATTTTCCTGGTAAAAGTCTCATTATGGATGATGAAAAGTATTTTACTTTATCCAATTCCGAAATGAAGGGCAACGACGGATTTTATACACGCAATGTACAAGATGAACCGGACGAAGTTAGGTTTAAGGGAAAAGTGAAATTTGCCAATAAAATTTTGGTATGGTGTGCTCAGAAGCAGGTGTTTCACAGCCGTTTGTTGGGCGTGTTCGCGGGAAGCTCTTAATGCTGACATTTACGTTGACAGGTGTCTTACAAAACTTGTTCAATTTATAAATGATTATCATCCCAATGATAAAATCATATATTGGTCCGAACTAGCGCCATGCCATTACGCCAGGAGAATGAGAGATTGGTTAACTGCTCAAAATATAAATTTTGTTCTCAAGCGCGACAACCCACCAAATGTACCTCAGGCAAGGCCTGTAGAAGAGTTCTGGGCCGTTTTGAGTCGAACGGTGTATAATAATGGCTGGGAAGCCCAAAATTAAGATCAGCTAAGGCAAAGAGTTTTGCAAAAATTTTGTGAGATCGATTTAGAAACAGTCCAAAGGCTTATTGCACATGCAAGACCAAATTTACGTGCCATCGAAGATCACGGACCTCTTTCTGTTCTATAAAAATATATTATAAACCTTAAATATGTACACTTAATTTCCTGTATTTAGTTAATAAAATAAACTTAATGTACAACTAGAAAATACATATTTATTTTTTCCGAAAACTTTAGGGACATGTTATGTACAGCATATAAAGTCCTCACGTATATTATAAACCAATGGCTCCAACCACTAGCAGAAAATATTATTGGAGAGTATCAGACGGGCTTCTGACGGTAAAGATTGACACTGGATCAAATATTTAGAGTCAAACAGATCTTGAGCAAATCATGGGAACACGATATTGATGTTCACAACGTGTTTGTAAACTTCAAACAAGCATACGACTCAGTCAAAAGGAACAAACTATACTATACAGAGTGTCCAGAAACTCTACCGACAAACGAAGACAGGAGATTCCTCAGATAATTTTAAGACAATTTAACCCAATTCACCTAGCCGAAAATGCTTCTTAAGGGAGCTAGAGCTCTTTGAAGATGGCGTCATGAAATTAGTTTTTCTTAAATACCTCCAGAACGCTTCTATTTAGAAAAACGAAAATTGGTATGCACATTTACTTTTCAGAGATGAATCGATTCCATCCATTGCAAATTTCTAGTACCGGTCAAAGGCGTCCGTTTTGGGTAGAGCAACGGGTATTTTATCGCATAACTTTTTTGTCCTTAACTTTTATGCATTTTTGACACCGGACTATTAAATTGTGAGATATTCTTGTACTAAAAGGTACTCTTGCTTTAAGTCGATAGGATACACCGTTTTCTAGAAAAATCGATTTGAAAGTATTTCGTTTTTGGAATTTGAAAAAAAAAATGAAAGAACTTTTCAACAAAAAAAGAAGTATTTTACCAACATAAAGTAAGAGTAACTTTTAGTACTCGAATACCTCATAATTTAATAATCTAATGTCAAAAATGCTCAAAAATTCAAGACAAAAAGTTTTTTTTTTTATTAATGGCTTTGACAGAGCCTATTAGCCAGACTATTTGTGTTTTTTGTATGGTATTACAATAACAATTTTAAGTTAATATCTAAGCCTACTTATTATCTAAATTTACAGAGTGTTATACTATCTTAATGGATACATTTTTCAATTTTGTGTGATATTTTTACAATTTTATAATTTTATTATCTAAGCCTATTTAAAAAAAGTTATGCTATAAAATAACTGTTGACCTACCAAAAACGGACGCCTATGACCAGTACTAGAAATTCGCAATTAATGAAATCGATTTATCTCTGGGATATAAATAAATCTACCAGTTTTCGTCTTTCTAAACAGTTTTTTTTATTTTTTTTTTAATTCATAAAGCGAAAAATATTCAAATCGATTTTTCTAGAAAACGGTGGCTCCTACCGATTTAAAACAAGAGTACCTTTTAGTACTAGAATACTTCACAATTTAATAATACAGTTTCAGATATGCATAAAAGTTAAAGATAAAAAAGTTATGCGATAAAATGACCGTTGTCCTACCCAAAACGGACGCCTATGATCGGTACTAGAAATTTGCAATGGATGGATTAGATTTATATCTTGAAGATAAATACGCGTAGCAATTTTTGTTTTTCTAAATAGAAGCGTTCTAAAACTAATTACAAGACGCCATCTTCAACGAGCTCTAGCTGCCTTAGGAAGCATTTTCGTACTAAATGAATCGGGTTAAATCATCTTAGAATTATCTGAGGAATCTTCTGTCTTCGTTTGTCGGTAGAGTTTCTGGACACCCTGTATATTGCCTGAATTGGCAATACCACACAAGCTAATAAGACTCATTAAAGCCACAATGGATGAAACTCAGGCATGTACGAATACAAAACCACCGGACAGACTTTTTCAACATTTCACAGGGAGATGAGCTGGCCCCAACTTTGTTTAACCTGGCACTGGAGTATGCGGTTAGGCAAATGCAAACTGGACGAGGAAACCTACTGACCATTCGAACGGTTCAACTGGCCGCTTATGCCGATTATATTAATATTATGAGTAGAACATCAACAGGAGCACAGGAAACATACGCAGAGTTAAAAACACAAACAAACATGCTATGTCTGGAAATTAACACAGAAAAAAACAAAAATAATGACTCAGACGAGAAGAAATATAGTCCCACAAAACATTATACATGAAGATGACATTGAAACGGTTGGAAAGTTTACATACCTGGGAGTAGAAATATATGCCAACGGATCAGAAGATGGAGAAGGAGAAATACAGAAGAGAATAACGCAGGCTAACAGAGCTTATATTGCCCTCTCCCATATATTTCGGTCTAAAAATGTCCACCGAAATACAAAGATGAGAATCTATAAAACTTTAATTCGACCAATAACATGATATGGCAGTGAAGCCTGGGTCCTGAAAGAAACATCCAAAAACAAACTCGACACATTCGAAAGGAAAGTACTGAGGAGAATACTAGGACCTGTGAGGGAAAACGGAATCTTCAGAAATCGATACAACAACGAACTTTATCAACTTTATAAGGAAGCAGACTGTCATGACGTCATTAGAATACAAAGATTGCAATGGGCCGGACATGTGATAAAAATGGGAGAGGATAGGCTACCAAAAAGAGCACTGAATGCTAGAATGCAGGGAAAGAGACCGGTTGGAAAGCCAAGAAAGCGCTGGGAAGACACAGTAAACAGCGACGCACAAGCCCTTTTAGGAGTCCGTGTATGGAGAAGAGCAGCCACAGACAAGCAAGGACGGAGGCAAAAAATAAAGGAGGCCAAGGTTCAACTTGGGCTCTAAGGGGAAAATTGACTCATCCCAGATACCTACGGTATCAAAAGGATTGAACTCTGGTGGGACTCTTTCCGTGTTATCGAGCCCTAGGTGACTTGGTATGCAGGTGTATCTCCCAAAAAATTTTGTACACATCTGGCCGTTGCGAGTAGTACAGCTTTCTGCATGGTCTTGTAAAGATGTTCATTTAGACCCAGCTTTTTTATGTTTTCTATGAGGTTCTTCGGAATGACTCCAGTAGTAGAAAGAACAATAGGTATTGTCTGGGTACTTTCCATTCTCCATTGTCTCCTTATTTGTATATCGAGATCTCTATAATTGGCGATTTTTTCGTTGTGCTTACCAAGCAGATTATTGTTGTTAGATATCGCCACATCTATTAATGTTGTTTTCCTAGTAAGTTTATTAACTAGTATGAGATCCGGTCTATTATGTGCCACTCGTTGGTCTGTGAGCACAGTCCGATCCCAATATAGCTTGTAGTTGTCGTTTTCAAGCATTCTATCAGGGACGTATTGATAATAAGGGAGATGGTCGGTCTGGAGAAGTCCAAGTTTTCTAGCTAGTTCCTGGTGAAGAATCTTTCCTACCGAGTCATGGCGTTCTTTATACTCAATTCCGACAAACGCCTGACAGCCCCCGGAAGGTTTTACTTTCTTATTAGTAAATTATTAGTAAATGGCATATTTGATTTGCACCTCGTACAATTAGTAGATTCTGTTAAATGTAGCGTCAACCTCCTCATTTTCTTGTTGTACTATAGTTATAGGTTTGTTTGTACTTTGAACAGCGACTTACAACATATTTTAAAATATTTATTTGATAACATACAATTTTACATATAATAAAAATATAACTTTCTGGAATGTCTCTAGAACTATCAATATATTGGAATATAAAAAGTTCAATTCCTTTTATCAGCCTTAATGGTCCTAAAATTTGACGAGAAGATATTGAAATATGTATATATTTGGAGACATATTATTCGATATGGGCAAATATATTTTGAACCTACCTAAATATATTTTGAACATTTCCTTTTAATCTCTTTTTTGTTCAAGTCTTCTTTCATATGCGTTCCATAACAGTTGTCTGTAAGATTCAGCTGCAGTTGCGGGATCTGGAGCTTGCGTGATTCCTCTGCCGACTACAGCGATATCTGCACCTTTTTCTAGGACCACCGTTTCTGGGGAGTTATACCTTTGGCCTAAGGTATCCCCTTTTTTTTCTATTTGGACTCCCGGGCATAGATGGATGAGACCATGACTGTTTAAAAATAACGGATTTTGACAAACGACTCCTAGAAGAAACATAAAATTCATTATTTGAGGCCCTTAGAACACAAGGGGTGTAAGTGCTAAGCTTTGAGAAAGATCTCTTACCTGCAACTAGATCTGAATATTCTTCTGCCATTTTTAGTGTATCTTTAACATAACTTTCTGTAATCAAGTTACCAGCTGCGCTGGCCTCAGCTAAAAGAAAGACTCCCCTCTCCTGTAATCCTGTACTGTTTTTTATGGCATCAAGAACTCCTTTGCCCATGAGAGAGTGAACCGTGATCAAAGGTGCCCAGGATGATATTTGGTATATTCCTACAAAAGCAATTTGATAAAAAAATTAATAAGATAAAAAACTTCCACTCCTGTTGAGCTGCCCCCTCCTACAGGCATTAAAAAACATATAGCCCTAAATTACTCAATTACGGGTTATTTATGAGCTTATGGCCTGAGGATTAAAATTTTGAGCTCACTACACTGGGCAGGAATTTATTTTTTTTGTTTTGTCTGGTCTGAGACAACATTGACTCCCCCCCCCCCTACTTAAAAATAGAGATATTGAATATATATTTGCGGCAGAATTACAAGCTATGTATTCAAGCTTTCGAAGTGATATATATTCGATTTTTGAGCTCATCCCCTTAAGCACCAAACAATTATTTAATTGATTCAACTCAAGAGAAAAAAGTTGAGAAAAATTAAAATATAAATATCGTATAGTGGATATAATTCGTATAGCGTATAAATTCTAAGAATAAACTCCTCATATTCCCTGCTTAAGATAGAATTGTACTTAAAATGAATAAAATTAATTATTTTGTAACAAAATAATTAATTTTATTTTGTGACAAAATAATTAATTTTATTCATTTTGTGACAAAATAATAAATTTTATTCATTTTAAGTATGTACAATTCTTCTTCTTTAAGTGCCATCTCCGCGACGGAGGTCGGCAATCATCATAGCTATTCGAATTTTAGAGAGTAAGAGAGAGATAGAGAGAGAGAGAGAGAGAGAGAGAGAGAGAGAAAGAAAGAAAAAGAGAGAGATTTAAGTACAATTAGTAAGGTTCAATTCTTTTCATTCAAGTTCATTTCAAGTACAATTCTCTCCTAAGCCAGGAAGTTGGGGAGGTTTTCTTGCGAAAGGGTTGTAGCTCAATAATCGAAATGAGTAGAGTCATTTAGAGTACAATTAGTAAGGTTCAATTCTTTTCATTCAAGTTCATTTCAAGTGCAATTCTCTCCTAAGCCAGGAAGTTGGGGAGGTTTTCTTGCGAAAGGGTTGTAGCTCAATAATCGAAATGAGTAGAGTCAATAATTAGGACTTTATTCGTAGAATTTACACTCTATACGGATTATATCCGCGATACGATATATTTAATTTTTCTCAACATTTTTGTTGTATCAATTAAAGGGTTGTTTGTGGGTTAATCGGACGAGCTTGAAAATCGAATCTATATCACTTCGGAAGCTCATAAATAGCTCGTAATTCTGCCGCAAAGATCGACTAAATATCTCTATGTTTCAATAGTGGAGGGCTGAATCAACATTGACTCAGCCCCCTTCCCCCCACAAAAAATATTAAATTCCTGGCCAGTGTAAGGAGCTCAAAATTTTTAATCTGCAGGATATGAAAGCTCAAATAGCTCGTAATTTAGGGCTATTTGTTTTTAATTTCTGCAAGGAGGGGGCAGCTCAACGGGTCAAATTTTCAATGAATCATACCTTTACTATATTGATACTCCACGGTCTTTCCAATATCAGCAAACTTTCTATCCTCGAATAAGATAAAATTATGCCTCTTGGCTATTTCTTGTAAGGGACCAATCAAATTTAGATGAAAGTCTTCCATAATGTCGATATGTGTTTTAAGGGCACATATGCTTGGACCCACTTTTTCTGCCAAGTTTAATAAGTCAGTTGAATGCAACAGATCTGCTGCTACGCATAGGGTTGATTGTTTCGTCTGCATTATTTGGAACAGCTTTTGTGCAACAGGGTTTTTGGCTTTCAGAGCTCTGGATCGGAATGACACATTAAGCCGATCTTAAAAAACATAATAGCAAACATCAGCATAATATTAGGTTAATACCAATACAGAGTGAGTTTTATGAATAGAATAGAATAGATTATGTATGGAACACCTCAATTACTTCGGAAATGGCTTATACGATTTTTATATATTTTGGTCTCTATTCTTCCGGTGTCTCCCAAAATCCCGACAGCCAAAATACCAACAGCCAAAATCCCGACGGCCAAAACACCGACACGCCAGAATCCCGACATGCCAGAATCCCGACAGGCCAAAATCCCGCCATGCAACAATCCTCGCATAAGTAAAAATTCCGACTTTTGTTTAATACTTTTAATACAAAATACTTTTGTTTAGTAACAAAAAATAAAAAACAGATGGCCATAAACAAAAAAACAAGAAATAAATGTAATTACATGTTAAAAAGAAACTTATCAAACCTGTAGGGATTCTGGCCTGTCGGGATTTTGGCCTGTCGAGATTCTGGCATGTCGGGATTTTGGCCGTCGGTATTGTGGCTGTCGGGATTTTGGGGTAGACCCCTATTCTTCTAAAATGGCCAACATTATAGTGGTAGGTACTTAGATTGTTGTCAGATCTTCCGTTTTCTGGAAATCTAATAATCCGTTTCTTATTTCAAATGGAACACGCTGTATATTTCTTGCGTTTTGAAATCTTTAAGAAATAGTGATTATTTTGAAAGAAAATTTATTTAAAATAAAAAACATTTAAACAAATTATAAAAAAAAACAAATGTTTCGGCACAAGCAGACATTATTTTAGATTCTTTAAATCATTGGGAACAAAAAAGGTCTCTTATAATTTTTCTCTAAAATTAAACGTTATCGAGTTATAAACAATTTAAAACTGGCAACAACGAAAAATGAAGATTTTCAAGGCTCAAAAACGCAAGTAAAAAATATTATTTTTGAAATTATGAAGTGACCAAATTCAAGTTCAAACCTTATTTTATCAGTTCCCGATAAGTAATTTGGGCTTACTTCATTTTGGCAAAACATGCCAAAAATTCTTATGAGGAGCTGACAGAAGGTTTGAACTTGAATTTAGGTACTTTGTAATTTCAAAAATTATATTTTTTACTTGTGTTTTTGAACCTTGAAAATTGTCATCTTTTGTTCTTTTTTCAGTTTTAAATTGTTTATAACTCGAAAACAACCAACTTCAGAGAAAAATTACAAAAGACCTTTATTGTTCCCAATGATCCAAAGAACGTAAGATATTGTCTACATCATATACTATAATAGCAATAACTCCAAAATAACGGCATTTAGGTGTAGGAAATATTACATGAAAAAAAAATTCGTTACGTTTTGAAGTCCATAAGTAATTCCTAAGGACTTCAAAATGCAAAAAATATACAGGGTTTTCCATTTGAAATAAGAAAGTTCCTAGATTTACAGAAACACGCTAGATTTGACAACAATGTAAATACCACTATAATATCGGTCACATTAAAACCTTACCCACCAAAATCTATAATAATCGTGCAAGCTATTTCCTAGATAATTGAGGCATTCCAAACATAAAACTCACTCTATATAAGTCCCATCAAAGTGAATTAATTTACTTTTGGTACCTCCTGTTATTCAAAATACAATCAAAATTTTAAACAACTTACTTTCTGTAATATGATTCAAAGCTGTTTTATCAACTTTCGTTGAAGCCAAATAGCTTCTTACTTTCTCTACCATTTTCTCATCCACACAACCTGCTTCTTTCAACATTTCCATTAGCTGCATCATACCCAGCAAAGAATGAACCTTAATACCATTATTATTCAAAAAAGCTTCACCTCCTTGTTCTCTATTCAATAAAATAAGAGCGTCAGTACAATTCAAACCTGCGTCTTTAAGATCTTTTACAGTTTCCAAAATTGAACTGCCAGAAGTTATGACATCTTCTATTATGAGACAATTTTGACCAGGCTCGAATATTCCTTCGATGAGTTTCTTTGTTCCGTAATCTTTGGCTTCTTTTCGTCGCATCACCATGGGAATGTTTGTTTTTGTAGACAGTACAGTTGCAATGGGCAATGCTGTATATGGAACTCCACATAGTAGGTTAAAATTGTTTATATTATTTACTTTCTGAATCATAAGATCAGATAGAGTCACCTTAAAAGAAAGAAAATATTTAAATATGACACTTTTATTATCAAAAATTGTATAATCGTGGTAACATACACTTACAGTCGGAAAAATGAAAGAATACCCATGAACGATCACATCAATCACTTACTTTGTATATAAATAACAAACGTTTGTTATAGAAAAAGACAGCAAATATTTTTATTTTTTCATTTTTATGACTGTAGAACGCTTTAAAAGTGGTAATGTTTCTGTTCCTTTCTTGTTTACAACTGACCATGACAAAGCATATGAGAAGCGTTTTAGGTAGGAGGTAGTGGTTAATTTAATTATTTTGAATAGTGTTGTAACAGTTTGTTAGTAAAGTTTAGAGTATTGTTTGCTGTAATTACTTTGAATAGTGATGTGAGGTCCGTGGGACAATGTGGTTGAAAATATTGCATATGATAACTGATTTTGTAGAAAAAAAACATGTGTCAGCTACGCTGACCATGGGTCAGAGCCAATATATTTGCCAGAGACGAAGATATTGGAACAAACATAAAAGACAATGGAGGACAGCAGACTCGTTAAAAGCGCAAAAACCAAGTAGGTAAAAGACTACAGGGTAGGACCACCAAAATGATGGTGAAAATGCTGGACCTCATCATCCGGGGAAGACTTGATGGTAATAAACAGACAGTAGTACAGTAACCTACTAGCATGATAGACCATGCTAAAGAAGAAGACTATCAATTTAGTACAAAGTAATGTACAAAAAAGTCTGTCAGTATGTATTTATGTTTTCAATGATATGACTTAAATATGAATTAAAGTAGTAAAATAATTGTTAGTACTTTTACTAAAATTGCATTACTCTTACCAGTAGTTTAGGATAGCTAACAATAACTCTTAGATCACAGTAAACAGGAGTCATAATCCCAATTTTAGTCTTATATTCTCCAAATTTTATAGCGTTAATGGAATATAATTCTTTGGCAAACTCTTTCAATTTATTTGCATAACACTCCATTATGATTTATGCTTGAGTACTAAAAAAATTTACAATTAATTTAATTGAATAATTGGTAAAAATACCAAAAGTTTGAACACGATACGACAGAAAAACTTTTTTCTAACCTATAAAGAAACACATGACACATGCAACGTGTTGCCTGTTGCTGATGAGCTGATGTGAGTAGTTCATATGACGCAATTCTACATCCTGACCCACTACTTTCTGCCGTGTAATTTGGGTTGCCTATATGAACGTGAATCGGCGAAATGGGCATATAAATAAAGTTTTTTCACAGAATAGAAAACAAAACAATAGAAAACAACTTGTTTTCTATTCTGTGGTTTTTCTGTATTAACCATTGACATATTAAGCGTAGACACGGCATACTCACCAAAAAAGCGTAACGCGGAAACAGCATGGAAACAGTCGATCGGTGTGGTCTATCTATCTCTTTTAACTAAACGATCCCGCGCATGTGACTGTAAAAGATGGCTAGACCACTCAATCCTATGTCGACGTTACACCCCGATGCATTGAGTGGCATATCCCTAGCCAAGTCTATCCTTTTACATGTCTCTGGTATTAATCACTTTAAAAATTCACATTGTGAATGAATCAAATTATCAGTAGTAATTGCACCATAGAGTTATATATTAGCATAGAGAGAGTGTCATTCAGAGCGAAGTGACGACACCATCTTTTTTATTTGGATTAGTGCTGTTTCACTCTTACGCATAGTAAAGCTGCTACAGTTGTCCTCCTCTTCCGTGCCTATATTCACACTGAATGTCATCATAGATTTTCGATACAATGTGTTAGAAAGAGATGCAGCAAACCAGTCCATGAGATCTTGTCGTCAGGAAGCGCGGAAGGTAGGCTCCCTCTATGTTAATATATACCTCTATGAATTGCACAAGAGCTCTAAAATTATTGAATTATTCCCGAGTGACACTTTGACAGTTTTAATTATGTCAAAGTGTCACGAGGGCATTAATTGAATATGCTTGACGACGGGCAATAATTATCAAAAAAGTTATCAGTTTAATTTACATTTCTGTAGCTTTCTGTTGATCACAATCTCCTATGAATGTAATAATCAGTAGTAATTGCACAAGAGCTCTAAAATTATTGAATTTTTCCCGAGCTACACTTTGACAGTTTTAATTTCACGAGCCGTAGGCGAGTGAAATTATGTCGAAGTGTCACGAGGGCAAAAATTCTATATTAATTTTAGAGATCGAGTGCAATTTGTTGCGATTATTTCATGAACAAAACTGTTCAAAACCAAAATTTTATTGTAATTTATTTATGTAAGTACAAATTAGTACTAAACACACAGTTGTTATAAACATGTATTTGACGGTTGAAAGTCATCAGTCATCACTTTTATAATTTTTAAAACATTTTTGTCATTAATGTCACTGAATGTATTTTTTTCGTAGCAACGAAGGGCATCTGACGTAATATGCTTGACGACGGGCAATTATCAAAAAAGTTATCAGTTTAATTTAGATTTCTGTAGCTTTCTATTGGTCAGAATCTCCTATGAATGAAATAATCAAATATATTCTATGTAGTACCTTTTTTGTAGATGTATTTAAAAATGAAACTGAAAAGTTATTAAGTACTATAAAGAGTGATCTGTAGGTAATACCTATAACTGTGGCTATGCTCGACTTAAATAAAACAATTAGATATAAAAAATCACAAATTTTAGTAAATTTGGGACAGTATCATAAATACAAATACCGATGTTGAAACGTATTTAAATACCAAGTATTGAAATACTAAAAATGTACCTAAGTTTTTTGTAATTTTTTTTCTTATTCATTCACGCTTTTTGTATATGTATTTCATACCCCATTTCGCACCCCATTAGGGTGCGTTACATACATAGGCGTTGTACAATAAATATATTATACACGGCTCACTAAAATAATTAGTTACGCCCCTGTACTACTGATTACTTAAAATTCAAGTAGTATTTATGTAACCTTTCTGGAAACTCCAGGTTATTGTTGAGACTCGCATTTGAACCCCTCGCCGGGGCAGATCGTCAAAAGCTTTCTAACGAGAATCATCTCTAATCTATCGACGCTCCCGCTATTCGTAAAAAGGCCGCATTTTACCGGCTTTTTTTGCTATCGTTTTATACCGCTCAGATAATTCAATCTGCTCAGTATTATCGACGATGATTTATTTAGCGTATTAGTGAGTGCCTTACAAATGAACCAAATGGATTATGGAATTCAATCAGAGCTCTGATGTGACACGTCATCAAGGAATAAAACTGTAAGTACTCTACATGTATGTGAACATAACTTATTAGTCGTGATACTGTATGCATTTTGAACCATATACCTCTCGTAGCAAATATTCTTTGTGCCATTTATGCAGATAATACTTTAAATTACATATGAAAAATCGTTATCTACTCTTAACCAGCTTACCTATGGGAATATACTCTATAACCGTACAATAAGTATAGGTTACTATTGTTAAGGATACTTTACGTATTGCCTAAACATTTCTGTTCCATCGAGCCGTATCATATTAATTATTTATTAATTAAATCCTCAAGGTCCTTCGTATTTGCATATTTTGATAATCTCTATTCTGAGAATAACGGTTTTTCATTTATAGTGTCTTTCTGTTGCATTTGGAAATTTCCAAGCCACGCCGCCCCGGCACAAAAATAAAATATTCCTCTCTTTCTGCACTCAAATTCTCAGTATTTAACCCAGCACGTCTCTACAATAGCTGGTAGGTTGTTAAGCCCGGTCTACACGTGCAATTTCAGAAACTACTTGCTTTGTTCAAATAAAGGAGTCGTTTTGTTTGTATGAAAAAATATTTGCATATATTACATTATTTTATTTTCGTAAATATATTTTTCTGTTTATAGTATACAAAAAGTGTACTCATTTCTTGGCTGATAGTACGGGTGTTATAATTTTAACATTGTTTGTTCAACCTTTTGATTTAAATTAAATTTATAATTTTGAATCCGATTAAGCCTGGTTCACAGGTTACAAAAATTATTAAAAATAATTTTGTTTTCTTGCATAAATTGTAAGTTTTTGCTACATTTAGCTTCGCTTAAGCTCATTTTACACTTCTAGAAAACTATAGAAAATAAATAATTGTTTTTTCCTTCAATTTAATTAATTTAAATACTTGTTAAGGGTGTCTCACACTTGCTGAAAAATACCCATTTTGGAAAATTGCATATATTTTGAAATTTTATAGTTTTGCATTTCATATACTAATCTGCGCTCATACAGGGTGATACTATTAAGCCAATCTCACACTATTAAACGTGTAATATATAATATATTGTACATATTCTCTCATTTTCGCATCGATTTATAGGTTTAGACATTTGCAAATAATCTATCTAATCTCACATTCTCGCAACATGGCTGACCGATCAAAATATAACCGACAGAGGCTCACCGCAAAACTTGATATAACCAAGTTGGCTGATTCGGTTCCCACAACTCTTAATTCTCTAAACAAATATAAAATTCGTGAAATAATTTCACAACTCAAACATTCTTACGGACTTTTCCGCGATGCTCAAAATGTGCTGGAGACGATCCCCGAGGAACCTACCCCCTCTACTGATTCCTCTGTGGTTTTTGATAAATATTTGGATACAATTTCTCTATTGGAAGAAAGGTTAGAGGTCATTGAAAGTTCTAATGTGACTGCTACCCCCTCCCTCCAATTTGACCCTAATTCTTCTCTAACCTCACAGTCTATGGCTAGGCAACGAACAGTAAACCTCCCTCGTATTCAGTTAAAACCATTTAGTGGCTTAGTTACTGAATACAATTCATTCATTGAGACCTTTGATACAATAATAGGATCTGATACTACATTAAGTGATCTGGAAAAACTCATTTACCTCAAAAGTTTTCTAACTTCCGAGCCTTTGACGCTTCTCGAGCATATCCCACTCACAGGTGACAATTACAAAATAGCCCGGGATAACCTGACACAAAGGTACGCCAACTCTAAATCGCTTATCAAAACTCTCATCTCTCAAATTCTTGATGCGCCTCCTATTTCTGGAAACGCAAATCACTCACAATTAAGAAATTTTCATACGGTCATGTCAAATAATTTCAAGGCCCTATTGAACTTGAATAGGCCCCCTTCAGATCTCTTGCATTTACTTCTCATACATATCGCTACTCAGAAACTCGACGCACCTACCATTAGGGCTCTTGAGTTCCAATCCGGTGGTAGCCAAGCTACCCCTGATTTTGTCCATTTTCTAGGGGAAATCGAGACACGCGTTGTTCATCTTGAGAATATTCAATCTCAATCAAAACCAAAATCGACTACTACTTCCAGACACTCTTTACACCTAGCCTCAGACACTTCTACCAGTAACCTTTCGCCTCGCTTAGGTCCTAAGAAATGTTCCTATTGCAACGACTCTCACTCGATCTACTCTTGTCCTCAGTTCAAGCAGTTGAATTCTAAAGAACGTTTTAGTTTTGTCAAACAAAATAAATTTTGTATTAATTGTCTTGGGTCTCACATGCTCGATCAGTGTAAATCCAAATTCTCTTGCATAGTTTGTAAATCTCGTCATCACACGTTGCTCCATTTCGACAAAACGGGTCATAGTAACCCTTCCGCGGCTGTTGGCCAACACAACTCAAATAATCATAATAAAACCGCTATCTCAAATAACTCCCATACACAGGGTAATTCACAACAGGGGCCCTCACATGTTAGAGCTCCTGAAACGGAAGTTAATCTTCAAAATTCGACTCCACATTCAATGGCTCTATCTGCAGCCTCGCTTGATAATCATTTGGTGTTATTAAGCACACTCCAGGTCTATCTTGTCGCTCCTAGCGGCAAGAGGGTCTTCGCAAAGGCACTTTTAGACTCGGCCTCACAGGTTTCATTTATTAGTGCTGACCTCGTAAAGGAACTGTCACTCACCACTAGAGATGGAAAATTACGGATCAATGGAATTAACTCCACCTCATCCTCGTCTCAATCTATTGTAGATACAACAATTTTCGCTGTCGCTAACGACGTTCCTTTTGACATCTCGTGCTCTGTACTCCCAAAGATAACAAATCCGCTTCCTCAAATTTCTATTTCGGCGAGCAAACTAAACATACCCTCAGAGATACCATTAGGTGATCCGATGTTCCATGTAACATCCCCAATTGGTATCCTGCTCGGTGCAGACCTGTATAACGATATCATTCAACCTGAAATAATTCGTTTGGGAAAAGGTCTTCCCGTTCTTCAACGCACTCTACTCGGGTACACGATATCAGGGTCAGTTCCAGACTTTGCTCTTAAGTCGAAAAATACTAAAAAGGCTTTGGAATTTTATTCAAACTCTCTCGTTACTTGTTGTTCTCATAACACTCCTTCCGCCGTAAATGAGCCGGTAGTGTCCAACGAGGAACTATCCGATCATTTACAAAAATTCTGGGAGCTGGAAGAAGCCGCTCCTCAGAACACCGATCTCATTAATGATCACCCCGCTGAAATTAATTTTGTAAAACATGTTAATGTTCTCCCCAATGGACGATATGAGTCCACACTCAATCTCAAACTCCCTATCGAAGATATAGACATGGGAAATTCGTTTCTCTCGGCAAAAAGACGTTTTCTCAGTCTCGAGAAACGTTTTCAACTCAACCCTGATTTATTGGAAAAATATCAGGACATTATATCGGAATATCTCAATAACGGACAAATAATTCAAGTGCCGTTAAAAATGCTAAATGACTCAGGTAAACCTAATTACTTTCTCCCTCACTTTCCCGTTTTCAAATCCAACTCTACTACTTCCACTCGTATAGTTTTCGATCCAAACAATAAATCGTCTACGGGAATCTCCCTCAGTGACGTCATAGACAAAGGTTATGTCGTCCAACATGAACTTTTTGACATTCTCGCTAAGTTTCGTCAGTTTAAATTCGCACTAGTAGGCGACATCAAGGCTATGTTCCTACAAATCGCCATTTGTCCCACTGAAACATTTCTGTTAAATTTTCTCTTTAGGGACAATATTCAGCAGCCTTTACGGTGCTATCAATTTCAAAGATTACCCTTCGGGCTCCCAAGTAGCCCATTTATCGCTCAAAGAGTTATCAAGCACATCGCTGACAACAACAAACATACCCACGAACTTGCTACTAGTGTTCTGCAAGAATCTATCTATATGGATGACCTGATCAGCGGTGCTGACAGTCTTCATGAATTAAGTTGTCTTTTCGAACAATTAACTTCTTTGCTAGAAACCCATGGTTTCCTCCTCCACAAGTGGAACTGCAGTTCTTCAGAATTTCTGTCTCAACACAATTTAAATCCCGTCTCTGAAGTCAGTCTTAACTTCACGGGATCTGATAAAGTCTTAGGCATATTCTGGGATTCAGAACGCGACCACTTTTCGTTTAAAACTCCTATCTTCAAATTGGCTAATGTTGTTACTAAACGTACTATTCTCTCCTACATTGCTACTTTGTATGACCCGCTAGGATGGTTATCCCCTGTCCTTGTGAACGCTAAGCTCTTGATACAGGAAATATGGTCCCAGAAACTGGACTGGGATCAACCCATTGACTCACCCATCATTATGAAAAATTGGCAAAACCTCTTATCGACATTCAAAACTATAGAAGAGGTCAAGGTACCTCGATGCTTACTTTTACAAAAGAAAGTTGTTGATGTTCAATTAATTATTTTCACCGACGCATCGGAAAAAATATACAGCACTTGTGTGTATCTCAAAGCGACATACTCAGACTTTTCTGTATCGTCGCGGCTTATCGCTTCTAAAAACAAAATTTCTCCGCTAAAAAATAAACTCACCATCCCCAAATTGGAACTTTGTGGAATAGTGTTGGGAGTCACTCTGGCTCATAGACTTTTTCACATCTTCAAGAAAAATTTGAGTATATCTTCATCTCATCTCTTTGCTGACTCTACAATTGCCTTGTCTTGGATACTTTCTAAAAAACACATTTGGAACATTTTTGTACAAAACAGAATTCAAAAGGTCAATTCCTTGTTGGAAACCTTTCCTTGTGATTTCCATTTCGTCAGAAGTCACGAAAACATCGCTGACCCCGCTTCCAGAGGGATAAATGTCTTTGATAATCCCCAGACCACCGAAGACTGGTTATGCGGACCTAGCTTTATTAGAGACAATCCCATCGATTTTTCTCTTCATCAAATTCCTCATTTTCAGGATGATCTTCCTGAATTAAGGAAGTTAGTTGTCTCAAACATAGCAACAAATCACGAACTCAACGACACCTTTGAAAATCTATTCGCTAAATCTTCTTCTTTTCGTAAAATTCAAAGAATTGTCGCTTATCTTTTTAGATTCATCAGTAATATTAAAAAGAAAATAAATAACTCTCCACGAGATACGGATATATTGACGCCACCCGAAATGGAGATCGCTGATCACGCGATCATCAGGTATATCCAAAGTATCTACTTTAAAAAAGAGATTCTTGAATTGAAAAATGCTAAACTCGTGACCAATAAAGCCATTCGTAAACTCAACCCCTTCCTACAACATAATGATGGGCTGATTCGTGTGGGAGGACGTCTCCGACACGCCCCCATATCGTATAATCAAAAACACCCCATTCTACTTCCTTCTAAATGTCGAGTTGTAGAACTAATCTTGACTCAAGCTCATCATAAGTTATTACATTCAGGCGCGCAAACAGTACTTTCGTATGTCAAAATGAAGTACTGGCCAATTGACGGATTAAGACAGATTAAACGCTTAATTCGTAAGTGTGTAAACTGTTTCCGATTCATGACACCCAATTCTGTTCAACAGATGGCAGATATGCATCCCGATCGTGTACTCCCCACTAGACCCTTCCAAGTCGTCTCAGTGGACTATGGGGGGTTCTTCTTAATTAAGTCCTCACATTTGAGGAAGGCACCGCTTTACAAAGCATACGTAGCCTATTTCATTTGCATGAGCACTAAATGTGTTCATATCGAACTCGTCACAGGATTAAGCGCAGAAGCCTATATTCTTACTCTGAAAAGGTTTATTGCCAGAAGATCCACGCCCAGTATTATTTGGAGCGACAATGCCACAAATTTCCATGGGGCAAAAAATGAAATGCGCGAATTCTATGATTTTTTCTTAAATCAAAATAATTCGGAACAGATTAAGGAATTCTGTACTCAAAACTCCATAACTTTCAAGATGGGTGTTCCCCGCAACCCCCATCAATTCGGCCTCCATGAGGTAGGAATAAAGAGTGTGAAGTATCACCTCTATCGAATTATAGGAAATTCCCACTTCACCTTTGAAGTGTTTAACACAGTATTATGCCAAATCGAGGCTATTCTAAATTCGAGACCCATCACTAGGATGTCGTCTGACGCCAATGACTTCGCTTTCCTATCTCCAGCTCACTTCTTAGTTCAAAGAAGTTTAACCGCGCCCCCTGAACCAAGTGTTTCAGAGATACCTGAAAATAGGTTGAATCTTTTTCAGCGTATTAGTAAAATTCAACAGCAATTTTGGAAATTGTGGAAAAAAGACTATCTTTGCCTCCTGCAGCAAAGAAATAAATGGACCGACCCTACTGACCCTGTCAAGATCGGGGATTTGGTTCTGTTGAAGGAGGATGGTACTCCTCCACTCTTATGGCCAACTGCCAGGGTAATAGATGTATTGCCTGGTAAGGATGGTCTAGTTCGTACTGTCAAGATTCACACTACTCACGGTGATTTTCTTCGTGGTATTACGAAAATCGCTGTGATTCCCCTGGAAGATTAAAATCTATCCCTAGGGGGAAAACTTATCGTTTTCCTCCATTTTATCGTTGTTACCCCTTGTGTATATAAACTCTAATTTCTTCAAACATTTCTTATCGTTGTGCACATCTTTGCCAATCCCCTCTCTTCGAGGTGATATAGGCCATCTCTCTCGCCTGTCGCCCCCGGCAATATGTACAATAAATATATTATACACGGCTCACTAAAATAATTAGTTACGCCCCTGTACTACTGATTACTTAAAATTCAAGTAGTATTTATGTAACCTTTCTGGAAACTCCAGGTTATTGTTGAGACTCGCATTTGAACCCCTCGCCGGGGCAGATCGTCAAAAGCTTTCTAACGAGAATCATCTCTAATCTATCGACGCTCCCGCTATTCGTAAAAAGGCCGCATTTTACCGGCTTTTTTTGCTATCGTTTTATACCGCTCAGATAATTCAATCTGCTCAGTATTATCGACGATGATTTATTTAGCGTATTAGTGAGTGCCTTACAAATGAACCAAATGGATTATGGAATTCAATCAGAGCTCTGATGTGACACGTCATCAAGGAATAAAACTGTAAGTACTCTACATGTATGTGAACATAACTTATTAGTCGTGATACTGTATGCATTTTGAACCATATACCTCTCGTAGCAAATATTCTTTGTGCCATTTATGCAGATAATACTTTAAATTACATATGAAAAATCGTTATCTACTCTTAACCAGCTTACCTATGGGAATATACTCTATAACCGTACAATAAGTATAGGTTACTATTGTTAAGGATACTTTACGTATTGCCTAAACAGGCGTAACCAG
The DNA here is from genome assembly GCF_917563875.1 of Diabrotica virgifera virgifera. Taxonomy (NCBI): domain Eukaryota; kingdom Metazoa; phylum Arthropoda; class Insecta; order Coleoptera; family Chrysomelidae; genus Diabrotica; species Diabrotica virgifera. The sequence goes on along the minus strand of NC_065447.1, from coordinate 18,103,724 downwards.
GATAATCCTAGGGGGGGTTACAACTACTGGAAGGTCTCCGAGGGGTATCGTGGGTAAGCGTATTGGGACCGTGCAAGTTCGGCAAAGCGACCTCTATTTCTACGCTCTGTACTTTTATTCGCACTTTTAATTATATTGGCAAATTATATTAGTCCTGGTTGCTGGATAATTGTCAAGGCCATAGTCCAAAAAAATAATAAGAAGAAAAAATAAGATGCAGGTTATGTTATGCAAACGTAAACAATTGTATGTAGTAAATAAAATTAGTTATTAAAATGCAGTACTGCAAGCAAAATACAATTAATTAAATTTACCTTTATATAATAATTGCATATCATATCAATATTGTGGAGCAATATATAATTTTTCTGCTTCAATGACAGAAGGTATGAAATATACGTCAATTTGACAATTTCAATTGACAATATGAATTATTTAAGATAGTTGCAATATTTCTCCGCGACTCGCGCACGGTCGTTTCTCGTTTCCCTTCCAAGTACTTACACACCGCGAATGGGGGGTTATAACCCCCCAAAACCCCCTGGTTACGCCTATGGTTACATAGGGATAGGGGGGTCAAAAATCTTCAAAAATCGCGTTACGTAAATAATACATGAACACCCCCTTTAAGTTTTAGAGCATTGAAATACCAAATACTTATTTATAATTATAGAGTATTTAAATACTTGGCATTTAAATAGGTACCTACCTATTTACTCTAAAGTCCAAAGTTTTAAACACATACTTAAAAAAAGTATTTAAATTTTGAAATATTGCCCATCAGCTCTGATACCAAGTTTAAAATATAAAATGTGCAAAAAGAGTGGATGATTAAGAAAAAAATTACCCAAAACTTTCCCAAATTTAATAAAATTTTTGATTTTTTTTATAGGTATCTAAACGTTGTTTTATTTTATTCAATCACAGCATAGGTACATAGTACACTTCGCGTCAAAAAAAAACTGGTACAACCAGGGCCGCGCAAAGGCTTTCAAGCGCCCCGGGGCAAGTAATTTTAGGCGCCCTTTCCTCCTTTCTTTGTAAGTAGTTTTTTGTAGCTTAGTGAATCGTTATACGGTATACCTACAAACTATTTTTTATGTGTTAGGAAAGTATAATCATCTAACCGTTATCGTCCACTGCTGAACATAGGCCTCCTCTAAGTTTCTCCATGTCTCCCTATCTTGAGCTACCAGCTATCCAGTTCCCGGCAGTTCTCTTTACATCGTCACTCCAGCGCGTTGGTGGTCGATCTCTGCTTCGTTTAACCGATTGTCAGCCCGCGGTCGCTATTCCAATAATCTTTCAGTCTAGCTGTTGTTCGGTGTTCTTGGCACATGACCTGCACATCTCCATTTCTTTTTTGCTACATGTTCTACTATGTCTTTGGTTTTTGTTCTTTGGCTGATATTATTTGGTATTCTGTTCCCTTGTGATTCTTAGCATTGCCCTCTGGGTAACCCTTATTTTCTGCTCTTATATTTTCAGCAGCAGGAAAGTAATGTACTGATAAGTTTTTATGAATACTATAAATATTTACAAAAAATAACTATTACATTATCAGAAAACAAATAATAAATATATAATTATTACTATAGTCCATTTGCTCACGCTTTTTGCTCCGTATTTTAAAGAACCGCTTGGATTGACATGAAATTTGGCATGCGCATTACGCATAGCTAATTTATAACAAACAAAAAAAATTGATATTGCGTCGTCGGGGATGAAACAATATACCTACGTTAAAATTAAGTACGGAAGTGGATAAACTGACTAATTGTAAGCAACTTTTGTTGCACATACAGTTTTTTCACTAAGTCAATATTTTTCGAGTTATTTGCGAGTGAGCATGTTCATTTTTCAACATAAAAACCACGGTTTTAGACGGTTTTTCGCAAATAACACAAAAAGTTTATATTTTATTTAAAAAAAATGTTCTGAGCAAAAATATAGCTTATAAAAAAATTAAAAAACTTGTGCACACATGAAGTCAGTAGATCTAGTAGAGGAAGAGTCGCAGCTCGAGAAAAGTGGGTTCTTATTCGTCAAATTCCAAATCAAACATTTCAACGTGAAATAACAAAAAAATGAAGCACTTTTCGGGCAAAACTCGTTATAACTTTTTTAAATTCTTAAGAAAAACCTTAATTTTTTTAAGTTTCTAGCAGCAAAAGTAAGCCAGTAACGTTAAAAATAAAGTTGGTCCCTTATTTTGGTAAAAAACATCGTAAAAATCTCCGCTTAAATTTCAAATGCAATTAATCGTTACAGCTTTACAATTTACTGCGTTTATGTAGGTATATTTATATGATCTGGAAGTTTCACCATTTAAAGGTGCTTATTTTTGAAAAAAATTTAAGGGAATGCCTTTTTTCAAAAGTTCTTACAAGAATATATTTTCGATAAAATACTTACTTTTTGAGTTATTTGCGGAAAACCGTCTAAAAACGTGGTTTTTTTTGTTGAAAAATGAACATATTTACTCGCAAATAACTCGAAAAGTAGATATTGACTTAAGTAATATAAAAACTTTATAGAACACCTTAACTTTATAGTTATTTACAAATCGTCAGTTTATCCACTTCCGGACTTATTTTAAACGTATATTTTTTCACCCCCGTGAAGGGGCATACTCCCCTATGGCAAAAACACACGTCGACACAATATCATTTTCTTCTTTGACATTTTAGCTATGTAATGTGTATGCCATATTTCATGTTAATCCAAGCTGTTCTTTAAAATTCAGAGGTTTTGCAATTTTTTTTCGTGAGTGAATGGAGTAATAGTTCAGTTTAATGAGAGAAATAACGGTTCGTACGCTTAGGGTATCAAAGTAATAATAACTGCTATTTTTATATCTACCTACGATTGGTAAATTTTCAATTTTACAAGATAATAAAATATTACTAATATTTCTGATAATTTCGGTATTGTCAATTTTTTTTCGGCACCTGCCGGCGCCTTTTTGGTACGGCGCCGGGGGGCACCGCCCCTCTCCGCCCTTATGGACGGCGCACAGTGGTTCCAAATGCTGAAAACGTGGTCATGAGGAGAAGAAAAAAGTCCCTATCTAGGGATTTTCATGTTTACAGTTGTTTTCTCATACTATCGTAAAGTCGTAATACGCAGGTATAAGGATCAGACTGTATGTATTGTGGTTCACAGCTCAGGAACAAGTGAGCCACGTCCGAGGTAATGGCAGAGAAAGTCTAAAAGAACGCGTATATTGAAAACGCTGTAAAACGTTTTGTGGTTTATCAATTTTATGGCTATAAAGTAGATTCTTCTTTTTTAAGTATGTAGTAATGTAAGATGTAGGTTAACTTAAATTTTAGTAACAATAAATGCCTTAAATTTGTTACTACATAAATAGTGAAAATATACTTGAAATAATCAAATTTTTGTAAAGATACATTCAAAAAGTACAAAATTCTGCATAATTCTGCGACTAATGTTTATTAGTCTTAATATATATTGTAAGAAGATACAGAATCACTTTGGTTTAGCTGCCTATAACTGCCTATGCATTGCTGGCAGTTGTTTGAATACAAAAGTGGAAAATGACGCATATTACATGATTCTGGCGATTGTGGAGTATTTATGGGTGTTTGTACATAAGTAATAGGTTTTGAATTTTGTACTTCATAATCAAAATGTATTGGTGATCAGCAATTTTAAAAACCCCTTATAATATAAATTTTTAAACACATGTGCCTTTAAAATAAAATTTTCGAAATTATTTCGGCTATATTGGATCCGCCATTTTGTTTTAATAAAAAGTAATGTTATATTTGTAAGCAACGACCTTAAATTACCACATCTGACAAAAAAAATTGCGTTTTGATTGATACTTTCAATTTCTTTCCGCCATGTTGGATCCGCCATTTTGTTTTTCAGAAAAAATAAGGTCAGATTCGTAATCAGCGATGCCAAAAACCCCTAAGAAAGAAAGTAATTCCGAAATGTATAAACAATATACGCTTTTAAAGGTTAATGACCACGTTTTCGGCATTTGGAACCACTGTGCGGCGTGGCCCTGGGTACAACTCTTATAACCGAAAATCGTGTTTTTCAAGTTGTGAGTTGTGTAAGTTGATCTTGTCACAAGTGTCATTCCAATTTCTAGGGCAAAGTTGCCAGTTCAACGAAAATCTATATTTGGGTGTCACATGCAGTAGCTTAAACTTATTAGTTCCTATGTCTATAAATAGTTTACTTTGTTGTATATTCACTTTGCAATTTCTATAAATTGTTGCAATATATCGATTTTGTTTTTTTTTCTTTACTTTATTAACTTATATTTTGTATTTATGTATATTTTTTTATATTGACGATTTATCAACTTTCAGAAAATTGTATTTGTTATTGTTATTGTTAGATATTATTTATTTATTTTTTCTGACTTTAATTAAGCTTTGTCCATAAAATTTGTATTTTCAGTGACAATAAAGCATATTTCTATTCTATTCTAAAATATTATATCAAACTAGGTAAAAACGGGGCTGTGCGACAGACCGCATTTTTTAATACACTAAAAAACTAAAACAATTGTAATTTTCCGTCATCTAAATTAAGTATCCATACATTGATTCATTTTTTATTATAATTTATGAAAATACTTCAATTCAAAAATAATGATAGATAATAAATCTTGACATGACTTTAAATTATTATGTTTAATGTCAAATCGAGAGGTGTGATTGGTTTCTCGTAAATTGTAGGACAAAACTGCATTAAGTTGTGTAGAATAAATAAAACACACTGGAAAAATTAAAAATTAAATTTGAAATTAATACAAAATGAATATCTTTTACAGTGAACAAGTGTGCAATTTAAATATATGTATTACAATTCGAAATATACATTTTAAACGTTATTTTTTTGTATTTAGATTTATAGTGCAATTCCGTTATCTGTGTTGGCAACAACGAAGTGATCCACGAACAATAATTGTCAGTCTGAACACAGGTTTACATTGGGAAAAAAAAGTGTACCAGTTTTATATGACGCGAAGTGTACCATGATACTATAAATAAAGTTATTTATTTATAGTATCATAGTACATACATATATATCGCTCTTTATAGTAATAACTTTTCAGTTTCATTTTTAAATAAATCTGCAAAAAAGGTACTACATATTTGATTCATTCATGCCTTACAATGTGAATTTTTAAAGTGGTTAATACAGCAAAACTTTATTATTTATAAATTTATATCATGATAACTTTATTTATAGTATCATGATTTATATGCCCATTTCACCGATTCAAGTTTATATAGGCAACCCAAATTACACGGCACAAAGTAGTGGGTCAGGATTTAGACAGAATAGTTCATAAGGATCTTATTATCAAAAAGAAGAAATGTACTGCTGACAGTAACAGTAAATGACGTAAATGGTAAATGAGAATAACATAACCTCAAAAATAAATGTTTTGACTTTTCATTTTTCTTTTCATGAGATTACAAATGTTTACGTGAATTTTACATCTTAATCTTTTTAGTGTAACTTACACAACTTTGATGCAATGTCAAGATTTAGCGGAGCTTTACAATTAACAGATTTAGATGATTTTATTACACCTTCACAAGTAAATATCTTTCTAATACAAACTATGAAAACTATATTCTATAAAATTAATATTTTGAGATCGTATTTCTTAGACCCATGTTAAGTTTAATTATACGATTTATATGTTCTTAAAGTTAAGTAGATTCCTGTTTATATCAGTTAATTAATTGATTGAATCATCATCATCATCATTGGCTCGACAGCCCTTTCTGGGTCTTGGCCTGTTCCAGGATTCTTCTCCACTCTGATCTGTTTCGTGCTTTTTTCTCCAGTTTTTTATTTTTAAGGTTTTTATATCATTTTCTATTTGTTCTAAATATCTCAGCTTCAGTCTTCCTCTTCTTCTTTTTCCTACTGGCATCTGTTTGAATATTTTGTTTGGACATGTCCCATCCAACGCAGCCGTCCTATTTTAATGAATGTTATGATATCTGGATCCTGGTATATTTCGTATAGTTCAAAGTTGTACCTTCTTCGCCAAATTCCATTTTCTTTTGTGCCCTTATATATGTGTCGCAAGATTTTTCTTTCAAAGGTGGCTAGCAATGTTTCCTCTCTTTTAGTGAGTGTCCAGGTTTCTGAGCCGTATGTGAGTACCGGTCTTATTAGGGTTTTGTATATTTGGCATTTTGTTTTCCTTGCGACGTTGTCTGATGTTAGTTGCCGAATTAAGCCATGGTAAATTTTATTGGCAATAAATATTCGCCTCTTCACTTCCTCTGCTACGTTATTATCAGATGTGACTAGGGATCCCAAGTATGTAAAGTTTTTTACCCCCTCAATGTTGTATTCTCCTATTGTTATATTTTGTGGCTGCCTTATTTCTGTGTTTTTACTTACCTGCATATATTTTGTTTTGTTCTGGTTGATTTTCAGGCCACTATTTTGTGCAGCTCGTTCTATTTGATTGAATGCCTCTATCATTTCTCTTCTTGATCTTGCAATTATGTCAACATCATCTGCAAATGCTAGTATTTGCACGCTTTTATTAATTATTGTTCCTCGAGTATTGACTGTTGTGTCCCTCATTATTTTCTTGAGTACAATGTTGAACAAGATGCATGATAGAGCGTCTCCCTGGCGTAGTCCCTTTTTCACATCTATTGTTTCCGTTAGTTCGTTTTGTATCCGGATTTTACTTTCTTCTTTTAGAGATTCTTTTATCAGTTCTATTAGTTGTGTTGGTATATTAAATTCTTTCATTGCTTTTATTAAGAATTCTCGGTTTATATTGTCATATGCGCTTTCGAAGTCTATGAAGAGATGATGTGTGTGTCGATGTTATGTTCACTTGTTTTTTCAAGGATCTGTCGCAGAACAAATATCTGGTCTATTGTTGACTTCTGTCTACAGAAGCCACTTTGGTACCTGCCAACTATTTTTTCAGCGTGTGGTCTAAGTCTTTCATAAATGACGTTGGACATTATTTTGTATGCTGCATTCAGCAGCGTGATTCCACGGTAGTTTCCACATTCTAACTGATTCCCTTTTTTATGTAATGGTACAATAATACCACTATTCCACTCCGCTGGTAGCTGTTTATTTGACCATATCTTTGTTATCAATACATGTATTGTTTTCTGTAGTGCGTCTCCTCCTTCCTTCAGTAATTCCGATGCTACTTGATCCGATCCCGGTGATTTATTGTTCTTTAATTTGTCTACTGCTGTTCTAATCTCGGCTATTGTTGGTGGACTCTTTTCTCTGTTGTCTGCTTGGTCTAATGGTATATCAGGGTTCGTCTCACTCCCATCTCCTTCAAGCTTTTCCGTAAAATGTTCTGTCCATCTTCTTAGTATCTCTTGCTGTTCTGTCAATATATTACCTTCCTTGATTGAATACTAACAATTAAAAAAAAAATTATTGATTAATGAAGTAATTCACATAGATACTATATTATCACTTTTTGTGTTCAATTCATTAACCTCGTCATTTATCCTGATTCGCCATGTGCTGTTTTGCTCTTGCATTGCACTGAGCTATATACAGTCTGACCAAATTCACTTTGTATTTGAGATGCGCACAAAGATAATGTGGAAACCATGGATCTTGTAAGCGAGACAGGAATGTACCTACACTCTGCAGGTATTTTTCTTTTCGAGATGTTACCAAAATAAAATTCAAAAAAACCGAATGTCAATACCAGTGCACATCCAAATCTCAAGTGAATTTGGTCAGACTGTACTTTTCTCAGTATTTTTCTCTTGAATGTGCTGAGTTGGGCTGCAGCTATGTTGGACTGTATTATAGCTACACAGCTTAGAGTATAAGCTCAAAATTTCAGAACTATGATTTTTAATTTTTTCGAATTCTGAGAAAACTAATAAATATATTTTTGAAAAATTTAAACTCATAAATAATAAAAGATTACATTATTACCTAGGGTCGAGAGTCTCTTAGAATAAACAAAAAGTTTAATAAACCAATATTAATAATATTGATTAAATAATAATAATTTCCTATATTGAGCATAACTCTTAGCAGAAACACTAATTTAAAAATAAATACATTTAAAAAATTAACAAAATTAATTTTTAGGAATGTATTAAACCCGTAGAAATCAAGAAAAAGCCAGGAAGTAAAACAGGAGCTAAGATACAAATACAATCAGATGATTATTTCCAAATTGAAGAGGTGAGTTATTTTGTGTACAATTAATACTATTTCAAGCTCTATATGTTCTAGGATGGGAGTGCCCAAAAGCTAGAAAAAGTTGAGATAACTTTGGCTGACTGTTTAGCATGTTCTGGCTGTATAACTTCGGCTGAAAGTGTCTTAATATCAAAACAAAGTGAGGCAGAGTTACGGGATGTTCTGGAAGCAAATAAAAAGTTGAAAATTGTAAGTATAGTATGGTTCTTTTAAGCCGAATGCAAGAACCTAAAATGGCCAGATAGTTCATCCCATTTTTGGCAATTGCCCTCTAATATGCAAAGTGGGTATTCAATGAACACCATGTGTAAAATGTAACTTAAGAGAACATATAATTCATTTAGTTGTATATTCCATGAATAGACATCTGTTTTTGGAAATTATCGCAACAAGAAATATTTTACTATGTGCAACATAAGTAACGTTGCATTTATCTGCAACATAAGTATAAAAGTACTAGATAGATAGATAGATATTTATTTATTTATCATAATAGATAATACACAAAACAAAAACATTGCACTCCACACCTGTACAAATTACATAAGAATTGTCAAGGCAAAGAGTGCTGTATAATTATCATAAAGTATTACAAAAATTAAAAACATGAGACTAAACAAATAAAGAAATAAGCATTGTCAAATTAAATTAATCAGAAACATTCAATATATAAACAAAAAAAAAGAGAAAATAAAATAAAAATAAAAACACTGGAAGTACAACAAACATTGCCAATTGGTTTCTAGGTCTTAGTTTTAATATAATTGACTAATAATCTCTTAAAGATAGTTGCATTATGGCTATTTTTAATGTGATAAGGTATATTATTGAACTGTACAATTCCTTTATGAAACGAGCTTTTCATTGAACTGGACTTGTTGGTTGTTCTAACATAAAAATTTATTGAATTTGCAGCTCTAGTGCTATGCTCATGAACATTTGCTATCGGGACCAACTGACTGTTCAAATACTCAGGCAATAAATGGTTTACCTTCTTAAATAAGAATGTCATAGATTGGACATACATAAAATGTTCAACTTTTAACCAATTTAAAGTTTTCACCATATCTTGAATTCGAGTATATCGATTGCATCTCAATATTACTCGCATAGCCTTATTTTGGAGAATTTGAAGCCTGTCATAATTAGAACATCCTGTATAAATCAATGAACAACAATATAAAAAGTGAGGTAATATTAACGAATTATAAATCTTTAATTTAGTTTGAAATGTCAAAAATGGTGATACTCTTCGAAAAAAACCTATTTTTTTCCCTATCTTTCTGCAAATGTAATCAACATGTTTACTAAAAGTTAGTTCCCTATCCAATATGAATCCCAAATACTTTATTTCCTGAACCATTTCAATTTTTGCATTATTTAATTTAATGTGAACATCCAAACTTAAGAATTTCCCGAAAAGAGTATTATTATCAATAAACATGTATTTGGATTTTAACTCATTGACTTTCAATTTGTTTAACTTAAATCTTTCAGTTAATAAATGCAATTCACAATTCATCGTGTCCACTACATCAACAAAATCTTCCCCATAAAAATATATTAATGTGTCATCAGCAAAAAGATGAATTTTACATTTGCTTAATACGTTTCCCACATCATTAATGTATAATATGATAAGTAGAGGTCCAAGTACACTGCCTTGCGGCACACCAATATCATTTAACTGTGGATTTGACATTTTACTATTTAATTTAGTCCTTTGGTACCTATTTGACAGATAATTTTCCAGCCAATTAAAAACTGTCCCGTTAAAACCATATTTCTTTAATTTCAAAAGAAGTATATGACGATTTATTGTTTCAAATGCTCTTTTGAGATCTATAAAAACTGCGCATATACCGACCCCTGTCGTATCTAAAATACTTTTCATATCTGAGACAACTAACTGTAATGCGGTCTCACGTGAATGAGAATTTCTAAATCCAGACTGGTAATTATACAGGATATTATTTGAAGTAATAAATTTAATCAGCTGATTGTACACCACAATTTCTAAAACTTTTTCACAAAATGGGAGCATATTTATTGGACGTAATTGATCAAGTTTATTAGTATTAGGAACTTTTGGAACAGGAACTATAGTTGATATTTTAAATTGCTTGGCCACCAGGCCCTTCTCTAAACTCATATTAATTAAATTTAATAAAGGATAACCTAACACATGAAATAGATTTTTGATAATATCAAGACCTACTTCATCCGTACTATTTTTTTTATATTGAAATTTGATTATATCATATAGTTGGTTTAGTGATATGCTCTCAAAAGTTTCAAAATTTACATAAGATGAAACAACTGTCTGCAAATTTAAATTAATATCACTATTTTGGTCAAAACTTACAATAATATCTTTAATACTATCAACATAATATTGATTTAATATGTTTGCCAAATTTACACTATATGTTACACCTTCATGTTCAAGACTTTGAAATTGTGATATAGTTTTATTAGTTCCTACTAACTGTTTGAGATGTTTCCACATTTGTTTAGAATTACCCCTATTCCTATCAATATTTGACTCATAAAATCTAATTTTAACTTGTTTTAAAATTCTAACACAGTTACTTCTTTCAATTTTATAGTTATTCCAATCCACGCAATCGTTTGTAAACAAAAATCTTTTATAAGCAAGATTTTTATTCTTAACTGCCAATTTACAAGTGTTGTCAAACCATTTATTACCAAAGTTCTTAACTTCCACAGTTTTAACTGGTGATACTCTATTCAAAACATCTACGATATTATTGATGAAAGTATCAGTAACTTCATCGATGTTTACCGAAGAATATGCCCAATCTTTTTCAATCAACATGTTTACCATATTATCATATATTATTTTAGAACGAATTTGTTTTGTTTCAATGACTTCACTTTTAGTTACTTTATTATTGAGCACATGGACAATACAGTGATCAGATATTATGTAATTTTTTTTCTACATGAGCAGTTAACGTATAGTCATTACTTATGACAAGATCAATCATAGATTTTGAATCTTTAAAAATTCTTGTATATTCATTTACAAGTTGCTGCATTCCATTATTTTCTATATATTCTTTCAATTTACTTTTACCCTGACAATTTTTATCATAATGTATGTTGAAATCTCCAGCAATGACTATACTACAACTACTATGTGATTCATAATAATCATCCATCCACTTGAAAAATACATCAATGAATTCACTTACACTACCACTTGGCGATCTATAAATACCCACTATTCCATAGTATGATCCATTAATTACAACATCCAAAGACAAAACCCACAAACTCTTGTCAATAATAAATGTTTTGATATTGTTGACTTTTATGTATTCTTTCGTATAAATTAGAACTCCTCCTGTATGACGACTACTAGAATCACAACGCGCCATTACATATTCAGGGATCTGTAGCTCAGAATCTGAAAAATCGCTAGTGATACAAGTTTCCGTTAAACATAAAATGTGTGGGTCATATACCTGAACATAAAGTTTGATTTCATCGCAATGTTTATAGTAACTTTCAGCATTAATACAAGAAAGAAGGAGATTATCTGTACACTTTTTATTTGTGCGTGCAATATTTGAAGGCGTCTTTGATGGCTAGATATTATACCCTATTCTTTCTTTGACTTTTAATAACTGTCTTTGATAACTACTACAATTTCTATCAAATACATTATGGTTATAATTAACATGTTTAAGTTTAAGAATTTCATTTGCATATTTACAGTTAACACAAGTAAAATTATCGTTAGTAACTCATCTTTTTTGTGTTGACCTCCACATAATGGACAAACATCCTGTGAAGTACATTTATCTGCGAAATGTCCAAATTTCCAGCACCGAAAACAACGAATAATATTTACGTGTTCAAAAAATCTGTAGTTATTCCATCCTATATGTATTTTTTCCTTTTCATTAATTAGATAATTAAATATATCTGCTGAAATTTCCACTATTACATTAAGTGCATTACGGTTATTAGTTTTCGATTTATATTTACGTAATATTTTAATGTAAGTTTCTATACCGTCAGTCAAATTTTGTTTTTTAAAACTATCAACAAAGCTGTCAATATCTTCAATGTCTTTTTCGTGGACATTAATGATCTTGATCTTAGGTTTAGATATACTTGCAATTTTTATCTCATAATCTGCTCCAAGAACTTTTTCAGCATTAATTTTCAAATTATCCAAAGACTCCTTATTATTACAATGAATTGCAATCGACCCTTTAGCACAAGATTTAACATTTTCAACCGACACATTTATATCAACTGGACTAAATTTTTGTGCTAATACAGTTTTTGTTGTTAAACAATTTTGATTTTGATTTTTTGGTTTTATAGTAAGTGGTTCGGTTTTTTTCGTTTTTACAACATCGCTCCATTGACGCTGACTGTTTGTTAGTGTACCATTATTTTCAATAAGATCAATTAACTTACAAGTTTTTTCCAATACTTCTTTTGTTTTCTTTTCATTAAGTTGATATTCAGACTCGTTTTTGTTAAGTCTATTTTCAGCTATCGTAAAACAATTGCCACAAAACCACTTTAAATTAACACAATCTTGTTTAATTTTTAACACTTGATCTTTCACTTTAGCACAATGCAAATGATATGGTTTAATACACAAATCGCAAACGATATACTTATTATTTACAATAAAATTATCAGCACATTGGACACACGTCTGTATGCCCGGCGCCATCTTTGACTACCCAACTAATGTCCCTACTTATGTCTAATGTGTCTAATAATTGTGCAATTTACTTTTGTACTTCTTATGTTGCACAGTAAAATTTTCATTGTAGCAAAAAACAGTCGTAGTCTCTACATTTAAGTATTTTTCCATTTGTAAAACATAGTCCTTATCTAATATTTTTATAGATAAATGGCGATGCTGTGGTCACTGAAATCCAAATAGTCATTGTAAGTTTATCCATACAGCCTGTATTGTCTTTAGCGGTACGCTACAATCTTAAACCAGATGAATGTGCTGCAAAACTTTGTCAGTATTTTAAACAACTAGGGGCAGATATGGTAGTAGATATGACTATTGCTGATGATTTAGCCATTTTAGAAGCGCAAAAGGAATTTATAAGAAGATATCGAGCAACTCATAGCGATGGTGTTAAAAATATTTTGCCAATGTTGGCATCTAGTTGTCCAGGTAAATATAATCATTATCAGTAATAACAATAATAAAAAAGGAGAAAAACACACGCGCACACAAAGGGGCCCAAACGAGACGTTGAACTGGGCTTATGTCTTAGTGCTGTGTCGCTATGAAGGGCACCTTAGCGTAACCAGAATGACCCCGGGGGGGGGGGGGTGTTACAATTACTGGATGGTCTCTGGCGGGTATGGGGTTAAGTTTATAGAGCTCCTCAAAGTACATCCCAATGGGGGGGGGGCGGTTATAACCCCCAAAACCCCTCCTGGTTACGCCTATGCCTTAGTGTGAAAAGTGACCTTGTCTAATTTCTTATTTGTATCATACTATTGTTTCTGCTTTACTCTCTGATCTTCCTTATATCCCACTTTCTCGTATTGTACATAGTCACCCTCTTCTTTACCATTAACTGGATTGGTACAACTGCTACTGTCACTTGTGCAGCACATTCTATTCTTAACGTGAAACAAAGTATAGAAGTGGCAGTGCTCAGCTCTTATGACAAACCTCTCTATATGTTTGTGAAAGTGTATCAGTCACCAAGTTGAACCCCCAGAACTTCATAGAGTCCTTCTTTCTTTTTCCTTTTAGTATGGCGACCTCTGTCTTCTCTTCTACTAATACCAATTTATTTTTTTAACCCATATGGATACTTCGTTCAGAGCCTTATTTCTTTTTTCTGTGCTCTGTTTTCTTATATTTCTGTACACTACTAAAAGTATTCCGTTCATATTAATTTCTTTTATTTTAAGGTTGGGTGTGTTACGCAGAAAAAACTCATGGCAGCTACATTCTACCATACATATCAACAGCAAAATCACCACAACAACTCATGGGTTCGTTATTGAAGGAATATGTAACTAAAAAACTAGAACCTAAGTATCCCAAAGCCCACATATACCATGTAGCTGTTATGCCTTGCTATGACAAAAAGCTGGAAGCTTCTAGAAGCGATTTCTTTTCCCAGGAAACTAATAGACCCGATGTGGATTGTGTAATTACACCTGGTAAGTATCATTAATTTATAAAGAGAAAGAATTATACAGAACCATTTAAAATTTGTTGTAATCCTTATTCTTTCCTAATGAACTTCCATGACAGTTTTGTCGCTGTCTTTATATCGTTACACTGGAACTACCATCTAAATATTCGTCTTTAGAATAAATAATATATTATAATATATTAACAATAAAATGAAGTAAGAGACAGACATACTCTCAATCATTTATTGTAACTCCTGATGACCGGTTTCGCTCTCTATAATATGCAGAGCATCTTCAGGTTAACGGTTACAAGTAACTAAACGCTAAAAAAAAACCAGAAGATAATAAAAACCATAAAAAGATCCATAATAAGATCAAGCCAATATTGAACAACATACATAAAAGGTTATTAACGACGTTCTACACCTTCGTTGCGGGGTATGCCTCTCAGAGGAAAGGGGGGAAACTTATATGCAAGCGAAAGTTGGTAACAATGCATTTATAGCAGAATACTCAAGTCATATGTTTCAGTATTGAATACTTTATAAAAATAAATTATAATAAATTACGGAATTAATTATAATAAATTAATTTAAATAATGGTACGGTAAACAATCCTCATTTTTTAATATGTTATTCCTTACAAAAAAACCTTTAATTTAAGCACAAATAATTAAAAATCGTAAATTTGTGTCAAAAGTTAACTTTTTAAGAATTCCCATAAGAGCCCATGTTAAAACTTAACTTTGACCCTTAATAGTAATTAAACGGTACGGTAAAACAATTTTTAAAAAATCAAGTCTCAGTTTTTTTAAGTAAACTATAACATACTAAAATTTCATGCAAATCCTTAATTCTTTGCCGAACCTGTAGAACGTCGTTAAGACAACAAATACATATGCACGTAGACATAACGGCAGCAACAAACGCTCTCATGTCTACAAACACATTAATCAAAAAGTTAATATCTGATATTGGCTTTGATATTGGTGTTAACTCTGGTCATGCAATTGTAACCTAATTGTTAAGGTCAATGCTCCTTGATGTTCCAATCTCAGGAGCAGTGGTCGTACAAAGGAAGAAACACTTGGAAAGGTCAGAATTGTACCTAAATGATTGTATTAGCAGTCTCCACTGCTCCAGACATTGGAACATCAAGGAGCATTGAACTTAACAATTGGGTTATAATTGCACGACCAGAGTTAACACCAATATCAGGTATTAACTTTTTTGATCCAAACGTTGTCAGCCTTACCTTCACCAACACATAAATAAATAGAAATCATTTAATAAATATAGATAAAAAATTTTAAAACCGTTACATATTAAAATTATTGTATATATGACATCCACTTTTAAACTACTTCACAAACAAAAATAAACAGATTTGTTGGCTGTCTCTCGCCACTTATCTCACCACCCTCAAAAACTTTTCCATATAATTGTTAACCTTTACAACATTTTCCGTTTATTCCACCATACCCCCATTGGCATAATTTGAGCGATAAATCATGTTATTGGATACTCAAGAAGGTGCCCCTTGTAGCGGAATGTAAGTACAACACATTATCATTGCATAATTATAGACTGCATACATTTGCATGTGTTTGTAGACATGAGGGCGTTTGTTGGTGCCGTTATGTATATGTGCATAATATGTATTTGTCTGTTGTCTTAATAACCTTTTATGTATATTGTTCAATATTGGCTTGATCTTATGGATCTTTTTAGCATCTTTTATAACCAGACATTGTTCTAACTCTGGTTTTTATTTGTATAATTTAGTTACTGGTAACTGTTGACCTGAAGATGCTCTACATATTATAGAGAGTGAAACCGGTCGTCGGGAGTTACAATAAATGATTGAGAGTATGTCTGTCTTTTACTTTATTCAAAATGGACTCTCACATGCAACCCATTGAACATTAACAATAAAGTTTTTTACTTTTAGTTGAATTGGAGCAAATGTTGATGAAAGACAATATATCTTTAGACACGTTGGAAAACGGAAAATTTTCGCAACCTTGGAACTCCCTCACAGAAGAAATTGTACCGTCACTTGTGAAACATATTGGATCGGGATCAGGTGGATACGCCGATCATATTTTTAAGTATGCTGCAAGGGACTTGTTTAGTGAAGACTGTGATCATTTAGAGTACAAATCTGTAAGGTATTAAATTTTTGTAACTTTTAACATTATCAATATTCATCATCAATGACGTTACAACTCTTCGTGAGTCTTTGCCGCATTTACTATTGCCTTCCATGTTTGTCGGTCATGTGCCTCTATTTCCCATTGTCTCACTCCCATTTTTTCCAGATCTTCTCTGACTGCATCTTTCCACCTTTTTCTATTAGGCCGTTCTACAAACCTTCTCCAGTCTGTCCTTTCCCAAAACACATTGTTTATTCGCGGTGTGCAAGTACTTGGAAGGGGAAACGAGAAACGACCCTGCGCGAGTCGCGGAGAAATATTGCAACTATCTTAAATAATTCATATTGTCAATTGAAATTGTCAAATTGACGTATATTTCATGCCTTCTGTCAATGAAGCAGAAAAATTATATATTGCTCCACAATATTGATATGATATGCAATTATTATATAAAGGTAAATTTAATTAATTTTATTTTGCTTGCAGTACTGCATTTTAATAACTAATTTTATTTACTATATACAATTGTTGACGTTTTCATAACATAACCTGAATCTTATTTTTTCTTCTTATTATTTTTTTGGACTATGGCCTTGACAATTATCCAGTAACCAGGACTAATATAATTGGCCAATATAATTAAAAGTGCGAATTTTAGTATAGAGCGTAGAAATAGGGGTCGCTTTGCCGAACTTGCACGGTCCCAAAGGCGATTGTCGTTACTGCGTATCACATGCCATGTCCATTCGAGTCTATTTTCTGTCTAATAATCAATATTGCATCAAATAATAAGACTGTATAGATTGATCCAACTATATCCTTTCTAGAGAAGAAATTCCAGAAAGCATGGGAACCCTCATCCATAAACTAATATTTAAGTTAAATAGTGAAGACTTCCCTGTTTCCCTAAACTTATTAATCTTAAATATTAAAGTAGTTGTCTTCATTCAAAATAGTAGAGGTCCCTTGATTTTATTCGCCATTTAGTATTTCTGCTTATGTCCTTTAATGGGCATATTTTAGGTCTAGGTTTTTTGTTAATACGATATTGCCGCCCCGGAAGAACATTGACGTAACTGCCAAAAACAAAATTGTTCAGGGGAGCACAAAATCATTTTTAAATATTTAAAATAGTGACTAAATCAAGAGTAATCGTCCAGGAGCATCGGTATGGCATTTATCCTTACAACACTGGCTTTTATTTTTTTATTTTCATCCCTGTTTCGTTATCTTAATTTAATCCCCTATTTTCAACCCTATCTACAGTTGTGTCATTGTTCAACTTAAAATTGTTCTTCATCATGAAGAAACCAACACAATATTAAGTTGAACTCATAATCTTTGGATCAGCAATACCGCTAAGAACAGTCATGCTGGATAAAGAACAAAAATTAATAGTTACACAACTGTTTAACACATTGCGTGCCACGTCGCTATATACGAGAGACACAGATATTTTGCCAGGGGCCACGTCGCTCATTTTTGATATACACATACGTGTATATGACATGGCCGTGGATATCAATGGTCCGTGAGACTATTATCCCGATTAAAGCGTGACACGCAATGTGTTAAAGTACAGTTAAGACATTAAATGATACACAAAATTAGTCGAACAATCCAGTGGCGGCCCGTGTGCTAGTGCCATAAAGCCATGGCACTACCTTGCTAACTATGCAGAAACATATTTTTTATCTTCAAAACTTTTTAATTCCTGTTAATTTTTTTGTGTGTATTTCTTTTGATCTTCATAAATTATTTAAAATATGGCAACTATGGGCGTAATAAAATCCTTGCCGACAGCGGAGATTATTCGACAGGAGAATCTCCTTCGTGCTAAAGTCAGTATTGGCACGACTAAAGAGAGAAAGATGTTACGAGCATTATATGTAAGTGACAGATAAAGAGCTATATTGGACTATTAGTATACCTTAAAATGAGAATCTCTGTGCCGAGCACGAGGTTGAGTTTCTTTACGTGCTGGTTTGTCGCTTTTATTATGTATATTTTCTATTAAAAAGTTTTTGTATTTATAATTAAACTTTTAGGGCATCATGATCGTGGGTGTAGTATAAATAATATTTTGATTATTTCTTAAGTTTAATTTATTAATTGACAATGAAGAAGGTTTTGTGGAGCTTTCGAGTTAGCTTTAAGAGGTCACGACGAAAAAGAACATTCAGAAAATAGAGGCATATTTAAGGAGCTGGTCAATTTTAGCGCCGAATTAGACAACGACTTAAAGGTTCATATTATTCAAAGTACCAGATCTTTCAAAGGTCTACCTTCTCCGGACATTTAGTTGCTTCTAATTTATTTATGTCGGAGAAGTTTTCTGCTTATAAGCATTAGTTCTCCGAATCATTTCTTAATAAAACATGGAGACAATTTTAATTTTTAAGCAAAACTCAATTTAAAACTGAATTAGAAGTAGGTACTGTATTAGCGAGACGAATTAAGTACTACCTCTGGGGCTGTTTCGCTATCGGTTTTATTGTAGAGGGAAGGCTTAAAAAGCACATTTGAAGAAACTATACAACTTTTAAGTTTTTTAGTTACCATTCCTATATCAACATCTGAAGCAGAACGCTGTTTTTCTATGTTAAAACATAGTGCTTTAGGTATGCTATCTGCAGAAAAGCATTTTGTAAATTGTATTGATAATTTTAATAATTAATAAAGTCATTGAAAACTTTGCAACCAAAAAATAGCAAAATGAACTTCATATATCGTAAACTTTAAAAGTGACATTACAAAAATTTGTGCATGTGTGTGAATAATGAAATAGTATTATTTTTATAAATTGGTAAATAGAAACTAAATCGTAATAACAAACTTCAAGCACTATCAGCAGTAAATGCTGGTGGTAGGTTAAGAGGTTTTTATTATTAATTAATTTACGGAACTGTCTTGATCAATGTTGGACAATTGCTTGGCACCTCAGATCAATAAACAAAAAATACATAAGATAAAAGTATCCGCGCATATAATTTTTTAGTTTTTGTTGTAAGTATACCTTTTTTGACAATATCGTGAATTTGTCACTAAAAATTTTGGCGGCTGCCCGAGTTCTGGCACTACCTTCTTAAAGTGGTACGAGCCGCCACTGGAATAATCACATAAAAGACACTTACGTCCTTATTGAACCAACATTCCAGTCCAAAGTGATCTTACTAAAAGTCATGCGTGGCAAAATTGAAGCTTGTGTCATTGTTCTTCTGCAACAAAGTTTAAAATGTCGCATATTTCAACAACGACACAACTACCCTCTAGTGGCTCAGCACATAGTTACAGTTGTGTCGTATCATCTGCCCACGGTATTTTTATCGTTAATGACGCAATAAACAGGGAAGGCGATATTGGTATTATTAATCCCAGAAAATTGAGATTTATTTGGAGTTACATGCATTGATTCATGGTTTTAGGAATCCAGATTTCAAAGAAGTTATTCTGGAGAAAAACGGTGAGGTTGTCTTAAGGTTTGCCATAGCTAATGGATTTAGAAACATACAAAATTTGGTACAAAAGCTAAAAAGGGGAAAATCCCAGTATCACTATGTGGAAGTCATGGCTTGTCCTTCAGGTAAACTTTTTAATATATCAGACATCAATAAAATGAAACAAAAAGACTACTAGATCCAAATACTGAATCCATTAATGTATCTGTATATGTATATTGTCAAGACGATGTAGTGTCTTTTTATTATTGTTGATATCTCAAAAATTTAGCTGTATTCGCTCCGTGCGTGACCGTGGTGGACGAAACTATGCCAGCGCCCGTAGCGGCGAAATATGACAACTTTGGCGAAGAGTGATTGAATAATAATTTTTATTGCCAACCGTCACCAAAGTCATGCATTATTGTGTACTCATTTGCCCTCATTTGCGGCAGTAAAGTAACACTTTATTGTACTGAAAGAAGAATTTTACTTTACCTGTCGCGATTAATCTGAATTGAATGTAAGTGGTCGATGGCAGTAATCGATTATTTATTTGAGTTAACTTGTTAACTTACAATTTATTTACTTTAATTATTAAAAATATTGTACAAAATTTACGACATTGTTAATTAAATTGATGTCGAAAAGTGAAATTCTGTAGTATTTTGTAATTATATTCATATGAAATAAATCAACACTTTACCGATTTAGAATTATTCAATATTGATAACTATCGATTAAAAATCGAAAGCGGCCATCATGCAGAAGTCACCTGTCATCACTGTCATGAAATTTTTATTACGTCTAAATTTAAAAAAATCCTAAATTTTAAGTATGTACCTAAGTATTAAAACCAATATCAAATTGCTGGCGATAAAATTTTGTATGCACCACGTCAGTAAAGCCTCTTTATCGAACTCGTCTGTTATTCGCCTCGCTCTGCTCATAATATCAGAGTCGTTCGATAAAGAGTAACTTTACTGACTTGGTACATAAATAACTAAAGTCCGTGATAATACACATTTATGACATTTATTCTAACATGACATTTTAGTTAAGCTGACAGTTGTCACATTTTATTTTCATTTTGTTATAAAAACAAATCAAATGTGTTTCTTGCATTTATAAAATGGTATTTTCTTTGATTTGTATAGTCTTATAAATTATACAGATTATATTTGTAATATTATTATCTAATTAAAAAAAAAATTAAAGCACTCACGGGAGTGCCGACAGAAGTGAAAACTTCTTATATGATATAAATTACGAGCTCAATGCTTTTCCCCATCCAAAAAGAAGTGCTATACCTATATTATAATATACGCGTTGCGTACGTTCTATGCTATTTATGTATACATACACATATTATATATACATACGAAATTTAGTTTGGCAAAGTGATGAAGGTCGCAAATTCAATACTTTTTTACTATCTAAAAAGTGCACAACGTCCCTAAAGAAGTTTTCACTTTAAAAATTTATTTCGTCGAAGAAATAACGGTCGCTAATTCAATACTTCTTCCCCGTCCAACAAGTGCACAACGTCCCTAAAAAAGTTTTCGCTTCAAAAATGTATTTCTTCGAAGCAATGACGGTCGCGCTGACGGTCGATAATTCAATACTTTTCTTCATCTAAAAAGGACACATCCCTAAAGAAGTTTTCACTTCAAAAATTTATTTCGTCGATGCAATGACGGTCGCTAATTTAATACTATTTTCCCATCGAAACAGTGCAAAACGTCCCTAAAGAAGTTTTCACTTCAAAAATTTATTTCGTCGAAGCAAAGACGGTCGGGGTGACTGTCGCTAATGCAATACTTTTTCCCCATCTGAAAAGTGCACAACGTCTCTAAAGAAGTTTTCACTTCAAAACATTATTTCGTCGAAGCAATGACGGTCGCGATGACAGTCGCTAATTCATTACTTTTTCCCCATCTCAAAGTGCACAACCTCCCTAAAGAAGTTTTCATTTCAAAAATTTATTTCGTCGAAACAATGAC
This sequence comes from Diabrotica virgifera virgifera, assembly GCF_917563875.1. Taxonomy (NCBI): domain Eukaryota; kingdom Metazoa; phylum Arthropoda; class Insecta; order Coleoptera; family Chrysomelidae; genus Diabrotica; species Diabrotica virgifera. Next base: position 18,081,731 of record NC_065447.1, on the reverse strand, counting down.
GGTCGCTAATTCAATACTTTTTCCCCATATAAAAGTGCACAACGTCCCTAAAGAAGTTTTCACTTAAAATTTTATTTTGTCGAAGCAATGACGGTCGCGATGACGGTCGCTAATTCAATAATTTTTCCCCATCTAAAAAGGGCAAAACGTCCCTAAAGAAGTTTTTACTTAAAAACATTATTTCGTCGAAGCAATGACGGTCGCGATGGCGGTCGCTAATTCAATACTTTTTCCCCATCTAAAAAGTGCACAACGTCCCTAAAAAAGTCTTCACTTCAAAAATTTATTTGGTCGAACCAATGACGGTCGCTAATTTATACTTTTTCCCCATCTAAAAAGTGCACAACGTCCCTAAAGAACTATTCACCTCAAAAATTTATTCCGCCGAAGCGATGACTGTTGCTAATTCAATACATTTTCCCCATCTAAAAAGTGCACAACGTCCCTAAAGAAGTTTTCACTTCAATAATATTAGTATTATTATACGTACATTATAATAATATACGTACAAAATTTACTTCGTCGAAGCGATGACGGTCGCGATGACGGTCGTGAAATCAATATTTTTCCCCATCCCAAAATAGACTTTACATTTATTTTAAATTTAAATACTTTTATACAATTTATGTATACATACACATAATATAGATGTCGATCTCGGAAGAGATGACGGTCGCGAAATAAATCGTTTTTCCCCATCCTAAAATAGGTTTTACATTTATTTTAAATTTAAATACTTCTATACAATTTATATATACATACACATAATATATCTATATATGTACAAAATTTATTTCGCCGAAGTGATGACGGTCGCCAATTCAATGCTTTTTCCCCTATCCAGAAATCGCACAATGTCCCTAAAGAAGTTTTCACTTCAAAAATATTTTTTTTTATTATGGCGCCATCTATCGACAACTAGAATAACTAGAATAAATGTTATAAATGTCACCGACGAAATGTAATCACCGACGGGCCTTTTTTCTGTCACATACAATTTAATGCGTTAGAAAGAAATCGAAAAATTGTGACACACTGAAAGATGACCATGAGAAAAAAATATATTCCTATTGCCATCATTTCCATTTTGTGTTACACACACACCATAAAATTAATAGTTCAATAGACCCAGCTAATGTTAAAATACGCATTTATTAATAATTCACACTGCCTACTTGCTTTCGATGTACACTTAAAATTGATATTTTCTTTAGAGAACTTTCAGATATTAGCTTTTTAATTTGACGTTTATTTGACAGTCGAACTTATTATTTGTGTAATAAATTTGATCAAAAATGGTAAATAAATATTACATTAACGTCAAATATGTCATATGTATACCATATGTTTAACGTCAAATTGTGTTCGCCAAAAATTTCAGGCGACTACGCTAGGTGTCGCGTCAGTCATGCACGGAGCTAATAGACATTTAAACTACTTTAACAAAAAATATTTGCTATAGAATTTGAACATAATGCTACGAAGCTTCAGGAATTAAAGTTAAAGCGGTAATAGGGAACTTGGACATTTTTTTTATTACAGAATAATGTTCAGTTTTGTTTAAAAATGAGATTTCCAAAATTTCACGCTTCAAAAACTCGTAATAACTTAGAAATACAAATTTAAAGTCTTCTGCAGTATAAAATAGTTCAAACGAACCGTGACGTCACATAGTTTTTTTTATATAGTTATGATTATGGTTACCTTAGACAAGGAAAAAAGAGAGGACGGGTAACACTCATTTAACACACACGTTCCAAAAGTGAAGCCAATTTTTGGTTTATTTGTCACCAAAAACATGGCGGTCACGTCAAAAATAACAATGGGTTGCCAGTGGTGGGTGTTCGTTGAAGGTTAAAATTTCATAAAAAATAAAGTAAATCATAATCTAAAATTCGTAATAAAAACATATGTATGTATTAAAACATATGTACGTAATATGAGCAACTTAATAAAACATTTACCATACACAAATTCTTCATTTTAAATACCATGTTTTCATTTTAAATACTCAATGCATAACAATACCCCAAAGATACGTCGATGATCAAAATCTCTGGTGTCGGTTTGGCTTCACTTTTGGTCATAGGATTACTCGTCCTCTCTCTTTCCTTGTCTAAGATGGTTACATTTAGGTATATTCTTCTTCTCCTTCTTTAGTTTATTGGCCTCCACCTACTTGGGTATTTGGCCAGCTCATCGGCGCGGAATAAGGAAAAAATATATATTCTAATGACATTTGACATTTATCGTATGTCATTGTAATAATAGATATCAGTTTGTTGAGATTGGAGTTTGATATAGTTATTGAAGGAAAGGAAAGAAGGTTTACTATGGAAAATAAAACCATTTTGTAAAAGTACAAGTTTTCTATGAATAGTTCAAACGATCAAAAACACTTGTGACATCACATAACTGTATTTTCTACTGACGTTTATAATGTCTAATTTAAAATTATATACAATTTTGTTTACTTTGTTGGTACAGAATGTAAACATATAACCGGATGACGTCACGACGCGTTTTGGGGTGGCTGGTATAATTTGAATTTTTAATCGTCTTTAGGGGCCAAACGAAAGGCAAACAAAACTTTTTTATCTTTGATACATGTTTTAAATTATGTTATGTTGTGATTTATAACATTTTTTTCGAATTCAAAATTTTATGTAAGTTCCCTATTGTTAGGGTTACCATAATTTATTAAGGCCAAATCCAGACAGGGGTAGTCCAAGGTGTTGTAGAAAATATAAAATGTGAATTTGACTGCGTTGCTACCTCTACATTGTACATTATGTACATATATGCGAAATGCATCTGGCAGCATTAAAAGTACAGCTGTTTCGCTAAAATATGCAACTAACATTGAAAATCTCTGAAAGTTTAAAATACATATACCTATGTTTTAACATACTTTAGACCTAAGGTGCTGCGCAGAATGAAATTTCCCACTGTTGGGCCTAGTATTTACCATTTTTTAGTAAAGCAAAAAAATCCGGACATTTCTCATATCCGGACATGTCTTTCAAATCCGGACGAAATCCGGACATATGGTAACCCTACCTATTGTTATTTTAAAACTATACGTAAATTTATTTTAGGTTGCTTAAATGGCGGAGCCCAGGTTAGACCAAAGGAAGGTAGATCTGTCAAAGATCTTTTGTTGGAGATCGAGAAACTTTATGACTCTCTTCCAACACATTTGCCAGAAAGTAACAAAGTTGTTAAAGAGCTGTATGACAGTTGGTTGCAGGGTGAAGATAGTGACAAGTGTTCTTTGATATTACATACCCAATATCATGCCGTGGAAAAATCAACAAACGCTTTAAATATTAAGTGGTAAAGATGTTAAAGTTATGTTTTATTTGTAAAATAAAGTCGTTAATAAAAATTTTTTGTTAACTATTTTATTCTGAATAAATCCTAAACTCACGACTATTCATTGGGAGATTCTAAGCTCCAACACCAACCATGAACGGAGGTCTCCATATAATGAGTCAAAAGAAGAGCTCAAAAGGCTTCAATGGAAGCCTTACTACCTTTTCCAGCGAGCTAGTAGTATCTCGTTGAAAGAAAACAAAACAAAAAGCCTTTTCCAGCGAGCTAGTAATATTCCGTTGAAAGAAAAACCAAACGGGGGAAACCATTAAGGTATCAAAGCCTGCAACCGCTACTTATTAAACTGTAGGAGACCGAAAGAGAATCTATGCAGGTGGAGGAAATTACAAAAGGTACTGTTGGAGGCCCAAAAATGAATAAACTGCAAATTCAAGATCGTACAGATCAATTTGCAGCACAAAAGATAGCCTTGGCACTGGCACTGCTGTGTCAAAAATAGCTGAGAAGATCATTAACATGGTGCTTATTCAAGAACCGTGGATAAATGAAGGTAACATCTTCTTAAGGTGCCTATCTTCTAGAGATTTTGGCGACCACATTGACCCATTCTATTCTATTCACAGTAGCTCGAAATAGATCAATTGACGTTAGACCAGTCCACTTCCTACGATTGGCTAGCCATGCTATAGATCTACGTCCATACAACGGTTTTTTCCTATTTTTCTCGCTTCCCATATCTTCTTCACCTGTCTGGTTTCATTCATTCTGATCATGAATCCCCACCATATGTTTCTTTTCTTGTTTTATCCTTTAGTGATTTTGTTCCTAGTTCTTGTCTGTCTTCGTTTCTTTTTCTGACTGTTCTTCTAACACTTCCTCAGCACTTTCCTCAAGTATTTCATTTCATTTGCTTAGAGTTGCTTTGTTTGTTTTTCGCTGAGTACCCAGTTTTCTGCCCCGTAGGTTAAGTAGGCGATATATTCTAGATGCTGACTTTATTCTGGCACCAATCTTGTCTTCTTTTGTCCCTTTATTATTCAAAATTATCCCTAAATACTTGTATACTTCAATCTGTTCGAGTATATTTCCTTCAATGTTGATGTTTATTTTTGTTTTGTTTTTTGTTACTACCATCACTTTAGTTTTCTCGGTGTTTGCCCTTAATTTGTATGATTTTAATTCTTCTGTTCACATTGTCATGTTCTTTTAAAGGTTTTTTTATGTTTTTGCTATAAGCACAAGCACTATATCATGCAAATATGCTTCTACTTTCACTACTTGCATGTTTCTGTATCCTGCAATATATTTTTTTGTTTTTGGCCAGGCAGCTTTTATTAGCCAGAAAAAATAATAATTGACCATTAATCCTCGATTATGGACGTGGGACACAGTTGCACGGAATTTTTGAAGACGTTTCTTTTGTAAAGGTATCAAAACCAAAAATATACGATATCAAAAATATATTACAAAATATAATAAACTAGTTTAAACTATGGCAACATTTTTGTTTTATGCTAGGCGATGTCAAAGAGTCTAGATAATAAAAAAATTTAGCACCAATAATTTACAAAACAATTTAAACTTTACTGGTATCAAAAATATATTACAACATTAAAAACTAGTTTAAACTATGGTAACAGTTGACTTATATTCTAACCGATGTCAAAGATCAGTGGTTCTCAACCTTTTTGAGTCCTGTACCACAAAATACTTTTTATTTTTTTGGACTCCCTAACTGATATATCTATCTAGCTAGATAATCTAATTAACTATAATAGTGGTGCTGATTTTGGCTTTGTTTTTGCGTACCAGCGCAAATAAGATTATGTACTACCACTGGTATATGTACCACAGGTTGAGAACCGCTGATCTAGACAACGAAAATTGTTAACATAAATAACTTAAAAAATAGTTAAAACTATACAAAACATGACATATATTTACGTAAACATAAATGCGTAACATGTACTACAGATATAGTCATAAAAAACTATATTTTATATACTATATTTTAAACTTTTATAAAAAATATACGAATTGTTTTTATTATAAAAATTAATTACGACTTTAATTAGTTTGTTCTTAGGTTAACGATCACTTAATATCAGATCTATTATTTTTTAACTCCTATAACTTATAAAATATGCTCCACAAGGAAGGATTCTAAGCTGAATATTGTTTATTGTTAATGAACGAAATAACAAAAAAAAACAAACAAATATTAACAAACAAAAAAACAAATACCAAAAAATAAACAATTGGTGTTCACTGGAGATTCAAAAACTAATACGAACAATAAGCAAACATAAATGTAGCAAAAAATCTAATAAGGCCACATATTAAGATAGGAACTAAAATAATTATTAAACGTAAGAAACTAATACACAGGTAAATCTAGAGAAATTTTATATCGTGTCCTTTATAGGTCTATAAAAAATAGACAATTTTGTAAAAGCCTTAACTACGCATGTGAAAATTTTTAAATTCTCTTTAACCCACCGAAAAAAAAAATAAAAAAAATACGTTTTAGGGTGTAGGGGAGAAAATGGCGGGCTAAAACTGCGCCTAGTCTTATTTTTTTACACATATTAAATATAAGAAAATGAAAAAAATTGTTCAGGTTGTATCAATCTCAAAAAAAATATGAATAACTAGGTGTCTGATCGGTCTATGGAGGAGCGGTACGGCAAGGGATAAGGGCTTGCGGGGTGGTGATACTCCTCCACAGAACCCTACCAGAAGAAGTTGACGCCTAATAACGGTGTATATATATACACTGTGTACCACATGTGGTACATGACGGCTGTTAAGATGAGCCGGCATGTACCATATGTGGTACACGACAGCACGAACGTGTTAAATATGTAGATACATGATACAACAATTAATACGCTCAAAGTAACAAATAATATAACAAAACAATCACTAGTAATAAAAAATATACATTTTGGCATGTTTTTTTTATATATAAGGTTGCCAGCCATGGTAGAGTCTACTTAAATTCGAAGGATCCACCGCTTGTTGTATTAAAGCACCTACTTGATGTTCTATACTTCTCGGATGACCAAGCTCTGTACCTTGAAGTTTCTCACGAAGACGGAGTAGAGCCCTCTCAGCGGAAACATTATGGGGCACTAAAAATTTAAACTTAAGTAACAACATACTCGAAATAAATTATAAGAGAATTTAAAAGGACACCGCACATCTTATGGAAAATAGAATGTCGCTCCAATGCAATAAAATCTACAGGAATAGATTCGTCTCGAAATTACAATCATTTCATATCATTGCGCCAAATCTGAATTTTGATTGATAACGGCGTAAATTGATATAAATAAATCTAAAATCAAATGGGTCTACAGGGTGATTGATTAGTAGGGTAAAGCTCAATAGCTCCGCTATAGTAATAGATAGCAATAAAAGTTAATAACAAAAATTTTAGCCACCTTTGAGCTTCACATTACAAAATTAGTTAGAATGTTACAAGGTGTTCGATAACACAGTGGCAGACCAAACTTATGTTTTTTTTTTGAATGGAACACCCTATATTTTATTTTAAATTCGAAATCCTGTTAACTTCTCCATCACAAAAATATAAAGGTTTGTTATGTTATACAGGGTATTTAGAAAGTTATAACCAATTTTATATGAAAATCGTAACAAGTTCAACTCCCTGTATAAATACAAATAAGCAAAACAACAATGGTTTATTAATGCCATATTTTTAAGGTATTGTCAAAATTTTCAAGAATGGTCGATATTGCTAATTTTCTTTATATCAAATACAGGGTGAGTCAAAACGCAAGTACATTATTTTCTCAGTAATTTTAAATGGAACACCCTGTATTTTATATCACTATTGAAAAGTACCATTACCGTACTTTAATTTTTAGATAACATTCAGTATGTCTAAATTTATTAGTTTTCGAGATATTTTCATTTTTCAATGGACCAGTAGCGTGGCCACCCAAATCACCAGAATTAAATAAACTGGACTGATTTTTTTGGGGTTACGTTAATAATGAAGTTTATAAAATACCTCCAACAACAAGGGATGAGATGAAAAATTTTTTTTTATTATTATTTATTAAATTAACAATGCACCTAATCTTAAGACTAACCAGCATTTTACATTTAACTTAATCTACTACTGTACTGTCCTAGGTATTCCCAACGGTTCACCTTAGAAATTAATAATTATTGTTGCACACATCACTGTTGTGGCTAGGTTCACTGTCCGAATTTAAACTGACACTGACATTTTTATAGATTTATCACTATCACACAAGTTCAAAAGGTTTGGTGCGTTTGAGCCTGCGGACTAGGTTTTGATTATCTAAAAGTTCTAACACTTCCCTGTTTGTATGGTTGTGGAGTCGTTTTTCGTGACCCTTGGCAATCTTCTTTATTTCTTCTTTGATTGTTGCTATACGAAGTTCCCGATGTAGGTCTTTGTTGCGGATATACCATGGAGCGTTGACTATGTTTCTTAGTATTCGGTTTTGGACTCTTTGAAGGCAAGCATAGTTACTCTCACTAGTACAGCCCCATAACTGTAGACCATAGGACCATACTGGTTGGAGCATTTGTTTGTAAACTAATACTTTGTTTTTGATTGTAAGTTGTGAGCTTCTACCTAATAACCAATATAACTTCTTGTACTTCAGTTTTAGTTCTTCGGTTTTCTTTCTGATATGTTCCTGCCACTTTAATTTGCTATCCAAATATAGCCCTAGATATTTAACTGTTTTCTTGTACGGAACGATTTTATTGTTTATTCTAACTGGGTGACTATTTATTCTTTTGTAGGTGAAATCGATATGGGCAGATTTCCCTTCATTGATTTTTATGCGCCATTTATTATTCCAGGTGTTTATTTTGTTTACTGCATTTTGCAGGTGTCTAGTTGTTTCTTCGAATGTTTCACCGACTGCTAGTATTGCAGTGTCGTCTGCAAATGTTGCCAGTTTAATATTTTCTGTAACAGGTATGTCACAAGTATATAATAAATATAGTATGGGTCCCAGAACACTGCCCTGTGGGATTCCTGCTTTAATTGGCCGTAATTCTGAATATTCGCCTTCCTGTTTAACTCTAAAAGTTCTATCTTCCAAATATGATTCTATTAGATGTACAAATTGGATGGGAAGATATCTTTTTAATTTTAGTAACAAGCCTTTGTGCCACACTTTGTCAAATGCTTTTGCTATGTCTAGAAAAATAGCTGAGCATATTTTATTCTCCTCCAGAGATCTCTCTATAATATCTGTTATTCGATGAATTTGGTCTATTGTTGAATGTTTATTGCGAAATCCAAATTGGTGGGAAGGAACAATTTCCCTGTGGTCGAGTATAGGTTGCATTCGTGCTAGCAATATCCTCTCAAATAGTTTGGATAAAATTGGTAGCAGAGATATTGGTCTATATGATTCTACCTTGTTGGTTGGTTTCCCTGGTTTGGGAATCATGATTAATTCAGATGTTTTCCACGTTATTGGTACATATTGCAACCTGAATACTGCATTTATAAGGTTTGTGACTTTTACGATGGCCTTTCTAGGTAATTGTTGTAGTATTTCTCCTGTTATTAAGTCAAATCCTGGAGACATTTTGGGATTGATATTGTTTTTGATTACGTTGGTAACCTCTTTAGGAGTAGTAGGCTTTATTATGTCTTGATCAGTATTGTTCAAATCAATTTCAGTGCTTTGATCATCTTCGTTTTCAGCTTGATGATTATTTCCCATTTCGTTATTTTGGAATACATTTTCCAAGTATAAAGCGAAAAGATTTGCTTTTTGTTTTCCATCTCTTGCCCATGTTCCATTTTCTTTTCTAATCGGCGGAATCTGTTGCGTTGGTCTATTTATTCTTTTTGTACATTTCCACAACGAGTAGTCAGTGGTTTGGTCATCTGTCAGATCATTTAGGTATTGGTTTACTGATTCATTTTTAATTAAATCTATTTCCCTTCTTAACTGTTGGGTGAGGTTGTTTAATATATTTTTATTTTCTGCAGTTCTGCTTTTTTGCCATGTCTTCCTGGCTTTTCTTTTTCTTTGCACCAGTTCTCGAATTTCTTTGGGATAATTTTGTCCTTTGGTTTTTCTTATAATTTGTTTGGTATTATTCCAAGCTGCTTGTTGTATATTTATGTTTAGTGTCTCTGTTTCTTCATCAAGTTGTTCATTAGTTTTGATTGGTACATTAAGCTCAATTCTGTCACTTAACTCCTGTCTAAAGCTAGACCAGTCCGTTCTCTTATTGGTTAATGTTGGGTTATTTTCTCTTAGTATTATATGCTCACTGATTGTGAGTAGTATTAGAGAGTGATCAGAACTGGGACCATCAACTTCTTCTATTTTCATAAAATTTGTTGCAACTTTTCTTGAAATGAAAAAGTCAATTAAGTCTGGTATTTTATTTTGATCAGTGGGCCAATATGTTGGTTTTCCAGTTGAGTGCCATTTACCGTTTATCTTTTCTATTGCTGCATGTAGTTCTCTACCCTTTGTATTGGTTAACCTTGAACCCCATACAGTGTTTTTAGCATTAAAGTCTGCACCAATAATAAATTTTTCTCCAAGCGTGTTAAGCAAATGGACATAATTTTCTTTTTTTAGATTGTGTTTGGGTGGAAAGTATGCAGCTGCTATTGTTACTTCATATTTTTTTGTTTTGACACTTATACTAGCTGCCTGGATGGCTTCAGTCTCTATATTTTCTCTTTCGAGGTGAATTAGATTACTCTTAACGATTATTGCTGCTCCTCCACTAGCTGTGTTTCTAGGGTGAAGAGCTTGATATATTTGATATCCTCTCAGTTTAATATATGTTTGTTTAGTGAAGTGTGTCTCTGATATTAAACATATATCGATTTTTTGGTTATTTAAGGTAAACAGCATCTCCTGCTGATGTTGCAAGAGGCCGTTTGCGTTCCAATGTAAAATTCTTAACTCTTCCGCCATTTTATCGTCTACTAGTTTCTATGCTATTTAATCTTTCTAGGATTTTTTTATTGAATTCTTCTTGATTGTTCATGCGTTCTATTAGTATGTGTAGCATGTTTGATATCGAATTGAGATCATTCTCTACTGGTTGTTTTGGCTGGTTAGAGGCTATTTGGGCATATGTTTGGTTTTGGTTAACCTCTCTTGGATGGATTTGCGTAGGATTCTCCATGTCTGCTGCCTTGTTTTGTAGTTTGGTTGTAGGTCTCTGTTTGTTCCGTAATTTTTGAAGAGATATAGCAGTGGTGCAACCTCTATAACTAGCTGGGTGGGCACCACCACAGTGTATGCATTTGGGTTCTTTATCTTGTGGCTTCTTACAATCTTTTGTTAAATGTTTTCCGATGCATTTTACGCATCTCGGTTCTCTTCTGCAATAATTTTGTGTATGTCCGTACTCTTGACACCGTTTACATTGTGGAATCAAATTCGGTTTTCTGAAAGCTTCTATCGTCACTTTCATGTTTAAAATTTCCGTAATTTCATACACTTTTTTTGTATTTTCCTCTTTACTAAAAGTAAGTGCAAAAAGTGGCAGTGGCGATTTGTCCTTTCCTCTTAGTAATTGGGTTACGTTTTCTATTTTATATCCCTTATTTTTTAGGTCTTCCGTTATGTTCTTAACTTGGCAAGTTTGATGCAGTTTTCTTGCAACCACTTTTAGAGGTCTATTTTGTTTATCTTCAAACGAATACCATTCGAGATTTGTGTCATTTAGAGTCTTGGTTAGGTTTCTGTAGCTATTTTCGTCTTTGACATTAATTTTTATATTTCCACCTGCAAGCATGCTAGTTTGATAAGATATTTGCTTACCTGATAAGTGGCTGACTAGGGTGTCGTATTTTTCCAATTTGTTTATAATGACTGGTGGTGGTTTACGTGCCGTTTGTGTCTCATCTGGTTTACTTCTCTGTTGGTGGGAGTGGGGCTGTACTTCCTTTGGGGAGTTGCTTATCTTCCTTTTTTTTGAATTTTGGACTCGAATCCATTCCGTTTCTTTACTCAGTTCTTCGTCGTCTGTGCGATATTCTATATCTTCATTGTGCTGTTGTTTTTCTTCGCCTATCTTCTTTTGTAGGGTATCTATTTGGATTTTCATTTGTTGTATGACGATATGTAGATTTTCTCTTTCTTGTTTTTCCTGTAACCAGGCGTTGTATAACATCTGCTCATTTTGACTTCTGGCTTGATTCTCAGTAAAGAGCACTTGATTTTGTTGAAAAAGTAATGTTTCACTTGATGTTGTCGGTAGGGAAACCATATTGTCTTTTTCCATTTTTCAGTACACCCATCTCACACTATGGCCCGAGATTGCCTGGACTATTCCAGGCCATATATTCCATGAAATATTTAACAGTGTAACTATTTATTTGTGCAGATAAAACTTTTGTATCTTATCACAGTCGAATTTTAATTTTGCAAATAAAAACTTTCTAACTTTAATAACAATCGTTTTTTAATTATCACCTTAATTACTGTAATTATGGCTTAATTCATTTGCTAACGATACGATGTGATGTTTATTTGTCGAAAGCCAAATGAATACTAGATGAAAAATAGAATACAAAGTGTATTTCGATGTGTTAATTTACAAATGCTCCGTAGAGTAAGTAGCTCATTCAATGATCGTTTTTAGGCGTACATAAATGTGTTAGAAGATAATTTTGAACACCTTATGTAATTAAATATTAAAAATATTTTATTAAAAGTAGCTTCTAATTTTTCAAACATGTTTTTTTGCAAAATGTATTACTGATAAATTATGTTTCGTTCTTTATTTGTTACACTGTTACATTTACATACAAAAGTAGTGTTTAATTGTCTTCACAAAATATTGTATTTTGTGTTTGTGTTTTTTTGTAAAATTTATTACTAATTTTCTTTGTTTATTTGTTGCATTTACATAAAAAGATAGTTTTTAATTGTTTCAAAAATGCTGCATGTAGTGGTTGTTTTTGTTTGTAAAATGTATTACTAATAAATTATTTTTATTTCTTTATCTACGACTGATACATAATATATGTATTATACTTGTGGTGTTTGCAATATAATGCCATATAATAATCCCTTAGGGATTAATAATGCGGGATTAATAGCTATTAATCCCTCTGGCACAACAATCACAAAATTCACCACGGAAACAAAATAATCAACCTCAAAAAGTGTCACTGTCAAACGAATAGTATATTTGACAGTTTGTGTTGAGATGGACGAAAATGAAGAATGTTTTAATTGTACACCACCAGAAATTGTAGAACTAGCTACAGCAACAGCATCTACCTTAATACCTGAAACATCGAAATCCATTTATAATAAAACGTATAATATAATATAATTAAAAACTCTACTAAAGTTAATGATGATTCTCAACCAATTCAGTTTATTAATTGTACTATTACTAATTTTAATGTTTTTAACAAATAAAGTTGTTCATTAAAAATCTTAAATTAATTAATTTGTCGTAGATAAAGTAGAGTATACTACTCGCAATAATGGCTCTCATTCCCTCGGAATGTTACTCCCTCGCCGCTAACGCGGCTCGGTTCGTAAATATTCCTCGGGAATAATAGCCATCATTATTGACTCGTGGTATAATCTACTATTATTTGCTACAGTGTTACATTGATTACCGGATTAATAATCGGTAATCTTCAATTGTCAAATCAGTCATGGCTTACTTAAAATTTAGATAAATTTAAACACCTAAAATAATTTGCTCTGAAAAATGAAAATATCTCGAAAACTAATAAATTTGGGCATAGGGAATATTATATAAAAATTAAAGTACGCTAATGTTACTTTTCAATAATGATATAAAATACAGGGTGTTCCATTTAACATTACTGAGAAAATAATGTACTTGCGTTTTGACTCACCCTGTATTTGATATAAAGAAAATTAGCAATATCAATAATTCTTAAAAATTTTGACAATAAATAAAAAAATATGGCATTAATAAACCATTGCTGTTGTGCTTATTTTTATTTATACAGGGAGTTAACTTGTTACGATTTTCATACAAAATTGGTTATAACTTTGTAAATACCCTGTATAACATTACAAACCTTTATATTTTTGTGATGGAGAAGTTAACAGGATTTCGAATATAAAATAAAATATAGGGTGTTCCATTTAAAAAAAAACATAAGTTTGGTCTGCCACTGTGTTATCGAACACCCTGTAACATTCTACCTAATTTTGTAATGTGAAGCTATTATGTGAAGCTGATTGCTATCTATTACTATAGCGGAGCTATTGAGATTTACCCTACTAATCAATCACCCTGTATAAGCGAGTTAGAGAGAGAGAAAAGAAATTTTGTGAATTGGCACTTCATCAACCTTTCTGCAGGTATTAAGGCAGAGGCTTACTCTTATCTTATAAATAATAAAGTAGGTATAATTTCGCATGTCACACCAAAGTATCTTCTTTCTTCGTGCCATCTCCGCGACGAACGTTGGCAATCATTATTGCTATTCTAACTTTTGACACTACAGTCCGAAAGAGTTCAGTTGAGCTGCATCCAAACCATTCTCTGAGATTTCTCAGCCAGGACATTTTTTTCCACCTATGCTGCGTCTTCCTTGAATCTTTCCCTGCATTATTAATTTTAGGAGTTCATATCTGTCACCACTGTTATATGACCCAAATATGGAATCCAGTATCTCTCTGCTGTTCTCTATTCTTCTTAGTAGTTCTTCATTGGTTATTCTGGTATTTCTGGATACACCAAAGTATGTTCCTCTAATCGGCTTAGCTCACGCTGGGTTAAGCTGTTTTCAATAGCAACTAAACTAATAGTATTTCTGAATAACAGTTTTATTAACTTCAAAAATGTGATTTCCATAAACCTAAATTACAATTTACGCCGTTATTAATAACAAGCTGAAAATGTGAGCATTATCATAACGAAAACTTTGTTTATTTACGTATTTAAATTCATAATATTGAAAATTGCTATTGCGAAAAGTTGTTTAGAATTAAAAAATATGTTTTAATGTGCAATTATATCATTCTAATTTTAATGTTGTGAACTATAAAGATACTTTACTCGAAATTCATATTTTTTATATACCTCGTATAAAATTAATAAAATTTGATATGTGATGGTTTCATCATAAATCTTAGACCATGAAGAGCTTTTTATGAACAATAACTTTCCTTCGAGAAATGAAAAATACAAGAGTTATAAATGAAAATGATGATTTAGAATAAACCTTATTTTCGTTTTCAGCACCATCAAAACTTTAGGTTAGACGAAAATTAGCCATTCACCACGTCGTGGTCAGTATCTCGAGAAATAAGCGTTATTTTAAGAGTGCCACTCGTCTATAAAGTCACATAACATTTTCCTTATTGCATATTTTGACTTGAAATTTTCCAGAAAACTTCTTCATGAATTATGTTTTATTCCTGTGTTGGCGAAAATTATAATCTAAAATGTTTATCACTCAACGTTTTTAAGTAAACATGAAACTAACGAAATCTGACGACAAAATGTTTAAGAATTAACAACTTCTCTTTTAATTTGTTTAAACAGTTTAAATAAAGCTCGTTGTGCAAAATTGTGCAAAAGTATTGTAAATCTCTCCTTATAAACTTTTTGAATAACTTTTTCCAAAAAAATTAACTTTTTTACCCTGTTTTAAGTGCACAACTACCAAGTAATATTATTTATATCATAATTGATAAAAAATTGTAATAAATATATATAATTTCTTATATAACAAAATAAAAAGTTTATAAGGAAAGATTTACGATACTTTTGCATAATTATTTATTACTAATAAACCCATTTTTTATTCGCTTTTTTTAAACCAAATTGAAAATATAGCTCATGCTCTTTCATTTGACACCTGTGGAATGGTTCTAAAGTCATTTTTTTCTGACTCATGTTATTGTAAAAAAATGCTCTCTGGGATAAACAATTTGAATAAAATTTAAACAATTAAATGAATCGCTTTGAAATTTTTATCACATATTAAGCACCAAAGAACCCTTATATGACAAAAATTTCAAAGCTGTACACTAATTTTTACAATAGATATTGCGAAATTAATTTTTTTTGCAATTCCGACCTTTTTTCGCAATTATATTAACAATAAATGAGTATATCAAACTTTGTAATACGTCATTTTAAAGCTTTTTCCATAATCTCAAAGATATTTGTTCTAAAAAAACCAAAAGTTTCACTGTTTTCCATTGATTTGAAAAAAAAAAGGGAAAAATGCCATTTTTTGACAATTAATTGTTTATAAATAAAAATGGCCGCCAGATCCTACGCAGGAAATAGTTACAATTTGCTCTTATAGGTATTACCTGTCGAAAAAACGCTTCAGTACCCTGGCTGCTCGAGTGTCATGGAAAAAACCTTATTACCCTGGACTATAAGTATTGCAGGAGCGGCGACGCAATAATATACAGACTTTGCGAATTTATAAACGAAAAGTTTTATTGTTATTGCATTTGAGTGACATTATATTTGACATAGGATGTGTCCTTTACCGTTTTGGATTTTTTTTAGAATTGAGATAACCTCAAAATAAAAATATTGTGATGGCGCCACTGCCTGATTTTCTTACCTTCTGGAGACTCTGTAGATTCAGGCTCAACTTCTTCGTCCCCTTCAGTCTGGCGTTTATTCGCTTCTGCAGAAGTAACAGTCCATGCGTACAGTGGATCGTAGAGCAATACTTCTAAAATTGTGTTGATAGTTTGGGCATTTTGACGTAAAACTTCCATGGTTCTTTCACATGATCTGCAAAATATGTGTATTTTTAGAATATTGCTATAGTTTATTTAATTTATTGAAGGTTTAGTTTATATTTTTTGAAAAAAGTTTCTTGGGAATAGGTTCATTTAAAACCAGATATTATTAAAAAACTACTAGAACTAAACATTTTTATTTGTTGACTTGACGTTTCGACAGGTATTCCATGTCTTTATCAAAACTATATCTAAAATTCACATTGATACATGATCAAAAAGGACACAGCAATAACTGGGGTGCACTGTGCAGCTGTTGCTACATCGATATGAAGCAAAAACTCCGGTTTTCCCCATAAACAATTCTTTTTGATCAGGACAAGGCACCCGTTTACTATGCTTCTTCTTGTTCTTTTGGCGACCAAAACCCTAGATAGTCCAGAAAGCCACTGCGCATCCGCTAGGAAAAATATTCCGATTCGGATTTTTTGCACAATCTTACTCAAAAAGGACCCCTTTTAACAAATTTGCACGTTGCCAGGACCAAAAGGTGGTCAAACATTTTTTAAACGTTTTTTTTTTTGTTTTTTTCCTAAAATTATTTGTTTTGCATGGAACAAAGTTTTTTTTAGGTTTTTTGGATCATTCCAAACAGAAAAGGTCTTTAGAGACTTTTCTCTAAAGTTGATAATTTTTGACATATAAGTGATTAAAAATTGAAAAATTGCGAAATCGGCCATTTTAACCCTCAAAAACTATGTGAAAAACTGAAAATTTGTTGCCAAGGTAAGTAGATATTCTTTAAACATCGATTGATGAAATCCCGAAGAGTTTTTTGCAATACAATATTCAGAACTCCTTGGTTTTTTAATTGCTAATCAAGCGTGCGCGACACTATTTTCCACCGTTGCATGTGTATACAGTATGGCGCAAATGAAAGGAATAAATTCGTTATTTCGTAAACCGGCGACTTTAAGGAAAAATCCCGAAACAGGTCGATTTTTATTTTTAAGTTATGATATTGTGGCATATATGGTATACTAGTGACGTCATCCATCTGGGCGTGATGACGAAATCGATGATTTTTTTAAATGAGAATAGGGGTCGTGTGCTAGCTCATTTGAAAGGCTCTTTAATTCTCTATTCAGTAATATAAACATTTTCATAATTATTTATACAGGGTGTCCTGTACACTGTCCTGTAAATTTTTTGGACACCCTGTATAAATAATTATGTAAATGTTTATATTACTGAATAGAGAATTGAAGAACCTTTCAAATGAGCTAGCACACGACCCCTATTCTGCCCTCCTAAGGAAAACCACCGCATCTACAGTATTTATAAAAATGAGTAAATTGACTTCAAAGAATCTGCAACTTTTAAAAGGTGCTAAAATTGTTACAACAATGCGGTTAGAAACGAGTTTACTTTATATCAATAAGTCTGTAAATAAACTGTGTTTAAAAAAAAGCAGCAGTAATTTATCCTAATTTTATGCCTACTACGGCAGATACTGGGGAAAAAATTGTAAGTAATATTAGGAATTGCTAAGTAAAACTACAGCATCTACGGATGTTATGTATATGCGATATTTTTTCTTAGCATAATGTTACATAAAATATAGTTAAACAACAAAATGAGTTTTTGAATAATTTATTAAATCTACATATTTAATAAAAAAAAACACATTTATTATACCGATTAAACCCTAACAAATAAAATTTAAAATAAAATAAAAAAAAATTAAATATATAAAGAAATTATTTTATTAATTCTTATCTTACTCAAGGTTTTGTCAAAATTGTAATCTATTTGAAGGCATTATGATTTTTAGATTTTTAATAAGGGTTTCTTTTTTATTTTTTGGTACTCCACAAGGAGATGTAAATGCCTGAGGACTGGGAAGTTTTTTATTTAAAACTTTATTTTGAAGAAAAGTTATTTCAAACATACTATCGGATTTATTTGTTAACTTGTACTTTTTAGAGAAAATAATCCCCTGTTGGCAACAATTTGTTATTTTCGCCAAGTAAGGACGTTTCTCTATTTTTTTAATTTTTATTTGTAACGCGAAATTTTCCCACTTAAAAAAATCTGTATGCTGCATTCTTTTTATTGTAACCTTTTTTAAACTTGCCTTTCCAACAGCTGTCACAAAATCATTAAAATCGTAGGTTTTTTTCTTTTTTTAAACAGTTCCACCTGATGGTGGAAACTATCGGCGGGCATGAAGGTGTGCCCTGGTTCGAAATACTTAATACAAATATCTTGAGCAGCTATAGCGTTAGAATTTACAATATGTATAACAAGGAAATGTAATTGTAGGTGAATTAAATTATTATGTTATTTTACAAATTCAATGAATATGATTAAAACATCTTAAATTGTTTTAACTTATGTACCTACAAAAAACTTTTTAAGCAAATTAAAAAAAAAGTATTTAAGCAATTTTTTTTAATCTAGACTACTTACTCTACTTGATTTTCAACATTAAAAATTTTACGTTGTTTCTTAAGACACAAACTAACACAATCGCACCATACACAAGTTGAAAAGAAAGTAAATAAATTGATAAACCGCGCCAATTACGTAGCAAAAACACCGCAATTGGGTATTGCTTAGAATAAACACAGTAACTGCAGGCTCCGACAAGTATATGCGGGGTTTTACCTAAGTAATGTTGTAGTTGTGGTGTTTTTCCTTAGTTCCACGCATGTTTTTGTAGATGCTGGGTTTAGTATTTCTTTCAGAATATATAGTTGGGGTTGTAAATACTGTACTTTTTTTAAATAATCATGTAATATAAACCCTCTAGATCAAATTTTCGCTCCTAACTCAATTTTCATAATTTTTGCATATGCGGTGTTTTTCCTAAGGGCGGCAGTATTCTCATTTAAAAAAATCATCGGTTACGTCATCACGCCGATGGATGACGTCACTAGTATATCATATATGCCACAATATCATAACTTAAACCTAAAAAACTTTATTCCATGCAAAAAAAATAATTTTAGGAAAATAACAGAAAAAAACGTTTAAACAATTTTTGACCCACTTGTGGTCCTGGCAACATGCAAATTTGTTAAAAGGGGTCCTTTTTGAGTAAGATTGTGCAAAAAATCCGAATCGGAATATTTTTCCTAGCGGATGCGCAGTGGCTTTCTGGACTAAGATGGGTCTTTGCCTGTC
Organism: Diabrotica virgifera virgifera; assembly: GCF_917563875.1. NCBI lineage: Eukaryota > Metazoa > Arthropoda > Insecta > Coleoptera > Chrysomelidae > Diabrotica > Diabrotica virgifera. The sequence goes on along the minus strand of NC_065447.1, from coordinate 18,062,490 downwards.
TGGCTTCCTTCCATTCAGATCTATTTTGTACCCTTCTCCTCCATTGTCTTATATTCATGGTTTTGAGGTCGTTTTCCACGTCATCCAACCATCTCGCTCTGGGCTCTCTTTTTTCGTCTTCCTATCGACTTTTCACAAATCTTACAATATCATACCTTTCATTCAGTTCATTAACCATGTCGTTTCTCCTGATTCTACATGTGCCGTCTTCCTCTTGCACTGGGTAATATACTTTTCGCAGTATCTGTCTCTCGAATGTCCTGAGTTGGACTTCATTTTTTGTTGTCATTACCCAGGTTTCACAACCATAGGGTACTGCGGGTCTAATCAATGTTCTATAGGACTTTTCATCGATTGTCATTTGTTTCGAGCTTCTGTCATATGTTGTATAATCTGTGGATAATACTAATATACACGGATAATACGACATATGACAGAAGCTCGAAACAAATGACTGTGAATGAAAAGCCCTATAGATAGTAATTTTGGTTCAATGTCACCAATCTTTCATTAGCATAGTATGTACGATTTCCACTGAAAATACGTGCATTAATTTCGCTACTTATGGAATTCTTCTGATTGATTTCTGTGCCCAGATATGTGAAGGCATCCACACATTCAATGATATAGTTGTCTATTGAGATATTATTTTCATAGTCAGGTGCTCTTTTGACGGTCATATACTTCATTCTGTTTCGTTTATTTTAAGCTTACTATGGGACTGTTGCAAAAACAAAACTACACGAATTGGAATATGAATAGATCAACAAGCCGCCAAATTCACCAGATATAGCACTTTGTGATTTTATATATGGTTCTAAAATTACAACAAAGGGATCAAAAGTCGCTGTTTTACAACGAACGATCAATCATATCTTCACACTGCTTTGATGACCTTAAGCAAACTAACTTTTTAGAAGTAATAAAAAGTTGGAAAAGCATTTTATCAAGTATAGTAAGCAAACAGAAGACTACGTTCAACAATAAAAGAAATATACCAAAAATTGTACGTTTTCTTAGTTAGGTAGTTCTTAATGTTGTTCTGAAGCTATTTCCTTGTGGCATTTTTATGATTAACTATTTAGATGGGAAATAAGCCACAATTAAATTGAAAAAATAATTTTATTAACGTTTCGAAACCCAAATCAGGTTTCGTTGTAAAAATACAAAATACTACTAAATTAAACAAAAATGTTGTTGCTAAGTAAAAAAAAGTAGAAGACTTTAAAATGATATTGCCAATATTTATGAGTTGCGTTCCTGGGACGACTTTACAGAAAAATAGTTCATTCGATTACATGAAATCAACCCCAACTCAAGAATATCCGCCACAAAAAAATCATAGCATGTGATCTGTTTTTAAAAAGACAAACCAAATGCAACGATGACAGTAAAATTCTCGCGTTAGAGATTCCATAGTAAATCACGAGGGAAAACCAGGAAAAAACCTCGTGATACTATCCCGACATCGTAAGTATTTGATCTTACATTTAACTTACTTTCAAAAAAATTAATACCAAATTCTGACTTTAATATGTTTAAATTATAAATAATATTAATAATACATAGATATACAATAAGTAATACTAAAATATAAAATTTGTACTAACTCGATATGTTATTGACTTACTAATCGTGGTATTTTCTTTCTATTGACTTCTTCTTTCAGTATGGGTAACCACATCCTACTGCATTCTACCGAGGAATTTGCGACACAATTGGTTTCATTTAGCATAATTAGAGCCGCTTCTTTGATTTTTCTCTTTTTACTATCCCATTCTTTCAGGACTATACTTGAATCTCTCCACTGAACTCTATGTTCATTATCCCATGCGTGTTGATATATTTGAGATCTATTCAAAGTCTTCTACTTTAAAATGTATAATATACCTCTGAATTGCCAATATAAATGAGTCAGATTAAATAAATTATTAGAATTTTTTTACTTAGTAACAACATTTTTGTTTATTTTAGTAGTATTTTGTATTTTGACTACGAAACCCGATTTGGGCTTCGAAACGTTAATAAAATTATTTTTTCAATTTAATTGTGGCTTATTTCCCATCTAAATTGGTAGTTCTTACAATATGATACACACTTACTTTCTAAATATCCCTTCTACTCCAGAGACTCCCATTGCATCAACCATATCTCTTGTTAATCTAAAAGGAACAGTTTCTGGTGTTGGTAAAACTCGTCCCTGCTCAAATGCAATACCTGTTAACAAAAAGAAATTTGTTAAAAAAAGTTTAAGTTTTTAATCTAATAAAAAACTAAACTAAAAAAAATGATATTTAAAATACCATTCTATATCCTACCAGATCAAAAACTAAAAACAACGGAAAACCTCCTCTGGTAACACCATCCGGGCCGAGACTTCTAAAAATGCAAGCCATGCGAATTCTGAGACTATAGGAAGATGAGGGAATTTTACAATTTATAATTCACGTCCATTCTGCTCAGGCGGTAAATTTCCAGCGACAATGGTTCCCTTAAGAGGATCGGTACGTATTTTCGGCTGCAATGCTATTCAAATGGGGATTCATTTTTTTCAAATCCTGAGAAAACTAATAAGTATTTTTGAAAAATTTAAACGCAGAATGAAAGATTACGTTATTAGCGAGGGCCGAAAGTCCCTGAAAACTTCTATAATGTTTATTTTAATAAGTTACAGGGGTGAAAAACCTAAGAGAAAATTTAGTGTGATTTTTAATTTCAAATATCTCATTCAAAATAAACTTTTTATTTATTCTAAGGGACTTTCGGCCCTCGGTAATAATTCAGTCTTTCATTCTGCGTTTAAATTTTTCAAAAATATTGATTGGTTTTTTCAGGATTTGAAAAAAATGAACACAATGCCGTGGTAATATTTTCCAAATCTGTCTTTGTCTTACAACGCACTCAACCGAATATAATATTGTCAGCATATATTGTCAGTCAGACACTGACAATCAGTGACAATTTTAAATATTTGACATTGCATCGGGAATATTTTGAGAAATTGATTAAATATTATTGATATATAGTGTATTTGATAAATAATTGATTTAAGACGTGAACCTAATAAAAAGTTATTTATTGTGTATTATTTGTGGAGGATCCAAGCAGAGAATACATCAGATATATCCTGTGATCCAAGTATTTTGTTGTTAGAGATGTTCAAAATTGTAAGCGTTCCAAAATAACAACATATTATTAAAAAATCACTTTAACACTTTTCCTCTTTTCTCGATTGATTATTAGTTTTTGTTGTACAAATAAATTATTACAATCACTGAAAACATAGTTAGTGAAAAAATTATCACATTTATTAACTGAATTAATAATTTGCAATTATAAAAATAACAGTTATCCAAGAACATTCAAAAGCCATCTCTTTAAATTAATTATGACATTTTCAAGTAGAATGACATTCTAGTAATGTTTACATATCCACACCAGTGTGAATTTTACTACACGTAATTTGCCGTGTAAAGACAGAAAAAGTAGGGATACACGTAAAATATTTGCGAATTATGTACCCATAGCCTTAACCGGAATCCTTTTAGTCCGTTCTTTAACGGTAAAATATTGCAAAACCTCTAAATTTTAAAGAAACGCTTGGATTGACATGAAATTTAGCATACACATAGCTAACAAGTCAAAGAAAAAAAGTGATATTGTGCCGATATGTGCTTTTGCCCTGGGGGTGGTTTTCACCCCTCTTGGGGGTGAAAAAATATTCGTCCAAAGAAAGTCAGGAAATGGATAAACTGGCTAATTTTAAGTAAATTTTGTTCTGTAGAGTCTTTTCACTAAGTCAATACTTTTCGAGTTATTTGGCAGTGAATATGTTCATTTTTTCAACAAAATAACCACGCTTTTAGACGGTTTTTCGCAAATAACTCAAACAGTAAGTATTTTGTCGAAAAAACATTCCTAACAAAAATATAGCCTGTAAAAATTTTTAAAAAATGGTGTATATATCACGTCTCTACACCTAGTAGAAGCAGAGTTATAGCTAATGAAAAATAGGTTCATATTCGTCAAATTCCAAATGGAATACGTTGACGTGAAATAACCAAAAATGAAGCACATTTCGGGGAAAACTCATTACAACTTATTTAAAGTGTTTAAAAAAAGCTTCATTTTTGTTTTATAAAAAAAATGTCTAGCATTAAAATTAAACAAGTTACGCTCAAAATAAAATTAGTCCCTTTTGGTTTTGGTAAATAGTATCCCCCTAAATAGTATCTTAAATGAACTTAATCGTTACGACTTCACAAGTTTCTTGACTCGTGTATATATTGTTTATATGATCTGTAAGTTTCATCGGTTCGAAGTCCTTATTATTGAAAGGGCTGTAGTTAAAACGGGTTGAACGAGTCACTGATCACGAATGTATGCAAATTTAGAAACATCAAATCTTAATTAATTTTTATCTAACGGAAAAACAAAAAAATACTTGATATTCAGAAAAGCAAATCTGACTTTTTTTGTTTTTCGAGATTTTTGGTATCTCTAACAATTTTTAAGTTATTTTGAAAAAAAGCATATTTTTCAAAATTTAAATTTTTAAAAATTTTATTTTGAAACCAAATTTTTTCAAAAATAAGCAGTTTGGATCGATGAAACTTACAGATCATATAAACACAACATAAGTAAAATAATTTGTGGAGCGGTAACGATTAATTTCATTTAAGTTGCTAATTAGGGGGTGGTCTTCCCGATTTTTTTTTGCAAAAACAAAAGGGACCAACTTTATTTTGAGCGTAACTTGCTTAAATTTAATGCTAGAAACTTTTTGTAAAAACAGAAATAACGCTTTTTTTAAACACTTTAAAAAAGGTATAATGAGTTTTCCCCAAAAAGTGCTTAATTTTTTGGATATTTCACGTCGAAATATTCTATTTAAAATTTGGTGAATATGAATCTATTTTTCATAAGCTATAACTCTGGTTCTGCGAGATATAGAGACCTAACGCGTACACCATTTTTTTTACTTTTTTATAAGCTATATTTTTGCTAAGAACGTTTTTTTTCAAAAAAATACTTACTTTTTGAGTTATTTGCGAAAAACCGTCTAAAAATGTGGTTATTTTGTTGAAAATATTCTAGAATTCTTTCTAAATTCATATTATTTGACACACCTCGTATACAATTAACAAACTTGGATAACTGATGGTTGCATCGTGAGGTTTAGACCATGCACAGATTTTTATGAAGAATAACTTTTTTTCCTAAAATTATTAATAAAAGAGTTATTACATGTCTAATAAATAAAAATGATGTTCGGAATCGGTAATTTGGGAAAATTTCAATTTTTTTTTCAAGTAGAAGGCTGTTATTGCATATTTTAATATGGTTTTTAATTACAAATAACTTTTCATAATAAAATTTTTTGATATTTTGAAATATAAAGGTAGTTTGCTCTTGAGCGAAATTCATATTTTTTGACATACCTCGTATACTGTTGACAAAATTTGATATCTGATGATTGCATCTTAGGTTTAAGACTATGCAGAGCACTTTATAAAGAATGACTTTTTTTCGTAAAATTGATATTAAAAAAGTTTCCCATATGGTTCCAAGTTACGCAGACACCCTGTATTAAGTAAATACCGTCTATTATGTGGAATTGAATGTAAGAAACATTTCAACATTGAAAAAAAATTGTTTGCTAAACCTGTGGTGACGTAATTAGTGTATATTTGAAAATCTCTTTAGTTCTAAGTTAAGAATGATGATTCCTGTTTTTGTTCAGTTGTAATTAAAAATATGTTTTAATAATGTTTATTTATAATTTATTGATACAATAGTAACAATAAAATTACGAGTACATTATTACATTTCTTAAAACAACTTAATTTTTTTGTCAATGTCATTTTTGACTTGGGGTCATTTTTTACCCCTGTTGGTCATGCGTGTAACAAAAAAATGTTGGTCATCGGAAGGTTAACCAATCTACCTGAAATTTTGCACAGATTTTCTTTAGACATTTCTTGAGGTATCGCTGTCGAAATATTTTTTGTTTTATGCTAATTTTTTGTTTAACAATAATAAATATGTTGATTTTCACCCTTTTTTTATAAGAAATTTCGTTATTTTGAATTGTGAGTGACACCAAAAATTCAAAAATCGTTAAAACTAAAAAAACTCGGCAGCGTTACTTCGTGAAATTTATAAGCTATATAATAAAATCTTTTTGAATTTTTTGTTTCACATGATTTTAGGTGTCTGTAAAAATTTGCCACCTTTGATCTATTTTTCAATATTTTGCCTTGCATTTTTTAATATTCTTTGAATTGTACTGAATATGTTTATTTAATTAAAAAATAAAATTATTCTTCCATTAAAAAAATTCACAAATATGTACTTCAAATGTTGATTTCAAACCATACCCCCCACCCCCTTAATCTAAAACCTTATTCTCCTTAAAAAACTTACCAAAATCGATGTGGATCACTTCAGCCGTTGTTTTATCTATTAAAATATTGCTAGTATGCCTGTCACCAATTCCTAGAATATATCCACACATACTGGTCGTAGCTACGCTGTGTATAAATGCTCTCCTTCTTTCATACCAGATAGCAGGCTGGGAGAAGAATTCTTCGAAAAAGTGATGGAATACTGGCTTGAGATCCTTGCAGAGTCTCTTGTATATTTCTAGTTTGACTTCAGGACTCTTGCGAGCACAATTCTGTAAAATAAAGTTCATTAGTTACTACATATTTCAACATTACTTTTTTTGTTTTGTTCCCTGACCTTGGTTTGGAAACTTTAGCCACGTAATTGCTATAACGAGCTCAGGGGAGTAATGTGTACTATAAAGGCCCATTTATACATATCAGGGCCGTGTCCGTTCCGTGTTAAAACAGGGCCCGGTCCAAAAAAAAAAACAGTATGTACTCTTATGAGTATATTTATACATTGGCGTTGCCCGGACGGGGCCCGTCCGGGCCCGGACTGAAATTAATCCCAGCCGATATTTTTGCTGTCGGCACTGGCGATGCACGAAAATGACACGGATCGCAGGGACTTGTATAAACACAATTTTATTGTTTTGTGAACGCGACTGCTGGAAAACAGACAAGCAATAGATATTGTGTGGTGAGATCTTCTATCCAAGCCGAAATATTTTCAACTATCTTTTACACAGAGATATGTAATAACGTTTTCCTCTCTTATTCGGCCCGGTACGCACACTGCCACAACCCGGTTGTATGTAAATATTGCATTAAAAATACCCGGACTCGGCACTGACCCGGAACGGACACGGCCCGGGTATGTATAAATGGGCCTTAATATGTAATGTGAGTATGTTTTGTTACTTAGTTAAGTCGACTTTATTATCTTTACAGAGACGCTTATTGAATCCAAACATCTGAGGTCCCTCAGGTGAGTACTGATCGCACAAGAACAAGCTTCACATTTTAAAATTAATTATAAATGCATACAGTGTTTCATCACAGGGTCAATCCAAGCCAAGTGGTCCAAAGGTGGTTGCTTGACTATTTTTAATATTTTTTATCTTTCTACCTTTTAAACTTCAGTCTATAGAGAGTACAAAATTACGTTCATTTTATTTTTAAAAAATTTAGTTTGCCGATGACGGCCATTTTTGTTAAAGCGTGTCGATTATTTTCACTGAAAACATGGCTTCGCTCTTTAGCCAATATTTTTACTGTGGTTTGTCCTAGGACAATAAATCACAAACCAAACTTTTTAGAAAAGTATGCCCTAAAAAAATTTCTTGTAGCATTATTTAATTTCAAACTACCCTTAAGGCCTTAAATGAACCTCAAAGTTTGAAAAGGTAAACTGATAAAATTCCATTTTCACCATTTTTTTAACAGCATAAGGCAAGCTGATAATGGTTTGTAATTTTTTTCTGGAAAAGACATACGTACACATACTTTAAATAAAAAAAGTTTGAGCGTTGAGACTTGAGTAAATTTTTTCAAAAAATATCTCAAAAATGTAATTTTTTGAAACATCTCAAAGTTTGACACCTTATATCCCTGATGGGCACGGATGAAAAAATTTGAAATTTGGCTGAATGTTAGCCCCTAGCAAGTAGAATAAGAAGTAAAAATTTGGAGTTGCAGACTTACGTCATATAGGAGATACAGGCCTGAAAATATGGTCAAAAATCAAAATCGTCAAAATTTGAGCGTTTGCGGGCAGGGTCATTAAAATTCAAATAAACTGTCTAATGAAATAAAAATTAATGTATTTTCACCATATTTCACAATGAATACAAATTTATACAGGGTGGGCCAAAGAAAAGAGTAGACCTCGATATTTGGCAATAGTTACCTATTAAATTATAAGGAAATGCCGAAATAAGTCCATTTTTATTTTTACTATATTGCAACTTTTTGGGATATATTTCATACTATGTGACGTCATCCATCAGAGCGTGATGACGTAATCGATGATTTTTTTTAAATGGGAATAGGGGTCTTGTGTCAACTAAAAATACATTTTACTGCTGTCAGAAAATAGAAAAAATGTTTATTTCACAAATAAACATTTCTTTTCGCTTAAATTAAATCACAACCTACCTCTTGACAGTTTGAACATTTAATTTAAGCGAAAAGCAATGTTTATTTGCCAAATAATAATTTTTTTTTCTTCTTTTTGTGTCAATTAATTTAATTCAAAAATTATCTTTTGGCCACCCTGTATAAATAATAATACCATTTATTATTAAATATATATTATATACAGTGCTAGTCAAAAGTCCGTACCCCCCCCCTTGTATCTTTTGATCGGTTATACATATAATAGTGAAATTTGGAGTGAGGAAATAAAGGGACGTACGCTTCTTAACTAGTCATGACAGGTGACGTAATAGTGACAGATGACTTTACAGCGCCACTGTGACAGATAATTTTAAATGGGACCTTATGGCAAGTGACACCTCATTTGAAAGGTATTGAAAATATCTCTTCAGTCATACTAATTTTTTTGGGTTTAAGTTGATTTTGATTTTGGTGAATAAATGAAATAAATATAACTTTGTAGTTTCGCATTTAATTCTTAAAAATTGAAATGTCCGCCCATGGTTATTTTGTCAAAAAAGTTGACATTTTTCAGCTCTCTAGTAGTTTTTACGTCAACGTCAACCTTTTTGACAAGTAACCATAGGCGGAGGTTTGAATTTTTATTAATTAAATGCGAAACTACAAGTTTATATTATTTCATTTATTCATCCAAATGAGCTTAAACTTAAACAAAATTAGTATAGCTGAATAGGTATTTTCAATACCTATCAAACGAGGTGTCGCTTACCATAGGGTACCATTTAAAATTATCTGTCACAGTGGCGCTGTAAAGTCATCTGTCACTTTTACGTCACCTGTCATGACTAGTTAAGAAGCCTACGTCCGTTCATTTCCTTCCTCCAAATTTCACTATTATAAGTATAACCGGTCAAAAGATACGAGGGGGGGTACAGACTTTTGACTAGCACTGTATAATAATTAAATTATATTATTGTTTATACTACAGAGAATTGAACACTCTTTCAAATGAGATAACATACGATCCCTATTCCCATTAAAAAAAATCATCGATTACGTCATCACGTCCAGATTGATGACGTCATGGAGACGTATGAAATATATATAAAAAAATTGTAATTTAAAAATAAAAATCGACCTGTTTCGGTATTCCCTTAAAATCCAATAACTGCCAAATATCAAGGTGAACTGTTTTCTTTGGCCCACCCTGTATAAATTTGTATTTATCGTGAAATCTGGTGAAAATATATTAATTTTTATTTCATTAGACAGTTTATTTCAATTTTAATTACCCTGTCCGCAAACGCTCAAATTTTGACCATTTTGATTTTCGACCATTTTTTCAAGCCTGTAACTCCTATATGAGGTAAGTCTGCAACTCCAAATTTTTACTCCTTATTCTACTTGCTAGAGGCTAACATTCAGCCGAATTTCAAATTTTTTCATCCGTGCCCATCAGAGATATAATGGGTCAAACTTTGAGAATTTTCAAAAAACTACATTTTTGAGATTTTTTTTTTAAATTTACTCAAGTGTCAAAGCTCAAACTTTTTTTATTTAAAGTATGTACGTATGCCTTTTGCAGAAAAAAATGTTTGCCTTATGCTGTTAAAAAAATGCTGAAAATGGAATTTTATCAGTTTACCTTTTCAAACTATGAGGTTCATTTAAGGCCTTAAAGGTAGTTTGAAATTAAATAATGCTACAGGTCGTTTTTTTAGAGCATACTTTTCTAAAAAGTTTGGTTTTTGATTTATTGTTCTAGGACAAACCTCAGTGAAAATATTGGCTAAAGAGCGAAGCCATCTTTTCCGTGAAAATGATCGATACGCTTTAACAAAAATGTCCGTCATCGGCAAACTAAATTTTTTAAAAATAAAATAAATGGAATTCTGTAGTCTCTATAGACTGAAGTTTAAAAGGTAGAAAAATAAAAAATATTAAAAATAGTCAAGCAACCATCTTAATTTATATTGGACCACTTGGCATGGATTGACACCACACTGTACCGCATCAAATATGCTTTTTAATGAAACACACTATATTTTATTTTAAATTTAAAACACGCTTGACTTCCATCCATTGCTAAGCGCTTTGCATTATAAAGAGTTATTTAAAAAATTATAACCAAATTTCGATAAAAATCGTAACAAGTTCAACGCCCTGCATAATTGAAAAGGAATACAAAAGCAACCACCTGTTGATTTTCCTAATACTTTTTAAATATAATACAGGGTAAGTCAAAACACAAATTGAAAAACTTTTAGTGTAAAGTGTAAATAATTTAAAAATTATTATAAACGGATCAGTGAAGACCTAAAAGTAAGTCCTCGTTAATATAATGAATAAAAACTGTTGACCGTATCTTCTCATCTTTATAATTTCTTCTATATTTTCTAATTGCCTTTATGACTAAATGGAACTTATCTTTAAATGGAACTAATAAAAATTATAAATGAAAAAACTCTTAAACAAAACGAAATCGAAAGTGATTTAAAGATTTCTTACGTCGGAAAACAAATTCTGGCTACAGCCTAAATCCGAGCTTTCTATACTTTGCAAAGCAAACGAAGGATAAATGGATAGACGTGGGAAATCTACAATTTACATTCCGCGGCACGTCAATTTATCTATGCAAAACTCCAACGAATTTGATTCATACACTTTGTGAGTAAACGAAGGAAAAGAAAGACAGTTCAAGATTTAGTTTCGATACAGAGACCACCAACTTTCGCTCATGCACATTTCACCTTCTTGCACTCCTCCGAGCGATTCGTGGTGCGCTTACTGAATCGAAACCAAATCTTTCTCTCATGTTATAGCAAATTATTAAAAATAATTTACAACACACGGAACAGCGACATGATTCTATTATAAACAAAACGAAATCCAAAAGAGCGGGAGATCTAAAGATTTCGTACATTGGAAAACAAATTCTGGTCTCCGCTTAAAACCGAGTTTTCTATTCAGTTCCGTGCATGACTGACGCGTGACGCACTGAAAAAAGAGTTTGGGATGATCTATAAATATACGTTATAGTCTAGTCGCAACATAGGGGGTCCCGTGGACACTTTTAGTTCCCGCGATTTGATGGTGCTATTATAGGTTTTTTGGGTGGCTGAATCCAATGGAAGCGGCCAGGAAGCCCAAATGTGGTGCGTTTAATTGTTATTAACAAATTATGAAAATTAGGTGTTTTTCAGGAATTATTAGAAGCCCTGTAAATAAATTGATAGTCTGGTGTATTCTGGTCTTCTCTGGTGTATTTTTGGTCGCTGAATCGAATGCGACTAGTCGCGATTACTCAAAATGTGTTCTTATTTTGTTAATAACAAAATAATTGTTTATTCGCCGAAAAGCTCGAAATGCGTTATCTACAGCAAGTTTGTAGTTTTTTTCATAGTATTTTTATACGCTAAATCGATTGTCACTAGTCGTGATAGCTTAAACCACGTTCCGAGTTGTTATTAATAAATTATTACAAAAATAACGGTTTATAGTACGTTTACTCACGCTTTTTGCTCTAAATTTAAAAAAACCACTTGGATTGACATGGAATTTGGCATGCACGTAGCTAACATGTCAAACAAAACAAGTGATATTGTGCCGATGTGTGCTTTTACCCTGGTTGTGAGTTTCACCCCGTTTCGGGGGTTAAAGAAGAAATCTTTAAAACAAGTCAGAAATTGGATAAACTGATTAATTCTAAGCAACGTTTGTTCTATACAGTTTTTTCACTAAGTCAATACTTTTCGAGTTATTTGCGAGTGAATATGTTCATTTTTCAACAAAAAAACCAAATAACTCGAAAAGTATTAACTTAGTGAAAAAACTGTATAGAACAAAAGTTGCTTAGAATTAATCAGTTTATCCACTTCCGGACTCATTTTAAAGGTTTCTTTTTTCACCCCCGAAATGAGGTGAAACTCACCCCCAGGGTAAAAGCAGACATCGGCAAAATATCACTTATTTTGTTTGACATGTTAGCTACGTGTATGCCAAATTTCATGTCAATCCAAGTGGTTTTTTAAAATTTAGAGCAAAAACCGTGAGTAAACGTACTATAAACCGTTATTTTTGCAACAATTTAAATAACAACGTCGGAACGTGTTTTAAGCTATCACGACTAGCGGCAATCGATTTAGCGTATAAAAATACTATGAAAAAGACTACAAACTTGCTGTAGATAGCGCATTTCGAGCTTTTCGGCGAATAAACTATTATTTTGTTATTAACAAAATAAGAACATATTTTGAGTAATCGCGACTAGTCGCATTCGATTCAACGACCAAAAATACACCAGAGAAGACCTTAACACTATCAATTTATCTACAGGGCTTCTAATAATTCCTGAAAAACACCTAATTTTGTTAATAACAATTAAACGCACCACATTTGGGCTTCCTGACCACTTCCATTGGATTCAGCGACCCAAAAAACCTATAATACCACCATCAAATAGCGGCGAACTAAAAGTGTCCATGGGACCCCCTATGTTGCGGCTAGACTATTAAGAATAGAGATGGGAAGGAAATATTTAAACAGTTACAAAATCCCAGCAATTGAAGTATTGCAGAGTATCAACGTTAATTAGAAATGCGGGTAAATTCCACAGTAAGTAGACAAAGATAAAGATCACGGTATCAGCTGTATAAGTGTACTTACCAAAAATACACTCTTGCACGTGTTCGGTGACTTGTCCGTAGGCCTGTACTTTTGGTGTGCACCGAGATTGTCCTTTCCGTTTCCTGTCAAATATTCCCCGATGGGCATACTGTCATCGGCCCACTTCAATATCCCGCTCCTCATAGATAAAGGCACGATTTTGTAGGTCCTTATCCGCAGATGCTTGGTGGTTTTGTTGTAAGACAGAAGATTGTTCATAATGTTAAAAACCTGTTGCATTACGGCGTCTTGACGAAGATCGTCTTTGCCCTTGACTAGTTGAGAGTGGTATTTTCCGTCTGTCCCTCTGCATAATATTCTCTTGGGTACATTTACTCCACCGGCGATTTTGTATTTTGATTTAAAAGATACAATACCTTAAAAAATATAAAGTTAATAAAAATGATCCATTAGAATAATAGAAAAAAAATGCTTCTTTAGATATGTGAATCATTAGCACACAGGATAACATACTGGGTACAGAAACATACTGTACGTGGTACAGGAAACAAATGGCGAGCAACCGTTTCTTAAATTACCACCTTGCACACCCAACTAGATATAAATATAACCTCGTACAAGTCAGCACAAAAAAGTGGCAACCGCGACACTCTGTGTCACTCTGCCCCACCTAGATGTAAAGGAGGATGCAGTAGTAGTAATCCAAGAACCTTGGATAATTAAGACCAAAATAACTGGTTTTGGCAGTCTAAATGGTCAAATCTTCAGCTTACCAAGCAACCAACAACCGAGAACAGCAATATATGTTCCCAGAAAAATCAGCCTCCCCCCTGGTGCAGTTTTGCACCTCAGACGTAACTGCTGTTAAAGTAAAATGCCCATGAGGAAAAGGCAAAAACAGAGAGTTGATACTAGCATCGGTCTACCTACCCTCAGATGCAGCCACCCTACCACCAACAAAGGAGATGGAAGATCTGGTAGACCATTGTCTCAGCCAGAAGGTAGAACTTATTATCGGCTGCGATTCGAATTCTCACCATCTAGGCTGGGGCAGCAAAGATAACAACTCTCGAGGTAAGTCTCTTTATAACTATATTATTAGTAAAGATTTGTATATCTTAAATAGTCAGTTTAAATAGACAATTATAGATATCACGCTAGCAACAGCAGAAATATCTAATAAAATTCAGAACTGGCAGGTCTCAGAGGACATCTCTATGTCTGATCACCGCTGGTTGACCTATATTATTATTCTGTAAAAAAGCCTTATCAAATCTCGCGACCCTAGGAGGAAGGATGTAGAACTCTACAACCGCCTCTTAGAAGATGCTCTGCGGAATGAAAAGGCTTTAACTCCAGGAACTAATACAGAATTGGAAAGGTACACGGTATCTATCCAAAATAAAATAAGCTACGCTTAAAAAAAATCCTATCCGATAAGTATGGTACAGGAAAGTCGCAAGACCAACTCTTGGTGGTGCACCGAACTGGAACACCTTAGAAAGACAGCAAGAACTTCTTTTAATAAAGCAAAACGCACCAAACTTAAAGAGGATTGGGATATTTATCAATCAAACCTCAGAGAGTTTAACAAAGGAAGATGGAAGCAAAACTTCCAACCTTTGCGAAAGTGCTGAGGTCCTGATGAAAGCACACTTCCCCGGTTCTAGCGTTTCAAAAGCACCGAACTGGACGGAAGAAATAATCATACCCACACCAAATGACGGGCATCTTGCCAGAACATTAACTAATGAGGAAAAGATAAGAGTGGCCATATCGTGCTTCGCCCCTTTGAAGTCACCAGGGCCTGACGGCATATATCCAGCCCTACTACGGTGGGGGCTAGTAATGGAGTCCATGAATCACTAGCCCAAGCTTCAGATGGTAACAACATCATCCTGAGGTGGGTAAACAACGGAAATAAAGGCAACCGCATTGCTGACCAGCTAGCTAGGAAGGCAGCAGGCCTAAGACTCTTAGGACCTGGTGATCTTTTTGGCTGGTCAACTGCAACAATTGCGGAAATTGTCAAATGTCACTCCCACACGCAAACCGTGAAAAGATGGGAAGAAGGGCCAGGATGTAGACTTGCCAAGGTAACACTAAGGAACCTTGGGAAGTCAACATCAGAAAAGTACTTGAGAATGACCAGGAAAAACCTACGCTTGACAGTTGGTTTTTTAACTGGCCATTGCCAACTAAGAAAACACCTCCACACACTGGGGCTAGTAGACACATCTCTATGCAGGAGGTGTGAACGAGATGACGAAACTGTCGAGCATGTCCTATGTGAATGTCCGGAGTTATCGTCAATAAGAGAATATGGGTTCGGCGAGCCTTGGCCTACACCTGCCGATATAGGGGAGATGTCACCAGGTGATTTGTCCGCCTTCCTGGAAATGGCAGGATGGATGATGAACTAAGGACGACAACCCCCTGGGAGGATGTACAATGGGTCAATTGTGGCTTAAGTGCTGTGGGACTTGACTCACACTCCCTACTCTACAGATACAGAACCTCGTACAAGTCTCGTTCATTCTCATTGATAACTCCTATCCCATATCTATCATCAATAAAGATCTATTTTCCAAATGCTTTGGGCACTCTATTGCAGAAGCACCTAATGGTGAAAAATTAGTGTCTATTTCAACATCGTACAGTTGAACAATCGTTCACCCCGAATAAGCCACAAAATATGCTTCTATTAATACTTGCCATAAATCACGAAAAAGTTTACTAACTCCTCAAAAACTTACCTGTTAAACACCATAAAATAGCTCTAAAAACATCAAAACAGGAAGATTGTTTTCTAAATCCAAAACTTCATTGACCCCTGTACAGAATGCAACTCCTGCTACATTGACCACACCAGCCGCTCTCTTTAAGGTCGTCTAACCTCTCACAAAAGAGACATCAAGATTTCGAAACCTTGTGCCCTTGCACAACATGCCATTTGTACGTAACATCAGATTGACTTCACAAACGTCAAAATACTGGACAAACAACAAAATTATCGAAAGAGATCCTTCCCTGAAATGTGCCATATTCTTAAACATACATCTGCACTAAATAAAAGAACCGAGCTCGAGAATTTGAGCCAGATTGATCTCTCTCTCTCTCTCTCTCTCTCTCTCTCTCTCTCTCTCTCTCTCTCTCTCTCTCTCTCTGTCTCTCTCATCATACACAAATTATTCCACTAACCCCGTAGCATTCAATAAGCTCTCTCATCAGCGGCAAGATACTGGCTTCATAAACCAGAGCGCACGAGTTCGAATCTCAGCATCAACAACGATATTTTCTTAACTGTGGCAGCAGCAATGGGCTTTCCAGAGATATCCACTATCCGAGGTTTTTTATGAAAATCATGACTACCAATTTACAAGAGGACGTTTGACAAGTCCCCAATCTGTCTACATATTAAGAATAAATATTTACCAACGATATTAGAGTAATCTTTCTTAACGCTAACTGGGAGTTGATAAGTAGGTACCAAAACGTCAACATAATTTTCGATTTTGGTAATGATCTGATTTCTCGGAATGTCATACTCCTTTTTGGTATCGTTATTTCCTTTTGGGTGTTCGAAATACGCTAAGTTAATAAGAGCCGTGGATACTTGGTTCAATCTATCTATTGATTGTGATAACCTAAAATGGTGAAGAGCAAAACAGGCGGTTAGTAGAGGTAAAACCATTGTTTAAAAAAGGATAGTTGGTCAACGCAATGAATAAATTCGTTTGATTTTAATTGAGACAGTCGCCAGATGTCACCACCATTTCTGTCAGGGTTGCCATGTCACGCGTAACTACGATAAATCCAAATGCATAGGGGTACCACAAGGTTCAGTATTGGGTCCTCTACTTTTCCTTATCTTTATTAATGACATCACTAGTTTAAAAATCGATGGAAAAGTTTTTCTTTTTGCTGACGATACCAGTATCACTTGGAGCAACTCAAATATCGCAACTCTTCATGCTACTATAACTTCTGATCTACTCACAATAAAATCCTGGTCCGATTCTAATTTACTCTCTTTTAACGTAGATAAAACAGTAGCATTATCCTATAAAGGAGGAAATCTTCAACCCTTAACTCTTCATAACAGCCAGATCAGTATCGTTGATTCTGTAAAGTTTCTTGGTATTTTTTTAGATAGCAACCTTAAATGGTCCCTTCATATCGATGTGTTAAGCAAGAAACTATCCTCAGCTTGCTTTGCAATAAGATCTGTTTCGAAGGAAATGAATTTAGCCTCTTCCAAAATAACATATTTTTCTTTGTTCGAGTCCCATCTTCGATATGGTCTTCCTTTTTGGGATTCTGGTACAGCTGCCCAATCCGATGATATTTTTAAATTACAAAAAAGAGCAATAAGATATATGTTTGGCCTCAGAAGAACAACACATTGCAGAAGCTACTTCAAAGATCACAGGATTCTAACACTACCTTCTTTAAATATTTTAGAAACTGTTTGCTTAATTTGTAAACATTTACATGTCTTTCCAGCTAGACCTAGAGATGACTATTCCACCAGAAATTCTACCTTTGACATCTATTTACCGATCCCGCCCAGTGACTTAGTAAAGAAATCTATATTATATTCAGCAAAAAAACTATACAACCATCCCCCTCTACAACTTAAATCTGTAGCATCTCTCCTTAAGTTCCGTAACATGACAAAAGCCTTATTTATCTGAAAGACCAGATTATTCAATAGCAGAATTTCTTAACCAATAACTAAGAAATTACAGTATTCTTATGTATAAGTAGAATCTTAATATATATTTGAGTGTCATATGCAGCAGCTTAACTTATTAAATTTCTTAAGGTAGATTACGCAATTAGCAATTTTTTTTTCAATTTTGCAATATATTGCTACTGATTTTTATTTCACTTGATTACGTTTTATTTATAGTGACGATTTATATAATTTTAGTAAATTGTGTTTTGCTCTTGTTCTTATTTATGTTTCTTGCAAGCTTTGTCTATAAAATTGTTAAATTTTTCATGACAATAAAGCATATTTCTAATCTAATCTAATAGACACCAAGTTAGATAATCACCCTATTCATAACACACCAACTCGCAAACATATTAAGAAAAATAAATATATGGAAGAATATCTTTTTTAGAAATTGAATTAATATAGAGTACTTCAGCTAACTTCTTCTACAACTTCTACTCTTCTAGATGACTTCAGCTTACTTCTACAGCTACTTCAGCTTACTTCTACAGCAACTTCAGCTTCAGCTAATACATTAAGGTATAGTAGCATGACATTCATTAATTCAATTTCTAAATTTTTTCTTCATATATTTATTTTTCTTAATACAGGGTGATTGATTAGTGGGGTAAAGCTCAATAGATCTAGTATAGTAATAGATAGGAATAAAAGTTAATAACAAAAATTGTAGCCAACTTTGAGCTACACATTTTAAAATTATATATAATGTTACAGGGTGTTCGATAACATCGTGGCAGACCAAACTTATGTTTTTTTTTAATGGAACACCCTATACCTATTTTATCTTATATTCGAAATCTTCTTAACTTCCCCATTAGAAAAATAAAAAAGTCTGTTATGTTATACAGGGTATTTACAAAGTTATAACCAATTTTATATGAAAATCGTAACAAGTTCAGCTCCCTGTATAAATAAAAATAAGCACAATAGCAATGGTTTATTGATGCCATATTTTTTTGTTGATTGTGAAAATTTTTAAGAATGGTTGATATTGCTAATTTTCTTTACATCGAATACAGGTTGAGTCAAAACGCAAGTACATTATTTTCTCAGTAATTTTAAATGGAACCCCCTGTATTTTATGTCACTATCGAAAAGTACCATTACCGTACTGTAATTTTTGTATAATATACCCTATGTCTAAATTTATGAGTTTTCGGGATATTTTCATTTTTCAGAGCAAATTATTAATTAGGGGTCTAAATCTTTCCAAATTTTAAGTAAGCCATGACTGAATTTTTAAAAACTGATAATTTAAGATTACTGATTATCAATCCGGTAATCAATGTAACAATGTAGGAAATAAAGAAAGAAAAATAATTTATTAGTAATAAATTTTACAAAAAAAAAAAAACAACCACAACATACAACATTTTTGAAACAATTAAAAACTACTTTTGTATGTAAATCTAACAAATAAAGAAAGAAAAATAATTTATCAGTAAAAAAATGTTACAAAAAGAAAACATGAACACAAAATACAACATTTTCGAAAAAATTAAAAGCTACTTTTAGTAAAATATTTTATATATTTAATTACATAAGGTGTTCAAAATGAGTTGAGTGAATGAGTTACTTACACTACGAAGCATTTGTAAATTAACACTTCGAAATACACTTTGTATTCTATTTTTCATCTCTCCCTTGTTGTTGGAGACATTTTATAACCTTCATTCTTAACGTAACCCCCAAAAAATCAGTCCAGTTTATTAAATTTTGGTGATCTGGGTGGCCACGCTACTGGTCCATTGAAAAATGAAAATATCTCGAAAACTAATAAATTTAGATATAGGGAATGTTGTATACAAACTAAAGTATGATAATGGTACTTTTCAATAGTGATATAAAATATAAGGTGTTCCATTTAAAATTACTGAGAAAATAATGTACTTGCGTTTGGACTCACCCTGTATTCGATATAAAGAAAATTAGCAATGTCAATCATTTTTAAAAGTTTTGACAATAAATAAAAAAATATGGCATCAATAAATCATTGCTCTTGTGCTTATTTTTGTTTATACAGGGAGCTGAACTTGTTACGATTTTCATAGAAAATTGGCTATAACTTTGTAAATACCCTGTATAACATAACAGACCTTTATATTTTTGTAATGGGGAAGTTAAAATTTCGAATATAAGATAAAATACAGTAGGAAAAATGAAAGAATACCCATGAACGAACATATAAAACACGCTGTATTTTCCTGTCACCGTGTCATACAAAAAATTGGCCAGCGCAAGTACATGTAATAATTATTATTACATGTACTTGCGCTGGGCAATTTTCTTTGTGACACGGTGACAGGAAAATAGAGCGTGTTTTATATGTTCGTTCATGGGTATTCTTTCATTTTTCCGACTGTATAGGGTGTTCCATTTAAAAAAACATAAGTTTGGTCTGCCACGATGTTATCGAATACCCTGTGACATTCTAATTAATTTTAAAATGTGAAGCTCAAAGTTGGCTACAATTTTTGTTATTAACTTTTATTGCTATCTATTACTGTAGCGGATCTATTGAGCTTTACCCCACTAATCAATCACCCTGTATGTATGCGAGTTGGTGTGTTTTGAATAGGGTCGTAAAGATCTACCACTCTAACTTTTCCCATGCGTCATGATTCATTTTCAAACAAATTAAGTCAAAACATAAAGTGAAACGAACGTCGATGTGTATATACATACATTTTATATACTGTATACTATACAGTGATGAGCGCGCTAATAACCGGCAAAATAGCTCAACGGATGGAAAACATTACATTACATAGTTCCCCACCTTTAGACGTATCAGAGGAGTATGACAACTGTCACTGTGACAGTAGAATTCTATAAAATACTCCAGTCACAGACGTCTAAAGGTGGGAAATGTTAATTAATACGTTTATAACGATAATTTCTACCTCCACTAGTTTCATCTCTTTTTGTTCCGCAATGTATTATGTTTTCCATCTTTTGAGCTATTTTGCCGATTATTAGCGTGCTCAGCATTGTATACTATACACATCGGCGTACGTTTCACTTTATGTTTTAATTTAATTTGTTTGAAAATGAATCGTACCGCATGGTCAAAGATAAAATGGAACTACTTTATCCAATTTGGTGTCTATGAATTTTGGACTTATCGTAGTTACGCGTTACACCCTGATATAAATTGTGGGGACATCTGGTGACTGTCTCAATTAGAATCAAACAAATTTATTCGTTGCGTTGACCAACTATTATTTTATCAACAATGGTAAAACTACACAAATAGTGCCTTAATTGTAGAGAATATTTTAATTTAAGCACTTACCCTTTATTTCTTAACTTCCTGATAAGTTCTTTTGCTGTAGCAATTCTAGCATCGTTACTAGAAGTCTTAGTAGGCACTTTATCAAATTCTCGGTCTTTGTGTGCATTAGCCAAAGAAAGCAACAAAGGTAGTGTGTGATGAGGGTGTTCCATAGCACATTTCTCTATAATTACGGAGACGTACTTATTAAAGATGTCAATTTCGTTGTCTGTCGATAAATGGGGTATTAATTGAGGCAGCATCACAATGTACTTGTAACTCGGTAAAGAGGGTAGATGTGCTTTTATGGTGTCGCTAATTTCGAGATTTTTTCTGTTTTCCAAGAACAGAGACATTATTCTGAATATTCGGATGTCTTTGTCGTCGCTGTGTACCAGACAAAGAAGATAATATCTGTAAAAGGTTAATCCCATTATAAAATTACCAAGTGAAAGAGATCAGTGAGATTAAGTATTCTACTTATATAAATTTTAATAGTTACAAAAATAAAAAAAAACAAGTACTTAAGTAATTCCCACGCGATAGGTCACCCATCCAAATATCTGCGGTCGAAACTGCTGGACTTAGGTGATTGAGCGAAAACCGGCAGACTGGTATGGCCGTTGATAGCAGAAATGGAATAAAATGGATACCAAAATAGGATATTTTGGCAGAGTGTACAAGTAATAATATTAAGAATGCTTTTTAATCATTTATTAATTTTATTACTTATTTTAATACTTATAGTCCAAGTGTAAAACTTACTAAGTTATAAAACTGTCCAAGTTTACTTACCATGTAAAATTTTGTGTTGGATTTTACAAATGTTCAAAATATCTAGATAAAAACTGACTTATCGAAAAATTACAAAGAGACAAAAAGGCTTTAGAAATATTTTGTTTAACTAATGGTACCACAATAATAATTTAATTGGAACGTACACAAATATTTGGGCGGATTTAAGGGAACAAAACCACCATAAAATTTTTATGGGGTGCACTTTCACTTTTATTTTTTTTAAGATGTCCCTGCCATAAGAATGCCACATGTACATTTTCAATAAAAAATCTCTAATAGTTTTCAATATATTGGAAAAAATCGATTTTAATTTTGTAACTTCAAGGGGCTATAACTTTTTTTATGTACACATTTGTATTAAGGTAAATTAGATTCAATCGAACTATTTTTGGTCCCAGAACATGTGATTTAATTTATGAAATGTATTTTTGTTACGCCCTGTATATTCTAGATCTAGAAGTTTGACTGGCTTAAAATGATTAGTTTAAAAAAAAATTGGAGTTAAAAGCGAATAACGACTTTTTCTAGTTTGGTAAAAAATGCCATTTTCTTCAAAATAGAAAGATTAGCATCAGATATAGGAAAAACTGTTTTAATATGAAACTGTAGGTTATTTAATTCCCAAGAATTTGGTTTGAAAAAATTTTTTCTACAGCAAAAATTGAGTGAATGGCAAATGAGTATATATCGAAAAACATTGATTTTTTCGATATAAAACTAACACTTTTGATAGCGAATAAATGAAAAAGTATTAATTTTATCAAAAAAAAATGTATAGCACGTTTTTTTGCTTAGAATTAATGTTTTTATCAATTTTGCAGTCAAAATATAATAAAAAATTTCCACCCCCGAGATGGGGTGGCAACCACCCTCATGGTAAAAGCGCCTTTCGGCATGATATATATTTTGATCCTTGGACCATCCACTACTTATTCTCAAATTTTCAAGCAAATCGATTCATTCTGTAAAAATTGCGAGGTGAAAAGCTTCGGTTTCTGGACTATTATTATTTTATTCCCGACGAAGACAAATCCAAAAACACAAAAATTATAAAAATATGTTCAGTCGTTCTCGAGTTAAAAGTGTTGGTAACTAACACAACTTTCTTTTATATACAGTGATGAGCGCGCTAATAAATGGCAAAATAACGCAAAAGATGGAAAACATAATACATTGTGAAATAAAAATAAATAAAACAGTAGAGGTGGAAATTATCGATATAAACGTATAAATTAACATTACATTACATAGTTTCCACCTTAAGCCGTCTGTGACAGGAGTTTTTTTTATAAAATATTCCTGTCACATTGACAGTTATCATACTCCTCGGATACTTCTAAAGGTGGAAAACTATGTAATGTACTGTTAATCTATACGTTTATATCGATAATTTCCACCTCTACTAGCTTCATCTCTTTTTACTTCACAATGTATTATTTTCCTTCTTTTGCTTTATTTTGCCGGTTATTAGCGCGCTTAACACTGTATATAGGGCTTTTCATTCACAGTTATTTTTTTCGAGCTTCTGTCATATGTCGTATAATCCGTGTATACGCTCTGAGCTTCGCTGGTGTCGCTCCTAGCGGTTACTAATTCAACTTTTACCGGTAATTTTTAAATTTATTATTTAATTGTTATCGCTTAATATTTACAACGCAAAAAAGTAATTAAATAGTAATCGATTTTTTTAAGATTTTTCTAATCATTTTGACGTTCTATTGATAAAATATCAATTTCTTACTTCGGATACTTTGACAATAATCGTGTAGATGGCGCTAAGATTATAATAGATTATTTATAATTAGATATTACGGAACATTAAAAAAACTTAAATTCAGTATTTAAAACGTAAGTATATTTAAGGTAAAAATATATACCACAGCTTTGACCAACTAATATTGTTTATAATTAATGTTTTTAATTTTAATTTTAAATTAATCACTTTGACATTTATGTCAAATTTCCAGTAAACGTTTACAAACTTGTCACTACTGGCGTTCGCGAATTTGTAAATATCCCCTCTACGCACGAGCTCACAGCGTATATAAATATTATAAACACATTATACAACATATGACACAAGCTCGAAACAAATGACAATCGATGAAAAGCCCACACAAATATTACAGATTGTGCACAATCTGTAATAAAATTAACCATTTTGCTGTGGGTTGTAAAAATAAATATCCAAGGTACAATAATAATAGACAAATACAAAAAATTAATGTTGATGAAACTGAGGACATAGACGATATCAATAATCTCATTGATGTAGATACAAAAGTTGGGTTCGCTAACTGTGTAGAAAAAATGTGGACTCAGGACGTAGAGGTAAACAGCCAAAAGATCAGCTCCAAGTTGGATATTGGCGCCCAGGTCAATATTCTACCAGTCAAGTTTTCAAAAAGATAGGTAAAATCAATAAAATGTATATACTCCATCTAATTTATTTACCGTTGCACGTCATCCGCGTCATAGCCCGTGACGTCACATGATACCAACACGAAATATTTAGGCGGTAGGTGTGTTCTTTTTTAGAATCACTTTGCCGAGTACACTGGCATTACAGCCACTGGACATATTTTGGTATATACGCGTAGAAATAATATTTAAAGATTTCTATTAATGTTAACTTAATGAAATACACAATAATATGTTTCATTTAATTTGTATAAATGGATTATAAAGCGTTTTTATGAAGCACATTTGTTCGGAATACACTGTAACTATATTTATTTGACAGTTGCGGTGATGACACTTCATATTTGTTTATATTTTTTATTATAAGTATTTGATTCATTATATTTACTGATTTTATTATTTACTTTAACTTAAGATTATAACTTGATTCTTGTTTTCTATTTCTAAAGTTTTTATTTATTTACATTGAATATTAATTTGTTTTGCTGTATAATCCACTTTCGCAAAAATTTTGTGATGTATTTGATTTAAAATGAATTCAAGAATTTTTTGTAATTGGGCAACAATGTCAACTTAGATCTCTAATGTAGATAATGACGTGCAACGGTAAGTAAATTAGACGGACTGTAGGTGATGTAGAACTTGCTGTTGTTGGCAAAAATGTAAGGCCTATTTTAGGGCCTAAGGTACGTAAAGAATTCAATATGATTAAGCAAATATGAAAGAGTAAAGTAGACATGGTAAAAGTAACAAAACTGAATTTATGAAAATTAATAATGAAATATTTGAAGGGATAGGTGAATTTCCTGAATATTATCCAATAAAAATAAATATGAATGCAGAAGGAGTCATAAAACCATCAAGAAGGTTACTTCAAGTACTTCTAAATAAATTTAAAAAAAATGAACACGATGATTAACAATGGTGTAGTATTAAAGGTTTATGAACCTAAACAATGGTCTAGTAATATTATAATAGTTGAAAAACCTGATGGATGCTTGAGAATTTGTTCAGATCCTAATGAATGAAAGTAAAATTCAATAGAACAAATAGTCCTGTCGCCGGGGGGGTACAACGGCCTCCTGTATTCAGATGGACTTACCCAAGTTTTTTTTATGTATTTTGACCTGTAGAACACGAATTTTTTGGGTAACAGTTGATCCGGATGTCGATAAGATTGTTATAAACCAAGAAGTTGAGAAATCACATAACAGCGATTTCTCGCAAAACAAAACATTTTTTTTGTATTTTTTGGGCCATTCTAACCAAAAAATGTTCCTACAAATGTTTTCGTAAGATGCATAGTTTTCGAGAGAAACGCGGTTGAACTTGCAAAAAATCGAAAAATTGGAATTTTTGAACCCGAAAAACTTTTGATTAAAAAATAAAATAGCAATTCTGCTTACCGCATTTGAAAGTTCAAGTCAAATTATATCGGTTTTAATTATTTGTATTGCTAAAAATGTATTATTTTATTGTTAAAACAAAGCTATAAACACCTAGTGCTTGAGTGATGTTTCAATGATTTCTCATTTAAAATCGAACGAGTACGTAGAGGAGGTAAAAGTGCAAGCGGGGCTATTTCTAAGTAGCATGCATTAAAACGCATGTATTAGGCACGGGAAACACTATGTGTTTATAGCTTTTTTTAACAATCAAAAAATAAATTTTTAGCAATGCAAATATTCAAAACAGATATAATTTGACTTAAACTTTTAAAGGCGGTAAGCAGAATTGCTATTTTATTTTTTATTCAAACGTTATTCGGGTTCAAAAATTGCAATTTTTCGATTTTTTGAAAGTTCAACCGCGTTTATCTCGAAAACTATGCATCCTACGAAAAAACTTGTAGGAACATTTTTTGGTTAGAATGACCCAAAAAATACAAAAAAAGAATGTGTGTGTACTTTGTACGCACGTAAGAAGTTATACTTCTATTATATCATTTCTTAAAAATAAATATACTTTAAACAGTTTGTTTTAAATTCATTTGGTATTTTTTTAAACACCAAACTAATTTTGTGCTTAGCGCTTTCAAAAAAATAAAAAAAAGTATAGGATTGCTCCGGATTCGAACTCAAGACCTCTCGATCTCTAGCCGAATGCTATACCAAATACGCTACGAGGACTTTGTCTGTATCGGTTCGGACGTACCTAATGACAATTCACGGTAACAAACAGACAAGGTGAAGTATAATAAATATACAATAAAATGTTTTAATAATACTCATCTTACTCCTGAGGAAGACACTAATATATTCTTTTCACACCTTTTCTTGCACTGATATATTTATACATAACTTGAAACTTGAAAGATTTAGCAACTAAACGCCATACTGTCTGTGTGCGCATGCGCGCAGTATTATGAAATTTTACTCTCAATCGCGCCTAAAGAAGTATAACTTCAAAAATGTTTTGTTTTGCGAAAAATCGCTGTTATGTAATTCCTCAACTTCTTTGGTTATAACAATCTTATCGACATCCGGACCAACTGTTACCCAAAAAATTCGTGTTCTACGGGTCAAAATACATAAAAAACTTGGGTAAGTCCATCTGAATTAAGAAGGCCGTTGTACCCCCCCTGGCGACAGGACTAAAACCAATTTTTGGTATTAATGATGGCTTACTTTAGGGCTAATTTCAAAAACTGGTTACATTCCATTTTGGTACTTTCTATTTCCTGTTCGTCTATACTACTATTTCTAGTATGAACTGCAGCGGCTTTAGCTTCTTCATACGTTCTGTCTCTTTGATTTTGAATACTCGAAGCTGCCTTTTTGGATTGTTCCATAGTGGCGATCTTCTTTTGAAATAAATCGGATTTCATGTACGTCATTATCTAATGAAGAGAAAATTAATAATATAATCAATGTTGAGAACTAGTTGAGTCGTTAGAGATATCTCTAAAATGGAGACAACCAGGCAGAATTTTGCTGAGAATGTCAGTTTTGGGACCTTAAAAAAGATGGAAAAAACTCTTATCAATCCTACCAGGCTTCCCCTTAAAACACAGAGAACGTACGGAAAACATATTTACAAAGAAGATGTATGACGTAAAAAATGTTGCAAACAGGAAATGTAACGGAGATAATTTTGAACACAAATGCTTACTAGCACTTTTGTCTAGAACATTTCTCTCAGAAAGAACGCTTGAAGCGACTGGCGATTCTGAATGTCAGTTACGCGCGGGAAATCAATTGTTTAAACAAAATTTGTATTAACACTATGGTACATATCTTTTGATCAGAGTGTCCTATCGACAAAAATCAAAATGCGTTCTAAAGGTAAAGAGTGGATCTTTCGTATAAAATTTTTGCGATTTGTCGCAAATGAAATTGAATTTCTATAAAGCTGTTAAATAAATAAAGGTTGCACGATTTTTGCCATTTTTTATGATTCTCATCAATAAAATTTATCACTTTCATTGACCGGTCACTGTGGAATTTGCATTGTTAGAGCCTTTCACATTACAAACGATCTCACGGCACGCAAAATGTTTCCACAAATACGGAAAATGCTTCCCAAAGGCATGGGGTGGAATTTGTGTGAAGTTGTAAGGCTTCGAAAAGTGTATTTATTCGATCGAAAAGTAGTTTTAAATGTTTTAGGTCGTTTGTAATGTGGAAGTTTTCATTAAGCGTTTTTTAATCATATTTCAAATGCCTCATATTTGTTGTCAAAACTCAAAATCGAACTTTCATGTTATAGCTTTTGAAAATTAGGCTCTAACAATGGGAAAAATTAATATCGCGCGCGAAACTTACATTCAAAATCGCCGGTCGCTTCAAGCGCTGTTTCTGAAAGTTTTCAAAATTATCTCAGCCATATTTTTTGTTTGAAATTTTTTTGTCTACGGCGTGCAGAATCTTGGTAAATCGATGTTTTCCGACCCCATCTGTACCATAAGGATTTTAGCGCCACCCCTGGAGGTAGGAGTGGCAAAATTTTTTGTATCTTCTTTGGGAGGCCAAAAATTGATATTTTCAGCAAAATTCAGCTTTTTCATATGATTTTTAGAGGTTAAGTGGCATTTTTATCTCTGACGACTGCACTAAACGGCTAAAAATGAATCACAAACCAATGAAATCGTATGAAAACTTACCTGAACATATTCTCTATCGGCAAAAAGAGCAAGTTTATCATACGTGTCCATGACATTTTTCCTGTCTTCAACATCGCTTCTAACGGTTCCCATCTGTTGAATCGAGGCGAGAAAATAATCTGAGATAATAGTGGAGCTATTTTCTGCGTTGGTTTCACTCAAATACTGGCCTGTCAACTTCAAAGCGGTCGCTTTTAATCTGAAATCATCAAAACTATTAGATAATTGTCAAATTATTAGAGTATATTTACTAAGAGAGTGCATATAGATTTTCACTTCGGAAAAAATCAAACACACGCGAGTAAGTACGCGAACTTATGGCTCGCGACCTTTCTCGCGCGTGTATCACCGCAAGTACGCGTACTTTAAGTCCGCCGAGTAAGTACGCCGTCGATCCAACAAGTTTGAAATCTTACTCGTAACCCGTACGTGTATCACTGCCACGAGCCTCGAGCCATCATGTTATTGCGTTTAAAGTTATACTTATATTTTCACTAATTAAGCAAATTGCCTAGAAATAATTTAATCGTTTATTGTTGAAAGGAGACAAGTTACATTTTATAAGTTTTGAGAAAACCGTAAAACACTATTTTAAGCTATACTAAATTATTTTGATTATTTGTTTTTGAGTAAACCTAATTATTTATAGGCTGTTTTATCCTTCTGATGAAAATATTACCATCTTATCTATGATATTTTGTTTGTTTATGCCTACCTTGTATTAATTAAAATAGATCAAAAACAAGTGCTCATGATTTTGACAGCTTACCACACTTATAAAAAATCAAATTATTCTTCTATTTAACAAAACCTGATCAAAAATTAATCAAACTCTACTAAAAAACACAAGATTTCAGCAAAATTAGGTACACAGAAAATAAAAAATTTAACCACGAGGACAGTTTCTAAATTTTTTGCTACCGACGGCGACCGCGATCTTTAAAACCGCGTACTTTAAGTCTGCCGTGTATCACCGACGGCGAGCCGAGTAAGTCCGCGATCTTTAAACCCGCGTACTTAAAGATTGCGTGTGTATCACGCGCTTTAAGAAATGTTTAATAAACAACATATCAAAAAGTTCTACTCGAGAAGTGGATACTTCATTTTTTATTAAACAAATGAACTACGAAATTAGATGTTTTTTTAAATAACTCCGAAAATATAAATTATAGAAAAAAACTGACTTAACCATTGAAAAATTCAGAAAATTTTACAAAAAAAACGTATATAAAGAATTTTCTAAAATTAAATCTGTATCTTCTATATTTTTTTATTGATAACGCTAAAGTCACCCTTCTCACAAACATTGGCGCACTGTAAATTAGCGTACGGCGAAGTGCACGGTTGAGTTATTTTAATGTAATTCTTTAACTAATTGATCAAATGAAATTTTACAAATTGAATATGAAAGAAGAATAATTAAGCTATTTTATAGTAAGCTATATGAAATAGAAAGAAATAAAATGTACGTAGAAAATAATAAATGTAATAAGTAAATATGGTTGTAATATAAAGAAATAAAATGTATGGACATAAGTAAGGTGTGGGCGGAAAGTGAGCCTTACATGAATTTTGTTTAAAAATGATTTAAAAATGTGTAACTAATAAATTTTTCTTACAAAACTCACAATTTTGCACAACTTACCTTTCAAGCATCTTACTAAATGATGTTTCATTAAAAAAAATCTCAAAAATTGAATTCAAATGATATGACGTCTCAAAAAATGTAATTTTTGAAATTTTTATAGTTTTATAGAATTACCACCATTTTAAGACGGTATTAATCAAGTTTGAACAGATCTATTACAGTTTTATAAGTGATTTTTTAAAGCTTAGGATGCAATCTTTAAAATGCATTAAATTATTTTACTTTAGAAATGAAATAAACTATTTCTTTTTGAGAAAATTAAGAAAGATAACAAAAATGTAATACAAAAACCGAAAATTACCAGCTAAAAAAATGTTTATACAAAGTGATCAAAACTTTTTTCTGTAAAACTTACCTAAAATACATTTAATAATAAGCTTCAACAATAATAAATGTTCAGCAAAAACTTTTTTTTAGCTCCTATACAGCATGTCTGCGTAACTTGGAACCTATTGATAACTTTTTTATTATCAGTTTTACGAAAAAAAGTTATACTTTATAAAATACTCTGCATCGTATATAATCTAAGATGCAATTATCAAATATCAAATTTAGTTAATTTTATACGAGGTATGTCAAAAAATATGAATTTCACTCAAGAGTAAAGTACCTTTACAGTTCACAATATCGAAAATTGTTATTAAGAAAAGTTGTTTGAAATTAAAATATTGTGAATAATAAAGGCTCTTAACTCTTAAGAAAAATTCATATTTTTTACATACCTCATATAAAATTAAAAAAGTTTAATATCTGATGGTCGTATCTTAGATTTTAGACCAGAGACAGCATTTTATGAAGAATAAATCTTTGAGATTATGGAAAAAGCTTTAAAATGACATATTACAAAGTTTGATATACTCATTTATTGTTAATATAATTGCGAAAAAAGGTCGGAATTGCAAAAAAAAATTATTTTCGCAATAACTGCTGTAAAAATTAGTGTACAGGTTTGAAATTTTTGTCAAATGAGGGTTCTTTGGTGCTTAATATGTGATAAAAATTTCAAAGAGATTCATTCAATTGTTTAAATTTTATTCGAATTGTTTATCTCAGTGAGCATTTTTTTTGCACTAACATAAGTCAGAAAAAAATGACGTTAGAACCATTCCACAGGTGTCAAATGGAAGAGCATGAACTATATTTTCAACTTGGTTTAAAAAAAGCGAATAAAAAATGCATTTATTAGTAATAAATAATTGTGCAAAAGCATCGTAAATCTTTCCTTATAAACTTTTTGAATAACTTTTTCCAAAAAAATTAACCTTTTTACCCTGTTTTAAGTGCACAACTACCAAGTAATGTTATTTATATCATAATTGATAAAAAATTGTAATAAATATATATAATTTCTTATATAACAAAATAAAAAGTTTATAAGGAAAGATTTACGATACTTTTGCATAATTATTTATTACTAATAAATGCATTTTTTATTCGCTTTTTTTAAACCAAGTTGAAAATATAGCTCATGCTATTTCATTTGACACCTGTGGAATGGTTCTAACGTCATTTTTTTCTGACTTATGTTATTGTAAAACAAATGCTCTCTGGGATAAACAATTTGAATAAAATTTAAACAATTGAATGAATCGCTTTGAAATTTTTATCACATATTAAGCACCAAAGAACCCTTATATGACAAAAATTTCAAAGCTGTACACTAATTTTTACAATAGTTATTGCGAAATTAATTTTTTTTGCAATTCCGACCTTTTTTCGCAATTATATTAACCATAAATGAGTATATCAAACTTTGTAATACGTCATTTTAAAGCTTTTTCCATAATCTCAAAGATATTTGTATTAAAAAAACCATAACTTTCACTGTTTTCCATTGATTTGAAAAAAAGGGAAAAATGCCATTTTTTGACACTTAATTGTTTATAAATAAAAATGGCCGCCAGATCCTACGCAGGAAATAGTTACAATTTGCTCTTATAGGTATTACCTGTCGAAAAAACGCTTCAGTACCCTGGCTGCTCGAGTGTCATGGAAAAAACCGTATTACCCTGGACTACGTATAAAATTGATAAAATTTGATATCTGATGGTTGAGTTTTAGATTTTTGACTATCCAGAGCATTTTATGAAGAATAACTTTTTTTCGTAAAATTGATAATAAAAAAGTTTTCCATGTGGTTCCTAGCTACGCAGACATACTGTATAAGAGCTTCTGTATAAGAATTTTCAAATTGCAATGCCATATTCGGATTCAGCATAATCAAAAACAAAATACAAACATATTTGATCAAAGTAAAATGATGAATTTAACGAAATTTTTAAAATTATTTATACGAATCAATTGTTATTGTTTAAACAATTAATAAACAATTAGCGGCCAAATTTGCGAGTAGAACTTTTTACTTTAACAAGTACCTATATAAACTAACAAAAAAAGTTTTAGAAAAATATAAGCTTGTTTTGAATTTTTCCGAAACAATGCATATTTTCGTTCTAATTGCACTCCCCTATACAGTGCATTCAGATTCAACAAAGGTAAAACAAATCTACGCTAACATAAACGCGCAAATTACAATAAGCGATACACCGTTAGAAAGAGTGGAGAAAATATGCTATTTGGGCTGCAATAGCATATTATGGAAAACATTGGGAAACTTGAGATCATAGCTACGAAACAAAAACCAGCATTGACAAAGCAAGAAGCTCTTTTAACGGTCTTGGAAGAGTCTCTGCTACCTATCTTTAAATATTAATATACGCATACGATTTCTTATATGTTACGTCTTTAGTGTCCTTTTCGAGGGAGTAGAAAGCTGGAGTCACATGAGATGCCATAAAAATTAGAGGCATTTTTAATGTGGTGTTATCAACCTATGTTAAGGGTCTCATATATACACCACACAACTAACATAACTATTCTCCAGAGCAGGGGTCACCAATTAGTTTCCCTGAGGGTCCGTTTCGAAAACCTATGACACTTCCGGGGTCCGGATTTATGCTGCCTGTGTCTGACTGTTCTGATTCGGTTTCTTTGTGGATTCTTGTTAAAAAATATCCCCTATAAACAAATCAGAAGGGTGCCGGGCGAAATTTTTGGGCAGAAATTGTTTCAACATTTTTTTTAACAAATTCAAAATATCACCTTTTTTGTCCATGAAAATATGTTTTTACCATTTTTGGGTCATCTTAAATAAAAAAGATCTGTCATTTTATTAAAACTTGTGAGTTTTCAAGCATCGCAAATGCATATTTCGCATTTTTCAGATTTTAAATCGCTTATAACTCGAAAACTATCAACTTTTCAGAAATATGACAACAGACCTTTATTGTCTATAATTACCCAAGAATCCTAAAAATACATTTTTCGAGGCAAAAAAGTAATTTTGAATTTGCTTAAAAAATTATTTCACCCGGCACCCTTCTGATTTGTTTCAAGGGGACATTTTTGAACAGGAATCCGCAAAGAAATCGAGTTAGAAACATTTTTCATACGAAAGTGGTCTCACACATGGACTCATATGGAAAGGAAAACTAATAATATCTGATTGTTTTTTGGTTACTGTATACTTTTCTGTAAGTTTTCCTGGTACAATAAATAAAATATAAATTCATTGTGTACCTATTGTTTTGATGTTATTATCAGTATATTTTGAAAACAGCAGTATTGTAAATTGTTACTGAGAATATTTTAAAAATTAGGAATTTATATTTTGAATTTTTAGACATCTTCAATTTTGTAGAAAGGAAACTAAGGAATTTAAAATAAATAATCATAGTACAAAATGCTAATTAACATGTTATCTTTTCTACATTAGTTTCAATGCAAGGTGATTGTTGCAAACTTATTAAATCTGAAAATTATTTTAATTAAGAGGATGGGTACGTATTTTCGGCTGCAATGCTTTTCAAATGGGGATTCATTTTTTTAGAATCCTGAGAAAACTAATAAGTATTTTTGAAAAATTTAAACGCAGAATGAAAGATTACATTATTAGTGAGGGCCGAAAGTCCCTGAGAACTTCTATAATGTTTATTTTAATAAGTTACAGAAGTGAAAAACTAAGAGAAAATTTAGTGTGATTTTTAATTTCAAATATCTCATTCAAAATAAACTTTTTATTTATTCTAAGGGACTTTCGGCCCTCGGTAATAAATTAGTCTTTCATTCTGCGTTTAAATTTTTTAAAAGTATTTATTAGTTTTTTTCAGGATTCGAAAAAAATGGACACCATGTCCGTGGTAATATTTTCCAAATCTATCTTTGTCTTACAACGGACTCAGTCGAATAGAATATTGTCAGCATATTGTCAGTCAGAAAGTGACAATCAGTGACAATTTTAAATATTTGACATGGCATCGGGAATATTTTGAGTTGTTGATTAAATAATATTGATATATAGTGTATTTGATAAATAATTGATTTAAGACGTGAACTTAATAAAAAGTTATTTATTGTGTATTATTTATGGAAGATGCAAGCAGAGAATACATCAGGATAACATATTCTGTGATCCAAGTATTTTGTTGTTAAAGATGTTCAAAATTGTAAGCGTTCCATAGTAACAATATATTATTCAAAAATCACTTTAACACTTTTCCTCTTTTCTCAATTGAGTATTAGTTTTTGTTGTACACATAAATTATTACAATCACTGAATACGTAGTTAGTGAAAAAATTATCACATTTATTAACTGAATTAATAATTTGCAATTATACAAATAACAGTTATCCAAGAACACTCAAAAGCCATCTCTTTAAGTTAATGATGACATTTTCAAGTACAATGACATTCTAGTAATGTTTACATATCCATACCAGTGTGAATTTTACTACACGTAATTTGCCGTGTAAAGACAGAAAAAGTAGGGATAGCCGTAAAATATTTGCGAATTATGTACCCATGGCCTTAAATACACATCTGAAAAGTACTCCTACTTAACATATAGTAGAGAGGAAATTAATATAAAAAAAATGCACATCACAATTTTATATTACAGCTTACTTAATTTCAAAATTAATGATTAATAAATATAACAATAAGGGAGAAAACTCTTTACAAAATTAAATTATCAGAGAGAAAAATGACATTTTTTTATGTACAACCTGTCTGAATTTTGGAGTGAGTTTAGTGCAACTGAGTCTCATTAGGGAGTTGAAATATTCATCTGTTAAGTGAGATCTCTACCGATTTTTAATAAAGTTCATTCTTGATAAAGC
Organism: Diabrotica virgifera virgifera; assembly: GCF_917563875.1. Lineage (NCBI taxonomy): Eukaryota > Metazoa > Arthropoda > Insecta > Coleoptera > Chrysomelidae > Diabrotica > Diabrotica virgifera. The sequence goes on along the minus strand of NC_065447.1, from coordinate 18,027,192 downwards.
GCACATAAGTTGAGCCAAACATAGTACAAAAATTGCCAAACACTAGGTATATTCTGAATTTATTGACGGTCCGCACAAGACTAGCTCACGGTCCGGATGCGGACCGCGGTTCGCTAATTGGTGACCCCTGCTCCAGAGGATAAGAAAAGACAAAGAAATTAGCAACACCGTAAAGAACAAAAAATTGGCTTATTTCGGCCACATTATGCGTACTAGTAAATACCGGCTTCTACACTTGATTCTACAAGGCAAGATTGAGGGCAAGAGAGGCCCTGAATGTAAACGTATATCCTGGCTGGCCAATCTTAGGAAATGGACTGGACTAACGACAACTAATATATTTCGAGCTGCTGTGAATAGAATAAGATGGGTCAATATGGTCGCCCAACATCTCTAGAAGATAGGCACCTTTAGAAGAAGAAGACTAGTTTAAAGACTACTAACATAATCATAAAAGGTATATACATGACACCTTCGGATGACTTCCGACCTTTTCTTTCACCTCTGACAATCTCCTGCAATTTTAATAAACAAGGTACCTAGCAAACTTACTTGTCTTGCTAGCAAATTTGCCAAATAGGTTCGATAAGCGTAGCAGTTCATTTGCTAGTTCTATCTAAAAAATTAGGAGAGTACTTACCTAGGACTTATTTGGTCGCTTTTGCACAACCTATTGAGTATCTGTCTAGCGACAAGTGTATTGTTGACTGACCATGACAGCTGAACGTCCACCAGATCAATTTTGCTCAGAGTTTCGCTATTTAATCCAGAAATTCCTTTCAAATTTTCCAAAATTGTTGAACTTTCTTTGAAGTGTCCTTCGTCTTTGGCCCGATCTTAAAATATAATCATAAAGAAGAAGAACATAATTCTAAATGAATATTACAAGATTAAAAATTGCACCCTGTAGAATTGTAGTGATTTGACAAATCTGTATAATCAATTAAATATATACTTACTTGCGAAGTCCAAGCTCAAATCAATCACATATTGTCGCATAACGTCATCGTTTGCCTCTTTTTGTAGGTAATCCCTCAACATAACCAACCGCTGAGTAAATATCGGCTCTACATATTGAAAATCGTTTTTTCTAATAAATTTATCTTGTAGCTTCCACTTCGATGTCAATGGAGCTCGATTTCCATTTTTCACAAAACAGTAAAAATCTTCGATCTCCACTAAGGACTGCAGTTGGGTTAAAGCTGGATACAAGTTGTGACTGCTTTCCAAACTGATGTTCTTTATATCATTCACCACGTTCAAAAGTTGACAGTTAAATGACTCCTCGAAAGCACATTGGTTATTATCGTGTAATGCCTTTAGAGAATAAAACCTAAAATGAAACACAAACATTTTACTTTTTAAGAATTAAAATTGATAGAACAGAACAGAATACCACAAGAATGGAGATCAAGCATCCTAATGCCTCTCTTTAAAAAGAGAGACAAATCGGACCCGGCAGAACTACAGAGGAATTCATTTATTAAACTCAACATGAAAATTAACAACCAAAGTGATAGCAAATAAAAATGAAATTCTAACACTAGCAGAAGAACAACAAGGTCTTAGGTCGGGAAGATTATGTACCAATGTTATATTTATAATGAGGTAAGTTCAAGAGAAATCGTTAGAATACAACAAACCGGCATATTTATGTTTCGTAAATCTTATGAAGGCATTTGACAGGGCCAAATTAAAGGACGTTATCCATTTATTGTACGCAAGAGAGATACCCATAGGAATACTTAAAACGATCGAAAATATCTACCGGAAACCAGAACAACACAATAAAAGTAAGAGTAGAAGAACTAACTGGCCCAATTGAAGCTGGCAATGGAATAAGACAGGGGATTCTCTGATCCCTCTATTGTTCAACCCGATCATGGATGAAATAATAAAAGAAGTAAGAACGAAAAAAGACCAAATGGGAGAAAAAAACTTAAATTAATCTAGTCCATGTGGTGAGACCGCTTCCGCCTGAAAAAATTTCTGATTCGGTTTCTTTGTGGATTCCCATTCAAAAATTTCCCCTTTAAACAAATCTGAAGGGTGCCGGCCGGAATTTTTGGGCAGAAATTGTTTAAACAGTTTTTTAAACAAATACAAAAGATCACGTTTTTTTGCTCTGGACTATATATTTTTAGTTTTTTTGGGACATTCTAAACAAGAAAGGTATCTTGTATTTTTTCTCAAAAATTGATAGTTTTCGAGTTATAGACGATTTAAAATCTAAAAAAATGCGAAAATACGCATTTTCGAGGCTTAAAAACTCGTATTTAAATTAGTATTTTTGAGGTTGCCAGATACTTAATTTGAACATTTAGCTTCAAGATTCTGAAGAGTGATCGCGTAACTTTAATTTATATCGTTGTTTTTTAATTGTTAAATATGCATGTTTATCCGATTTTTTTTTCTATTTTCTCTCCTATTTTCGTCCAAAAAATATTTTTTCTAGATTCCTTGGGATATTCTAAATAAAATAAGTTTCTTGACATTTTCCTCAAAAGTTAATAGTGTTAAAGTTTAAGTAAGCTTAAGTAAGCGTAAGTAAAAATTGACAAAAAAACGCATTTTCTGATTTTAAATCGCTTATAACTTTAAAACTGTCAACTTTTGAGAAAAATGCCAAGAAACTTATTTTATTTAGAATGTCCCAAAGAATCTATAAGAAATATTTTTCGGAGGCAAATAGGACATTTTTGAAACAGAGCGCGCCGCACCGGCAAAAAAATCGGATGGACATGCATATAACAATTAAAAAACAAAGATTTTAATTAAGGTTAGACACGATCACTCTTCAGAATCTTGAAGCTGAATGTTTAGACTTCAATTTAACTATCTGACAACCTCAAAAATACTAATTTACATATGAGTTTTTAAGCCTGGAACATGCGTATTTTCGCATTTTTCAGATTTTAAATCGCCTATAACTCGAAAACTCTCAATTTTTGAGAGAATTTACACGATACCTTTCTTGTTTAGAATGACCTACGACACTTAAAAATATATGTTCCACAGCAAAAAAACGTGATCATTTGTATTTGTTTAAAAAAATTGTTTAAACAATTTCTGCCCAAAAATTCCGCCCAGAACCCTTCAGATTTGTTTAAAGGGGACATTTTTGAATAGGAATCCACAAAGATACCGAATCAGAAATTTTTTCAGACGGGAGCGGTCTCACCACATGGACTAATCGGCTATGGAGACGACGCAATACTAATCTCTCAAAAGTAAAGATGATTTACAACGTATGCTGCACCAATTTAATATAACCGGAACAAAATTTAACATTTTAACTTTTTCAACAAAAAAAGACAAAATGCATAATTATAACAAAAAGTTTACAACAAAGATTTGTAAATTGGAACTGGAGGGTTGGATAATAGAACAACAATTACCTAAAATCGATTTTACGTAAAAGACGTACCTACCTTTATTAGCTGTATTAGGAAGATTATTACTATTATTATTACTCAGGAAGATCTTTGGGACTGTGCTTGATGGAGCTGCAGGACAATATAGGATAAGAACTAAAAAAGACGAAGAACTATATGCAAACACTAACACAAGAAAAGAAATAAAGTTAAGAAAACTCCAATGGAAGTCCAAACTGGAAGAAGTCCACGTGGATGACCTCGACTCCGGTGGCGAGATAATATAGCAGGAGACGTTAAAGCTATGAGCGTGGAAAATTGGATGGATATTGCTCAAGAGAGATAAATGAAGACATGCTGTCAAGTCAGCGAAAATCCACGAAGGGTTGTAACACCACGGAGTAATAGTAAGTAAGTACGTACCTGTATTTCTCAAAATCTTCATGAACTATCGTAGTCTTGTTCACATTTCGTTTTTTCTCCTCGAAGCTCCAGTGCCCCAACCTCCACAAACACTCATATTCGGGCTCGTCTAATTTAGAACAAATTACGGGGATCTGATACAAGCTGTTGCTCTTGAAGCTATCCATCAATTCTTTCGAGGACGAACCAAGAGATGTAGTCGCGTTCGCATAGAATTGAATGACTTGGTCGAACTTGCCTTGTTCTTTGTAATGTTCGACTCGGTATTTCGGTTGAAGGAGAAATGAAATTCCACAGCCTGGTAGAGCATCGAAGTCTCCAATGGATTTGTAAGCCTGAAAAATAAACATGTTTTCTGTTATACAGAGTGGAGTGGACTAAAAATCTGGAAGCTAAATGGACGGTCAAAATTGTACAAATACAGGGATATACTAATTTTGAATTGTGATGTTTGTAACGTTGCCAGATTTTCCATTTCTCTGATTTCATAAGTCACTTTGTTTTTTTAAATACAACACCCTGTATATTGTACTTTTATTGAAATTTCCTCTTCAATATCAGTTCAACTGGTATTGAAATGTACAATTTTTTTTTATTCAAATTATGTATAGCAAAATTTAACATAACAATTAAATGTTTACTACATTGCTAAATTAATGTCTACCTAATCAAGTGTTTAAAATATCCTCCGTTAATTTCACAATATTCTAAACGATGATAGAATGCGTCTATTACATTTCTCCATGTTGCTCTAGAAATTAATATGGATTCATCGATAATTATTTGTCTTAGCTTTGCAATACTTGCTGGTTATAATAAATTCTACTTTTCAAGTATCTCCCATAAAAATAATCTTTAGAGTTCAAATCGGGTGAACGAGGAAGCCATTCAATACTACCTAATCTACCAAAATGTCTGATTTAAATAATGCCGAACATTTACACCCAAATGAGCCGGAGCTCCGTCTTACTGAAACCATATTTCATTAAAATTGGCTCCAAAACTTGTTTTTCATGACAAGTACAATTTCATTTTTAAGTAGCATTTGATAATTATCGCTTGTTAAATTTTCTTCTATGGAAAACGGCCCAATTAACTGAGTAGTTACTATACCCGATCATACATTTACTTTTTGTGATCTTTGAGTATGGTTTTAACGTATCCAATGGTGGATTTACTCTAATACCTTAAATTCTGACGATTTACCTTGCCACAGTGTAAATATTGCTTCGGCGGAAAAACATATCTTGTTAACAACGTTCTCGTCAGTTACAATTTTATTCATCATTACGTCACTAAACTGTAATCTAAGGGCGTAGTCATTTTCATATAACTCTTGCAACAACTGAATTTTGTAGGGTTTAAATAAAATATTCTTATGAATACACGCAAGACTGAAGAATGACCACAGCTCCCGGAACAAACCATGGCCGATGAGAAACGCTGTGGACGGTCGTACGCCCACCTAAACTCTACTGTCTCTACACAGACAGGATTTCTCTCACCTGCCATGGTTCGCTCCGGGAGCTGCACATCATATTTTTGTGTAGCTCTGCGTGAGGATATATTGTGGGTCTTCAACAAAACTCTGCATTACATCTAAAGTTTTATTGTAATTTTTATAACAGTTTTTATAGTCTACCCTATTTGAATGTCATCTTTTATTGATCTTTTATAGCAAACGCTTCTATTATATCAATACACAATAGATATTTATATCTTCTTCTTTAGGTGCCGTGTCTGTATTCAGACTGTATTCATGTTTACAATTTCTTGAAACCTCTCTATCGGCTGCTGCGCGAAATAATTCTTCTACCGTGGAACCAGACCACTGTATAATATTACGCAACCATGAAAGTTTCTTTCGACCAATCCATCTCTTTCCCTCCACTTTTCCTTGTATTGTAAGGCGAAGTAGATGGTATTTAGGCCCTCTAATTATATGGCCGAAGTATTCTGTTTTTCTCCTCTTTATGATGTTTATGAGCAGGCGATCTGAATTCATCACTTGAAGAACATCTTCATTGGAAGTGTGCGAAACCCACGATATCTTCAGGATTCGTCGATAGCACCACAATTCGAATGCTTCTAATTTGTTTAGCATTGTGGTTTTTCGTCCATGTCTCACAACCATACAATAGGATAGACCACACATAACATTTCAGGACCTTCTTTCGAACATTCATCGACATGTTTCTGTTACATAAAACTGGTTTTCACGTCATGAGAGCCTTCCGTGATATTTCGATCCTGGTTATTATCTCTTCATCAGAATCACAATTTACATTTAACCAGCTGCCAAGTTACTTGAAATGATTTACCCGTTCTATCTCCTCTCCATCAAGAGAAAGCAGACCTTGATCTATATTAATCTTTCCAACTGCCATCCACTTGGTCTTTGAAATGTTGATTTTAAGGCCTCTCCGATAACTTGCTTCACTAACTAGATTTAGTAGTGTCTAATAAATATACAGGGGGTCCAGAAACTTTACCGACAAACGAATACAAGAGATTCCTCAGGTAATTTTAAGACAATTTAACCCAATTCATCTAGTCCGAAATTGCTTCCTAAAGGAGCTAGAGCTGTTTGAGGATGGCGTCTGGTAATTGCTTTTTCTTAAATATCTCCAGAACGCTTATATTTAGAAAAACAAAAATTGGTATACATACTTATCTTCAAGAGATAAATTGATTCCATCCATTGCAAATTTCTAGTACCGGTCACAGGCGTCCGTTTTGGGTAGGGGAACAGTTATATTATCGCATAATTTTTTGTTCTTAATTTTTAAGCATTTTTGAGTCTCGATTACTAAAATTTAAGGTATTATATTACTAAAAGATACTCTTAGTTTAAGTCGATAGGATACACCGGTTTCTAAAAAAATCGATTTTAAAATTTTTCATTTTTTTAATATCAATAAAAAAATTTCAAAAGAAAACTATTTAGAAAAAAGAAAACTGGTAATTTTATTTAAATTCTACAGATGAATCGATTTCATTAATTGCGAATTGCTAGTATCGGTCATATGCGTCCCTTTTGGGTAGGTCAACGGTTGTAATTTTATCGCATAACTTTTTTGTCTTCAATTTTTAAGAATTTTTGACACTAGATTATTAAATTATGAGGTATTCTAGTACTAAAAGTTACTCTCGCTTCAAGTTGGTAAAATACACCGTTTTTTTTTTAAATTTTTTTTTTCAATTTTTTTTTTAAATTCAGGAAACAAAAAATTTTCAAATCGATTTTTTTGGAAACGGTGTGTCCTATCGACTTAAAGCAAGAGTACCTTTTAGTACTAGAATACCTCACAATTTAAAAATCTAGTATCAAAACTGCTTCAAAGTTAAAGACAAAAAAGTTATGCGATAAAATAACCGTTGCCCCACCCAAAACGGACGCCTATGACTGGTATTAGAAATTCACAATGGATCGAATCGATTTATCTCTGGAAGATAAATATGTTTACCAATTTTCGTTTTTGTAACTAGAAGCGTTCTGGAGGTATTTAAGAAAAACTAATGACAAGACGCCATCTTCAAAGAGCTCTAGCTCCCTTAGGAAGCATTTTCGGACAAAGTGAATTTGGTTAAATTGTCTTAAAATTATCTGAGGAATCTCCTGTCTTCGTTTGTCGGTAGAGTTTCTGGACACCCTGTATAGTTTCAAGTTTTATTTCATTTCTATTTTTTTCGAAATTTTTAATTTTGGTCTTCACAGGCCTCACCCGTGTGTGTTGGTGTAATTTTATTTCGCCTGTCCGCTGGAGGGTTACCAAATATGCTGGAATATAATGGATGACGAAAATACTGGACCAGAGGAAAAGAAAAATAAAAGTCGAGGCGTGTCATGCATCGAATAATATTCCAGAAAAACATTGTTACATTTTTTAACTTAATATGAACATATTTAATCAAATAGATAATTGTCCAGTAACACAATATACTCTATTCATACAGAAATTGAAAAAAAATGTTAGTTTCTTCCCCAAAATAAACTTTTAGTATCACATAGTTATAAACTAAACAAATAGATTTTACTAAAATCAACGGAAACTAATATTTACTCGATAACTGCAAATATACTGATAACGCCACTGTATTACGTCGAAATAGTTATTTCAAAGAATTTTTGAACGCTATCAGTGTTATGATAATTTAAATGTTTGCAAAAAACGTAGAATTCCATTTCTTCTGGGGTTCACCGATGGTGGTATTTGCTTTATGTATGTACAATTCTGAACTAAAAACGAATATTTTCTACAGTACACATTTTTATTACTTTGTGTTAATCGAAGGGTTGTATTTACGTACAATTATTTAGAATGTATTTATTATTTTTACGAGCAATATGACAAAAGCTTGATAATTTGACACATAAGGGATCTTCTTAGATATTATCTATCAACTATGTCGGACTATACAAAGTTCCATTTAAATACTGTTTAAAATACATAATGCAAAAGTATGTATTTTCTTTATTATTATTAATAGGTACCTGTTTTTACAAATTAAGCTATAGGGTGTCCTAAAAGTAGCGGGATGGTCGAATATTTCTCGAAATAAACATCGTATCGAAAAAGTGAAAAATACTTTTCAAAAATCTATCTAATGACACTAAACACAACCCCCCCCCCCCACTCCACCCCCTGGTAGTGAAGGACCAAGACATTTGCATTGAGAGGAGAAATTTGCCTTAGGGGGAACTTCAAATAAAACACCAACGAAAAGACATAAAAAAGATGGGAGTTCCTATTTAAGATTTTAGAATTACCCCCACCCCACCTCCCAGGGGTTGGAGTGGGGAGTCGTGTTTGGCATCCTTCGATAGGTTTTCTAAAAATATTAAACACATTTATTTTGGTTTTTCATTTGGAAGTGTATTTCTTGAGTTATGAAAACGTTTCTATAATAATTTACCTAGGGTATCACGATAAACCGTTTCAGATTATAGTGCCATCTATCCACAATTCGAATAATGTCTCGAATAAAAGTTACTTATTTTTATGTAAAATGTGGGTTCTATTTAACTCTTTAAAGTTACTCCCACCCCAGGTGGACGGGGGGGGGTCAGTTTTCCGACAATTCCGCTACTTTTTTGACACCCCATATAAATACCTATAAATTTAATTCTTCAAGCACTATCTTTAATTATTCCTTTTCTTTACACTGTATTACTTTTAACACCCTAAGTACCTAATTTTCATATTTCTGCTTCATTTTTATTTTCGTTTTTTTCTTTACTTATTTATTATTTGTCATTATCTTAAACATTTACAATACCATTTTCATTTCCTACGATTCTATTCCATTATTCTCAGTTTTTATATCTCTAAATAAATAATCTTTTTAAAATTAAATACGCCAAGGCCATCAAATTCACAAAAAAAATTAATACGTGCAAACAGATATGAACACGCAAACAGATATTTTAGAATATGGAAAAGAATCAAATGAACCTAGACCAGAGACATAACAACAAATTATACAAAATCGGAAAAAAAGAAGAGCTAGCGAATGATCTCCAGAATCAGAACATGATAAGATGAAGAAACTCTCAAAAATAGGTATACATGGAAGAATATAGAGAAATGGAAAGAAATTGAAGCGGAGATAGAATGATTCAATTTTGTATTATGAGTATTCAATAATATGAAAATAGGAAACAGCCCATGGGAACAACAAATAAATCGTAGAATTACACTCATAGCCGAAGAAAGAGGTGCAAGAAGCATCATAGAGTATAAAACTTATTCAAAAGACCTACAAACGAAAAGACGTAACAATAATGAGAAAAAAGTAAGCAGAAATAGAGACACCAGATATAGAAATAGAGAATATACAGTATAACAAAATAAACAAGGAAACTAAATGTACACAAAATATGGAACATCTACCAAAGTAAGAAAATAAAATAAACAAGACACCATAGAAGTAAAAAAAATTATAAAAGAGCTCAAAAAAATAGATGAAAAATGAAAAAAAAATAAAAGAAAATAATATACTAATCGGCTAAAGATTCCTGTAAAATTAAGAAAATAATTAAAATCCAAAAACGAACCAGATGGTGGGCAAATCCAGTAAAAGTGGCTATCGATGATAAAAAAGAAGAATGGAACGATACGTGCAAAACAAAGATTCAAGGGACAAAGAACTACTTATACAGGGTGTCCCGAAAAGATTGGTCATAAATTATATCACAGATTCTGGGGTCAAAAATAGGTTGTTTGAACCCGACTTACCTATATACAATAGTGCACACAAAAGAAGTTACAGCCCTTTGAAGTTACAAAATGAAAATCGTTTTATTTTCATATATCGAAAACTCTTGGAGATTTGTTATTGAAAATGGACATGTGGCATTCTTATGGAAGCAACATCTTAAAAAAAATTAAAGTGAAATTTGTGCACCCCATAAAAATTTTATGGGGGTTTTGTTCCCTTAAACTCTCCCAAACTTTTGTGTACGTTCCAATTAAATTAATATTGTGGCACCGTTAGTTAAACACAATGTTTTTAAAACTTTTTTGCCTCTTAGTACTTTTTCGATAAGGCAGTGTTTATCGAGATATTTTGAATATTTGTCGAATCCACCACATATTTTTATATGGTTAAGTACGATTATAGAAACTTGTTAATAATCTGAAAATTTATTTACAATTTATATTTTTAGGTATATTTTGAAAAAGAAGCCACATCTCGATAAAAGGTGACTTATCAAAAAAAAGACTAAGAGGCAAAAAAGTTTTAAAAACACTGTGTTTAACTAATGGTACCGCAATAATAGTTTAATTGGAACGTACACAAACATTTGGGGGGTTTAAAGGAACAAAACCCCACACAAAATTTTTATGGAAACATATTAAAAAAGAAGGCGCATCTCGATAAAAACTGGCTTATCGAAAAAATATTAGGAGGCAAAAAAGTTTTAAAAACGTTGTGTTTAACTAATGGTACCACAATAATGAATTAATTGGAACGTACACAACAGTTTGGGGGGTTTAAGGGAACAAAAGCCCCATAAAATTTTTATGGGGTGGACAAATTTCACTATAATTTTGTTTTAACATGGTCCTGCCATAAGAATGATACATGTCCATTTTCAATAAAAGATCTCTAATTGTTTTCGATATATTGAAAAAAATCGATTTTCATTTTGTAACTTCAAAGGGCTGTAACTTTTTTTATGAGCACATTTGTACTAAGGTAAGTTAGGTTCAATCGAACTAATTTTGACCCCAGAATGTGTGGTATAATTTACGACCAATCTTTTCGGGACACCCTGTATAACAATAAAAATAAAATTGCTAAAACGGCAGTAAGAGATAAATAAGATCAAGGCATTAAAAGGGCCAAATTCAACAGAAATAGCTATACGGCATAGATTTGTTAACGTTTAAATTATGTCATTTACAGGGTGGCGAATCGTCAAACCGGCCATCGGAAACTCAATGGGAAATTATAAATTGTTAAATCCTGCTTCCCTAATTATTTTACACCAAAAGTCATGAGAAATTATTTGTAGAGAACTGAAAAATCGCTATTAAAAACAAATGTTAGATTTGTTCTACGAATTAAACAAAAATTAAAAATTAAACTTTACAAAAAAATAATGCATTTGCCAGTTTATTAGTCAAATCGTGAGAGATTTGACCTCCAAAAATCATACAAACAAGCTGAATTTTCCCGAAATGGGTTGAAAACCCATTTCTTGAGCAGTGTACAAATAATAAGTTTTTTGTACACTATATTATAGTGACACTATGTTATAGTATTGTACACTATGTTATAGTTTAAAGAAGATTACGAAAATTATTTATTTAAGAAATAAATACGCAAAATTTATATAGTACAAAGTCTATTTGTATATTATCCAATAAAAAAAATAGCTTTGGCGTTCCCAAAATTCCACAGAACAAATATGCGACACACCATTCCCACGAAAAATTATTTCTACGCATTTATATCTATCTAAACTTAGATTGACCTTTAATTCTTGCATGAACAAACACGGCTCCTATGGGAAGTACCGATGACACCCCAAGCGTATATAAATTGGGAATTTTCGATTTTTAAATCTATTCCAATTCAGTTATCGACAATCACAGATTAGACAGATACGTCTACATACATCGAAAAATATTTTTTAAATTTTAAAGTTCGACTTCAACCGAAAAATGAAGGTGCAAATCGTAGTTTTGGCAGTTCTTCTGGTCTTAACTGAAACTATCTATGGAATTCCAACAGCAAGTGACGATATCGCAGACGAGTTTGTCAAAAAATCTCTGGAATTGCAGCTGAAGATCGCGAAAGAAATAAAAGACATCACCGGCCAACAGATCTACGTCTTCGACACATCCAACACATTCGCAGATGCTTCCATCGTTGTTATGGCGAACATCAGAGTCTTGGAGACCAAAAATAAGCAACTAGGAGTGCTATCCCAAGCGGCTCAGATGACATTCAGTACCAGCAATCAATACAAGAAGTTCACCAATGAAGATCTTCATGTTGACGAAGTAGGTCTATACATTTAAGAACTGGCAAATTTTTGGTGTAGTCCAGAACTACAGTGAACGGTAAACTTTTATTGTATAATATGTTTAATTTTTAAAATTAACTTTATTTTTTAACAAAGTTCTGTATCTGCTTTCTGTTTCTTGTAACATGTCTAATTTATGTATTATGTTTATATGGAATTTAGCCACAATGATTGATGTAACGAAAATTAAATTTTTAATTAACTAATGTTTGACGATTCGATTACCACTACAGAAATCGTTCTAAAAAATATTCTAAAAATTCTGGGAAGATGTATAACTTATTTTAAGTTTTATTAGCCTACTCAACTAATAAAACTGGGTTATACATGTTCCCAGAATTTAAAATAATTTTTGTTATCGAAAAGTAAAACATTAGTTCTTTAAAAATGTGATTTTCATTACAACAATAAATAATTTGTGGCTTAATCCCATATAAACATATTAATCAAATTCCATTTATTTCGTTGAAAAAAATATTTTTTAATACTTAATACGATCACTTATTAATCAATAATTCAAAAATTTATACATAAACAATGTTATTTATTATCGTGTCATTAAAATAGTTTGATTAGGTATATTAATTTTAACATGACAATAATTTTTAATACATTTTAATCTATGAATAGGTAATCAAAATGATAAGATAATTATTTTTATTTTTGTTATGCAGAATCGAGACAAAAAAATATCTAGAAATATGAATTATTGAAAATATGTAAAATTTAACTCTTAACTGACACTATTGTATTTCTTTTTATACTTTTTTAATAAACTGTACTAAACTTATTTTGTTTTTTTTTATTTTGTTATTTTTGTTTTTAACATTTGCTGTCGTGTGATTTGACTTTTTGTTGTTCTGAAGCTATTGTTGTTCTTTGTGGCATTTTTGTAATTTATTATTCTAATGGAAAATAAACCACAATTTAACGTAAAAAATGATTTTATTATTGTCTTTTTCTTCTTTATCTTTTTGTGTAGACATGACTGTTTTTTAATTTACCTTCAGTAAGTTAATTCCACCGATTTCGTGGTCTTCCTATTGTGGAACTGTCCCTCGCCGTTTTCACTAGCCTATTTGGTGTCATTATGCTTATTTAATCGTTCCATTCCACTCTTCTCTTTTATACCCAGTTCTTGAAGTTCTCCACTTTGCATCTACGTCGAATATCTGTTCTTCTAGCTCTGTCCTATAGGGTCTTACCATCGATTTTTCTAATGGTTTTCATCTCTGCTGTTTCTAGCATTACTTTTATTCTCTCTGTTGACTATTTTGGAAATTCTGCCTTTCATTTCTTTCCCAATATTTTTATTTCTCCATATTGTTTCATTCAGGCAACCTGCGGCTCTGTTTGCTCTATTCACTTGATCTTCCACATTTTGAGCTTTTCGTAGCCAGATAATGTGATACCTAGTAATTTTAAACTCCGTCACTTATTCTATTATCTGAACCTTATTCAGATTTATGCGCCAACTGGGCACAAAAATGAAGAAATAGAAAACTTTTATAGCGAACTTAAAAAACATTACATCTCACAGCATCTAGAGACATAACAGTAACAATGGGTGATTTCAATGCAAAAATTGGCGAAGGAAAATGCTACCCTAATGTAGGACCCTAGGGGCTTGGCGAACGAAACGACAGAGGGGATCGCCTAATTGACTTTTGCCAGGAGCATAATGTTATAGCCGCAAATACATTCTTTAAATTACCTAAGCGACTCCTTTATACATGGAAATCTCCAACTGACAAAGACAACAAAATCGTCAGAAATCAAATTGACTACATCCTAATAAAGCACAGATATCGAAACTCAATTCAGGCAGTAAAGGCATATCCAGGAGCGGATGTATCTTCTGATCACAGTCTTCTTAAGGCTAGGTTTCAACTTCAACTAAAAAAGACACTAAAAAAAGCAGCATCAACAATAAACTTAACATACAGAAACTAAAGTCAGAAGAAACAAAAGAAAATCTGAAACACGAAATCAACACAAATCTAGACAGAAACCCAGGAAATAATTGCAACGTAGAACAGCAGTGGCAATTCTTCAAAACCTCTATATTAGAGCCAAGTAAGAAAGTACTTACAACAACCAAATATAAGAAAGAAGAATGGATGACGGAGGAAATTCTAGAGTTGATGAATGAAAGAAGAAAAAACAAAACCATCAATAAGACCCGCTATAAACAGCATCAAAACCAAATAAGAAGAAAAATTAGGGAGGCTAAAGAAACCTACTTCTCTGAAAAATGTAAAGAAATAGAAGAATTGCAAAACAGATATGACAACTTCAACCTACATAAAAAAGTCAAAGACTAGCCGGAATAGGAAATAGAAGAACCTCAAATACATTGCTCGACAAAAATGGAAATATTATAATGGAGACAGAACGAAAATTACGACGATGGAAAGAGTACATCGAGGAACTATTTCATGACCAGAGAGAAGTTAGTACATCCATAGATAGCCAAACCGGAGATGTGCGCCCAGAGATAACCAAATCGGAGGTTAGTCAGGCAGTAGACTCTATGAAAACCAATAAATCTGCTGGTCCAGATAAATTACCTAGCGAGCTGATAAAGTTGGTCAACGAGAAAAACCTGGACATAACAGTAGAACTGTTCAACGCTATCTATACTACGGGAATCATCCCTAGAGAAATGATGACATCAGCATTTGTTTGTTTGCCCAAGAAAATGAATGCCAAAGATTGCAGTGACTACCGAACCATAAGCTTAATATCACATACCTTGAAAATTCTGCTGAAAATTATCCACGCCAAAATACACTCTAAACTGGAGCTGGATATTAGTGACACTCAATATGGGTTCCGCAATGGTATGGGTACCAGAGAGGCATTATTCTCCTTCAACGTGCTGACACAGAGATGTTTGAATGTTAACCGTCCTCTTTACGTCTGTTTTATAGACTACAATAAAGCGTTTGATAAAGTAAAACATGATCGACTCATGGAAATTCTGAAAACTAAAAACCTAGATAAAAGAGACTTAAGACTAATAACACACCTCTATTACAATCAGTGAGCAATAGTAAGAATTGAAAAAGAGACATATGAAGAAATGAAAATAAAGAGAGGAGTCAGGCAAGGCTGCATACTATCACCTCTATTATTTAACGCTTATTCTGAAGAGGTAAGAAACTCTGGAAGATGAAACAGTCGGCATAAGAGTAAATAGAGTCTTAGTTAACAACATCAGATATGCAGGTGATACAGTAATAATAGCCGATAGTTTACAATATCTGTAAAGACTCATGAGTAAAATGGTAAGGTGTAGTAGGGAGTACGGACTCTCTCTTAATATCAAAAAGACGAAGTTTATGAAAATTAGTAAAAACAACCATAATACTAACGAAATCTTAACAGTAGAGGGCCAACAGATTTAAAGAGTAAAAAAGTACACTTACCTAGGAACACTTATAACAGAAAATAATGACTACACTGCAGAAATCAAAGTCAGAATCGAAAAAGCACGTTCTAATTTTATGAAAATGAAAAAGGTCCTATGTAGCAAATATTTAACATTAGCTCTTAAAGTACGCCTAATAAAATGTTACGTATACAGTGAACTATACTATGGAGTGGAATCATGGACGTTAAATGTAGAGACAATGAGACGACTTAACGCCTTTGAAATGTGGACCTATAGAAGAATTATGAGGATTTCCTGGGTAGATGGAGTTACTAACAACGAAGTACTAAGAAGAATAGGTAAAGAGAAGGAAGTTGAACTTGCAATTAAAGAAAGAAAACTACAGTATCTCGGACATGTGATGCGGGGCGAGAAGTATGGCATCCTGCGACTCATAATGCAAGGAAAGATAGATGGCAGAAGAAGCATCAGAAGAAGACGAATTTCATGGCTGAAGAACCTGCGAGAATGGTTTGGATGCAGCTCAAAACAACTAT
Source organism: Diabrotica virgifera virgifera (assembly GCF_917563875.1). Lineage (NCBI taxonomy): Eukaryota > Metazoa > Arthropoda > Insecta > Coleoptera > Chrysomelidae > Diabrotica > Diabrotica virgifera. The sequence continues at coordinate 18,010,923 of NC_065447.1, read as the reverse complement.
TTAGAGCTACTGCCTCAAAAATTAAAATAGGTATGATGATTGCCAACCTCCGTAGCGGAGATGGCACCTGAAGAAGAAAATTTGTAGTGATACTCATGCGTTTTGTTTATTTTTAGGAAATTAACATGTTAAATTTTCTCTTCAAATGCCTTCTTAAGGTCCACGAAACATAAACATGCCGGTTTATTGTATTCTAGTGATTTTTCTTGCACTCGCCTCATAAATACAGCGTCGGTACAAGATCTTCCCCACCAAAAACCTTGTTGTTCTTCTGCCTGTGTTCTATTTTTTTGATTAGTTTTAATAAATGCTTGGTCAGATCTGGTCTTCCGTACTTTAGGAGTTCTTTCGGTATTCTGTCATCTCCTGGTGATTTTCTATTTTTAATTTCCCTAATACTTGCTTTACCTCTTCTTCTTCAATGTTTATTTCTTCGTTTGTCGTCATTTCTGGTGTTGTTGGTTCATTATCGTCACTTTTAGTTAATAGGGATCGAAAGTAGTCTGGTCATATTTCTCTTTGTTTTCCGTAAAAGTCATGTTTTTCTGTTTTGATATCTCCCAGTGTTCCCTTTTTTATTTTTCTGTCTAAAGTATTCGTTTCATTTCTGTTTAGGGGTTGTATGCCTGTTGTATTTGTTGTGTTCTGTATTGTCAAAAAGGCTTTCTTCTTTTCATCAAATTTTTTCTTCGCTTTCACTCTAAACCATGGGCTTTTCTTTTTTCATAAATGTGTTAGTGTTCGTTACTTTCCCCTCTCCAAGTGCCTTTGTTGCTGCGTTAATTATGTTACTTTTGATAGAACATGTAATCAGGTGAGTGAATGATAATGATGATGAATTTTTCTACACTCACCGGCACAAAATTCCGCCACCCAAAATTTTTGATTAAGTTTGACAATTTATAATTTTATTATTTATTTGTGCTCCGATTTTCAAGATTCTTGCAGCAGTTTGTAGGTACATACAGGGTGTCCCGAAAATAGTGCGTTCCTTTAAGGTATGGATAGAATACACAATTTAGAACAAAAAAGTCCTATAGCATTTTTATCTAAAGTTAACCGTTTCCAAAAAAAAGATTACATTGGTTTCCATATACCTGAATTTTAATCTTCAGAAAATTAAATAATCTGGCAACATGTTACGCACTGGTGAATAAGAACTCGTTTGTGTCTCACAGTATTTAGAATAATCCAACCTAATACTTACTATTTTTGTTGACTATAATTTTTTTTAAAATGTTTTTGAAATATGGCCTAATTTTAAACGAATTATACTTACATATTTTAAGATGAAAACACATATTTTAACTGAACCACCACTTTTGCGAACACATGAATTCATAGAGTAACATGCACTCATAACAGTCATAACTCATACGACGAGAAATTCCAGCAAAACATTTTGAAAGAATTTTAGTAGGTATTATGCCTCTCCATTTATTGATCTGCCATAAATAAACAACATAATATCATAATATTACTCATGAAGACACGATTCAAAAACATTTTCGGCGTTGACACTTAACAGGATTCTTCCAAATTATCTGTTTACTAAACATGGGACTATTTACGTTTAGATTTTTGTACTTCACAGAGCTGCCAGATTTGAATTTTCATTCCAAAATGTTTTATAGTTTTTTGGTCAAACGGTTGAATTTAGAAAAAAATGTTATAAGAGTTTTTTGTTCTACATGGTGCCTTCTACCTATACCTTTAAGGAACGCACTATTTTCCGGGACACCCTGTATATGTATTGATATCATTTTGTATTATTCCGGTAACAAAAAAAATTGCTTGCCTGGCATTATACAGTTGTGAATGGAAGCATTGTATTTTCTCCTAACTTGAAAGAATTCTGTGGAAAAATGGAAGAGCTGATTTTGTTTCATAGTCCTGTCATACTATCCCGGAGGCATCACTAAAATTTTGTTTTTTGAATTATCCGAATATCTCTTTTTTGTAAGAGCTGTACCATTTTTTTGTAAATAAAAAAACTGATTGACTCATAAAATACAGGTTGGATTAATAAGATTACAATGGCCCGCAAGCAGCCCAGATCTCAATCCTATTGAGCATTTATGGGATGAATTAAAAAAAGTTATTCGCCGACATCCTAGGCCTTCAGAAAATTTGGTACAGTTATGGTTCTCATATAGCAATATCGGGCTATTCCCCAGGCAAAGATAACACATATTTATTCGATGCCAAACAGATTGCGAGCAGTCGTTGCTGCAAAAGGTGGACATACCCGCTATTAAATTTTTTTATTTTGTTGTTAATTATGTTTTGTTTTGTTAATTTTAGTGCGCTTGATAATTTTAATGAAATAAACCTTCAAAGCAAGTTTTTATTTACAGCTCTTACAATAAAAGAGATATTCGGAAAATTCAAAAAACAAAACCTTAGTGATACCTCCAGGATAACACAAAAGGAGTATGAAACAAAATCAGCCCTCCAATTTTTCCACAGAATTTTTTAAAATTAGAAGAAATAACAACGCTTCCGTTAACCCCCGTATAATGCCATCTAAGGAAACATTTGTTACTACCGGAATAATAACGAACGACACCAATACATGTACCTACAAACTGATGCAAGAATCTTGAAAATCTGAGTACAAATAATAAAGTTATAGATTGTCAAACTTAATCAAAAATTTTGGGTGGCGGAATTTTGTGCCGGTGAGTGTATTTAAAGTTTTTAAGCTTGTTTTTGAGACCATTTTTACGAATAGGCTTAAGGTGTGATGTTCTCATAATGTTGCGAATAATGTTTGATGATGGTCAATTCATTCGGTACATTTTCTCCAGATTACTAATATTATTACATTTTTAATGTATGTTAAATACGTATTAACTGATTAATACGTGTATGCGAAATGATTGTTGTGATTAGTAAAACAAAAAATTTTCTGCATAATCGCTTTAGAGATTAGTAATATGCCTCTTGTTGACCTTTAAAACCTGTCGATACAAATAAACACAAAATTGTTTGATATATACGTATTTATCATCTGTGAATATTATTCAATGTAAAATAATTCAAAAATATTTATTAATAAAAGTAAAACTAATAGCAATAGTAATATTTCCAGTAAATTACCAATTTATCTAAAAATGAAACTTCTAATCCTGTTTTTGGCTTCTATGCTCACCTTTACGGGCATTAATTGTGAAATTCGAACGCTAAATGATGAAATAGCCGACAAATTCGTTAAGAAATCATTGGAAATACAACTTAAGTTAGCAACTGAAGTAAAAGAAGTAACTAAGAAACAAAAAATATACATTTTCGACACATCTAATACATTTGTGGACGCTGAAATCATCATTATTCAGAATATCAGAGTTTATGTTTCGCAGAATAAGGATCTGGGAGTGTTATCCCAATCGGCTCAGTTTGCTTTCAAAACGAGTAGTGAATATAGGCATTTCAGTAATGTTGTTTTAAGTGCTGATGATATTGGACTGTACATTTGAACTACTTGAAGGGAAAAAGTGCATGATTAGTAAAAATGTGTAAAAACTTTAGTAAAATATGTGAAATGTGACAGTTGTTTTTTCTGTATCTAATAAAATTAATTGTATATTTTAAGGGGCTATCCTAGTGTAAAAGTACGAAATTCATATACTTTTTTGGGAATTTCTAAAATAAAAAGTACTGTACCAATATTTTGAAAATTTGCATGAGCATTTATTATTAAAAGAGGTTTATGCAATGTATTATGCAAAACAATTTTCATAAAAAAAATATTGAAAATTAAACGATTTATGTGCCATCTACATACTGGCAACGTGAAAATAAAAACATGGCCCCACTGCTGCAGTGATTGGGACTAATAGAGATCCTGAAACATAAAATTTCAAAGTTATTATTGAAATAAAAGTTATTTTCTAAACCATCAACTGGGGGTTTTTTGATCGGATAAAAATGTCAATTTGGAGGTTTTTGAAACTAAAAATGTTTTAGCTAATTTAAAAAAAAATTTTAACACTTCGTCATTTTTCCAAATTTTAATATTTTTCAAAAATCTTAGTTGATGGTATAGGAAATAACATATTTCAATAATCACTTTGAAATTTTATGTTTCAGGATCTCTATTAGCAGTACCGGTGCTAGGGTATACGGCGCCCGCCTGCAAAACTACCATAGGCGCCCGCCTGCAAAACTACCATAGGCGCCCTTCGGTTTCTTTTAAATTAGTATTTTGTATAACACCAGCAGAAAAAAAGCTCATTTGGCGCGCTCCAAAGAGGGGCGCCCGCCTGCAGCGCATCCCTTGCAGGCTCGTTATCACCGGTCCTGTCTATTCGCGGTGTGCAAGTACTTGGAAGGGGAAACGAGAAACGACCCTGCGTGAGTCGCGGAGAAATATTGCAACTATCTTAAATAATTCATATTGTCAATTGAAATTGTCAAATTGACGTATATTTCATACCTTCTGTCAATGAAGCAGAAAAATTATATATTGCTCCACAATATTGATATGATAGGCAATTATTATATAAAGGTAAATTTAATTAATTTTATTTTGCTTGCAGTACTGCATTTTAATAACTAATTTTATTTACTACATACAATTGTTGACGTTTTCATAACATAACCTGAATCTTATTTTTTCTTCTTATTATTTTTTTGGACTATGGCCTTGACAATTATCCAGTAACCAGGACTAATATAATTGGCCAATATAATTAAACGTGCGAATTTTAGTATAGAGCGTAGAAATAGGGGTCGCTTTGCCGAACTTGCACGGTCCCAATATAGTCCCAATCACTGCAGCAGGGAAGCTATGTTTTTATTTTCACGGTGCCAGTAGATGGCGTACAAATTGTTTAATTTTCAGTATTATTTTATGAAAATTGTTTTACATATATGTACTTCTTTTTATAATAAATGCTCATGCAAATTTTCAAAACAATTGGTACAGTACTTTTTATTTTAGAAATTCCCAAAAAAAGTATATGAATTTCGTACTTTTACACTAGGATAGCCCCTTAAGTTTGTATATTTTAACATGGTCGTGCAGAAGAATGGCACCACAAAAGACAAAGGCATTTAGCAATAAGAACACCGGAATAAATCGATTTTTAAATTCAGCACCAAGAATCTTTAAACTTTTTGCATTGTGTTCAGGATAACGTCAGGAAAAAGTCTACAATAGAAAAATGGCTTGAAATGAATAATTGCATTTTAGAATATGTACATCCAAAAGTGCATAAACATGCCAAAATCAGTATAGTAAGGGCCAGATTTTGTTATTTAGGGGATTTTTGGGGACACTGGACACGAATACGCTATCAGAACCGACCCCCGAAGTACTTGATGCACAGGGTTACTGATAAGGCACGTCATCTTCTGGAGTTTCATTGGTTTTCCGCACTAAATTGATACATCCATATTACTCGAGGGGTTTTTAGGGTTGCTGAACACGAATATGACATCATAGTCTGGGCAGATTACCGGAGAATAGGCCATTTTTTGGGAAAAGTTATTTACCAATAATTTTATATAATATAGGTTTGTATATTTTATATAATTTTAATAATATAGGTATGCAAAGTCCGCAGATAGTGTGCTACTTTTTTATAAACAAAATGGCGCCCGAAAATCGTGTTTTTTTTTAATTTTTGCTCTATAACTCCAAAGATTTTAACTTTACACAAAAAATACCCAAATAATAATTCACCGTAATTAAATTCTGCATAGAGACGTGTTTTTCCCGATTTACTTTGACGAAAATTTTCCGGGAAAATGCGGGTTTTTCCAACAAAATCTTTAATTTTCAACTAAAATTTTAGATAAGTAATTGTTTATCAATAATTAAATAATTTGGTAATATAAAAGCTCTTTTCGGATAGATTATAATTCCAGAAGCCGATGGAAATTTAATGAACAGTTTAGTAACAATTGAATTGTTAATTAAAAATTTACGGTCGATATAATAACCCCAATAATTACGATACATAAGAATAACTATGATTTTTGTATAAAAAGACACTGTACCTATCTAATGTACTTTACAGAATTGAAATTGGACTATTTAAGCGGCCTCAGGAATATTTTAAAATGATAAACAATTTTTTGGCTTATAAACAAATAGAATATCTCGGGAAATATTAAATTAAATTAAATCATGAAAACGGTATTGGAAAAAAGCGGCAGGACGCTTCTTTTAAAAGAAAAAACGTTTAATTGTGATGAGTGGTTCCTGAGATACAACCGGTCAAAGTTGACCGGCATTTACGGCAAAGATATAAACAATAGGATCATAATTTTCGAACCACCACCTAATTATTTTTGTCCTCTTTCTCCACACCAATTTTCATATCTTTAAAATACTCAAAACATATTATTATAATAAAAACTATCGATATTACGAGTGAAGTTAGTTTTTGTCCATAAGTCTTGGTTTGATATGCGGTTTGGACAGTAAATTGGCCTATTCTCCGTTTTACGTCCTCCTTCGTCCCTCCTTTGTTGTTCAAAATACTGCCCAAGTAGTTAAATTTCTACCATTTTTGATTCCGTTTCTTTTGGTGTATTTATTTTCATTATCTTAGTTTTTCAGACGTTTCCGACCTTCTTCCCTGCCTGTGCTACTTTTTCAGTTTTGCGTTGCATGTTACATGTGGTAAAAGTTGTCTTTTTTCTGTTAAAAGGCATATATTATCTGCAAATATCTTATCGTCCTCAAGTTGGTTAAAAACATTCATCTTATTCCAGTCTTATTACTAGTAGCCTTGGACATGATCCAGTCGATAACTATCAGAAATAAGGTCAGAGAGAGCACACAGCCTTGCCTTACTCCTATACCAATATCTATTTGTTCTGTTAAATTCCCTTCGTAGACTATGTGTGCTGTGGACCCTTCGCAGAACAGTTTTATAATTCTGATATACTTGGGAGGCATTCCGTATTTATCTAGTAATTTCCAAAAAGCTTTACGCCCTACACGATCAAACGCTTTCTCGAAGTCTATAAAGTTCAGATGTTATAGCTTATTCTACCACTCTAATGATTGCTCTGTAATTGTTCTCTTCGTACAAATATGGTCATTGCGGGAACTTCGGATTGTACAGGGTTATTCACTATATTTTGACCCCTCTGTAAACTGCTTTATTTACAGAATTAGAAAAAAATGTAAAATACAAAAGTTATTCGATTTTTAAAATATGATTTTTTGACATATATAACATACTAGTTACGTCATCCATCTGGACGTGATGACGTAATCGACTATTTTTTTAAATGAGAATAGTGGCCGTGTGCTAGCTCATTTGAAAGGTTATTCAATTCTCTATTCAGTAATATAAACATTAAGATAATTATTTATACAGGGTGTCAAAAAAATTATTTGAATTAAATTAATTGACAAAAAAAGAAGAATGTATGTAATTTATTTAATTTAAAATACATTTTACTGATTATTTGAATTAAATTAATTGACACAAAAAGAAGAATGTATGTAATTTATTTAATTTAAAATACATTTTACTGCTGTTAGAAAACAGAAATAAAAGTTTATTGCACAAATAAACATTGATTTTTACTTAAATTCAATGTTCAAACTGCCAAGAGGCAAATGGGTGGCAGCTTGAACATTGAATTTAAGTGAAAAGTAATGTTTATTTGTTCAATAAACATTTATTTTTGTTTTCTCACAGCAGTAGAATGTATTTTGAATTAAATAAATTACATACATTCTTCTTTTTGTGTCAATTAATTTAATTAAAAATTTTTTTTGAACACCCTGTATAATTAATCCTGTTAATGTTTATATTACTGAATAGGGAATTGAATAACCTTTCAAATGAGCTAGCACTCGACTCGAGTTTACAAGGGGGTCAGCATATAGTGAATAACCCTGTACATATTATGTATATTGTATAAAAAATGTAAGTTTACCCTAAGCCTATAAGGCTTCTTGTGTGTTAACATAATAAAAAAAAACAACAGCGAATACTCTGCATGTATATAGGTATATGTTAACTAAAAAGTTTGCTAGATGCCTGAATTATTCCAAAATTCCAAAAACGGTATTTTTTACTTACTTCCTAATAGTCCAGAAAGCCACTGCGCATCCGCTAGGAAAAATATTCCGATTCGGATTTTTTGCACAATCTTACTCAAAAAGGACCCCTTTTAACAAATTTGCATGTTGCCAGGACCAAAAGTGGGTTAAAAATTTTTTAAACGTTTTTTTTTGCATGGAACAAAGTTTTTTTTAGGTTTTTTGGATCATTCCACACAGAAAAGGTATGGGTGACTTTTCTCTAAAGTTGATAGTTTTTAACATATAAGCGATTAAAAATTGAAAAATTTCGAAATCGGCCATTTTTAACCTTCAAAAACTATGTGAAAAACTAAAAATTTGAATGTTGCCAAGGTAGGTAGATATTTTTTAAACATCGATTGATGAAATCCCGAAGAGTTTTTTGCAATACAGTATTCAAAGCTCCTTTGTTTTTTAATTTCTAATCACGCGTGCGCGACACTATTTTCCACCGTTGCATGTGTATACAGTATGGTGCAAATGAAAGGAATAAATTCGTTATTTCGTAAACCGGCGACTTTAAGGAAAAAACTCGAAACAGGTCGATTTTTATTTTTAAGTTATGATATTGTGGCATATGTGGTATACTAGTGACGTCATCCGTCTGGGCGTGATGACGTAATCGATGATTTTTTTAAATGAGAATAGGGGTCGTGTGGTAGCTCATTTGAAAGGTTCTTCAATTCTCTATTCAGTAATGTAAACATTTACATAATTAGTTATACAGGGTGTCCAAAATTTTTTTATTCAATTAAATTATTTGACAAAAAAAGAAGTACAAGGACACCCTGTATAAATAATTATATAAATATTTATATTACTGAATAGAGAATTGAAGAACCTTTCAAAGGAGCTAGCACACGACCCCTATTCTCATTTAAAAAAATCATCGATTACGTCCTGTAATCGCAACATAAAAATAAAAATCGACCTGTTTCGGGATTTTCCTTAAAGTCGCCGGTTTACAAAATAACGAATTTATTCCTTTCATTTGCACCATACTGTCGGTGGAAAATAGTGTCGCGCACGCTTGATTAGCAATTAAAAAACAAAGGAGTTTTGAATACTGTATTTCAAAAAACTCTTCGGGATTTCATCAATCGATGTTTAAAGAATATCTACCTATTGTCCTTTTCATGAGCATTTTTCAGTGCGTAACAAATGATAGGAAAAAGGGTAAGTCCGTGATAATACACATTTATGACATTTATTCTAACATGACATTTTAGTTAAATCTGACAGTTGTCACATTTTATTTTAAATTTGGAATAAAAACAAATCAAATGTGTTTCTAGCATTTATAAAATGGTATTTTCTTTGATTTGTATAGTCTTATAAATTATACAGATTATATTTTTAATATTATTATCTAATAAAAAAAATATTTTTTTTATTATGGCGCCATCTATCGACAACTAGAATAACTAGAATAAATGTTGTAAATGTCTGTAATCGCGGACGTGCCTTTTTTTCTGTCACATACAATTTAATGCGTTAGAAAGAAATCGAAAAACTGTGACGCACTGAAAGATGATCATAAGAAAAATAATACCTTGGCAACATTCAAATTTTCAGTTTTTCACATAGTTTTTGAGGGTTAAAAATGGCCAATTTCGCAATTTTTCTTTTTAATCGCTTATATGTCACAAACTATCAACTTTAGAGAAATGTCACTAAAGACCTTTTCTGTCTGGAATGATCCAAAAAACCTAAAAAAAACTTTGTTCCATGCAAAAAAATAATTTCAGGAAAACAAAAAAAATCGTTTAACAAATTTTTGATCCACTTTTGGTCCTGGCAAAATGCACATTTGTTAAAAGGGGTGTTTTTTGAGTAAGATTGTGCAAAAAATCCGAATCGGAATATTTTTCCTAGCGGATGCGCAGTGGCTTTCTGGACTATACATTAAATAGGACAAAACAATTCAATACAATAGAATTCCTTTTAAAATTTAATACATCATTTCACAAATATTTCATTTTTTTAAGCAGTGTATAATACAGTTTCTATAATCCAATAGCTTATGTTTTACTGTATTATCCCACTGTCTAAATTTAATGTTTTTTATATTATTTGAGTTAATTTTTTAGTTTCCTAAATGCAAGGGAGTTTCATACGAATTTTCCTCTTGAAAATCACACTCATATTGTCAATATGCACGTAAATTCGTATTTACATATAATTTATCGCAACAACGTGATAAATTTGCAGTAAAATAACCAGCACAATAATTGCATAACGAGTTCCGGAGGTACATGAACCCTTCACTCATAAACCTTGCTAAATAATCATTATATTTGGGGGAAGTACCGACATAAAATGCACTAGTATAAATAATGCATTATTGCTCTCTACACCTTTATATTGTATTTTACCACAGTAAGTGTTCGTGATTTGTGCAGACCCTACCAAGTCAGTATTACGTAGAAGAACAAATATTGGCATCAAACTTACTTCAGATTTTGTGGAAATTGATCATTATGGATACTTCTTCGGCAATTGCAGATAAGTTCGCTGATTTATTCGTCCGCGAGTCATTAAAACATCAACTGAAATTAGCAAACGAGATCAAAGAACTTACTGGACAAAAGATCTACGTATTTGACACTTCTAATACTTTTGCAGAAGCTAATACCGTGATCATGAAGACGTTCATCAGAGTGTCGGAGACGAAAAATAAGTTACTGGGGGTTTTATCTCAAGCAGCTCAAGGTGTGTTCAAAAATAGCAGTGAATATAAGGTTTACACGGATGCTGTCCTTCAAGAAGATGATATTGGACTGTACATTTAGGTATTTTTGCACAAATGATTTTTAATTATTATGTATCACATGGCAAAAGTATGAAAATTACTAGTAATTTCTTTGTAAAACCATTAAATAAATAATTATTGCAATTGTGGTGTGTCATTTTCTCTTTAATTGCTGTAAATCTATAAATATTACTGTGATCTTTTTAGTAAATTTTTATATTAGGGCACTTACATGAATGAATAAGAGAATATTCGCTTATTCATTCGCAAAGTTTGTGCAAATGTTTTTGCTAATATGAATAAAAAAAATTTTTGAAGGTAATATTAGGTTAACAGGATAAAAATCCATTCACTTCTATTTGTTTTATTAATAAAAGATAACTTGACCCATTAACGCCGAATATTTTTATAACCTTCATTAAAATAAGAAGTTATTATCAGGAAAGCCCGAAAGTTAATAAACACTGTTAAAATTTGTCAATTATAGAGGTGGGAACGAATATTTTCAACAGTTCCAAAAGAACTGCGCTACAAAAAGAAATCAATTAAAGAATATGGTGTATTCCACGAATATACGACTGTTTTGGATTATCACGACAACGAATATTTTAGTGTGCAACATAAGAAGTACGAAAGTCTTTTGCTCTAATAATTACTCCAGTAAACAACAATATAATTTGCAATTTCCTTTCGTTCTTCATATTTTGCAAAGTAAAATATTCGTTGTCGCGATAATCCAAGAGGGTCGTGTATTCGTGGAATGGGGTATAAAAAGAAATTGCTGCACTGAGAGGAACGGGTATTTATGAAGAGTTGAACTAAATACCATTTCCTACCACGGTGTAACCAAAATGCTTCGACTCCGATGATTTTGCAGCAGATAAATGAAAAAAAAAAGCCGAAGATGTTTTGGATGCTTTTAAACAAACTAAAAAAAAAACAACCAGATCGCCAAAGAAAGATGACGAATAAGAAAGCAACAAAAAGAACAAAAGCAGAAGATGAAGAAAATCTCTGATGAAATAAAAGGACTGAAATAGGAATAAATTGAAAATAAAAAAGAAATACCGGTAATGAATAATACCAATGAAAAATGGTGCAAGAAATTAATATTTTGCTGAAAAAAATACTGGACTTCCAACGAACGAATCTAAAAACTTGAAAATAACAAAATAGGGAAAAACATATTAGTTATACAGTGCGCTGGAATAAGTGTTACCCCCCTTAATAACTTATTTATTTCTAGCACATAAGCAAAACGCTCGGACAGGTCGATTTTTAAAATAATTAAAGTATATTATAACATCAATGTTTCAAACTTTACGCGGTCCATCTTCAGGTGACAGTGATAACCTTGAATTTTTTAAATAGGAAAGTACATCATGTGATATCTCATTTAAAAGCTTTTGAAAGACTGATTACAAAAATGTATAATACTTGAATCCTTTTTAATAGCGTATGCGCAAAATTTCGATCGAATTGTTTTTAAACGCATTCATTTTTTTTCTAATCCTGAGAAAACTAATAAGTATTTTTGAAAAATTTAAACGCAGAATAAAAGATTACATTATTACCGAGGGCTGAAAGTCCCTTAGAATAAACAAAAATTTCTTTTGAATTATATATTTGAAATTAAAAATCCGGCTAAATTTTCTTTTTTTTTTCACCCCTGTGACTTATTAAAATAATCATTATAGAAGTTCTCAGGGACTTTTGACCCTCGATAATACTGTAATATTTCATTATGCGTTTAAATTTTTCAAAAATACTTATTAGTTTTCTCAAGATTCGAAAAAAAATTAATACATAATATAGTTACATACAGGGTGTCCCAAAAGTAGCGGGACGGTCGAATATTTCGCGAAATGAACATCGAATCGAAAAACTGAAAAATATGTGTTCAAAAATCTATCGAATGACAACAAATACGAGCCCCCACTCCACCCCTTAGAGGTGGGATGCGGGTAACTTTAAAATCTTAAATGGAGGCCCCCATTTTTTATTGCAGATTTTCTTCGAGACATTTTTTAGGATTGTGGATAGGTGGCGCTATAATAGGAAAAAACGATTTATCGTGATACCATAGGTAAATTATAGAAACGGTCTAATACCTTGAGAAATATACTTCGAAATAAAAAAACAATAAACACGCGTTTAATATTTTTCAAAAACCTATCGAATAACATCAAACACAACCCTCCACCCCACTCCCTGGAGGTGGGGTGGGGGGGTAACTTTAAAATTATAAATAAAACCCCCTTTTTTATTGCAGATTTGGATTCATCGTGAAAAAATAAGTAACGTTAATTCAGAACACGTTTTAGAATTGTTGATAGATGGCGCTATAATCGGAAAAATACGATTTATTAGCGCCATCTATCAACAATTCTACAAAATTATTAGAAAGAGAAAAGATAGAGCAGGAGGATGGATTTAGAAAAAATAAAACTGTAACCTTTAAATAGTGGAATGATAATAATTGACAGAATCTTCTTTTTATTTGATGTCATCCATCAGATTTACTTAACCCTTTGCGGTCGTTGTCATGTAATACATGACACCATTACAACTCGTATAAATTTACTAACAATTTTGCCCACAGGTCGCCTGGCATGTCATACATGAAAATCGTAAAATACGGATTTAGTCGTTGGCATCTCTAGCATGCCGTAAATCTAAAGTCTTATAACTCGTTAACCATTCAATAGATGACAATTTTAACGGGATATTTGGATTGCTCGGTAAATTTCGGTTGAGAAGCTCCCATATCGGTTTTTCGGCAAATCCTGGTAAATGTTTTGAATATATTTATATTTGACAGTGCACGTGCTAAACATGATTTCATTTCAATTAAAGAGAAGTGTTTATATGGAGTTCTGTTGATTTTATAAATATTGTGTTAGTATTTTTAACATGAGTACAAGAAAATATTTAACTCAGGCAGAGTTAGAGGCCATATAGTCTAAGATCCGAATATAGGTCGATCTGTACCCATCTGCTTGCCGGATGAAACATTTTTTTATTAAATTTCATACATAGATTAATATTTCTAAATTCAACCTGTAGCCAGTTTAACATGTTTTGTTTAATTCTACCAAATATAAATACTTTAGAACAAATAGAAAAAAAGGTGGAGCTATTTTAAATACCGCTGTTAGAAATATTACACTGATTAAACGGCTACGACGACCTCAGTGCACTTTCATGTGTCAAACAGTGACGAGTAGTTCAGTAGGCATGTAATACATGCCAACGACCTGTACGACACACGACACTTTACTCGTCATCGCGCTCGACAGCAAAGGGTTAAAATACCTAATTTTGTAGGAGAACAGCCGAAATATCGTTTATAAAACACAACAGAGACTTGAACACCGAGTATAAATACGGGCATTACAATTACTGAGTAATACAATCAAAATAAACGCATACTTACATTTCTTAAAATATTGTGTAAAGTCTCTCCTACTTCCGGTTCCTCATGTTCGTATATGAAATCGATCATAGTGGAGCGTTGTTCGCAATATACAGGGTTTTCACTTTGAAGATTTTCGACGATTTGTTGACACCATAATTCTGAATAGTACAGGGCACAAAAATGATTGGCGCAAAACGCTGCGGCCTTTGCTACCTTAAGACTGTTGACTGTCAGTTCATCAAGTGGTCTGAAAAATATATTAGATAACATAGATTTTGCTGTATATTACAAAAAAAAACTAGAAATATGATGGTATATATTATTCTGAAGCTATTTTCTTGTGGCACCTTAATGCAATTTACTATTTTTCTTGGGAAAAAGCTACAATTTTCTTAAGGTACTGGTACACTTTAGAAGACCAAAAATATTTTTAACGCCCCTATGGAGTGCTATAAATTGCATTTTTAACACGTTTGTAGAAAAATATATTTAAAAACACTAATATATTCTTTCCACACCTTTTCTGGACTGATAAATACATAAATTAAAACATTTAGTAACGAACTCCATACTGCCTGTGTGCGCAGATTACTAAAATTTCAGCCTCAATGAAATCGTGCCTAAAGAAGTATAACTTCAAAAAGGCAGTATAACTATTAACTAACCTTTGTTTGTTGTTTGTCTTCCCACAAATTTTAAAACGCAACAACCATACATAACCAAACCGGCAACCGTCCACACCACAGCTGTGCTAGAGCCAAAGATCTTATACTCATAGATTTGGCCAACTCGGAAAAATAGCGTAACGCGGAGCAGTTCTGGTCGGTGGTCTATCCATCTCTCTCTACCGGCGCTTAGCTTTCTCTCTCTAGCATATGATGGCTGCCGCCTGTGTGTAACTGTCGTTCCATAACTCCCACCTCTTGGTAGATACGCTCACACTCACACGACAGACAAAGATAGCTAGACCACCGTACTTGATATCGACGTTACACCCCGATGCATTGAGTGACATATGACTAGCCTGATCTATTTTCTTTACATATCTCTGGCTACAGCTGCCATATTGGATAATTTTTGACATGTCATTTGAACATCCAATCAGAACAAAGTTATAATGCGCATGCGCCCGGATCGTACGTTTTAACATATAAAAATTCACCCTCATATTGCGCGTAAAGAAGTATAACTTCAAAAATCGTACGGCATTTGATAAAGGAATGTTTCTTACGTGACAATTTTGTGAAAAAATCGCCCATTTTTCTTCAGTTTTTCATGGTTAAAAAATATTTAGTTTTTATTTTTTGGTCAAATTGTGGTAAATTGTCACGTAAGAGAACTTCCTTTTTCAAATGCAGTACGATTTTGCGCCCTCTACAATATTAGTGTACGTGCTTAAATGAAAAAAGATTTTTTTTACTCTATAAGAGTTAGATATTAATATGTAAAAAGTTATATGTTCATTTTTAATAAAGATTCTGAGAAAAAATTTCTTGAAAAAAATGATTTTTTTTGGTCTTCTAAAGTGTACTAGTACCTTAAGAGGCCACATCAGCGCGTCCTCAATTTTTTTTTTCAAAAGTTCTGCGAACTTTCAGCAGTGCGGCAACAATGCGTCGGTAGTATAAGAGTGACAGTGACACTACGTATCTATACGTACTGTGACTATCTTAGAGCATGGAAAATTTATGGAAAATTTTTTCTCTCTCTGGAGAACTATCACGCCATCTCTTTTTCGAACGGAAGTGAAGCCGTATTTTAATACGGTTGGTTCTCATTGATGTTTGACACCACTAGTTTTATTAGTGATTTTTGTGCGATTTCTGAGTGAAAACTAGCAATTTTTTTAACTCTTTAAAATGGTGATGTGTTCGGCTTACGGTTGTAAAAGCGACAGCAACAGGAAATAAGTGCGAATTACATTTTACAGGTAAATAAATATTTCTGTTATGTGTGCGTAGATGAAAATTCAATAAATACTCCTATATTCTTAGATATTGCCTCTTAAATGGTTAATAATTTGAAAATTAACACTTCAATGTACCTTATTTCATAATTAAAATTACATCGTTAAGTTATAAAATGAGAAAAATTTACATGTAAAATTAAAAGTAACATAAAAAATCACCATTTTACCAGTGGTGTAGGTACGAAACGGTACGAAATAAATGAAATTATAAAATATATTGTGGCAACTTCGAAAATAGAATTAATAGCGTATATTGTTATTACATATTATTGACTTTTTTTGTTGTTAAACATTTTATTGCTTGATTTTACTTTGTTTATATGTAAAAAAATTATTTAAGAGCACAGGCGCAAATATTTTACGGATATCTCTACTTTTTCTTTTTTTACACGGCAAATTATATGTAGTAAAGTTTTCACTGGTATGGATACGTACATATAGTATTTTTACTACAAAAGCGATATTACGTAGGTCAAAATTTTTGACGTAAGAGAACTGTCAAAACATGAGAATGTGACTTTTCATTATTGCCATGTTTATTATAAACATGCCATGGCAATAATGAAAAGTCACATTCTAATGTTTTGACAGTTCTCTTACGTCAAAAATTTCGACCTACGTAATATCGCTTTTGTAGTAAAAATACTATAAACATTACTTGACAATGACATTGTCACCATTAACTTGAGATGACTTTTGAATGTTCTTGGATAACTGTTACTTGTATCATCGCTTAAATTATTAATTCAATTAATTAATATGATAATTTTTCACTAACTATGTATTCAGTGATTATAATAATTTATATACTATGCCATAAAAGATAATACTTAATCGAGAAAAGAGGAAAAGTGATTTTTTTAATAATATATTGTTACTATGGAATGCTTAGATAAATTTTGAATATCTTTAACAACAAAATGCTTATATCACAATATATATCCTGGTGTAGTCTCTGCTTGGGATCTTCCATAAATAATAAACAATAAATAACTTTTTATTAATTTCACGTCTTAAGGCCGCGTCCCACCATCAAATAATTTGATCAAACTGGTTTGAGCAAACTGAAAGTGACAGTTAGTGACGTCACATCCTGAGTGTTCATTGTGGATAATAATGAAAAATTTTAATTTTAAATAAAGTACAAACAAGTTAGACAACTCAATACAAAAAATTTGATCAAACTAGACTGATAGTGAGAGCACAGATTTTTAGAATTTCAAAAAAACTGCAATTGTGACGTCACTTTGACGTACTTCCTCAAGTACGTCAAGTTTGCTCAAACTGTTTGATCAAATTATTTGATGGTGAGACGCGGCCTTTAAATTCTTTAGCCAATACACTATCAATATTATTTAATAAACAACTCAAGATAACGAGCGATACACAATTATTGGATCAAAGCTAGCCGTGCAAAAAATTACGTATGTCTTGCTTTAATCTGAATTTTTATCAATTAATTTTGATTAACGTTATAAAACATAAAAAATCAGTCAAAGCCTTTAACACAGAACTTTAATCTAAAATAAAAAGAATTAACACAATTATAAGTAACAATAATAAATAAAATCAAACAGGATGCTGTATATGTCCACCACCAACATCTCTACATAACCTACCTTTTCTTGTTAAGTTGACGTGCACTGCAAAGTTGACGTAAACTGGAAAGTAGTATATCTGAATTAAGAACAGACATGCACTGTATATCTATCTCTGTCGTTGAGAGCCACCTATGGTGACAATAATTTTGGATCAAACGTTATTATTATTCCTAAAGCCGTGCCAAATATCTAAAATTGCCGCTGTCTTGTCAGCACATTCTGTTCGACTGAGTGCGTTGTACGACAAAGATAGCGAATATTCAATTTGGAAAATATTACCACTGACATGGTGTTCATTTTTTTCCAATAGGGCTTTTCATAGATTGTCATTTGTTTCGAGCTGCTGTCATGTGTCACATAATATTAATATATCTACGTCATACGTCTTTGGTTTGTATTATTGTTATATACCAATAAAGTATGTCGTAGATATATTAATATTATGTAACACACGACAGAAGCTCGAAACAAATGACTGTGAATGAAAAGCCCTATAGGGCTTTTCATCGATTGGCATTTGTTTCGAGCTTCTGTCATGTGTCACATAATATTAATATATCTACGTCATACGTCTCTAGTTTGTATCATTGTTATATACCAATAACGTATGACGTAAATATATTAATATTATGTGACACATGACAGAAGCTCGAAACAAATGACTGTGAATGAAAAGCCCTATACTGAAAAAAGTAATACTTTTGAAAAATTTAAACGTAGAATGAAGGACTAAATTATTACCGAGGGCTGAAAGTCCCTCAGAATAAATAAAAAGTTTCTTTTGAATGAGATCTTTGAAAATAAAAATCACACTAAATTGTCTCTTGGTTTTTCACCCCTGTAACTTTTTTCTCAGAATTCGAAAAAATAAATCCTATTTAAATACAGTATTGGAGCCGAAATTTTGCGACCTATGTGAAATAAAGATATCTATCATAAATCAATAATTCAAAAAGTTTGTTTTCGTCACATCCCCTAATTCCTAATCCTGTTTAATTTTGAGTGGGTATAAAAGTTCAACATACTAAAATACTGTTATTTGTTTCAATCTTTCTATGTAAGCCATGCATAATATTGTGTAATTAATAAAAATAGAAAATTGAACTAAACCTACGAGCAATATTATTTAATTATGTAGTTTTATATAGTTTCTTCTGGCCTACGCGATACGCCACTGGCACTCGTGTTTGGTTCTAACTTGGTTTTGGCTTCAGTTTCGTTCTCGTTGCGGTCACTCCAGGGAGAGGGTAAAAAATTTTCCATACTCTAAGGTGACTATACTATCAAAAACCAAGGCACTTAATTATTATACTCATAGGCGCGTTAAATGTTGCCAAGTCAGTCAAGTTCTATTTCTTGTTATAGATAATTGATTTTAATTAATTCCAATGTGACACAAAGTCTACGCATCGGATAAAAAAGTTTATTTGAAGAAAGTGTGTTTTTTGTTCTTCTTAATGGCGATACAGTTTCTTTTTTGTAATATTTTATTTAATTATGCAGGGCAGATCAACAACAGACGCAATTTTCATTATAAGGTAGTTGATGGAAAAATACAGCAGTAAAGAAACAAACGCTCATATGGTATTCATTGATCTTGAGAAAGCATATGATGGAGTTCCCCGAGAGATTCTGTGGTGGGCACTCAATAAGAAAGGACTCCCTGGTGCATATTTACAGATTGTGAGGAATATGTATGAGGGAGTAACGACTAGTGTTAGGACAGGTGTGAAAGTAGGATTGCACCAAGGCTCTGTGCTTAGTCCGTATTTATTCTCATTAGTTTTGGACCAGATAACAGCGAAACTACAGGGTAACATTCCATGGTGCTTAATGTATGCTGATGATGTCGTGTTAGTAGGAAATAGTGAAAGAGACTTAGAACAAAAACTGGAACAGTGGACAAGAGCTCTGGAGGAAAAAGGTTTACAACTTAGTAGGACAAAGACAGAGTATTTGGAATGTTCATTTAAAGATGGAGTTACTACAAATAAAATGGTATCTTTGGATGGTGAACTGATTGTAAAAAGCAATAGTTTTAAGTACCTGGGATCGGTATTACAGAGTAATGGAGAAATAGATGGAGATGCATGCAGTAGAATTAGGGCTGGATGGATGAAGTGGAAGGAAGCGAGTGGTGTGTTGTGTGACAGAAAAGTTCCAATGAAGCTGAAAGGAAAATTCTATAAAACAGCCATAAGACCGGCTATGATGTACGGAACTGAATGTTGGGTAGTGAAAAAGAAAGAGGAACAACGAATGCATGTGGCGGAGATGAGAATGCTTAGATGGATGAGTGGAGTGACAAGAAAGGATAAAATTAAAAATGAGTATATTAGGGGAAGTCTAGGTGTGGCACCAATTGATGCCAAAATGAGAGAGCATAGGTTGAGATGGTTTGGTCATGTTCAACGTCGAGACGTTAATCATCCAATACGAAGAGTAGCTGAAGTGCAGATTCCTGGAAGGAGTAGGAGAGGAAGACCAAAGAAGACGTGGGGGGAGACGATTAGGCAGGACATGTTGGTAAAGGGGATTAATATTGATATGACCCAGGATAGAATTGTGTGGAGAAATGCAATTAGGGAAGCCGACCCCGCATAGGGATAAGGCAAAGAGAATGATGATATAGAGTAATTTCTACATACTAACATATTTCTCAAAATTGGGCTCTGTAGCGTGATTCTTTAGTATATTACATATTATATGTGTGCTAAATATCTCGACAAAATATTCAAAATTAAAGCTGCAATCTTGGAACGCGTTTTCCGCGCGGTGATATTGCCTCTAAATGTTAATGTTCAACAAACAAGATTCTCAGTCAAAATGACGATTGGCACCGTGACATTGACATTAAACGTATAAACTATCAATTCTTAATGTTATGTCACTTATAAGTGTTTAAATAGTGAAAATGATTATAAAAATGGATAAAACACATTAAAAAAGTCATGATAATTCTCATAGAAAACGAAGTCCCACCAGATGATTCCCATGGGAAATGTTTAGCAATCCTTTCTTGAATTTTATGAGAGATTTCGTAGGTCCGATAAACAACATTTAACAGTAACTAAGTTAGTGAGAAGAGGAGCCCAAATTTGGAGACATATGAGCGAAAAAGACTATGTTTGATTCCTTTTTGTAAATTTTAAAATCAATTAGTGTTGTTTAATATAATCAAAATTTAACCCTCACGCACAAGTTGTTCGTACAACTTCTGTGAGAAACTGAGTCTATTTTTACTATGTATAATTATTTGCAACAAATAAACTCCATTATTATTATATATTCTAAAGCCTACCTGGATTTGTAAGGATTGCAATTTTTCATTAGACGTACATAATTCACCACGTTCAGCATACATTTAACAGATTTTTTGTTGACTGCGATTAATTCTTCTTTTGTGTTTTCTCGTACTGTCAATCTCCAATGCTCAGAGAAAAAGTACTCGATATTTTTGGACAATGTGGTGATTACTGATCTATGGCCAACCGACACTAATAAATTCACTACAAGTGGTAACAGATGTTCAGAGAATTCGACCTGAAATAACAAACATTGTGTATTTAGTAATGGAAATCGTTACAGTCTATACCGTAAATTATAAAATAAAATTTATTTGCGTAGCATAATTTTTAGCAAAATATTACAAAGAGGTGAAAAGAATACTTCGAGGAAACCTAAATGCAGACAATGAAAATGAACAAAACGAGACAATATACTATTCAGCGGAGCAGCACATTAAAAATCCCAGTTATGAAGCAGTAGTTCAGATAATACAGAAACTACAAAACAATAAAGGATTATGGACTATGGACAAAACATGGAGGATCCCAACTCTGGGGAAGAATGCATTATCTAATAATGATAATATGCACCAAGGAGCAAATGCCGGAAGAATGGGCAGTTATAAGGCAGCTTTATACAGCCAATATTATAAGAAAGGAGATCATTAGAGCGATACATAATTCGTTTTTATATTATCTATAATACAGGGTGATTGATTAGTGGGGTAAAGCTCAATAGATCCGTTATAATAATAGATAGCAATAAAAGTTAATAACAAAAAGTTTAGCCACCTTTGAGCTTCACATTACAAAATTAGTTAGAATGTTACAGGATGTTCGGTAACACAGTGGCAGACCAAACTTATGTTTTTTTAAATGGAACACCCTATATTTTATTTTAAATTCGAAATCCTTTTAACTTCTCCATCAAAAAAATATAAAGGTTTGTCATGTTTTACAGGGTATTTACAAAGTTATAACCAATTTTATATGAAAATCGTAACAAGTTCAACTGCCTGTATAAATAAAAATAAGCAAAACAGCAATGGTTTATTAATGCCATATTTTTTTACGTATTGTCAAAATTTTCAGGAATGATTGATATTGCTAATTTTCTTTATATCAAATACAGGGTGAGTCAAAACGCAAGTACATTTTCTCAGTTATTTTAAATGGAACACCCTGTATTTTATAGCACTATTGAAAAGTACCATTACTGTACTTTAATTTTTAGATAACATTCCCTATGTCTAAATTTATTAGTTTTCGAGATATTTTCATTTTTCAAGGGACCAGTAGCGTGGCCACCCAAATTACCAGAATTACTGGACTGATTTTTTTGGGGTTACGATAATAATGAAGTTTATAAAATACCTCCAACAACAAGGGATGGGATGAAAAATAGAATACAAATTGTATTTCGATGTGTTAATTTACAAATGCTTTGTAGAGTAAGTAGTATCAATGATAGTTTTTAGGCATGCATAAATGTGTTAGGAGGTAATTTTGAACACCTCATGTAATTAAAAATTAAAAATATTTTATTAAAAGTAGCTTCTAATTATTTCAAACATGTTTAGTTTAAAATGTATTACTGATAAATTATTTTTCGTTCTTTATATTTGTTACATTGTTATATTTACATACAAAAGTAGTGTTTAATTGTCTTCACAAAATGTTGTCTTTTGTGTTTGTGTGTTTTTTTTTTGTAAAATTTATTACTAATTTTCTTTCGTTATTTACATAAAAAACTAGTTTTTAATTGTTTCAAAAATGATGCATGTTGTGGTTGTGTTTTTTATTTTTTGTAAAATGTATAACTAATAAATTATTTTTATTTCTTTATTTGCTACATTGTTACTGGATTGATAATCAGTAATCGTCAACTGTCAATTCAGTCATGGCTTACTTAAAATTTAGACACCTAAAATAATTTGCTCTGAAAAATGAAAATATCTCGAAAACTAATAAATTTGGACATAGGGAATGTTATATAAAAATTAAAGTACAGTAATGTTACTTTTCAATAATTATATAAAATACAGGGTTTCCATTTAACACTACTGAGAAAATAATGTACTGGCGTTTTGACTCACCCAGTATTTGATATAAAGAAAATTAGCAATGTCAATCATTCTTAAAAATTTTGACAATAAATAAAAAACTATGGCATTAATAAACCATTGCTGTTGTGCTTATTTTTATTTATACAGGTACTTGAACTTGTTACGATTTTCATACAAAATCGGTTATAACTTTGTAAATACCCTGTATAACATAACAAACCTTTATATTTTTGTGATGGAGAAGTTAACAGGATTTCGAATATAAAATAAAATATAGGGTGTTCCATTTAAAAAAACATAAGTTTGGTCTACCATTGTGTTATCTAACAACCTGTAACATTCTAACTAATTTTGTAATGTGAAGCTCAAAGTTGGCTACAATTTTTGTCTATTACTATAGCGGATCTATTGAGCTTTACCCCACTAATCAATCACCCTGTAGATTGTTAGAATACTCCGAGAATATAATCGGTGATTATCAAAATGGATTCACACCAAATAGGCCAAATAGCCAATATATCATACTAAAAACGATTCAGGAAAAAGTTTGTGAATACGACATCATGGAACTATATAATATGTATATAGACTTTAATAGTGTAGCTTTTGATAGTGTAAAAAGAAACAAAATGCCGGAAGATGACCTGAAGACAAAAAAAAAAGGAAGACCTAGAACTAGACATTTGGATGTCCTGGAAGACGACCTGAAAACTATTAATGTAATACAATGGAGGAGAAGGGCACAAGACAGGTCTGAATGGAAGTATAGCTGGTTCTTAAAAAAACTGATACGACTCTTAAAGCGTATTTTGTAGAAAATTGAGCAGTGTATTTTGAAGGATAAATATTATCATTTACATACTGTCACTGTCACTGCCAAATCTTAAAATTTGTCAGATAACTTATTCTGTTCAACTTCAAAAAATGGCTCCACATGCTAGTAAAGAACCAAAAGCAAGAATTGTAACGAAGTTAGAAGATGGTTGGTCACTAATATTAATAAAAGATGGAGAGAACAAGAAACTCTCGAAAGAAAGCAAGGTTCTGGAAGACCAAAAATACCTACCGCTCATGAAGATAGTACGCTTTTGGAGAGATTAGAAGAGAATCCTTTTGAATATGAGAAAACTGCAAGAATTATGCCACAGTTTCATTAGTTAAGTCGTTTGTTTTATTCCTTAATAATAATAAAAATAATAACAACATCTCTATTTTATGTAAAAACATATCATTTATATATTCTTTATAAAATGCAGAAATTCAAAATAATATCAAAATTTAGACCTTAATAATTATAACAATTTATGAATTAACATAATATGTAATGAGTTGTTTGTTTTTTGTTTGTTTGTCATAATAAATATAATAAATGTCAGACCAATCAAATAAACTGCTCAAAATGATCAAATCTTACTAAGAGTCCTATCAGTTTTTTTAGGAACCAGCTGTACATAGCCAGACAGGCAAAGACCCATCCAGAGTTATGGTGCCAAAAGAAGAAGCATGATTTTTAGCAGTTCATTAGTGGTTAACAAAGTCACTTACCGTTTGTACAATACCAAGTTACAAAAATAAACGATATAAATAACTTACCTTAGATTTGCAAATTTCTTTAAGTCCATTTAAAAAGTCATTAGAGACAAAAGTCTCTAACATACTTGAGATTAATAAATTTATCCAAGAATTGTGGGTAACATTCTGCCGTGGACACCAAAGTTCGTCCGAGTCAATTTTTTCTATAAATCCGTTTAAATCAACATTAACTTTTTGAGGTCGCGAGGAAGATGTAGGATAATATGGAATGACGTAATTTTTGTTTATAGGACCGTAGCCCAAGTCAGCACCTTCACCTGAAAATGACGTTAAATTAGACTCAACAAATTATTTACAGAAAAAAAAAAAAGAATAGTGTGTGTACTTTGTACGCACGTAAGAAGTTATACTTCTATTATATGATTTGAACGAAATAAATATACTTTCGAACAGTTTATTTATATTTTATTTAAAGATTAAACTAATTTTTACGTACTACTGTCCAAAATTTTTTATTAAAACAATACCAACAATTAAAAAAAAATTAGAAAACACCCGGATTCGAACCGGGGACCTCTTGATCTCCAGTCGAACGCTCTACCACTGAGCTATACTCCTTTTGTTTGTGCGGGTGCGGACTACAAGATTTCTCAGACATAGTGTCAAATAGACCAAGTGAAGTATAAAAATACTTTAAATATTAGGTACTTATTATTCCCGAGGTAGACAAATCTAAAGATACAAAAATTATAATACTTAAATATATACTAAAGAAGTATAACTTCAAAAAATATCTTAGTATATTTTTCCACAATTTTTCTTCTTATTGTCATCCTTAGACTGCTTTTGTAAAGATTTAGACCAAACCGCAGCTGCATAGACCAAGTCCTAGCACTGACTAACTACATATATAGAAACAGCTGATTTTGAAACAAAGTTGTTCCAAAAACAACTAAAAATAACTACTGGTTTCATTGACTTTCAACAGGGTACGATACTGTGTGGAGGCAAGGTGTAATAAATAAATTAATGCCTGCGATTTCATGAAGAAAGATCGATGATGTCAGTGTTTAAGGTTCCTTCTACGTAACTGGCCCGCTCCTTCTTGTAGATCCCAAGGATGTGTCGTTAGGCTACCAATGAAAATTTGGTGGGTTTAAAAAGATTCAACCCTCATCTCTGGGCTCGTGGCCTCTGTAAAGTGCCCTATAATTTACAAAGATGAATATCTAATTTCTAAAGGAAGTTAGGTTCTCTCTTTACATTAAAGCTGCGTAGTAAGTTCTCTCTCATTGGAGGCTGTAAAAAAATACACAGTCAGATCCCAATGTGACCAAAAAAGTGAAGAAAAAAAGGTACAATCGTACCAAATTCCTGGTCTTCCTGGTAAAAATAATACTCCCGTTACTTAATTGTTGCTGAGAGATAATGTTTTCTCATCGTTTTCTTTAAATACAATTCATGCACAATGCATATTGCTGTACCTATATTTTTGAAACTTGTAACGGGTGCAAAGGTCATTAGTATTATCTAATCACTGACTTCCGCTACGCCCTGTATGTTAGATTCGTTGAATTCATTTTTGTTTTCAGAGATTGTTGAGTTCTCGCAAATCTATCGCTTTGGAGGTGTGTAGGTATGACGTAATTTGTTTCTCACAGTATTGAATCGATAAATTCTTATTTCCTCGAGTGTTTCTCATAAAGCTTCGGTATTACGTAGTTTTTCTCGATTCTCATGCGTGTTCGTATCTCTATTTTTTAATTTATCTAACAACCGACAAAGGAATTTTGGTCATAATTCTTTAATAAGTAGAGTATTTGTTTGTCTTCGGCTAAATATCAAAATAATTTAATGTTTTTGTGAGACAGAATTCTTTCCACTTGAGTTGGAATGTCGATAAGAGGCTCTGAGTGAGTTTGTGAAAGTGAGTGGTTTCTTATTGGTTGGGAAGAAGAATTATAGCTTCAGTGGGATGTTCTTATTATCATTCTCTCGCTATCTTATTGGCAGAAAAATATTTGGTCTATGCTTATTCGATTAAGTATCTGATGGTCGCCATTGGGAGTGTAAATTTCTGATTTTTTGAAAGGGCGTTTTTGTTGAGGAATCTGGTCGAGGTTAGAGTCGGAGAGGGAGTTAGTTCGGAGGTGCCGTGAAAACATTCAGTTTTGGTTAGAGCTGTCGACAAGTCAAAAAGTGGAGGCCTCGGAGTGTCCGCTGCTCGCAGCGACATCTGAGCTACCAGTTTGTGTTGAAGTTCCAGTTAAGTTTGTGCAATTTTATTGCAGAAGTTTTTGTGTTTGAGTTACTGTTTGCTCTAGTACGGCCTAAGCAAGCCATAGGCCACCGCGTTCCGCTGTTTTTAAGCGAACGCGATATTTTCGTACCCCTATATTGGTACCATCTTTCTTGACATGCAAGCAGAAGTAGAAGTTTTCTTTTAAAGCATGCTTTTATTTTTGTATAATTTTGAATACGTTTAAAGAACTAGATAACAAATTCTTTTTTTTTTTTAATATTTTGTTCGAGTAGTGCTAATTTATTTTGAGAATGCGGAATGCATACAATGCTGAATTTTTCTATAAAAATTTTTCTATGAACTATGGTTTCATCAATTATGTACTGTTACTGTATCTACTAATATTGTGGAGTGACTAGTGAAGTGAAATCGCGCCTTGGACTTAACAACCACCAAGAAGAATCAGGACAATGATTGTAGGAATCTGGTCGAGGTTAGAATCGGAGAGGGAGTTAGTTCGGAGGTGCCGTGAAAACATTCAGTTTTGGTTAGAGCTGTCGACAAGTCAAAAAGTGGAGGCCTCGGAGTGTCCGCTGCTCGCAGCGACATCTGAGCTACCAGTTTGTGTTGAAGTTCCAGTTAAGTTTGTGCAATTTTATTGCAGAAGTTTTTGTGTTTGAGTTAGTGCTTGTTCTAGTACGGCCTAAGCAAGCCATAGGCCACCGCGTTCCGCTGTTTTTAAGCGAACGCGATATTTTCGTACCCCTATATTGGTACCATCTTTCTTGACATGCAAGCAGAAGTAGAAGTTTTCTTTTAAAGCATGCTTTTATTTTTGTATAATTATGAATACGTTTAAAGAACTAGATAACAAATTCTTTTTTTTTTTAATATTTTGTTCGAGTAGTGCTAATTTATTTTGAGAATGCGGAATGCATACAATGCTGAATTTTTCTATAAAAATTTTTCTATGAACTATGGTTTCATCAATTATGTACTGTTACTGTATCTACTAATATTGTGGAGTGACTTTAGTGAAGTGAAATCGCGCCTTGGACTTAACAACCACCAAGAAGAATCAGGACAATGATTGTAGGAATCTGGTCGAGGTTAGAGTCGGAGAGGGAGTTAGTTCGGAGGTGCCGTGAAAACATTCAGTTTTGGTTAGAGCTGTCGACAAGTCAAAAAGTGGAGGCCTCGGAGTGTCCGCTGCTCGCAGCGACATCTGAGCTACCAGTTTGTGTTGAAGTTCCAGTTAAGTTTGTGCAATTTTATTGCAGAAGTTTTTGTGTTTGAGTTAGTGTTTGTTCTAGTACGGCCTAAGCAAGCCATAGGCCACCGCGTTCCGCTGTTTTTAAGCGAACGCGATATTTTCGTACCCCTATATTGGTACCATCTTTCTTGACATGCAAGCAAAAGTAGAAGTTTTCTTTTAAAGCATGCTTTTATTTTTGTATAATTTTGAATACGTTTAAAGAACTAGATAACAAATTCTTTTTTTTTTTAATATTTTGTTCGAGTAGTGCTAATTTATTTTGAGAATGCGGAATGCATACAATGCTGAATTTTTCTATAAAAATTTTTCTATGAACTATGGTTTCATCAATTATGTACTGTTACTGTATCTACTAATATTGTGGAGTGACTTTAGTGAAGTGAAATCGCGCCTTGGACTTAACAACCACCAAGAAGAATCAGGACAATGATTGTACAAGGTATTATTTTTTGTTATGTAAAACTGTTCTTTCATTTTTTTGTTTGGTAATCTCGATCTCTATCTGTAACACCGTGAGATCACAGATTAATAAATTCATTTTTTGGTTTTAATAAATAATGTTTGATTTGCAAAATACAAATTTATTATTTCTCTTTTCCTTATCTCTTGTATCGTAAGAACAATAAAGAATTGGCTGAGTATAGAGTAGATAAGGTAAGTCACGCTATATTTGTTTTCACACCATATTTGTTTTCATATAAAAGTATTTTATATATTTTTTATTTGACTATGTTTTTGTTTTATTTTGATTTAGCTATCTTTCTTTTAAAGTTTCTATTTTGTATAATTTTTGGTTCCCTTAAGGTAACCAGTGGCGCCCAATATTTTATTTTTTTATTTTTTTTATTTCTAAGCTAATAAGAGTATATTAATAACATCCCTTAAAGAACCACCCCATATCTCTTCCGATTATGAGCAACCGAGGACTTGTTCCAAATTGTGTTAGCACGTCACATATTTATATGACATATCAACATCTTGTCAAAATTTTATTTTGCATCAATGTTTCACTGGCATTTGACGTAATAATGTTTCAAATGGCGCCCTCCGTCGAGGCTTGGGTATTTGCCATTAATGTTACAAACTGTTTCACTTGCGTTGTATAAAAATAAAGAAATTTTCTTACCTACAAGTTTCTTTCCTTCTTTGGTTTCCAACGCCACATATAACATTTTACTAGATTTCCGTATCACATCTTCATCACAGTCAATAAGGTACTTAGTTAACAGGAAAATACTGGTGCCGCATATAACCTCAAACGGAGACTGTCGAACGTGAACCAGGTTTTTTTCCGCTTGCAAAACTAAAGTGTGTAAATTTATCGGACCTATTTCACCTAGGCATCTTGCAGCTTCGAAACTCACCTAGAAGAAAAAGTTTTACGTACAAAAACGAGGATCAACAAGATAATTAAGAAAGAGTCTAGGATAGATTTAAGGAAGTACAAAATAAGACACTTAAATGAAATACATCAAGAAAATACAAGAAAAGAAAGTCGTAAGAGACTGGAAGAAGAAAACAAGCGAAGGAAGAAATCTAATTACAAAACTAATATACGATGAAAACGAGGAAATTACAGGCATTCAAAAAGTAACCATCAAGATCCAACTGATTATGCAGGGAAAGATACAAGAAAAACGAAGTATATGGAGACGTAGAATATCATGGCTACACAACCTGAGAGAATAGTACGGATGTATATCAAATGAACTTTTCAGAGCAACCGTCTCTAAAGTCCGAATAGCTATGATTAGCCATCTCCGTTTCAGAGATGGCACTAAAAGAAGAATCGAAAACTTAAACGAATACAATATAACACTCCAGATGGCTATGGTAGATTACGAGAAGGCATTTGACTCCATAGAATTTTTGCAATTCTTAATGCCTTAAGCAACAATAGAGTAGATGACTGATATTTATATACAACATCAAAAGAAATAGGATTAAAAATAAAAACAGTAAACGAATCTCTAGGATATAGCTCTGGACAATAACAATGTAGAAAAGGTTGAGTCGTATATATACTTAGGACAAAAAATCGAACTATCAAAGCTTAACCTAAAGGCTGATTTAAATAGTAGACATTCCTTAGCATGGGCAGAATTTGAAAGATTACAAAAAATATTTAACTTAAGCTTATTATATGCTTTAAAGGCAAAATCTTGATCACATCTCAAATGAAGAAATAAGAAGAAGAACAGGAAGGATTTACAATACCGTAGATACAATATAATCCAAACAGCTTTTATGGTACGGGCATGTAATGTGAATGGATGATGAACGATAGCCAAAACAGGCCTTAAACTAGGTTCCGTGGAATAGAAGGAGCGGAAGACCGCAAGACCAGCATTAGAATGGAGAGAAGGAATCAGAGGAATAATGAGAGATAGAGCTATAAATGAGGAGGAATGGACCGACCGAAAAAGGAGGACATCGAAATGCGAGAGTCTGTAGGACCTCCGTAGATATATAAAGGCAAAAACTTTCGATCAATACGTATTTTCGGCTCCGACATATGGAAATGAAACATGAGCTTTTAACAACAACATAATCCACAAACTTCAGGTGGCTCAAACAGCTATGGAACGGAGAATGCTCAGCATTAAGAACAGCGATCGCAAATCCAATGAAGAAATAAGAAGACGAACAAAAGTAAAAGATGTAATCCAAATAATTGCCATGTTAAAATGGAACTAAGCAGGACACAGGAAGATAACCATTGGAATTGTTTCGTCAGACAGCAGAGGCAGACCTCACACCAGATGGATTGATGGCATCAGATCAATGGATGGTCAAGAATGGATGCAAAAAAACAATGAACTTTTTTGTCTTTCATATCAAGACGATTAAAATCGAGAAAAAATTCAAATTATAGCAGGCATCCCAAAACGCGCCCTTATTGGTCGTGACGTCATATCATTATAGTATTTGAAATGAATTTCGACTCGATTCAAGTTCTCTGTTTAACCCAGGTATGACAATACCAAAAGGCACTGCTAGGAAAATATTCCAATTTGCGGTTCAGAGAACCCGTATGAAACGAGTCTGTGTACTCTAATACAGAGTATGGCATTAGTAAAATAAGAAAATCTACGGTTTCGTTTTGATTTAAATCTGTCTCCCTCCATCCTCCGATAGTACTATTTCTAGGTCTACCTGTTGTCAAGGAGGAGGGAGACAGATTTAAATCAAAACGAAACCGTAGATTTTCTTATTTTACTAATGCCATACTCTGTATTTAGTCCATGTGGTGAAACCGCTCCCGTCTGGAAAAATTTCTGATTCGGTTTCTTTGTGGATTCCTATTCAAAAATGTCCCCTTTAAACAAATCTGAAGAGTGCCGGGCGGAATTTTTGGGCAGAAATTGTTTAAACAATTTTTTTAAACAAATACAAAAGATCACGTTTTTTTGCTTCGGAGCATATATTTTTAAGTTTTGTCGGTCATTCTGAACAAGAAAGGTATCTTGTAAATTTTCTCAAAAATTGATAGTTTTCGAGTTATAGGCGATTTAAAATCTGAAAAATGCAAAAATACGCATTTTCGAGGCTTAAAAACTCATATTCAAATTAGTATTTTTGAGGTTGCCAGATAGTTAAATTGAAGACTAAATATTCAGCTTCCAGATTCTGAAGAGTGATCGCGTCTAACTTTAATTTATACCGTTGTTTATTAATTGTTAAATATGCGTGTTTATCCGATTTTTTTGCCGATGCGGCGCGCTCCGTTTTCAAAAATCTCCTATTTTTCTCCGAAAAATATTTTTTCTAGATTCTTTGGGACATTCTAAATAAAATAAATTTCTTGACATTTTTCTCAAAAGTTAATAGGGTTAAAGTTATAAGCGATTTAAAATCCGAAAATGCGTTTTTTTGTCATTTTTCGGATTTTAAATCGCTTAAACTTAAAAACTATTCACTTTTGAGAAAAATGTCAAGAAACTTATTTTATTTAGAATTTTCCAAAGAATCTAGAAAAAATATTTTTCGGAGGAAAATAGGAGATTTTACAAACACGCATATTTAACAAATTAAAAAACAACGGTATAAATTACAGTTAGACCCGATCACTCTTCAGAATCTTGAAGCTGAATGTTCAGTCTTCAATCTAAGTATCTGGCAACCTCAAAAATACTCATATAAATATGAGTTTTTAAGCCTCGAAAATACGTATTTTCGCATTTTTCAGATTTTAAATCGCCTATAACTCCAAAACTATCAATTTCTGAGAAAAATTACAAGATACCTTTCTTGTTTAGATTGACCCAAAAAATCTAAAAATAAATGTTCCAGAGAAAAAAAAAACATGATCTTTTGTATTTGTTTAAAAAAATTGTTTAAACAATTTCTGCCCAAAAATTCCGCCCGGCACCCTTCAGATTTGTTTAAAGGGGACATTTTTGAATAGGAATCCACAAAGAAACCGAATCAGAAATTTTTTTCAGACGGGAGCGGTCTCACCACATGGACTAATTATAGTACACAGACTCGTTTCATACGGGTTCTCTGAACCGCAAATTGGAATATTTTCCTAGCGGTGCCTTTTGGTATTGTCATACCTGGGTTAAACAAAGAACTTGAATCGAGTCGAAATTAATTTCACTTATTCCCCGTTAGAGGGCGTTCTAACTATATTGCGATATAAATAGTTTTAATTTATATCGAGAAACTATGGCCGTGTTGGTGTAAATTTGTCTTCCTCAGAGCTTCCTTGACAACAGGTAGACCTAGAAATAGTACTATCGGAGGATGGAGGGAGACAGATTTAAATCAAAACGAAACCGTAGATTTTCTTATTATAGTATTTGACGACCTCGCCATTAATTCGTTAGGTTTGGCTTTCGTTATGATACTCAGTTTTATAAATATTTTGATAGTTGTCATTTCCGACTAATATTTGAGTGTTTTTATTAAGACATAAATATATTATTACAATGACATACGACAAATGTCATTATAAAATATAATGATGTGACGTCACAAGTGTTCGCGCGCTTTTTGGGTCGTTTGAAATGGTTTAAATACACAGAGAATTTTAAATTTGTACTTTTAAGTTATTATGACTTTTTGAGGAGTAAAATTTTGAAAATTTCATTTTTAACAAAACTGAAAATTATTATGTAATAAAAAAAATGTGTAAGTTCCCTATTATTACAAGATTCTATATTTACTAAAATATAGATTGTGCATTTTAATGAAAGCAATGAAAGAATGAAATTTATAACATAAAAGTAAAAAAAATAATTTTTGTATTTATTCTGGTTACTCACATTTTGGTCAGCTGAATAACTCAATTGGGACAGTGTGCAGACCAATCTATGCACCAAACTCTGCTCACAGTCCTCCGAAAAACCTCTAATATTTTGCAATTTGTCGTATAATCCAGTTAATTTATCTTTTTGGTCGCACAATATTTCTCGCAAATGATGCAAGCTATCTCCTTTTGTTAAAATATCTTTGTGATTCAGAAACTGTTCGATCTCCTCCTCAACTCCAGGTTCCTGGTCGCCGTACTTTATCTTTTTCTGTAGTTTTCTTATTGCATAGAAGTCTTCATGATCAGGAAAGCTGTCCAAAGTTTTAATTTGTTCTTCAAAATATCTGGCATTGTCTACTACCAAAAACACCAACAGTTCCTTACACTCTTTATTGATACTACTTTTGGTAACGTAAAACTTTTTCAAAGAGCTTACAGTATCGTGAAAGAAATCCTTAGTGGCCAAAAATTTAAAAATCTGTCTGAGAAAGTTATTTAAGAATCTGAATGTTGCGGTTTCAATTCTTGTACAGTCTTGATTATTGTCGATAATATTAAACAGCGTGTTTATCACATCCCTTATAAAAAAATATCTCCAGGAACTGTCGGGTGTTAGCACGCTCGTGATCATGTTTACAAAAAACCTGTAAGCGTAGAGGCATTTTAGTTTGTCCATGAAGACTTGGCTCTTGTATATGTTACATTTAAGTTCAAGTAGGACGTTTTCGAACTTAGAAAGATTTGAGCTTGTTAAGAAGTTCGCTAGGGGTTCATTGTTACAAAGGAATGTCTGAAACATAAAAAATATTAAATTTCGATTGATGTAAGTCAGCCACATGTTTGAACATTAAACATTTTAAATAAAATCATATACATACACAGATACGGAAAAATTGTATGGTGGGTAATACAAAATTAGCGAGAGATACTAAAGTCCTTTTCATGGGCATTTTTCAGTGCATCACAAATGACAGAAAAAAAGGTAAGTCCGTGATAATACACATTTATAACATTTATTCTAACATGACATTTTAGTTAAATCTGACAGTTGTCACATTTTACTTGCAATTTGGCACAAAAACAAATCAATTGTGTTTATTGCATTTATAAAATGGTAGTTTCTTTGATTTGTATAGTCTTATAAATTGTACAGATTATATTCGTAGATATATTATATAATTCGTAAATATTTTTTTTCGATTATAGCGCCATCTATCGACAACTAGAATAAATGTTATAAATGTCTGTCAATTTAATGCGTTAGAAAGAAATCGAAAAACTGTGACGCACTGAAAGATTTCTATGAGAAAAAGAATAGTAACGTTTGTTGACGTTATTTCCACATATTAGACAGATTCTCGTGGAATTTTGAGAACCAAGGTCGATTTCCTTGAAAATTTGGATTTACTTAGGTAGTATTTATAATCTTTGTCAAAATCTCCCCTACGCCGAAGCGAGCTTTTGCCCTGGGGGTGAAAACAAGCACATATAGGCTATGAAAATTTTTTCAATCCAAATAACTATTTTGTCGATAGATTGACCAATTCTGAGTCAATTTTGTTCTATAAAATTTTTTGCAAAGTTGATACTTTCCAAATTATTAGCGATTGAAACTATGCATTTTTCATTATAACCGTTTTTCATGAATAACTTAAAAACATTAATTTTATAGAAAAAATCTATGTAAACCCTATGAAACCCAATAACGACTAAGTTATTGCCCTTTAAATGATGGTTGATGGTTTGGGAAAGCTTGAGAAACATCTTTTAAAGTTCATTAAAAAACCTTTCAAATGAGCTCTGATAAAAGTTTTTTGTATAAGAACTGACTGACGAAAATAAAGTCGCTTCCTGCTTTTTTTGAAATGTATCTAACAATTAAACTCTCGTCATTACAATCCTAATAGAAATGAATAGCTTCCCACTTGAAATTAACTTTATTTAGGTATAATTGATACGATCCATGTGATTTGACAGGTTTGGAATGGTTAGTTTAGAAAAAATAGTTGATTAAATCGAAAATGACATTTTTATAATTTAAAAAAGTGCATTTTTCTTAAATAAATCTAAAAGTAAGACTAACTGCTGAGCAGATGGGACGTGAATTGTAAATTGTAGAATTCCCTCATCTTCCTTAGTCTCAGCATCCGTATGGCTTGCATATTGTAGAAGCCTCGGAGGTGTAACCAGAGAAGGTTCCCATTGTTTTCATTCTGGTGGGGTGTAGAATAGCATTATGTTGTTTTATATGCCATTAGAGTGAAAACTTAATCTTGTTGTAGCAGTTGCCGCTAGGGCATCTATGCCATTTCGTTCGTTGCAATCCGGGACTGCACGCTGGGGTTTTGTTTTGGTTGGATCAGGGAGAGCAGCATATGTGCCTCCTGATGAGAGACTAATAAGTTTCGAAACCGGTAGAGGTGCTTGCTGCACTCTCTGATTGGACTAGAATATGATGCGGCTGTATTTTCGTTTTGCAACGAAATTGAAAATGGTTATTCATTTTTAAATCTAAAAGTATTCATAATATGAAAAAATGTTTCAAATATTAATTGTAGGATTTTTTTACTGAAAATTTTGATTTTTTTTTTGTTTTTCCATCATGAATACTTATTTATAGGTTTATTTAGGACAAATGCACTTTTTTAAAAATTGTCATTTTTGATTTAATCAACTATTTTTCTAAACTGAGCATTACAAACCGGTCAAATCACACGGATCATATCAACTATACCTAAATAAAGTTAACTTCAAGTGGGAAGCTATTCATTTCTATTAGAATTGTTATGACGAGGGTTTAATTGTTACATTTCAAAAAAAGCAGGGGGCGACTTTATTTTCGTCATAAGTCAGTCGGTTCTTATGCAAAAAACTTTTATCAGAGCTCATTTGAAAGGTTTTTTAATAAACTTATAGTTCTTTCCAACACGAATCTTTTTATTTACTTCTGAGTAAATTATTTTCTCTTGAGATTTTTTCTATAAAATTAAAATTTTTTAAAGTTATTCCTGAAAAACGGTTATAAAACGTTTTTTCAACGAAAAATGCATAGTTTTAATCGCTAATAACTTCGAAAGTATCAACTTTGCAAAAAAAATTATAAAACAAAATTTACTCAAAATTGGCCAATCTATCGACATCCATAGTTATTTTGATTGAAAAAATTTTCATCCCCTAGATAGGGTTGTTTTTACCCCCAGGGCAAACGCCCGGTTCGGCATAGGGTAGATTTTGAAGAAGAGGATCAACCGAGCTTGAATCCAAATTTTTATTAAAATCTGTGTTGATTCTCAAAATTCCCCGGTTTTACAGTTTTTTACCGCTGATGACTGGTCTAAGAGATCAAAATCATATATCCTTGTAGCCTCCCGATTGAAATCCAAATGTTTCCGATCGAATTTATCACTGGTTAAAACAGCATCCTGCGTATGATAATTATCGTTTTATACGATGTGCTCGGTCAATAATAATACACGAGTAGAAAAATGAATTTACTTACTTCCAGAAATTTGAAACATTTCCCGACATCAACTGAACTAAGGTTCTTTACGAAAAATATCACAGTTTCTCCAAAATGAGACTTTATACCATTTTCGTCAGTTAAAAATTCCAATATTCCTACTACAATTTGATCTAAATTATTTTGTAAAGCATCCTTTAGAGATGTGTGCTCCATTACCTTGGAATACTGGAGCAAGCTCTTGTTTTTGACCAATATGTTAGCTGTCATATTGTCAAGATCGGAGCATATGATACGAGTAAATATTTTTGCTGCAGTTTTCTAAAAAAAAAAAAAATCAATATTGATTATAAACATCTAATTTATTCCTATAGTAAGAAGTGCACATAAAATATATATTGTATTTCAATTAGTAGGTAGGTATTATCATAAAATCAACCACAAAAGTATAATTGGAATTATGATTATTAAATAAGCAAATTAATACATCGAAATAAACCTTCATTGTTCCATTACACGAACAGATGAACACTGACGACGCCACTTGTTGCGGAATCTAAAAAGATACATGAAAAAAATATATAAAATGGAATCGCAGATGATATCGGACCACCAACAAAGAGAAGAAGTCATCTATGCCATCAAAAACATAAAAGATGGCAAAGCTACTGGACCAGATGATGTGCCCATCGATTGGCACATGAAGTGGCATTTAAAGAAGCCCTTTCATATTCAATAGATAGAGGGTATATCAATCAATGCACAAACTTTGAATAACTTACGTTTTGCAGACGATACAGTAATAATGACGGATAACAATGATTTACAGAATGTACAGTCGGAAAAATGAAAGAATACCCATGCGTCATCGATGATATGCATATGAATCAAATCAAAAATTTCTAGTCAAAACAAAGTATAAACTAAGTTAATACTGAAAATAAACGGATGTGACTACTACCCCACCGTACGATTTTTCGCTGAGTAAGAATGTTATTCAAAAAATTTTTGTGATGTTATTCTTTTTCTGATAATATATATTTATTGGTGATGAATGTTACTATTACTATTGTAATTAATTATTTGATATAGATTAATAATACAAAAATAATGAGTAAGCAAATATAGTATTATGAATTTCTCCATGTTAAAGTTGCCAGTGGACGTAAATAGTAACAGGAATTTAAAAAATGTCGTTTATGTCAGCTGCATTAAGTGATTGAAATGAAAGTAAACTTAATGAATTCAGATCATTAGATATCCAGATCATTTTCCAGACATTATCTGCAAATAAATGTACATTCGTAAAAATATACTAATCTGTAATTTCATACATTGAAAAGTCAGAGTAATAT
This sequence comes from Diabrotica virgifera virgifera, assembly GCF_917563875.1. Classification (NCBI taxonomy): domain Eukaryota; kingdom Metazoa; phylum Arthropoda; class Insecta; order Coleoptera; family Chrysomelidae; genus Diabrotica; species Diabrotica virgifera. The sequence goes on along the minus strand of NC_065447.1, from coordinate 17,972,651 downwards.
GTACACGTTTGGCGAACTCATAGACAGAGGTTAACCATATTGACAGATGATTACTTACAAATTTTATTGACGTATTTTAATTAAATAAATACTTACCAAACCAAACATACAATATAATATCAAAATAGCTCTTAAAAGAACTGAATTTATTCAAGTAAATACGACTGATTATTAAAATTTATAAACTCTACCGAACATAACCCAGTTTCACTGCCAAAGTGACAGAAATCGAATCAGTCAGATTATAGTTGACCAGCACGATTACTCGAATAGTAGTTTATACAATCATCATCTCTACTCATGTTGAATGTTTTTCTAAGAATGATATTTAGAAGTACAGAAATGTGTGAGTTTAAATTTTCTACTAAATTAATATAACTACGTTGAACAATTGTATCGCCGTCTCACTCTGTCAATTATAAATATGTAACTGCGTATGTCTTGGATAACGTTTTTGCTTTGTAGACAACACTTAATAATCTATCTCTCTCGTTTGTTATTTATAGAAAAAGGCAGCAAATCCAAAATATGTGCTTGATATGATCGTTCATGCGTATTCTTTCATTTTCTCGACTGTAATGAAGCACCTTAACAAATGCTGTCATGAATACGGGCTGAAGGTGAATTTGAAGAAAACTAAATGCATGATCATGACTAAATTAGCAGACTAATCCAATTGTTTATTAGACACTGTAATTGAGAGTGTGGATACCTACAAATACTTAGGAACATGGATAACATCAAATGTAGACAAACCAAAGAAATTAAGCTACGTATTGAAATAGCACATGCATCATTCATTAAACTTAAAAAGTTTCTCTGTTGGTGGTATATAAGGTTAAAACTACTCCCAAGGAAGCTTCAGTGTTGCGTGTTCTCTACTCTTCTTTATGGTATGGAGGCGTGGACACTAAAGCAAGGGCATCCGAATGATTTTAGCCGCCTTTGAATTTTGGTGTTACAGAAGAATCCTAAGAATATCATGGATTCAAAGAATGTCAAACGTGGAAGTAACTATACTAAAGTCACAATAAAGATGCACTAGAAATAAACAAACCAAGACACGTTGAATGTTACAAGAAGCACTCCCAAATCATGATTTACAAAGTTTATACATTGTAAATCATGATTCGGGAGTGCCCCTAGTAACATTCAACGGTTTGTTTATTTCTAGTACATTCTTTATTGTGATTTTAGTATTCGCGGTGTGCAAGTACTTGGAAAGGGAAACGAGAAACGACCGTGCGCGAGTCGCGGAGAAATATTGCAACTATCTTAAATAATTCATATTGTCAATTGAAATTGTCAAATTGACGTATATTTCATACCTTCTGTCATTGACTTAGAAAAATTATATATTGCTCCACAATATTGATATGATATGCAATTATTATATAAAGGTAAATTTAATTAATTGTATTTTGCTTGCAATACTGCATTTTAATAACGGATTTTATTTACTACATACAATTGTTTACGTTTGCTAAACATAACCTGCATCTTATTTTTTTCTTCTTATTATTTTTTTGGACTATGGTCTTGACAATTATCCAGCAACCAGGACTAATATAATTGGCCAATATAATTAAAAGTGCGAATAAAAGTACAGAGCGTAGAAATAGAGGTCGCTTTGCCGAACTTGCACGGTCCCAATAGAAGTATAGGACAAAAGCACATATTCACAATATATACAAAAAAGGAGATAGAAAAAATTGTTCAAACTACAGGGGGCTTAGTGTCATAAACTCACTCTCAAGACTCTATGGAAAAATAATAAAAAATAAAATTGAAAAAGAGATGACAGATGCAGAAGAACAAAATGGCTTTCGTGCAGGCAGATCCTGTATGGACAGCATATTTTCTCTAAAGCAAGTTATTGAGAAAAGATTAGCCCACAACCTTTCCACCCATATAGTTTTTATTGATCTGACAAAGGCATACGATAGTGTACCACTTTCAATGCTCTGGATAGCAATGGAAAAACAAGGAATAAGCAAAAAAAATATACAAGCAGTACAACAGCTTTACAAAAATATGACGGTAAACATTAAAACTGGAAACAAATTAACGAGAGAAATTCCTATTAGTAAGGGTCTAAAGCAAGGCTGCTGCATAGCACCTACACTCTTTAAAATATATTTAAATGAGGCACTCTCACTGTGGAGAAGAAAGTGCTGCAATATGGGCATCCCAATCGCTGACGATAGATTGTACACAATACACTTCGCTGACGACCAAGCCATTCTAGCTGAAGACGAGAGTGATATAGACTATATGCTCAGAAAACTGGAAGGGGAGTACACTAAGTGGGGCCTTACAATTAATATACAAAAAACCGAGTACTTAGTTGTAGGAGAAACACCAGAACGCCTACAAATTGAAATGGGAACTATAAATCCAACAGAAGTCTTCAAATACTTAGAAGTCCAAATATCTTCAAAAGCAGGGAGTAACGACGAAATACATTCCAGGATTGGCCAAGCAAGATCAGCCACCAGACAGCTACACGGACTATTGTGGAGTAATAAAATAACAAAAGAAAATAAAAGAAAAATGTATAAAACAATAATAGAAAGTATTGGGTTGTACGGCGCTGAACTCTGGGAAATCAACCAAAGAAACAAGTCAAAAATCAAGGCGATGGAAATGAACTATTGGAGACGATGTTGCCGACTCACTAGACTTGATAGGGTGAGAAACGAAGATATTAGGAGACAAATGGAAATCGATCTAGATATAATAGACACAATCGAAGCCAAAAGACTTAACTGGTATGGACACCTTCAGAGAATGCCTGAAAATAGATGGCCGAAAAAAATAGAAAAATGGACTCCACCCACAAGAAGAAAACGCGGTAGACCAAGACGATCCTGGAGAGAAGATGTCGAAGATGCAATGACCGCCAGAGACTTAAAAACTGAAGATTGCTTCGACAGAAATCGCTGGAAATTAGGATACGAGAAGCGGCGACAGCTGTAGAAGACTCGCTTATTATATATATATAAGTATAGGAAATGAAGTGAAAATAGCATTTAATATTAAAAGACGAAATTAGGACATGTGATGAGAAGGCACATCTATGCATTATTATGACTTATGTAAGGCAAAATTCGAGAAAAGCAAACTGTGGAAGACAAATAGGATCCTGGCTTAAGAATTTACAAGAATGGTTTGAATACAGTAGTGCAGAACTGTTTAGAGCAGTGGTCAACAGGGTCCCTACAGCCATGATTTCCAACCTTCGATAGAAGATGAAATTTGAAGAAGAACAATTTAAGACCAACACCAAATCCCGATGTTAATAAATACAAAACAGTACCGATTATTTATGTTTAACTGTAAGTCTAATTTAATATAAGTGTACTAAAAACAAACCTCGACAAGTTTCGTATCTGTTGCTAGAAGTTCTTTAGCAACTTTCATAATATCGTCAGCGGCGTCAGTGGTCATCAAGATTGGAGCACATTTGGAGAAGTATTTTTTGAAAAATTCGTATTTCGTGGAACAGTTGAATAGTGTATACTGGAAATTTTCGAACGAATAGCCATCGGCGCACCATTTTTGAATCAGATAGGAAATGTATGTTTCTAATATGTTACTTTCCAAGTCTTGAAACTTTCGCTTGTTAATAATTTTAATTATTTTATCCAAGGAATCTAAAACAAATAATAAACAACGATCGAAATGTTTAAAATGGGAATGTAAGTTGAGCTCATTTCATTGACATTGTGAGTTCCTTCTATCGGATTTGAGAAGAATTCAGAGAAATAATCTTCAATATATAATTACAAAACAGCAAAAAGCAAATTGGAGACATAATCAGTGTAGAGTATGTGGGTGTGTATGAGACAAGAAATTTTCAGTAACACTTCCCTCAAATTGGGGAAATTTGATCTTTCTTTTGCTAGTCCTAACAAGTGGGTTTTTATGGAACTTCGAGAAGGCATTCGACCGAGCACAACACGATGCACTTTTCGATTACCTGCGGGCAGCAGGACTTGACCACTACGATATAAAACTGCTAAAACACTTATATTACAATCAAGTAGCCTCTATCCCAATTGGAGGTAGTCGTACTGAAAAATTCCCCATCAAACTTGGAGTAACACAGGGTTCTTTTTATTCTATACTATTAAGAAATCTTTAGAGATGCATTAGGTGACAGACGAGAGGGAGTAAGATTAGGAGAAGAGGTAATCAACAATATCAGATACGCTGACGATACAGTCGTTCTTGCAGAAAATTTAGAAGATATCCAGACATTAGTAAATCTAGTCAGTGAAGCAAGTTACCGGAGAGGCCTAAAAATCAATATTTCAAAGACAACCTAGATGGCAGTTAGAAAGATTGGACATCTTGGATATTAGTGCACCCTAATATGTCTTTTAACTATTTAGAATGGGAAATAAGCCACAATATTATTAAAAAATGATTTTTATTATTAACAATAAAACTTATAAAACAATAAAAATCAAAACGTATTTTGACAACGGCACCCGATTTGGGCGTCGAAACGTTAATAATAAAAATCATTTTTTAATAATATTGTGGCTTATTTCCCATTCTAAATAGTTAAAATTGTAAAAATGCCACAAGAAAATAGCTTCAGAACAACACCTAATATGTCTGTGTAGATTTTGGCATTGGATCCGACCATCACTTGTAACACCGTTGCCGTCTCCTCTATTTTTTCATACTATCACGTTACAATTTTTTGTGATATTATACACGAGCGGGACACCCTCAAAAAAGCGCTTAGTTTTCGAGATACTGACCACGGAGGGGTGAATGACTAATTTTATTCATACTTTATATTTTCGAGGGTGCTGAAAACGAAAATGAGGTTTATTTTGAATTTTATGTGGGGGAATATTGTCAAAATCGAAATTTTAACCTAAAAATAAAAAAAAAATGAAATCACGTTTTTTGCGTTTACCTCGCTACAACTCTGTTCCATTTTATTATTTTTTTCTGAAACTTTTACAGTATATAGCTCTAACATTTCTGAAGACAAAGGTACCTGCTTCAAGTTTTTATTGTTATCATGATAAAGGTTATAAATTTTTCAAAGAAAAAGGTGTGGTTGTGCATTGCAAAGTTTAATCGCAAAAGTTGTGTGACGAAGTTTAAAATTTAGCTTCTTAATCACGTTTATTTGAAAGTAGAGAGTACAAAGAAGTTTTCTAGTAAGTTTTAGATTAAAATGTTTTATAGAAAACAAATAGTGCAAATTTTAATGTCAACATTAGAAATCCCCAATATAATGCTTATTTTTTGAGGGACAGACAATCTAGGTCTAATTTCTCACCTTTAGTACTATCCTTGGATTATAAGCTTTCATTTCACACCTCATTTGTCATTCTACCTAGTATAATGACGGAGAAGTAAACGTTCTTATTTTATTATTCTTGTAGGTACATTTATCATTGATTGAAATTATGAAAGAAATGGTATGGCAACACTGTGACGCACAAACATAAGATTCAGCTGTGCGTTACATAGGGTGCACTAATATCCAAGATGCCTGAAAGATTCCCTTAATGGAGAGGAGATAGATACTAAATAGCTTGGTAGCTGTTTAAATGTAAATTGTGCCTCTCATTCATGAAGAGATAATAACCAGGGTCGAAATATTATGTATGGCTTTTATGACCTGGAAACCAGTTTTATGTAACAGAGACCTGTAGATAGACATTCACAAGAAAGTCCTGAAATGTTATGTGTGGTCTATCCTATTATATAGATGTGAGGCATGGACGTTATAAACCACAATGCTTAACAAATTAGAAACATTCGAATTGTGGTGCTATCAACGGATCCTAAAAATACCGTGGGTTGCACACACTTCCAATGAAGATGTTCTTAACCCCTTCGGTACGGTGATGCACCCGTGTGCATTATGCTTGACTGTCCGCTCAGTACGGTGATGCACACGGGTGCATCATGATTTTTCGTTCGCCATATACCACCATGTATACCGCCACCATCTGCATCATATTTATTTAAATTTAAAAATATAGGTGGTACCAAAAATAATAAAAATAACTGTAGGTGGTACATCACTCAAAAAGGTTGAGAACCGCTGCGATATGTTATTGACTTACTAATCGTGGTATTTTCTTTCTATTGACTTCCTCTTTCAGTATGGGTAACCACATCCTACTGCATTCTACCGAGGAATTTGCGACACAATTGGTTTCATTTAGCATAATTAGAGCCGCTTCTTTGATTTTTCTCTTTTTACTATCTGATTCTTTCAGGATATACTTGAATCTCTTCACTGAACTCTATGTTCATTATCCCATGTGTGTTGACATATTTGAGATCTATCAAATTCTCTATTTTTAATATAAGACTGATGTTCACTTATTCTAACGTTTAATGGTCTTGATGTTTCACCTAAATAAAATTGTTCGCATTCACAAGGTATTTTATAAATGCAATTCTTTGTTCTTTCTTGTTCATTGTTAGGTTTAGTTTTAGGGATCCTACAAAATTCACAAGAAATAATACGAGGAAAATAACAATACCATATATAAAAGGACTATCCGAGAAACTTAAAACAATAGGAAATAAATTCAACATTTCAACAACATTCAAAACAGCAAACACATTGAGATCTATTCTATCTAAAACTAAGCCTAACAATGAACAAGAAAGAACAAAGAATTGCATTTATAAAATACCTTGTGAATGCGAACAATTTTATTTAGGTGAAACATTAGGTGAAACGATTAGTAAGTCAATAACATATCGAGTTAGTACAAATTTTATATTTTAGTATTACTTATTGTATATCTATGTATTATTAATATTATTTATAATTTAAACATATTAAAGTCAGAATTTGGTATTAGTTTTTTGAAGGTAAATTAAATGTAAGACCAAATACTTACGATGTCGGGATAGTATCACGAGGTTTTTTCCTGGTTTTCCCTCGTGATATACTATGGAATCTCTAACGCGAGAATTTTACTGTCATCGTTGCATTTGGTTGTCTTTTTAAAGACAGATTACATGCTATGATTTTTTTGCGACGGATATTCTTGAGTTGTGATTGATTTCATGTAATCGAATGAACTATCTTTTAGTAAAGTCGTCCCAGGAACGCAACTCATAAATATTGGCGATATCATTTTAAAGTCTTCTACTTTAAAATGTATAATATACGTGTGAATTGCCGATATAAATGAGTCAGATTAAATAAATTATTAGAAGAATTTTTTTACTTAGCAACAACATTTTTGTTTATTTTAATAGTATTTTGTATTTTGACAACGAAACCCGATTTGGGCTTCGAAACGTTAATAAATTCATTTCTTAGTAAAATTGTGGCTTATTTCCCATAGAAAATACTTAATTATAAAAACGCCACAAGGAAATAGCTTCAGAACAACATATAATTAGAGGACCTAAATACCATTTACTTCGCCTTATACTTCAAGGAATACTGAAGGGAAAGAGATGTAGAGGTCGAAAGAAGCTATCATGACCGTAATATTAGACAATAATGTGGTCCACAATAAAATAATTAACCAATACAGAAGTAAAAACTTCGAGATGTATTCTGGTATAAAATCGTTTATTTAAAACTATAGAATGTCATGGACTGCAAAACGTTTTCGTTCTATACAGAACATCTTAAGTGCCTAGAATGAAGTATTTCCACGTTAGTTTAAAGCAAAAGGTTAAAATTGTGACTGTTAAAATGAAAAATGTGGGAATACTTACATCCTGCCGAGTAGTTTGAAACTAGCACACTGTAAATAGTGTTAACCTCATCGTATATGGTTTACATAATATAATATATTAAAATTTTATGACTACAAGTCGATGTTGATAGATAAAGTGGAACACATGCTAAAAGGGTGCCATGGTTCCCTGCTCGAAGATGCTAGGTACTTGCCAATTCAATGGGCACAGACCAACTGAGAAATTAGGAAGTGGATATACAATTTGACAAGAGTGACATGACATGACAAGATAAAGCCAATTTTTGGTTAAAGTTTCATTTGATTCTGCATTTTTTAATAAAATGCAAAGGTTTGTCTGCAAAAATAATTTAAATTATTTGAATAATAAAATCTACTGTAAAGTTTAAATTAGCAACTCTCTATTCCAGAATAACTTATAGATTCATTAAATTTAATGCAGATATTTTCCCATTGATTTTTTATTATTTTTTTTTTAATAAAATAATTATTTCGCGCAGCAGCCGATATAGAAAGCTTTCAGGAAATTGTTAACATGATGACAGCCAACGTCTGAATATGGACACGGCACCTAAAGAAAATAGTTTAATAGTCAAGGCGAATACTTTGAAAAACAATCAAGCTAATTTTTCCCAAAAATACTGTTCTCTTTATTATTTGTGCAAAACTTTTAGTATAGTTTGTGTACTTACTAGAAAATAATGTTGACTTACCGTTGAGTACACACTACAGTACTCGGGACATGAAAAACAAGGTCAATATGGAGTTGCTTTCATAATTATGGGAAAAATAAAAAATAACATTATGCAATTTAAACCAATAAATGAACGTATGGCTTACCTGAGAATTAACGCCAAACCATTTAATATATCAATCATAAACGTATATGCCCCAACTGAAAGTGCTACTGCGGAGGAAAAAGACAAATTGTATGAGGAACTCGAACGAGAAATGGAGAAGTTACCTAGAGAAGACACAATACTGGTAATGGGAGATTTTAATGCCCAAATAGGTAAGGAAGACTACATTAACCAAGTAGCAGGTAAGCACACAATACACGAAAAAACTAACGACAATGGCCAACGATTATGTAATCTAGCATCTAGTACCAATATGATTATCGTTAGTACAAAATTCGAACATCCCAAATACCATAAAGTGACGTGGATTTCCCCAGACCAAAAAACATGGTCACAAATAGACCATATTCTGATTACAAGAAGGAAGCAAACATCGGTAACAGACGTGAGGTCCTACAGAGGTGCACATGCAGACACAGACCATTTTATGGTGACTGCAAAAGTAAGACAAAAAGTCAAAAGAACACTAAAAAACACGACAACAAAAAATAAATGGCACGTAGAAAAACTGAATACTCCAGACATAAGGATTAAATATGCTGATGACATGAACAAAAAACTGAAGGAACAATCTAAACCTACAAAGGATATAGAAACAGAATGGAGAAATATAAAAAAATGTATAAATGAAACAGCGGAAGTACACGTAGGGATAAAAAGAAACAAAAAAAGACAAGAATGGTATAATGAAGAATGCCATAAAATGTTAAAAAAGAAGGTAGAAATGAGACAAATGTGGATCAGAACAAATAGACAGGATTATAGGGAAGAATACAATATAATAAGGCATGCATGTAAGAAAAAAATAAGGAAAATTAGACGTGAGTGGTTGGATGATAAGATAAAAGAAATAGAAAAAGAGAGTAAGAACAGAAACACAAAAGAATTCTATAAGAAAATTAGTGAGCAGAACAAAACGTTTAAAGGAAAGATAAAAAGCATAAAAGATAAAAATGGAAAAGTATCAGAAAACGATGAAGAGTATAAAGAAATTTGGACTAACTATTTTAAAGAATTATTAACAGAACAACAAGATCAAGACCTAAATGAAAACAGAGGAGAAGAGACAATGATGTTAGGAAACCAGCTACAAATACCAACAAAAGAGGAAGTTGAGGAAATTATTAATAGCAGCCGTAATGGTAAAGCCTCAGGATCGGACTGTATCAATATGGAGCTTATAAAATATGGTGGTGAAGAATTAAAAGATAGATTATACAATTTAATAAAAGACATATGGGACGAAGAAAAAATGCCGGAAGAATGGTACAAAGGACAAATTATCACGATTCATAAAAAAGGAGATCAACAGATGTGTAAAAACTACAGAGGACTGACGCTATTAAACACAGCATATAAAATCATGTCCGCCTTAATACAACGAAGACTGACCGAAGCTACCACGAATATCATAGGACACTATCAATGCGGATTTGTTAAGGGAAAGTCTACAACAGATGCCATACATACAGTTAAACAAATTATGGAAAAAGCTCATGGATATAAAATAGAAATTGAACTGCTTTTTATAGATTTTCGACAAGCATTTGATACAATAAATAGATCAAAACTAATGGTAGCTCTGAAAGAAATGGGAATACAACATAAATTAAGAAGATTAATACAAATGACAATGAGTAGAACTGTAGTTAGTATAAAAACTCAAGTAGGCGACACAGAAGAATTTGTCATCAATAAAGGGGTGAGACAAGGAGATTCATTATCAGCAACTCTGTTTAATCTTGCCCTAGAATACGTCGTCAGGAAGATCAACAAAGGCACCCTCCGAACGAGAGAAGGACAAATAATAGCATACGCTGATGATATTGTGCTAATAACAAAAAATAGAAAAACAATGGAACGAATGTTAAACGAAATGGTAACAGAAGGAAAAGTAATGGGATTAAAAATAAACCAAGAGAAAACCAAAATAATGAGATTTGACAAAAACTTTGAAAACAGAAAGGTTAGAGTAGGAGAATACACTTTTGAAGAAGTCGAAAAATTTAAATATTTAGGAATATTAATAACAAACAATGGAGAAAGAGAAACCGAAATCAAAGAAAGGATTATTACAGCAAATAAGAGCTTCCATGCAAATAAAAAATTACTTAAAAATAAGTTATTGAGTAAGAAATCAAAAATGAAAGTATACAAAACAATAATTCGACCGACGATGATGTATGCAGCCGAAACTCTTAGCATGACAAAAAAACAAGAGGAAAACCTTAGAATACAAGAAAGAAAAATACTAAGAGCAATATTAGGACCAATAAAAATAAATGACAATGAATTTAGACAAAGAACGAACCTTGAGTTACTGGAAGAAATTGAGGAGGATATAGTATGTAAAATAAAACAGCAAAGAGCAAAATGGCTAGGACACATATGGAGATCCGGATCAACTACGACGATATACTCAATATTGGAATGGACACCAGCTGGCAAAAGAAGACGTGGAAGACCAAGATCTACATGGTTACAAGAAGTAGTAAGTGATCTCAACAATGCGGGCATACGACATTGGAAAGGGAAAACCAGAGACAGGAAAGAGTGGAGAAAAATAACAGAGAAAATTAAATAACGAACATGAGGACTGATCTACCTCAAAACATAGATCTAGAGAGCGTAAGCGGCGTAACCCCTAAAGGGGTGTTTAGCCACTAGATATATAATATAATATATTAAAATTTTATGACTACAAGTCGATGTTGATAGATAAAGTGGAACACATGCTAAAAGGGTGCCATGGTTCCCTGCTCGAAGATGCTAGGTACTTGCCAATTCAATGGGCACAGACCAACTGAGAAATTAGGAAGTGGATATACAATTTGACAAGAGTGACATGACATGACAAGATAAAGCCAATTTTTGGTTAAAGTTTCATTTGATTCTGCATTTTTTAATAAAATGCAAAGGTTTGTCTGCAAAAATAATTTAAATTATTTGAATAATAAAATCTACTGTAAAGTTTAAATTAGCAACTCTCTATTCCAGAATAACTTATAGATTCATTAAATTTAATGCAGATATTTTCCCATTGATTTTTTATTATTTTTTTTTTAATAAAATAATTATTTCGCGCAGCAGCCGATATAGAAAGCTTTCAGGAAATTGTTAACATGATGACAGCCAACGTCTGAATATGGACACGGCACCTAAAGAAAATAGTTTAATAGTCAAGGCGAATACTTTGAAAAACAATCAAGCTAATTTTTCCCAAAAATACTGTTCTTTTTATTATTTGTGCAAAACTTTTAGTATAGTTTGTGTACTTACTAGAAAATAATGTTGACTTACCGATATTTTTAGTATATGCTATTTTCATCAGCGAATATATACTTTCTTCTATCCAATTATCACAGTTTGTTGCTATTTCTCCAAAAGTAAGTAGTACGCTAGCTGTTCTAGAGATGACTTCGTCTACTCTTCTTTCATTTGTCGTTATTTCGTCTATGTTAAAGACAGATACACTCTAAATGGACAAAAAAAAGATTGTTAGTTTCTGAAAAGCAATAACAAGTATGTAAGGACTTTTGGACAAATGAAATCTTACTTCTATATTATACACACTCAATTAATTTAATAATATTTGACTATACTCGAAATTCACAGACTTCATAAAGGTTTTCGACGAGAAACGAGTGCAGTTCAATGGTGGTGTGTAAATTTATTATGATTAAAAATGTTATTCTAATGACTTATACGCAAAAAAATTATGCAATATATTTTTGAGTTACTTTAGAATCTTTAATGGCAATATTTGCAATATTAATCGTATTCTAAAATGACTAGAGGAAGGTTCCTATACACAATTTCATACAGTGCGGTGGAATAAGTGTTGCCCCCCCCCCTGTTAACTTGTTTATTTTAAGAATATAAGCAAAACGCTCGGACAGGTCTATTTTTAAACTAATCATAGTATATCATAGCATCAACGTTTCAAACTTTACGAGATCCCTCTTCAGGTGACAGGCATAACTTTGATTCTTTTAAATAGTAAAGTCCATCAATTTAACAGCTTTTAAAATACTGATTTCAAAAATGTATAATACTTTAATCCTTTTTGAGATCGCACGCCCAAAATTTCGGTCGAACTCTTTTTAAACGCATTTATTTTTTTCGAATTCTGAGAAAACTAATAAGTATTTTTGAAAAATTTTAACGCAGAATGAAAGATTAGATTATTACCGAGGGCTGACAGTCCCTTAAAATAAACAAAAAGTTTCTTTTGAATGATATATTTGAAATTAAAAATCACACTAATTTTTCTCTTTTTTCCACCACTGTGACTTATTAAAATAAACATTATAGGTCTGGATCCCGCGTATGAAAAAAAAGTTGATTAATAGCAAGCTGAAAATTTGTTAATAGCTTAAGGGTGTCTAGTCGGATAAACTTTAATATATGCGAACACTGGAACAGGGGCAGTTTTAATTGTGGAACAGGTTAAAAATTTGGAACGGCCAGACCACGAAAACGGCACATTTATTTTGTCCGACAGAATAGACTTAAACTCTCAAGCAAAAATCAGACTGCTATTTATCACCTGTCATAATTCTTGTCACTTGACATATTCTACATGTTCCACTCATTAAAACGCCCATTTGGTGATAAATAACAGTCTGATTTTTGCATGAGAGTTTAATCTCTGTTCGGAGAGTTTAAGTCTATTCTGTCGGACAAAATAAATGTGCCGTTTTCGTGGCAAATTCCGTTGGCCGTTCCAAATTTTTAACCTGTTCCACAATTAAAACTGCCCCTGTTCCAGTGTTCGCATATATCAAAGTTTATCCGACTAGACACCCTTAAGCTACTAACAAATTTTCAGCTTGCTATTAATCAACTTTTTTTCATACGCGGGATCCAGACCTATTATAGGAGTTCTCAGGGACTTTGGACCATCGAGAATACTATTATATTTCATTCTGCGTTTAAATTTTTCAAAAATATTTATTAGTTTTTTCAGGATTCGAAAAAAATGATTGCATTTAGAAAGAATCGACTGAAATGTTGCGCCTACGCTCTTAAACAGGATTAAAGTATTATACATTTTTGAACTCAGTATTTTAAGAGTTTTTAAATGAGGTGTCACATGATGTACTTTCCCATTTAAAAAAATCAAAGTTATGGCTGTCACCTGAAGGGGGATCGCGTAAAGTTCGAAACGTTGATGCTATAATATACTATGGTTAGTTTAAAAATCGACTTGCCCGAGCGTTTTGCTTATATTCTTAAAATAAACAAGTTAACAGGGGGGGCTACACTTATTCCACCGCACTGTATATAAAAGTCAAAATTTTCATCCTAATAAAAATATTTAAAAATATTTTTAAAAGATATTTAATTGAAAACTTATTGGACCATTTTCCTGGTAACACCTCCATGGCTTCTAAAAATTGCAAGCCAGATGGATGATGAAGCGAAGAAGACAAGAGGGAATCCTAGAACTTGCAATTCACGACACGTCGCAATTTCATATATGTATCTGTATTTTTTCATCGTTTTATTTTCACTAAAAGTCGATCATAAAAACGTTTAATTATTTTAACTATTTAATTATTGCTGTAAACAAAGTGGTCGAATTTAAACTTAGTAGTTTGTTAAACGCAAATTGTGAAATAAAAGTGTTTGTATATACATGCAGTATTAGTGCAGTGAACAGTGTACACGTGAAATGATCTGGAGCTCACTAGACTGAGATCCCGGACGATCTGATGAACACTTCAGAGAGTAAGTCGAAAGCTCGGTGTACTTGAATTCAACACGGTTTTACACGGAAACCGGGGAATTTATATAAATATAACTATATTTGATGATACCAATGACATTCTTCTTCCAATTTATTTGAAACAACAACTTACCATTTCGTAGACTTTCACAAATATTTCTTCTTGTCTGTGGATGTCTTCAATATTGCTAGTATCGGAGTTCTTGTTGTAGTAAGTGACCAAGACATCGATTGACTTCAATCGCACTTCCTGGTAATCACTTATCAAAAAATCCGGGACGAACCGGATTATTTCGGTACCTTCCCACTTTGTGAAAGTGCTGCACGGATCCAGCTAAACATAAAACATTAAGTCAGTAATATGGTTTTTTCTCAGAATTACATCATAAATATATTCCCATAACCCATTGTTCCATAACTTAAAATATGACATATCATACAAATCAGTTAAAACCTGCGAAAACGTCTAATTAAATATGGCAAGAGCGCATATGAGGTGTCACTTAACCCCTAAACGTGCACACTCGAGTTAACTCGAGTACACTAAACTGTCCAAATTGTGCACACTCGAGATAATTCGAGCGGCGTTGTATTTTATGTTGTATTTTCACACTCGATTGCAATCGAGAATTGAAAATAGCAATGTGAAAGCAACAAAAATATATCCTTTTTCTACTTATCACTTACGACTGATCTCTTCCTTATGCGCCACTTTCCGACAAATGTGCATATTCATATTCTAATGCGCTCATTTTTCAATATATATTTTACTAAAATATAATAAAATGATAATAGGTTTGTTCTAACACAACCAAAAACGATCATGTAACGATCACGCTCCTGCGCAGTAAACAAAATACGATCCAACAAAAAGATGATCGTTGATCGCATCGTTCTTCAGAATGTTCCAACAAAAATATTGTTATCGTCCAGTGACAGTTTCGTGACGTTCATTTCAGTAATATAATAAACGCAAGTACTGGTTGGGCTAATCTGCGCACTAGGATCACCTTTTTCTTTAAAAACAAATTGTTTTGTTTTGGCTGGTCTTAAAAAAAAACTGTGCATTAAGGGGTTAAAACTACAACGGGCTTCTTTTACGTCAAACAGAGATGTACAGATATTAAAAATACAATTTTCGAATAAAACCCATTACTCTAGTAAAATTTATTAAATATTTCGTACTTAATACTGCACAAACAACTATTTTTGAGAAACTCTCATAAATGAGTGGGGGGGGGGGGTTGTATATTTGAAATCAGGATTTTCAAGCACACTTTTGTGAATTTTCTTTGAAACTACGGTACAATTATTTTATTTTTAAATTAAATAAACATATGAAGTACCATTCAAAGAATATAAAAAAAATTCAAGGCAAAATATTAAAAAATAAGCCAACGGCGGCTAACTTTTACAGATTGCTCCAAAAAAATGGATTTTGCGGTGGACATTTAAACTCTTTACTTTGCAAAAGCTTTGTTAGTTGCTCCACGTAACACTGTCTTTTAAAAAAGCAGTTTCGAGAAAAACGTACTTAAAATTTTGAAAACTTTTTATTTCAATAACTTTTTTTGTCTGTCAAATCGTGAAGTGATGCACACCGGAATATGTTTTTGAATCGCGGAACAATCTACATAAGAGGGATATAGGGATATTCAACATGCTGTATCTCCGGTAATTTTGCTCCAATCAATATGAATTTTTTAGCGAGTATTCAATCAAGTTAGGCACTTTCATTTAAAATAAAAAAATAGAAAATTTCATAATTTTCAAACCACCCCCTCCTTAAAAAAGCTGATATTGTGTTTATCTAATATTTACTCGCACCAATATTACCAAACAAAAATTTAATTACCTCACACAGTTTTTGTAGACAATTGAGTAGAGCCAACTTCACACTAGGCCCATATCTTTTGATGTTGTCATAAAAAGGTTTCAGCAGCATCACAGATAAATTTTTGAATTCCATATTTCTACATTTAGCTATGTGGGGAAACATACCTTAAACCAAAAAAAAAAACGTTAAAATCGAAAGTAACAAACTAATTTAATCAGAATTGCACTGAGTCTTATTTTTTAATCACATCGAACGTAAAAAAATGAATTTGATCTATTTTGAAATAAATAAAATGGGGCAAATCCCCAGAAGCACCCAAAAAAAAGTTTTTCGAATTTTTTAAGGTGGCGCACCTTACGGAAAAATCTGAAAAAATTAGAAATATAGTTTTCCATAAAATACAGACAATAAAAAAATTAGACCTGCAGCCATCTCAAAAAAATATACTCTTTTTTATTAAATAAAATTTAATAAATAATAAATATTAATTTTTATAAAATTAGACGTTTTGTAAAAGCCTCAACTATGCCTGTGAATTTTTTGATATCTTAAAATTGATTGCATCCCACCCAAAAAAATAAAAACGAAAAAAAGACGTTTTGGGTGGGGAGAGGGAGGGGAGGAGGGATACAATTGCGCTGAGTATTATTTTATAATCACATACATAGATTGAAGAATATAAAAAAATGAAAAAAAAAATGGAATTCTGGGAGTGGGGGTATTTTGCCTATCTTAACGGAGGGTATCCTTTATACATAATTAATTTAAGTATAAAATTTAAATACATACCATGTAACATATGTAGTATATCTTCTGCCTTATCCTGATATCTCTCCATGCACAACTCTTGAATGCACTGTAAGACGTTTTCGAGAATATTGTCAGTCAAAACTCCTGGTTGGGATAATGTTACCGTTTTGAGAAACGACATACACTGAAAATATAATACTTTTTTAATAGATCGTTTGTTTAATAATATATTTTTAGTCAATTACGATTTAAAAAGATACGCCTGTTAACAACAAAATGTGTTCTGAAGCATTTTTCTTGTGGTACTTTACATTTCAAACGATATCTTACACTGTGCGCCAGAGAAAACGGGCTACCCACAAAATGGGTCATTTTTGATGTCACGAATTTTCTACGCCTGTCGTCCGATTTAAGTGATTTTTTTATTATGTGATAGCCTTATTCTTTAACAATATCGCTGTAATAATTTGTTGCTAGATAGGTAAATTGTTATTGTATATCGGGTGTACCAAACAAACTGTGTTTTTTCTCAAAGTTCACCACACCCTGTGGATTATTCTAGCATTTATAAATACTGAATTTAAACCCCAACTATTGCCTAAGGTTTTCTTAACATTCTGCTTTTTGATTCATTCGCTTATGTTGGATAATAAAAAAGTTAGGTACTTTAACAACTAGCCATGTTCTTTATCAATACAGGGTGTTTCTAAATAACTGCGACAAGCTTTAAGGGGTTATTCTGCATGAAAAAATAATGACCGTTTGATTTATAAACATATGTCCGCAAATGCTTCGTTTTCGAGATACGGGATGTTGAATTTTTTCTTACAAACTGATGATTTATTTATTGCTCTAAAATCGGTTGAGATATGCAAATGAAATTTGGTAGGTTTTAAGAGTATTGCGCATTTTTTGACATGCGACTAATAATTTTATATTCACCATTGGCGTACATATAATTGCACTGGCATTGCATTGGCGGGTAATATGACCCGAATGCGAACCAATTGAGAATATAAAATTCTTAGTTGCATGTCAAAAAAATGCGCAATAACTATCTCTTTAAACCTACCAAATTTCATTTGCATATCTCAACAGGTTTTAGAGCAATAAATAAGTCGTCAGTTTGTAAGAAAAAATTCAACCTCCCGTATCTCGAAAACGAAGCATTTGCGGACATATGCTTATATAGCAAACGGTCATTATTTTTCATGCAGAATTTCCCCTTAAAGTTTGTCGCACTTATTTAGAAACACCCTGTATTGATGAAGAACATGGCTAGTTGTTAAAGTGCCTAACTTTTTTATTATCCAGCATAAGCGCATGAATAAAAAAAACAGAATGTTAAGAAAACCTGAGGCTATAGTTGGGTTTTAATTACAGTATTTTATAAATGCTAGAACATTCCATAGGGTGTGGTGAACTTTAAGAAAAAAACACAGTTTGATTGGTAAACCCGGTATATATTGACAATTTACCGCGACATGTTGACAATTTACAGTGTGAAATTCACACTGGGAGTGCAGTACGGTTAAGATAGGAATGCGCATTCAGTGTTGTCACAGTTCCTGTGCGACGCTCTTGAGAGAGCAATCAACAACTGGTGAAGACTGACAACCCTGTGCGTTTATTCCTCATTAGAAATGTATTGCCCTATCTTAGCCGTACTGCACTCTCGGTGTGAATTTCTCTCTAGTAACAATATTATTACAGCGATATTGTTAAAGAATAAGGCTATAACATCTTAAAAAAATCACTTAAATCAGACAACAGGTTTAGGAAATTCGAGACATCAAAAATGACCCATTTTGTGGATTTTCTCTGACGGGAGGTGTAGTTGACCCCATTGTCATTAAAAAATGTTGGGCTGATTATTACCCTAGCTAAGGGGTGAAATTCTTACCAATTTGTAATCATCGTCGTTATTGTTGCTGTAATTAGGCACTGCTAATACTTCCAACACGTTCTTTTGATTTGTGCTTAGAACGTTTCCACAAAGGCATCCAAAACTTGACAAAGCTTGAAGAATACATATCTTCAACTTTGGAAGCAATGTGGAACTTCTATTTTGATCTATAAACAAAAAAAAATGCATTAAATTTAGGGTCCTTTCCTTATCTCTTGTCAAAAGAAGTATCTCTTTTTTTACATTCACCATTATTCAATTTTATATTCACCATTGGCGCGCGTACCGGTAATGGTCTGAAATTTTTTAAAGAAAAAATAGTACGCCACTGAGATATTTCAAATTAAAAATGATTCTTGAAATTATCATTAAATTTGTGGCAAAAAATCTATCTTCGCTTTTTTTCATGCGACGCTTCGTTTTTATGCAAAAAATAAAACATCTTAATACTTACAAAGTATTTGACGAAGTTTCTATATGAATGTGTAAAAACTTATTTCAAATACTTTGTAAGCGTTAAGATGTTTTATTTTTGCATGAAAAGGAAGCGTCGTATAAAAAATAGATTGGGAAGATATATTGTTTGTCAGAAATTGGACGAGAAATTCAAAAATAAGTTTTAATTTGAAATATCTGAGGCGTACTATTTTTTTCTTTAAACAATTTCAGACCATTACCCGTACGCGCGCCAATGGTGAAAATAAAATTCTTAATTATAGGTATGTCAAAAAATGCGCAATAACTACGTCTTAAAACCCACCAAATTTTATTTGCATACCTTCACCGGTTTTAGAGCAATAAATAAATCATCAGTTTGTAAGAAAAAATTTAACATCTCGGAAACGAAGCATTTGCGGACATATGTTTGTTATGGCGAGCACGCCACTGTGTGCGTTTTTATTCCAATATCTAGTCTACATCGGAGATGAGAAACACCCACGCTGATAATTTCGAGGTGTCAATATGTGCCAGGACTATGAAAGATTTTAAGAAATAGTTTGTATTTATTATTTTAGTATCTTTTGTACCCGAAGCTGTTAACAACTCAATAAACTTGTGCATTTCCTTCGAGTTTCGTTACTGAATTCTCCAACGAACACTCATCATTTTATACAGAATAAAAGTAGCGCAGTCAGTAGAATTTCCAATTAGAAAAAGTAAAGCCTTTTTTTTAATCGATTTTAATCGTTAATTGGGAAATTGGAGAATTAGTGACTTAGTATTTGAGTTCCGAGTGTAAGGCCACGAGGAAGGAAAACTGAATGAACCCGTAAGCAACTTTGAAGAATTCCAAGTGTAAGGCCACTTGTTGTGTAAAGCCACAAAATAATTTGGAAGTTCTGGGGAGGCGCAACTAGCAACTTCGTGAAATCTTCTCAACCACCAGCTTCAGTGAAAAGCCACTCGACCCTGGAAACGGTGAAGCATTTCCACAACAAGCAACAACATCCCGGCTACCATACCGACTACATACAGTTTAGAATTTCGACCAGTTCCAGTGTAAAGCCACTTGATCCTGAAGGTACAACGTTCTCCACTCGCTCTCTACCCGTTCCAGTGTAAATCCACTTGATCTGAGACGCTGCAACGTTTTCGACCCGTTCCGGTGTACAGCCACGTTCTCACGGAAGTACTTGAGGTTATTTGAAAATTTCATTTCAATAATGTAAAACCATTTTATGATGCGATTAACTAAACGAAGTTGAAGTGTAACACGGCAAGTAGCAGATATGAAGTTTCATTATGCATATTATAAACAGATTTTAATCAATAACTGCAACATATTATAATTCGATTACCTTGTGGTACACTTCATCTACGGCCTTCTCATAACAACAAAAATAGAATGAGTTATTGCCGGTTGGTTTCTTTGTTTCATGTGGCCCTACCTGCCCTGTGCGGAGCATGTCCAGCGAGGCTCTACACTACAAGCCAAAACTTCGAAGCTGCAAAAGAAGGCCTTCTTGGACACCTCAGCTTCGGTCTTCAGGAGGAAGGTGTTATGGCGAGCACGCCACTGTGTGTGTTTTTATTCCACTATCTAGTCTACATCGGAGATGAGAAACACCCACGCTGATAATTTTGAGGTGTCAATGATATGTGCCAGGACTATGAAAGATTTTAAGAAATAGTTTGTATTCATTATTTTAGTATCGTTTTGTACCCTAAGATGTTAACAACTCAATAAACTTGTGCATTTCCTTCGAGTTTCGTTACTTAATTCTCCAACGAACACACATCATTTTATACAGAATAAAAGTTGTTTATCAAGCAAACTTTCATTATTTTTTCATGTAGAATTACCCCTTAAAGTTTGGTGTGTACTTCCCCACTGACCCTGTATAAATACCCTATACAGGGATTAATAAATACAAAGAGATACAAGATATTCGATAAAAATTATTTAGATATTAGTTTTAGATAAAAAACAGACTTACCGATTTGTAGGCGATTTAAAACGTCAAAAAGCTTTTTTAACAACTGAAACGGAAACAATTCCTTGAGATTATCCATTGTCCACTTAGCAACATCCAATGAAAATAAGTCATTCAGAATATTAACGCAATCTATAAGTCTTTTGATTTCTCTCTCGCTTTTATACTCAGTCAAATTGAATTCCGTAAGAGTATCAGCTTCGAAAAGTCCTTTTATCATTTCAAACCAGCAACTTTTACTATCTTCTTCGGACATTATCTGGTACTCCGTCACACAGCTAGCAATATTCACCAAGAGCGCGATTTTACTTAGCAAAACTTCTACACTGTCATTATCTGTTACAAAATTTGAAGCCATTGTAGCTAGCAGCGTAACACATTCTCGCTGTATATCTGGGGAAGCTTTAACATCCGTAGTTTGGATGCTACTTGTTAATGTCAATGTTTCCTCGTCCAACAACGACTTAAAATAAATTTCTTTTAATCTGTCATACTCGTCTACTGCTTCACTTTTTGGTTGTTGGTCTTTGGATTGCCACTGTTTTAAAATCAGTCTTACTAGGAATGCGGCGGTATCTTTACTGCGAAGATAGTGACATCCTGTGTGAGTCTGGGGTTTTAGTACGCTTCTTATTATACACTCTTTCTTCTGCAGATCGTTGTTCAGGATCATGTGATGTAAGCCAGCGTTGTACGTTCTGATGCTCTGTAGTGATAAGTTGATGACGTCAGATTGGTATGTTGGAAGAATGTCATCGAAGTCTACTATTCCTCTGCCGATTAATTCTTCTAAGAGGGCTTCGGTGGCGTCTTTGTGTTGGTTTAAGCCAAATGCCCTAAAACAGATAAACAAGATATAGTAGTGTCCCCATATCCGTTGTATTGATATCCGCGATTTCAATTACCCGCGGTATCTCACGTCAATTAAGATGTATATGCGTGTTTTACTGACTATAATAAAGCATTCGACAAAGTACGGCATGAACAATTAGTGCATGTCCTGGACTTGTGTAGGAGTCTTTGGAGAGAACATAGGTTAAAAAGAAACGGAGAGTAAAAAAATTACCCGTGTTGAGCTGCCCCCCCCCCCCACTTGCAAAAATTAAAAAACAAATAGCCCTGATTTATGAGCTATTTATGAGCTCTCATATTCCGCAAACTAAAAATTTTGAGCTCGTTCCACTGAGCAGGAATTTAATACCCTATTGTGGGGGGGGGGGCTGAGTCAGCCCCCCCACTACTTAAAAATAGGAATATTGAATCGGTTTTTGCGGCAGAATTACGAGCTATTTATGAGCTCTTGAAATTATATAGTTTCGATTTTTGAGCTCATCCCCTTCACCCCCAAACAACCCTTTAATTGATTTAACTTAAGAGAAAGATGCTGAGAAAACTTAAAATATATCGTATTGCGAATATAATTCCTATAGCTTATATACTCTAAGAATAAACTATTAAATCAAGAGCATTTCGATTATTGAGCTACAACCCCTTCGCCAGAAAACCACCCTATCTTCCCGGCTTAAGAGAAAGTTGTACTTAAAATGCGTTAAACTAATTATTTGGCGACTACATATCATTTAATAATTTATAAGCTTCCACATTACGCGCATTTAGATCAGTAAATTGCAATTTATTTTGTATAGTGCAGTCACTGAAGGTAAAAATCAACGATTACCTTCAATTTCGGTGAACCTTCATCGATTTTCACAAAAAGTGGTCAGTGGTTAGAGGATACGTCAAGAAACAAAGGTGACATGGTACCACCTTGCGCCTTTACCCTGAGGGTGGATACCGCCCCTTCTCGGTGGTGAAAATTATTTTATAAAAAATAACTGCACAAATCAATAAAAGAACAAATTAAAAGCAAAATTTATTATATAAAGTTAATAAATAAGTCAATACTTTTTAAGTTATTAAAGATCAAAGATTTTAATTATTTGTGAAAAAAATGCATGTTTTGAAGAGGTTTTTTGTAAATCACTGAAAAACTGTGTAAAGTTTTTACAAAAAAGTTAATAGTAGTTTAATTCGTATAGCTTATATTCTAAGAATAAACTCTAAAATCACGCGTCTTTCGATTATTGAACTACAACCCCTTCGCAAGAAAACCATCCCATATTCCCGGCTTAAGAGAGGGTTGTACTTAAAATAATTTAAATTAATTATTTGTCGACTATATATTGTTTAATAATTTATGAGCTCGCAAAATATACGCATCTCAATTACTGAATTGCCATTTTCTTTCTATAGTGCAGTCACTGAAGGTAAAAATCAACTATGACCTTCGATTTCGGTAAATCTCCATTCATTTTCACGAAAATTGGTGAGCGGATTTTGATACTATCAACTTTTTCTGGATCTTATTTTTCATAGGTATTTCTAAGTACTTTGACAAGTATTTAGTACCTAAGTGTTATAAAATGCATCTCTTTCCCGTTATTTAAGCTTGAACCCTTAGATTTAAACAGTCGCGGAAAAAAATATACATTTAATTACCAATAACTTACTTTAAATTAACATTAAAGGGTTTTTCAAGTAAGCAATTTATTATATTTTTTATTAGCTTCAATTTTAGTGATGAAAACTTTTTTGTAAAAACTTACAGTTTTTGATTCATTTATGAAAAATCGCTCTAAAGCATGCATTTTCTTTCCGAAAATTAAAATATTTGATCTTTAATAACTCAAAAAGTATTGATTTATTTGAATTTTATTTGAATCACATTATATAACAAATTTTGCTTACAATTTGTCCCTCTCTCGATTTGTGGGGTTATTTTTAATAAAGTAATTTTCACTCCCGAGAAGGGCTGACATATACCCTAGGCTAAAACCCCAAGTTGTTATTGTCAATCCGTGAAAATAAATGGAGATTTACCGAAATCGAAGGTAATAGTTGATTTTTACCTTCAGTGACTGCACTATAGAAAGAAAATGGCAATTCAATAATTGAGATGCGTATATTTTGCAAGCTCATAAATTATTAAACGATATGTAGTCGCCAGATAATTAATTTAAATTATTTTAAGAACAACTCTCTCTTAAGCCGGGAATATGGGGTCGTTTTCTTGCGAAGGGGTTGTAGCTCTATAATCGAAAGACGCGTGATTTAAGAGTTTATTCTTAGAATATAAGCTATACGAATTAAACTACTATTAACTTTTTTGTAAAAACTTAAAGTTTTTTAGTGATTTACAAAAAACCTTTTCAAAACATGCATTTTTTTCACAAATAATTAAAATCTTTGATCTTTAATAACTTAAAAAGTATTGACTTATTTTATTAACTTTATATAATAAATTTTGCTTTTAGTTTGTTCTTTTATTGATTTGTGCATTTATTTTTTATAAAATAATTTTCACCCCCGAGAAGGGGCGGTATCCACCCTCAGGGTAAAGGCGCAAGGTGGTACCATGTCACCTTTGTTTCTTGACTTATCCTCTAACCACTGATCAATTTTCGTGAAAATCGATGAAGGTTCACCGAAATTGAAGGTAATCGTTGATTTTTACCTTCAGTGACTGCACTATACAAAATAAATTGTAATTTACTGATCTAAATGCGCGTAATTTGGAAGCTTATAAATTATTAAATGATATGTAGTCGCCAAATAATTAGTTTAATGCATTTTAAGTACAACTTTCTCTTAAGCCGGGAAGATAGGGTGGTTTTCTTGCGAAGGGGTTGTAGCTCAATAATCGAAATGCTCTTGATTTAATAGTTTATTCTTAGAGTATATAAGCTATATGAATTATATCCGCAATACGATATATTTTAAGTTTTCTCAGCATCTTTCTCTTAAGTTAAATCAATTAAAGGGTTGTTTGGGGGTGAAGGGGATGAGCCCAAAAATCGAAAGTATATAATTTCAAGAGCTCATAAATAGCTCGTAATTCTGCCGCAAAAACCGATTCAATATTCCTATTTTTAAGTAGTGGGGGGGGGGGGGGGTGCTGACTCAGGGTATACACTAGGGTATTAAATTCCTGCTCAGTGGAACGAGCTCAAAATTTTTAGTTTGCGGAATATGAGAGCTCATAAATAGCTCATAAATCAGGGCTATTTGTTTTTTAATTTTTGCAAGTGGGGGGGGGGGGGGCAGCTCAACACGGGTAAAAAAATTAAAGGAATAAAAATTTTAACATTACACCGAGAACCAAAAATTAAGAAAAAATACACAAATAAATCTTTTATAATTTTCGTCTAGATCAAAGGATTTTTGAACAATTACGGTTAAAATATTAAAACATACCTAGTAGTATTTTCTCCGATAATCTTCCACAACTTTGTTAATTTCTCTTGGTGGAATCCTACTTCCAAACTATTTTCCATGTGCAGCATTGTCGATAAACAATAATAGACATTTTCAACGATGTCATGTTCATTCTTTTCAATTTGAATCGAAGATAATATTTCTAGGAGAGCAACATAGTCATCTATTTCTATAACACTGGGATGAATTTGGATCAAGCACCTTACAAGATGTATCCTAAAAAATTAAAAATAAATAAATTCGAAAAAACATATGTATGAAGCAACAAGAAGTTAGGAGACTTCTCTTCAATAGCGAAGGTGAACCGTAGATCCATGAGCGCGAATGATATTTTGATACCCTCTAGATTGTAGATGCTGGTTAGACTGATCTCTAATAACCATATTCATTCTTGACTTAAAAAATTAGCTTAATGACATGTAAGCCTAAAGATCTCTCACCAGTACCTTAGAAACACACTTTTGATATTCTTTTATATAGCGTACTTTCAATGTATAAATAAAGTGCGATATGCTGATGATACAGTCATTCTGGCAGAAAATGCTGAAGCACTGCAATGCCTAATGGACCGAGTAACGACAGCCTGTAGAGAAATTGGAATGAAATTGAATTCAAAAATAATTGTCATCTTCTTCTTTAAGTTCCATCTTCTATTGAAGGTTGGAAATCATCATGGCAATGCGGACCCTGTTGACTGCCGCTCTAAATATCTCTGCACTACTGCATTCGAACCATTCCCGTAAGTTCTTAAGCCAGGATGTTCTTCGTCTTCCCACATTTCGCTTTCCTCGGATTTTGCCTTGCATAATAAGTTGTAATAATGAGTATTTTTGCCCTCTCATCACATGTCCCAAGTACTGAAGTTTTCGTCTTTTGATAGTTAGTATTATTTCCGGTTGATTTCCTATCCTTCTAGTTACTTCCACATTCGACATTCTTTGAATCCATGATATTCGTAGGATTCTTCTGTAACACCAAAATTCAAAGGCGGCCAACTTATTCAAATGGACTTGTTTCAACGTCCACGCTTCCAAGCCATAAAGAAGAGTAGAGAACACGTAACATCGAAGCATCCTTAGGCGTAGTTCTAACCTTATATCCCGACAACAAAGAAACTTTTTACGTTTAATGAATGATGCACATGCTATTTCAATACGTGTCTTAATAATCTTTGGTTTGGTCTACATTTGATGTTATCCATGTTTCTAAGTATTTGTAGTTATCCACACTCTCAATCACAGTATCTTCAATAGTTAATTGGATGTTTACGTGTTATGTTATGTTGTGTCAATAGTTAATTGTCATCAGCAAGTACCAAAACAGAAGAGTAAAGGTCAATGTTGACAGAACAGATCTGGAAAGAGTAATAAGAATAATGTACCTTGGAAGTAATCTTGATGAAACGTGGGACCACTCACTAGAGATAACATGTCTGGAATAGGCACATACAGTGTTTTACAAAAGGCAAAAAGTTCTATGCAACCGCCAGCTGGGTATCTCATTGAGAACTAGAACACTTAAGTGCTATGTTTTCTCCACCTTGCTCTAAGGTGTTGAAGACAATGAAAGAAGCAACACAAAAAAAGAATGTGTGTGTACTTTGTACGCACGTAAGAAGTTATACTTCTATTATATGATTTCAACGAAATCAAGTAAACAGTTTATTTATATTTTATGTAAATATTAAACTAATTTTAATACTTACTACTTTCCAAAATTTTTTATTAAAACAATACCAAAAATTAAAAAAATTAAAGAATAAAACACACGCAAACACATTAAAAAATGAAACAAAGAAATGATTTCTGAACAATAATTGTTGGCAAAAATTTTAACTAAATACGTATTTTCTGAAAAAAAAAATATAATAAATATACTTACAATCATAAAATGTATACAAAAAATAAAAATATGAATTGGGGATCGAACCTGCGTATACGCTGTGAGCTCGTACGTAGAGGGGATATTTACAAATTCGCGAGCGCCAGTAGTGGCAAGTCTGTAAACGTTTACCGGAAATTTGACATAAATGTCAAAGTGATTAATTTAAAATTAAAATTAAAATCATTAATTATAAAAAATATTAGTTGGTCAAAGCTGTGGTATATATTTTTACCTTAAATACCTTACGTTTTAAATGCTGAATTTAAGTTTTTTTAATGTTCTGTAATATGTAATTATAAATTAATCTGCGCCATCTACACGACAATTGTGAAAGTATCCGAAGTAAGAAATTCATATTTTATCAATAGAACGTCAAAATGATTAGCAAAATCTTAAAAAAATCGATTACAATTTAATTACTTTTTGCGTTGTAAATATTAAGCGATAACAATTAAATAATAAATTTAAAAATTACCAGTGAAAGTTGAATTAGTTATCCGCCAGGAGCGACACCAGCGAAGCTCAGAGCGTATATCAGGTTGTTACATTTTGAAATCAACGCACACATAATTTAACCACTTAGACATATTAGTGATGTGGAAAGATACACCAAGTGAAAGTTTAAAACTTTTTTGACAGTCTTAGTATCAAATTAGTTTGATTTTTGTGGAATTAAAATATTAAAATACAACAAAACATAGACTAAAAAATCAATATATTAGATGAAGATTGGTAGAAATTTTGTTGGTAATCAAATTATGTAAATCAAAGCATTACCAGCAAGCTAGGTACATTTTACATTTTCCAAATAGGTATGTAATTCTTTATTACAATACTGAAACATTTACAATTACGTACCTGTTGCTTTTAAAACTATTTAAAAAGTCACTACAATTATAAACTTTCTTTTGTCTTTGTCCTCACAACAATAAAAACTAATATACACAACATTTGTTTACCTATAACTTCCATATTGAACAATTATTGACAGGTCATTTTAATACCCAATCAGAGCCCGTATAACGTTTGAGCTGCGCCCAGGACCAAGACTTTTGATGAATTCGCGCACATATAAATTCACTCCCAAACGCGCCTAAAGAAGTATAACTTACACGTTCTTCTGACCTATTTAGAATAAAGTTTCATCACACTAATTATGGCTAAAATGAGACAATTACAAGGATGATGAAAACTGCCAATCATTTGCAAGATAGTGTTGATTTGTTTAATTCATCTGTATCCGCATTCAATAATACTTTAAAGAAATTGAGACATTGATGTTATTAATACCTACTTTTGAAATATGTAATGTATGACTACAGTTTATTTGTTAATTATATGTATACAGGGTGTTTCATTAATAATTGTCCATATAGTAACTGGAGAAACCTTAGCACAAAATACGAAGATTTAACCTAAAACATCTAAATAAAATGTGGTTCCTTACTGAGTTACAGGGTGTTTTATCTAAAAATTTAAAAACTATTTTTGCTCAGCATTTTAAAACTGTTCGACGTATCTTTTTCATACTTGGCAGGAAGTATAGGTACTGTACACACTACTAAATTATGTTAAACAAACGTTTCTGGCTACCAGAGGCGTACGACGGGGGAAAGTGAATGGTTGACCCTTCTCAAATTCTACGCCACTGGCGAAATTGCCATTTTAGTTCAATTTTTGGATTCTCCAATACTTTCTATGAAAATAATATACTCTTCATTCGTAACGATAAAGTCATTAGTTTTCGAGATCTTTGAAGTTAAAAATGAAACGACACGGTTATTTTGATTAATGTATTGTGTCGCTTCATTTTTAATTTCAAATATCTCGAAAACTAATCATTTTATCGTTACGAATGAAGAGTATATTATTTACATAAAAAGTATTGCAAAATCAAAAATGTACACTAAAATAGCAATTTCGTCAGTGGCGTAGAATTTGGGAAGGGTCAACCAGCCACTATCCCCTGTCGTACGCCTCTGGTAGTAGCTAGAAAAGTTTATTTATCTTAATTTAGTAGGTTTTACAGTACCTACATTTTCTACCAAGTATGATAAGGATACGCCAAATAGTTTTAAAGTACTGGGTACAAATAATTTTTAAATTTTAATTATATGAATCATATCATAAATTA
Source organism: Diabrotica virgifera virgifera (assembly GCF_917563875.1). Classification (NCBI taxonomy): domain Eukaryota; kingdom Metazoa; phylum Arthropoda; class Insecta; order Coleoptera; family Chrysomelidae; genus Diabrotica; species Diabrotica virgifera. The sequence goes on along the minus strand of NC_065447.1, from coordinate 17,943,127 downwards.
ATCAAAATAACCGTGCCGTTTCATATTTAACTTCAAATATCTCGAAAACTAATGACTTTATCGTTACCAATGAAGACTATATTATTTACGTAGAAAGTATTGGTGAATCTAAAAATGGCACTAAAATAGTAATTCCTCAAGTGGCGTAGAATTTGAGAAGGGTCAACCATTCACCATCCCCTGTCGTACGCCTCTGGTAGTAGCTAGAAACGTTTGTTTATCGTAATTTAGTAGGGTGTCTAGTAGTCGCACTTTTTGCCAAGTATGAAAAGGATACATCGAATAGTTTTAAAATGCTGAGCAAAAATAGTTTTTAAATTTTTAGATAAAACACCCTGTAACTCAGTAAGGAACCACATTTTATTTAGGTGTTTTAGGTTAAATCTTCGTATTTTGTGCTAAGGTTTCTCCAGTTATTATATGGACAATTATTAATGAAACACCCTGTATATTGTAATTTTTTGTAAGGAAAAAGTTCGTCTGTTAAATAAATAAATAAATAAATAAAAAGAATCCAAGCATTCGAACTATGGTGTTACCGTAAAATGCTCAGAATATCCTACATGAGCCATACGACAAATGCGGAAGTCTTGCGGAAGATGAATAAGGAAAGAGAGCTTATGTTTATAACAAAAAAACGGAAAACACAATATTTTGGTGACATCGTAAGAAATCAAAAGTATGAACTTCTCCAACTTATAATCGAAGGTAAAATCAATAGCAAAAGCGGACTAGGAAGAAGAAGCAAATCATTGCTTCAAAACCTACGACAATGGGCGAATATGACCTCCACAGAACTATTCAAGGCGGCTGCAAATAAGATTAAATGGACAAATGTAATAGTCAATGTGCTTAGGGACAAGGCACCATAAGAAGAAGAAGCGTACTTTCGAAATTTGTACCACAAATGACTGTAGAGTAATTTAAATGATTCAAAATTATCTATGAAACAAATACATACCATAACCAATTTTTGGAGTCTTGAATCTGATCAATTAATCCTCTCATACTTAAATTTACTTTTTGCCTTTTTTGTGATGGATTATAGGAACAGTCGATTGACATACTGACATCTAAATCTGGACACATGAACAGCTAAAATAAAAATGTCATTGGTGTTTTCAGATTGTTAATAACCTTGATTAATGAGTTTTTACTTTTATTTGGCAATTTTTTTTAGCATTACAAATTATACACGATTGATATTTATTAATCGTGTAACCGATTAATAAATTAACCGATTAATTTATAATAAAATTATAAACGAGAATAACTTGGAAATATTTGGTGTCTCCTTAGCTGCTTTTAGGGGGTTACATAGATCTTGCAGGTAAACAAAGTGACTTTTTAAAAAAATTATATCTCGAAAACTAAAAATTATTATTATTTATAATTGGAACATGTCAAAGCATAGTACTTAAGGTACTCTCAAAAAAATTTTCAGCCAAAAATATTCATTTTTGTAGAGTTGACTGCAATTTTTCGACAACAGCCAATTTTTGGCGGTGGGCAGCATAACTAAGTCCAGTCTCATCTGAAATCAAAAAATCAAAAAGTTTTTTGTAGTTTATACCTCTGGCTAGTGAATGAACGAAGGAATTAAAAAAAAATGAAATTTGAAGATTTTACATAAGTTTAAACACATTTTCGACCCCAATTTTTCTCATTTTTTCAAAAATGACCATTCTAAAGTAGTTTTTTTTTATAAAACAAAAACAACTTCACCTAATAAAAATTCCTTCGTTCATTCACTAGCCAGAGGTATAAAATACAAGAAACTTTTTGATTTGTTGATTTCAGATGAGACTGGACTTGTTATGCTGCCCACCGCAAAAAAAGGCTGTTGTCGAAAAATTGCAGTCAACTCTACAAAAATGAATATTTTTGGCTGAAATTTTTTTTAATAGTACCTTAAGTACTATACTTTTACATGTACCAATTATAAATAAAAATAGTTTTTAGTTTTCGAGATATAATTTTTTTTAAGTCACTTTTTTACCCGCAAGACCTATGTAACCCCTTAAGAATGGGATTAAAAGAGCTTGACAGGTACTTTTTTGTTTATTTTAATTGATTTGTGTAATAGATGTAATATGTGTTATGGATAAATATTAATATTTTGTTTTTGTTTAATGTGTAATTAATACTTTAATTTTACTCTAGTTTATAAGAAATTGCAGTGATTGATTTTATACTGATGTTTTATAATGGGGGTAATCCCGTATATAAATAAATAAAAATAAATAAATTTTTTACCTGTTTGACTGTTTCTGCGTGAAGTCTGGAAAAAACTGAGCATAAACTCGTCCCCCCATTTTCTTGTTTGAAAAAGGACCTGTTTTTTTGATAACACTTAAAATATAAACTAATTTCTTTTGAGATTATACTGTAAATAGTTTTTACGATTTTCTTCCAGTTGTCCCAACTATTGGCGTAAGCTGCGCTATGGCCTTCTGGAACACCGTTCGGATGGTGGATTATCATTTGGAAGAGGAAAAATTGTACTAAAAGTTCCTGAAATAAAAAAGAGGTGATCTATAACCTAATAATAAAAATTAGAAAAGAGTTTAATAAAAACTTTTTAAAGTGCTCAAAAATATCCACTCTTGTGTGAAGCTTTATACTATATTTTTAAAATAAAGAATTTTATTATTAGGGCGAACAATCGCAGGCATTTTAAAAAGCATGTGGGCTGCGACAGGGAGATGCGCTAGTCTGCCTCCTTTTCAACATAGCTCTAGAAAAGGCGATAAGAGATGCCCGAACATACAAAAGAGGAAATATTTTTAATAAATCATCCCAAATTTTGGCATATGCAGATGATGTGGATCTATTTGCCCGCACAACACGCGAGCTAGAAATAATGTATATCACCTTCTCAAATACCTCCAAAAATATGGGTCTGCAAGGAAATGAGGACAAAACTAAGATGATGGCATCAACACCCAACAATAGAGCCAGAAACATTGGTCACTAAATCACGGTTGATAACTCTACCTTTGAAGCGGTGGACAAATTCACATACTTAGGCTCCCTGATCACCAAGAAGAATGTCATTGACAGATGAAATCAAGCGAAGGATAATCCTAGTTAACAAATGCTATTTTGGATTGAGTAGACATATGAGAAGCAGAAACGTTGTAAAATTTTTTTATATAATAGGATTAGTCAATAATTAATATACCTTTTAGAGTAATTTTTAAGCCCACTAGCACTAATTCCGGGTACGCCTATGGCCGTATCTGCAAATAACTGAGTTTATTATTATAAACGGTACCATTTTTTTTATTGCAGGTTTTCCGAAATACAATGTTTTGGAAATAGACCGAAAGTCTCTTATTTTATAGAGCGCCTGTTGTTATTGTAATCTGTTTAGTATAAAAGGTACCGTTAAAAAACCTCCCAACAAGTTTACTACTAAGATCCCGTTAGGTACTCCTACTCCACTCTATTCAAAGCGGGGATGTGTATTGCAATGTTTTATTGCTACTTTCCGTTTAAGTTCTATTTCAAAGGAAACCTTTTGACTGAATAACTTTCCCCTTCTGAAAACAACCGTTAGGTCCCTTGACTTCATTTTTCGGTGTCTGTATGATGTACCGTTACTTGTACTTTACCTAAAAACGAAAATAGGTCGGTTCTTTTTTAGAAGTTACCATTTTTTTGAGAGGTGATATATCCCCACTTTTTTTAGAGAAAACGCATCGAAAATATTGCGAATAGGAAAGGGTTGGTGGCTGAGTATCTTGAAGTGCAGACGTGTCTGTCTCGTATCTAATATCTGGAATATATCTTGGGAGTGAGAAGTCACTCAATTATCTTATCTGAGTGTGAATTCACTCTATCATCTTCCTGATTTAGATCTAACATCCGATTAGATCCAAATCACAATATAAGTAACTTCAGTGCTTGATTACTATGGTTTGTTTTTTAACCAAGAGGAGTGATTCAAATTTACTGCGCTGTATTGCAATTGTTTGCAATTGGTCCAACCGCAGGCCAGTTTACTCCACTGTTATAAAATTTTGACACTAATGACATTTATCAAACTTTGACACTAGTGACATTTCATAGGTTAATTAAGTTATATCGGCGATTTTTGTGTTTTCTGTGTTATTCCTTTAATTTTTAGATTGTTAGTCTGCTTTTAAATAAAAAGCAGTTGTTTTTGGAACTCTTTAGCGACGTATTAATTTTATATATTTATGGATTACCGTTGAGGGCCGACTAGATCAACCAAAAAAGAAGAGGTATTTGGTTATTATTCTAGTGAGTTTCCTGGGTGTGAATCTGTCTTTTTAGTTTACTCCTCCTGGTTAAAAAATAAACTATAGTTAAAATAAAGTTAGATTCAGTGCAATTTAAAAGGCAACATCATAGGAATTACTGTGGGTATCTTAATTATACTACCTACAACTATCTCCAAAAGTAGAGCTAATCTACAGGCTATCTACCTCAAATATTTCTTCATCTGCGGTTAAGGCTAACCACCGATGTAATCTAGTTCACTTAAGGACAGCGATTTCATTAATAGAACTTTTTATTCATTAAATAAAAACTTTTCATTATCAAACATTCACTATTTAATTAAAAGCTGTGCGATTGGTTTATTTATAAAACCGAGTGCGGGTGGTTTTTGAATTTAATTTTATTATATTTGTTCTTTATATTTTCTATCTATCATTAAATTTACCATATCAGTTATCTCGAGATAAGGCCTAAACAGCAGAGTATCTTTAATGATAGATGCTTGATTTTATACGATACTTGTATTTCTTTTATCATATTTATTGTTTATTTCTACACATGTAACCAACCACACATTAATTGTTGGTACAGTTTTGATTTGTGTATATAGTCTCCTGTTTATTACTTGTTTTTTGGGATTCACCCTTCTGGTAAACCATTTGCTCAATATATTGTTTTTTTGTTTATTTCACGATTTTATTTATCTACTCCTAATAAGTTTCCTGATAAGAGATTACCTCTACATATTTGCTAAGTAACATAACCTATCACTAGATTATCTTCGACCAGGAGAAAGATCACGTAGAATAAGTTTTGTAGGTAAGTAGGTGGACGACTGTCACCGAATATATTTATTATTTCTTTAGGTAGTGTCTTGACAACATTTATTTTTTTTTTAATAATTAACTGTTCATATCTTTTCTTGTATTTGGTCTCAGAACCTCATTATCTTTCCTTACCTGTTTTCGTTTCTCAGGTTTCTTAATTTTCTCCTTGTAACCCCAAAAAGTTAGGTGGCGCCCTGTATCTCTTTTCTTTTTGATGGTAATTTTACCTACCTATCTTTTTATATGTTTCTCTCTCTGCTCTAACCTACCTTCTCTTGTCTTATCTTTACCTATTTCCTCTATTGGCCCCATTCCACGTTCCAAAAGCTAGTTTTGAACCCACAACTCGCTTTCCACCAACCATCTGGCTGCCGTTCGCAGTGTCTCCATTGGTGACCTTTCTAGTACCATCCAAGAAAGGTTTCCGAGGTTACAACGTAAGCCAAAAAACAAACATAACCATATACAAAACCCTTATACAACCAGTGTTGACATATGGATCGGAGCCATGGCCCATCTCCAAGGCAGATGAAAACAAGTGAAATTTAATAAAAAATTTTCTTCTTGGTAAAAGGTATATTAGTTTAAAAAGCCCTAAAGGGCTACAAACATATGAACAAAACGTTTTCGCTCTGTAACAAGAGCATCATCAGTGTTACCTAAAATAAGTAAGGGCAGATGAAAACCTTCTGCTTATATTTGAAAGAAGGATCCTGAGAGGAATATTCGGTAGCATCTGTGAAAATGGTTGGAGGGGATACAACTACGAGATATGCCACTAAACATATATTTGGTGGTAAAAACGTAGTATCTCTTATAAAAATAGGAAGACTAAGATGGACATGACATCTAGCAAGAACACAGTACAACAATCCTCCTAGAAAAATCCTTATGTCACAACCTCTGGGAAGTAGAAATAGGGGTAGGCCAAAATTCAGATAAAGGGATGGTGTAAATGAGGATGGTAGAAAAATATGCACAGCAAACTGGTAACAGTTGGCAATTAATAGAACTGACTGGCATAATAGACTTTTGAAGGTCGAGGCTCTTTTATAGGGCTGTAGCACCATTGATGATGATGAATTTTATTATATTAACAATATAACAAAGGACAATAAGTGGTACTGCACACAAACAAAGATACAGCCAAATTCAATTATAATTATTTATAATCATTCAAAGTGTTTCATTATCTCGAACAGAATAATCTTTATTAAAAAATCCATGTAAACTCTCTTTCCTATTATATTATTAAAAATTACCTTTGTTTTTTCAGGTTTTCCATTCATTTCATATAAACCTGATAAAGATGTGAATATTTCTTCTCCAAATTTGCAACATGATACACGATTATCTTTGGCAGTCTAAAAAATTAAGAAATATTAGCATATATGAATCCATTTTACACAGAGGTAAATAAAAAAAAGGAAAAAAAAGATGCAAAAAAGATCTTTACTCAACATTTCTTTAATAAGTTCATAATATCGGTTTTGTGGTATATTATAAAATAGGCACCAGATTATCAGGTCATGAGTTAAGAATATAATAACCACAACACAAGATGGTTTTTAGAATATTAGTTGGTATAATGTTTAATACCTTCTTATGTTGTTCTAGTTGATAAATTCTGTACTTGCTGCCTGATAATGTGATGTGTAGGTACAGTAGAACCCAAAACCAGCAGTCTAAATGTAGTCATGGTAAAAGAAAGTATTATAGACCTCTTTCTTCTCATATTCCTTTCATTTAGACTAGTAAGCTACATATTTTTATTGATAAATCTCAAATAAGTAACAACAAAAGAACGCTTACGTGTTTGCAAAAGTCGAGGGCAGTCTCTATGATGTCTTCTTGAATAGACTTTGGTGACCTTAGTGTTACCTTTTGACAAATCTTTGTCATAAAGTCAAATTCTTTTCTCAGCAGTCTAGGAGGAAGTCCATGTGTTGGACCGTATTTAATTAGAATCATAAAACAGTGAGAGACAACTAAATTATCATTGTATTCTTCTAGTAAACGCTTCAACTTACAGTATATTTCTAAAAATATATAAAGATTCTATTTATTCTTAATTAAAAAGAAAAAATTTTATATACATAATTGATATAAAGGAAAGAACCAAAATAATGCCAAATACAATTTTTATATATTTGTGAATTGCTTCAGTTTTTAAAATAGACCATCTTCTTCTTCTTCTTATAATAGGTCTCTTGGCCTGTTCTTACCGATTTTGAGCTTGTATTCGTAGCTGTGATGTTGACTGCCAGCTATCTAACTCCGCCTATCCGCTGTTGGGTGAACTGAGTAGCTCAGCAGCTGGTTGCCGGTCCCAAGCCCGGATAAAGGAGGAGGGTTCGAGGGTGAGGCTAGCGACCTACCACGGTAAAAACGAATATTGCTCATAGAACCGATCACCAAGCCTCGGATTTTTTCAAAATAGACCATGCTAACTTGTAACATGTTCGCTACCAAGGGGGTATTTAAGTTTCGTTCTCATAGACATTGGGTGGAATGCATAAAACGTCTCTATCTATCTAATCAGCCCTAAACATCCATCCTTGGATATAGGCCTTGTCTTCCTTCTTCCACGCCTCTCTATCTTGGGCAATTTGCACCAAATTTGACCCAGTGTGTTTTTTCGGGTCATCCGACCATCGCATCTGTGGCTTTCCCCTTTTTCGTTTGTGGTTCCACGGTCTCCAATGTATAATCAATCATCTTAGTCCATCTTTCATCCTTCTGCCGTAGGGTGTGTCCGGCTAACTTCCATTTAAGCTTTGCTACTTGGGTAGAGACATCTTTCACTTTTGTTTTGTTACGGATCCATTCGTTTCTTTTCCTGTCTGATAGTTTAATGTTCAGCATTTGTCTTTCCATGGATCTTTCTGTCTTTGCTATTTTTTCCATATTTTCTTTTGTAAACGTTCATGTCTGAGAGCCATATATTAGAACAGGGAGTATACATTGATTGAATACTCTTGTTTTTAGGTATTGCGGGTATTTTCTGTTCTTTAGAATATAAGACAGTTTTCCGAATGATGCCCAATCTTATTCTTCTCTTTATTTCTTCGGTTTGATTTTCTTTATTTAATCTAGTGATTTGTCCTAGATATATATACTCTTTTACTTGTTCTATTCTTGTTTGTGCCACTGTAATTATTAGTTCTTCTTGTTGATTGGTCATGGTTTTTGTTTTACTGTAATTCATCTTCAGTCCTATCTTTGTCGATTTTCTATCTAGTTCTTCCATCATTCTTTGCAATTCTTCACTTCTTTCTGTTATTAATACAACATCATCAGCATATCGTAAGTGATTCAGATATTGCCCGTTTATGTTTATACCCAAGCCATCCCAGTGTAGTTGTTTGAACACATGATCTAGCGCTTGGTTGAATAGCTTGGGCGAGATGGTATCTCCTTGTCTTACTCCTCGGTTTATTTTAATAGGCTCTGTTTGTTTCATTAGCTTAATAGTTGTTGTTGCCTTATCATATATATTTGTAATTAAGTCGGTATATCTGTAGTCTATTCTGCTGTTTTGTAGGGAATTTTTTATTGCCCAGTGTTCCACACTATCAAATGGTTTTTCGAAGTCAATAAATGCCATGTATAGTGGGATATAATATTCGTTACCTTTTTCGATTAATATCTTCATTGTTAAAAGGTGGTTACTTGTACTGAAGCTCTTTCTAAATCCAGCTTGTTCTCTTGCCTGGTATCCATCTAATTTAATTGTTAATCTGTTTGTTAATATCTTGGTTAATAGTTTCTACATCACATTTAGTAAAGTTATGGGTCTGTAATTCTTTATATCCTTTTTATCTCCTTTCTTAAATAGTAACAATGCATAAAACGTAGTACCTGCTAATGCTTCAAGTATGTACTACACTTACAAAGCATTATTACACTTACAAAGCATTCAATGCTTTTTAAGTGTAGTAAAATCTTCAAAAATGGAGTACATACTTGAAGCATTAGCAGGTACTACGTTTTATGCATTCCACCCAATAGCTATTTAAATTTCCATTATGTGAAGTGTGATCCTCGGCTCATGGGTGAGACGCTGGTCTATGGGAAAAATCGATGTGGCTCATATATGAGTCACTTAGTAGCGAACAGGTTAAGAATATGTATGTTGCCCTGGCATCAAATTTAGAAAAGTTCGGCAGAAGTCTATGGAAACCAAAAACGTGGTCTACATATCATAAAGATTTGGAAAGCACTGGCATAGTTATAAACACAAATACATCAATACATTTTAACAAAAAAAAACAACTTACCTTCCCAATCCTCCTCTTCTAGAGCTCCTCTACATTTGGAATTTGACAATATACATTTCTGTAAAATATCTAACAACTGTTTTTCATAGCATTTTTTCATCTGGATATCATCCATGCATCCTAGTATATATCTAACCAACTCATTGATATTTATTTCTCCATCTGAAATATGTTTTACAAGTTAATAGAATAAAATACTGTTATTGGACTGAGGATTTTAGGACACAACCTATTGTGGACACACCAACGATTTTATACCATCTAGATAGAGAACAAAAAGTATCAAATATTAATGGGGACTTAATATGGTTCACTGATGGAATCTAAAACTGGATCAGGTGTCTTTGGGCAAACATGCAATTACAGTAAAACTTTGGTTAACCGAAATAATTGGGAGGGGGGGGTTATTTATTAACGAAATTATTGAAACTCTCAGCCGTTTCGGTTAAACGATGTTTCAGTTAATGGAGGTTTTACTGTATAATAAATCTTACAGCCTATCACAATTTACAACAGTGTTCCAGGCTGAAGTTTTTGCTTTGGTGGCATGCATTAATGAAATCATTGATGAAGACCCTAAAGCTAAGAGAATCAACATTTACACAGATGGCCAAGTGGGTATTCTGAAATTCCATTCGCCAAAACTGTGGAGGAACTGCAAAGATCTCCTTTACAACCTGGCAAACCTTAATGAATGAATGAATGAGCAGATCTGTTGGCAAAACAAGGCTCAAGAGAAACCTTTGTAAGCACATAAACTTTCTATGGCATCACATCGACCGAAGTATTTCAGCCACTTCTTAAAATAAGCTAAAAGCATAGTGTTTTCCAACTATCTTTTAGAAGTATGTATAGGTACCTATAATATCCATATTTACTAAGATTCTACAAACCAGCTATTTATTACCTTCTTTAATGGCCTTGGTAACAACTTGAACAAACAATTCAATACTTAAATAATTTGCAGGAACATTGCTTGAACCACTCTTTTTCTTGGAATCTTCAAATGTTTTCTCGGCATCCTTGAACAATTCAGAACATTGTATTTTTAAAGTTTTTAAGTTTGAACAACCATACATACCTTCTTAATACATTTCTGCAAAGATTTTATAAGTCTCTTCCAAGAGACGGGTTTTCCGCGGTTTAATATATTGGTAGATTCTTGAATTTCCAAGATAGAATTTAGTTTTGTGCAATACTTTTTTCTTTCAGATACTTTATCACTTTCTAAATAAATGCAACAGTCTGTTAATTCACCGGTACTCATTTTGGTTAAAGTTTAGAACAAGATTCAGTACTTAAAACAACAAATTAATAATTAACAATTAAAATACTATCTAACATTTTTCTAAATCAATTTTTATAAAATACAAAAAACCTCCGACTCCGAGTACAAAACCTGCCGGCCTGCCGCCACAATCATCTGTCTTTGTCAATATAATCAAATCTTCTTTTTTTAATACTATGCACTACAAAACATATCTATTAATTGAATGCTCTATGCCGGCATGCCGTCTACGATGTCCAGAAGAGATGTGGCAACATTCACAGGCTGTCAAATAGAGGGCCTATTTATATATCTAAGGGAGAGATTAAATATCCAGCACGCAACCGCGCTGTTGCCAGATTTACATAGCGGGAATTTTAAAATTTCTAATGCGAATTGGTTTAAAATTTGACATCCGAATCTTAACCTTACTTTTGTGATTATTTATTTACAAATTTAAATAAATTAAAACAAGTATTGTATGTACTGTGTTATAATTTAAAACGCTTAATTATGTTAGTCCTAAAAAGATTAAGCCCAAAAGAGATATACTTGTTTACAGTGCAAATTAATGGCAATAGGGATTTACGATTTCATTTGCAGGAAAAACATGGGCAACCTACCCAGTTGGTAAAATTTCAATTCAAAAACTCTTTAGGTAGGTATGGAATAACTTCCACATTATTATTTATTTTTTAAGTATTAAGGTTGATGTTGATATCAAAGGTAGTTTTATGTAGGTAGATATTAGATAAAAGTAAGCTATAAGTAGTATAACCACAGCCTAGGAGGAATTCCTCCTATACTGTGGTATAACCAAGGAATATAGACTGGTATAACTTCCCATGTAATCATCTGTTGTTTTTGTAGATTTTACTGTGTGGATGGCACAGGAAGAGAAACAAAATAATATTCAGTACTGCAGTCACAGGAGTACAAAAACATGAAGCATCTTATTATGTATGTATGCCATTCTCAAACAATAATTATTGTACAAAACAAGATAAAGATAGAGACACAGCTTTAAAATCCCAAGGATCCTGCGAAAAGAAAAGTGAAAATGTCTCAATTAATGTAGTATAGATAGACATTTTTCTTTATTTTAGTATTAAATAATTATTTAGAATATTAATATGTATTAGTTTTAATAGTATTCATATGTATTAGTTTTAATAGTATTAATATGTATTGTATGAATAATTCCCATCATGTATCTGCTAACTAAAGCAACAAAATAAATCAAAATGAAAAAACATTTCAGTGACGTAGCACCTTTACTTTACCTGGCGGCGAGGTGAGTTATTAGGTAAATTCTATTTTCTTACATAATATACTTAAAAATTAATGGTGGTATTATTGTGGTTTATATTGAAAGCTAAAGCAATTAAAATAATTTTTTCTGTTAATTATTTAACACATTCACAGACACGACTGCATATGAAGTCATTTGCTCCATAAGAAGACGTGGCTACAGGCAAAGCGTGTCCGTAAATGTGTTAATAATAATAATTTTACATCTATTGTGTTACACATACATTTTACTATTAAAGACAATTATGAAAATGTCAAAAACGCCCACAAAGTGGCTTTAAGTTTTATTACACAGTATGTGGACTTCAAATAGGACGATTATGTTAAGTATGAGCAGAACAAAGACTAACTATTAATGTTTTATTGTCATAGGTTGTCTTTTTTCATTATATTTAATGCAGCTTTCTTTAAAATTCAGTAATCCATATATTTCAAATCCTTTAACTGACCAGCCAACAGAGTAAAGTCTAAATGACATGTTTTTTTAGTCTTAATTGGTAGGAGACCTAAACATGACCAAAATATGATGTCAGGTTTAATGACCAATTTGCCATCAATAGGGCTTTTCATCGATTGTCATTTGTTTCGAGCTCCTGTCATGTGTCATACAATATTAATATATTTACGCCATACGTCTTTGATTTGTATCATTGGTATTACCAATAACGTATGACGTATATATATTAATATTATGTGACACATGACAGAAGCTCAAAACAAATGACTGTGAATAAAAAGCCCTATTCATCACATCTAACTTGAATGACATTAAATTGAGCAATTAGTGGCAACGTTTTATTGTGGTAATTTTGTGACGTAAGACATCTTTATGACATGTATTTACGTCATATTCAATTGACATCTGTATTACATCAAGTTAGTTTTTGGGTGTACACAACTAAACAACAGTTTTTTTATTGATAGGTTTATTTCGTTAAATCAAAAAAATGAACATAATTAAAATAAGATAAGAATAACAAATATGATTTGCTACCTACAAATGTGTTAGGGCTAAAAAATATAGTATTTTTACTACAAAAGCGATATTACATAGGTTAAAATTTTTGACGTAAGATAACTGTCAAAACATCAGATTGTGACTTTTCATTATTGCCATGTTTATAATAAAATGACAATAATGAAAAGTCACATTCTAATGTTTTGACAGTTCTCTTACGTCAAAAATTTTGACCTACGTAATATCGCTTTTGTAGTAAAAATACTATACATAAAACATGACATTACAGACTTTGACCTAAATCTAAACTAAAAAGTTATTATTGTTATAATCGGAGTTAAAAAATATAGTAACAAAATTTATGAACAGGTTTAACCTTCCGATGACCAACCTTTTTTTTGTTACACGGATGACCAAGGGGGGGGGGGAAATGGTCAAAAATAACATTTAACAAAAAAATGAAGTTTTTTTTTTATTTTTTTTAAATTGTTTTTATGGCATGGACTTTATGTCATTCAGCCAGTCACAACATGAGTATTAGTGTCATGTGTAGTGTGTATGTTGAGTAAGTGCCTTGTTACTTTGCAAAGTCGACGTCATTAGCATAACACTACTTGGAATTACACATAATAGACGCTATTTTACTAAACATCAACTTCAGAATATATTTTTTATTCGTAAAATATAGGGAATTCTTTTTATTTCAAAATATGAGGATATCTAGAATGATATTAAAGTCAAATAAAAAAATAATGAGTTAAAAATTGAAAATACTTTTGAATTTATTAAAGAAAAACCTAAGCTGGGGTCACAATTTCCCCCGCTTGGTCATCCGAAGGTTAAGACTGTTCAATAAAGTAATTCCTAGCTATAAAAATAGTTTTTACTTATTATATTATATCGATATATTTTTGGCAAAGTAACGTAAGTGACATTTTTGGGGAAAAACATGTTTTTCCATTAAACTAACACTATTATTGTTTAGAAATTACTACCAAAGTGTAGTAAGCCTAGAATTACTTTAAACATAATATATATGTATAGGCTTACTACACTTTGGCAGTACCTTCTGAACAATAATAGCGTTAGTTTAATGGGAAAAACATGATTTTCAAAAATGTCACTTACGCTACTTTGCCAAAAATGTATCGATATGTCGTATACAAAAGAGGTAATTAAATTTTTATAGATATATTTCCGAAAACATTTGTATCCTGTGCCGCATATGGTTGATTTATTAATTTTCATTAAAAAAATAAAATAAGTACATAATTAAGATATTTAATACAAACAAGACAGTTCGAGAATTAATTACTAGACTAGATTACCTAGAGAAAGAGAAGAGAAATATGATTATGTCATCGTAACAGGTTTGGATAGACGCTGAGGAACCGGAAGTGTTGAAATTGTCTATGGGAAAAATGATAAACTTTACAGATACAAGTAGAGATTAAATCAGCTCTTAAGATAGAAGAGAGAACATCTCTGCATTTCGTGTACTAATCAAATACTAATATCTAAAAATATTTAAACTGATTGTTGTGCAGGAATATTACAATACATAAAAGTAACATATTTTAAAACACATTATGGGCATATTCAAAAATGTAAGTAAAATATTTACATATACACAATATAATTTAAAATAAAAATGTTACCACTAATCCATTTTTTAAATATTATTGAGAGTTGATTTACTTACAAGAAAAGATAACACGAACATTAAACACTCCTATGACGTTGATTTGAAAGATGGATGTAGGCACAAAGATGACGCAACCAGTGTTCATTTGTGGGTAAGTGAATGCTTACAGACCGGGTTATGTCCAATATTATTTTACAAACAACAGGGCATACTAATTGAATCGTTTATTTCAGAAAGAGGTCAAGTGACAAATCTTGACAAAATGAGTGCAAAAAATTAATTTTTTTTCTTAAACAATTTAACAAGATACATTTTTAAAAAATACAACATTTTTTAACAAATACTCCAGGTTGCTAGGTAGAATTTTTATTTTATATAATGTGATTGTTTGTTGAATGTAAACAGTGTGTAAACTTTATTTTCTCAAAAGTGGATACTTGTGACTTGACCCCTTTCTGAAATAAACGATTCAATTATTGATAATCCTCCCGAATTAAACAATAATGATTTTTGTCTTATGTGTTTCCATGAATACTGTGCAAAAGGAAATATTAATTAAGTTTGGTAAATCGCTTATCGCAACTAATGGAACTCATGGGCTCATAAAAAATACTTTTATTTACCAACTTTTTTTGAAAAAATACATGAGTGTGCTGGTATTATATAGTCAAATGTTTTCATATCAGACATAACTAACACTTTTTACAATGCCTGAATGTAATGGGTTCTGTTCCTAATAGACTGTTATGTCCCTGGTACATAGACAAGGCATGGCAAGTAAATCTTAATGAAATATCTGATTCTGAAAAAATCCTATGTATACAAGACATTGAAAGAGCTGCAATACATGTTAGATTCAGATAGAGTATTAATAGGTGTTTGGGTAAAATTGTAAATGATGCAGATACATACAATTTTGGTAAGTATTTCCAGCAGAACTACTGTAATAACTTCCAACAATGCACCTATTGTTATAGGAAGGATTATGGAATTAAAATACCAATAATATGACCATTGAAAATCAGTTGTTATTGTTTTTAAGGAATAAAACTGTTGAAAGGGTTATAAAGCTTAAAAAAGGTAAACCTGTTGAATGCTCCATAACGTCTAGATACCGAACTGTATTAGCTTGCTATTTTACAAGATAATAATGTGTATATACTAAAAGAAAAAAAAACTGAATACCTTGTTGAAACACAAAAAAACTTGCTGCTCTAAAAAACTAAATGCAATGTCTGCAATATATGTATACATTCATTTAGTTGTTCCTGTATAGATTATTCAATAAAAAATACCATATATAAACACATTCATTATGTAGCAATGCAAGATACTGCAGATCGCATTCAACCTAAAGACTTTTCATTTTCTAAAAACTAAACGGTGTCAGGTGATGTTGAACAGCTGTTTTCTTATATCTCTACATACTCTATGTACTCCTGTGATTGCAGTACTGAATATTATTTTGTGTCTCTTCCTGTGCCATCCAGACAGTAAAATCTACAAAAACATAACAGGTGACTACATGGGAAGTTATACTACTCATAGCTTACTTGTATGGGCCATTCCACAAATATATGTCTGTTCCAGACCATCGCAACAACGAATATTTTAATGTGCAACATAAGAAGTATGAAAGTAAATGGCTCTAGAAATTATTCCAATAAACAAGAATGGAATTTGCAATTTAGTTTAGTACTTCTTATGTTGCACACTAAAATATTCGTTGTCGCGATGGTCTGGAACAGATGTATGTTCGTGGAATGGCCTCTATCTAGTATCTACCTACATAAAACTACCTTTGAAATCTAACTTTTTGATATCAACATCAACCTTAATACTTAAAAAATAAATAATAATGCGAAAGTTACCCATACTTACCTAAAGAGTTTTTGAATTGCAATTTTACGAACTGGGTAGGTTGCCCATGTTTTTCCTGCAAATGAAATCCTAAATCCCTATTTCCATTAAAAAATCATTTGCACTGTAAACAAGTGTATTTTTGTGGGCTTCATTTTTTTTAAAGACTAACATAATTAAGAGTTTTAAATTATAACACAATAGGTACATACAATACTTGTTTGAATTTATTTACATATTTGTAAATAAATAATCACAAAAGTAAGGTTAAGATTCCGATTCGAGAAAACACAACTGTCAAATTTTAAACCAACTCGCATTCGAGATTTTAAAATTCCCGCTAATAGAAAATATGTAAATCTGGCAACAGCGCGGTTGCGTGCTGGATATTTAATCTCTCCCTATATCTAATAGTGAGCCCATAGCGGGAAGAATACAATTTTAAAGAGTTATATGTATTTAATTAAATTAGCACAAAATATTATTTATTCTATTTAGACAATAGACACAGGCATTAGTAAATAAAATACATTTATTATAAATGTTTCTATACCCAAAAGATTTCCATTTATCCATCAAAATTAAAAAGTTTTCCAAAATTTGATGCGTTTATTATTTATATCATCAAAAGAGTTTAAAAAATTATTTCCTTTTTATTTATATAACAGCAGATTTTTTATTTCTTTAATTTTAATACTACACCTGAATTTTGGTCCACCAGCACTTTCTCTTAGAAACAAAAGAGAAGGTATTTTTCTTGGAAAAGTTTTTAACTCGCCAAAACAGGAACAGATATTTTTATAGGCCTTCTATTCACTGTTGCCATATTTTAATCTTTTGACCTTATGTTAAGCCCACTTTACATCAACAATAAATTGAATATAAGTTATTCAAGGTCAAATTTGACTTATACAAAGCACCCAATTTTGCCGTGAATAAAAAGAAAATAAAGAAATTTGACAAAATAATCCAATTGTGCTATTTCATCAAATTCCTTCATTTTCTTTTACAAACCTACATTTTGTACACGTTAAATTTGGCCTTGAATAACTTTGTCAATTTCTTATTCAATTTATTCGCGAGCTCAAGCGAGGGTGCTGCCGCTTATTTGGAACTAGAGGAATTGGGATGAAAATATAAACTAATCATCCGTTAACCTATGTATGGACGTCGTTTGAAAGCCTTTCGGATGTGTTCATTTAATAAGTAATTTATTTATATTAATGAATTACATCAATAACAATATTAATTATAGAAAAATACGATATCCCAATTACATCGACCATTTTCATGCAACTGCACTGCCACCTATAGTCGATTGAGTTCGCGAATTGTTGATGTAAGTGGACATTTACGAATGTCAAAAAAAATTAAAGCCTTGGCTGTGTCTCAAAACGAAACGTCCGTTTTACCTAAATTTCCTAGAGAATAAGAATTTTGACGTTTAGTAGTTGACATGAAAATAAAAATGGTGTAGTAGTCTTATTTATAATTATATTTTTATTGTGTTTATTTTGTATTTTTATTTAGTTTTAAATATATTATCTGTTAACAGTGACAATTTAACAATGTCTCGTGCAAAATCCAAGCATAACAATATGGAAATATGCGGTGACTGCGGAGCTCTAGGTAAATTTTATTAACAATTTATGTAGTTACACACAGATTAATTCACTAACTAATTCGGATTTTCAGAAGCCACTTGGGCCTCAGTGAATAAAGGAATATTATTATGCACTCAGTGCTGCAGCATCCACAGAAGTTTAGGAAGACACATCTCTCAGGTCAAGTCTATACCAAAAAGTACATGGCAACCAAATCAACTCAATGTAAATATTTTTAATTGGTGTATGTTAAAGAGAACTCATTATTTATGTTTTAGATGGTTTATGCATTAAATAATAACGGTGCGAATAACATTTGGGAGAATGCTTTACTTGAAAATGGAGGAAAATTAATGAAAAAGAAGCCAAATGCTAAAGATCCCTTAAGGTATAACTTTATTGTCAGCTTTATTTTGTGTTTGTTCTCATTTCAACCAAAATTAGAGTCTTGTGCAATACACAAATATAATAATTATGTTATTGTTAATCTTCCACAAGTGTCAATCATGTGGGAGTATTTACAAAATGAGTAATGACTAATAATAGAATAATTGGAGGACAAAAAATAATATAATGCATGTATACAGGAAACACCTTATAATATTGTACTTATGTAGATATAAAACAATACATACTCTAGTTTGTTGTTCATTCATAAATTTGATTTAATTTACTTTTCGTTTATCTATTACTCATTCATTTTTATGGGTTTTAGCTTTTTTAGTTATCTATTCAATGATAATAGGTATATTGATAAAATTTGGTTTCATTGTACCCAATCAAATTGCTGTAAATATTGCCTCACTAAATAAGTCCTGTTTACACATTTTTTATCTATTAGTGTCTTTCCTGTTGATATGAGACATGTAAAAAAGGTAACATAAAAATACAGTAGGGTTGTTCATCACTTATTCTCTTCGTTCCCAGTGGAACACAGGGCATTACAGTCATTTTCCATTTTTGCTGATCCTGTGATTTTTCTTGGACTTCTTTCCAGGTTAGGCTGACATTTTCTGCTTTTTTAATAATTGTTTTCTTCCATGTATTTATTGGCCTCCCCTGTTTCCATTTTCCTTGAGGATGGAATTCCAATGCTTGTTTCATTATGTCTGTGTCCCGTTTCCTCAGAGTATGGCCCAACCATTTCCATGTTCTCTTTGTTTCTTTATGTACTGGTTCTTGTTTAGTTTTTTTTCCATAAGTTTGAGTTTGTGATCTCCTTGGGCCAAAATATTCTTAAAATTTTTCTTAAGCATTTATTGATGAAGGATTGAATCTTTCCAGTGTTATGTTTTGTTATTCCAAGTTTGTGATCCGTATAACAGTACTGCCTTTACATTGAAAATTTTTTACTATGGTGTCCAGTTTTATCTCATTAGATTTCCATATACAGTAGAGCGTCGATTATCTGAACGTTGATCAACCGAATGACTGCTTATCCGAACTCCAGCGCCCCGCAGTCAAGTACCGAGTGAGCGTTAGTAATTAACACTTAAAATATCTTCAATTTTCTTCAATATTCTATCCAAAAATGTGTTGTTGCAAAGACTGCACTTTTTTGTTTAATTGCTATGTGTCATTATCAAGATATAAATAAATATGGCTTTAATTAACTTGTGGATAAATATGTATGACTATATCTATATAGTTCGATTATCCGAACAAATCGATTTTCCGAACATTCATGTCCCCCAATTAGTTCGGATAATCGACGCTCTACTGTATTATTTAACATATAGTATGCTGTCTGTGCTTTGCCAATTCATGTTTAAATATTCTCCTCTACTCTTCCTGTCATGTTCAGTATGCTTCCTAGATAACTGACTCTTTCCACTGATTTCAGCTCTTGGTTTTCTATTTGTACGCCCATTTCTCCCAATGTGTTAATCTTCATTAATTCAGTTTTATTCATGTTTATCTCAATACCCACTTTTTTACCTTCTTTGGCTAATTTCTCACTTTTTTCTGCATGCTCTGTCTCTTTACTGAAAGTAGGCATACATCATCTGCATATTCAAATCTAATTGTTCAAAGGTATTCCAGTGTATCCTAGTTTAACGGTTGCTGCTTTTTCTCATGAGCCAGTCCATGACAATAATAAACCGAGTGGGAGACTATGATGACCTTGTTCATCATAGGAAGACTATTATATTAACGCCCCCCAGTCACGAGGAGTGGCTAAACCCCAAGGCTACAACTTGTTGGAATAAACAACAATCTATCAAAATTTTCTTATGCTAAATTATAAATATATTTAAGAAACATACCATAAAGGAAATTAAATAAAAAATATTTTTGAAAATATGGCCACAAATTGAAGTCTGGGAGCGAACTGCACCTCGCTCAGGTTTACAAAGGTTAATAAGTTGCTATGTTGGCTTTTATGCATTTAATTAACCCTTTCAATGTGGAAAGCGCACTGGTGTGCTTTGTTAATTGTGGATAAAATGCGAAAGGCGCACTGATGCACTCTCGTCCCATTAACTTTTAATTAAGCAGAGCAGGACCGCACTGCGCAACTCCCTACTATTTAACGCCACACTGAAAGGGTTAATGTATTTGTAATTTATTTATTTATTGTGACAGGAAACCCCCATTACAGTAAATATAACATACATTTAAAGAGCTCATACAAGTAGATACAAACAAAAAATAACCCTTTTGAATTAAAAGTGATAAATCTCAACATTTTAGCTGCTTTCACTTAGGTATATTATATTAATATGATCAATGAATTGGAGAATGAGTTATTATAATGTATTAAAGGCAGTAAAAAATCTAACAGTTAGTACCTATGCATGCTGATGTTTAGTATATTAGATTAATTAAATAGTTTTTAAATATACAAAATCAATAAAATATTGTTCTACTAGTGTGAAGCAGGAATACATTAGACAAAAACATCTTCAGTGCACATATGCATTCAGAGAAAACTATGAAGATGGGCTGATAAGTGTAGAAAATGAGCTGGGAAAACAACTCCATGCTAGTGTACGAACTCCAAACCTGGAAACATCATTTAGACTACTTGCTTTAGGAGCAGACCCCAACTATTTTCATGATGTAAGTATACTTATAGGTAGAGATAGTGCAAACACTCCTGACCATGGAACTGCGCGAAGGTGGACATTTTCACGTTGCATAGCACAGTGCGTTTCGCATGGAAGTAGGGACCAAACCAAATTTCGTCTACTGCGCCGTGGTCACGAGTGTTTGCACTATCTCTATTATGTAGTGATGTACAGGATTTGGTACATGGCCAATCTGGCCAGAACCAAAATTCCAACAGCTAACCAGACCAGGCCCCCGAATTCCAGCTAGATCAAGACCTACTTATACGGAAGTATTCCAACCACTTAATATTATTCTATGAGTGCTATCTATTTAAAGTTTAGATGTAACGAAGTTTTGTACTTTAGCTTCTACAACATAAAATTTCATTATGTAGATATGCAATTTTGCAGATCTTTAGCTATACCATAATATTTATAAAACTAGCAACGACAGTGCAGCGATTTCATTTCATTCTGTTGTTTTGCTTGCAGTAAACGGGGTAATCCTCACCCAGTACTGTCTGAATCTAAATGTTAAGCCTAAATGTTAAGCCTGTAACATATTTTCTATTCATCTCAAAAGTTTTGCATTGTCTTTTGCTATTGTAGGAAAAGGGATCTACTCCACTTCATGTTGCTACTAAATCTGATCAGAAACTACAAGTGGAATTATTGTTAGTGTATGGAGCTGATCCATCTTGCCCTGACAGTCAAGGAAAAACGCCTATCGATTATGCGAGGTAAACATAAATGCATTTTAAATTAGAACAATTTTTTACCTAATAAAAATGAAAAACCATTTTTATCTCGTTGCTACACGAAGCCAAGTTGCAAATTCAGTCGTTTAGAGAGCGCAACAAGCACTCTGTCTAACGGTTTCAAAATTTGTTAGTTTTTCCTCAGAGAATGAATATGTTGCTATATATTAATTTTTTATCTGTTTATTTCCAGAGCCCTAACCAATAAAGACTTAATAAATCGACTCACAGACAGCCAATATGAAGTCACTGATACCTTCAGTTATTACTTATCACTTAGGAAGCCAGATCACACAAATGGAATCCATTTTTATATACCACAGACTGGATTTAAATCAAATTCACAATCACTGACCAAACTACAAAAGGTATTTGATAATGTCTTTTCTTTTGTTGATTAAGGGCATGGGCGCAAATATTTTATGGCTATCCCTACTTTTTCTGTCTTTACACTGCAAATTACGTGTAGTAAAATTCTCACTGGTATGGATATGTAAACATTACTTGACAAATGTCATCATTAACTTTAAAGAGATGGCTTTTGAATGTTCTTGGATAACTGTTACTTGTATAATTGCATCATTAATTCAGTTAATTAATATGATAATTGTTTCACTAGCTATGTATTCAGTGATTGTAATAATTTATATACTGTACAACAAAAACTAATACTAAATTGAGAAAAGAGGAAAAGTGATAAAGTAATTTTTTAATAATATATTGTTACTATGGAACGCTTACAATTTTGAACATCTTTAACAACAAAATACTTTGATCACAGAATATGTCCTGTTGTATTCTCTGCTTGGATCTTCCATAACTAATAAACAATAAATACCTTTTTATTAATTTCACGTCTTTTTTTCTTTTTTTTTTTAATCAATTATTTATCAAATACACTATCAATATTATTTAATCAACAGCTCAAAATATTCCCGATGCCATGTCAAATATTTAAAATTGTCACTGTCTTGTCACCATATTCTATTTGACTCAGTGCGTTGTATGACAAAGATAGCGAATGTTCGATTTGGAAAATATCACCACGGACATGGTGTCCATTTTTTTCAAATCCTGAAAAACTAATAAATATTTTTAAAAAATTTAAACGCGGAATGAAAGACTAAATTATTATCGAGGGCCGAAAGTCCCTTAGAATAAATAAAAAGTTTCTTTTGAACGAGATATTTGAAATTAAAAATCACACTACATTTTCTCTTAGTTTTTCACCCCTGTAACTTATTAAAATAAACATTACAGAAGTTTTCAGTGACTTTCGGCCCTCGGTAAAAACGTAATCTTTCATTCTGCATTTAAATTTTTCAAAAATACAGTTTTCTCAGGATTTGAAAAAAATGAATCCCATTTAAATAGCATTGGAGCCGAAACTATGTACCATCCCCTTCAATTTAGTCATTAATTTGTTTAAAAATAGAAAATACGAATATATAAACTTACACAATAGTAAATTTTTGAGTAGTACCTAGTTATCTACAGTTATCTGTCTACAAGAAACTATCGAAAAATATCTTAGAGGTCATAAATTTTTTTTCAGCAAAGAGATGATAGACGCTGTAAAAGCCTACATTGCAGGGCAAGATAGTTTTCTTAAGAGGCTACATCAGCGCATCATCAATATTTTTTTTTCGAAAGTGCGGCAAAGTGTGTCTGCAGTATGTGACACTAACAAAAATGAAGGCACAATATTGTGATTATAATAATTATACACATAGGCGCGCTAAATGTTGCCAAGTCAGTCAGTTCGATTTCTTGTTCTAGATAATCGACTTTAATAAAGCTGCAGTCTTGAAACGCATTTTCTGCGCGCTAATGTACCCTATTAACGATCTAAAGGCATTGTAAAGACAATGTTTAGATGACTTGGTTGTTAGAATTTTATAAATAATTGTGATTTTTTATTTCTGTGGCAAATAATATATTTTTTAAAAATAATACTCTTTATTATCTTATTTTTAGTTAAGCAATCACGTTTTTGAAGAACTAGCTATGGATGTATATGATGAAGTAGATAGGAGGGAGACAGAAGCAAGTAAGTATTGGTAGTGTTAGGAATTATTTTTCATCATCAGTGGCGTTACAGCTCTTTATGAGCCAAAGCCTTCTTCAGAACAATCCTCCATTCGCCCCTGTCTCTGGCAACTCTTCTCCATGCTCTAATTCCAATAGATTCTAAAAATCAGTTTCTGTGTTGTCTTGGTACACTTCGTACCGAAAAAAACTGGTACAAGTCGTATAACCGAAAATCGTGTTTTTCTAGTTGTGTAAATTGGTCTTGTCACATATGTCATTCTTATTTCTAGGCAACGTTGCCAGTTCAACTAAAATATTATATCAAACCAGGTAAAAGCAGGGCTGTGCGGCAGACCGCAAGTTTTTAGTAGGTTTACTAAAAATTAAAACAACATCGAGCATTCTCGATTAGTCAGTCACATTTATTTAAACATCATAAAAAATTCTCTTATTAATTTTGTAATGTTCCATCATCTCAATTAAGTACCCATAAATTAATTCCTGTTGTATTATCTTTTATTACAGATATGACATGAATGACAGATAATAACTCTAGACATGACATTAAATTATTATGTTTAATTTAAAATCGAGAAATGTGAAGGGTTTCTCGTAAAGTTGTGGGATACTAATAAATAAAACACACTGGAAAAATTAAAATTTGAAATTAATAGAAAATGAATAACTTTTACAGTGAACAAGTGTGGAACTTAAATATTATGTATTACAATAAAATTCGAAACTGCTGAAATATTAAGCACATAGGTGGAAAATGACGCCTGTCAAAATGTTCAATGTGTTTTATTAAATGTATTAATTTTTTTCGAATCATGATATATAATCTTATCATATAATAAGAATTTTTCACAGAAATACGCCAAAGTTAGGCCACACACATTACCATAATGTGTGTCGGTTGCGTTCGGTCACAGTGAAGTTATTATAAATATTGACAATTTTTGAACTGTCAAAATTTTATTTTATCATTTCTTGTTTAAAAAATAATAAAATTGATAAGATAGTCTCAGTTGAGGAGAAAGTAATAATAATAAAGATGTTTTATTCAGTCAATAGTGTGCGAACAATCAGGTAAATAATAACGTGGGCCTAACTTTTAAACACGTGGCAAATGTAGGTATTTTCCAAAATGTTGGAATGTGTTTAAATCCTAGAACAATTTTAGCTTTTGTTTTTAATACAGATTTTAATCCCCTACAAACCCTTGTAAAATGATTATTGAAGGAGGAATTTAACAGTTTAAAATTTTACATTGAGTTACCTATGGCCCGTTTTACGATTCACCACTATGATTTTTGAACGTTATTTTTTGTATTTAGATTTAGTGCAATTCCATTATCTATGCTGGCAACAACGCCGTGATTCACGAGCCATTGTGTCCAGTCTGAACACAGGTTTACATTGGGAAAAAAAGTGTACCAGTTTTTTTTGACCGCGAAGTCTCGGTCTTCCTCTTGCTCGATGTCTTATCGACCCTCTTCGGTCAAAAACTTTTCTGACTATGGCAGCTTCCTCTCGCCTGATTACATGACCTATCCATCTAAGGCGTGCTACCTTAATGAATTGTACAACGTCAGTTGTAACGCCTGCGCCACAAACCTTGTTCTTTCTTGGTCATTCTAAGTTACCAAGTTTCTGAGCCATATGTTAGCACTGGGCTTATTAGTGTTTTGTAGACCGTCAATTTAATTTTTCTAGGTATTTTTGAGCCCATCTGTCTTCTTAATAGTAGCACTTATTGGCGAGCACTATTCTTCTTTTAATTTCTTCACTGACTAGGAATTATTTTTACTGGCTTATTATTATTTATTTATAACATGTTAAAAAAGAAAAGTCTCTCATCAAGTCAAGAACCTAGACTAAAATATTTGAAAATCCTCATGGTTTGATTTCTTAGGTCCAGTAGTTTTACTATTGTCTTTCAGTAGCTCCCTCTGTTTAATATATTATATCATGGTTAGAGATGTTGATAAGGATATCCAACTGGACTCCACTATGGACTAGATGCAGATGAAGACTGTAAGACAACATAGCAAAATAATGTAAAAGACTTAATTACTAAGGACTGGCATACAGAGTGCAGCAGCAAGAAGAAATGTAAAAACCCCCAACATCAGTAAATAGGCCTCCTCAAAAATATAAATTTAATACGCACATGCATTGGTAATAATACCTACAAGTAATTGTACAGCTTTGTTGATGACGATAATAAAGATATTTTAATTAGTTAAAATATAATAAAGACGCAATTAAATTTTGCAGTTTGGCTCAGCTGTGCTGACACTACAGACCTTAATGACGTCCCTTTTCTACCAGTCGACAACACGTTATCTACTACACGAAACCAAGGAAGACAAAAACTGGCTAGATTTTCGACTCCCGAGCTTAAAAGTTTGGTATACGATATTTTAGTTGATACGCAGAGACGACAGATGGTATCTGATAAAAGTAAGTCATAATAGTTTAATTTTTCTTCTAATCAGATATACAGGGTGTCCCGGAAAATAGTGCGTTCCTTTAAGGTATGGAGAGAATACACAATTTGGAACAAGAAAGTCCTATAACATTTTTTTCTAAAGTTAACCGTTTCAAAAAAAAGTTAACATTGTTTTCCATATACCTGTATTTTAATGTTTGGAAATTTTAATAAACTGGCAACATCGGACGCACTACGGAATAATAACAGATAATAAGAACTCGTTTGTGATTTACAGTATTTAAAATAATCCAACCTAATAGTAGGTACTTATGTATTTACTATTTGTTTACTAAAATTATTTTCTTTTGAAATGTATTGAAATACCTATTGCATAATTTTAAACGAATTACACATCTTTTAACATAAAAACACATCTTTTAACTGAACTAGTATTATGTATTTAGTAAGGTTTAAATGTGTTGAATGCTGAGTATTGCTGAGGATTTTAACTAAATTACATAGTTTTAATAGTTTACAGTGGAACTTAAATACACCAGATAATGTCTCAGTAATTTGTTTACTTGTGAACTAAAATAACTAAGTTGTACTTACTTAAAAATAATTATTATACCGAATAGATGTTTCAAGTAACCTTTCACAAACACCATTCATACGACGAGAAATACCGGCAAAACATTTTGAAAGAAAATAATTATAGTATGCCTCTCCATTTAGTGATCTGCCATAAATAATCAACGTAATAACATAATAGGTAATACACTTGCGATTCGAAAACATTTTCGGCATTGACACTAAACAGGATTCTTTAAAACTATCTGTTTACTATCTATCTTCTAGTTATCTATTTACATGGGACTGTCTATGCTTTTTGCGTACCGCACATAGTTGTCAGATTTAAATTTGCATACCAAAATGTATTTTAATTTTTTGGTTAAACGGTTGCATTTAGAAAAAAATGTTATAAGAGTTTTTTGTTCTACATGGTGCCCTCTGCCTAGACCTTTAAGGAACGCACTATTTTCCGGGACACCCTGTAGAGTCACGTCATTAATAGTCATAAAAATAATAATAAAGACCAAAAACAAAATTCATTGCATAAAAAAAATTTCAGGTAATATCTCACAACTGCGGGAAGTGTCAACTGTAGACGAAGATCCTCTGTATGACTCTGTAGCTTCTGATGATGATTATGCTGTTATTCCCGATGAAGAGGTAATGTTAATTTCTGTAATATTAATTAAGCCATAGTAAATAATGTAATGTTAGGGCATTGGCTTGCTCATCTTAATCTTTTTATCTGAAATGTTCATACTTTTATTGTGTAGTATAGTTTTCCTTCAAAGTATTACGGATTCGCTGTTCTGTAAAAAAAGGTGGTACAGTATGCGGTACTGTATGTAGCCTAGCGCGAGGCTTAATACTATGTTTTCTATATTTTGAAAATTTAAATAATATGTAGTTTTAAAAATGAATATATTATTTTAATATTTGTTTATTATTTTTTATTTTAAAACTTTTTTAAATCATCGATTTACAAAGCTTATTTATTTATTTTAACAATTTTATGTACATTCGAAAATACATAAAACCACTATTAGTTATTATCCTTGTTATAGATTTTAATAACATTAAAAAAGTTTACTATATATATAGTATATAGGACTCCCCACGTCGCGTAAATAAACTCTTCCAACTATTTCGTGACGTTACTTTCGTGACGATCGCTTCAGAATTTTACTATAGATAAAAATTTATTTATTCCCTAGTCAAATCTTGGTATGCTTTTTCTCATGAGGATCTTTCAGTGCGTCACAGTTTTTCGATTTCTTTCTAACGCATTAAATTGCATGTGACAGAAAAAAACGCACGTCGGTGATTACATTTCGTCGGTGGCATTTATAGCATTTATTCTAGTTGTCAATAGATGGCGCTATAATCGAAAAAAAAATATTTCCGAATTATACAGGGTGTAACAAAAATACAGGTCATAAATGAAATCACATATTCTGGGACCAAAAATAGTTCGAATGAACCTAGCTTACCTTAGTACAAATATGCAGATAAAAAAAGTTACAGCCCTTTGAAGTTACAAAATGAAAATCGATTTTTTCGAATATATCGAAAACTATTGGAGATTTTTTTATTGAAAATGGACATGTGGCATTCTTATGGCAGGAACATCTTAAAGAAAAATTATAGTGAAATTTGTGCACCCCATAAAAATTTTATGGGGATTTTGTTCCCTTAAACCTCTCCAAACTTTTGAGTACGTCTCAATTAAATTATTATTGTGGTACCATTATATACACAGTGGTATAAACACAGTGTTTTTAAAACTTTTTTGCCTCTTTGTATTTTTTCGAAAAGGCACCTTTTATCGAGATATGACTTATTTTTGAATATGGTTCAAAATAGCCCTAAAAATGTAAATCATAAATAAATGTTCATATTATTACTAAGTCTCCATAATCGTACTTAACCATATACAAATATGTGGTGGATTTGACAAATATTCGAAATATCTCGATAAAAACTGATTTTTCGAAAAAGTACTGAGGCAAAAAAGTTTTAGAAACATTGTTTTTAACTAATGGTACTACAATAATAATTTAATTGGAACGTACACAATAGTTTGGGGGTGTTTAAAAGAACAAAACCCCCATAAAATTTTTATGGTGTGTCCAAATTTCACTATAATTTTTTCTTAAGATGCTACTGCCATAAGAATGCCACATGTCCATTTTTAATCAAAAATCTTCAATAGTTTTCGATACATTCGAAAAAATCGATTTTCATTTTGTAACTTAAAAGGGCTGTAACTTTTTTTATGTGCACATTTGTACTAAGGTAAGTTAAGTTCAATCGTATTATTTTTGGTCCCAGAATATGTGATTAAATTTATGACCTGTATTTTTGTTACACCCTGTATAATATATCTACGAATATAATCTGTACAATTTATAAGACTATACAAATCAAAGAAAATACCATTTTATAAATGCAATAAACACAATTGATTTGATTTTATGCCAAATTGCAAATAAAATGTGACAACTGTCAGATTTAACTAAAATGTCATGTCACTAAAATGTATATTATCACGGACTTACCTTTTTTTCTATCATTTGTGACGCACTGAAAAATGCTCATGAAAAGAACCATATATCTCTACTCATATCTCGGTATTTTTAAAATCAATGATTTTGTTTTAGTCTCCAAGATCAGACAAACCTCCGACCAGCAACAGCGACAAAGACAGTATAGTATCTCTAGATAGTATTAGCAAAACGAATAAAGTCCTGGAACAGCTTACGAAGCAGCTGAAGAACTCTGATAATACCATCACAGATCTTCGAGCCGAAGTAATGAAGTTGAGGCAGTGTGTAAAAGTGTTGCAAACGGAAAATACGGATCTTAGGAGTAGATTGTCTGAAGGTAAATTGACGTCCAGAACGAATGGAGATAGCGGATTTGATTCATTGGAGTTTATTTCAGAGGTTAGTATTTACAGTTTATATTCGTAGAATCATTTACAGGTAAGATTTTTGTACTTACTTGACTACGGTCCTTATCAGGAGATTTTTGCCTTTCGCTGATGATTTTGACCCTTTACAAGCAAGGAACCAATGAAACTTGCAAAATTTGACAATAGACAACGTTAAAAGAGAAGTAGTGAAACAACTCACATACCTGGGTAAACAGACAGCTGAGGATGGCAGCTAGGAGGAGGAAATACAGAATCAAATACTTGCTAACAAAGCATACTTCTCTCTGTCACAGGTGTTTGGATCCAAAGACATCCATAGAGAAGTAAATTTTAAAATATATAAAACCATCATACGACCAATAGCAACATATGGCGTAAAAACATGAGTCATGAGTAGTCATGCCTGAAAAGACAATAAACCTTAATACTTTTGAAAGAAGATATTAAGCAGGATTTTGGGACCCATTTGCGACAATGGCACCAATGGTATATGGAGAATAAGGTTCAACTACGAGTTATACTAATATTACAAAGAACCTTGTGGCACTAGGTATACCCCAAACACAGTGGGCGACATTTTAATGTAGCACGCCTATAGATAACAAAGGCAAAAAATATGTAACATGACTAATTTAACAAAATATAAAAATATACTTGGTGCTACTTAACTTTTTGATATACCTCGGTAGCTCTAAGTCGTCAGAGACCTAGGGGTGTGGATTCTTAATAGATGTTAAATAAAATTGAAACTCAACTGCTCGGGGGGTGCCATAATTAAAAAAGAAAATATCATATCATATGTTTACTTAAAAATATATTAAACTAAGAATGCCGGTTATTTGAAATATCTGTACTTACCGTAGGCTACTTTCATGCGTGATTACTTTATAACGATAATAGAGATTGGTAAAGAAAATCTAGTAATTAAACATAATTCTTACTTTATTGAAACAAAAAAAATTCAGCAAAGTTGTTATCAAAAAAAAAAAATAAAGTTTCATCAATTCGCAAGAAAACGTAAGAGTTCAACAATTAAAAACAGCGCAAGTACCTTGATGTGTCCTTTATCCGTGGTTGATCCATAGTCCATTCATCATGCGGCAGTTACGGTGTTAAACATTGTCCTGATGTTACGGCACATTTGTTGTCACGCACATAACGACACTCAATTTTACAGACAAAGTACAGGTACTAATTATATTAGAGATGAAATTCCATTGTTCGTGTATATTATATTATTATTATTGTTATTAATTAAACTTAATTGAAAGAAACGAAGAACTTTTCGACAAAAGAAAACTAATGGATGTGTTTAATCCATCACTAAAAACACAAAATACGGTCGAGAATTTACATTCTCTACGACCACAGCAGCCACTTGAGCCTACTTCGGCTCTGGAACAAAAACTCACAAGAAACTGTACTAAATACAAACAACTAATTTTCTCCATTGAACTATTTTCAACAATTTTCTCCGTCAGCAATGCAAGGCTTGCTGACGGAAAGGCACAAACTTCTTATTCTAGCTCTCTAGAACTGATCGCTCTTTTCGACTGCTTAGAACTGATCTTTCATAACTGATCTCGAATATACTTCGAACTCCTCTAACACCCAAAACTCACTCCATCTCCCCATTTTTGTATCGTACTCAACCATGCCCGGTTTTACCAATCAAAAAAATTCGCCAATTTCCACTCTTATCTCAAAACGAATAGAAAAGGTTTAAGCAAACTTCAACCAGGCCTTCAAAGGTAATAACTTATTCTCCCGCAAATAGGATTCACTCAACGAAATTCTGATATCTATGTCTCAGCTCTAAACATTCTCACGTTTTTCGCTGATCCAGCTTCTCGCACAGCTGGCCCACTGGATACCAACAAGTATATTATATAAACAACTCAGAACCACTTAATCTCTGTTAAGGAATTCTCAACATAAATAAATGAGCTTCAAAATAACATATTCCGGTCTAACAGACGCCAAAAATACATTTAGTAAAAGATTACGAGTCTCAATTCCTTTGCGGTACGGAACATATCGAGGTCTCTCAGATAAAAGATCGAATCTATCGATATCCATGAGAACACAAAATCAATCCAACATTGTGAGAAAACGAATTACGTAATACTCTGAAACACAGCACATGATTAACGGACTTAGTATACAGGATAGAGCAAAAATATAATTACTTTCGGACCGTTATAACCTTCTATAGCAAATTATGCAAAAATACAAAGATTGCGCTGGGTAGGTCACCTTATAAGACTGGATAACGAGAGAACATCTAGTAAAACACTTGGCGGAACTATGATAGGACGTCGGTCAGTAGGAAGACCAAGAAAGAGGTGGATAGACGAAGTGAGAACCGATGCTAAAGATATATTGAGGGAGGAGAGCAGCTAGGGACAGAGATATGTGGAGGCGGATGCTGGAGGAGGCCAGGCAGCGACTTGGGCTGTAGCGCGATAGGAGAGAGATTATTTTAACATACTAGTCTAACTAAGGAAGAGAAGATTAGAATTACGCTTCAAGGCTGATTATATTATGACATTAACGTTAGAATTTTAATACATATTTAGGATAATAATAATTTTATTGTACTTTCCAGGTTCAAGGAAGTGACGAGACAGTTAGTAATGGTGTATCTGCTGATGAAATAGATTTTAGAAGAAGCAAGCGCATTCAAAGACCAACTAGTATGTACGAAACAAGAGAAGGAATCGGGAAAGTGCCAAATTGGCAAGCAATGAAGAACCAAGTAAGTCACATTATATTGTTTGTTATTTCCTGATCGTGAATTTTTAAATAGAAACTTTAATACCTGGTTTTGTCGATCTGTTATAAATAAAACACTTTATTATTGCTTAAACGTTTCGGCTATCTATTCTCCATTTTCAATAAGCATTGTAATTGCTTAAACATTTCTTAAATACAATTTCTATTTATGTCTGCAGTATTTGCTAGTTTGATATAATACACTCCTGGCCAAAAAAATCGGGACACCTTAAAAATGGGTCATTTTTGATTTCTCGAATCTCCTAAACCTGTTGTCCGATTTTAGTGATTTTTTTAATATGTTTTAGCCTTATTCTCTAATAATATGGATGTAGTAATAGTGTTGCTGAACAGATAAATGTCATTGTATACCGGGTGTAACAATCTACTGTGTTTTTTCCTGAAAGTTCGTAGCACCCTGTGGAATATTCTAGCATTTAAAAAATATCGAAATTATGTCTCAATTGTAGCCTTAGCCTTTCTTAACATTCTGCTTTTTGACTCATTCACTTATGTTGGACAATGAAAAAGTTAGGTACTTTGACAACTAGCCATGTTCTTCATCAATACAGGGTGTTTCTATACAGGGTGTTTCATTAATATTTGTCCATATAGTAACTAGAGAAACCTTAGCACAAAATAAGAAGATTTAACCTAAAACGCTTAAATAAAATGTCGTTCCTTACTGAGTTACAGGGTGTTTTATCTAAAAATTTATAAACTATTTTCGCTCACCATTTTAAAACTATTCAACGTATCCTTTTCATACTTGGCAAAAAGTGCAACTACTATACACCCTACTAAATTATGATAAACAAACGTTTATAGCTACTACCAGAGGCGTACGACAGGGGGTAGTGAATGGTTGACCCTTCTCAAATTCTACGCCACTGAAGTGGCGATTTTAGTGCCATTTTTAGATTTTCCAATACTTTCTACGTACATAATATACTCTTCATTGGTAACGATAAAGTCATTAGTTTTCGAGATATTTGAAGTTAAATATGAAACGGCACAGTTATTTTGATTAATTTACGATATGATTCATATGATTAAAATTTAAAAATTATTTGTACCCAGTACTTTAAAACTATTTGGCGTATCCTTATCATACTTGGCAGAAAGTGTAGGTACTGTACACCCTACTAAATTAAGATAAACAAACGTTTCTAGCTACTACCAGAGGCGTACGGCAGGGGATAGTGGCTGGTTGACCCTTCCCAAATTCTACGCCACTGACGAAATTGGTATTTTAGTGTAATTTTTTGATTTTACAATACTTTTTATGTAAATAATATACTCTTCATTCGTAACGATAAAATAATTAGTTTTCGAGATATTTGAAATTAAAAATGAAGCGACACAATACATTAATCAAAATAACCGTGTCGTTTCATTTTTAACTTCAAATATCTCGAAAATTAATGACTTTATCGTTACGAATGAAGGGTATATTATTTTCATAGAATGTATTGGAAAATCCAAAAATTGAACTAAAATAGCAATTCCGCCAGTGGCGTAGAATTTGGAAAGGGTAAACCATTCACTTTCCCCCATCGTACGCCTCTGGCAATAGCCAGAAACGTTTGTTTAACATAATTAAGTAGTTTGTACAGTACCTATACTTCCTGCCAAGTATGAAAAGGATACGTCTAATAGTTTTAAAATTCTGAGCAAAAATAGTTTTTAAATTTTTAGATAAAACACCCTGTAACTTAGTAAGGAACCACATTTTATTTAAGTGTTTTAGGTTAAATCTTCGTATTTTGTGCTAAGGTCTCTCCAGTTACTATATGGACAATTATTATTGAAACACCCTGTATACTACGTTTCTAAATACGACAAACTTTAAGGGGTAATTTTGCATGAAAAATAATGGCCGTTTGATTTATAAACATATGTCTTCAAATGCTTCGTTTCCGAGATACAGGATGTTGAATTTTTTCTTACACACTGACGATTTATTTATTGCTCTAAAACCGGTTAAATGAAATTTAGTGGGTTTTAAGAGTCAGTTATTGGCGTGCATACGGGTCATATTACCCGGTCATATTACCTGTATGCACGCCAATGTGAATATAAAATTTTTAGTTGTCTGTCAAAAAATGTGAAATAACTACCTCTTAAAACCTGCCAAATTCCATTTGCATATCTCAATCAGTTTTAGAGCAATAAATAAATCGTCAGTTTGTAAGAAAAAATTCAACATCCCGTATCTCGGAACCGAAGCATTTGCGTACATATGTTTATAGAGCAAACTGTCATTATTTTTTCATGCAGAATTAACCCCTAAAGTTTGTCGCACTTATTTAGAAACACCCTGTATTGATAAAAAACATGGCTAGTTGTCAAAGTGCCTAACTTTTTCATTATCCAACATAAGTGAATGAGTCAAAAAGCAGAATGTTAAGAAAGGCTCGGGCTACAATTGAGTTATAATTTCGATATTTTTTAAATGCTAGAATATTCCACAGGGTGTTACGAACTTTCAAGAAAAAACACAGTATTATTGTTACACCCGGTATACAATGACATTTACCTGTTCAGCAACACTATTACTACATCCATATCTTTAGAGAATAAGGCTATAACATATTAAAAAAATCACTAAAATCGGACCAACATGTTTAGGAGATTCGAGAAATCAAAAATGACCCATTTTAAGGTGTCCCGATTTTTTTGGACAGGAGTGTATATTGGAGAGCCTCAATATCTGTCTTGTTATTGATACAATGTTGATCTTTCTTTATATGAATTGTCTGCACTATAGTATTTTATTTATCCGGCAATGCATTAATAGTAATACTCAATAACATTTTAGATGAAACACGGTGACGCTAGAGGTACCCAAAGCCTTTATTCATCGCCACAGAACCGAGAGACGATTTTAAAGTGTACCGAACAAATCACATGGACTATTCAACATTTGTGTAAAGCCATTCAAGAACCCGATAAAGAAGAATGTGTGTCAAGTGCCGAAAAAGTTAAAGTGTCCGTGTGTAGGTTAGCTTCATTCTTGCCAAAGGTAAGCTATAGTTCTTACAGTAAATATACAGGTGTTTAAAAAAGGTAACGTCTCTAGGATCGGTAAAAAGCTGAAAAATAATTAAGGTTTGTTTAGTAAAACATTTTGTAACGCCATCCGTTCTCATGATACAGGGCGTTGAAGTACAAAAAAATTTACACATTTTTTACGTTTTTGTCGAAACTACTGGCAACATTGTAATGAAATTTGGTGAGCCTTAAGAGGTAGTTATTGTGCATTTTTTACATAATTAAGAGCTTTATATTCATCATTGGCGCGTACATGGGCAATGGTATGAATTTTTTAAAGAAACAAAAATAATACGCCACTGAGATATTTCAAATTAAAAATCATTGTTGAATTCCTCGTTCAATTTGTGACAAAAAATCCATCTTCTCTTTTTTCATAAGCGCCGTTTTTGTGCAAAGTATAAAACATAATCAACTATTTTCAATGGGAAATAAGCTACAATTTTACCAAAAAAATGATTTTATTAACGTTTCGACGCCCAAGTCGGGTGTCGTTGTCAAAATACAAAATATTACTAGATTAAACAAAAATGTTGTTGCTTGGCAAAAAATTCTAATAATTTATTTAAAATCTGACTAATTTATATCAGCAATTCAGACATGTATTATACATTTTAAAATAGAAGACTTTAAAATGGTATTGCCAATATTGATGAGTTGCGTTCCTGGGACGACTTTACTAAAAGATAGTTCATTCGATTACATGAAATCAACCTCAACTCAAGAATATCCGCCACAAAAAATCATAGCATGTAATCTGTCTTTAAAAAGACAACCAAATGCAACGGTGGTAGTAAAATTCTCGCGCTAAAAATTCCATAGTAAATCACGAGGTTTATAATCTGGTTTTCCACCACAATCTGGTTTTCCCTCGTGATTTACTATGGAATCTCTAGCGCGAGAATTTTACTGCCACCGTTGCATTTGGTTGTCTTTTTAAAGACAGATCACATGCTATGATTTTTTGTGGCGGATATTCTTGAGTTGAGGGTGATTTCATGTAATCGAATAAACTATCTTTTAGTAAAGTCGTCCCAGGAACGCAACATCAATATTGGCAATACCATTTTAAAGGCTTCTACTTTAAAATGTATAATACATGTCTGAATTGTCGATATAAATGAGTCAGATTAAATAAATTATTAGAAGAATTTTTTGCTAAGCAACAACATTTTTGTTTAATCTAGTATTATTGTGTATTTTGACAACGACACCCGACTTGGGCGTCGAAACGTTAATAAAATCATTTTTTTGGTAAACTTGTGAATTATTTCCCATTGAAAATAGTTGATTCTAAAATGCCACAAGACAATAGCTTCAGAACAACATTAAGAATAAAACATCTTAACTCTTACAAAGTATTCTAATTAAGTTTATAGAAACTTAAATCCCTTGTGCAGGACACTCTTCTTATTTTGTTGAAATTTGCTCTAGTCCGTTCTATTTTAATTTTGGTTTCCTGGAAGTAATCATTTGTGGAGTTAATCATTGTTTTAACACCCTCAGCGCCAGTGTATCCTTTTAGATACACACTGTCCTCAACGCTGTGTACCGAAAAAGATACACATGGCTCGTTGTGTTCGATCGGTTGTGTCTCCTAAAAGGATACACTTTCTTAAGTTTTTATATGTAGAGAATAATGTTATGGCCTGAGCCAATTTCCTGGTATAACTGGTTATATGTAACTAGAAATTCATATAAACATACAAAAATAGAAAAATACGAAAATAAACTGCAAATAAATAAAAAAATTGCTTGTCACCTTAAAATAACATAAAAATCTCTATTCGCCCAAAAAAACATTTTGGCCCAGAATGAAAATTTTGTTAACCACCCGTGGCGCTGAAGGTGTTGATATGCATATTTGTCCACTCATTCGACATTGATTCCGTTTATTAGAAGATTCTCGTTATTTCAGTAACGTTCGTACAGTTTTGCAGTATAAACTATATCCATTCAAGTCATCAGTGTTTGCGTCCTTTCAGCATCAAATAACGCGGATATAGAAAGAGGTTTCTTACTATAACTAGGGTTTCTTACTATAAAGGGTTTCTTACTATAACTCGAAAAGTATAAAATGGCGCTTACCCCTATCAACATCAAACGATTCAATTGTTCATGTTGTACTTTATCGAATGCTTTATTATAGTCGATAAAATGCGTATTATATCTTGATTGACGTCCAGGCACCTTGTATCAGTGTATTAAGTGTAAAAAGAGCTTCACGCGTTCTTAGACTTTTGCGCGAAGACCAAGTTGTGTATCATTAAGTCTAAGAAATGTCAAATTGTGCGCAAGTGACATTAAAAATCGCTTTAAGGCAATCGGTACATATTTCGAAAATATTTTACGGCTATCCCTACTTTTTTGGTCTTTACACGGCAAATTACGTGTAGTAAAATTCACACTGATATGGATATGTAAACATTACTAGAATGTCATTCTACTTGACAATGTCATCATTAACTTTAAAGAGATGGCTTTTGAATGTTCTTTGGTAACTGTTATTTGTATAATTGCAAATTATTAATTCAGTTATTAAATGTGATAATTTTTTCACTATGTATTCAGTGATTGTAATAATTTATATACTGTACAACAAAAACTAATACTCAATCGAGAAAAAAGAAAAAGTGTTAAAGTGATTTTTTAATAATGCTACTATGGAACGCTTACAATTTTGAACATCTTTTACAAAAAAATACTTGGATCACAGAATATATCCAGATGTATTCTCTGCTTGGATCTTCCATAAATAATAAACAATAAATAACTTTTTATTAAGTTCACGTCTTAAATCAATTATTTATCAAATACACTATCAATATTATTTAACCAACAACTCAAAATATTCCCGATGTCATGTCAAATATTTAAAACTGTCACTGTCTTGTCATCATATTCTATTTGACTCAGTGCGTTGTATGACAAAGATAGCGAATGTTCGATTTGGAAAATATCACCACGGACCATTTTTTTTTCGAATCCTGAAAAAACTAATAAATATTTTTAAAACATTTAAACGCAGAATGAAAGACTAAATTATTATCGAGGGCCGAAAGTCCCTTAGAATAAATAAAAAGTTTCTTGTGAATGAGATATTTGAAATTAAAATCACACTACATTTTCTCTTAGTTTTTCACCCCTGTAATTTATTAAAATAAACATTATAGAAGTTTTCAGGGACTTTCGGCCCTCGGTAAAAACGTAATCTTTCATTCTGCGTTTAAATTTTTCAAAAATACCTTTTCGTTTTCTCAGGATTCGAAAAAAATGAATCCCCATTTGAATAGCAATGCAGCCGAAAATACGTACCCATCCCCTTAAGCGTTGTTTTGGGAGAACGAATCATTCTACACAAAAAGAGCTAATTTTTGTTCAAAATTATCTCAGGTAGATTATTTCTATTTTGAAACATTTTTGCTACGGCTTACGTATTCTTGGTAAATCATTGTTGTCCGCTTTCCCCCTACGTGAGAGGATTTAGAGGAAGCCTGGGGGTAAGGCAAACTTTTTTGAATTTTTTTTGGGGTCTCAAATTGACATTCTCAGCAAAATGAAATTATTGTTGCAGGAACAAGAAGCAGATCGACTGAAACTGATGGTAGAGTTAGTGTCAAGACTTCATCCCGAATGCTCAGCCCTACAAACCTCCAATCAGAATAACGACACCAAATCTCTTGAACTCCATTTCGGAAATATCAGGGAAATCGCCTTCCATCTTGCCAAATTTACTAAAGACATAGTGACCAAATATTCTTCTAATCACTAGCCCTTTATTATATTTATTTTTGATTAGTACTGGTCGAGATTTAAATATTTTTATTCGTATGACTATTAGGCGAAAAAAAAACCAAGTATTTTGTTTTATATTTTATATAATAACGACTGCCATAAGTGCCTATCGTGTAAGTACTAAATTTAAATCTAATACTGTTAACAAAAAAAAAGTATTTATTCTATTTTTCAACGTACTCTAAAGCATAGTGTGGTAGGTTTAGAACTTTTTTAAGGGGAATCAGAGAATAATAACTACAGCAGCATAATTCATCACACATATTTTGCAATGGTTAATAGATCTGAGGTTCAATTAAATT
This sequence comes from Diabrotica virgifera virgifera, assembly GCF_917563875.1. Lineage (NCBI taxonomy): Eukaryota > Metazoa > Arthropoda > Insecta > Coleoptera > Chrysomelidae > Diabrotica > Diabrotica virgifera. Next base: position 17,903,414 of record NC_065447.1, on the reverse strand, counting down.
TTTATACCTGAAAAACTGCTTCAAATTCATCCCCATTGTAATCGAAAATATTTTCTCTTCATATAGAATGAATTTTTCAATTTGAAAAATAATCATCAATATCTGAGTGCGTGTAACTATCGTATCATGCTACTACAACCAGATGTACTACGAGGTTTATTCCAAAATTACCCAATACTTAGCCTACAAAAAATACAGTGCGCTGGAATAAGTGTTACTGCCTCCCCCCTTATCAACTTATTTATTTTTAGCACATAAGCAAAACGCTCGGACAGGCCGATTTTTAAAATAATCATAGATTATAGCATCAATGTTTCGAACTTTACGCGATCCCTCTTCAGATGACAGTAATAACTTTGATTTTTTTAAATGGGAAAATATATCATGTGACACCTCATTTAAAAGCTTTTGCAATACTGATTACAAAAATGTATAATACTTTTTAAGATCGTAGGCGCAACATTTCGGCCGAGTGCTTTTTAAATCCATTAATTTTTTTCGAATCCTGAGAAAACTAATAAGTATTTTTGAAAAATTTAAACGCAGAAAGAAAGATTACAGTATTGCCGAGGGCTGAAAGTCCCGGAAAACTTCTATATCGATGTTTATTTTAGTAAGTTACAGGGGTGAAAAGGAAGAGAAAATTAAGTGAGATTTTTAATTTCAAATATATTATTCAAAAGAAACTTTTTCTTTATTCCAAGGGACTTTCGGCCCTCGCTAATAATGTAGTCTTTCATTCTGCGTTTAAATTTTTCAAAAATACTTATTAGTTTTCTCAGGATTCGTAAAAAATCAAAGTATTTAAAAGGCATTCGACGAAATTTTGCGCATGCGCTGTTAAAAAGTATTAAAGTAGGTACATATTATAGATTTTTGTAATCAGTATTTCAAAAGCCAAGTAAATGAGGTGTCACATGATGTACTTTCTCATTTAAACAAATCAAAGTTATGACTGTCACCTGAATAGGGATCGTGTAAAGTTCGAAACATATATGCTAAAATAAATAAGTTAATAGGGGGAGTAACACTTATTCCAACACACTGTATATGTTTCTTGTATTTGATAAATTATTATTACTTGCTGTTTACATCTGTTCTATTTTTACTGTTATTTAAACAATAATTGTTTCATTGTATTTATTATCAATATGATAAATTCTATAAAATTACATTATATCAGTTGTACAACTTATTCGTTATTGTGTTGTTAACAAACGTGTTCGGTATGAGGCACTATTTAGCCTCCTATTTGTCTTTTGGGGCCATTTTAATGTGTTGTGTGTATTTACTAATCGTATTTTACTGTTTCTTGACCATCCCAGTTAAAATGTTAATCTTTAACCGTTTTCGGTTGTAAGAAATTATGAGTACAATGTTAAGATACGTAGATAGTCTTGTTTTATTTAAAGAAAATAAGGTAACTATATAGAATGGGGGGCATGATAAATATGCGAAATTTGTTTGAACTGAGCCGTAAATATAAGAAGAGACAAAAATTTAAATCTTTTTTATGGCGGAACTTACTCTTTTTTACTTACATAAACGAACTTGTTATTTTCACAAGAAACTATATTTTGTATAATTGTGTCAACACTGCTAATATTTCTGTAGCTCGCATATTTGAGACATTCCGTTGATAATGAATTCTACTTCAGTAACTGAAGCAGAATTCATAAATATACATTTTAATTTGGTAAATCATGCCTCCTTATTTTATACCAGTACCCAATATAACGATCGAATACAATAATAATGTTTTATTCTCCATATAAATCTTATATTGATTAAGATAACCTGTTGTTAACAATTCGCAGTAGTTTGTTGGTTTTAAGAAGCCTGTACATAATATTTTCGTGGTTGTCTCAAATTTGTTCATAATTATATAGACACTTTACTTTTAAAAAAATTGAATTTAGACCAGTTTTAAGACTATTGAAGTATTGAACAATTTTTGATAATGTCCTCTCTACCGTCTCTTTAAATAAATATTAGTTTTACTTCTCCTTCACTCGGTTATTATAGCTATAGAATAGCCTGTAGGTTGTATTACAAAGTTATCACGGAATTATCATTAAAAATGTTCAGTTTAACATCAAACACACTCTTTCGACTACTACCGTAAAATGGGGTGAATAGGAACGGTTTTCAACTTTAAACTGAAAAAAATGGCAGTAACACATGTTGCAAACATAAAACTTATGCATTGTTATTTGGGTATTACTTTCCTGTTTTGATATTTAAATGTTAAAAAATTTTAAAGTTAATACTTTAATCACAAGAAAAATCAAAACCTGGTGTTCCTATTCACCCCACCAAGAGGGGTGAATGGGAACACCTGTAAAAACTATTGTCTTCCTATTTGTACATTTTTAGGGTCAATAGAAAGAGGTAAAAAGTGTCTAAGGTGTAAAGTAACATAAACATATAAATATAAAGTTTGTATTGTTGGAAAAATATATTGTTGAAAAGAAAAATATTTTTTAAACTCTGATTTGGCATTTTTCTCTGAAAGACTATTTCTTTAATAGTCTAAGAAACTTGTCTTTAGCTATTGTGTATTCATTCCTGCCTGGTCCTGTTTTGTGTGTGTGTGTGTGTGTGTGTGTGTGTGTGTGTGTGTGTGTGTGTGTGTGTGTGTGTGTGTGTGTGTGTGTGTGTGGAGAGAAAGAGATGGCATTAGACAAAGAGTCTTTTTGCCACAGAATTTTGTTATAAATATGTTTAAATTTTTATCTTAGAATCATTTATAAACTTAAGATATTAAATATAGATTTGTCAGAATAAGATAAAACATTGCTGATGTTAACTGGAAGGCTAATGTTAAGGTTGGTCCTGTTTTCCATTCCTCAACTATTTTGCGTCACATAATCTTCATGGGTCTTGTTGCGTCTTGACATACATTTAAACTTTTTGGACAGCAGTTCTGATGATTGCAGAAAACCGTATAAATATTTATTTCAAATTTACGGAATCCACATTTGGTCCTCCGAGCCGGATGCTGATAATTAGTGCTCATAATAGTTGGAAAAATTGTGCTCATTAATACCACGCGTGGTTGAGAACCCTGTTAGAAGTTTGTTTTGGATTGGAGACAATAGCTAACCGCTAGAAACACGTTTTGCAAGGTATGGTTCTTTCTATTCTCTTTGTTTTGATCAATATAATATGTATAATTTGTCGTTAGATGAGATGTTGTTTCGTTTGGTCTTACTCTATGGAGATATTAGATAAAAAAAGTAATTTCTAATGTATAGGGTGAATGGCAACACGGTAAATATTATGTTCCTATTCACCCCACATATCTCAAATTCATGACGTGAACAGTAATACTTATTGTTAACAAAAAAAGTTAACAGATAAATCAAAATACAATCATTTTATATCGTTATAAAGGTTAGAATAAACAAAAAAAAGAGTACTCTTCAATCTATTTTGACAGAGATTTTGTACTTACTGAGAAAGTTTTTTAAGATGAGAAAAACCTCAAAATTAACGACTTTGTTTTCACGCCGAGAACATAGGAACCAGTGACGCCAACAACACAAACCTAAATTTCTTAACGCCATATCACGTTAGCCAACTTGAAAAAAATTAAATAGCCCAACGAAAGTAATATATGTTTAGGAAGATTATTGTTATTGGTTAGTGAAGTTTTGTTCCTATTCACCCCATTTTACGATGCTTAAAATGCTTAAAATTTTGACAGATGATGTACGCTGGATGACAGCTAAAGAACAATTCTCTTTCCGGTAACGCCATCTGTCGAAGCCTAGAGTAATGTCATACATCTGTCGTATAAAGATTGTCACGCACGGGGAGCTAAACCACTAAACTATAATATATATTATATATTTATTTGCGCAGCATGCCCCGAACGTATCCTAAACTTACCCAGAGAGAGGTTCAGGATACGTTCGGGGCATGTTGCGCGAATAAATCTATAATATATATATATTATAGTTTAGCTCCCCGTGCGTGACAAGCTTTAGGTATCATTCTGTTATATTTCATCGATTTCATCACAGACTTTTAAAATAAATTTTGAATTTTGATAACGGTTTCTTGTGGAAGTAAAATAGTAAATTAAAGAAATTGAAGCATACATTTATTCAACACAGGAAAAACCCCAATTTTATAGGAATTCTGAAAATAATCATTATTTATTTACTCTTTACAATTGATAATTATTATTAATAACTAATTTTAATAATAAATATGTACACAAAAATCTTGTGGTAAATTCTTTTAAGACTGGTCTGAATCAATTTAACAATATTTTATTAAATGTTCTCTTTGTATAAATATGTGTATATAGTATCTGAATGCAACCTTTATTACCCTTGTTTTATATTACTGTTTTTACTTGAATAACTATTGCACTTCTGTTAAAAGCGTTCGTAGAGATTAAAAAAAACCTTGGTAAATGATATCATACTTGCACTATAAATATTATTAAACTTAATAAATTGTACTCCACGGTGCACCTGGAGCCCAAAACCCTCCAAACTCCTTAGCAGTGACCTTGGGCACAAGGTCACTTATAAGGAGTTTGCTAAAAACTTTCGAAACTTCAGAAGATGACGTGCCCTAGCAGTGACCGTATGCATTAGGTGCTCCGGGGGTCAATGCTGATGGCGTATTCGTGTTCAGTAACCCCAAAAACCCCTTGTGTAATCTGTTTGCATTAATGTAGTGCCGAATAGTGATGTTGATTACTGTCACTTTCGAGTATTCGTTACAAATCGTTACTCTTGTATAAAGTAATCATAACGAGAATCGTGTTTCTCAGTAGGTACAAGGTATTTCTCAGTAGGTTCTCAGTTATATCAAATCGTATTTCTCAGTAGGTTCTCAGTTATAGGTAATTTGTATAGGTATAGATATACAGGGTGTCCCGAAAAGATTGGTCATAAATTATACCACACATTCTGGGGTCAAAAATAGTTCCATTGAACCTAACTTACCTTAGTACAAATGTGCTCATAAAAAAAGTTACAGCCCTTTGAAGTTACAAAATGAAAATCGATTTTTTTCAATATATCGAAAACTATTAGAGATTTTATATTGAAAATGGACATGGGGCATCCTTATGGCATGAACATCTTAAAAAAAAATTATAGTGAAATTTGTCCACCCCATAAAAATTTTATGGGGGTTTTGTTCCCTTAAGCCCCCCAAACTTTTGTGTACGTTCCAATTAATTCATTATTGTGGTACCATTAGTTAAACACAACGTTTTTAAAACTTTTTTGCCTCTTAGTATTTTTTCTATAAGCGAGTTTTTATCGAGATACGGCTTCTTTTTTAATATATTTACATACAAATTTTATGGGGGTTTTGTTCCTTTAAACCCCCCAAATGTTTGTGTACGTTCCAATTAAACTATTATTGTGGTACCATTTTATTGGGCTTGTCCCGTGGAAATAAAAAAACAAAACAAAACAAAACCATTAGTTAAACACAGTGTTTTTAAAACTTTTTTGCCTCTTAGTCTATTTTTGATAAGTAACCTTTTATCGAGATGTGACTTCTTTTTCAAAATATACCCAAAAATGTACATTGTAAATAAATTTTCAGATTATTAACAGCTCTCTACAATCGTACTTAACCATATAAAAATATGTGGTGGATTCGACAAATATTCAAAATATCTCGATAAACACTAGTTTATCGAAAAAGTACTAAGAGGCAGAAAAGTTTTAAAAATATTGTGTTTATCTAACAGTGCAACAATAATAATTTAATTGGAACGCACACAAAAGTTTGGGGGGGTTTAAGGGAACAAAACCCCCATAAAATTTTTATGGGGTGCACAAATTTCACTTTAATTTTTTTTTAAGATGTTGCTACTATAAGAATGCCACATGTCCATTTTCAATAAAAAATCTCTAGGAGTTTTCGATATATGAAAAAAAATCGATTTTCAGTTTGTAACTTCAAAGGGCTGTAACTTTTTTTGTGTGCACTATTGTATATAGGTAAGTGAGGTTCAATCAACTTATTTTTGACCCCAGAATCTCTGGTATAATTTATGACCAATCTTTTCGGGACACCCTGTATATGTATCTAGATAAAAATATAGGGTTCTCGCATTCGATCTTTGTTAATGATATACATTACATATTTTACGTATACCATTATACCTCGATCTCCCTCTGTTTCATCTTCTATTGCCCTTTTCATGATCATTTTTCAGTGCGTAACAAATGATAGGAAAAAGGGTAAGTCCGTGATAATACACATTGATGACATTTATTCTAACATGACATTTTAGTTAAATCTGACAGTTGTCACATTTTATTTTCAATTTGGAATAAAAACAAATCAAATGTGTTTCTTGCATTTATAAAATGGTATTTTCTTTGATTTGTATAGTCTTATAAATTATACAGATTATATTTGTAATATTATTATCTAATTAAAAAAAAATATTTTTTTATTATGGCGCCATCTATCGACAACTAGAATAACTAGAATAAATGTTATAAAAATGTCACCGACGAAATGTAATCACCGACGTGCCTTTTTTCTGTCACATACAATTTAATGCGTTAGAAAGAAATCGAAAAACTGTGACGCACTGAAAGATGATCATGAGAAATACTGTATGTTCTCACCCTCACATCCTTAAAACGTTTCATACCGATAACGATATTCGATAACACTCGTAAAATACTGGTCCCGTCCGTTACTCGCTAGGATACGATTGGTAGAAAGTAATCAAGTGTACTGGTTGTAGATACAATATATGTTACTCGCTCTGATACGATTGGTACGGAGTAATAAGAGTAATCAAAGTAGATACAATAGATGTTACTCGCTCTGATACGATTGGTACGGAGTAACGAAGTAATCCGAGTAATCAAAGTAACGATTTGCCTCTCTGTATAGTAATCGTTACTTTCGGTATTCTTAAGTAACTAGTACTTTGTAACGAATAGTTACTTTTTCAACATCACTAGTGCCAAAATCACTCGGAACTCCAGAAGATGACGTGCCCCTAGACACCAGGTAATCCGGGTGTAGGTTTTAGTTTTCTGCAACCCCAAAAACTGCCCGAGTAATCTATTTGCATCAATTTAATGACAAAAACCCTCGAAACTCCAGAAGATGACGTTCCTTAGCAGTGACACTGGACACCAGGTGCTCTGTGAGTCGGTTCTGATGTGCGAAGCGAGTAACTCTCAGTTTAACAGAGATTACCATTAAAAGAGATATAATGATGTAGAGCTGGTATAAAGGAGGCCGAGGCTTATAAAAAGCTGTAACGCCAGTACTACGCCAGTCAATGGGAGCGATGATAGGATATTACCTCCGAATTCTATCCTAGTGCATGGATTTTAATGAAATTTTGGGCCTAGCCTCTACTTATCTCCTAATTCAAAGTCTACCCTATGCCGATGTGTTCTTTTATCTTGGGGGTGGTTTCCACCCCTTCTTAGGGGTTTAAAATTGTTTGGTTAAAATTACCACGGAATTCGCTAGAGTACCTAATTCTAAGCAAAACTGTTCTTTAATTTTTTTTGAAAACTCGATAATTTTTGAGATATTCGTGGTTGAAAATTGGCCATTTTCATTGAAAAATAACCTTTTCGAACGGTTTTTTTGCGGATACCTTAAAAACTATGCATCTAACTAAAAAAACTACATTAAACATTTTTGTAGGTTATAAAAAAAAAACAAAGAGACACTTGCCTTCATAAATCTTCTAGTTATAATACAAAAAGGGATATGGTAGGTGAAAATAGTTTCTTTTTTAGTACATTCTCAAATTGGTGTATTTAACTTGAAATAACAGAGACACGGTCGATTTTAGGTATATAATGCTACTAATACCTTTTGTAGTGCTTGAAAAGACCTTTAAAATGAGCTATATTAAAGGTCCATTATATTAAAATTAAGCGAGATATGCTGCAAGCAAAATTGATAACTAATGTATTTAAAAAAAAAATGAGAAGTAATTTTAACTCCTACCCAAGAAAATGTTGTTTGTCTGTTTGTTTGGGTTTATATGACTGTAAATGCATCGTTTTCCTTCTACAATACCTTTTATTATAGTGTTATTTCTATGTTCAAAAAGTTGGACGGGTTTAAAATGAATGAATTATAGGGCGCATTTTTTAAATTTTCTTAAAAATCTTCCTTTTTCTCCATGTAACTTGAAAATGATAAGAGATCATCATCATCATCAGTAGTTCGACAACCCTTTTTGGGTCCTGGCTTGTTCTAGGATTTTCCGCCATTCTGTTCTGTTCCTTGCTTTGTTCTTCCAGTGGGTAATCTCAAGTGTTTTCAGATCTTGTTCCACTTGTTCCATGTATCTAAGTTTGGTTCTTCCCTTTGACCTTCTCCCTACTGGTGTTTGCCTCATTATATATTTTGGTGTTTCGGTCTCCAACATCTGTTCAACATGGCCCATCCAGCGCAGACGTCCTATCTTTATGGATGTTATGACATCGGGTTCGTTGTATGTTGCGTATAGTTCAAAATTATATTTTCTGCGCCATACGTCATTTTCTTTCACCCCCTTATATATGTGTCTTAAGGATTTTTCGTTCAAACGTACCTAATAAGTTCTCATCGCTTTTCGTCAGTGTCCATGTCTCTGATCCATATGTAAGGACCGGTTTTATCAGGTTTTTGTATATTTTGCATTTGGTTTTTCTCGTGATGTTGTTAGATCTTAGATGTTTAATGAGTCCATTATATGTTTTATTAGCAATATGTATTCTTCTCTTAACTTCTTCGCTGACATTGTTATCTGCGGTAACTAGTGAACCTAGATTTTTTACGCTTTCGATGTTATAATCTTCTATTGTCAGATTCTGTAGGTTTCTTTGGCCTGTCGATTTGCTGGCCTTCATGTATTTGGTTTTTATTTCATTAATATTTAGGCCACTGTTTTGTGCCGCTCTTTCTATAGCATTAAATGCTTCTATCATTTCTCTTTTGCTTCTAGCTATGATATCAACATCATCTGCAAATGCCAATATTTGTACACTTTTTGTTATTATTGTTCCTCTGGTGTTGACTTTTGACTCTCTAATTATTTTCTCTAATGTGTTGTTGAATAGAATACAGGATAGGGCATCTCCCTGTCGTAGGCCCGTTCTAACATGGATTGTATCTGTTAGTGCGTTTTGAATTCGAACCCTGCTTTGTACTTTAAGTGTTTCTTTTACTATTTCAATGAGATGAGTTGGGATATTAAACTCAATGATAAGAAATACAGTAATGAAAAATAAAAAGGAAATTTTTATCTGAAAAAGCCCTACATTTTTGTGTGTTATCTTTTTTTCGTACCTCTTATTTTTTTTCGAGTTACATGGAGGAAAAGGAAGATTTTTAAGAAAATTTAAAAATGCGCTCTACAATTTGATCTTATTTTTTTTTCAAAAACCATGCATTTTAATCCAGTCCAACTTCTTGAGCATAGAAATAACACTGTAATAAAAAGTATTGTAGAAGGAGAACGATGTATTTAAATTCTGATGGATGAGGGGTTAAATAATATACTTCTCATTTCTTCTTAAAATACATTAGTCATCAACTTTTTTGCAGAATATCTCGCTTAGTTTGAATGTAATCGACATTTAGTATTGCTCATTTTAACCTTTAACTACACGCGCTGGCGTATTTTGTACGCCAGATATAAGAATTCTACTGCAAATATATTTAAAAATTTAATTTTTGACCTTGTTTGTCTCTCTAACCTATCACTGGAATGTGCTTTACAATTTAGTTTTAGTTTCGTTATAATCGGCATTCTGGGAAGATCGTAATTTACAGTTTATTATTTGTTGTTTGCGGTGGTGAACAATATACGCCACGATTATATTAATATAACTAGTAATATAAGTACATATTTCAATTGTTTTTTAGTCATTATGGCACAAAATATATTTTTCTTTATAAACAATACTTTTTTTCCTGTAAAAAATCACATTTAAAAAATTTTTTTATTAGTAATTTTATTTATCATAGAATCCAGTTATTCCATGATTTCAGTTATAAATCCCAATTGGCTTACTGAGAAGGAACTCCAAGTATTCACTGATGCCGAATAAGGTTTATAACAAACAACTAAGTGTATTTTTTCAAAAAAAAAAATAAACAAATCCGCTGTTTTTAAGTGTACTTTCTTGTGGCGTATAAAGTACGCCACGCGGGGAACCACCCCCAAGATAAAAGCGCACATCGGCATAGGGTAGACTTTGTTTCTTGAATTATTCCCTACTTACTGTGAAAATATCAAGTAAATCGATGTAGTAGGATGGAATTCGGAGCCAAATACCCTCATTGACTGCCCTATACATATAATGCAAGTATAATATAATGACAAAATGAATGGTTGAATGTCAAATGTCTTACCACTGCTCATTAAAAATCGTACCGTTATAATCTTTGTGCATGTTTTAATAAATATTCTCTTATATATCCTGTATCATAATGTACTATTTCAGTATTGCATAATTTTAAATAGCAATAGGTTAGAAGTATATTTTTATAACACATTTTTCAATATGTAGGTAATATATTAGGCAACAAGATGTTCACTAGGTATTTGTTCTAACAAAACTTAGACGATGTACAAGTCAACAGCGATATCTAAAACCGCCAAGGTCAGACGGATCCAAAACATTGGCTACGCGACGTTGTCAGATCAATCGGGTTTCAAAGGTTTTTCGGTTTTTGTTACCTGTTTCACAGTAAAATTTTCTTCTGGTTCCTCTTTTGTAAATTTTAAAACATTGTTTATAATTTTACGGGATTGTGTACCAATGTACTATTTTTCACGGCACTTGTAATAGGTATTCATGTTTATTAAAAAAATATTAAATGTATTCTAAAAATATACTACTATTCGACGATTTTATCTGACAATGTCGCAAAACCACTGATTTCGTGCACAATGCATTTTAAATGGATGTTTACTTTTTGCACCAAGGCGTTTAACTGTCCCCTCTCCTTGATTTGCTACCTGAGTGACCTTCGCGGTTTTAGATATTTTTGTACAATTGTACGCACCCGTTTGGCGCGTGCGCATTAAATTTTGCTGGAACAAACTTCGTGTGAGATAATGCGAATTGTGCAGGTCTTTTTCTGTGTGCCAAAGTAAGATAAAATTTCTAAGTTACATTTGAGACAATCTTTATAATACCGTTATCGCTGACTGAACCACTAATAGAAATAATACCACAGCTTTATACATAATTAAACTATGTTTTATATACTCTAGTTATACAAAAATAAAAATATATTGTTATTTCAATTGATGAGTTTTATTTAAGGTTCAAATTCTTTATTTATCTCGATTGAAATTGATCTGTTCGATTTATGATTATTTATAATTATTAAATTATTATGTTTAATGTCAAATTGAGAGGTGTGATTGGTTTCTCGTAAATTGTAGCACACAACTGTATTAAGTTGTGTACAATAAATAAAACACACTGGAAAAATTAAAAATTAAATTTGAAATTAATACAAAATGAATGAATAACTTTTACAGTGAACAAGTGTGGAATTAAATATATGTATTAAAATTCGAAATATAGGTACATTTTTAAGGTAAATAAGGTTAATATAGGTATTTTTTTGTATTTAGATTTAGTGCAATTTCGTTATCTGTGATGGCAACAACGAAGTGATTCATTGTGTCCAGTGTGAACACAGGTTTACATTGGGAAAAAAGTGTACCAGTTTTATATGACGCGAAGTGTATTCAGCCAAGTGGCGCTTGTGATGGGCATTGAATGTGTTAAAGTCGATAGAAGTATTCCTTCAGGTTTTTAGGATTCTCTTGGCATTCTTAATAAGCTGTCCGCTGCCAATTTGAAGGAAGTTTCCTGTTCTTGTTTGGTAGCCGACCTTGATATCTGAAACTCCTTTAAAGAATTGTTTTACCTACTTGGTTTTTTTACCACAATTATCAAAATCGGTTTAGTATACCACCATGCTTTATATTTAAAAAAGTTATTGAACAAAATAATCCTTTGGAATTAAATACTATTTTTATTATAAATCGGAAGCATATAAGGTAAATATAGTATGTATAAATATGTTTGTACCAAAATAAGGTACCTATCTCAATATTAGCACTTCCATATAACAATGGCTAAAGTACCGGCAAAAAACATATACAGTAAGTTGGAACATTCATAAGATATTTCAAACCCAAAACCTTCCCCAACAACCACATGAAATGGAGGGCCGAGTTTCTTATCCATCTCTTCTTTGATCATTTTTGCAGCTGCCTAAAAAACACATTATAATATTATTTAGAGCTAAGTATTTACAAAAACTTATTTCAGATTTTAAAATTTATCTCACCGAAAAATAGACTGGAAATAACAAATAAGGCAAAGAAATCAAATAAGTTTTACTATAGTTTAGAACCAATACTGGTATGGGAAAAAGAGAACATACACGAGAGACAAGGATAAAAATATATAAAATCAATGGGCAAATCCCAATAGTTGGCTGTATACCATAGTTTAAAAAAACCTATACAGAAGTAAAAACTTCAAATTTTGGTATAAAATCGTTTATTTAAAAACCATCTAATGCAAAACGTTTTCGTTCTGAACAGAACATCTTCAGTGCCTGGAATGAAGTATGTTTTTTTTAACAGTTTTAATTATATTTTCAATCAGTTATTAACTACCTTTACATTTTAATTAAAATCCAAAAAATTAAAACTACACTTTTTGAAGTTCGTAACCAAAAATTGAGTTTACGTTTTCTTGTCATGTCACTCTTTGTCATTCCTTTTCCTTTCATATCAGTTGGTCTGTGCTAATTGAAATGGCAAGTACCTAGTTTTTTTGAGCAGGGAAGCATGTTGCTCTTTAGGCACATACATAATTTAATCTTTTAATATCGACTAGTATAGTCACAATATTTTATTAAAATTTATAATGTAAGCCATATATTATGACAGTCACAATTTTAACCTTTCTGCCTTAATCTAACGTGGAAATACTTCATTCCAGGCACTGAAGATGTTCTGTTCACAACGAAAACGTTTTGCAATCCATGTGGATGACTTTTAGATAGTTTTTAAATAAACGATTTTATACCAAAATACAATTTGAAGTTTTTACTTCTGTATAGGTTTTTTTATAAAAATATATAACACATAATATAGTGATACCGCGACTGTGCTATATATGCAAGTGAAAACTGGACAAATCTGAAAAAACATAAGAGCAGGGTAAATGCAATGGAGATGAAACACCTAAGGAGGATAGTTGAAAAACCATAATGGGATAAATTAAGCAACGAGAGTGTTAGGAGAATGGCCAACCAAGAACCAATAATAAATAAAATAGTGTAGGAAACAGAGGTTGCACCTCGCAAACTGCACACAAGTCCGGTTTTATTTTTTTGTCTGGTATATCAAGGGGTGCTTATTATGAGACTAACTTTTTCTTAAAAAATTTCGCCCCGGAACCCCCATTTTCATCCCTTTAAAGGGGGTAATTTGTGGTTTTTGCGAAACTTAGCCCTTCCTGTACGTTTTGTAAAAAATGTCCTTATTAAAAATATGAAGAGGACTGTATTTCCTACAATTTATTCCCGACAACATATGTCTATCACCCATTATTTAGCGGGGGTGGCGCCCCAAAATTGACAAGTTTTTAAAAAAGATGTTTAAAAAAAAATATTTTTCCCAACTGTAATGGGAATCAAGAAGAAACCCTGCGGCAATTAATAAAAAATAAATGGCTGATTTTTTGGTATAGGTTTCATTTAAGGGCAATTGCCCATTTTTTAATTACAGGGTGTTACATTTTAAAAAAACCCCTTTTTATACCATCTGAACCGCTTATGCTAGATTAAAAAAACTTTCAGCAATTACCCATGTACTGGTGTTATTTACAAATTTGTATAATTTGTAATCACATATGGTGCTGAAGTAATATGTCTGACACAGAAAGAGGAAGAAAGATTGAGGATCCTAGAGAGGAAAATAATTCGGAGGATAGCAGGCCCACTAAACTTAGGTAATAATGAATTTAGAAAACTTATGAACCACGAAGTATAAGAGGACTTCTGAAAGGAGAAGACATCGTCAGATTTATCAAGGCACAGAGACTCAGATGGATGGGACATATAGAAAGGAGAAATCTAGAAGCCGTCATCAAGAAAATTACCAAATGGAGATATCTGTATCAGGCAGAACCACGAGGAAGACACAAAACTAGATGGGAGAACCAGATAGTCGAGGACCTTAAGAAGATGGGAATAAGAGAATGGGTAACCACAAGCAAAAACAGGAACGAATAGGGAAAAATTGTAGAAGATGCCAAGTCACACAACCAATTGTAAAACCAAAATGTTAATGCGGATTGATTCACCGCGACAAATGAATCAGAAGAGCCCAAAGAGCCGTTATGATGATATCATTTTGTGCACGTTCTTATTACCCATGCATGGACAACAAAAGCGATATCTTAATTGGTGCAACCCCTGTGGCAAAAAAAATAAAAGGAGCGGTTGAAAAAAATGTATTTTTGCTTTTTGACCCATATGGGCATATGCTCCAATAATAGGGTTTTTCATAAATATATATGGTTATTGCAACATCCCTGCGGAAACTACCCCCATCCCTGAAAATAAGTTTGGCGAGCATGTTTTTACAATTTTCTCATTGCCTATGCATTTTTCTGAAACAAAACTTATAAAGAATTAAAGACCACTATTTGCTCTACAAATAAGGTCCTATGCATTTTTTCGTATAAGCAACAATTACGGCAAAGTGGCGCCGTAAACCTCAGAAATGCTTTGGCGGGCTCCAGTTTTTGTTTTTTTTTCGTCACCTGTTCATTTTATTGATAAAGTACTTATGGCAAATTAAAGAAAACAATGTAAGCTACAAATTATGACCTATGCATATTTTACGTTCTTTGCATCCTAAAGCCCACAGCGGTGGCCCAAAATCAATGTTTGCATATTTCCTTTATTAATTCTCCTTTTTTTTTGGGGTGGTTTCGGGGAAAAATGGGGGGTGCATTATACAAATTTGTATATAAATAACACCAGTACATGGGTAATCGCTGAAAGTTTTTTTACTTTAGCATAAGCGGTTCAGATGGTACAAAAAGGGGTTTTTTTAATGTAACAGTAATAACACCATGTAATTAAAAAATGGGCAATTGCCTTTAATGAAACTTTTTTTTCCTGAAAAATGGATTTGGCACAGCCAATTAGCCAGACTTGTTTATGATTGAAACTATACCAAAAAATCAGCCACTTATTTGTGATTAATTGCCGCAGGGCTTTTTCTTGATTCCCATTACAGTTAGGGAAAAATATTTTTTTAAAACATTTTTTTTAAAAACTTGTAAACTTGGGGCGCCACCCCCGCTAAACGGTGGATGATAGACATATGCTGTCGTAGAATAAATTGTAGGAAATATAGTCTTCTTTATATTTCTATCAAGGACATTTTTTGCAAAACGTAAAGGAAGGGCTGTTACAAATTACCCCCTTTAAAGGGATGAAAATGAAGGTTCCGGGCCGAAATTTTTTAAGAAAAAGTTAGTCTCATAATAAGCACCCCATGATCGATATACCAGAAAAAAATAAAACCGGACTTGTGTCCAGTTTGCGAAGTTACCTCTGTTTCCTACACTATAAAATAGCAGAGACAATGAACTGGTATCATGGTATGGCCATCTGATGAAGATGAAATCCAACAGAATTACAAGAAAAGTGCAAGAAGCAAAGAACATCGTAAAAAGAAAAACAGGCACATCAAGAAAAAAAAACAGATACAGGCAAGTATATAGTATAGAGGCGGGAAAAGTTAGAGAAAAATTACTCTAGGAATTGACAATAATGGCAGGAAATAGAAAAGAATGGACGAGATGGGTGAATGAAAATTAAAATAGCTAGCCCAAATCCGACACCCGGATAGGGTAAAAGGAAGGGGAGAAAGAAAGAAAATTTTTACCTCATTATTTGATGAATGTTTTTCACATGCAGTAACAACTAATTCCACAGATTCAATACGTTGTTCTTCCGGCATATCGGAATGCTAAAACACCAATATAAGCAAGATTCAGTTTAAAACAATTATAAATACGTAAAATCATTTTTAATCATCAAAATAGACAAGCCCTATAAGTTCGTTTAATCAATAATTTATGACTCACCCTTACAAGTGGATAAGTGTGAATTACTTTCTTTGAATCATCTTCCTTCTTCTTTTCTTCTTCAGCCATATCTAAATATAATTAAAATTATTTAACTATATTAAAATATGTTTAAAAATATTTAAAACGCTTTTGTATATCCCGCGAATTTGTTTAGGGATTGTTTATGAACTGTCAAATTAACTAAACGTCAGGCGTTGCTAGGCAACGGTTAAGCTAGGTTTAAACGACCATGGTGACTGTTGATCCTGATACTTTGATACAAGGCCAAATCATATTTTTTAGGTTATTTAATTTGACGTTTTGCATAATGAATGTAATAAAATAATGTCTTCAAAATATTCACTTGAAAAAAGTTTCAAAGTACAAAATTACAACGTTAAAATTATTAAAAGTTAACAAAAGCGAAATCAAAAATCTATAAAACTTTTCAATGGATTACTTGGGAGAAAGTATTGCCTTAGGAGTAGATTCCATCATTTTAGCTGTCTGTATAAGACAGTACTACAAAAAGAAAAATGCCATGGCTTTGATACAAGGTGCTCCCTATTTAGAAATAAATAAAGACCTTAAAGAAATTGTAGAAACTCATCCAGACCATAAGTTATCTTATGTAGCAATTAGGGGTACAGTTAAACCGCTAGGCAATCCCATAGTAAGTAATGCGAAGCCTACAGTCACTGGTGTAGTGCAGGTATTAAAGATTAAGGAGCATGTTATTCAGAGAAGTACAGCAGGGTTTTGGGCAGATTCTGAAAGAGTGATTCAAGAGGTTCACAATGTTATGCCTTTCGCTTTGGAAACTAGAGGCATCCAAATTGAAGTTTGTGATCCACTCGGTGCTGAGGTTTTAGGTTTGTAATTACTTGTTAAACTCATAGATAAATAATACCTAGACTGTGTGCTCCAATCGAAAACTGTGTGACATAGAAAAATGTCTCTATTTGGGGTAGGCATCTCTTTCTAATCAGCAGCCAATGCTGCCAATTTGATAAACTGACGATTAGAAAGAGATGCCTACCCTAACATACAAAAAATCTTCCCTGTCACACAGTTTTAGACTGTAGTCTAGGTAATACGGTCCATTAATCACCTGATCTTTTTTTTTGCCTTTTTTAACCCCCCTCCCCTTGGTAATACATTGTGGGGTTTAAGACCCTTTAAATCACGTGTATTGTGACATTTCGTGATTTTTTTCTAGACCCCTCCCCCCTTTCGAGTCTCACGTGATTAATGGACGGCCCCATATACCTATATGTAAGTATGGTAAAATTCAATATACAGTAAAACCTGCCATATTCAGATCAATGTGGCGACAGACCGATCCAGATATGAAAAAATCTAGATATCAAGACCGCTTTTTTTTATAGTCTCTGAAACGTTTTCTCCTTCATACATTCCAGTAATCAACGCCGTCAATACCTTTCATTGATAGACACGTTTTATAGATTCTATAATACATTATTTCACCATCTTTTAGTTCTTTTGGGTCGGGATCAGAGGGTGCATTGTCCAACAGCAGGACTGCCTTTCTCGGTAGATTTCGGTAGATCCGGTTGGCGCAGAACCGTCCGGATATGGCAGGTTGTACTGTATTTAGCATTTTCTAGAAGTTAAATATATTTTTTTCTTCTAGATATGGATGTGATTTCTGATAATTTTCACCCAACAGTGCCTAGCGTTATTGATCATATCTGGAGCTTTTTTGCTGGAATACGTCAAAGGGGGATACAATCAACAGAAAAAATGCTCCGAACTGGTAGTGTAATAACAGGTACATTTTTTAAATATTTATTAAACATTAAAAATTGGACAATTTTTTTTATATTTTAAAGGAATTGGAGAACTAGTTTCTGAAAAAGATGGCAATCTAAAACTGCAACCACCTACGGAAGGTGAACCATTTTATCTAACGAATATGGGAATTCTTTCGTTATTAAAAAAACTTAATAGCTCTAAATCAAACTATAGAATTATGTGTATTGTGTTTGGTTCAATCGGTATAGTCATATCGGGTTTTATAGTTAAAAAATACTTAAGGATAAAATCAGAAAAGGAAAGTGAAGAACAGCAAAGATCACAATTAGAATTGTCCCGGAAAGAAAGGAGAAGAAAAATTAGGGATGAAGATTTAAATGAGAATCAAATTTGTGTAGTTTGTAAGGAGAACCCCAAAGAAGTAAGCATATTATTATTTTACATTATCGACAACATCTCGAAAATATCTATTTTTTACAACACAATTTTTTTCATGTTTTCTTTACTAGGAAAAATATTCTCTGTTTAAATTTATTATTAAATCTTATTATGATAATATTATGAATAGGGCAGTCAATGAGGGTATTTGGCTCCGAATTCCATCCTACTACATCGATTTACTTGATATTTTCACAGTAAGTAGGGAATAGCTCAAGAAACAAAGTCTACCCTATGCCGATATGCGCTTTTATCTTGGGGGTGGTTCCCACCCCTTGTCGTGGGTGAAAAATGTTTTCGTTAAAATAGCCACGGAAGAGACTAGAGAACCTTATTCTAAGCAAAAACTGTTCTATAATTATTTTTTGAGAACTCAATACTTTTTGAGTTATTCGTGGTTGAAAATTGGTCATTTTCATTGAAAAATTACACCTTTTCGGACGGATTTTTGCGAATATCTTAAAAACTATGCACCTAACAAAGAAACTATATAGAATATTTCTGTAGGTTAAAAAAAACAAAGACATTTGTTCCTTCATAAATCTTCTAATTAAAATACAAAGAGGGATATGGTAGGTAAGAAGAGTTTGTTTTTTTGCTGCATGCTCAAATCGGTGTATTCAACTTGAAATAACAGAGAAACTGTCGATTTTAGGTGTATAATGATACTAATAACTTTTGTAGTGCTTGAAAAGACCTTTAAAATGAGCAATACTAAATGTCGATTACATTCAAACTAAGCGATATATTCTGCAAAAAAGTTGATGACTAATGTATTTTAAGAAGAAATGAGAAGTATATTTAATCCCTCATCGATCAGAATTTAAATACATCGTTTTCCTTCTACAATACTTTTTATTATAGTGCTATTTCTATGTTCAAAAAATTGGACTGGATTAAATTGAATGGTTTTTGAAAAAAATAAGATCAAATTATAGAGCGCATTTTTAAATTTTCTTAAAAATCTTCCTTCTCCTCCATGTAACTCGAAAAAGATAAGAGATACGAAAAAAAGATACAACACAAAAATGTAGGGCTTTTTCAGATACAAATTTCCTTTTTATTTTTTATTACTGTATCTCTTTTTTCAGATACAAATTTTCTTTTTATTTTTTATTACTGTATCTCTTATCATTTTCAAGTTACATGGAGAAAAAGGAAGATTTTTAAGAAAATTTAAAAATGCTCTCTATAATTTGATCTTTTTTTTCAAAAACCATTCATTTTAAACCCGTCCAACTTTTTGAACATAGAAATAACACTATAATAAAAGGTATTGTGGAAGGAAAACGATGCATTTACATTTTGGTGGATGGGGGTTAAAATTACTTCTTATTTTTTCTTAAAATACAATAGTTATCAATTTTTTTGCAGCATATCTCGCTTAGTTTTAATGTAATGGACCTTTAATATAGCTCGTTTTAAAGGTCTTTTCAAGCACTACAAAAGGTATTAGTCGCATTATACACCTAAAATCGACCGTTTATTCCCAAAAAACCGTTTGAAAATATATTTTTGAAAAACTATCTTTCAATGAAAATGGCCAATTTTCAACCACGAATATCTCAAAAAGTATGGAATTTAAAAAAAAATATAGAACAGTTCTTGCTTAGAATTAGGTTCTCTAGCGAATTCCGTGGTAATTTTAACCAAAAAATTTTCCACCCCTAAGAAGGGGGTGGGAACCACCCCCAAGATAAAAGCACACATCGGCATAGGGTAGACTTTGAATTAGGAGATAAGTAGAGGCTAGGCCCAAAATTTCATTAAAATTCAGGCAGCAGGATAGAATTCGGAGGTAATATCCTCTTCTTGCCCCCATTGACTGGCGTAGAAGTGGAAAACACTTTTCCTTTATTTCATTGTGCTCCAAATGCCTTTATTGTTTTTTCCACTCCATCATTATTTCTACCAGACCACTTCCGTCTTTTATTTAACTTGATATAACTTTGTACCATAAGCTGATAACTTAATTTTTATGTTTTTTTTTTTAGATTATCCTATTACCTTGTGGTCATGTATGTTTATGTGAAGATTGTGCATTAGGAATTAATGAATTCTGTCCAATTTGTCGATCCCACATCGAGAGAAAGAATGTTGCTTATGTTGCATAAATATTAAGTGACCATTACTGTTTTATTGTACATATAAAAATTGGTTTTATTAGGTTTGTTGTTGTATTTATATAAAATAAAATTAAAAATTTAAGTGTAAATATGCCTTTTGTTTCTTATACCCAAACCTCCTGTTTCTATGTAGTTACATGTAAAAATATTGTAAAGGACACCTCACACATCTTATAGAAAATATAATGTCACTCAAATGCAACAAAATTTACATGAATTACAATCATCTCATATCGTTGCGCGAACTCTGAATTTTGATTGATAACTACGTAAATTGTAACTAAAGTTTATGGAAATCACATAAGTCCATAAAATTGTAATTCATGAGCTAAGGCGATTAAAAGAACTATACTTTGGTGTGCTTTGTCATTTATTATCTATAAGATAAAAGTCTTAACACCTGAAGAAAGATTGATGACTTGTCCATTCACAAAATCTGTTTTCTCGCTCTATCTCATGTACACAACCATTTGATTTTAGATTTATTTATATCAATTTACGCTGTTATTAATCAAAATTACATGAAAAACATAAAAAAGTAAATACAAATAATATTTATTTACAAAAAGTACAATTACTTTATTCTTAAATCTTCTATATCAATATCATCCAATTTTACTGGCCTCAAATTTTGCTTTCCTGAACATACACATTTTTTATCTTCACTATCACCGCACTGATCATCTTTTATACATGTTTTGTTAGCTTTATCTTCATTTTCCTTTAGTATCCTCTTGACCTTGCTTGATTTTCCAATACCCAGCCTGGGTAATCCTTTGTTCAAGCCCTCCAATAAAACACATGCTTTGCAGACTTCTTGAGAAGATACATAACCACAACGTGTGCAATTCATCAGTGTCGGCATGTTTGCAGTTTCGTTTACTTTTATGGTCTCACCTAAAATAGAGATACTGTTTAAAATATACTTCTCTAATGACGGTTTTCCACTAAATGGACAAAACAAAATAGAAACATATCGAAGAAAACAAAACTGCCACTTTTCGCAAATATGTATCGAGAAAAAAAAGCTGAGGATATATAAGTAATATGGTGATAAGGCCCACATAGTCCTGTCGCCAGGGGGGGTACAACGGCCTCGTTAATTCAGATGGACTTACTCAAGTTTTTTTTATGTATTTTGACCCGTAGAACACGAATTTTTTGGGTAACAGTTGATCCGGATGTCGATAAGATTGTTATAGACCAAGAACTTGAGGAATCAAATAACAGCGATTTTTGGCAAAACAAAACAATATTTTGTATTTTTTGGGCCATTTTAAGTAAAAAATATTTCTACAAGTTTTTTCGTAGGATGCACAGTTTTCGAGATAAACGCGGTTGAACTTTAAAAAAATCGAAAAATTGCAATTTTTGAACCCGAATAACTTTTGATTAAAACATAAAATAGCAAGTCTGCTTACCGCATTTGAAAGTTTAAGTCAAATTATATCGGTTTTGATTATTTGCATTGGTAAAAATTTATTTTTTTATTGATTAACAAAGCTATAAACACGTAGGGTTTCCCGTGCTTTTACATGCGTTTTAACGCATGTAACGTAGAAATAGTCTTGATTGCACTAGTACCTATTCTACCTACTCGTTCGATTTTAAATGAGAAATCATAGAAACATCACTCACGCACTAGTTGTTTGTAGCTTTGTTTAGCAATAACACAATAAATTTTTAGCAATGCAAATAATCAAAACCGACATAATTTGACTTGAACTTTCAAAGGCGCTAAGCAGAATTGCTATTTTATTTTTTAATCAAAAGTTATTCGGGTTTAAAAATTGCAGTTTTTCGATTTTTTGAAAGTTCAACCGCGTTTATCTCGAAAACTGTGCATCCTACTAAAAAACTTGTAGAAATATTTTTTGCTTAAAATGACCCAAAAAATACAAAATATTGTTTTGTTTTGCCAAAAATCGCTGTTATTTGATTCCTCAAGTTCTTGGTCTATAACAATCTTATCGACATCCGGATCAACTGTTACCCAAAAAATTCGTGTTCTACGGGTCAAAATACATAAAAAAAATTTGGGTAAGTCCATCTGAATTAACGAGGCCGTTGTACCCCCCCTGGCGACAGGACTAACAGTGATGTATGGTAACGAAGTAGACAATGAAAAAAGAAAATACTTAGAAATTGGAAAGATGGGAAATAGGCTATTGATTATGTACTATAGAAAGGAACTACAACGTTAACGGGGTTTTATTATTTCATATGGTCAATGAATCTCTATATATAAAAAACCGCGGAGTGCTACCATTTAAAGAGGTGCGTTTTTGAGAAATGGGTGAATTAGTCCCTGGGCACAGGTTACATTAGGGTGAGTTCTATGCACTTTGGGTACAAACACGTCTACATAAAAATTGTTCCTGGTTAAATTTCCTATCTACCCAGATAGCACAAGTACGTTTTATGGACATCCAATGGACGTACATCTGTGTACATTGGAACGTCCA
Source organism: Diabrotica virgifera virgifera (assembly GCF_917563875.1). Taxonomy (NCBI): domain Eukaryota; kingdom Metazoa; phylum Arthropoda; class Insecta; order Coleoptera; family Chrysomelidae; genus Diabrotica; species Diabrotica virgifera. Next base: position 17,880,461 of record NC_065447.1, on the reverse strand, counting down.
CTGGACGTCCCGCTAAGGTACAATGGACATCCGATGGACGTCCAACGAATGTCTAGAGTTCACAAAATTGGACGTCCATAGAACGTCCGCTACAAACGTACATTGTACGTTGTATTGGAGCTTTCAGTGTACACCTTATGTACATTCAATGTACGTCTTATGGACATTTGTAGGGCACTTTTCAGAAAGCAATCTAGTATCCATAATTTTGTGGATACATAGCAAAAAGCCTTTATAGGAAATAGTTCCTTATAATACTAAACTTATACTTAAAAATAGTACACAAAAGACCTTTTTTATTTCTCTTTACTATAACTTCATTATAATATATACTTTATTATAGGAACTAGGAACTTCATTAATGCACGACTGCACTTGCACGATAAACAGAAAACACAAATATATCACAGGATGTATTTTCATAAGGACGAGATTCGGATAATGACGCCCTAGGAAGCATGCACATTAAAAGAGGTTTAATCTCTGTTCTGTTTCTGTTCCAAACTATTTTTAGAGTCAGTACCGTTGTTGTATATTACAAGCGCGTTTGCCATTCTGTGAATTATCATAAATAAACCATCCTTCAGTATTCCACAACAATTAACAGCGATAATCCCCTAAAAGTACCTGATATACTACCTTTCACGACCGATAGCGCGAAGAGCGACAACGTTGTCAAGAAGATTCTCATTTAGTTTGTATTGGGACTTAATATAATAGTCGCGTTTTGTGTAAAATATCCATGGACCACAAATGGATGTCCAATGTACGTTGAAATCAAACGTCCAATGGACGTCCCGTAATGTACGTACATAGTACGTCCAGTTTTGGTCCATGGACGTTTGGACTTTAAATGTACGTTATATGGACGTACATCGGACGTTGTGTGCTATATGGGTAAATATAACTTTTTAAAGTCAAAGATACTTTTTTTTACAAAAATATATTCAAAAGAAAAACCACAAAGAAACCCAAAAGAAAGAAATTTTGTTTTTGTCCCATAACTTTTGTCCACGGGGATATAGGTATAGACATTGCTTCACTTAAAAAAAACTTACATATTTTCTCTTTAAAATGGTGTTAGGTAGAGATCATTAGGATTTACAATTTTCGAAATATGATTTTTCAAAGTTCGCCACTCACAGCAATTTTGGGAAATTTTCCTTGTTATTTCGCAAATATTGTTCTGTAACTTTTTTCTACGTAACTTTAGGCATATGCAATGGTACATGTAAGAGGAATAGAAATCAATTACCTTTAAAATGTTCTACTGTATAATGTTGTATGACTTCTTTTAAAGAGGTTATCTTTTTCAAGACTTTATACTTTTAACGAGTTTTTATATTTTTTACGATTATTTTTTAAATTTCCCATTATAACTTTTTTTCTACATTTAGGTATATATTATATAATAAAAAAGAAAGCTTATTCTGTTTACTTTAAAATGGTGTATTATAAAAAATTCTAGGAATATTTTTGAATAAGATATGCTTCTTCGAACTGTAATAAATACTTGCAACGATTTTTGATTTTAGGATTATTTTTTAAATTCCTCATTCTAACTTTTTTATGCGTGATTGTGTGTTATGATTGAATCTTATTTTTTATAGGTAATAGGTTTGGATCCAATTGACTCGGCCGGGCAAACTTCAAAATATGGATTAATTCCAATATTTACTGTCAAAGCTCCTGCACCACAAGCTTTGCTTGAAAAAATAGCATGCAAATGTACCAAAGGATGTACAAAAAACTGCGGTTGTAGGAAGATAGGAATTAGTTGTTCAATATTCTGCAAAGGGTGCATGTGCATGGGTACTAATTGTGGGAAATCTTAGGGTTTGTTCACTACGAGGCGCCAAGCCTTACACCGATCAATGTATCGTACCCATGTATCCAATACCAGGTATACTGTCGGCAAACGTACAACAAACACTGAGTAAATATGAAGGGGAGCGACAACAATAGATACAAGGCAAGGATACAATCCATTGCTCTCCGTAGTGAAACGACCCTAAGGGTTTGTTCACTACGAGGCACCAAGCCTTACACCGATCAATGTATCGTACCCATGTATCCAATACCAGGTATACTGTCGGCAAACGTACAACAAACACTGAGTAAATATGAAGGGGAGCGACAACAATAGATACAAGGCAAGGATACAATCCATTGCTCTCCGTAGTGAAACGACCCTAAGGGTTTGTTCACTACGAGGCACCAAGCCTTACACCGATCAATGTATCGTACCCATGTATCCAATACCAGGTATACTGTCGGCAAACGTACAACAAACACTGAGTAAATATGAAGGGGAGCGACAACAATAGATACAAGGCAAGGATACAATCCATTGCTCTCCGTAGTGAAACGACCCTAAGGGTTTGTTCACTACGAGGCACCAAGCCTTACACCGATCAATGTATCGTACCCATGTATCCAATACCAGGTATACTGTCGGCAAACGTACAACAAACACTGAGTAAATATGAAGGGGAGCGACAACAATAGATACAAGGCAAGGATACAATCCATTGCTCTCCATAGTGAAACGACCCTAAGTGTTTGTTCACTACGGATAGCAATGGATTGTATCCTTGCCTTGTATCTATTGTTGTCGTCCCCCTTCGTATTTACTCAGTGTTTGTTGTACGTTTGCCGACAGTACGATACATGGATCCGTGTAAGGCTTGGCGCCTCGTAGTGAACACAACTTAAGATAACTGAGGTGTCGGAGGAAGATATTGAAGCTACTGCTAACGAAGAGATGGACTTTGATATTGAAAATTTTTTAAATGTCAACGTTTAAATAATTTTAACTAAAGTGATGTTTTCTAAGACTAATGTTTATGTAATTTTTGTAAAAGAAATAATTTTAAATAATACAGGTAAAAAAATATCAAGGGATCACTCGGTTTCCATTATGTATTTAAATATAGATGACGCACCATTTTAAAGAACAGAAAGTAAGCCCTCTTTATTGAGCAATATATAGTATATTCATGTACAAGAAAAAATAAGTTATAATGAGAAATTTCAAAAATAATCGTAAAAAATGTAAAATATACTATTTTTTTTATATTAGGTACTACATAATATTTTTTTTTTCATTTTATTAAGTGCAAATTTACAATCTACTCCAATTACAACACAGAGTATTACTACATAATATATAATATTATATATATTATATATAACATAATATTATATTATATATAATATATTATATAATATTTTATTTTTATATTATATTATAAAAAATCGTTAAAAGTATAAAACCTTGAAAAACCATCTCTTTAAAAAAAGTCGTACAATATTATACATTAGACCAGCGATACTCAACCTTTTTCTTTCCTGGGCCACATAGTAGCTATTGCCACAGCTTGCGGGCTGCAATCTAGATGAAGTAGTGTAGAAGATGTGTATGTAGATGTAGAAGATACAGGGTGTTTCATTGGGAAACGGAAATACTTGAATGGTGAATAGAGGTAAATGAGGCGGTTCTAGACATACTAAATTTATTGCTCCACCGACTTTATAACCGAGTTACAGGGTGTTTTATCGATTTTGCCCATTTCTTTCTGGACCCATAACTTTAGAACCACCTTCTATATTTTTTTGATATTTGGTACACATATGTCACATTTAGAACCCAAACCACCCAACTACTAATCACAAGAAAAATCCAGGTCCGGAGTAAACAAAATTATAAATCCATTGTGACCTTGAATCAACATCCTGTATATTGAAATTTTCAAAACCAGTTTGCACATTGTTTGAAAAGAGCTTTAATGGAGCTTCCATTTTTTGCGCAGACAATTCAATGATTTTAATTTTGTAATTTTTTATGTCGAAATTTTTAAGAACTCGAACTTTCAAAAGAAAAATTTTGATATAATTTCAAAATTAATGTCATTAAATTATCTGCGCAAAAAATTGAAGCGAGCAATTCAACTTAAGTTTTTGTGCCCTTTTCAAATGTGCAAACGAATTTGGAAAATTTTAATATACAGGGTGTTGTTTCAAGGTAACAATTATTAAATTTTTTTTTGTTAATCCGGACCTGAATTTTCCTTGTGATTACTAAATGGGTCGTTGCAATGTAGTAAATAAGTATTGATTATTTTTAAAATGAGTATTTGTTCATTAACTTTAATAATTTATTATTAAAAGTTAATAATACCTTGCTTTTTAATCAGAGTTCTTAAAAATTTCAATATAATTTAAAATTAAAGTCATTAAATTGTCCTGTCCGCCACACGCCTCAAACACATCGGCACACTATAAAATAATTTGAAAAACACTTTAAATTTGACAAATAATTTGATCACAGGGCCCTTTAGTTAGCCTTCGGGCCGCATGCGGCCCGCGGGCCACAGGTTGAGTATCACTGCATTAGACCATTTTAAAGGTAATTGATTTCTATTCCTATTATTCTGCATATTTTTAGGTATATGCAATGGTACATTGCATATACCTAAAAATACGCAGAAAAAAGTTACAGAACAATATTTGCGAAATAACAAAGAAAATTGCCCAAAATTGCTGTGAGTGGCGAACTTTGAAAAATTATATTTTGAAAACTATAAATCCTAATTACCTCCACTAAACAACATTTTAAAGAAGAAATATGTAGGTTTTTTTCTGTAAAGGAATGTCCACACCTATATCCTCGTGGACAAAAGTTATGGGACAAAAAACAAAATTTCTTTCTTTTGGGTTTCTTTGTGCTTTTTCTTTTGAATATATTTTTGCGAAAAAAAGTATCATTGACTTTAAAAAGTGATATGTAGATAGGAAATTTAACCAGCAACAATTTTTATGTAGATATCTTTGTACCAAAAGTGCATAGAACTCACCCTAATGTAACCTGTGCCCAGGGACTAATTCACCCATTTCTCAAAAACGCACCCCTTTAAATGGTAGCACTCCGCGGTTTTTTCATATATAGATATCCATTGATCATATGAAATAATAAAACCGCGTTAACGTTGTAGTTTCCTTTAGCTATCTTATTTTGAATATAATCAATAGCCTAAAAGGAACATGTGCAGCGCTATATATGGAGGCAAAAACATGGTAGTAACAGGAAGCTAGGGAAACTGTATAATGAACCAACCATCTGTCAATTAATAAAGACACAGGGAGTGAGATGGATAGGACATGTGTCAAGAATGGAAAGAAAGAGGATGTCAAAGATGATCCTAAAACGGAGCCCAATCACAAAAAGAAGGAAAGGAAGACCCAGACAAAGATGGTTTGACAGCATACAGGCAGATCTCAGAAATGAGGGAATTATTAGTTGGGAAGAAAGAGCAACAAACAGGGGTGAATGGAGAAGAATAGTAAGTGAAGTTAGTAGACAACAAACATGATTGGAATAGAAAAGAATAGAAATATGCTTTATCACTGAAAATTTTTACAATTTTATGGACAAAGCTTACATACAGTCAAAAGAAAAATAATATCAATAACAACTACAATTTACTAAAATTAGATAAATCGTTAATATGCAGTATATATGCATACTTACAACAAAATAAAATACAACATTAGGAATTGACAGTTTAAGCTATTGCGTGTGAAACTCAATTTTTTTAGTTATTCATCAAGAAATTCTATTGAATAATATGGTCTTTAAGATAGATAGGCTTTTGTCATTTTACGGAACTTTGGGAAAGATGTTGCAGGTTTAAGTTGTAAAGGGAGATGGTTGTAAAGTTTTTTGCGGAATATAATACAGATTTCTTTACTAACCCAGTGGATGGGATCGGTAAATAAATATCAAAGATTGCATTTCTGGTGGAGTAAAGATGATTGGGCCTTGCTGGAAAGACATGAAGGTGTTTACGAATTAAACAAACCGTTTCTAGAATATACAGCGTGTCTACTTGAGTTGGAAACATATGGGAAACTTTTTTATTATTAATTTTACGAAAAAAAGTTATTCTTTATAAAAAGTTCTGCATGCCCCAAAACCTAAGATTCAATCATCAGGTATCAAATTTTCTGAATATTATACGAGGTATGTCAAAAAATATGAACTTCGTTCAAGAGTAAAGTACCTTTATTTCTCTCAATATCGAAAATGCTTATTCTAAAAAGTTGTTTGGAAATAAAAACTAAGCTCAAATATGCAATTACATGCTTCTAATTGGAAAAAAATATTTTCCAAATTTTTCTCAAATTTATTGATACTAACTTCGTTTTGATTCATTACACATACGATAACTCTTTTATTATTACTTTTACGAAAAAAAGGTATTCTTTATAAAAAGCTCTGTAGGTCATAAGGCCGAAGATGCAACCAACAGATATCACATTTTATTAATTTTATACGAGTTATGTCAAAAAATATGAATTTCACTCAAGAGTAAAGTACCTTTATTTTTCACAATATTGAAAACAGTTATTAAAAAAGTTGTTTAGAACTAAAAACTATGTGTCAATATGCAATTACATCCTTCTAATTGAAATACTGTGAAATATAAAGGTGCTATAATATTGAGCGAATTTCATATTTTTTGACACACCTCGTATAAAATTAATAAAAGTTGATATATCATGGTTGTGTCTTAGATTTTAGACCATGCAAAGCTTTTTACGAAGAATAACTTTTTTTCGTAAAATGAATAATAAACGAGTTTCATATTTGTAATAATTAAAAACAATGTTGGGTATCGTTAAATTTGAGAAATTTTTTTTTTTTCAATAAGAAGCATGTAATTGCATATTTGATCTTAGTTTTTAATTCCAAACAACTTTTTATCATAAGAATTTTCGATATTGAGAGAAATAAAGGTACTTTACCCTTGACCGAAATTCATATTTTTTGACATACCTCGTATAATATTCAGAAAATTTGATATCTGATGATTGAATCTTAGGTTTTGAGGCATGCAGAACTTTTTATAAAGAATAACTTTTTTTCGTAAAATTAATAATAAAAAAATTTCCCATGTTTCCAACTCAAGTAGACACGCTGTATAAAGATGGAAGTGTTAAAATTCTGTGATCTCTGAAGTAACTTCTGCAATGTGTAGATCTTCTGAGGCCAAACAGATATCTTATTGCTCTTTTTTTGAAATTTAAAAATAACATCAAATTGAGCAGCTGTACTAGAACCCCAAAAAGGAAGACCATATCGAAGATAAGACTCGAACAACGCAAAATATGTTATTTTAGAAGATGCTAAATTGAGTTCCCTCGAGACAGATCTTATTGCATAGCAAGCTGAAGCGAGTTTCTTACTTAACGAATTGATATGAAGGGACCATTTGAGGTTGCTGTCTAAAAAAATACCAAGAAATTTTACAAAATCAACGGTACTGATCTGGCTGTTATTAAGAAGCAAAGGTTGAAGAGCTCCTTTATAGGATAGTGCTACTGTTTTATCTACATTAAAAGAGAGTAAATTAGAGTCAGACCAGGTCTTTATCGTCAGTAGTTCCGAAGTTATAGTTTCATGAAGAGATGCACAAGATGTCAAGAAGATGGACAAGAATCCATCCCACTTGATACAAGTTTTGTAATATATAAGTATTGTATTAATTGTATTTTTAGTCCTAGGCCTTCAAGGCTTGTTGAGCTTTGGAAATAAAATAAATACCTGAATGTATAATGTTCATAATCACAGCTGGGTCAATTTTTTCTAAATCTTTAAGCAAAACTCGTGCATGCCCTCTATACGCATTTGGTGCAAAAATGCACTCTGTTGAAAAATAGACTAATTTTTTAAAGTATGCGTACATCACTATTTCCTTTTCATAGCAATATTTTAAAGGTTTAACCCTAGGAATACCATCTCCACTATCCTAAAACATGTCAAGAAATTTTAGCAAATTCTTTAACACTGTACAGCTAACAAAGTAAGTTCAATGTTAGCAGGTTGAGTGCTAAACACACCTATAGGAGTGCTTTAACTTCCTGCTAGGATGCCAAACACACCTATAGGCATGCTGTGTATGAGTTTCGTTTATCAAAAAAAAAAGAATGTTGGCACCAACAATAATTTATATTAACAAATATTACTCACTGTTATAATTGATGTACATCGACTTAATCTAGCCAGATCACCTCTTAAAATGTTCATTAAAACAGTTTCTGCTATATCATCTGCATTATGTCCTGTTGCCAAATACTCTACTTTCAATAAGTTTGCTCCCCTGTCTAAAGCCTGTCTTCTAAAGACACCACAAAATGTACAATTATTCTTTCTTCCTATCTACAAAAAAACTAATTTATCAAAAGAAATACAGTAGAACCCCTTCTACCCAGTAGAAATACAGTAGAGTGCCACCCTTCAGTCCCGACGAGCACGGATAATTGAAAAGCACGGATAATCTGAACATGCATTTCTTATGTATAATACATATGTACATGTATGTATACACATACATAGTACCTACCATAAAAAATAACAGAAAAATAAATCTTTCATTATGAGTCTCTCTTTCGTCATATAGAGTTTCCGTCAAGTGATTTACGATGACGCTATTTTGATAAAACCTCAAAAACGTAACTTGAGTAATAGAAAATCATAGCACGGATAATCCGCAGCACGGATAATCCGCACCCGGATAATCGGGGTTCTACTGTACATCAAAAACAAAAACGCTGCATAAAGCTCTCATACACAAAGAAAAAGTACCATAAAGATAAAATTACAGCATTCCAAATAACAGAGATACAGCTAGAAATGCTGAACATCATTTCAGCAGAGACCACAACAATTTTGGGGTCATAAATAAGTTTACCTTTCTGGGTTCTCATAAAAAGCAGTAATGACACATCTGCTTCTTCTTCTTTCTCGAAACTCCTTAGGGAGCGTTCAAGTATTACGTAACGCAATTTTTAAAGATTTTTGACCCCCCCTCCCCCCCATGTAACGCACCGTAACGTTTTTATGTACCCCCCTCCCCCTACCTAAACGTTACGTAACACCCAAGTCACCATTTGAACCTAAATGGGAAACTAGGTTGCGAAAAGTACCGGTAAAAGAACTTTGTTATTATTTTAGTCGCATTTGAGGTAATAATAAAAACTTACAATCATCATCCAGCCTCAAAAGTCCACTGCTGTACATAGGTCTCCTCCCCTCGTTTCCAACCACGGCTATCCTGCGCCGCTCTCATCCAGTTTTTATTTAGCTTTCTGACGCCGTCTGTCCATCTTGTAGGCGGTCAACCGGCGCTTCTCTTGTCTTCTCTTGGCCTCCATTCCAATAACCTTTTTGTCCATCGCCCATGTGTCATTCTCGCTATGTGTCCTGCCCATCTCCACTTCAAGTTAGCTATCCTTTTGATGACGTCAGTCACTTTTGTTCTTCTCCTGATTTCTTCGTTTCTGATTTTGTCTCGTAGAGTTCTTCCTAACATTGACCGCTCCATTCTTCTCTGCGTTACTCTTAGTTTGGTAGCCGAGGTTTTAGGTAAGGTAAATGTTTCTGATCCGTACGTCAAGACTGGGAGGACGCACTGATCAAATACCTTTCTCTTTAGGCATATGGGCAACTCACTCTTAAAAGTTTCTCTCAGTTTTCCAAATGGTGCCCACCCAAGAACTATTCTTCTTTTTAGTTCATGTGTCTGGTTATCCCTGACAATCGTAATTTCATGTCCCATGACATGAAATATGTCCAGAACTTAGAATAATAATCTTTTATTAAGTACTAATTTTACATTTACATTTTCCCTGCTTGGTCCCATCCTTACATATATTTTTGGCTTCATCCTTTATTGTTATTCTCATGCATTCTTCTATTTGATCTTTTTTAATAAAAACTTAAAATAAAATAACATATTTTTTATTTCAATATTTTATTTTGCTTAGTAAAAATTTTTGTATAACAAATAATATACGATGTTGCCAGTAGTTTCGGAAAAATAGTGAAAAAAATGTGTAAAACTTTTTGTTCTTCAACGCCCTGTATCGTGAAAACGCATGCCGTTACAAAAATTTTATACTAAGCAAATCCCAATTATTTTTCAGTTTTTCACCTATCTTAGAGATCGTGTTACCTTTTTCTGAAACACTCTGTATATATAAGAAGGCACTTATGGAATAAAATTATTTCTGTCCTTGTTTTAATCAATTTTAAAAAACGCTGAGACCCGTAGATTTTCATATATAAAAATGTGTGCTTTTTAAACATAAATTTATATGTACAGGGTGATTCATGCAAGACTACCGTAGTCCATAAGCTTTATTTTTTAACACCCTGTATATTTTTATATGTTTAAAAGCTGCTTAACAATCTGAATTTATGGTCTTTATGAATAATGATCATTTAAAATTGTAATGTATGGAAACCACTTATGGAATAAAATTGTTGTCATGTGTCATTATTTTAGAAAATTATAAAAACGCTAGGATACGTCAACTTTTAAATTCAACTAGGTATAGACTATTTAAACATAAATTTGAATATACAGGGTGATTCACTCAAGTCTAGCATAGTCCATTATCTTTAATTTTAATTAAACACCCTGTATAATTTTGTTTTTAGAAGCTGCTTAACAACCTCATCTCAAAAATGTGTATTATGTAGGGTCTATTATGAATAACGCAAGGTGAAATGTTGAAATTCACTTGAAATTTTGAAATCACACTTTAAATAAGGGTACTATTTTTTTTAAATATCTTTCAATTTTCTAAACTATGTATCAATATAGTGGGTTTTGTATTTAATGCATTTTATTTAAAGACATTTTTAAATAATTTGAAAATTTGCGTATTTAAAACATTAATGAATACCTACTGCAGAAAACGATTTCAGAAAACAAACATGATTTATAAACATGTAGTTCCCTTCTGCAACCTCTTAAATAACATCTGTATCTTTTAATCTTTTGTTGTGGAGACAGGTCCATCCAATTATTGGAAACACGTGTTACTGTGCTTCATCTGTGTTACAAATTTTAAGATTTTTTCACTTGAATAGGTACTATTTATTGTCCTGTTGTCGGAACATGAACGGAGCGTGAGAGTGCAACATAATAAAATTCAGGGGTCTATGTAAATCATAAATAAAATTCCGTATTTTTTTTTTCATTTAAGTTAAAAAAGAATCCACAAGGAAAAAGTTTTCCTGTAGTTGGCTGTATACCATGTAATACAAAAAATAGTAAATCCTTTATAAAAGGTATATATTTACCTTAAAATATATACCTTTTATAAAGGATTAACTAATTTTTTAAAAAAGAATGTTACGTAACGTGCTGTTTGAACCCCCCTCCCCCCATGTAACACGCCGTAACGTTTTACAAGACCCCCCAAACTGCGTTACATAATACTTGAACGCTCCCTTATGCCCCTCAGGGGAGTCGGAGGTTTTATTCATCCTCTATCCATATCTTCCATTTCTTGCGGTCCTTTGCTAACTCTTTCATTTGTTGATGTGTTTTCCCTTTTTCCTGTCCAATTTCTATAATCTGATCGATCCATCTCTTCCTTGGCCTCCCTTTCCTTCTTTTACCATATCTTTTTGATTCCATCGTCTGCTTTGGTAGTCTTCCCTGGTCCATTCTGTTAATGTGTCCATACCATTTTAATTTTCTTTTTTGTATCTTGGTTATTATCGATTCCTGTTTCAGTCTTTGTCTAATATCTTCATTTCTTATTCTGTCCAAGTTCGTTTTTCCTGCTATTTTTCTTAGCTGCTTCATCTCCGCTGCGTTTATTGTACTGTCTACTTTTGCATTGTTTACCCATGTCTCACTTGCATATATTAAAGTTGGTACAGAGATTTCGTTGTATACCTTCAGTTTTATTTCATTATCTATTTCTTGCTTTCCAAATATTGTTTTATTTAGTGCATAGTAGATCTTATTTGCTTTTTTCGCTCTGTATGAGATTTCTTGATCTATCTTTCCATTCTCTGATATTATTACTCCAAGGTATTCAAACGTCGAGACTATTTCTATTATTTCGTTTTTGCACCTAAAAATCTTTTGGTTTATTTCTTCCCTTTTCTTTTGGGTTACTATCATGGTCTTCGTTTTCTTTACATTTACCTCCATTTTCAAATTTTCTATTTCCTCCACCCAGACATCGATTAATTTTTGCATTTTCTCTTTATTGTCTGCTATTATTACTAAGTCATCTGCATATAGTAATCCCTCCATTCTCACTGGTACTAAATTCCTGTACCCTATTGTTGACTGGAATTGCCTTGACCTTCTTTTAGCGCTTTTCATTACTCTATCCATTACTAATATAAACAAAACTGGGCTGAGACTGTCTCCTTGTTTTATTCCTCTCCTTAGGTTTATTATTGGCGATCTGTTTCCGTTTATTTGTACTTTAGCAAGTACGTTTCTATATGTACTTTTTACCATGCTTACTATCTTTTGCGGGATTTGCAGATCGTCCATTACTGACCATATTACTTCTCTATTTATAGAATCAAAAGCAGCTGTAATATCTATAAACGTAATATATAAGTCTTCTCCTATTTCGTTTTTCCTTTCAATTATATTTCTCAGTATGTATATATTATCTGTTGTTCCTCTTTCCTTTCTAAAAGTCGCTTGTTCTTCTTCTAGTTTTCCTTCCAGTTCTTTCCTGAGCTTCCTTTCTATTATCCCGGTGTAGACTTTATATGCCACTGATGATAAGCATATAGCCCTATAGTTATCACATTCCACTTCATCTCCTTTCTTGTGTATTGGTATAAATAAATTTTCTTCCCAGTCTTTCGGTATCTTTTCTGTTCTCCATGCTTCCCTCATTATTTCCAGTAACCAAAGCTTGCCTCATTCTCCCAGTACTTCATCATCTCCGGATCTATGTCATCGGCACCTCCCGCTTTTCCAATCTTTATTCTTGCCAATCCTTCTTCAATATCTTTGATATGAATTCCGTCTACTCGATTGTCCCTATCCTCTTCCCTTGAAGATGATACATCTGAAGAAGTAAAAAATAAAGGATACTGCTAGTGAACAAATGTTATCTTGAACTAAACAAGCAGCTAAAAACATAAAGTTAAGCCAAAAACCAAACTACCAATATATAGCACACTCATCCTACCAATGCTAAAGTATGCATCAGAAACATGAACCATCTCCAAAACAGACACAAATTGTCTGCTCATCTTCAAAAAGCCAAGAATAATAGGTCCAATCTGCGAGAATGATATTTGGAGAAGGTGATATAACTTCAAATTATATGAGAAGTATAAAGAAATAGTAAATGGTAGATATGTAATATCTTTCATAAAAATAGGTAGGCTTAGATGGGATGGACATGTGTCACAAGCAAATGAAAGTTACTCACCCAGACGTTCTACTAGCAGTACCAGTGGGAACTAGGAGTAAAAGTAGACCAAGACTGAAATGGAGGGACAGAGTAGACAAGGACACCAGGAAGATCGGCACAGCAAATTGACAACACCTGGTGATTAACAGAAACAACTGGGGAAGGTTGAGGCTCAGCTAGGACTGTAGCACCACTGATAATGAACAATATGTTATCTTAGCTATATTTGTTGTATTGTTAAATAACTAACCTCTGCAACAATTTCATCCATAGTCCACCCATAAAGATCCTTATAGGACATAATCTTTAATGGCATTTCATAATCGTCACGATTTTGTTTTACAGTCTCTAAACTATCGTCCCTGTATCCAGTAATCCCTTCATCGATTGATAGAAGAACTAGATTTAGATTATATTGGTACTTTTCATTAAGTGTTTTTAATACATATGCTAGCACTGTCGAATCTTTTCCACCGGATGCTGCAACCGCTACCGTCGTGTTAGGCCTAAATAATTTGGCTTTAGTAATTGTAAAGTGTACTTCATTTTCGAATGCCTCGAAAAAACATTCTTTACACAAAACATCTGATGTTTTAGGTCTCTAAAAAAGATATTTAATTTGTAATACACAACATGTATTATACTATTATACAGTTTATATACTTACTTTTAAAATAGCGTTTTTGCCACACTTGGCAGAACAAAGAGGCATTCTATATATTTTATTCGAAATTCGAAATAAATGAAGTAAATTGTGCAATGTTTTGAACAAATTTAACAATCATAACCTGACTTTTTGAACATGTGTGAAGAGTTGACTGACGTGTATTTGACGTTTATCATTCATATAAAAATAAAATAAATAGAAGAAGAAAATAGCCAAGAATTTATTGATGATAAATTATAAACAAATAAAACGTAAAAGAAAAGATTACGTTCAAAAGTTAATTCAAATTAAATGAAACATTAAATCACGATGACTGATAGTGGACCTTCTGTAAAGGTAAGTTATGTTTAAGTATAGCTCATATAAGAGTTACATTACATTTAAATTTACAGAGATATCGACGAGAAGAGAATAGTAACTCTGATTCTGATGATAATTACGTCCCCTATGTACCAGTTAAAGAAAGGAAAAAACAACAATTGTTAAAATTGGGTCGACTTGGACAGGTATATAAATCATTGTCAATTGTTTCAATACCTCTCTTATGGACTATACTATGTTTTAGTTAAAAGAAACAGAGCAGAATAAGCCAAAGTCTTCAAGTGAAAATGAAACAAACGAGGATGAAGAAGAAGATGAAATTTGGGGAAGAAAGAATAACATTCCATTACTTGACCAACATACTGAATTGCGAAAGTTAGCTGAAGGTGAGTGTCAAGTGTTTTTTCTTCTTTCTGGAAGCTTTTTTATTGCCTTTTACTTTGGATTCAAAGCAATAACGTGTTTTTAGACTATTAAGAAACCTTTTAGTAAAAATAGAATGACAAAAAATACAGGTGTGTAATATATGATTTACAGTTTCATATTCAAAAGTAATACTTACAATGTTTTATGACCAGTTATTAAAACCTTTTAGTGAAAATAGAAGATGTAGACCATAGCTGTTTGGCTTGAATAGTGTCTTCGTAACCATAAAAGGCATTTTAACGAACATTACTTAGGCATAAATTAACACTGGGCATTTTGATATATTTTATAATATATCTCGGATATATCCTCTACAATTCATTTATTACAGTATTAACTCCAGTAGCAGTTTATAACAAATATTTAAATTTTTAGCTAAGAAGGTAAGTGCTGTAGAGAAGCAATTAAAAAAGGAAGAAGAGATTTTAGAAATAGTTGCTGAAAAGAAAGCTCTTATGGGTGTATCTGAATTGGCTAAAGGTATACAGTATAGAGATCCTATAAAAACAAGGTAATACCTTCTTTTTATTTATTTATTTTTATTTATTTATGCATACATAATTTTAAATTATAATATGAAATTGTTTATTTTCATACTAGGTAAATGCCAAAAACATCAGTTATCTATACTTTTCAAACCTTTATCATATCTTACGAAAGTATCAAAATTGTTGATACCTTTCGAAGCTTACAACATAACGTCACCTCAAAGCAACAGTAGGATATGTGAGTGCACTGTATATGCGTATATACATACACACTGCATCGGTCCAATATGACTTAACTGGTTGATCGGTGCACTCGTGCAACAGTAGGATATGTACATATCCTACTGTTGCTTTGAGGCGACGAGAATTGAAAAAATTATGAGCTACAATTGTCATATTTTCAAAGAAAAACTAGTAGATATAAAATGAATGTTTTTTCATGTGCTCAACATAATATGAGATTTTATCCTCATTGTGATATCTTAAGAAAATTGTCTTATATGTTACAAATTTGTTTTATACAAATAATTTATTGTACATATTTTTTCCACTTTTTAGTTGGCATCCTCCCAGATACATTTTACAGAAACCTCCCCAAGCGCACGAAAAGTTAAGAATGAGTCTTCGTATTTTAGTTGAAGGAGATGAAATACCACCTCCCTTGAAAACATTCAAAGAAATGAAGTTGCATGAAGGTATTATTGCTGGATTGAAAGAGAAACATATAAAGAAACCTACACCCATTCAGATACAAGGAATACCCACAGTGTAAGATGTGTATAAAATACTGTATTGTTCTTTTAAGTACATATTAACTTTTTTAACTATTTTATGTCCTAACTATGCCTTGTTTATTGTATTGAATGTAACTAAATCAAACATCCAAATAGGTTAGGACTTTTAGGTAAAATTATTTTCAAAACTTATGTTTCATTTGTTATATATAACAGCACTAAAGGTCTCAGAGGCCCCCATGTCTTAGATAGTCTTGACTAGATTCTTCTATTTTTCTGCTCCTTCACTTGTTCTCTCCAGTCTCTTGTACCCATTTCTTCTAGGTCAGTTCGGACGGCATTAACTCTTCTTTTTTTCCATTGGTCTGCTAACAAAACTCTTAGGACGTTTCTTTCTTGTGACATTCGTGAAACATATTCCAACCATCTAACTCTCTGTGTCCTGATTTTCTGTGTGTTTTTTTATCTCTTATACATCTCCATTAGTTCCTGGTTTGTTCTTCTGCGCCATTCCCTGTTATCTTCCTTTTTTCCACCAAAAACGATTTGATTTTTCTCTCCCAAATCTCTGGCTCTTTTTTGTTTCTGATTCATTGTCCAAGTTTCACATGCATACAACACCATTGGTCTCACTGTTGTTTCATTAATTCGAATCTTGGCTGCCCTGGACATGTTTTTTGCCTTCAACAGCGCATTTAATGATCCTTGCCTATGTTATTTCAAGCAAATATCAAAATAATGTTATGATTTTTTGCAGGTTATCTGGCAGAGATATGATTGGTATCGCATTTACAGGATCAGGAAAAACCTTGGTCTTTGTCTTACCTTTAATAATGTTCTGTCTAGAGCAAGAAGTAAAGCTCCCTTTTATAAAAAACGAAGGTCCCTATGGATTAATCATTTGCCCATCCAGAGAATTAGCAAAACAGACCTACGACATCATTCAGCATTATTCCAACAGTTTAAATAAACATGGTATGCCATTAATAAGAAGCTGTTTGGCTATTGGTGGAGTTCCTGTAACAGAAGCTTTAGAAGTCATTCAAAAGTATGTAGACACATCTATAATTATATATTAAGCAACGAGCATTTAATGATGATCAATATCAATATGATGCGAGTATGACAGATACGACACGAGCCTCGAATCGGCGAGTGTCATAGAGAAGTAGGAGCAGCATAATGACAATTAAATGCAAGTTATGTACATGTTTTTTCTATAATTTCTGTATACTGGCTGTCAGTTCTTGTCCCTTGAATGTCTTCACGTAATTTGTTTTTATTAGGTTTGTTCCAACACAACGAAAAACCGCCATGTTACGATCACGCTCCTGCGCAGTAAAGAAAATAGGTTCTAACAAAAAATGATCGTTGATCGCATCTTAGACCATAAAAACTTATAGACACGCCTTGTACCGAACCGTTGAAGCAAAGACCTTCCGCGAAAGTGACGTCACAATACGGCAAGAACTCGTTTGGATTCTTAGCAAAGCACTAATAAAATTACCCAATTTTAGATTAATTATAGTATAACTTTTGTAATATAAGTAGTTTTGTAGTATAACTTAATATTTTGTAAAAAATATGGAAGAAAAATCATTTAGCAAAGTAATTAATAAATATTTTTGACTTAAAATAATTTTGTAAAAATAAATGGTTTATTTGGAATTATATCGTTGGTATATCTCTTCTTGTTTGATAATCAAAAATAAATTTAAAGGAGAGTAATTTTCTTTTGGGTGTTAGTTTCACGTTAGGTGAAAAAATATGTAGGAAATCTATTAAATAATGACCACAAAACAAAATAGCTTTTGTTAACTTACTTCTAACTCTTATTACATTATTTAGTTTTTCACCTTCGTGGTACAATCTGATGTATCAATAATGCGAACAAATTATCTTTATTCGATTAAACAAATGGTTTGTTTCAAAATCATGATCAAACATGTTCTTTGTATTCGCTAAACACAGAACCATGCACGTTTAAGATCAATTTTGTCAATAATTTAGAATCGTTCAATTTTTTCAATTGTACCTACATAATTCTAATTTCGCTTTCAGCAATTTTGCAAATATGAATGACGTCTTTAGAAGGTTGAATTAAAAAATTTTTTGATATGCTATAATTTTTGTGTCCTATGAATGGACATTGTAAATTATCACATTCAATTGCACACAAACATATGGCACAATAATGTAATGTTTTCTTAACTTCTTAACTACAAACCCAGCGATATAGTCAACAACATCACAAACATAAGATGACTCTTTTTGAAAAACTTAAATTATTTACAGTATAATCATGGTTACTAGTTATTATTTCCCTATTATTTTCATCAGTTCTAGAGTTGTCAATGAGTTGATGATCAACAGCTTTCATTTTCACAGTATTTGTTGTGCTCATTGCTAAAATTGTGGAAGGTGCCTGTTCTATACAATTAGCCTGGGTAGATCCTGTAACACTTGTGTGCATTAAGAGTCTTTTATATGCATCTTCAAATTTTTTTTGCCGTTGGGTTGTTGTTGTAACCTCCATGACTCCTATAATAGAACTAAAGAAAACTTCTACAGTGATACTGAGAAAGTTTATAGGCCGAAAGATACTTCAGACCTCCATCCATATGATCCTTCACGTAATTTTTCCAAATTCGCATTCGCATCATACGAATAAAACCCGTTTATTTTTGGCTTAGATGCAGTGGTTCACCATTGTTGGAATATTTGAGTGAATTAAGATACTTTATAAATTCTTCAATTTTTTGAAAAATCGCTTGTTTATTATACTGCTGTAAACTGGATTTTAGGTGTTTTCCCTTTTTTTTGTCGCTGCGTACAATTAAATGCTCTGCAAGATAACACCATAATTAAAAAAATAGTGTATTGGAAAATTTTTAAATTGGAACACTTTAAGAAGTTTACAACGCCTATAAACACTTCTAATCTCTAACGTTTTCTGCCGTAAACTGACGTCACGCACAGCTGTGTGAATCGTATTATGTTGGCTTCACTCTTTATGGTCTAAGGATCGCATCATCCTTCTGATTGTTCCAACAAAATTGTGATCGTCCAGTGACAGTTTCGTGAAGATCATTTCAGTACCTATATAGGTAAATGCAAGTATCATACTCGTTGGGCTGAACTGCGCACTAGGATCGGTTTTCGAATTACCGTCACTGGACGGAACAAATGATGAATATGCGCATACAAATGCTACAAGCAGTTTCGTGACAATTTCTGGACTGTACAAAAATTGTGTGTTGGAACAAACCTATTATGACACTCTTCGCCCAACATGAAAGTGGAAAATACATAAACAAGATTAGATAAAAGTAAACATTTCTCATAGCCACTTTACACGATGCAAGTAATTGCGAAATTTATTGCACAAGTTCTTGCAGCAAGAACTTCTGCAATAAGTTGCATCTAGCTTTCTGCAATAAAGTGATTACACAGTGCAAGTAATTGCATAAACTGACATGAAATGGACAGAAACTTTGACATACCATAAGTTTTGGGTTATGTTGTTTTTATAAATTAAAAATGTAATTTTTTTAGTAGAGTTATCAGATATATTAGATTGAAAATGTTAGATTATAATTTGAGAAAAGTATAATATGTATTATGTATAACAAAATCAATTAATACCTAATGCAAGTATACCTATAATACATTATTCATTTACAAAAGGAAACAAGTTGTTAAATACAAAAGAAATAAAAATAGAATATAGTTTCTTTAATCCCTATGTTGCATAATTAAAGTTATCCCCCAGAATAATGTTATCTGTGAAGCGTGAAATTGGTAAAAAGTTCCTCTAGTTTTGTCAAAAATTGTTTAGTTTGAAATTTAGGATGACAGAATGTCAAAACAAACAGTGTAGCCTTAAAAGTTACTAAAAATATACCCAAATTGCAGAAAAAATTGCATGAAAAATAGGACATGTTCTATCTAGCTGCAACTTCTTGAAGCAAGAAATTGCTGCAAGAAGTTGCAGCTTTTATGTGCAATTCGCGTATGACACGATGCAATTTCTATTGCTGCAAGAAATTGTGCAATTAATTGCGCAATTAGTTGCATGGTGTAAAGTGGCTATCAGAATTGTATTTCTTGTACATTCTTCTTATAATTGTAAAATAATATTTAAATTTTTCCTATTATAGAGGTGTTCATATAATGGTGGCTACACCTGGTCGTCTAATGGATATGCTAGAAAAGAAAATCGTCAAATTAACAGTGTGTAGATATCTTTGTATGGACGAAGCAGACAGAATGATAGATTTGGGATTTGAAGAGGATGTTCGAACAATTTTTTCTTATTTTAATGTAAGTAAAACCTTCAGATTTTTATTGGGTGCCTAAAATATATTATTATATGTGTGTACATACTCTATATTATATGAGTTCTAGTTGAGGTAACTGCCATACATTATTAATTACTCCTGATTTGAATATAGATGGAGCCACTAATAACGACTCCATCTGATTTAGAAACCAGCCACCTTTAAATGTCAAAAATGGAACTCGATAGAATCATTAGTTCACGAGTATCAGTGGCTTATGTGAGGCTTTTTCAATTTTCAAAACGAAAGCAATTATTATTTTAATATAAAAACTGCATTATATTTAGGGTCAAAGACAAACACTGCTCTTTTCTGCAACTATGCCGAAGAAAATTCAGAACTTTGCAAGATCGGCGTTGGTAAAGCCTATTACTATAAACGTGGGACGAGCTGGAGCCGCTTCTATGAATGTAGTGCAAGTAAGTATTTATTTTGTTGTGCAAGTAAGTGTGCATTTTCGAAATAAAATATTTTGACAGACATGCTAGGTACTTCCTGTTATACCGAAAATTACTTCGTAAAGTACTAGACTTTCTATAAGTAACCTAGGTCAAAACTTGAACTCGGGTATTAGAGCTCAGCGCAGTGAGAAATGCAACCGAACCAAAGGCAGTCGGGGAGTTAAAAGAGCTACACGGATTGCGAAGCGTTGCCCCCTAGCAGCGTGTCTCAACTCGCCGCAATAGACGTTTCACATCAATAATACACCACTTAATTCTTTAATCTTATGTTTTAGGAAGTTGAGTATGTTAAACAAGAAGCAAAAATAGTATATCTCTTGGAATGTTTACAAAAAACACCACCTCCTGTATTGATTTTCGCAGAGAAAAAACAAGATGTCGACGCCATACACGAATATCTTCTTCTGAAGGGAGTAGAGGCTGTAGCGATTCACGGTGGAAAAGGTGAGTACGATCGATTGTCTTTTTCCTTTATTTTACACGTCTAAAGCAAAAGTCAAACAATAAGGGTTGCACGTAATTTTCCCCTTGTTGATATATTCTAAATTTGAAAAAATATATAGGGAATAATCGAGACTTTTTTGGCATGCCATGTTTACTATAGCGAGTATTTCATTGGCTAGAGTTAGTAACAAGTTTATATGACGTCATTATTACAGTTGGTGAGATTGGAAATGGTAACTGATGCCTGTCATAATATTGGAGGTTAAATATAATGTCAAAATATTGTTTTCAAATTATAATCGGGGAAGACTAAATACAAATATAGTATTGTTTTAATTCCATTCAATTAAAATATCCAACAATTTGAATCAAAATGAAATAGAGAACCTAAAGTAACAGAATTTAGTGTGTAGACAGTTTCATAAGACAGTTTATATTTTAACCAACTTATATCTATAGGGCTTTTCATTCGCAGTCATTTGTTTCGAGCTTCTGTCATGTGTCAAATAATATTAATATATCTACGTCGTACGTTATTGGTATTACCAATGATACAAACCGAAGACGTATGACGTAGATATATTAATATTATGTGACACATGACAGAAGCTCGAAACAAATGACAATCGATGAAAAGCCCTATAAACAAAAATCTTACATAACCTTCTATAGGACACCATGAGTTTGACATTTATAGTCTTTATCTTTATTTCACAATAAATCTTTATTTCACACTCTTTAAGACAAAGAGAAACAATATAGCCGGTAGCTACTGTGGTCAATAAATATACAGTATGTCCCTGTAAGTTGTATCCATATGGAAAACTTTTTTATTATTAATTTTACAAAAAAAGTTATTCTTCATAAAAAGCTCTGCATGGTCCAAAACCTAAGATTTAATCATCAAATATCAAATTTTTTTAATGTTATACGAGGTATGTTATAAAGTTTGAATTTCACTCAAGAGTAAAGTAGCTTTATTTTTCACGATATTGAAAATTGCTATTATGAAAAGTTGTTTGGAATTAAAAACTATATTCTAGTATGCAATTACATACTTCTAATTGAAAATTTTTTTTTTGAAAAATTATGGATAACTAACATTATTTTCAGTTATTTCAGTTCAGATAACTCTTATTATTAATTTTACGAAAAAAAGTGATTCCTAATAAAAAGTTTTGCATGGTCTAAAACCTAAAATACAACCATCTTATGTCAATATTTATCAATTTTATACTAGATATGTCAAAAAATATGAATTTCGCTCAAGAGTAAAATACGCTTATTTTTCATAATATCGAAAATTGTTATTATGAAAAGTTATTTAGAATTAAAAAATATGTTTCAGTATGTAATTACATCCTTCTAATTGAAATATTCTGAACTATAAAGGTACTTTACATTAGATCTAAATTTATCTTTTTTGACATACCTCGTATAAAATTGATAAAATTTGATATAAAATGATTGTATTTTAGGTTTTAGACCATTCAGAACTTTTTATTAAGAATAACTTTTTTTCGGAAAATTAATAATAAAAGAGTTATCAGAATTGAAATAACTGAAAATAACGTTAGTCATCCATAATTTTTCAAAAATTTTTTTTTCAATTAGAAGGATGTAATTGCATATTAGAATATAGATTTTAATTCCAAACAACTTTTCATAATAGCAATTTTCAATATTGTGAAAAATAAAGCTACTTTACTCTTGAGTGAAATTCAAACTTTTTGACATACCTCGTATAATATTCAAAAAATTTGATATTTGATGGTTAAATCTTAGGTTTTGGACCATGCAGAGCTTTTTATGAAGAATAACTTTTTTTCGTAAAATTAATAATAAAAAAGTTTTTCAGATGGATACAACTTACAGGGACATACTGTTTATTCAACGAAAACTTTTCGTTTATAAATTCGCAAAAGTGTGTGTGTTATTGCGTTGCCGCTCCTGAAATATCTAGAGGCAACTTAGCGATGGATACCTATGTAGTTTTGTCTTCTGAATCCAAATCTGAAAACGGCATTTCGCTATCTCTAACCATCTTCGAGATATCCGACCTCAAAGTCGTCATTGTGACGTTACAAGCCTCCTTTAAATTGTCATTTTCTTCCGACATAGAAACGTCAACTCTACTTTGTTTTCGTTTGACGCAACTACACGTCAGCATAAAATTGAAATGTCAGATAAACAAATTTTATTTATTTATGTTAATGTAATGTTAAATTACACTTCACTATTTACTGTTTATTTTGTATTTATTTATTTTTATTAGATATCAAATCTATATTATACGAGGTATGCCAAAAAATATGAAGTTCGATCAAGATTAAAGTGTCTTTATTTTTCACAATATTGAAAAGTGTTATTATAAAAAGTTATTTGGAGTTAAAAACTATGTTCTAATATGCAATTACTTGTACATCCTTCTAAAGATAAAAAATATATTTGAAAATTTTTCTCAAATTACGAATACCAATATCATTTTCATTCATAACTTTTTTATTATTAATTTTACGAAGAAAAGTTATTCTTCATAAAAAGATCTGCATGGTCTAAAATCTAAAATGCAATCATCATATCTCAAATTTTATCAATTTTATTCTAGGTATGTCAAAAAATATGAATTTCGCTCGAGAGTAGAGTACCTTTATAGTTCACAATATTTAAATTAGGATATAATTGTATATTAAAACATAGCATTTAATACTAAACAACTTTTCATAATAGAAATTTTCCATATTATGAATTTAAATACGTAAATAAACAAAGTTTTCATTATGATAATGCTCGCATTTTCAGCTTGTTTATATATGTATTTATAAAAATCTGACATAACCTTCTATAGGACAGCATGAGTTTGAGATTTGTAGTACAGATAGATATCTTTGTTTCACACTCTTAAAAAGAAAGAGAAACAGTATTCGCGGTGTGCAAGTACTTGGAAAGGGAAACGAGAAACGACCGTGCGCGAGTCGCGGAGAAATATTGCAACTATCTTAAATAATTCATATTGTCAATTGAAATTGTCAAACTGACGTATATTTCATACCTTCTGTCATTGACGCAGAAAAATTATATATTGCTCCACAATATTGATATGATATGCAATTATTATATAAAGGTAAATTTAATTAATTGTATTTTGCTTGCAGTACTGCATTTTAATAACTGATTTTATTTACTACATACAATTGTTTACGTTTGCTAAACATAACCTGCATCTTATTTTTTCTTCTTATTATTTTTTTGGACTATGGTCTTGACAATTATCCAGCAACCAGGACTAATATAATTGGCCAATATAATTAAAAGTGCGAATAAAACTACAGAGCGTAGAAATAGAGGTCGCTTTGCCGAACTTGCACGGTCGCAATAGCTGGTAGCTGCTGTGGTAAATAAATATATATTTTTTATTTGGCAACAGCGCTTTCCTGCAAAACTTGACAGTGGCGAAAAAACGAATATAATATATTCGTGAGGAAAAATATATGAGGAATATATATGAGGAAAAATTTGTTGAATTTGTTTGCCGTCAAGTTTGTACCAGTGGGTTATGATGTCATTAAATCTATGACGTGTACGCCTAATTGTTTCAATTGGACCATAACATCTTTCTTTTGTTTTAAATATTATTTCAAATTTTTAGATCAGGAGGAGCGATCCAGGTCTGTGGAGGCCTTTAGAAAACAAGAAAAAGATGTACTCGTAGCGACAGATGTTGCTTCCAAAGGTTTAGATTTTCCTGATATTCAACATGTCATTAACTATGACATGCCCGATGACGTAGAAAATTATGGTAGGTAATACGTTATTAAGGCCACGGGTACATAATTCGCAAATATTTTACGGCTATCCCTACTTTTTCTGTCTTACACGGCAAATTACGTGTAGTAAAATTCACACTAGTATGGATATGTAAACATTATTAGAATGTCATTCTACTTGAAAATGTCAATAACTTAAAGAGATGGTTTTTGAATGTTTTTGGATAACTGTTATTTTTTGTATAATTGCAAATTATTAATTCAGTTAATAAATATGTGATAATTTTTTCACTAACTATGTATTCAGTGATTGTAATAATTTATTTGTACAACAAATACTAATACTCAATCGAGAAAAGAGGAAAAGTGTTAAAGTGATTTTTTAATAATATACATTGTTACTATGGAACGCTCACAATTTTGAACATCTTTAACAACAAAATACTTGGATCACAGAATATATTATCCTGATGTATTCTTTGCTTGGATCTTCCACAAATAATACACAATAAATAACTTTTTATTAAGTTCACGTCTTAAATCAATTATTTATCAAATGCACTATATATCAATATTATTTAATCAACAACTCAAAATATTCCCGATGCCATGTCAAATATTTAAAATTGTCACTGATTGTCACTGTTTGACTGACAATATGCTGACAATATTCTATTCGACTGAGTGCGTTGTAAGACAAAGATAGATTTGGAAAATATTACCACGGACATGGGGTCCATTTTTTTCGAATCCTGAAAAAAATAATTAATACTTTTAAAAAATTTAAACGCAGAATGAAAGACTAAATTATTACCGAGGGCCGAAAGTCCATTAGAATAAATAAAAAGTTTATTTTGAATGAGATATTTGAAATTAAAAATAACACAATTTTCTCGTACTTTTTCACTTCTGTAATTTATTAAAATAAACATTATAGAAGTTTTCAGGGACTTTCGGCCCTCACTAATAACGTAATCTTTCATTATGCGTTTAAATTTTTCAAAAATACTTATTAGTTTTCTCAGGATTCGAAAAAAATGAATCTTCATTAGAATAGCATTCCAGCCGAAAATACGTACTACCCATCCTCTTAACATAAGCTTTGTTCGCGGAAACAAGAGACAATCCATGACTGGTTTCTGACGATTCGCATGCGCAGTTGCGTTTTTAGCGTTAGCGGTGTTAAAAATAAGGGACTTACAAAGTTTGATATTCGCATAAGTTTCTATAAATGGTTCATAATCAGTCAGAAACTAGTCATATAGATTTCAATATCAACACAGGTGCTGGTCCAAAATTATTACGATCAGAGAAAGAACGTGTTTCTATGCTTTTTAGATTACGAAAAAGCGTTTGATCGTGTCCAACACAAGTTAATGCAGATCCTCAAGAAACTTGATAGAGACCAAAAAGACATAAGATGCATTGAAAACTTGTACTGATATCAAGCGGCACAATTAAAATAGGCAATTCTATTTACAAAACCATACATATAAGAAGGGGTGTTCGGCAAGGATGTGTGCTTTCCCCTCTTTTATTTAACATTTATTCGGAAGCCATGTCTCAAGAGTCTTTGGCAAGGGCGGATCCAGTACAGATTTTCGGGAGGGGCCATGAACTTTTTTGGGGAGGGGTATCGGGGAATTTGGGAGTAATTTTTAAAAATTATGGATACAAAGGTGAGTTTTAAGCCACTTTTCACAAACTGTTGAGTGCCATAAAGACATTCAAAATTCCTACACATTTTTTCGGATCCAAGTGCAGTTCTTTTAACAAGTTAGATACTTATTTTTCCCAATGCTTCTCCTGTTAGGCCTTGTTCTTCCCCTCTTTATTGAGTTTCACTAATTATTTTTATGTTCTAATAAGCGCCAGTCAACTTGACAAAGTCTTCACGAATGTTATTGTGTATGTATCTCAAATTTAAAGAAAACTGTTCCACATGGATTACGTCGGTCGTTTTTAAACTCTTTTATTTACTTCAGTAGTTTGCATAAAATCTTTAGATGTTAATTTGACTGCCTTTTCTCCAATGCAAATGAATGAAAAGTTGCAGACATATGCATTCGCGGGAACCATACACGAATAGTCAATAAAAAATTTTTTATGTTTATTAATTGTTTAAATAAAAAAATAGTACATTGTTTACCGGGTAGGAAAAGCTTAACATTCCTGGACGACTGTGAAGATTGCTAAGTCGAGGCGCAAGCCGAGACTTAGCAACACAGAGTCCAGAATGTGGCTTTTCCTACGAGGTAAACAATGTACTATTTTTTATTTAAACAATTAATAAACATAAAAAAATTTTTATTGACTATTCGTAATAAACTTAAAGAGTGAGTAAATTTAAATACCTGGGAACGTGGCTTTTTGAAAACTGGGCATCGGGCTGGGAAGTAAAATGTCGCATTGATCAAGCTCGACAAGCTTTCGTAGAATTCAGGAAGGTACTGACCTGTTCAGAGTTCGATCTTCAATTGAGACTAAGGTTTATTAAGTACTACGTATGGTCGGTGCTGCTTTATGGCGTATAGGGATATAAACAGATTAGAAGCCTTCGAAATGTGGCTTTATCGCCGTATCCTAAAGATACCATGGACAGCGAAAGTCACAAATGTAGATGTCCTTAAAAAAATCAACCAAGAACGTCAACTTTTCGAAACCATCAAGAAAAAGAAAACGGCGTATTTGGGTCACATCATGCGAAACTAAAAATACCAGTTCCTTCAACTTATCATCGAGGGTAAAATTGAAGGCAAGGGAGGAATAGGACGCAAGAAAATGTCCTGGCTCGGAAACATAAGGCAACGGACAGAGATCAAAGACATATAATCTCTGATACACATTGCAAGGAACAGAGAGTTAATGGAAAATGTGATCGCTAACATCCATTAGTGGATTTGCATCTGAAGAAGAAGATTAAATGATTTAGCCGATGTTATGCTAACGCAAATCTAAAATTTTGAGCCGTATTGCGCCAAATGTACGACTATTTACTCTACTGTATTAACCAATTTTTTGCTGACTCTCAAGTTGAAATTTTTCCCCATTTATAAAGTATCTTTTCCCAAATTCCTGTCCAATATTCTTAGTTCCTCGAAAATTTGTTGAAATTTTTCTTCGAACATAAATAAATATTTCCCAATGTTCCTTTCAATCGATCAACTACATAAATATTTCCGTATATACCAGTAAAGTAAATAAAAATAAAAACTATTAATAGATATCACACCTAAGCAAAAATGTAGAAAGTTATGCAATATTATTCTTATTCCGTTCAAGTTCAACTATGAAATAGGAAGTATTAATCAATAATGGTTTAGTTAGCTTACTAATAAAAAAAATTACATGGCCTACTTAATATATTTAGGCATTTAATGCATGTATTTACCAAATACAGCAGCTACCAATACAAATATTTCTGGGATCGATATATCGTAACCCTTTTCTTTAGTAGCTGTGGTGCCTCCGCTGTTTCCCGCCTGGTTTATAAATATTTGTTCTTCTTTCTTCTTGTTTTGGTTATTTCCCATAACTATTTCTTCGTCTTATCTTGCTCCTCAGCTGTCCAGGTTCAAACGGCTAGGGTCGCCATGTCGTGTTGGGTCCTTAAAGGACGGCAAGGGAGCCAACTATCGGAACTTAGGAAAACACCGACTCTAAACTATACTTTTATTTAAAGTTTACAACATCCATAAACGTAAGGTTAAGAATATGTTGTTTCGCGGGGTAGTCGTTCAGACATCCATCTCGTACGACTGCTACTATAATAGTAATCTTAATAGTCCTCTATTTTACCCCTCTTCGGGCTTTTTATATCTTTCTTTATTTTGGACTATGAAAGTAAACGGTACGTGAGTATCGTTACTTACTTGCGAGGTTACATAAACAAACTATATCAATCAACCTTCGCTTTGTTTGTGATTATAGAAACAACACCTTCTGTAACGACCTAATTATGCCTAAATTATATACATTTTTTGGATCCATATTATCTTACACAGTAAGGGTTTTTCCCTTGCTGTATATTGTTCTTAAGTTTTTTAACTTTATATAACTTCACTCAATGATATTGTTAATTTTGTATATTCTTAATTACAAGATAATAAATAATTAGAATTTATTATTTTTTTAGTTCATAGAATCGGTCGTACTGGTAGATCAGGTAACAAGGGATTGGCGACTACGTTC
Organism: Diabrotica virgifera virgifera; assembly: GCF_917563875.1. Lineage (NCBI taxonomy): Eukaryota > Metazoa > Arthropoda > Insecta > Coleoptera > Chrysomelidae > Diabrotica > Diabrotica virgifera. The sequence continues at coordinate 17,851,368 of NC_065447.1, read as the reverse complement.
ATCAACAAATCCAACGATGAATCAGTTCTGTTGGATCTCAAACATTTATTGATGGAGGCGAAACAAAAAGTTCCTACATTCCTCGCTGAGCTCTGTTCAGAAAGTGAAAAATATTTGGCTCTTGGAGGTAAGAAATCCATATTTATTTATCGAACGACAATTCCAACTAATTTAAAAACATATATCTAACACTAATAATACAGGTATATTTCGAATTTTAATCATTTACCAACATTAAGTCAATTAATATATTGTATTACTCGAAGCGCGTCTCCTGGCTCAACAGTCTGAGAAAGTGGTATATTTGCAGTTCCATCGACTTGCAATCTCTTCTTCTTCTTTCTCGAAACTCCTTATGCCCCTCAGGGGCGTCGGAGGTTTTATTCATCCTGTATCCATATCTTCCATTTCTTGCGGTCTTTTGCTAACTGTTTTATTTGTTGATGTGTTTTCCCTTTTTCCTGTCCAATTTCTATAATCTGATCGATTCATCTCTTCTTTGGCCTCCCTTTCCTTCTTTTACCATATCTTTTTGATTCCATCACCTGCTTTGGTAGTCTTCCCTGGTCCATTCTGTTAATGTGTCCATACCATTTTAATTTTCTTTTTTGTATCTTGGTTATTATCGATTCCTTTTTCAGTCTTTGTCTAATATGGGCCATTCCACGAACATACGCCTGTTTTGGATTACTTCAACAACGAATATTTTACTGTGCAACATAAGAAGTACGAAAGTAAATGGCGCTAATAATTATTCCAATAAACAACAATGTAATTTGCAATTTACTTTTGTTCTCTTTATTTTGCACAGTAAAATATTCGTTGTCGAAGTAATCCAGAACAGGCGTTTCGTGGAATAGGGTATATCTTCATTTCTTATTCTGTCCAATTTCGTTTTTCCTGCTATTTTTCTTAGCTGCTTCATCTCAGCTGCAATCTCAAAAGTGAAAATAGCTGTGATGATTACCAACCTCCTTAGAGCAGACGGTACCTAAAGAAGATTACTCTGAAGTTGCAAACAGAAAGTCTTCGTATTATTGTCTTCGTATTATTATATTGGATTGTTTTTGATGATGTACTAAGAAATGAAAAATACGCGCCAAAATGTTTTATTTTTCTGCATAAAAACGGTGCATCATATGAAAAAAGGCAAGAAAGGTTTTTTATCAAAAATTAAACGTGGAATTTAAAAATAATTTTTAATTTGAAATATCTCAGTGGCGTACTATTTATTTCTTTAAAAAAATTCAGACTATTACCCGTATGCGCGCCAATGATGAATACAAAATTCTTAATTGTATGTCAAAAAATGCGCAATAACTACCTCCTAAATCTCACCAAATTTTATTTTCATAGCTCAACTGGTCTTAGAGCAATAAATAAATTAACAGTTTGAAATAAAAATTTCAACACCCCGTATCTCGCAAACGAAGCATTTGCGGACATATGTTTATAGAGCAAATTGGCATTATTTTTTCATGTAGAATTAGCCCTTAAAATTTTTCATACTTATTTACTAACACCCTGTATATGTAGATTACACCTTGTGTAATCTACATCGACTGTCTTCGCCCTCTTCAGTGTACGTTTGCTGGGTGACGTCCACTGTATCGATCGACTGTTCCTTGGTTTCTGCTGTGTACCAGTGGAACCATGTTTCGTCGACTGTTATGAAGTAACGTAGAAATTCCTTTGGATTACGCTTAAACTGAAGACAGTTTTCTTATGCCCAAAATTTCATGCAGGATATGACTCACGCAATCTTTTGAGATGCCTACTGTCTCAGCTATCTCGCGACTTCTTTCTTCTCATCCTTGTGGTAACCGTTTTCAGGGTACCTGGACGTGGCTTATCAAATACCGACGTGCGACCAAGTTGAAACTCATTTTCAAGGATAAGAGTCACCATACGCTTGCTTAAGATCGCTAAGACCGATATTGCTTTTTTTTCATATCTCTAAAATCTCCAAACACGCCCGCTTACACATGTGGTAAAAACAAAACTACGAGTCGGATTCGGCTGAGATTTTGACATAGACCCTCTACAAGAATGTATTACACGATAGTAGATTTCTCTTGCGATAGGGGCGCCATCGGACGGACAAGCTAAGTACTTGTCGGACCACCCACATATGCCGTAACGTTAAAAAGACTGACGCTTTTTTGTGTAACATGTAGGATACACTAACACGATTTTCTTCAATAAAATCAGTCTTTTTTCTAGATATTTATTAATCTTTTTTAATGTTTCAGGAGAACACGGTTGCAGTTATTGTGGTGGTCTTGGACACAGAATTACAGATTGTCCCAAACTCGAGGCTCTTCAAAACAAACAAGCTTCAAACATTGGACGAAGAGATTATTTGGCCAATACAGCTGCGGATTATTAAAGAAAATTTGGTGCAAAGTGTTGTAAGATATGTAAATATACTGATTTTATTAAATTCATTCTTTTTTAACTGAGTAGTAATTAATTTTTAACTGTCCATATACATTTTACCTATATCCAGATACCGATCACAAAAATATGGTTGGCTTCTTCTTCAAGTGTCATGTTCACCTAGAACGTTGACAACCAATTGCATGATCTTCATTTTGTCTGCCGCTTCAGTAGTTTTCTAAGGGTAAGGCAGAACTGCAGCTAAGCTGGTATTGGATACGTGTGCAGTATTCTGCATGACTTGCTTCCATACAGCCATGATGTGAACTAGTCAAATTGAGCTCAATAGTACCTCGAGCGTGAAACATTGGATATTTTATACATCCATGTTCAAAACCACATCATTTTCATATGTTCCTATGACGGATTAATTATATGGGGTTTATACCCAAATATTTTTTACTTTGGTGGTTAGCATGTTAGATTCTGAGAATACACTGATGATGATCGGTCAACCGATTGAAAACTAGTTATGTCTTTGATGTAGCCCTGTATAGGGATTTTAACAAATATACCTTTTATAAAGGATTTTATGTGATTGACGAAAACTTTAGATTAATGCATGACAATGAACGTTACCATACCACAAGATTCACCCGTGAGTACCTTAATGAGGTCGGGATTCAAGTTTTATCATGGCCGGCACGCAGTTCCGATCTTAACCCAATTGAAAACATTTGGGACAACTTCAAAAAACGGGTAAGAGCAAGAGTACCAGCCCATACATCCTTCGGAGAGCTAAAGACGGCTGCGGTAGAGGAGTGGCACAATATCCCCCAATCGGATATCGTGAACAGTCTCCAAGAAGTCCTACGGGCCAGAGCCGGCAACACCCATGATTAATACTCATATATTTTTTAATTAGTCTATGATTTTCAAAATTATGTTTGTTTGAATTTTCTACAGAGTTTTTGAAACATTGGATTTTTGCGAAGCAACCCTTGATAAACGACTTTATTTCAATAATTTTATTGTTTTATTTTCTTCAGAGGTAGTTTTTAGCCCGATCAAAGAACAATCTGACCCAAAAAAAATAAAGGAAGAATGAAAATTTGGGAATAGGTAGTTAAAATTTTCTATTATTATATAAGAAAAAGTTTACACTTCTACAAAAATTTTACAAAAATGGAGGGGAATATCTGTTCTCGGGGGTGAAAAAATATACATTCAAAATAAGTCCTGAATTGGATAAAATGGTTAATTCTAAGTAACTTTTGTTCTATAGAGTTTTTTCACTAAGTCGATACTTTTCGAGTTATTTGCGAGAGTATGTTTATTTTTAACAACAAAAAACATGTTCTTAGACGGTTTTTCGCAAATAACTCAAAAAGTAAGTATCTTATCGAAAAAACTATTCTTAGTAAAAATATAGCTCATAAAAAAAATGAAAAGAATGCTGTACGCATAAAGTCTGTATACCCAGTAAAAGCGGAGTTGTAGCTAATAAAAAGTAGGTACTTATTCGTCCAATTCCAAATCGAATATTTCAAAGTGAAATAACCAAAAATAAGAGCACTTTCCAGGGAAAACTCATTACAAGTTTTTTAAAGTGTTTAAAAAAAGGTTTATTTTAATTTTTTTTTAAACTTCTAACATTAAAAGTAAGTGAGTTACGCTCACAATATTGTTGGTCGCTTTTATTTTTTGGTAAAAAAATACCGAAAATCACCCCCTAATTAGCATCCCAAATAAAATTAATCGTTACCGCTTCACAAGGTACTTTGCTTATGTATTGTTCATTTTTGAACAAAATTGGTTTTAAAATAAATTTTTTTATTCTAATTTTGAAAAAAAAAATCCATTTCTTTTTTAAAATAACTTAATTATTATTAGTAATACCGTTGATTGATGTATTAATATTTCAATCAACGGTAATACTAAAAATCTCAAAGAGTAATAAAATGTACGTTTTGCTTTTCTGAATATTTTGGATTTTTTTGTTTTTCTGGTAGACAAAAATTGGTTACGCTATGACTGTTCAAAATTTGCATACACTCGTGATTAGTGACTCGTTCAAGCCATTTTAACTACAGCCTTTTTAAAAACAAGCACTTTAAGACTATAAAACTTACGAGATCATAAATAAAGAACACATAAGCAAAGTAACTTGTCAGGAGGTAACGATTAATTTTATTTGGGATGCTAATTACCCATATAGCACACAACGTCCGATGGACGTCCATATAACGTACATTTAAAGTCCAAACGTCCATGGACCAAAACTGGACGTACTATGTACGTCCATTACGCGACGTCCATTGGACGTTTGATTTCAACGTACATTGGACATCCATTTGTGGTCCATGGAGATTTTACACAAAATGCGACTATTATTATGAGTAATTATATATAGCTTCTTGTTTTAATCAAAGCAATATTATTAGTAGAATACAAGAAGTTTCTAATAAATGTAGTCACATATTTTTTCATCATCGAATTAAAACACTGAACCACTAAAATTATTTTAATTAAACCTATATAATATTAGATGATGATAAAACGATGGTAAACTTTTTCAGAATAACGGAGCTACATCGCGCATCGGTAATTATAGAACTTACAATAATAATTAGACACTACCAATTTAAATCTTAAATGTGCATTTGGTAACTCTTAAATTTCCCGCCAAACTAAATGAGAATCTTCTTGACAACGCTGTCGCTCTTCACGCTATCGGTCGTAAAAGGTAGTACTAGGCAGGTATTTTAGGGGATTATCGCTGTTATTGTTGTGGAATACTGAAGGAGGATTTATTTATGATAATTCACAGAATGGCAAACCTGCTTGCAATATACAACCGTACTGACTCTCAAGTTCTAAGAAATAATGTTTGGAAGGAACCATGAAGGAACAGAACAGAAATAAACCTCTTTTAATGTGCATGCATTATAGGACGCCGTTATCTGAATCTGAATTTTGTCTTTATTAAGTTATTACATACAATATAATACTGTTTATCTTTGTACTGTGTATACATACTGTGATATCTTTGTGTTTGCTGTTTATCGTGCAAGTGCAGTCGTGCATTAATGAAGTTCCTATAATAAAGTATACATAATAAAGTTATAATAAAGAGAAATAAAAAAGGTATTTTGTGTAATACTTTACAGTATAAGTTTAGTATTATAGGAACTATTTCCTATACCTAAAGGCTTTTTGCTATGAATGTATTCAAAAAATTATGGACACTAGATTGCTTTCTGAAAAGTGCCCTACAAAAATGTCCATAAGACGTACATTTAATGTACATCAGATGTACATTGAATGTACATCAGATGTACATTGAATGTACATAAAATGTACACTGAAAGCTTCAACAACGTACACTGTACGTTTGTAGCGGACGTTCTATGGACGTCCAATTTTGTGAACTCTGGACGTTCGTTGGAGGTCCATTGTACCTTAGCGGGACGTCCATTGGACGTTCTAATGTACACAGATGTACGTCCATTGGGGATGTCCATAAAACGTACTTGTGCTATCTGGGTAGGGGGTGATTCTCGCGATTTTTTTACCGAGAAATAAAAGCGACCAACAATATTTTGACTCAATATTACTTTTAAGGTTAGAATTTTTTTTAAAAAACAGAAATAAACCTTTTTTTAAACACTTTAAAAAAGTTGTAGTGAGTTTTCCCCGGAAAGTTCTCCTTTTTTGGTTATTTGAGGTTGAAATATTCGATTTTAAATTTGATGAAGAAGAGCCTACTTCTCATTAGCTACAACTCTGCTTCTACTGGGTCAACAGACTTCATGCAGATACCATTCGTTTCACTTTTTTATAAGCTATATTTTCGCTAAGAATATTTTTTTCGATAAAATACTTACTTTTTGAGTTATTTGCGAAAAACCGTCCAAAAACTTTATAGAACAAAAGTTACTTAGAATTAACAATTTTATCCAATTCAGGACTTATTTTGAATGTATATTTTTTCACCCCCGAGAAGGCGTATTCCCCTCCATTAAATTGAGGGGATGTAGAATTGTAAACTTTTTCTTATATAATAATAGACAATTTTAACTACCAATTCCCAAATTTTCATCCTTCCTTTATTTTTTTGGAGTTTTTCGTAAAGTTTTGTGTTCCTTGATCGGGCTATTTCACCGTAGCTTTCATAAAATGTGGTCCAATATTAATATTTTCTGCAAATTGAAAGAAATACAAGGTGGGCGGTTAATTTTGCAGGTTAGTGTAGTTTTTTAGAACTAGGCCATTGATTTTTTTATCTACGATTTTAGAGCTATCATTCACCAAACTTTCGCTAAATTTGACCGGAACCGGTTAAGATAGTTGCGGGGTCATTTATTTTTTTTTATTTTCGAACCAGGGAACTCTGTGAAAGGTATTTGTGAGACCTCCCCACACGTAACAAATAATGTACAGGGGTATACAGGGTGAGACAAATAAAGGGCCTATTAGAAATATCTCGAGAACTAAAGGCAACAGAATCATGAAAATTGGAATAAAGGGGTTTTGAAGGATGATCTATTAAATGAAAATATTTTTATCTCTTTGCAACTTCTGGTTATACCGGAAGTTGCTTATAACTTCGTTTTTTTAAATGGGACACCCTGTATATTTTTATATTTTTGAATTCTCTTTGATGTCTTCTTTCTTAAAATATGAGGTTTTGTAATATTATACAGCGTATTTTAAAAGATATTTACGTTTTTTTATTAATTTCGTAGCAAAATTAACACCCTGTAGAATTGTAGTAGTTTGACATCTAAAACTCTACTAACGTTCAAATGATTTTTAATATACTCTACTATTGTTAAGAATCATTAGTATGGCTAAATTTTTAATTTTAGTATACAGGGTTGGTCGAAACTCGGAATGAGTATTTTCTGAGTTTTCTTAAATGGAACACCCTGTATTTTAGTATTGTAATGAAATGATATTTTATGGTACTTTTTTATTTCTTAAGCATTCCCTATACCTAACTGCTTTAGTTTGTGCTTAATTGTTAATCGCACCAACAATCTTAACTACGTAGATATTTTGATAGCTAAACCATTATTGGAAATTTTAAGGACCAGTCTGGATTAATATGTATTTATTTCTGAAAAATTATTTGGGATTGAGTATTTTCACGGCCAACCTAATAAAATTTTACGTATTTTTTGTTGCAATTAATATTTAGCTTGAATCACCAATAACTCACAAACTAAAGCAGTTAGGTATAGGGGATGCTTAAGAAACAAAAAAGTACTATAAAATATCATTTCACTACAATACAAAAATACAAGGTGTTCCATTTAAGAAAACTCAAGAAAGAAGACATCGAAGAGAATCCAAAAATGTAAAAATATACAGGGTGTCCCATTTAAAAAAACGAAGTTATAAGCAACTTCCGGTATAACCGGAAGTTGCAAAGAGATAAAAATATTTTCATTTAATAGATCATCCTTCAAAACCCCTTTATTTCAATTTTCTACAATTGATCTTGAACCTTATTTTTAATACTTTATTAAGAGAAAAAAGTGGGAATCACAGGAAAAAACACCAAAAAATAAATAGATAATTAATTTTATTATGTCTAAGTTTAAAACAACAATTGCCTTGTTCATATTCATACACAGTTCGTTCTGTAGAGAATTCAATAATTTACAAAGAACAACATTTACTTTACATTGCTTACGATTTATTAATTACTTTGGTAAATTCAATAATCACATAGTAGTAAATATTACACCTAGAAATAAATAAAAAACATTACAAGATTACGTAATAATAAACAAGCACGATAACAAACAACACCAGTCAGTACAGTTTCTCACTTTCGAAAGTAGAAAAAATAGAGAATAACTGGAAAAATCACAGGATATACGATATACATTAAAATATAAGTCAGTTGTCGGAGTGTGCAATCAAAAAAGTGCTAGAAAATGTAAAAAATAACTATACAATACCGCATTGCAACAATCTGTGTCTGTACTGTAGCTATTACAGTTCGCCATCTTTAATACAATTATGATCAAACAATAGTAGTAATAATGCTACAGGAAGTGATGCGCATGGGAATCACACAAGAATGTTGATAATCACAGTAACAAGTGGGATGAAAAGTTAGTAGGCTGGCACATAGATGTCACTACTAGTATTAAATCCATATTATGATCTTTAGTCAGCCCTAACCTTCAAAAATGCGTGTATAAATTTGACAGCTGTCGAACTATTAAAAAAATACTGTTGAATGAAGCCAAAGCTTGGCTTTATCCACTCCGAGCTTCGCTGGTATCGCCACCTACCTACAGGATTACTAGTATAACTTTTACCGGAAATTTTCTGGAAAGAAAAAAGTTTTGCCTATACTCTGTGAGTTTCGCTGGTATGGCTGCTATCGCCATCTAACGGTTGACTAGTGTTCCAATTTGGGCCAGAATTTTAAAGAGGACAGTAGAACAGCCAATAATAGTTGTTTCAAACTTATTATTTAATTCTTATCGTGTAATATTTACAACGTAAAGAAGTAATTGGATTGTAATCAATAATTAATAGCAGTGTGTACAGAATTTATTATTCATTTAATTATTTTTAATAATATCGTTTTGACGTTTATGTTGACAACTAATATTAGAAAAAATTTATTCTCCAAAAAAGTATAATAATTTAATATAATTATAGTATAATACTTCTTAAATATTAACTTATGAATGACAGTTAACGGCATCCTACGTTTGCTGTGATTGGTCGTTATCTTCACGCATTCAAATTTTGTTTCAGGATTGGATTGTAAAATTGAAACCGTCAAAATTCGAGAGTGTGCTAACTGATCCCTTAGCTCAAATTTTTCTACCGTTTTAAAATTAAAATTGTGTTTACTTACTTTTTTCTAATTGCATCAATCCATTTTTGTCGTTGAATCACCTTATGCTTAGCGACAGGAAAGTTGTAGAATACACAGTTACTATTATAACCAGTATTTCGACACTCTTTAAGACAACAACTTTCGTGAGACATTTAAAAGCTGTAATATGCAACGCTTAATGCAGAACGTCAAAAAGCAAATTTCCCAGTAAAGGTTTACAAACTTGTCACTACTGGCGCTCGCGAATTTTTAATTATCCCCTCTACCTACGAGCTCACAGCGTATAAACATTATTTGGACTCTGCACCAGGAAAATCAACCGTTGAGAAGTGGTTTGCTAAGTTCAAACGAGGCGAAATGAACACCGAGGACGATGCACGCAGTGGACGACCCAAAGGGGCTATTACCGACGAAAAAGTCCACAAAATAATTTTGTACGACCGTAAAATGAAGTTGTTCGAGATAGCTGAGACTCTAAAAATATCAAAGGAAGGCGCTGAGGCTTATTTGGAAGCTAAAGACAAATTGTATTATAAAAATGGTATTGAAAAGTTGTATGACCGCTATAATCGTTGTATCGCCCTGAAAGGTGAATAATATTGAATAATAATGTTAGCCTACGAACTTTTCAGCCCAACGATTAGTACTATCTCCTCATTCACTGAGCCCTTATTAGGGCTTGGTGACACTCTAAATATTGTTAGCTTGCTGTCTCGATTGGCTGCGACTCTGTGGCAGGTTCTGTGCTCTGTCCGGGACACGCATAGAATACTGTACCTGACTGAATTCTGACACACATATCGAAGACTTTGATCCTACTTCTATTGATTTTTTAGAGTCCATGTTTCAGCTTTGTACGAAGCAATGTGAAAAATAACAATTAATCATTAATAATAATTAATTTAGTTATTACAGTTGGGGTCATTGCTAGTCTACACCTGATTTCTGAGGAGCTGTATACAAATCTGTTTTTACTTTGAAATTGGCCATGTAAAACAGATTCACATCTACATAGTTTAATTCTAGTTAATTACATAAATTAACTGTGATCTTAAGTAATATAGTTATTTATGTATCAAGTCAGTAAAGTTACTCTTTATCGAACGAGTCTGATATTATGAGCAGAACGAGCATAGCGAGTGAGGCGAATAACAGACGAGTTCGATAAAGAGTCTTTACTGACGTGGTGCATACAAAATTTTATCGCCAGCAATTTGATATTGGTTTTAATACCTACTTACAATTTAGGAATTTTTTAAATTTTAGACGTAATAAAAATTTCATGACAGTGATGACAGGTGACTTCTGCATGATGACCGCTTTCGATTTTTAATCAATATTTATCAATATTGAATAATTCTAAATCGGTAGTGTTGATTTATTTTATATGGATATAATTACAAAATACTACAGAATTTTACTTTTCGACGTCAATTTAATTAACAATGTCGTAAATTTTGTACAATATTTTAATAATTAAAGTAAATAAATTGTAAGTTAACTCAAATAAATAATCGATTACTGCCATCGACCACTTACATTCAATTCCGATTAATCTCGGCAGGTAAAGTAAAATTCTTCTTTCAGTACAATAAGTGTTACTTTACTGCCGCAAATGAGTACAATAATGAATGACTTTAGTGGCGGTTGGCGATCAAATATACTGTGATTTTTCCGGATATTCAAAAATACCTTAACATTATATAAATGAGATCAATTGTAAGATGGCAGAACAGCCTTTAAAATAGATATATTTGAATTGTGATGTGTACATGAAATAATAAAAAAACAGATTATCGCCACAATAATGCATTAATAGCAATTCTAAATGTGGTTGTCAAAAATAGCCAATTTGAAGATTTAGAGATTTTGTCTATAGTACTATTATAGTGTTCAATCACTAAATTTTTATGGGTTCCCTATGCTGTTGGATGTGCTCGGAGAAATCTGGCAACACAGCCTTACACATCAGCTCTCCCTCTCTCTCTTACCTACCAGTTTCGCCTCGCTGCATAGCTCAGTATCTATCAGCCTAGCAGCTGTCGAAGATGGAGGTCCTGTCGCTGTTACGACCAATGTGAAATTAATGCTGTGACACGTTTTTTAAATGCAAAATATTGCAATATGCAATATTGTCAATATGTATTGACATTCATCGTCAGTTAATCGAAGTTTATGGGTAAAAGTGCATATCTGTTCAACATGTAGAGAATTCAGTGAAGGCTGAACGGAAATTCACGATAAATCTGAAGACCTTCTGCTCCGATCTTCACTTAATTCTGTGTACCATTTGCGAACATGTTGAACAAATATGCACTTTTACCCGTAAACTTTGATTAACTAACGACGAATGTCAATAGGTGAAATCCTTTTTGCATTTAAAAAACACAGCATAAATTTCACATTGACGGTAATAGCGACCATGACATCCATCTTCAAAGGCTGCTAGGCCGACACTGAGCAATGCAGTGAGGCGAAACTGGTGTTTAAGAGAGAGGGAGAGGTGATAGGTAAGGCAGTGTTGCCAGATTTCTCCCAGCACATCGCACTCTTTCTCAGCAGCATAGGTAATCTTTTTTAAGAATGACCCTCGTAGTAATAATTGCTTCAGATAACAATTTCATGAACACATCAATGACACTCACTCAACATCTTTTGACAAAAATAATTATTAACACTCGCTGGATATAATCAAAACGTTATAGCTACCAAGTATAGTTAGTGATTTAAACTTCTTCACTCCTAGCGGTGTATTTGGGCGGTGCTTCTTTCTTAATAACGTCAGAAACAACAGGTCCAAAATAGAGAATGGTCTCATCTTTAGCCAAAGGTAACTCGTCATTGGTTAAAATCAATTTATCGTCAGCAATATCAATTTCATGAATATCGTCTTCAGAGCCGCTTCTTTTTTCAGACGAAAAACTGAGCCAAAGAGCAATTAACACAGCTGTTAATATTGCAGATAGAAGTATCCATCTTGGTATTCCGGAATTTCGAGAAGCACAGTCTAACCAATCTCCGGTCTCCTTCACTTTAAACTCTTCTTCTATTTCTATGGGCATCGTTCGTATGTTAGTAGCGGGGATCTTGTAGTCAATGTTGAAACCAATTTCCAGCTGGCTCTTTATGCTAGGGTCAGAAAGTAGATCGAGTTCGATTTCTCTGTCTGGGCTCGCCAAAACAATGCTGTTCTCAGTTTCGATAATGAAAGCGGATATAAAGGTCTATAACATAAAAAATATTTGTTTAATCCTTCATACTTAAGAGTGAGTATTGAGTATAAGAACATAGTTCTTTAGAGCTCTCCCGTTTATTTAAAAATGGAAGATTTTATGTTTGTGTGCACATGTGTGTAAGGCTCGATATTATTGGTTCAGGGAGCTAGCACCTTTGTCATATTTCTTGTTTTAACTAAACCAAAAGATTTACAATCCATTTACTATAAACGGGTGGTAGTGCAGCAGATTCGTGCAAATATTGTAAGAATTGTGCATTTAATGATAGAAGCATATAATTTGGACCACACATACTACACATAAAAAGGTTCAAAACTGAATTCGAGGCCATCTCAGATTTTAACTTTTACAAAAATGGCGGGCATTCAAAATGGCGACGATACATATGTGACTAAAAGCACGACAACTTTTGAATGAAAAGTCCAACTTTAACCAAATTTGGTATATGGGTTCTATTTTTGGTGTATAAGATTGAGCTCTTGAACCGGAAGAATCGGTTTACCAGAAGGTGTGTTTTTCCTGATTTTTATATGTAAAAATATGTCGTTGTTTTTTCAATTCTTTCACCCTGTATATATTAATTCTTCAAAAAGATAATACCACCATTGAAAAGAGCGTAAAAATATCCCAAGTTTTTAGTTATCTTAATTACAATTTAATAAATGCATAACTTATCTTCACATGTAGCTATGTGCGGCAGATTCGTACAAATATTATAAGAATTATTGTGCATTTAATCCTAGAAGCATATAATTTGGACCACATATGCTACGCATACAAAGGTTCAAATTTAGGTATAAGGCCACCTCTGATTTTGCCTTTTACAAAAATGGCAGGCGTTCAAAATGGCGACTATACACATGTGACTAATATCACGATATCTTTTGAACGAAAAGTCTGATTTCAACCAAACTTGTTATATAGGTTCCCTTTTTGACGTAAAAGATCAAGGTCTTGAACCGGAAGAATCGGTTTACAAGAAGTTGTGTTTTTCCTGATTTTTTTGTAAAAATATGTTGTTTATTTATTAATTTTTTCACCTTGTATATATTAATTTTTCAAAAAGGTAAACTGGCGTTGAAAGGAGCTTAAAAATATTTTTAAGGAAATATTTTAAACTCTTTAGTTATGTTAATTACTAATTACCAATTAATAAATGCATAACGTATCTTCACATGTACCTATGAACCTATGTGCGGCAGATTCGTGCAAAAATAATATAAGAATTATTGTGCATTTAATGGTAGAAGCATATAATTTGGACAACACACACTACACATACAAAGATTCAAATTTAGATATGAGGCTATCTCAGATTTTGTCTTTTACAAAAATGGCGGGCATTCAAATTAATCTGCTGCTCATAGGTACATGTGAAAATACGTTATCCATTTATTACATGGTAATTAACATAACTAAAAAGTTCAAACTATTTCCTTAAAAATATCTTTACTCTCTTTTCAATGGCGGTATTATTTTTTGAAAAATTAATATATACAGGGTGAAAGAATTGAAACAAAAACTACATAATTTTACACAAAAAAAAACAGTAAAAACACAACTTCTGGTAAGCCGATTCTTCCGGTTCAAGACCTCGATCTTATTCATAAAAAAAATAATCTTGATGCCAAATTTGGCTGAAATCGGACTTTTCGTTCAAAAGTTATCGTGCTATTAGTCACATACAGAGAGGGGTTAAATTATGGAATAAATTAATTTTATCTAAAATGGACCACTTTGGAGAAAAATCGCGAAACAGGTCGATTTTTATTTTTAAATTACAATTTTTTTGCATATATTTCATACTAGTGACGTCATCCATCTGGGCGTGATGACGTAATCAATGATTTTTTTAAATGGGAATAGGGGTCGTGTGGCACCTCATTTGAAACGGTGTTCAATTCTCTATTCAGTAATATAAATAATAATATCATTATTTATACAGGGTGACCAAAAAAATAATTTTTGAATTAAATTAATTGACGCAAAAAGAAGAATGTATGTAATTTATTTAACTAAAAATACATTGTATTGCTGTCAGTAAATAGAAAAAAATGCTTATTTCACAAATAAACATTTCTTTTCGCTTAAATTAAATCACAAACAGCCTCCCACCTACCACTTGGCAGTTTGAACATTTAATTTAAGCGAAAAGCAATGTTTATTTGCCAAATAAACATTATTTCCTATTTTCTGAAAGTGATAGAATGTATTTTGAGTTAAATAAATTGTATACATTCTTCTTTTTTCGTCAATTAATTTAATTCAAAAATTTATTTTTTGGCCACCCTGTATAAATAATGATATTAATGTTTATATTATTGAATAGAGAATTGAACACCCTTTCAAATGAGGTGCCACACGGCACCTATTCTCATTTAAAAAAATCATCGATTACGTCATCACGCCCAGATGAATGACGTCACAAGTATGAAATATATGCCAAAAAATTGTAATTTAAAAATCAAAATCGACCTGTTTCGGGATTTTTCTCCAAAGTCGTCCATTTTAGAGAAAATTAATTTATTCCATAATTTAGCCCTTCTCTGTATGTATAGTCGTCATTTTGAATACCTGCCATTTTTGTAAAAGGAACAAAAATTAAGATGGCCTCATATCTAAATTTGAACCTTTATACAGGGTGGTTCACCTTATTCGCCTCGGTCTCTGTACGGAAAACCACTTGATATTTTAAAAAAATTTCTTCACAGAAATATACAGGGCTTTTAATACTACAACCTAAAAATAATGTGAATTATACAGGGTGTTCCAAAAAAGAGTGGTATATCAAAGTTATATTTTTTCTTATGGAATGCCCTATATCTGATGACATTATTGAATTGACCTTAAAAAATAAGCTATACTTTCATAAGGGTTCCCTATACCTAAACACAGGGTGTTTTGATTTATTTCGATTTTTATAAAAATGTAAGGTTTTAGAAAAAAATAAAATATCTACGAATCTAAGAAGCAGTAACAAATTCTTTCTTGGATCTTAATAAAAGACTATTTAGCATACTTAAACAGATGCTTATTGCAACAAAATTTCTTACAGGGTGGTCAAAATATGAGATTGTTCTATTAACAAATTCAAGCTGTAATAACTTACTTATTTTAAATGGAACACCCTGTATCTTACTAATCTATTGCGTAGAAAATTTACTTAGCTTTCAATTTGTACTAGGGTTTCCTATACCTATCGTTTTACAGGGCGGTCAAAATATTAGATTGTTCTATTAACAAATTCAAGCTGCAATAACTTACTTATTTTAAATGGAACACCCTGTATCTTACTAGTCTATCGAGTAGAAAATTTACTTAGCTTTCAATTCTTATTAGGGTTTCTTATACCTATCTCCCTTCATTTTTTAAATATTAAAGATTTCCTAATTTGTAAGCTTTAAAAATTATAATTAAGTAGGTACCTATGTCGTGTTTATGTACAACACATCACCAAAACACAGGCAATATACTTAAACAAGATACTGTCATTAATGAAATTTTCAGTGTTATCATGTAGTCACACAGAGTGTTGTATTATTTTAGTTGATTTTGGCCTACATGTGAAATTGAATAATACGTTTATTTTAAACTGCATACCATATATTAGATGCCGTATTCTGGAAGATATTTAAATTATATTTCATTCCGTATAAGTATTTTCCATATCTTACCCCAACGGTTATTAAGTAAATTTAAGAACGCCACTTTTTGTTTGAATCTTTAAATCGCAATTACAAACAATTAAATGCAACGGCTACTTTGACGAAAACGAGCCTATTGTACAAAAATATGTAAACATGGGTATTTACAGAATAACATGGGAATTTATATCTACAGAATAACATGTGTATTGAGAATGTTAACATGGAATTGAAGAGATTTTAAATATCTTCCATTATAAAGAATAGAATATCGAGTGTGTCATTTAAAATAAGAACACTCTGTGTGATTAAATGATAAAAATGTGAATTTTATTAATGAAACTATCTTGACTAAGATATTTAAGTATATTGCCGGTGTTGGTGATGTGTTGTACATAACCACGACATAGGTACTTAATTCTAATTTTTAAAGCTTACAAATTAGGAAATCTTTAAATATTTAAAAAATGAAGGGAGATAGGTATAGGAAACCCTAATAAGAATTGAAAGCTAAGTAAATTTTCTACTCGATAGACTAGTAAGATACAGGGTGTTCCATTTAAAATAAGTAAGTTATTACAGCTTGAATTTGTTAATAGAACAATCTAATATTTTGACCACCCTGTAAAAAGATAGGCATAGGAAACCCTAGTAAAAATTGAAAGCTAAGTAAATTTTCTACGCGATAGACTAGTAAGATACAGGGTGTTCCATTTAAAATAAGTAAGTTATTACAGCTTGAATTTGTTAATAGAACAATCTCATATTTTGACCACCCTGTAAGAAATTTTGTTGCAATAAGCATCTGTTTAAGTATGCTAAATAGTCTATTATTAAGATCCAAGAAAGAATTTGTTACTGCTTCTTAGATTCGTAGATATTTATTTTTTTCTAAAACCTTATATTTTTATAAAAATCGGAATAAATCAAAACACCCTGTATTTAGGTATAGGTAACCCTTATGAGAGTATAGCTTATTTTTTAAGGTCAATTCATTAATGTCATCAGATATAGGGCATTCCATAAGAAAAAATATAACTTTGATATACCACTCTTTTTTGGAACACCCTGTATAATTCACATTATTTTTAGGTTGTAGTATTAAAGGCCCTGTATATTTCTGTGAAGAAATTTTTTTAAAATATCAAGTGGTTTTCTGTACAGAGACCGAGGCGGATAAGATGAACCACCCTGTATGTGTAGTATGTAATAATGTGGTCCAAATTATATGCTTCTAGCATTAAATACACAATAATTCTTATAATATTTGCATGAACCTGCCGCACATATGTACATGTGAAGATACGTTATGTATTTATTAAATGGTATAACATAACTAAAAAGTTCAAAATATTTCCTAAAAAATATTTTTACGCTCTTTTCAATGGCGGTATTAACTTTTTGAAAACTTACTACATACAGGGTGAAAGAATTAAAAAAAAACATATTTTTACATAAAAACCAGGAAAAACACAACTTCTGGTAAACCGATTCTTCCGGTTCAAGACCTCGATCTTACACATCAAAAACAGAACCTATATACCAAATTTGATTGAAATCGGACATCTCGTTCAAAAGTTATCGTGCTATTAGTCACATATGTATAGTCGCATTTTGAAAGCCCGCCATTTTTGTAAAAGGCAAAATCTGAGATGGCCTCAGATCTAAATTTGAACCTTTATATGTGTAGTATATGTGGTCCAAATTATATGCTTCTATCATTAAATGCACAATTGTTTCACATATCGGCTGCACTATGGAGAATCATCAAATGAGTCCTAGAAAAACATAGAAAAGCTTCCTAAGTTATCATAAAACAAAAGTCATGAGATATTATTTGTATTTTGTAGAGGACTGAAATCTGTATTGAACAAAAATGTTACAATTGTTCTATGAATTAAACACATTTCAAAATTTTACAAAAATATAATACATTTGCCAGAGTATTGTTGTAAAAGTTATGCCACATGTACTTAGTGCAGAATGTGTATAATGGATTGCTGATTGGTCACAATGAAATTACAAGCTGTTGGAAGAAATTAAAGATAGGTTCTGAATTTCAACCCCAAAACAGGCCCCCTAATTCTATCTTATTTGGTTTTACAGGAAGTGAGAGCCTTGTATTTTCGTCCTTGAGAAAAATCGTGAGGTGTCTTTAGTGACAACTATGCATCATTCCAATACAATCGTTAATGGAAAGCTAGAGATTATACATTTTTACAATGAGACAAAAGGTGGGGTAGAGTCATTGAATAAGAAATATGCCCATGCTATAAAACTGACAGAACTTGTAGATGTTGTTCTGAAGCTATTTCCTTGTGGCATTTCTATAATTAACTATTTAGATGGGAAATAAGCCACAATTAACTTGAAAAAAAAATTTTATTAACGTTTCGACGCCCAAATCGGGTGTCGTTGTCAAAATACAAAATACTACTAAATAAACAAAAATGTTGTTGCTTAGTAAAAATTCTTCCAATAATTTATTTAATCTGACTCATTTATATTGGCAATTCAGACATATATTATACATTTTAAAGTAGAAGACTTTAAAATGGTATTGCCAATCTTTATGAGTTGCATTCCTGGGACGACTTTACTGAAAGATAGTTCATTCGATTACATGAAATCAACCCCAACTCAAGAATATCCGCCACAAAAAATCATAGCATTTGATCTGCCTTTAAAAAGACAACCAAATGCAACGGTGACAGTAAAATTCTCGCGTTAGAGATTCCATAGTAAATCACGAGGGAAAGCCAGGAAAAAACCTCGTAATACTATCCCGACATCGTAAGTATTTGGTCTTACATTTACTTTACTCTCAAAGCTAATACCAAATTCTGACTTTAATATACAATATATATGTTGTTTAAATTATAAATAATATTAATAACACATAGATACATAAGTAATACTAAAATATAAAATATTTACTAACTCAATATGTTATTGACTTACTACTCGTTGGTATTTTCTTTCTATTGACTTCCTCTTTCAGTATGGGTAATATTTATTATTAACACATTCGCGGTCATGACTGCATATGAAGTCATTTACTCCATAAGAATGCATGTATACAATGACAGCGTGTCCGTGAATGTGTTAATATTATTTATAATTTAAACAACATATTTATATATTGTATGATCACATGCTATGATTTTTTTGTGGCGGATATTCTTGTGTTGGGGTTGATTTCATGTACTTAATCGAATGAACTATCTTTCAGTAAAGTCGTCCCAGGAACGCAACTCATAAATATTGGCAATATAATTTTAAAGTCTTCTACTTTAAAATGTATAATAACGTCTGAATTGCCAATATAAATGAGTCAGATTAAATAAATTATTAGAAGAATTTTTACTAAGCAACATTTTTGTTTATTTAGTAGTATTTTGTATTTTGACAATGACACCCGATTTGGGCGTCGAAACGTTAATAAAATTATTTTTTTTCAAGTTAATTGTGGCTTATTTCCCATCTAAATAGTTAAATATAACTTGTAGATGGGCTCAAATAATATAGTTTCGCATTTTGGGCATTGCAGGAGTAAATGTTAACATAATGCTTAGTGGAATTCAGCAAATTAAATAATAGAAGAATCATCTTTTTAACTGCTTTAGGCCAAGAACCGAACCTTTAAAGGCTTGTTTAACTCGTAGATCTCAGCAAACATGTTTATCAAGAGAATCTAGAAAACCAAATCCACAGTCACAGTGAGCAAAAAAGGGAGGAATGTATAAAATATGTCCATATTCAAAAAACCAAAAGATAGACAGCTCAATGTGCCTGCCATAAATATCGAGATTTTAGTTGCAGAAGTCATACCAGTATGAAGACGTTAATCATAAGTTATGTTGAAAAATAAGGTTATACTTGCTTGTCTTTTTTAGATACGAAATCTAAATCCATTCCTTTTCCTTCAGGGAGGAGCTATGATACCTAGAATCCACCACTGTAACCTGCACATTTTTAATATTTTTTTTTATAATTCTGGAAAGTGCATAGCTATGGTAATTTGACTGGATATCCAAGTGTTTTTTTAAATAAAATAACAACTAATTAATCAAAATTGTTGTCTTCTATAAAAATGTAAAAGTAGTTCTAAAAAGTAAGATTTTTTTATACAAAAATCAATGGGGTCAAATATGACCCTGTCATGGTATAAATGATATTATTTTTGGTCATGGCAGTAAAGGGTTACAATCCAGCCTTGGATACAAGCAATTTGCTTAAATAAAAGCACCTTGTTTGCCTAAGCAGAAAAATCGAAATTTTATCATTTTACAAACAATTTTTAAAAACATTCTTTCAAGAACAACTTTAGAGTTAAAAAATCTGGCTAAATGAGACTGCACACATCTTATGGAAAATGTAATGGCCCTCAAATGCAATAAAACTTACATGAATAGATTCGTCTCAAAATTACACTCATTTCATATCACTGCACCAACTATGAATTTTGGTTAATAACGGCGTAAATTGATATAAATCAATCTAAAATCAAATGGGAATTTGCATAGAGAGAGAAAATAAAGTTTGTGAGCAAGTTGCAACACAATCAAAGAACATTTGTAAATGATTCTGTAAATCTTTCTGGAGGTATTAAAATTAAGGTCTTGGTTTATAGATATAATGCCAATGGACCACAAAATAAGGGTCATCCTCACGCTAGGTTAAAGCTGTGTTCAATAGGATAATATATTTTAGACTAGAACTATTTATGAATATGACAGTTTTATGGACTTCAAAAATATGATTTCCATAAACTTTAATTACAATTTACGCCATTATTAATCAAAATTCAGAGTTTGTGCAATAATATGAAATGATTGTAATTTCGAGACGAATCTATTCATGTAAATTTAATTGTTTTTGAGTGACATTACATTTTCCATAAGATATGTGCCCTGTGTGAGCCAGAAACATCCATCACCAATTCGCGGTTGATAACTCTACTTTTGAAGTGGTGGTAAAATTCACATACTTAGGCGGTGGTAAAATTCACCAAGGAGAATGTTATGATGGAAGAAATCAAGCGAAGAATAATCCTAGCAAACAAATGCTATTTTGGACTGAGCAGATATATGAGAAGCAAAAACTTAACCCAAAAAACAAAAATAACCATATACAAAACCCTTATACAACCAGTGTTGACATATTTATGTTGAGGAGACTTGGACCACCTCCAACGCACATGAAAACCTTCTGCTTATATTTGGACGAAGGATCCTGAGAGGAATATTCGGTGGTATCTGTGAAAATGTAGCACAGAACATATATTTGGTGGTAAAGATGAAGTATGTTATAAAAATAGGAGGACTAAGATGTGCAGGACATCTAGCAAGATCACAGCAGAACAACCCTCATAGAAGAATCCTTATGTCACAACCTGTGGGAAGTAGAAACAGGAGTAGGCCAAAACTCGGTTGGAAGGATGGTGTAGATGAGGATGGTAGAAAAATAGATGCAGCAAACTGGCAACAGTTGGCAATTAATAGAACTGACTGGCATAATAGACTTGGGAAGGTCGAGGCTCTTTTATAGGGCTGTAGCACCGTTGATGATGATGTGTGCCCTGTCCTTTATGGAATTTATTTAACTAATAAATAACTCCTATATATTTACCTCTTGTTCTCTTGCCATCAAATTACAGCCTTTCTGGCATATATCCTTCTCCTCTTTAACAATATATGATTCTTCACATGCTGCAAAATGCAGTGGTAAATTAATAAATACTTAAAATATTCAGGTAATAGCAGTACTTACAAATGTGGCATTCTTTCCTTGTTTGATTTATGTTGGGTACATCTTTATACTTAATAATGTTAAAAAATCTGCACCCCCTTTGGCAAACTACTTGTTCATAGAAATCCTTAAACAAAACGGTGTCCAGGTAATAACAACAATAATTATAAATAAATAATGACTTACCAGTTCTAAAGTAGGTAATTTTGCACTTTTACAAATACTTATACATTGATCGGGTCCAAAAGCAAATGCAGATAAACCATAATTTAATAAACAAATTAATAATATTTTATATGGGAGATACTTCATTTTGATATTTATATTAAAATTAAATTTGTTTTATTTTACATTTATTGACATTGACAATTCTAGCATAATTCGTTCATTTCTTCAACCCTACACTAGCACAGAGAGCACCATAGAATTCTGGGATTGCAGTTGTGCTTTCTGGGATCATCCCGAACGTTGAAATTTGGCAACAGTGAATAGAAGGCCTCTAAATATATCTGTATGAATACAAAATAAATATTTCGCTAGTCAGTAATAATCGATGAGAGTTTCGATAATAATTTTTAATTCTGACCATTTCGGTACAGTTTGGGGGTACAATCATTGACATATTAAGCGTAGACACGGCATACTCACCAAAAAAGCGTCACGAGGAAACAGCATGGAAACAGTCGATAGGTGGTCTATCTATCTCTTTTAACCAAGCGATCCCGCGCATGTGACAGACAAAGATGGCTAGACTACTCAATCCTATGTCGGCGTTACACCTCGATGCATTGAGTGGCATATGACTAGCCAGGTCTATCCTTAACATGTCTCTGGGTACGTTGCGAGAAGTGGACAATCTATCAATCATCCGTACAATTCTAGGAATTGTCCAAATTCGGGCTTTGTTCGTAACTATTTATAAATAGAGCAAGCATACCGGCCACGCTAGGCTAGCAGACGAAAATATCTCTTGCGGTTGTTCGACCTGTATCTCGCGCAATAAAACTCCTCACTCTCTCATACCCAACAAATAGAGACGCTGTTAACTTACTTGATGCAAGATAGAGACACAACAAACAACGAAAAAGATAGTGTCGTCACTTCACTAGGACTCTACGGCTACGGTCTGCTCAGTCTATAGTTTATTAAGCCCTCTATTTGACAGCTCTACACTGTTGCCACATCTAATATGAGTTCCTTGTTCTGAAAAACTATAGTTAAAGTAGCTACATAGTAAAAGGCACGGATGTTGACAGTGACAGTCACTTCCTTCATATTTGAAATTTGAAAATAGAATGCTCCAAGTCAATTTGAAACTGTATATTATATTATTTATATTTTTAATAGGTGAGAAACAATTTTTAACTAAAATATGTAGTAATTTCTTTTCCTTATTTAGGCGAATTAACAATAAACCATGTAATATGTACTGTCACATGCGAAGAAGACAAATTATTGAAATTTTTGGCTGGTATACAAGTTTGGAGCCCTGAAAGTATTTTTGATTTAGCTATTATCGAACAAGAAGCTATTTGCAAGTATGAGATTGTAGATGCTTACGCCTGGTTTCATAATCAACTTAAAGTGAACATTAACTAAAGTTCACTTTAATGTGTATTACAATTCCTTTGATAAAAGTACCAACTTAAAGTCCACTTTAACTTATTATGAAATCGAGCGTTAATATCATTATGTAGATAATTATATTAGAACTCCTTTAGAAGTACTTTTTTGGGTGTCTTTTTCAATTGGAAGTTGTCCAGTAGGGAATCTGTTTCCCCTATCGATGTAGTCCTTTTATATTTTTGTCTATTCTTATGTATAAATCATCCCCACATCTATTAATGCAGCATAGCCATTATATTCATATGTGAAAGTATATTCTTAAGTTATTCTGGCATATTACAGATTCTAGTACGTTTTTCATCTATATCTATGGTGTACTCTTTTCTGTACCTATATGTTTTCTTCAGTCATACATGGTTATTCACATAAGTTGGCTACCATGTGCAGAATATTGCACAAATATGCTCAATTAACACATTCATTGCCCTTCTTGAACAAACGCATATTCCATTTAGTAACCCAGTATTATCACTAACACTCGTGTGAAACCCTTGACGAAACTCCCGTAATGACACATTGTCGTAGTGGGCACTGAACGAGTTATCAATGGTCAACCAAAAGATACATCAATAAAATCAAGTGGTAATTTCATACTGGCTTCTTAGGGCCTTATAATGCTTTGTCTCTGTGTAAATACATAATCAATAAAATGTAGAGCCCTTTTTATGAAATAGCTCAGATTTTAAATTTTTTTATCTATTATTACCAAGGATAGACTAAGACTGACATGTAAAAGAGATCACTTACCTATTTTAAGATACCTTTTAGTTGTTTTTTAAATAAACTAATTTTAGAGTAAAAAATATTTTTTTGTCTTAGCAGATTACTAGTACTCTGGACCAATTATGTAGTTGGTTCACTGATAAAATAATTAGTGTGGTGAAATGGCATTGAAAAGATTTCTGATTGTCTGTTGTTTCTACTATGTAATTTTAAGACTAACAAGAAGTGATAACAATTGAGGACAATATAATAGCATTAAAGACTTTGTACAGGAAACATAAATCTAACAATGTCTTATTTGATTCAAGTGTTGGTAAATCAAGACTGACTCTTACCACTGATAGTCATATACCTCTCTCCGGTATCAACTCTTAAAATCTAATTTCCTCAAAAATTTATTTTGGACCCTTTCGTTCTGTTCAATGTAACAGTTATATGATGGGGACCATACAACTGATCAACACTCTAGAATGGGCCTAACGAGACCACAATAGTGTTCTAAATGTGAAGAAAGACAGGTCTACAAATGTGCATTGGATAAATCCCAGTACTTTCATCGCCCAGTTTGTTACTTGATTGATGTGGCTTGAGAATGACAGGAAGCTAATGGCAAGTTATTTATAGAGAAAACAAACTCATAAATGTTATTTTATGACATTTGTTTTTGTTAAGCAACATTTTGTTTAAACTGCACCAATCATAAAACGATTTAAGATATTCCTGTAACAGAAAAGTGTCATTCCAGGATTGAATTCTTCTAAACCGTTTTACATCACCAGCAAACATAAGAATTTTCTATGTAATTAATGCCTGGTTGCACCAACAGATCTTAAGCTCCAGCTCGGCTTATACTTTAAGGATTTACATTTATATTTAAACTTAAGGCACAACTTAAGCGTAAGATCTGTTGGTGCAACCAGGCGTAAGGAATATTTAATGAATTTTTGTTTTGCAGTAAATTAGAAGAGAAGCTTAAGAATGTAGAAAAGTACTACACAGTTTGCAAACAACAGAATCCTCATAGTTTATATGTTACATTAGTTGCTGGAGTAAAAGCACTTAATGATAAAGTGTGTTGCTTGAATCAAGACTTTTTTAGACGTAAGTATTAAATGCTGCTATATTCACATTTTGTCAGCCTAATGTGAAAAATGCATAAGTCCAAAATACCTGGTTTTACAGGAGACACAAAAACTAACTGTGCATAACTCCACTTGTATAGAACTAAATATAATTGTCCCTAAACAATTTCCATTCATGTTTTTAGTAATCAATTTGTTTAATTTGTCAAACAATATGTTATGTCAATTTAACCTGTATCCTCTAGGCCCTAGGCACTCATCCGTTTACAATGAAAAGACTTTTTGTTGTATAAACATCAGAAAAGCACTGATATGTTTGAACGGTTTGGCCACAAACAAGAGCGGACTTGTGGGACTTACAGTTTTCATAAATATGGTTTTCAACATGAATGGACTTATGCAATTTCATTTTGACAATTTTAGCAAAATCTAGTAAACTATATTAGAAGAAAACAGATCCGTACATAGTTTTTGGATAATGCTAGAGGATGCTATCAAGAGTCTAAAATTAAATATTTTGAACTTATTTTTCATATTAGGCTGACGATTTAATAATACTATGGATATTTTTAGAATTCTTGATTTATCATCCCTGCCTGTATGAACTTAGGGACGATTTTGAAGAGTGCAACGGTCCGCCAGATTGGACCGAGCATAGCCAAACTGAGAAACTGTGCAAGTAATGATAATAAATTGTTTTATATTTATTTTTACTTAAATTAAGTAGATAATTTTTGGTATTTTTCGTTTCATTGGCCTTTTACCTCTCCTTGAGTACCATTATACTTATTAATTAACAGTGCTGTTTTTGTAACAATACAGGTTCCGGTATGCAATGTTCCACGGGGTCAGAGGAGTTTTTATAAGGGGTCCACCCCCAGGAAAACTTTTTAAATTTAGCTTTAATAAAGGCGTTTTAAAGCTATTTGGGAGCAACGAAAAAATTCAGGAATTTGTCTATAATTTTGTTGTTTTTTTTTATTTTTTGTCCCA
This sequence comes from Diabrotica virgifera virgifera, assembly GCF_917563875.1. Lineage (NCBI taxonomy): Eukaryota > Metazoa > Arthropoda > Insecta > Coleoptera > Chrysomelidae > Diabrotica > Diabrotica virgifera. The sequence goes on along the minus strand of NC_065447.1, from coordinate 17,825,063 downwards.
AGAGGTACTGGTATGGTGTACCATCACAAAAACAGCACTGCTTATTAATATGTACAGATAAAGTGAAATAGGATTGAAAAACACTGTTTGTGTCAATTTAACAGATTAAGAATGCAACAAAAATATCTTCATATAATTTCTTCACAAATTAAGAGATCCGAATTTGTAAGCTTATTTAAAAAAAAAGGAAAAACAGCAATGAAACTTATTATTTTGTTGGAACCAAACACTCATCATCCTTAGTTAAAAGTTTAATAAACAGATATCCTAAAAAAATACACATAAATAGTTAGTTAAAAAATTTAAAGCTCTTGTTTAATTATAATAGTTTCTTCGCTGTTACCATCAGTCAAGCATTGCATTGTCTTTGTCAACACTGTTGCATCCTGAATCATCATAAAATGGCTTTGAATCTCATTGGAGGTTAGTGTTAACGTGTCCGTTATTATTTGAATCATGTTCCTCTTTTAATAGTTCAAAAATCCTAGTAGCAAAAATCGTGCCATCACTATTTGTCTGAAAAGCCTGGAGCTTAGCCACCATAGAGCAATAATCTGGAGCCGGTACTTTGATAATACTGCTAACTGTTGAAATGTCTACTGTTAGTATGTAGGTATAATGATTAAAATTTGCAGAACTTACCATGTCCATCTTCTCTTGTCAACGTAATATGCCCTTCGGAATTTAAGGTAGCCTTTGTGACAGAATTCAAGTTGATGTATTCACCCATGGGACCACCGTCTGTAATTGTTTGAATATAATGAACCTGGTTTCCATCACCCATTACCATGAAATGGAAATTGGTAGTAGTACTGTCTGGTAATGTGATAATGGGGTTATTAGGATCAACTTGTACAGCAGTGTATATGCCATCTGAGTTGGTAATAGGATGAAGTACTGTTGGTGTACACTGCATAGTAGCATCAGCCTCAGCTTTTGTTGCCTGGTTGATCTTTTTATCTTCTTCTGGAAACTCAAGGAGGAGGTCTTCTCTTCCATGAAATTTGTAACAGTTTATAACAACCTGTCGGAGGGCATGTGTCCAAGATATCTTTTCTTTTTCTTCTGCACTTCTACAATCCATTCTGATGTTTGCCCAAGGTAGCTGTTCAGGCCACCACAGTGGTCTCATAGATTCTCTGCTCCAACCAGGCTTTCCTCTTCCTGTCGAAAATTTAAGCATTAAAGGAATAAATGCTCGCAGCTGTGCTTGACTAAATTTTGCAAGAGGTGTAGGAATCCCATCAATGATTAGTGGAGGTAGATCGAAAAGTAAAGGTTCTTGCTTAATCAGTGGCAGAGCATGAGCTGCAAGTGCATTGTCCAGATCATCCATGATCATATCCCTATGGTTCCTAATTACGTCTTCCAGAGGTTTGGCACCGAAGACATTATAACTATTGGGTGTAGCTACTAGTACTACAGCCTGCTTACCAACTCTGATTGCAAATTCGTCAATTGTTTTTCCTAAGTTCATTAGCAGTCTAGTTTCTTGCCTCTTACGGATCATAGGATTGGTCTCAAAAGAATGCAACTTTTCTCTTTTTCTCGCTGAAACAATTGCTGCTGCTGCTGCTACACCAACTGGGCCTGCAGCAGCAAGTTGTGCGGTGACTTTATCTCGCTCGACTGCAGCCGTGATATCGGATTCTTCCTCATAAGCTGACATACAGTCGTCATTATCAGAGACAACAGACGCAAAACTCTGAGTTTCTGCGTTTTGATTCTCCTTTGAATTATTCATTATCAATACCACTTCACCAGTAGGTACTATGGAACACACACTTCATACGCTAATCTTTCACTTTGTTATGTTAACACAAACACGTGTTTGTTAGTAAATTTTCTTACGTTTTTGGGAAAGATTATTTTGGTTTTAAAAGGCTTAATACACTCTAATCACATTGGTATTGGTAAATATTTGCTTTTTTTAATCTAACAGATGCTTTTACAAGTTACAACCGGTATTTTCTCATTGTTATTTATTGTTGTCAGAAAAAATTCCTTGAGATGACATCTAGCGTAAATAAACCTGTAGGCTTTATGACAGTTGACGTTAAGAGGGAGGAAGTCTGGCTGCGTTCCTCGTAGTGCGCACCATGCGTACGTATTATGTTAATACATACACAGAGTGTTTCACTATGAATTATCCATTTAATAACTAGGAAAACTTTAGCAAAAAATTAATACGAAGATTTAACCTGTTAGGATACTTTAACTAGTATTAAAAACTTAATTAAATAATCAAAAAATATACAATACTGCGTGTAAGAGCAAACGGGCACCCCACAGAATGGATCATTTTTGATGTCTCTAATTTTTTAAACCTGATACCGGGTGTACCAATCAAACTTTGTTTTTTTTCTCAAAGTTCACCATACACTGTGGAATATTTTAGCATTTATTAAATACTGAAACTAAAACACCGAACTACGCAGCCTCAGGTTTTTTAACATTCTACTTTTTGATTCATTCGCTTATGTTGGATAATAAAAAAGTTAGGTACTTTAACAACTAGCTATGATCTTCATTAATAGTTTATTTCTAAATAAGCGCGACAAACTTTAAGGGGCAATTCTACATGAAAAAATAATGACCGTTTGCCTTATCATATGTCCACAAATGCTTCGTTTCCGAGATACGGGATGTTGAATTTTGTCTTACAAACTGATAATTTATTTATTGCTCTAAAATCGGTTGAGATATTTAAATGAAAATTGGTAGGTTTTAAGAGGTGGTTATTCCGCGTTTTTTGACATACAATTAAGCATTTTATATTCACCATTGGCGTGCATACAGGTGTAATTTGACCTGAATTCAATTCTGATTTACTTATTTCCAGAAATTACAAATCGATTTTGGATTGTTACTACGTCAAAACAGCGAAAGTATGTGGAAAAGACGCAGCTCTGACTATAACCAGCTTGATAACTGATGTAATAGATAATACGATTACACATAGTTGCAAACGTATTAAGAAATTCCCAGTTGTAAAAGACATCATGCCTGAAAGCTATATTAAAGGAGGTTCACCAAAGGTAAGATCCTCCCAGTTTATAATAATATTATAGGGACATATTATGTCCCTTTTGGTTTAGTTTATACAGTTCATTTTCATCAATCAATGTACAGAGACAAGGCTGTATTTTGTCTCCTCTAATCTTCAATCTCTACTCTGAAAGAATATTTATCGAAGTTTTGCACGAAACTGAAAAAGGTATTCTACTATAAACGGATATCGGCTAAATAACATCAGGTATCAGTATTTGCGGACAACCTATAGAAGACCTACAAGTTCTTATGAACAAAATCACGTATTACAGTCAACAATATGGACTCAATATAAACGTAAAGAAGATGAAGCTTATGATCATTAGCAATAAAAAGATAAAATGTCAACTCTACATCTACCAAACTCCTGTAGAAAGAGCGATGCACTACAACTACCTCGGAACCATAAATGAAGAATGGACCAAAAACCAAGAGATAAGAGCGCGGATCGTAAAAGCTAGATCCACCTTCAACAAGAAGACCCCATGCCAAGAGAGAGACAACCTCTCTTGGGTAAAACTCCCGTTTCACACGCTAAGAATTTGAAAGTGAGATGGTTGAAACGCCCGACGACATTCCAATAGTGGCTCGAGTAACCTATGGTACCTTTCTCATTACACGGCGGTTGAAACGTTCGGTGAAGTCGCCGTGTAATGTGAAAGTTACCATGGGATTGCTCGATCCTCCATTGGGATGTCATTGTGCGTTCTAGCGACCGCACGTTCAAATTCTTAGTGTGTGAAACTCGGGTACGAAGGAGAAAAGATCGAGGAGGAATAGTTAATATTAAAAATTAATTGAGTATAAAAAATATTGTACATATATGTATCGCTGGTACCTATGATTAATGTGATTCCTAATACATTTTCAGTGAAAATAATAACTCTTTGATAAGTGTTGGCGATACAATTTTTTTTATATGCGTGTCCGCGAAGATAATAACTCCCAAAATATTTATAAAGAAAATATTTAGTTCATAATAGATGCCGACGAAAACAATTATTTCTGTTATTAAAAAAAATTTAATTTTTAAATGTGGTTTAAATTCGTCATAATACCCTAATCTGTGTTTGTTAATTTTGCATATCACACATGTAAAATAAAATATGCGATGGTGCATAGAATTGTTATACCATGTAGTAATATAATTTATTGGTCAAAGATATCATATTTCAACCAAACAACTTGGGTCTTAATAAGAATGCTTTGTTTATTTTCTTCAAATTTGTTGGTATTTTTGTATCAGCAGTTATGAGAGGGAGTGAATGATTTCTAGTAAAATAAACAAGATTGTGATACTGCTTTCTTGCCGCCTCACAGTGGTCCAAAATCCCTAAAAGCTGGCCAAAAGTAAAAAAAAATGAACGTTTCGAGAATATTATTACATTTTCTAAAAGAGAATGAAATTCCCTATTCAGTGTTGGCAACCCCAGAGTTATACCTCCTATATCTGAATTTCCAGTTCAGTTCAAAGTTGACCCTCGTACGGAACAGAAGCGCAGTTAAGAATAATGAATATTTTATACGCACAATCTTGTGCGTGTATCTCGAAAACGAAGTGCGCAAATTCAATTCTGCAAAATGGAGGATATTCGTGGAGCCATCTTTAATAAAAGCCGATAGTATTAAAATATTTGTATATGTGTTATATTTAGTAGATTTTAAGTTAAGTTAAGTAATAAGAAAGTATATATTTTGAAAAAATTAAATTTTCAGATAGCCAAATAGTTGTGTATTCCATCGAATCCAAGATGTTACTTCAATCATATTTTAGCTTATATTTCTCTCTTTAAGATTAAAAAAAATAGCTGCTACTATCTGCCCCTTTGGTTTTGCGAGAATTTTTTGTACAATAAACAGATCATGCAGCAGCATTCAGGTAGTTGTTATGACTGTAGATCTTTAGTTATTTCAGTATCGTAGGATAAAATCGTAGATAAAAGGGTCAGGTACAGTATTGTTGAAAAATAAAGTAAAAATTAGTTTTCACTTTCATATGATTAATAATCGAATTTAACGTTGGAATAAAAATATCCGCCATTTTGTTTCTTGAAATTTTTATTTCGGATTCGTAATCAACAACCTCAAAAACCCCCGGATATCAAATTTCGACGGTATTACATATATTTAAACTATACAAACCCGCCATATTACATCCGCCATTTGTGTTTTGCAATTTAGATTTCGGATTCGTAATTAGAGACCTCAAAAACCCCTGGATGCCTAATTTCATGCCAATCAAAAAACACTTTCATATTTTGGCAATCTTTTCGGCTTTTTGAACCACTGTGCGCCTGTCTAATTAAGTATCATAAAATTTAGTTTAGAGCTCTTTAGATTTAGTATTATTTCATGTGAATATAATATAGAATAGTTTGTCAGGTGTATACTCTGTATCTACAGTTAAAGAATCTAGTGTTGCATTCAATTAATGTAAAATTATATTTGTTATGTACTCAGTACTATTATTAAATTACAGTTTCACATTACTGCAGAAGCATAATCTTGAGATTTTAAAGTTATTAATTTTATGTAGGTAAATAAAAATGGATTAAAAAAAATTATCTGGGGCACAAATCGAAAAAGAAGAAATGACAAAAAACAATCTTAGTTCTCTTAGCCAATTTCTTAAAAAAGTTCAAGTGAAGTTGTTTTGTCAGATGATGGGTTCAATAAAACTGTCCCGAACTTTATTTACCGGGGACATTTACGGATAGCGGGACACCGACTTAGTCGGTGCCCGAAACACACATTTTTAGGACACAAGTCCAAAATCAAGTCATTAATAGGGAGAAAAGCTCTTCTAGCTACCCCTAAAATCAGGTGGTTTAACCATATAAAGTAATATAGAGCATTACCCAGAGTATCCAAGGTAACGTTAAGTACCTACCAAGCCTCCTCATTCGTTATGTACTGCGATGGGGAGGGATGGTGTTATAGCTTGGTGGTCAGATATATATCACTCCAGGTTATGGGCCGTCAGATAGGTACAACTCCAGGTTACGCAGTGTGACCGGTTTGATCTTCGGACATGTGGGTCTCACTGTTCCATTAGAACCCATATAATGTCCCCGAGGCTGGGGTTGAACGAGTATCTGTTTATTTGGGGGGGGGGGCTTTGATAGTTTTGCAGGAAGCACCTTATACCCTAGCGCCGGCACAGTGGTACTCCTCAAAAAATAAATTTTTTTTGCTAACACTTTATTAGGGATTATAATTTTCACAATCACATAATCAAAAATAATGTTTTTCGCGGCGTTCATTGAAAGTTCTATTCTTAATTCTTTTAAGAATTATTGGGATGATATTCTTAAGCTCGGTTCTTTTAATTGGGATGATATTTTTAAGAGTAATAATATTAATCAAGCTATACACATGTTATATGAAATATTACATTATGCTATAGACGTTTTTATACCAAAACATAGATGTAAAAACCGCAAATTTCCAAAATGGTACTCACCCGAATTGAAAGAACTTATTTTTTCTAAAAAACAAGCTCACAAAAATATAAGTTAACAAAATCACCTGAAGATTATAAAATTTTTTCAAATCTTAGAAAAGAATGTAAAACTCAATCAATAAATAGCTATAATGTATATGTTAGGGATCTAGAAGGGATTGTGTCAAATAAAAAGGAATTTTGGAAATTTGTAAATAGTAAACGGAATCATTATGAATTACCTAGTACTATGAATTATGGCGATATTTCAACGGATGATCCTCAACAAATTTGTAACTATTTTGGAAGTTTTTTTGCCTCTGCATATACAAGTTCGAATTCTAGTTTAGATACAGCAAAATCGTTTCTATATAATAATTATGTCGATATTAATAGCTGTGATATTAGTGAAGTAGATGTATATAATAGCATAGAAAAAATAAACCTTAATCTAAAATGCGGCCCTGATAATATTTCACCCATTTTTGTTTATAATTGTAGATTCATCCTTTCTCAGGTTTTATGTAAAGTTTTTAATTTGTCGTTGTCTCAAGGTGTTTTTCCTGATAAATGGAAATATAGTTATGTTACCCCGATACACAAAAATAACGATAAGAAATCTATTGAGAACTACAGAGCAGTTTCAAAAATCTCTATTTTTGCTAAAATCTTTGAAATGTTAATAACTGAAAAAATATATCCAAAAATAAAATCCATACTAATAAATGAACAACATGGTTTTATGTCAGGTAGATCTACATCTACAAACCTACTTGTATTGGAGGAATTCATTTTAGAGGCCTTGGAGAGCCGGTGGCAGGTTGATGTGATCTACACCGATTTCTCCAAGGCATTTGACAGAGTGAATAAGGATATATTAGTTAAAAAATTATCTGCATTAGGAATTCATGGATCATTATTATCATGGCTTGAAAGTTACTTAACAAATAGAAGACAATTTGTCAAAATTCATGATTGCTTATCATCAGAAATTAAAGTCTTATCAGGAGTTCCTCAAGGAAGTCATCTCTCTCCAATGCTTTTTAATTGTTTTGTCAACGATGTTTTAAACTGTTTTTCCGATTGTAAAATATTACTGTATGCTGATGATTTAAAGATATTTAGGGTAGTTAAAGATGTAAATGACTGTCTTCTAATACAAGAGAATCTTGATAATTTTTTCAGGTGGTGTTGTGACAATAAACTGAATTTAAATATTGATAAATGTAAAATAATGAGATATCACAGAATCTTACAACCTACACTCTTTAACTATTCTATTGACAACAAAAACTTAGAAATTTTAACATCCATTAAAGATTTAGGCATTATTTTTGACTCATCTTTGAGTTTTACTAAGCACTTTGAGTTTGTTGTTAATAGAGCTTTGAAGATGCTTGGTTTTGTAAAACGTAGTCTTTCTGATTTTAATAATATAAATTGTCTTAAATCTGTCTATTGTGCATTAGTTAGATCAATATTAGAATATTCAAGCTGCATATGGACACCCTATTACAGATGCCACATCGATAATATAGAGAAAGTCCAAAAAAAATTTCTAAGATTCATTGCATATAAACTAAATATACCATCTGAAAACATCAATTATAGTGAAATTCTCAACTTATTAGATTTATCATCACTGGAAAATAGAAGATCATTTCTTGATTTAGTTTTCTTATATAAGATTGCTAATGGATTGGTTGATTGCTCAACACTTCTTGAGAAGATAAAATATAGAGTTCCTCAATGTAATACTCGTAGTAAAGAACTATTTTTTGTAGACTTTCATTGCACCAATTATGCACAGAACAAAGCAATTTTAAGAATGTCTAAGGGGGCCAATAATATCGATATTGATTTTTTTGACTGTTCATTGCCTAGTTTTAAGAAGAAATTGAAGAAAAAAATGCTAAATTGTATTTAATATGTATATGTGTGTATGTGTATATATATATGTATATATGTGTATATATATATATTTTTGATTTGTCAGTCTTTATATAGTGGTATTGTTCTATATTTTAATATGTATTTATGATTGTGATACTACCTATACCTATTGTGATAGGTGGTATTTTTGTAAATGGTATTGGCCGTAAATAAACTATTTATTTATTTATTTATTTAACGGCATTTTTCGGAGATATCCTTTTCGTAGGCGGCGGCGATATATCAAAAAAAGGTATTATTGTTAAATATATTTTGTTAATTTCAGATGCTGGTGCCCGATATGCCAATAAAATCTGGGACAATTGTTCACATTATTCCATTTTTATTATATTTTATACTTTTATAATAAATATATTACCAATCATTTTTCCTGTTTGTACACTGCGCGTCACAAAATAGGTCATTATTGGTGTCTCGAATTTCATAAACCTGTTGTCTGATTCAAGTGATATTTTTAATATGTTATAGCCTTATTCTTTAGCAATATCGCTGTAATAATATTGTTGCCAGACAGGCAAATTACTTCTTTATATACGTTATTGCTGTTTTAATAAAATGGTACAAATCACTGCATACAAGCTCTTGAAAGTAGTAATGTGAAAGAAAGGCTAAAGTACAATATATTCTACAAAATTTATACTAATAATACAAAATTTTATATATAGTAGGAAAAATGACAGATTACCCATGAGCGATCATATTAAGCACATCTTTTCGATGTTCCAGAAAATAATGAACTAGTACCAGTACTGTAAGAACAGCTTATATAAGTATTACATGTACTTGCGTTGGCCAATTTTTTTTTGTGACACGGTCACAGAAAAATACAGCTTGTTTTATATGCTCGTCCACATAGGCGTAACCAGGATTATCCTAAGAGGGGGGTTACAACTACTGGAAGATCTTTGAAGGATATGGTGTTAAGCGTATAGAGCTCAAAGTCCATCCCAATGGGGAGGGGGGTTATAACCCCCAAACCCCCTCTGTTTACGCCTATACTCGTCCATGGGCAATATTTAATTTTTCCTACTGTATATACTCTAAGTATATATGTATAAAAAAAGTGTAAAAACGAATTCTTGTTCAGATTATGAATTGGCTGTGATCTCATAGTAAGGTAGCTTGATTCTTTCTTCCTATTATTTCCAGATACATGTGTTTTAAATAGTTTTGTAGACTAGTGGATTAAAATATTGTATTTTATGTATTATTATACATATCTGATTTCCAATATATAATTACATTGTAATAATTTTGAAAAAAAAACTTTTACGCAGGTACAATTTTACAATTTCAATAGTAACTACCAAAATTACTATATTTTTGTATACAATTTGAAAGTTGGAACATACCTGACATGCCTCACTTGTCCTCTGGAGGGTTAACATATACATACTTTGTAAATATTTTTTATAGTACATTTATTTATAAATTAAAGAATCAAGCAGTAAAACAATATTTATATCTGGGAGAAGAAAAGTGACACTAAAAAAATTTAACAATTAACTAGTCCCTTATTTCTTTTTAGACGAACCAAACCCAGAAAATCCCATTATACTAGCTAATTCACTTTGTGGTTCTTCTTCAGCATCCTCTTCAATTTTTCTTTTCTCTCTCCTTTTCTCCTTCCTGTACTCTTTCAACTTTTCTTCCTCTTCTGCCAGTTCTTGTAGCCTAGACGCCATATCATATTCTTTCTTTTTTTCTTCCATTTTTTTCTTATTCGCTTCAAATCTTTTCCTAACCGAATCTAAACTACTTCTTTCCACTTTCATGGACATACCCAGATTCCTTTGATGTTTCTTACCATTGATATGGTCCAGAAAGTTGATAGAATCTTTAACCACGCAATCACAGACATTACAGTAGTATCCACCAGACTGTGATGTAGGAGTATTTTTGTTTATAACAATGCTTTTTCCTAATTTAGAGTCGAGATCTACTTTGTAGTCACGGATTTTTAGGAGTTCTCTTTTTACGGGAATTCCTTTTTTCTTGTTTTCTGCTTCCTCTTTTTGGTATTTCTCTTCCTTTATTCTCTCTTCTGCTAGTTTTTCATACTCATCTTTGTCCCATTTTCGACGATGGTCATCAGGTCTCACAGACATCTTCAGATAATCTAAAATTTATTATATTAGTACTATTTAAAAATTAGGAACTAAATTTATTAATATATTTACGGATTTACCATTTTTACAAAATTTTTAGATATTGTAATCAGTTTTCAGTACAAACTTTAGAATAGAATAGAAGAGAAATATGCTTTATTGTCACTGAACATTGTACAATTTTATGGACAAAGCTTACAAAGCGTCAGAAAGTGACAACATCTACAATTTACTGAAATTACATAAATTGTCAATATACAAAATAAAAGATAAGTAAAAAAAATCCACGAGAAAAATTTTTCTGTAGTTGGCTGTATACCATTTATTGCAAAAAAACATGAAATCCTTTATAAAACGTATATTTGTTAAAATCCCTATAGGGCTACATCACATAACAAACAGAACTAGTTTTCAATCGGTTGACCAATCATCATCAGTATTTTCTTGGATCTAACATGCTAACCACCAAAGTAAAAAATATTTGGGTAAAAACCCTTTAAAATTAATCCGTCGTAGGAACATATAAAAATGATGTGAATTTAAACATGGATGGTTAAAATATCCAATGTTTCACGCTCGAGGTACCATTGAGCTAAATTTGACTTGTTCACGTCATGGCTGTATGGAAGCAAGTCTTGCTTCAGCCATGATGTGAACAAGTCAAATTTAGCTCAATGGTACCTCGAGCGTGAAACATTGGATATTTTAACCATGGGAGTGAAGCTACAATAACTGCGAGTACAAACACCACCTCCAAGCTTGAAGACGCCCAGAACACTGCCCTTCGCGTCATCACCGGTGCTCCAAAATCAACACCGATTACATCAATGGAAGCCCAGACCGGTATTGAACCAATACAATGCCGCAGAGAGCAACACGCGTTAACCTTCTGGGAAAGGCAAAGACGAATACTTCCACAAAAATGGGACGAATATAGACAAGCAGCCTCACGTCTTAAAACACAAACCACTCCGCTTCCAGTAGCAAATCAAATCATGGAAAAATACCACATTGACCTGTCGAAAGCCGCCCCCTTCCCAGCGCAAACTACACTCGCCCGTTGTCTACCAAACACAGAATTGCGTCTTGAAAACCATAACGACCCGAAGTACTTATCGTCAGACATTGTCCTAAGGAAAGCCGCCCTAGAGACGATACACACCAATTACCCAGCGCATGAGTGGCTCCACATCTACTGCGATGGCTCCTCGATGCCGGACTCGGGAAGAACAGGAGCTGGATATGTCTCAACGTTCTCCAAAGGCTCCATAGCTGTGGGTGCCCCTCTCACCAACTATGATGGCGAAATTGCTGCTATACACGAAGCCGCTAAAAGTCTCGAGAATCTCTAACACCCCCAAAAAGTTGCCTTCTTCATCGACTGCCAAGCCGCAATCCTCGCCCTGTCGACAAATCGATATACCGACTGTGCCTAAACAATATCTTGCCGCGTCCAACTATCGAACTTGCTGGAAAAAGGGTGGCTGATTACTTTACAATGGATCCCTAGTCATGTCGGTGTTGAAGGGAATGAAGCGGCGGATGAACTTACAAAAGAAGGCACTACTCTTCCACAGCCCCCTAGCTTCCAATCGTACACATCAGCAAAGTCCACCATTAAAAGAGGAATCAAAGCGAAGATAAAAGACCAGCAAATACAAGCCGGTGCCGGAAAATCTTGGGCCCACCTAATAGAGTCACCAATCCCTCACAACTTGCCGAGACCCATCAGTGTAGCCGCGTTCAGAACAACTACGGGGCATGACTACCTGGCCTCCCATCTACATCGCATCGGCGTCCGTGAAAATGACAACTGTCCACTATGTAATCAGCCCCAGATGGATGCTGCTCACCTCCCAGAGTGCCCAGCCCTGATAACAGACCCACCCAAGGAGGATGAAGATCGCCTACGAGAAACGGCTCGTCTATACTGGTCAGCGCGCCGCCAAATGGCTAACATGCCAAGGGTGGGCGTTGGCTAGTTAGTAAGTAAGTAAGGATATTTTAACCATCCATGTTTAAATTCACATCATTTTTATATGTTCCTATGACGGATTAATTTTAAAGGGCTTTTACCAAAATATTTTTTATTTTGGTGGTTAGCATGTTAGATCCAAGAAAACACTGATGATGATCGGTCAACCCATTGAAAACTAGTTCTGTTTGTTGTGTGATGTAGCCCTGTATAGGGATTTTAACAAATATACCTTTTATAAAAGATAAGTAATGAAATAAAACAAAAACAATCTATTGCAACATTTAAATAAATTTCAAATTCCATAATAAAACAATGGAAAGTTTAAATTGCTGTACATGATACCCAAATATAGATAAAAATACTCTAGTTACTTGTACATAAAAGTACATACTGTAATTTTTAGGTATTCATTTAGAAACTCTTCTACGGAATAAAATGGTCTTTCAGATAGATAGGCTTTTCTCGTTTTACGGAACTTGGCGAAAGATGTTGCAGATTTAAGTTGTAAAGGAACATGGTTGTATTGCTTTTATGCAAAATATAATATAGATTTCTTTACTAACTCAGTGGATGGGATCAGTAAATAATCGTCAAAGGGTGAATTTCTGGTGGAGTAGTCATGATTAGGTCTTGCTTGATTAGGTGCTTACGAATTAAGCCAACAGTTTCTAAAATATATAAAGAGGGAAATGTTAAAATTCCGTAATCTTTGAAGTAGCTTGTGCAATGAGTTGTTCTTCTGAGGACAAACAGATACTGTATTGCTCGTTTTTGTAATTTAAAAACAACATTGGATTGGTGAATATGAGTTTGAAAAGGTAGAACACTTTAAATATCTTGCGAGTCTCAGTTAATGAAACTAATGATAGAAGCATCGTAATCAGTGAAAGAATCCAGGCAGGAAACAGAGCCTACTGGAAATACAATAACTTCCTCAAAGATAAGAAGCTTACTCAGAATACATAACTGAAAATTTACAAAGCAGCAATTAGACCAGTAATCACATACGGTGCTGAAGTAATGTGTCTGGCCCAGAAAGAGGAAGAAAGATTGAGGATCCTAGAGAGGAAAATAATTCGGAGTATAGCAGACCCACTAAACTTATATAATAATGAATTCAGAAAACTCATGAACCACGAAGTAAGAGGACTTCTGAAAGGAGAAGACATCATCAGATTTATCAAGGCACAGAGACTCAGATGGATGGGACATATAGAAAAGAGAAATCCACAAGCCGTCATCAAGAAAATTTCCAAATGGAGACCTGTATTAGGCAGACCACGAGGAAGACCCAAAACTAGATGGGAGAACCAGATAGTCGAGGATTTTAAGATGGGAGTCAGAGAATGGGTAACCATAAGCAAAAAAAGGAACGAATGGAGAAAAATTGTAGAAGATGCCAAGTCACACAACCAATTGTAAAACCAAAATTTAAATGCGGATTGATTCACCGCGACAAACGAATCGGAAGAATCCAAAGAGGGCGGCAATCACTCCGCTAGGAGTGTGGATGCCATAATGATGATCAGATTGGGCAGCTGTACTAGAACCCCAAAAAAGAAGACCATATGGAAGATGAGACTCGAACAAAGAAAAATATGTTATTTTGGAAGATGCTAAATTAATTCCATTCATTGCTAAACAAATCGTATTGCATAGCAAGCAGAGGCTAGTTTATTGCTTAACCTTTCCCAGCCAGTGCGAAGCGAAATTTTGTTGTAATTAATTATATTTGGATTTATCATATTATGTTTTATCATTTTTTAATGTGTAGGTTTTTCCATCTTACTAATCGCAATGATATGTAAATTTTGTAATCCAAATTAACTAGAAATAAAAACCTACTTGTGGGATACGTTTGTATTCCACACTGTATAATATGTGGTTCAAGTTTTGTATTACATGTTTTGTATTACATGTTTCGTATTACATGTATGCCCCAAAAATAATGACAAGAGGACAAGAAGAATGTGTCAAAAGTGTTCTAAACCAGTTTGTTAAAATCATAGCTTTGCCACAAAAACAGTTCAATGTATTCTTTGTAAGGATGATAATACGATGTAATATTTTTTTATTACCTTTTAATACTTAGAGTTTGATAACAATGATTTTTTATTCATTTAACAGATCACTTTTAGAAGGTGACTAAAAATCCCTTAAAATCTGCATGTGACACACAACTTCGAATAGGGACACGTTTTATATCCTGTTCGGCTAAAGTGAAAGTTTAAGTTCATCGGCTGGGAAAGGTTAAAAATGCGACAAGAAAGGACCATTTAAGTTTTCTGTCTAAAAAATATCAAGACATTTTACAGAATCAATGGTACTGATTTCGTTGTCATTAAGAAGCAAGGGTTGAAGAGTCCTTTATAGGATAATGCTACTGTCTTATCCACATACAAAGAGAGTAAATTAGAGTCAGACCAGGTTTCTACTGTAAGCAAATCAGAAGTGCATGAAGAGTTGTTCCAAATGATACTGGTATCAACAAAATGAAAAATTCTTCCATGGATTTTTAAATAAGTGATGTCATTTATAAAGAAAAGGAAAAATAGAGGACCCAATACTAAACCTTGTGGTACCCCTCTTACAACATACAGTGAAACCTCGATTATCCGTCTCTCCATTAACTGTCACCTCTGTTAACCGTCAGGATTCCTACATAAGTTTTATTGACTACATAAGCAAAAATTTAATTAACTTATTTTTTTGAACATTGCGATAAGCCAAACGAATGGTTAATTTGTGACGAGGATGAAAACTGATATTGATTGCTGACAGATGATGAAATTGTTGAAATGGCAACAGAGGCCGACGAAACAGATTCAAAAGCTGACACAGGCTTGGAATTTGACGGTGGCGATGACGATTATGCTATTGCAACTGACAAATATTTGAAGACGCAAGAGAAGAAGCTCGATTTGAGCAAAGAAGCTAGAGAAGCTGCATCGAACATGCAATGATTATTGAGTGGTATTCTCAACAAAAAGAAACTAATAAAGTATACATTGCATAATCTTAACGATGATAGCCGATTAAGAAATTCACCCGTTGCAAAATGTGAGTAACAATAAAACAAACAAAGATTTTAGAATATTTTAAACCAAATTGATTCGATTGTACGTACACAAATCCTTCTTATATTGTCACACAAAACATACACATCAAATTTGAGAGGTGCACTTTTAATTTTTTTTAATGTTCTGTTAACCGTCTTTTCGATTATCCGTCATACCTTTGTTCCGGTGCCCTGACGGATAATCGAGGTTCTACTGTACAATGTTTTTGAGACTAGAGTCAGTATCACTTGCTCTAACCAGTTGTTTCCTATTCCCCAAGTAAGATTGGAACCAATTCAAAGAAATACCTCGAATTCAGTAGAAATTTAGTTTTTTTTATCAAAATGTCGTGATTTACACAATCAAAAGCTGTAAAGATGTTATACTTTAGTTTAGTTCCATAGGTTTTGAAGTATGGTTTTCGCATTTGGTCTCCTTCATAATATTATATTATAATAGTGACATTTACAGTATCGAGAGAGTTCAAAATAAATTTTTGAAGGTATGCGTTCACAAAATTGGTTGTATTAGACAGCAATACACATACGATGATATACTTTCAATACTTATTATCTCGTCACTACATCATAGAAGGTTTGAAGAAGATTTACGGTTCCTTCATAAGATTATAAATGAATATGTTCAAGATCCGACAGGGCAGAATGGAAGAACATTGTTAAGCAGGCCAAGACTCACAAAGGGTTGTAGCGCCAAGTTTTAATGATAATATAGAAGAATTCCTTAAGTAGTAAAATTAATGCATGTATTTCCAGTGGAAATCATCCATACTATGCTAATAAAAGATTGATGAAATCAAAATTATTAGACAACCAAACTAAAATGACTATCTACACAACTCTGATTAGATTAGATTGATTGATTGATAGACCTGCAGTAACCTATGGTTGTGAAACCTGGGTAATGACAAAAAAAGATGAAGCCCAATTCAGGATATCCGAGAGAAAGATACTGAGAAAAGTATATGGCAAGGTGGGTGACGAGGTTAATGAATTGAATGGAGGGTATGATAATAGGTTTGTCCCAACACGACCGCGAACCGTCATGAAACGGTAACACTCCTGGGTAGTAAACAAAATCCGTTCCAATAAAAATATGATTGTCATCGGATCGTCCTTCCCACTGTTCCAACAAGAATTGTGATCTTTCGGTGACAGTTTCATGATGATCATTTCAGTAATCGGGCAAATGCATAATGTGCTGGTTGAACTGACTTGCGCACTAGGATTTAATTCTTTAATTTTTTTGAGCCTTTGATCGACTAAAAGCACACAAGCTGTCACCAACAAAAATGACAAATATATGATAATGATAGATAAATCAGTTATCAGTTATCAGTCAGATAACCGTTCCAACATCGGTTTCCAAATTACCGTCATGGAACAATAACTGGGCGATACAATTACGAACATGCGCCCAACAAACGGTACAAGTAGTTTCGTAACGGTTTCTGGACCGTCCAAAAGTTCATGCTGGAACAAACCTATTGTAAGATTTGTGAAAAGTCAAAAGGCTGACAGGGATGGGTCATGCCCAGAGACAAGAAGATATAAAAATAGCAAAGAAAATATTACAATGAAAGCCCAGAGAAAAAAAGAAAGGCCCAGAACGAGATGGTTGGATGATATAGAAGACTACCTGAAAACCAGGAATATAAGACAATGGAGGAAAAGGGTACAAGAGAGATCTGAATGAAACGACAAGGCCAGACAGGCCAATACCCATCAAGGGTTATGATGTCAAAAGAAGAATAAGCATAGCAACAGTTTCGAGTTATTTGGAATATCTACAAACAACAACTTTTAAGAAATCAGTTCAGGTTTTGAGTATGATTATCTAATAAGAAAGTTCGTAATTTAATTTTGTTTAGGTAATCCTACATTTGATTTTTTTTGTTCACCCAACTTTTGCTTTGTACAGGTTGACGTTATACGTTTGTAAAATTGGTACAATACATGCGTAAATAATTAAATTAATAAATTCATACATACTTTGTATTTGATCCAATTTTAAATTTATAAGAATTTTGTTGTCAAACAGAACAACCAAAACACTAAAAAGGAAAACAGCTGGCCTAAAAAATAACCTTACTATTTCTTCTTTTTGTTTTCAACTTACTTCAAATCAAGAAAGAAGATTTATTTAGCCTTTGTATGTGGATGACAATCAATAAATGTCAAGAATTCTGACATTTGTGTGAATATTCTTATAAATTTCTAATATTTTCAATATCATTGGATATTGGAAATTTATATTTTAATTTAATCCGGATTAAATTCTGTTTTTTGTGTATTAACTTGATATTTAAATTTTAATTCAATAACATGGCAGCAGCCGCTGATGAGTTAAGTAAGTATTAATAATAATAATTATTCCCAAAGAAAATGAATTATCATCTTCCATTGTTTACCATTTTATAATGTCCAAATCCTATATTTATATTCAAATTATTTAATAACAATTTTCTTTGATGTATTTATCAAAATATGTGTTTTAGTGCTTTTGGAAAGAGTATTTCTCCGCTTAGGTTCAGCAGAAACAGATGACCAATTACAGAATATTCTGTGTAAATTCTTACCCCCTGTGCTACTTAAATTGTCATCTCAGCAAGAGGGAGTCCGAAAAAAGGTAAATTTCTTCTTAGGTACATACATACAAATACACTGCCCGTCAGAGAAAAGGAGCACCTCACAGCATGGGTAATTTTGATGTCTTGAATTTCCTAAATCTATTGTCCGATTTAAGTGATTTTTTAATATATTTATAGTCTTATTCGTTAACAATATCGCAGTAATAATATTGTTGCCAGACAGGTAAATTTTAATTGTATACTGGATGTACCAATCAAACTTTTTTTTTCTCAAAGTTCACCGCACCCTGTGAAATATTCTAGCATTTATAAAATACTGAATAAACCCAACTATAGCCTCTGGTTTTCTTAACATTCTGTTTTTTGATTCATTCACTTATGTTGGATAATAAAAAAGTTTGGTATAGTTGGTTCGCTAAACTCAGACACAAGTGGCTAGTGATTTTAGCAAGTAATTTTGCCAATTTCGTAAAATTGGCAAAAAAAATTACTAAATAGTTAATAATTACTAAATAGTTAGTAATTTTGCCAATTTTGGCAAAATTGGCCAAAAACAAAAAAATTACGTACTAAAATCACTAGCCAGTTGTGTCTGAGTTTAGCGAACAGACTATACCTACTTTAACAACTAGCCATGTTCTTCATCAGTACAGGGTTTTATCCAAATAAGTGCGACAAACTTTCAGGGGTAATTCTGCTTGAAAAAATAATGACTGTTTGTTTGCTTTATAAACATATATCTGCAAATGCTTCGTTTCCAAGATATAGGATGTTGAATTTTTTCTTACAAACTGATGATTTATTTATTGCTCTAAAACCGGTTGAGATATACAAATGAAATTTGCTAGGTTTTAATAGGTAGGTAGGTATTGCGCATTTTTTGACATACAATGAAGAATTTTATATTCACCATTGGCGTGCATAAGGGTAATATTACGGGCTTTAGAGCAATAAATAAATCGTTAGTTTGCAAGAAAAACTTCAACATCCTGTATCTCAGAAATGAAGCATTTGCAGACATGTTTATAAAATGCAAACAGCCATTATTTTTTAAGGTTATCTGTAAGTATAACATATTTTATTAATTTTTACCATATTCTCCAGCTAACCTGGATTTTGGATAACCCGGATTGGCCACGGTCCCAATTAATCCGACTTATCGAGGTTCCATTGTACTTTATAAATGCTAGAATATTCCACAGGTTGTGGTGAACTTTGAGAAAAAAACACAGTTTGATCGGTACACCAATAACATAAAACAAATTAAAAGAAGATGGAGAAATATATAAAAAAATATAAAATTTCATAAATTTTGTGGATATGCCCGTTTTCTCTGACACACAGTGTATTTTTTTTGATTCTCTAATGCTTTATTAATTCTTTGGTATATACGTTATAGGTAATGGAATTGTTGATACATGTTAATAGGAGACTTAAATCTAGGCCTCAAGTCCAGTTACCAGTAGAGGCTCTACTAACTCAATATCAAGATCCTTCAGCAACTTCATTTGTTACTGTAAGTATTTTATGAAGGCTATTAAAAATTACGTTTCGTTTAGATCTACAACATAATTTTGGTAATGTTGAAACATTTTTGTAGTAGAAATGGATGCATGTTTATAAAATTGATTAACCTTTGCAGAATTTCACTATCATATACCTAAAAACTGGATTTCCTCGTTTAACATTAGAGAAACAAATCGAGTTGGTCCCAATTGTGATAAATGCTCTGGATAACAAACCTCAGTCACATATTGATGGATTGCTCTTGTTAATTGTTCCTCTTTTGGGCAAAGTTAAAATCCCTACTGAGCCAGAGAAGAAACTAAATTTCTTTGGCTTGAATGAAAAGCTTCATATTAGGATGCAACTGCTAGAGATTCTGTTGGATATGATTCTGTTGCCATACAGGTAAGGCTTAATTTTATACTTTTCTGAAAAATAAGTGGAGAAGCCAACATACATAAAAGTATGCCAACACAGTTATTTCTCGGAAACTGCTAGAACGATTTTTATAGATTTTGGTGGGTAAGGGTCTTCTAATGCGGCCGATATTATAGTAATAGTAATAGTGGTAATTACATTGTTGTCAAATCTTCCGTTTTTCTGGAAATCTAATGAACTTTCTTATTTTAACACCCTGTATTTTTTTGCGTTTTGAGGTCCTTAAGAAATACTAATTATTTTTCATGTTATACTCCGTGTACCTAAATGCCACAGTTTTGGAGTTATTGCTACATTTTATAAAAAAAATTTTCGGCCCGGGTAGACATTATTTTAGGTTCTTTGGATCACTGGGAACAAAAAAGGTCTTTTGTAATTTTCCTCTAAAGTTAATCGTTTCTGAGTTATAAACAATTTAAAACTGAAAAAAAAAATCGAAAAATGACGATTTTCTAGGTTTAAAAACAAGTAAAAAATATTTTGAAACTGCGAAGTACCTAAATTCAAGTTCAAACCTTATTGTATCAGCTACCGTTAAGTGATTTGTTCTTATTTCATTTTAAAACATTGTTTTTTAGTTGTTAATGCATCCCGATCGCCCGTCCTGTCATATGCGCTTCATTAACAATTAAAAAAAAAAAAAAGAATGTGTGTGTACTTTGTACGCACGTAAGAAGTTATACTTCTATTATATGATTTCTTAAAAATAAATATACTTTAAACAGTTTATTTTAATTTTTTTTAAACATCAAACTAATTTTGTGCTTACCGCTTTCAAAAAAAAATAAAAAAAGTATAGGATTGCACTGGATTCGAACTCACGACCTCTCAATCTCTGGCCGAATTAGTCGAGGCATTGAAGCACAGAAAAAGGCCTTACTCTCGATTTTTGGCGCAGTAAGACGGATTTTAATGCAGTTTGGTGAGTTGGATTCGTGAGAATGTCAGGAAATTTTGTGAACTATTGTAATGAATAAGAAATCTGAAATTTCATTTGTGCATAAGAAAAATTCATTTCAAAAGTGCATTTTGAAATAGGCAATTATTATAAATTTGCAACCCAGTAAATAGTTGGGCAACATCCCGATTAATTATTTTAATTATTTTTAATCATTTATAAGTCCATATAATAATAGTCTAAGATGTCAATAACCATTAATAATAAACAAAAAAAATTTCCTTATGTGGGAATCGAACCAAGTACTAACGGGTCCGTAGCTAAATACACATACCGCTAATCTACGCAGACACTTGCTAGACAACGGCGATATTAGGTATAAACAAAACAAATTGGTACGTAAAAATTGTAAAGAAAATTACTACATACTTAAATGTATTATAAAATTAATATATTCCTAAATTTTAGAAGAAACATTCGTAAATAGGTATTATTAATATCTATTAATGTTACTAAATGAAATATAAATATTTTGACGTTTCACAATTTGACAATTCACTTTTAACTGCAGTGCCTTAAAATTTTTAAAGCACCGGTGCTTTAAAGTAGCATTTTTAACGCTCCTATGGAGTGCTATAAATTGCATTTTTAACACGTTTGTAGAAAAATATATTTAAAAACACTAATATATTCTTTCCACACCTTTTCTGGACTGATAAATACATAAATTAAAACATTTAGTAATGAACTCCATACTGCCTGTGTACGCAGATTACTAAAATTTCACCCTCAATGAAATCGCGCCTAAAGAAGTATAACTACAAAAAGGCAGTATAACTATTAACTAACCTTTGTTGTTTCTCTTCCCACAAATTTTAACACGCAACAACCATACATTACATAACCAAATCGTCAACCGTCCACACCACAGCTGTGCTACAGCTGCCATATTGGATAATTTTTGACATGTCATCTGAACATCCAATCAGAACAAAGTTATAACGCGCATGTGCCCGGATCATAGGTTTTAATATATAAAAATTCACCCTCATATCGCGCGTAAAGGAGTATAACTTCAAAAAACAATATTTTAGAATAAAACGTGCCAAAAATTCTTATAGGGGGCTGATAGAAGAAGGTTTGAGTTTGAATTTAGGTACTTCGTAATTTTAAAAATGTTTTTTTTTACTTGTGTTTTTGAACCTTGAAAATCGTCATTTTTCGATTTTTTTCAGTTTTAAATTGTTTATAACTCGGAAATGATTAACTTTAAAGGAAAATTACAAAAGATCTTTTTTATTCCCAATGACCCAAAGGGAGCGTTCAAGTATTACTTAACGCAGTTTGGGGGGAGGGGGTCTTGTAAAACGTTACGGCGCGTTACATGGGGGGAAGGGGGGTTCGAACAGCGCGTTACGTAACATTCTTTTTTAACTTAAATGAAAAAAAAAACTACGGGACTTCTTTTATGTTTTACATAGACTCCTGAATTGTATTATGTTGCACCGTCACGCTCCGCTCATGTTCCGACAACAGGACAATAGTACCTATTCAAGTGAAAAAATCTTAAAATTTGTAACACAGATGAAGCACAGTAATATGTGTTTGCAATAATTAGATGGACCTCTCTCCACAACAAAAGATTAAAAGATACAGATGTTATTTAAGAGGTTGCAGAGGGAACTACATGTTCATAAATCATGTATGTTTTCTGAAATCGTTTTCTGCAGTAGGTATTCATTATGTTTTAAATACGCAAATTTTCAAATTATTTAAAAATGTCTTTAAATAAAAAGCATTAAATACAAAACCCACTATATTGATACTTAGTTTAGAAAATTGATAGATATTTAAAAAAAAAAAATAATACCCTTATTTAAAGTGAGATTCCTGAATTATTAATTTCAAAGTTTTATGTGATTAATATCTTGACGAAAATTATACATAATTTCAAAATTTCACCTTGCATTATTCATAATAGACCCTACATAATACACATTTTTGAGATGAGGTTGTTAAGCCGCTTCTAAAAACAAAAATATACAGGGTGTTTAATTAAAATTAAAGATAATGGACTATGCTAGACTTGAGTGAATCACCCTGTATATTCAAATTTATGTTTAAATAGTCTATACCTAGTTGAATTTAAAAGTTGACGTATCCTAGCTTTTTTATAATTTTCTAAAATAATGACACATGACAACAATTTTATTCCATAAGTGGTTTCCATACATTATAATTTTAAATGATCACCCTGTATTATTCATAAAGACCATGATATCAGATTGTTAAGCAGCTTTTAAAAATATAAAAATATACAGAGTGTTAAAAAGTAAAGCTTATGGACTACGGTAGGCTTGCATGAATCATACTGTACATTTAAATTTATGTTTAAAAAGTACACATTTTTTTATATGAAAATCTACGGGTCACAGCGTTTTTTAAAATTGATTAAAACAAGGACAGAAATAATTTTATTCCATAAGTGCCTTCTTATATATACAGGGTGTTTCAGAAAAAGGTAACACGATCTCTAAGATAGGTGAAAAACTGAAAAATAATTGGGGTTTGCTTAGTATAAAATTATGTAACGGCATGCGTTTTCACGATACAGGGCGTTGAAGAACAAAAAGTTTTACACATTTTTTTCACTATTTTTCCGAAACTACTGGCAACATCGTATATTATTTGTTATACACAAAAATTTTTACTAAGCAAAATAAAATATTGAAATAATAAATATGTTATTTTATTTTAAGTTTTTATTAAAAAAGATAAAATAGAAGAATGCATGAGAAGAACAATAAAGGATGAAGCCAAAAATGTATGTTAGGATGGGGCCAAGCAGGGAAAATGTAAATGTAAAATTAGTAATAAAATATTATTATTCTAAGTTTTGAACATATTTCATGTCATTGGACATGAAATTACGATTGGCAGGGATAACCAGACACATGAACTAAAAAGAAGAATCGTTCTTGGGTGGGCAGCAGTTGGAAAACTGAGAGAAACTTAAAAGTGAGTTGCCCACATCCCTAAAGAGAAAGGTATTTGATCAGTGCGTCCTCCCAGTCTTGACGTACGGATCAGAAACACTTACCTTACCTAAAGCCTCGGCTACCAAACTAAGAGTAACGCAGAGAAGAATGGGCGGTCAATGTTAGGAATAACTCTGCGAGACAAAATCAAAAACGAAGAAATCAGGAGAAGAACAAAGGTGACTGACGTCATCAAAAGAGCCAGGTTCAAGTGGAGATGGGCAGGACACATAGCCAGAATGACAGATGGGCGATGGACAAAAAGGTTATTGGAATGGAGGTCAAGAGAAGACAAGAGAAGCGTCGGTTGACCGCCTACAAGATGGACAGACGACGTAAGAAAGCTAAATAAAAACTGGATGAGAGCGGCGCAGGACAGACATGGTTGGAAACGAGAGGAGGAGGCCTATGTTCAGCAGTGGACTTTAGAGGCTGGATGATGATTGTAAGTTTTTATTATTACCTCAAATGCGATTAAAATAATAACAAAGTTCTTTTACCGGGTTTCCGGTACTTTTCGCAACCTAGTTTTCCATTTAGGTTCAAATGGTCACTTGGGTGTTACGTAACGTTTAGGTAGGGGGAGGGGGGAGGGTCAAAAATCTTTAAAAATTGCGTTACGTAATACTTGAACGCTCCCAAAGAACCTAAAATAATGTCTACCCGGGCAGAAAAAATTGATTTTTATAACTTGTTTAAATTTTTTTTTAATAAATTTAGCAATAACTCCGAAATTGTGGCATTTAGGTATAGGGAATATAACGTGAAAAATAATCAGTATTTCTTAAGGACTTCAAAACGCACAAAATATGCAGGGTGTTGCATTCAAAATAAGAAAGTTTATTAGATTTCCAGAAAAACGGAAGATTTGACAACAATGTAATTACCACTATAATATCGGCGGCATTAGAGGACCCTTACCCATCAAACTCTATTAAAATCGTTCTAGCGGTTATTAATTTATACGAGGTTTGGTTTTTTTAGTTTTGCATATAGCCTCTTAAAGGGGGCTGTGGTATATTATGAACCCTCTGTATAAATCATAATTTAAATATGATGTTATTAACCTTTAGGGTATTGAACATACATAAAAACAATAGCTTATAGTTTGTATCACATGTTTATTACGAGTGAACTTGAACTATAGTTGTTATGGTTCAGATAGGTATAAAAACACGCTGAGCAATCAGTATGGATATAGATATACAAATAATTATTAGAAGTTAGTATGTAGTAAGGCGAGGCGCTATGAATCATTAATGTTATTGTTTAGATATTGGATACCAGTGAATAAAATATAATGTATAGTAAGATGTGTTTAGTCTTTTTAATTAATTAGAACCAGAAGGCAGTAACAACACACTATTTAATACATGGCTGATCCTGCAGATTAGAGGAGGTCTTCTGAAAGGAGCAGAGATGGCGGTAACAAATTGGAAACGGAGACGGCGAAGATGGACCAGGACGAAGATGCAGAGAACCCAGGGAACAAAGACAAAGTGATAAAATGTAAGTAAGAATGTCTATCTTTATTAAAAATGCTTCCCTCGTTTTTATATTATTATTGAACATTGAATATTTATCTTTGCTGATTTTTGAATAATTTATGAAGTATCGATTTTTTTTTTATGAATTTTGAAACATGAAGTGATTTTTTGAATTGAATATTTTTATCAAAGTTTATTATATTTGCTATTATTGAATTTTTATTGAATTTTGAATCTTTATTGAATTTATTTGAAAAATCTATCCGATTTCGATTTTTAGTACGGTTATTTTTGAATATTTTATGGAATATCGAATTTTTTCCAAAAATTTCTATCGAAGTTTGAGATATAAACTTATTTTGAATATTTTTATCTAACTTTTGCATATGCTATTTTTTTTTATTGACGAATATGTATACTATTATTGAATTTTTATTAGCCAGTTGTTTTTATTATTGATATTTATTGATTCTATAGATACATTTTAATCGATTTTGTGTTAAATTTTGTATGATATGAACCTGCATTAATAATTTTTGTGTGATTAATGATACATAAATGATTTTTTTAATGAATAATGATTAGGGATGACATACAAAAAACATTGCTATAAGCAAGAGATATATTTTTAACGAACCGACCTGATGAGTCGAGATAAGGAATTTGAAGAAGAACTATATAGATAAGAAGAAGAACTAACAATATTATAAGCTAAATATTATGAGGCAACTAGGGACAATAAGAAACCCACTGCTCTTGTCAAATTAGGAACGTACTAAGTGATTTATAGAAGCTTGAAAGCTTATTAGAGACCCACTCTGTGTTTTGAAGGGTACCTATTTTATTCATGATTATTCGTGAATAAACAACGGCCTCAAAGCAAGGGATTGAGGTTGTGATATTTTTAGAAGAATTTGAACCGCATAAAATACCTATTTCGTGTTTTGAGTTAACTATACCACCTTAATGGTGCGTACAGATCAGGCCGAAAATTCGGGTTAATATTGGCGGAGAACTAAGACATCCGAGTGAAACCTCTTTTATTAAGGTAAAACGAAGGTATCGGAGCTAGTATATGAAGTGATGATTATGATGTTATATGAAATGATATATGAGATAAATGATATATGATTGTTATATGAAATATGTATATGAAGATGAATTATGTACACTGTAGAAGTGTTATTATGTGGAGAAAATGAAGAAATATAGTTGTAGTACCAGACAAGAAGAAGAAGAGAAAAAAAGATAATTTTTTTATTAAAATATGTGGGAAAAATGAAAGAAGACACATAAAAATTGCAAGAAAAGAAGCAAAATTAAGAAGATACTAAGCAAATAAGTAGCTAATCATTGAATTATGTCTAAGAATTAAAGTTGTAAATTTTTTTGCTCTAAAGTAATGTAAATTATAAATAACTTATTTTTAAATGTATATAATGAATTCAGGTTAAATTTTCGCGGAAAATGGAAGTGTTTGAATTAAGGATAGACAATATCTTACAATAAGTGTTAGTAGATAGTAAGCAAAGGGACACAAAAAGTGAAATTTTTAGACATTCAGCAACAGAGATTAAATCTTTATTATAGGTACAAGAGAGTTATTAGAAGTTTTTAGAGACACATTAGAAGTTTTTTAGAGAGATTACATTTTTATTATAGGTACATTATTTTAAAGTTAGTAAGACATATATAAATAAATCAAAAGAAGACTGAAATAGGAATTATTAATAGAGTAAAGGATACCTTTTTTTTTACTTATTCGAGTAATATTAGCTTAGCTTAGGACTTTTAGTTAGATACGAGATTTTTAGTTAGGTAGATTAAATTATTCCCCTGCTTATAGGAGATGCACATAGGCACTAAAAGACTATATTAAAAATCCCGATAGGTTTAGTCACTGTTTTCATGTGGACACTGTTTTGTGAATGGAGAAAAGACTCAAAAAGCAAGACGGAACAGAAAGTGAATTAGTGATAATAATAAACAATTTTTAGGATAAAAAAAAAACTCTGAAACGTACCATGTTACAGTTAGTTAGGATAGTTAGGAAATTTAATTTTTGAAAATAGTATTAGGTAACCATAAACATTTTGTAAAAGGGAAAGAGGAATATACCGTCAGATATTCTTCTTCTCTTCTTAGGACTTTCTTTTTTAAAAACGGCGGAGATGTGGTATATTATGAACCCTCTGTATAAATCATAATTTAAATATGATGTTATTAACCTTTAGGGTATTGAACATACATAAAAACAATAGCTTATAGTTTGTATCACATGTTTATTACGAGTGAACTTGAACTATATTTGTTATGGTTCAGATAGGTATAAAAACACGCTGAGCAATCAGTATGGATATAGATATACAAATAATTATTAGAAGTTAGTATGTAGTAAGGCGAGGCGCTATGAATCATTAATGTTATTGTTTAGATATTGGATACCAGTGAATAAAATATAATGTATAGTAAGATGTGTTTAGTCTTTTTAATTAATTAGAACCAGAAGGCAGTAACAACACACTATTTAATACAGGGCCACCAATAAAACTTTCGGACAAAAAATGTGACCTAAACCTTTTGTTGACGTAAATCCAGAGTTTCATTGCGATACAAGTCGTGTAGATACAGTGAATTTTTGAAATTAGCAGGGAAAGATCCTACATGATGAAGAACTGGGTGTTATGGAGTTAGTTTCCTGTGGGATCCTTCATTTGCTCACAGAAGAGCAAAAGCTGTTTAAAACAGCTTTAAATGTGTTAAAGAATATTGAAATGGTTCAACAAAGGATGTTCAAAAAATGTTTATTTGTTTATAGTATTGTTAGTGGCAACGAATCTTGGATTTACTCCTACGAACTGGAAGACAATTAAATTTTTGGAGCTATAACACATCGAATTGTTAAACCATCCACTGTATAGCCCCGATGCAAGTCGCAACGACTTCTTCACTTCCCAAAGATTAAGAATTCAATGCATTGGCACGTTGGCAGCGATTCTAGTCACTGAAGAAGCCATCAATATCTTTAAAAGAGCGATTTTGCAGGTGTCAACTGAAGACTGGAATAACTGTTTTACCAATTGGTTTGATCGTATGCAAAAGTGTATTGATCTTGGTGGAACATATTTGGAAAAGCAATAAAGTACTTTAGTCTATATATTTCTTGTCTTTATGACTTTATGACTTATAGAGAACCCTCCTATCTACATAGTTATATTTATAAAGAAAAAATCAGCTTATTTGAGACCATTCTATGTAATTTTTATATCTTTAGTGCTTTGTCACCTCAAGCAGTGGATAATGAAAATCAGTCCAACAATGTGACACTGCCAGTACCTCCTTGCATGAGCGAAACATCATATAAAAGAGTTACTAGTACTACTATGAAACCAGAGGCTCTTGAAGAGGTATGTCTGTTGAATTCTATAATACTATGTATCTAATAAAATATTTGATATGATTTTAGATTAAGTTGGGTATTGTCAAGTTTTTGGGACAGGGGATTTTTAACAACGAAGAAATTTTAGCTCATTTGGTGGTTGCTGCTTCAGATACTAGATTTAGTGTTGCTAATTTATCTGATACAGAGCTAAAGCGCGTGATTGGGTAAGTTATTTACATTTATGTTATTTGCTTCCATATACAGGGTGTTTCATTAATAATTGTCCATATAGTAACTGGAGAAACCTTAGCACAAAATATGAAGATTTAACCTAAAACACTTATATAAAATGTGGTTCCTTACTGAGTTACAGGGTGTTTTATCTAAAAATTTAAAAAATATTTTTGCTCAGAATTTTAAAACTATTCGACGTATCATTTTCATACTTGGCAGGAAGTATAGGTACTGTACAAAATACTAAATTTTGTTAAACAAACGTTTCTGGCTATTACCAGAGGCGTACGACGGGGGAAAGTGAATGGTTGACCCTCTCCAAATTCTACGCCACTGGCGGAATTGCTATTTTAGTTCAATTTTTGGATTCTCCAATACTTTCTATAAAAATAATATACCCTTTGTTCGTAACGATAAATTCATTAATTTTCGAAATATTTGAAGTTAAATATGAAACGACACGGTTATTTTGATTAATGTATTGTGTCGCTTCATTTTTAATTTCAAATATCTCGAAAACTAATCATTTTATCGTTACGAATAGGGAGTATATTATTTACATAAAAAGTATTAGAAAATCAAAAAATTACACTAAAATAGCAATTTCGTCAGTGGCGTAGAATTTGGGAAGGGTCAACCAGCCACTATCCCCTGTCGTACACCTCTGGTAGTAGCTAGAAACGTTTGTTTATCTTAATTTAGTAGGGTGTACAGTACCTACACTTTCTGCCAAGTATAATAAGGATACGCCAAATAGTTTTAAAGTACTGGGTACAAATACTTTTTAAATTTTAATCATTTGAATCATATCGCAAATTAATCAAAATAACTGTGCCGTTTCATATTTAACTTCAAATATCTCGAAAACTAATGACTTTATCGTTACCAATGAAGAGTATATTATGTACGTAGAAAGTATTAGAGAATCTAAAAATGGCACTAAAATAGTAATTCCTCCAGTGGCGTAGAATTTGAGAAGGGTCAACCATTCACTATCCCCGGTCGTACGCCTCTGGTAGTAGCTATAAACGTTTGTTTATCATAATTTAGTAGGGTGTATAGTAGTCGCACTTTCTGCCAAGTATAAAAAGGATATGTCGAATAGTTTTAAAATGCTGAGCAAAAATAATTTTTAAATTTTTAGACAAAACACCCTGTAACTCAGTAAGGAACCACATTTTATTTAAGTGTTTTAGGTTAAATCTTCGTATTTTGTGCTAAGATTTCTCCAGTTACTATATGGACAATTATTAATGAAACACCCTGTATAGCCCGATCAAAGAACAATCTGACCCCAAAAAAAAAAATAAAGGAAGGATGAAAATTTGGGAATAGGTAGTTGAAATTGTCTATTATTATATAAGAAAAAGTTTACAATTCTACATCCCCTCCATTTTTCAAATATAGAGGGGAATACAAGTCAATACTTTTCGAGTTATTTGCGAGTAAATATGTTCATTTAAAAAAAACATGTTTATGGACGTTTTTTTTTCGCAGATAACTCAAAAAGTAAGTACTCTATCGAAAAAAATATTCTTAGTAATAATATTCTTAGTAAAATATTCTTATAAAAAATTGAAAAAAAAAATGGTGTACGCGTGAGGTCTGCTGACCCAATATAAGCAGAGTTGTAACTAATGAAAAGTAGGTTCTTCTTCGTCAAATTCCAAATCGAATATTTCAATGTGAAATAACCAAAAAACAGAACACTTTTCGGGGAAAATTCATTACAACTTTTTTAAAGTGTTTAACAAAGGATTATTTTTGTTAAAAAAAAAACTTGTAACATTAAAAGTAAGTGAGTTACGCTCAAAATATTGTTGGTCCCTTTTATTTTTTGGTACAAAAATCACGAAAATCACTCCCTAATTAGCATCACAAATAAATTTTATCATTACCACTTCACAAGTTACTTTGCTTACGTATTATTTATATGATCTGTAAGTTTCATCGGTTCAAAGTGCTTATTTTTGAAAAAGCTGTAGTTAAAATGGCTTGAACGAGTTCACGAGTTTAGGCAAATTTTGAACAGCCGTAGCATAATCAATTTTAGTATAACAAGGAAACAAAAAAGGAAAAATATTCAGAAAAGCAAAACGTACATTTTATTACTCTTTAAGATTTTTGGTATTACTAATAATTTTTAAGTTAATTCCATTTTTTTTTTCAAAATTAAAAAAATGTTTTATTTTAAACCCAATTTTTTTCAAAACTGAGCACTTTGAACCAATGAAACTTATAGATAATATAAGCAATACATAAGTAAATTAACTTGTGAAGCGGTTACGATTAATTTTATTTGGGATGCTAATTAGGGGGTAATTTTCGCGATTTTTGTACCAAAAAATAAAAGGGACCAACAATATTTTGAGCGTAACTCACTTATTTTTAATGTTAGAATTTTTTTTTAAACAAAAATAAACCTTTTTTAAACACTTTAAAAAAGTTATAATGAATTTTCCCCGAAAAGTGTTCTGTTTTTTGGTTATTTCACATTGAAGTATTCGATTTGGAATTTGACGAAGAAGAACCTACTTTTCATTAGCTACAAATCTGCTTATACTGGGTCTGCAGACCTCACGCGTACACCATTTTTTTTCAATTTTTTATAAGCTATATTTTTACTAAGAATATTTTTTTCGCTAGAGTACTTACTTTTTGAGTTATCTGCGAAAAAAAAACCGTCCATAAACATGTTTTTTTTTTAAATGAACATGTTCACTCGCAAATAACTCGAAAAGTATTTACTTAGTGAAAAAACTCTATAGAACAAATGAACAAAAGTTGCTTAGAATTAGTCATTTTATCCAATTCCGGGCCTATTTTGAACGTATATTTTTTCACTCAAGAGAAAATATTTTTCACCCCGTATTTCCCAATTTTTGTAAAATGGAGGGGATGTAGAATTGTAAACTTTTTCTTATATAATTATAGACAATTTCAACTACCTATTTCCAAATTTTCATCCTTCCTTTATTTTTTTGGAGGTTTTCGTAAAATTGTGTGTTTTACTGATCGGGCTAACAAGAACTAAATAAAATATTTCTCACAATATGATACTTAGTTTTTTCCATGGTTTTCAATTTGATTTAATTTAATGATCCAACACAGGTCGGAACAGAAAAGCCAACTTAAGTCGGTAGAAGAGCTAACTTAAGTTGGTAGAAAAAGCCAACTTAAGTTGGCTTTTTGTTCCATTGTCAAGACCTCGTTTATGCTGTTCTTGCACAAAGCTCTTACCCTAATTTTTGGGATTTTAGGTCAGTCGATTGGTCTCTGCCGCAGACATCTCTACCTTTATATGATTTGTTCTCCGGAACCATATTAAAGAGTGTGAAGCCTGAGTTAAAGAAAACCTCAGCTAATACAAGAATTCGTCTCAAGTTATTAACAGCGTTGTGCAGAGTTACAGATAATGGCTTCATTTTCCCTAGATGTATCCATATTATTTTGGATTCCTTCTTTGGAGCTAACACCAACACTAGACTGAAAACATTGGCTCTTAATTTTGCAGGGAATATAATTCGTTAGTAAGTATTATAGTTATTAAGGTACCATGGGTATTATAAGGATAATAACGCTTGAGGGCAATGGTGTATATACCGAGGGCCTTTGGCCCGAGGGATATACGTTGACCGAAAGCGTTATTATCTATAATACCCGTGGTGCCTTCAACGTTTAATGTCCGACTAAATTATTCTTTATATGCAAAAAAATTAAATGCATTTTGAATTAATTAGTTTTTAAATAAGTACATTTACCAGCAATAGTAGTAACGTAATTATGGTAACCATAGTTTTACTTAGGTTGTTATTTGTCAACTTGACAGTAT
The DNA here is from genome assembly GCF_917563875.1 of Diabrotica virgifera virgifera. Classification (NCBI taxonomy): domain Eukaryota; kingdom Metazoa; phylum Arthropoda; class Insecta; order Coleoptera; family Chrysomelidae; genus Diabrotica; species Diabrotica virgifera. Next base: position 17,792,049 of record NC_065447.1, on the reverse strand, counting down.
TTAACTAGTTATTTAAATTTAATGCCCTAGGGCGATCATACTTAACTGACTTCGAGATCATGTAATTATTTGTCAAATAACATACCAGTCGAACATTAAATATTTTAAATGCAATAACTGCATGTTTACCTACAATATGCAACTTGTGTATACTGACACCGACACAAGTCCTTACTTTGGTGTACGCTCATTCCCTTCACGAGTTTTACATACTTTTCAGGAACCCTTTTCTCCCTCATACATCTCCATAGCTCTTGTCTAGGAACTGTGACGTATGCCTTCTCAAGATTTATAAACACCAAATGAAGCTCAAAAATTTACTATTATATAAAATAACATTTGTATTAGAGAGTTTATTAATCAAAGGGTCAATCCATGCCAAGTGGTCCAATATAAATTATTTCCTTGACTACTTTTAATATTTTTTATTTTTCTACCTTTTAAACTTCAGTCTATAGAGAATTCCATTTATTTTATTTTTTTAAAATTTAGTTTGCCGATAACCGAAAACATGGCTTCGCTCTTTAGCCAATATTTTCACTGAGGTTTGTCCTAGAACAATAAATCAAAAACCAAACTTTTTAGAAAAGTATGCCCTAAAAAAAAACAGCCCATAGCATTAGTTAATTTCAAACTACCCTTAAGGCCTTAAATGAATCTCAAAGTTTGAAAAGGTAAACTGATAAAATTCCATTTTCAACATTTTTTAAACAGCATAAAGCAAGCCGATAATGGTTTGTAATTTTTTTCTGCAAAAGACATACGTACATACTTTAAATAAAAAAAGTTTGAGCTTTGAGGCTTTAGTAAAGTTTTTCAAAAAAAATCTCAAAAATGTAATTTTTTTAAAAATCTCAAAGTTTGATCCCTTATATCTCTAATGGGCACGGATGAAAAGTTTGAAATTTGGCTGAATGTTAGCCACTAGCAAATAGAATAAGGAGTAAAAATTTGGAGTTGCAGACTTACCTCAGTTAAAGGCCTGAAAAAATGGTCAAAAATCAAAATGGTCAAACTTTGAGCGTTTACGGGCATGGTAATTAAAATTCAAATAAACTGTCTAATGAAATAACAATTAATCTATTATCACCGGATTTCACAATGAATACAGATTTATACAGGGTGGGCCAAAGAAAAGAGTTCACCTTGATATTTGGCAGTTATTGGATTTTAAGAGAATGCCGAAACAGGTCGATTTTTATTTTTAAATTACAATTTTTTTATATATATTTCATACGTCTCCATGACGTGATATCGTCAGTGACGTCATCCATCTGGGCGTGATGACGTAATCGATGATTTTTTTTTAATGGGAATAGGGGTCGTATGTTATCTCATTTGAAAGAGTGTTCAATTCTCTGTTCAGTAGTATAAACAATAATATAATTATACAGGGTGGCCAAAAAATAATTTTTGTATATAAAGAATGTATGTAATTTATTTAATTCAAAATACATTTTATTGCTGTCATAAAATAGAAAAAAAATTATTATTTGGCAAATAAACATTGCTTTTCGCTTAAATTAAATGTTCAAACTGTCAACAAGAGGTAGGTGGGACGCTGTTTGTGATTTAATTTAAGCGAAAAGACATTTTTATTTGTGAAATAAACATTTTTTCTATTTTCTGACAGCAGTACAATGTATTTTTAGTTACCACAAGACCCCTATTCCATTTAAAAAAAAATCATCGATTACGTCGTCACGCTCTGATGGATGACGTCACATAGTATGAAATATATGCCAAAAAGTTGCAATGTAATAAAAATAAAAATGGACCTATTTCGGAATTTTTTTAAAATCTAATAGGTAACTATTGCCAAATATCGAGGTGGACTCTTTTCTTTGGCCCACCCTGTATAAATTTGTATTCATTGTGAAATCTGGTGAAAATAAATTAATTTTTATTTCATTAGACACTTTATTTGAATTTTAATACCCTGCCCGCAAACGCTCAAATTTTGACCATTTTGATTTTTGACCATTTTTTCAGGCCTGTAACTCCTATATGACGTAAGTCTGCAACTCCAAATTTTTACTTCTTATTCTACTTGCTAACATTCAGCCAAATTTCAAATTTTTTATAAGGGGTCAAACTTTCAGATTTTTGAAAAAATTACATTTTTGAGATTTTTTAAAAATAAATTATTCAAGTCTCAAAGCTCAAACTTTTTTTATTTAAAGTATGTACGTATGTATGTCTTTTGCAGAAAAAAATTACAAATCATTATCGGCTTGCCTTATGCTGTTTAAAAAATGCTGAAAATGGAATTTTATCAGTTTACCTTTTCAAACTTTGAGGTTCATTTAAGGCCTCAAGGGTAGTTTTAAATTAAATAATGCTACAGGCAATTTTTTTAGAGCATACTTTTCTAAAAATTTTGGTTTTTGATTTATTGTTCTAGGACAAACCTTAGCCAAAATATTGGCTAAAGAGCGAAGCCATGTTTTGCTTGAAAATGATCGACACGCTTTAACAAAAATGGCCGTCATCGGCAAACCAAATTTTTTAAAAATAATATGAATGCAATTTTGTACTCTCTATAGACTGAAGTTTAAAAGGTAAAAAAATAAAAAATATTAAAAATAGTCAAGCAACCACCTTTGGACCACTTGGCTTGGATTAACCCCAAAATAAAATGGAATTAATAATAAGCTTCTTATTGCATCAGCAGATTTTTGACATATTGTGGCGGTATTGTCAATATAAAAGATACTCTCTGTCTGTCTCATTTAATCTTATATGCTCTGTTTTTCGCGTTCCTAGGCTAGATAGCGTGTTGCTACTTCCGACTATAGGAATCTTTTCAAAGGCTCATAACCAAATACAGTTTTATTTAATCTTTAACGTTTTCTAGTGCTTCTGAAGAATCTCTAAAGCCAGTAGACATTACACTCCTAAAAGTGTTAGGACGATTGATATCCGAAGGCGAGGAAGTTCTTCATGGCCAAACTTACGTCACTATAGGAATGCTTGCGCACAGGATACCAAAATCCGTCTACCACAGTGATGAACTGCTGGAAACTTTCTTCTCCAACATGGAAAACGCCAATCAAGAATTAAAGTTGCAGATACGAGAAGGGCTTTTGAATTTGATATTGGCTTATAAGTACGACATTTTTCCAGAGGAGTGCAACAAAGATGACAGGTAAAAGTTATTTTGAAATTAGTGTTTAGTATATTTTTCCTTACTTTAAACTCTTTTTTTTATTTTATTTTTTAAACTTTTATTTTTTATTAACTCCATTGAGCACAGCAATCTGCCAATAGGGTATTAAGCAATTGTTGTGTTACAAAATACAGACAAGTAGAATTACTCCAGTGAGTAACCTCTTTACAATTCAAAAATTAAGACTTTTTTAGTCTGAATACACTTGATTACGTTTAATGACCAAGTCGGATAGACCAGGGCGGATCTGTTTTGAGGTGGCATTCGGATTTTTGCAGATAAAGTTAGGTGACAACTTCAATAATTATAATTGACTTATGCTCCTTCTCAAATATGCCCGGAATATTAATAAAAAAATTTATATATTTAAAAATTTCGAAAAATATCCTTCCTGTAAGGCTAGAAATTTGTCTAGTGATAATTCATAGCACACCAAGGCTAAAAACCATGACCTGGTAGGCATCAGCCCGGCACGTGTATCTACCAGGTGGATCGAAAAGTGCATAGTTTAGGGAAAAAATAAACTTTCTCCTGTAAAGTTTAAATTTAAGTACATATTTATGTGTGTAAGTCATTTAGAAGAAATGTGTACAACGACAGGCTATTCTGAACAGCATAATAGACCTTGCCAAGAGAGGGGAAAGATTGGGGGTTTTTCCTAAAACTATTTTTTTGCATCGAACAAAGTTTTTTTAGGGTTTCTGAATCATTCCAAACAGAAAAAGTCTTTAGTGACTTTTCTCTTACGTTAACAGTTTTTGACATATAAGCGATTAAAAATTTACAAAATCGCGAAATCGGCCATTTTAACCCTGAATCGGACATTTAACTGAAAATTTCAATGTTGCCAAGGTAGGTAGATATTCTTTAAACATTTATTGATGAAATCCCGAGGAGTTTTTTGCAAAACAATATCGAAAACAATATCGAAAACCCCTTTGTTTTTTAATTGCTAATTAAGCGGGCGCGACACTGTAGTATAAGTGAGGACATTTGAGTTTGCATAAATTGAATGGGCAATTTTGAAGAAAAATTCTCAGGCGGGTCGATTTTTATTTTTGAATTAGGACTTTTTGGCGTATATAGATATAATACTATGGTTTGTTTTTTTAACCAAGAGGAGTGATTCAAATTTACCGCGCTGTATTGACTGTTTGTAATTGGTTCAACCGCAGGCAAGTTTACTGCACTGTTATAAAATTTTGACACTAATGACATTTATCAAATTTTGACACTAGTGACATTTTATAGGATAATTAAGTTATATCGGCGATTTTTGTGTTTTCTGTGTTATTCCTTTAATTTTTAGATTGTTAGTCTGCTTTTATATAAAAAGCAGTTGTTTTTGGAACTCTTTAGCGACTCCACAGTGGTCCAAAATCCCGAAAAGCTGGCCAAAAGTAAAAAAAATCGACGTTTCGGCAATTACATTTTCTAAAAGAGAATTAAATTCCCTATTCAGTGTTGGCAACTCTAGAGCTATATCTCTTATATCTGAATTTTCAGTTCAGTTCAAAGTAGACCTTTAGTCCAAGTAATGAAGCTTAAAATAGGACAAAACCTCGCAATTTTTACAGAATGGATCGATTTGCTTGAAAATTTGAGAGTATGTAGTGGATAGTCCAAGGAACAAAATCTATATGATGCCGAAAGGCGCTTTTATCATAAGGGTGGTTGCCACCCTATGTCGGGGGTGAAAATTTTTGATTATATTTTGACCGCAAAAGTTGGTAAAAACATTCATTCTAAGCAAAAAATGTTCTATACGTATTTTTGATAAAATTAATAGTTTTCGATTTATTCGCTATCGAAAGTGTTAGTTTTATATTAAAAGAATTAATGTTTTTAATCAGTTTTCTGCAAATAACTCAAAAAGTTTTCGTTTTATCAAAACAACTTTGCTTAACAAAAATGTACCTTTTGAAAAAATAAACAAAACCGTTTTTTTAATTTTTTTTAAGACCAATAGTAATCGAGCTATACTTTATTATATGTTAGCTCTTCTTCGTCAAATGCTAAATATTGTAGTTTCAAAGTCAAAAGACGGGAAAACTATGCATTTTTCGAGGATAACTTGTTTAAACTAATTTGAAGTATTTAAAAATATCTATCTCCAGAAATAAAACAAAGTCTTTAGCTCAAAAATTAAGTGGCTTATAATGAAAAGAATGTCAGACCCTATATTTTTCAGCGAAAAAGTGATTGAAAGCAAACCCCTAATCACTACCCTGAATAAAATTAGTCATTGACCTTACTTCGTCTTCTTTACTTATGTATTATTAATAGGTTTTAGAAGTTTAACTGGTTTAGAATGATTAGTTTTAAAAAAAATGGAGTCAAAAGCAAATATCGAATTTTTGAAGTGTGGTAAAAAATTTCCTTTTCTTCAGAATAGCAAGATTATCATCATAGATACGAAAAAATATTTAAATATGAAATTGTAGCTTATTTACTTCCCAAGAACTTGGTTTGCAAAAATATTTTCTACGGTAAAAATTGAGTGAGCTATTGACAATTAAATCTTGTAATAACATGCAAAAATCACCTTTACCAACCCTTTCAAAGTCACCACTTTTTGCGACTGAGGATTTTAAAAGAATTTAATATTAATAGTCTTATAGATCTTGTAAAAACCTACAAAACTATTTTTTACCAAACTTTCTAAGATAAAAATTAAAAAGGTTACGGTTAAAAAATCAATATATTTTTTTGAGAAAAAAAAAAGAAATCCAATTGGAAGCATAATAATGTAAGTTAGCCTTGCTTTTAGTCATTGGCATTATTCATTCTTCTTTATTTATGTATTATTAATAGATTCTAGAAGTTTGACTGGCTTAGAATGATTATTTTTAAAAAAACTGGAGTTAAAAGCGAATAACGACTTTTTGTAGTTTGGCAAAAAATGCCATTTTCTTCAGAATAGAAACATTAGTATCAGATATACGAAAAAATGTTTTTATATGAAATTGTAGGTTATTTAATTCCCAAGAACTTGGTTTGAAAAAATTTTTTCTACGGCAAAAATTGAGTGAATGGTAAATGAGTATAATATCAAAAAACATTGATTTTTTCTGTATAAAACTAACACTTTCGATAGCGAATAAATCGAAAATTATTAATTTTATCAAAAAAATGTATAGAACATTTTTTGCTTAGAATGAATATTTTTATCAACTTTTGCAGTCAAAATATAATAAAAAATTTTCACCCCTAAGATGGGGTGGCAACCGCCCCCCATGGTAAAGCGCCTTTCGGCATCATATAGATTTTGATCCTTGAACTATCCACTACTTATTTTCAAATTTTCAAGCAAATCGATCCATTCTGTAAAAATTGCGAGGTGAAATGCTTCGGTTCCTGGACTACTTCGTACGGAACATACCCGCAGTTTAGAATAACGAATATTTTATACGCACAGTCATGTGCGTATATCTCGAAAATGAAGTGCGCAAATTCAATTCTGCAAAATGGAGGTTATTCGTGGAGACATTTTTAATAAAAGCCGATAATATCAAAATATGTGTATATGTATGTGTTATATTTAGTAGATTTTAAGTTGAAGTTAGGTAATAAGAAGGTATACATTTTGAAAAAATTAAATTTTCAGATAGCCAAATAGTTATGTATTCCATCGAATTCCAAGATGTTACTACAATAATCTTTTAGCTTATATTTCTCTCTTTAAAATACAAAAAAATAGCTGCTACTATCTGCTCCTTTGGTTTTGCGAGATTTTTTGTACAAGCGCTCTGCGCTATGAGTTTCAATATGAATCGTTAACAACGCAGAATAAACAGATCATGCCGAGGCATTCAGGTAGTTGTTATGACTGTAGATCTTTAGTTATTTCAGTATCGTAGTGTAAAATAGTAGATAAAAGGGCCACGTACAGTATTGTTGAAAGAATAAAATAAAAATTAGTTTTGACTTTCATATGATTAATAATCGAATTTTATCTTGGAATAAAAAATTGGCGGATTGCACCAGCCATTTTGTTTTTGAAATTTCGATTTCAGATTCGTAATCAGCAACCTGAAAAACCCCCAGATATCAAATTTCGACGGTATTAAATATATTTAAAATAAATAAATCTGCCATATTACATTCGCCATTTTGTTTTTTGCAGTTTAGACTTCAGATTCGTAATTAGCGACCTCAAAAACCCCTGGATGAATAATTTCATGCAAATCAAAAAACGCTTTCATATTTTGGCCATATTTTTGGGTTTTTGAACCACTGTGCGACGTATTAATTTAATATAATATTTTTGGACTAAGGTTGAGGGCCGACTAGATCAACCAAAAAAGAAGATGTATTTGGTTATTATTCTAGTGACTTTCTTGGGTGTGAATCTGTCTTTTTAGTTTACTTCTCCTGGTTAAAAAATAAACTATAGTGATACTAGTCATCTGAGCGTGATGACGTAATCGATGATTTTATTAAATGAGAGTAGGGGTTGTGTGATAACTCATTTGAAAGGCTATTTAATTCTCTATTCAGAGATATAAACATTAACATAATTATTTATACAGGGTGTATAGATTTACTATACACACTATTCCTATTTTTTTGATTTACACAAAATTGCTCGTTAAAGGATATATTATGTAACTTAATTTTTTTTTGTTTTTAGATTAAACCGTTTGTTTCTACTAATAAAATCAAAAATAGTATCCGAAGAACCGATGGTAAGATTCGCCGCTGCTAGAACTTTGGCAACAATTTTTCCTCCTGACCACGTACCATCAAAATATTTGTTGTTGACGGCTACTGGAGATAAGTAAGTTTTCTATCGTTAAAATGATAAAAAATTTAGATAATACATACAAGTATAAAAGAGGTATAAAATCGTAATCAGAAAAATATATTTAACAACCATTATTTGTCTGAGAAATACTCTCGAGGTCTTCATTTAATTAAAAAACTACTTCCAATAAAGTCGCCCCAGAAACGCATCTCCAAAATACGTTCAGTACTATTTTAAAATGTGATACTGGTATTTTGAAAGAGTTCTCTGATTTAGAAGCCAAAAACTTCATATAATTATTGTAATATTTTCCCAATAAATAATTTGATAGCACGCTACTACATAGTCCTCATGATTTTTAGCAAAGACGAAGTTTCTACAGAAGCATTTAAAGCACTGTACGGAACTAACAGAAAGAATGATGTTGATCTGTCAAGAGAAAAAATAAAGAACAAAGTAATAATGCCATCTTTCGAAGAAATAACTAAGTACATACATGGCGAAGCAGAAAGTACTATGAAAGCTAAAAAGCAATGTTTTTCGGTGGGAAGCCATTTGTTGCCATTTAGTGTCACAACATATACGGAGGTAAGAATATTGTTATGGGATAGATTAGTTTTTGAGTAAATTCATTCCTTTATTCATTTCGCATTACAATCCCTAGAGATTATAGCTGTTCCGTTGGTGGTTTACGGAAACAATTATGAAATTAAAGTAAGTGTAAAACAACGAACAGTAATATATTAATTTATTTTGGGTAAACAAGCGTGCTTCGTTTATATCTCCTAAGGGTTTGTTATTTTAGCGAGGATGTGACTGCGCTGCGTGCCCGCTGTGTCGATACTGACCGAGACGACAACACTATTATGTCATCATGTATGCGGTTGTACCATGTGGCCAGAAAAGGCGATAAATTACTAAATCTGGCGTTTTAAAAGCTGAGAACCTTTCTCTGTTTGTGGTGGTTTATCTCTAGCCCTATTCTTTTTGCTTCCTTAATGTGAGGATTTATTTGGATATTTATTTGAAGCCTTTTTCCTTATTTCCCATACTTCTCCAGTTTTCTTGTAATACTTTATTGCCTCTTCTAAATTCATTGCTGCTATTGTTTCTCTTCCCTTTCTCCGAAAGAATCCATTCTAATATTTTACCCAAAAGTGTTATTTTTCGGTATCTATCTCTTTATTTAATTTATTAAAATTGTTCTTCAGATTTTGTCTTTTTATTTTCAGATTTTGGTTTATTTAAGATTATGTCTCATCAAAGATTTAGACGTTCCGTTAACAAGAGACGTCCTTAAACATCCTTGCGAACATACTCCAATGATTGCTTCGTTTCTTCAAGAGAAAAGTGTGGACCTTAACGACGAAAGTTCTGTTATACAATACGTTAATTTAGTTAGAAATCTGATGGTGGCCAATCCAGGTAAGCAAATACGAGTAGCGAATAATAAATTATTTTGTGTACATGAATAGAGGCTCAATGAGTTTGAGGTGCGGTCAGTAATTCTACGGCGAACATAGAAATAAAGATAAACTGTATAAACATTTGTAATTGATCACTCCTTGTATTTAGTCCAAATGGACTAAAAGTCCCCTGGGTGTGGCTTATTACTTTTTAACGTATATTATTGGACAATACTGAAGTGTAATTGGTCAAATTGTTCGAAAAAAAAACATGTGCTTACACTCAAGCCATATCGTTATCTGGCAAAAATACCTTCTCATGTTTCAAAGACGGCAAGCAATATTAAACACAATACACAATGCCAAGTTGATTGTCAGAGTCACAATCCGAGTTATTGTCAATGACAATAAAAGTTTATTATTTAATTTTTATTGCGCCCCCTATGTTTTACAGAAGAAGCCGACACTTGGTGTCAAATTTTGTTTTTATACTTGTCCCAACTGACATCGTAAGAAGTTTAACAAACTACGGTCTTTGAATATGTTGAAAGCTTGCAACTACAGTTTAAAGAAAGCTATTCCAAAACTTAGGAAGTTCAATTGGAAAATATATTATTTGGCAATTTATTAAGTTTGCAGGTTGAATGGACTCTAATTATTAAAATATTACTATGTAGATATGTTTCCCAATGTTTCAATTATATACGGTGAAACTATAAAAGTTTAGGAAGTTAAGAATAATGTGAGATTACAAATTAAGGGGTATTTTCTCCCCAAGCTAACATTTTAAGGTCCCTCTTGTTTTTTTTTAAATAACTAATAGAAACCAATTTTTTTTTGCTTTGTTAGAACATTTGGCCTTAGAATAATTTAAACAATTTATAAAAACTTATATATTTTGCTCTTTTTCTTATTTAAAAAAAAATAAATAAATTTTAAAAATCATTAGCGTGGATGTCCCCGACCTGATTTTTCAATGAATCCATAGCAATATTTTCATCATGGAGGTTTAATAACTTATTTTGTAATAGTTTACATGTACCCTAATAACCACTTATTCCAACCATACAACAACAGTTTTAAAATGTAATATAAATAACTTAATATGACAGCTTAAAGTTTGTCCCCAACTGTCCGCGTCATTAGCGTGGACCAACAGTTAACAGTTTAAAATTCCCGCGTGATATACCCAACCGGAAATTACCGTTTATATTTAAATTTCTATCCCCTCCAACAATACAGTTAAGGTATTTTTCCTGCGCAATATTTATTTAGTCTTCAGAGATACGCGTTAAAAAGTACGTGCACGTGGTCGTGTATTAAGCTTCGTCATTAGAATGGAGGTAAGTTTTTCAGAAAAAATCAAAATTAAAAAAGTTAACTTATGATCATATTTGGCACTAATAAATAAGCTTTTAATTAGAATATCTTTCTTTATTCAAAAAATACTGAGGGAATTTTTATAAGAAAATATACACATTTTGTCATTAGAGTGGCTATTTATTTTCGTCATTAGCGTGCACAAATTAAACCACGCTAATGATGTTATGCCATGCTAATGATTTATTTTTTATCTTTGTAGATTACTTTGAAAAACTAACTTTGACTAGTAAATAATGGCACGCAAAAAGCAAAGTGAAGAAGAAAGAAAACGTAAAAAAAGGGAATGCGAAAAAAAAAGGAGACAAAAAATAAAAATAACGCAGAAAGATATAAAATAGAGCAGGAAAAAAAAACATCAAATATATGAAAAAGCTAAGGAAAAGGGCATTGTTAAATTAAAAGAGGATTTAAGTCGCAGGGAACTAAAAGCAAAAAGGAAATCTTGGAAGGAGAATTCAAAAAAAGATAGAAACCGGCAGAAATTTTTCAAAAATTTAAATGACAATACACCTCCAGTCAGTGAGAATGGTGAGCCTGAAGAACAAAACCCAGAAGTAAATTTTGAGGAAAATGAACCGTCCACTAGTTTTGCTTCGTCATTTAGTAGTACACCTATTAGCAGTGTAAGCAGACAAAAAAGGGAAGGAAAAAGGGTTAAAAGACGAAACCAAACGAAATTATTTAGGGAACTAAAAAAAACTCAACAGGAAAATAAAAAATTAAAATGTAAATTTGCAATGTATAAAAAAAGATTTTACAGAGCCATTAAGAAAAAAAAGTCGGTTTTATCTCCTCAGTCAAAGGTTACAGAACTACTTAAAAATTCACCAACAGTCCCTAAGGAAGTAAAAAGACAATTACTTTTTGGAGAAGCTCTAAAAGAAGATCTTTCTTCTAAATTTTTATCCCTAAAAGATGACAAGTCCAAACAAATATTTACAAAGGCAATAGAGGGTCCCAACTTGAGAAAATATAAACTACTGAAAGATGCCAAACATTTCCTTCTTCCAGGTTTAAGGAGGGCCAATAGGAATAGAACAGAAGTTTTTAAATACGAAAGAAAATCATTTAGTCGGTCTTGACGGTCCAGTTGGCTGGGGCTCAGTCTATCGACAAGTTTAGTGGATTTGCGATTTGCTGTCGCTGGTTCGAGCCTCAGCTAGGTCATGAAATTTATAAAAGGCCAACGCCGTAGTATAAAACTCAATAGAGTCTACGGCTTGGTCTGGATAAACTGGCGTCGGATCGGCCTATGGAGGAGCGGTACGGCAAGGGATAAGGGCTTGCGGCTTGGTGATACTCCTCCATAGATCCCTACCGAAGGGCGTTGACGCCTAAGAACGGTGTATACATACAAGAAAATCATTTACTGGTTTTAGCTTTTTAAAAAAGACCATACATGACTTCTATTTACAAGAAGAAAACTCTCGTATATGCCCTGGTAAAAAAGATACAGTTACAAGAAAATGCCAAAAAATGCAAAAACGATACCTAAACAATACCTTAAAGAATTTATTTCACAAGTTTCAGTCAGAGTATCCATCATTGAAAGTGTCATATGCCTTATTTTGTAAAGTTCGCCCATTTTGGTTCATCTCTCAAAAATTAACGGGAAGGGATACATGCCTTTGTATACTGCATGAAAAGGTAAAATTGCTTATAACAAGTTTATATACAAATAATATAATATTGGAAAAGGACATAGATACACTTCTTGAAACTTTGTGCTGTTCAAAATACAATGAAGCATGTTTGGAACGAAAATGTGAAAATTGCAAATTTAAGAAGATATTCTACCATGTGGAAGATGAAATGTGGATAAGAAAATTTGAATATGAGAGGTGGATTACGCTAAAAGAAAAACGAATTAGTGTCAAAACTAAAAAGGACATTCTTGTTCACATTACCAAAAAGGAGAAAGTGAGGTCTAATCCAGCAACACTAATTCAGAAATTAGAACTATATCAAAATAAAATTTTACGACATATTTTGACAATTAACCATCAATATTCAGTAATGAAGACATTAAAAGAAAGCCTAACTAAAAATGAAATTCTATTTCATATAGATTTTTCCGAAAATTTTCTCTGCAAGTATGCAAATGAAGCACAGTCTGTGCATTTTGGAGCATCCCGAGACCAAATAACACTTCATACTGGTATGATGTACCATAAATCAAAAAAAGAGAGTTTTTGTACCGTCTCCAAGTCCTTAAGACATGATCCTGCCTCCATAATGGCACATATGGAAATAATTATAAACCATTACCAGCATGAGTTAGAAACTGAATTTAAAACAATTCATTTTCTCTCAGACAGTCCAAGCAGCCAGTATCGAAATAAAAAAATGTTCTTTTACCTACAGCAAGTCTTACCAAAATTATTTCCACAAATCCAACATATTTCTTGGAACTATTCAGAGGCAGGACATGGAAAGGGAGCTCCAGACGGTATTGGTGCAACCATTAAAAGAACTGCAGATCAACTCATAACATTTAACCATGACATAAATAACTTTGATGTCTTTGTGAAATGTATTCAAGAAAACATCAGCAATATACATATCAAATGTCTTAATGAAAATAATATTGAAAAATTTGATGCTTTTCTGCATCCACTACTAAAGCCATATAAAGGGACAATGCAAACACATCAAGTAACTTGGAATCACATTACTCGAGAGCTGAGTTTTAGAACTTTAAGCTGCTTTAAATGCAGCTTTGAGAATTGTATTCATTATGCGATTGAAAATAAAGTAGCGCCGCTACAGTCTTCATATTTAAGTGAGGAAAATGACAATGGAAGAGCCACTGCTCGGCCTACAGGAATAGAAGAATTTAGTGAAGATACCTGGGTTACAGCTATTTTTGATAATGATTGGTATCCAGGTAAGAGACTACAGTTTTTTACTATACTGCTTTTCTTTACTTTAAAATTTAATTGTTAAATTTTATTAAGCTATACACTTTTTTTCAGGAATCATTGAAAAAATTGATCGAAACATTATGACTGTTAACTTTATGATGAAAAATGGTAAAAGTTTTTTCTGGCCAGATATCGCTGATCGTCAAACTGTGACTACTAGAAATGGAATCTTATGTCAGCTAGTGCATCCACCTGAACCAGTTTCCAGTAGATTCTACAAAATACAAGAATATGACTATATTGATAATTTATTTAAATCTTCAGTTTAGATGTTGTATGGTAAAGGAATGAAATCAAGTGAATGGTTTCACATAGCTGATGTTTCTTTTTTTATTATTTCTACATTTTTTTGGGGCAAAATGTTAAAATGAAATGTTCTTTTTTCTTTTAATATAAGTTGATTTTTGATGTAAACTTAGGGGTTGTTTTATTTTTTATCATTAGAGTGGCAGGTAAATCATTAGAATGGACATTTTTTTTTCAAAAAACCTATATATAAAAAGAATTAAGCTCAACTTTCTATCACATTTAATTAAGAACCTCTCAAAGTGCTTTATACATTATTTTCAAAAATTTAACAACAATATTTTTTTTTAAATCTAGTCAAGCCCAAAAAATTTATTTTGGAAGAAACACCCAAGGGATCAATTTGAGATTGAACACTTAGATTTCAATATTCAGATAAAGAATTAATAAATTGAAATCTCATTGGAACAAGTTTATTGATATTCAGGGAGACTATACTGAATAATAAAGTGAATTTCAAATCATAAAATTGTGTTTTTTTAATCCAACCACAGAACTTATTATTAAGCAGCCTAATATATTTACCTGTTTTGCAGCACCGGAACCTTTGTGCTGTATGGTAGAATTGGTGGGTTGTGTCCCAAATTTACATCAGTACGTACTAAACAATTTCCAATGGGTAAAGGACCAATTGTCGGCAATCAAAGAAGAAATTCGAGAGATCAGCTCTTTACTGTACTCCATAATTTTGACTTGTTCTGCTAGCGATGCTGATTTAGCTACAGAAGTGAAGGATTTGATATCTCAAGCGAATACAAAAACTCTGGAAAAACAACATGGTGCGTTGCTAGCAGTTGGTAGATGTCTTGAACTGAAGTTATCAGTGAATAGGAAACAGAATTCTGATCTTGTGAAATTATGCATCGAATCTTTAGGTATGTATTTACGAATCAGGATCTATACTCGGTATACAGGGTGATTCTAATTTTAACTATTTAGAATGGGAAATAAGCCACAATATTATTAAAAAATGATTTTTATTAACGTTTCGACGCCCAAATCGGGTGCCGTTGTCAAAATACAAAATACTATTAATATAAACAAAAATGTTGTTGCTTAGTAAAAAAATTCTTCTAATAATTTATTTAATTTGACTCATTTATATCGGCAATTCAGATACATATGATACATTTTAAGTAGAAGACTTTAAAATGATATTGCCAATATTTATGAGTTGCGTTCCTGGGACGACTTTACTAAAAGATAATTCATTCGATTACATGAAATCAACCCCAACTCAAGAATATCCGTCACAAAAAAATCATAGCATGTGATCTGTCTTTAAAAAGACAACCACATGCAACGGTGACATTAAAATTCTCGCGTTAGAGATCTCATAGTAAATCACGAGGGAAAACCAGGAAAAAAAAAATCAAATCACAACATCAACGTTAAAAAGGGAATCATAAAATCCTTATATGATAGAGCCAAAATTACTTGTTCTAACGAAAATTCCTTTTTAGAAGAAAAACAATTCTTAACATCTGTTTTATTAAAAAATGATTATCCTTTATCGTTTATAAATAAGGAATTGTCAAGATTGGATCGAATGGAACAGAACAACATAGAACGGGATCCTACAACATTCACAAGAAATAATACGAGGAAAATATCAATACCATACATAAAAGGACTATCCGAGAAACTTAAAACAATAGGAAATAAATTCAACATTTCAACAACATTCAAAACAACCAACACATTGAGATCTATTCTATCTAAAACTAAACCTAACAATGAACAAGAAAGGACAAAGAATTGTATTTATAAAATACCTTGTGAATGCGAACAGTTTTATATAGGTGAAACGAAACATCAAGACCATTAAACGTTAGAATAAGTGAACATCAGTCTTATATTAAAAATAGAGAATTTGATAGATCTCAAATATGTCAACACGCATGGGATAATGAACATAGAGTTCAGTGGAGAGATTCAAGTATAGTCCTGAAAGAAACAGATAGTAAAAAGAGAAAAATCAAAGAAGCGGCTCTAATTATGCTAAACGAAACCAATTGTGTCGCAAATTCCTCGGTGGAATGCAGTAGGATGTGGATACCCATACTGAAAGAGGAAGTCAATAGAAAGAAAATACCACAATTAGTAAGTCAATAGTCGAGTTAGTACATATTTTATATTTTAGTATTACTTATATACCCATGTATTATTGATATTATTTATAATTTAAACAAAATTATAGTAAAGTCAGAATTTGGTATTAATTTTGAGAGTAAATTAAATGTAAGACCAAATACTTACGATGTCGGGATAGTATCACGAGGTTTTTCCTGGTTTTCCCTCGTGATTTACTATGAGATCTCTAACGCGAGAATTTTAATGTCACCGTTGCATGTGGTTGTCTTTTTAAAGACAGATCACATGCTATGATTTTTTTGTGACGGATATTCTTGAGTTGGGGTTGATTTCATGTAATCGAATGAACTATCTTTCAGTAAAGTCGTCCCAGGAACGCAACTCATAAATATTGGCAATATCATTTTAAAGTCTTCTACTTTAAAATGTATCATATGTATCTGAATTGCCGATATAAATGAGTCAAATTAAATAAATTATTAGAAGAATTTTTTTACTAAGCAACAACATTTTTGTTTATATTAATAGTATTTTGTATTTTGACAACGGCACCCGATTTGGGCGTCGAAACGTTAATAAAAATCATTTTTTAATAATATTGTGGCTTATTTCCCATTCTAAATAGTTAAAATTGTAAAAATGCCACAAGAAAATAGCTTCAGAACAACACAGGGTGATTCATTAAGAATGTCCAATATCTGAGTTGTAGATTCTAGACCTTAAAATATTAAGATTTAACCCATATCACTCAAATAAAATATGCCTCGGTACTGACTTACAGGGTGTTTCATTTAAAAATTTATTAACTATTTTTACCCAGTATTTTAAAACTGTTTACCATATTTATATCATTTTCATACTTCGCAGAAAGTGTACTTACCGTACACCCTACTAGATTATTAACAAACGTTTCTGGCTACTACCAGAAGCGTACGATAGATAGATATTTATTTATTTATCATAATAGATAATACACAAAACAGAAACATTGCACTCCACACCTGTACAAATTACATAAGAATTGTCAAGGCAAGGAGCGCTGTATAATTATCATAAAGTATTACAAAAATTTTTACAAAAATTAAAAACATGAGACTAAACAAATAAAGAAATAAGCATTGTCAAATTAAATTAATCAGAAACATTCAATATATAAATAAAAAAATAAAATAAAAATAAAAACACTGGAAGTACAACAAACATTGCCAATTGGTTTCTAGGTCTTAGTTTTAATATAATGGACAAATAATCTCTTAAAGATAGTTGCATTATGGCTATTTTTGATGTGATAAGGTATATTATTGAACTGTACAATTCCTTTATGAAACAAGCTTTTCATTGAACTGGACTTGTTGGTTGTTCTAACATAAAAATTTATTGAATTTGCAGCTCTAGTGCTATGCTCATGAACATTTGCTATCGGGACCAACTGACTGTTCAAATACTCAGGCAATAAATGGTTTACCATCTTAAATAAGAATGTCATAGATTGGACATACATAAAATGTTCAACTTTTAACCAATTTAAAGTTTTCAGCATATCTTGAATTCGAGTATATCGATTGCATGTCAATATTACTCGCATAGCCTTATTTTGGAGAATTTGAAGCCTGTCATAATTAGAACATCCTGTGTAAATCAATGAACAACAATATAAAAAGTGAGGTAATATTAACGAATTATAAATTGTTAATTTAGTTTGAAATGTCAAAAATGGTGATACTCTTCGAAAAAAACCTATTTTTTTCCCTATCTTTCTGCAAATGTAATCAACATGTTTACTAAAAGTTAGTTCCCTATCCAATATGAATCCCAAATACTTTATTTCCTGAACCATTTCAATTTTTTCATTATTTAATTTAATGTGAACATCCAAACTTAAGAATTTCCCGAAAAGAGTATTATTACCAATAAACATGTATTTGGATTTTAACTCATTGACTTTCAATTTGTTTGACTTAAATCTTTCAGTTAATAAATGCAATTCACGATTCATCGTGTCCACTACATCAACAAAATCTTCCCCATAAAAATATATTAATGTATCATCAGCAAAAAGATGAATTTTACATTTGCTTAATACGTTTCCCAAATCATTAATGTATAATATGAAAAGTAGAGGTCCAAGTACACTGCCTTGCGGCACACCAATATCATTTAACTGTGGATTTGACATTTCACTATTTAATTTAGTCCTTTGGTACCTATTTGACAGATAATTTTCCAGCCAATTAAAAACTGTCCCGTTAAAACCATATTTCTTTAATTTCAAAAGAAGTATATGACGATCTATTGTTTCAAAAGCTCTTTTGAGATCTATAAAAACTGCGCATATACCGACCCCTGTCGTATCTAAAATACTTTTCATATCTGAGACAACTAACTGTAATGCGGTCTCACATGAATGAGAATTTCTAAATCCAGACTGGTAATTATACAGGATATTATTTGAAGTAATAAATTTAATCAGCTGATTGTACACCACAATTTCTAAAACTTTTTCACAAAATGGGAGCATATTTATTGGACGTAATTGATCAAGTTTATTAGTATTAGGAACTTTTGGAACAGGAACTATAGTTGATATTTTAAATTGCTTGGGCACCAGACCCTTCTCTAAACTCATATTAATTAAATTTAATAAAGGATAACCTAACACATGAAATAGATTTTTGATTATATCAAGACCTACTTTATCCGTACTATTTTTTTTATATTGTAATTTGATTATATCATATAGTTGGTTTAGTGATATGCTCTCAAAAGTTTCAAAATTTACATCAGATGAAACAACTGTCTGCAAATTTAAATTAATATCACTATTTTGGTCAAAACTTACAATAATATCTTTAATACTATCAACATAATATTGATTTAATATGTTTGCCAAATTTACACTATATGTTACACCTTCATGTTCAAGACTTTGAAATTGTGATATAGTTTTATTAGTTCCTACTAACTGTTTGAGATGTTTCCACATTTGTTTAGAATTACCCCTATTCCTATCAATATTTGACTCATAAAATCTAATTTTAACTTGTTTTAAAATTCTAACACAGTTATTTCTTTCAATTTTATAGTTATTCCAATCTACGCAATCGTTTGTAAACAAAAATCTTTTATAAGCAATATTTTTATTCTTAACTGCCAATTTACAAGTGTTGTCAAACCATTTATTACCAAAGTTCTTAACTTCCACAGTTTTAACTGGTGACACTCTATCCAAAACATCTACGATATTACTGACGAAAGTATCAGTAACTTCATCGATGTTTACCGAAGAGTATGCCCAATCTTTTTCAATCAACATGTTTACCATATTATCATATATTATTTTAGAACGAATTTGTTTTGTTTCAATGATTTCACTTTTAGTTACTTTATTATTGAGCACATGGACAATACAGTGATCAGATATTATGTAATTTTTTTCTACATGAGCAGTTAACGTATAGTCATTACTTATGACAAGATCAATCATAGATTTTGAATCTTTAAAAATTCTTGTATATTCATTTACAAGTTGCTGCATTCCATTATTTTCTATATATTCTTTCAATTTACTTTTACCCTGACAATTTTTATCATAATGTATGTTGAAATCTCTAGCAATGACTATACTACAACTACTATGTGATTCATAATAATCATCCATCCACTTGAAAAATACATCAATGAATTCACTTATACTACCACTTGGCGATCTATAAATACCCACTATTCCATAATATGATCCATTAATTACAACATCCAAAGACAAAACCCACAAACTCTTGTCAATAATAAATGTTTTGATATTATTGACTTTTATGTATTCTTTCGTATAAATTAGAACTCCTCCTGTATGACGACTACTAGAATCACAACGTACCATTACATATTCAGGGATCTGTAGCTCAGAATCTGAAAAATCGCTAGTGATACAAGTTTCCGTTAAACATAAAATGTGTGGGTCATATACCTGAACATAAAGTTTGATTTCATCGCAATGTTTATAGTAACTTTCAGCATTAATACAAGAAAGAAGAAGATTATCTATACGCTTTTTATTTGTGCGTGTAATATTTGAAGGCGTCTTTGATGGCTAGATATTATACCCTATTCTTTCTTTGGCTTTTAATAACTGTCTTTGATAACTACTACAATTTCTATCAAATACATTACGATAGGGGACAGTGAATGGTTTACGCCTTCCCAAATTCTACGCCACTGGCGGAATTGCTATTTTAGCACAATATTTTGATTCTCCAATACTTTTCATGTAAATAATATACTCTTTATTCGTAACGATAAAGTCATTAGTTTTCGAGATATTTGAAGTTGAAAATGAAACGGCACAGTTTTTTTGATTAATATATTGCGCTCTTTAATTTTTAACTTCAAATATCTCGAAAACAAAAATGTTATTGTTATGAATGAAGAGTATTTTATTTACATAGAAAGTATTGGAATATCTAAAAATTATGCTAAAATAGCAATTCCATCAGTGGCGTAGAATTTGGTAAGGGTCAACAATTCACTTTCCCCTGTCGTACGCCTCTGGTATTAGCCAGAAACGATTATTTAACATAAATTAGTAGGGTATACAGTACCTACACTTTTTGACAAGTAGGATAGGGATATTTCAAATAATTTTAAAGTACTGGGTACAATAATTTTTAAATTTGAAATCAATCATCCCTATTACATAAATATTAACTATTTGTATCCAGTCCTTTACAAGTATTTGACATATTCTTATCATGCTTGGCAGAAAGTGTAGGTATTGTTGTAACGGTCCGAAAGTCATTATTATTTTTGCTTCACCCTGTATACTTAAAATCATGTTTGTGTTTCAGTGTATTACGTAATTCGTTTCTCACAATGTTGGATTGATCTTGTGTTCTCATGGATATTCATATCTCTTTTATCTGAGGGACCTCGATATGTTTCGCACCGCCAAAAGAATCGGGACTCGTAAATCTTTTACTAATGTATTTTTGGCGACTGTGAGACTGGAATATCTTATTTTGAAGCTGATTTGTTTATGTTGTGAATTCCTTTGCAGAGATAAGGGCTCTGAGTGTGCTTATGTAATACAACAAGTTTGCACGTGCAATATTGCGAACGTTGCGAAAAACATGGGAGGATATTGAGCTGAGATATAGCTATCAGACGCATTTAACGTGTTAATAATAATGGTGTTATACAAATAGCGCCCCTTCGTGGGACTGCTACAAAATGGCGCCCTGGTGCCCATTCGCTAGTGCTACATTGTACACCCTACTAAAATGTTAAATAAACCTTTCTGGCTAATATTAGAGACGTACGACAGGGGAAAGAATGGTTGAACCTTCCCACATTCTACGCCACTGGCGGAATTACTATTTTGGTACACTTTTTGGATTCTCCAATACTTTCTATGTAAATAATATACTCTTCATTCGTGCCGATAAAAATATTTCGATAACTAATGACTTTAACGTTACTGATAAAGAGTATATTATTTACGTAGAAAGTATTTAAGAATGGAAATATGGCGCTTAAATAGCAATTTCGCCAATGGCGTTTATTTATCATAATTTAGTAGAATGTACAGTACCTACACTTTCTGCCCAGTATAGGATATGTCAAATAGTTTTAAAGTACTCGGTAAAAATAGTTATTAAATTTAAAAAAAAAAACACCCTGTAACTTAATATTTTGGGGTCTAGAATCTACAACTCAGAGATGGGACATTCTTAATGAATCACCCTGTATATGTGTTTTTTAATGCCGATAATTTCTTTGCTAATTATTTTGAGGTAAAATTTATGTAGATGTACTAGTTATTAGGTTATTACCACTGCGTAAAATGATTTATTTTTTATCAATTCTAGTTCCATTTTTGAAGCATCAGAACGCTCTTCTAGTAAGCGCAGCATGTACCAGCATTGGTTTGATAGGTCGGGTGTGTGATTTGCCTCTGGAAGATGGCAAACCAAAAGAAAATGGAAGCCCCGACGCCAAAAAGATGGCGATTGACGCTGTTACAAAGATGGATATCGTAAACGAATTGCTGGACGTGATGAATAACACAAAGTTATCTCCAAAAGTTAGAGAAAAGGCTGCCAGAAGTCTAGGGTTGTTGTGCGTTGGAGGAAAGTTCCCTCATTCTAGAGAAGTGCTACAGGGATTGCTGAATACCGCCAAAGAAGTAAGTTAAATGTCACTTTCAGTTATTTACTAAACTTACGTGCATAGAAATCGGCCCACTTAAAAATTTGGTAATTTTTGATGACTCGTATTTCCTAAACCTGTTGACCGATTTAATTGATTTCTTGAACATGTTATAGCCCGATTCTTTAACAATACCACTGTAATAATATTGTTGCTAAACAGATAAATTTTCATTGTATACTGGGTATACCAATCAAACTGTGTTTTTTCCTCAAAGTTCGCATCACCCTGTGGAATATTCTAGCATATATAAAATACTGAACTTAAAACCCAACTATAGCCTCTGGTTTTTTTAACATTCTGTTTTTTGATTCATTCGTTTATGTTGGATAATAAAAAAGTTAGGTACTTTAACAACTAGATATGTTCTTCATCAATACACGGTGTTTCTAAATAAGTGCGACAAACTTTAAGGTGATACAGTAGCGATCAACAGGTAGCCAAAACGCGTTCCAAGATTGCGGCTGCAATTTTAAATATTTTTTCGAGATATTTGGCACACGTATTCGTAATATAATAAGGAATGGCGGTACAGAGCCCAATTTGAAAAATATATTAATATGTGGAAATTACTCTGTAATTAAATACAATATTAAAAAAACGAGCCTGTACCGCCATTAAGAAGAACACAAAAATACACTTTCTTCAAATAAACTTTTTTATCCGATGCCTAGATTTTGTGTCATTTTGGAACTACTAATGAAATAAAAAATTTTAGTAGTTCCAAAATGACACAAAATCTAGGTATCGGATAAAAAAGTTTATTTGAAGAAAGTGTATTTTTGTGTTCTTCTTAATGGCGGTACAGGCTCGTTTTTTTAATATTGTATTTAATTACAGAGTAATTTCCACATAATAATATATTTTTCAAATTGGGCTCTGTACCGCCATTCTTTATTATATTACGAATACGTGTGCCAAATATCTCGAAAAAATATTCAAAATTACAGCCGCAATCTTGGAACGCGTTTTGGCTACCTGTTGATCGCTACTGTTTCCTCTTAAGGGGTAATTCTGCATGAAAAAATAATGACAGTTAACTTGATAAACGTTTGTCCGCAAATGTTTCGTTCCGAGATACGGGATGTTGAATTTTTTGGGGGTAATATGACCGATCGGGCGCGCATACGGGTAATATGACCGATCATATTACCCGTATGTACGCCAATGGTGAATATTAAATTCTTAATTTTGTGTCAAAAAATCCGCAATAACTATTTCTTAGAACCTACCAAATTTCATTTTCATATCTCAACTGGTTTTAAAGCAATAAATAATGGTAGGGGAGCCCAAGCGGGGATTTTTGCAGTTACTCGAGCGCGTCAGATTAGCATATGGGGAGAAACCTGGTACCCTGCAGATGTACCTCTACCATATATTGGCTCTTAAGACAGGGGAGTTCGTTAAGGGGGCCCCGAAAAAAAATCTGTCCTTAAAACAACTCAAAATTGTCAGATTAAGATAAGGTAAGCTAAGTACATGCAAAATAGTGTATATTTCGAAAATCTGACGATTTGAGCCGGGCGTAAGGAAATGGATGAGTCCCAAAGTTTCACAAGAAAAGTGCGAATATTTCGCGAAATGAATGACAGATCGAAAAACTAAAAAATATGTGCTCAATATTTTTTTAAAATCAATCGAATGATATCAAACACGACTTTCCACGGAGAGGGGTGGGGGGTAAATTTAATATTTTAAATACGAATCCCGCGATATTTCGCGAAATAAACATCAGATCGAAAAACTGTAAAATACACTTACTCAATATTTTTGAAAAATCTATCGAATGGCACCAAACACGACCCCCATGGAGGTGGGGTGGGGGGTTACTTTAAAATCTTAAATAGGAACCCCCATTTTTTATTGCAGATTTGGATTCCTTACGTAAAAATAAGTAACTTTTATTCGAAACATTTTTTCGAATTATGGATAGATGGCGTTATAATCGGAAAAAACGATTGTTGGAAATGGAAAATTAAATTAAAAAATGGCAAGCGCCCACTAAAATGGAAAATTTTACTAAACTTTTTTTGGTTTTAGGACCTACTCTTCACAACCCAATAGGTCTCCAAAGCGCTTGAGTGACTGCACATTTAGAATACTTTGCTCCCCTACCATAAATCGTCAGTTTGTAAGAAAAAATTCAACATCCCGTATCTCGGAAACGAAACATTTGCGGACATACGTTTATAAAGCCAACTGTCATTATTTTTCATGCAGAATTTCCCCTTAAAATTTGTCGCATTTATTTAGAAACACCGTGTATTGATGAAGAACATGTCTAGTTGTTAAAGTACCTAACTTTTTTATTATCCAACATAAACGAATGAATCAAAAAACAGAATGTTACGAAAACCTGAGGCTATAGTTGGGTTTTAATTTCAGTATTTTATAAATGCTACAATATTCCACAGAGTGATGCGAACTTTGAGAAGAAAACACAGTTTGATTGGTACACCCGGTATACAATAAAAATTTACCTGTTTAGCAACAATATTATTACAGTAGTATTGTTAAAGAATCGGGCTATAACATGTTCAAAAAATCACTTAAATCGGCCAACAGGTTTAGAAAATATGAGACATCAAAAATGACCACATTTTTAAGTGGGTCGATTTCTATGCACGTAAGTTTATACAGTGATGAGCGTGCTAATAACCGGCAAAATAGCACAAAAGATGGAAAACGTATTAAGTTGTGAGGTAAAAAGAAATTAAACTAGTCGAGCTGGGAAATTGAGCTATATTAACCTATGAATTTACATTATGTTGATTGTTTCCCACCTTTAAAGTATCGGATGAGTTTGGCAACTGCCACTGTCACAGTGACAGTTTTAGTTGACATACTCATCTGATACGTGTAAAGGCGGGAACCAATCAATATAATGTAAATTCATACGTTAATATAGCTAAATTTCCCAGCTCGACTAGTTACATTTCTTTTTATCTCACAACTTAATACGTTTTCCATCTTTTGTGCTATTTTTCCAGTTATTAGCGCGCTCATCACTGTATACAATGCTGTTTGCTCTAAATGAATCGTCATTTGGATGGGTCTGATATATTTGCCAGGTATACCCAGCCCTCCAGAATTGAATTTTTTATACAGACTCTAGTGTTTGTTTAGATATGCCCCAATGAAGGAAGCTCTAAAATCGGCAACATTGCTTATGAGAATGAGTTGCATTGCCACTGTGGAATGACGAATGACTGAAAACTGAATGAATCGGCGCGACATTAGGTAGGCAGAGGGGAAGCAGTGTTATCCAGGTTAAAAAAAAATGCTACAATATGTTGGTCAGGATTTAAACTAGGTTTTAGGTCTCTAAATCAAAGTGGTGCAAAATAGAATTAACTGGATGTTAATGGGGGATCTTACGTTCAGTAATGAATGGATAAGTCAGTATTGTGATTGATATTAACGTTTTTTTTTTTAATTTCAGACCAAAGATATTGAAGTTCATTTCACCATAGGAGAATCTCTGGTGATGTGCTGTCAAGGTATATGGTCACCAGAAGCTAGAAACCCATGGACGACCCTACCCAAAGATTATGTACCTCTGGTGAGCGAACCTCAGGCGGACGACAGTTTGGAATGGTTACTAGGGGAACTTTTAAGTCTAGCCCAACAATCCCACCCTAATTCCAAACAGGCATCAGCTATTTGGTTACTGGCTGTGATCAAATGTTGCGGAGAAAGGGAACCTATCACGAAGAGGCTAAAGCAGTTGCAGAACATCTTTATGGGCTTTTTGAGTGAAAATAATGGTAAGAATATTGTGAATTGTTTCCAAAATATGTGATTAGTTATGAGGATATAATAGGTGATGATAAGATATAATAGGATATGTGATAGGATAAAGGGAATAGGGAACTTGCACATTTTTTTATTACATAATAATGTTCAGTTTTGTATAAAAATGAGATTTCCAAAATTTCACGCTTTCTTAAACTCATAATAACTTAGAAGTACAAATTTAAAGTCTTCTTTATCTTAAAATAGTTCAAACGACCCGTGACGTCACAGAGTTTGACTATGTGGTTCAGTTTATGGTTATATTTATGTATATTCTTCTTCTTCTTCTTCTTCTTTAGTTTATTGGCCTCCACCTACTTGGGTATTTAGCCAGATCGTCTCGGGGAATAAAGGAAAAATATTTATATTATAATGACATTTATCGTATGTCACTGTAATAAAATATACCAGTTTGTTGAGATTGCAGTTTGATACTGTTTTTGAAGGAAAGGAAAGAAGATTTACTATTGGAAATAAACCCATTTTGTAAAAGTACAAATTTTCTATGAATAGTTTAAACGATCAAAAACATTTGTAACGTCACATAATTGTATTTTCTACTGACGTTTATAATGTCTAATCCAGAATTATATATACAATTGGTAGAATGTAAACATACAACCCAGTGACGTCACGACGCGTTTTGGGGTGGCTGGTATAAGTTGAATTTTTAGTCGTCTTTAGGGGCCAAATGAAAGACAAACAAACCTTTTTGAAGTTATACTTCTTTAGGCGCGATTGAGAGTAAAATTTCATAATACTGCGCGCATGCGCACACAGACAGTATGGTGTTTAGTTGCTGAATCTTTCAAGTTATGCATAAAATTTATATACATTTGTATAATTTATATATATTTATATAATATATCAGTGCAAGAAAAGGTGTGAAAAGAATATATTAGTGTTTTTAGTAAATAATAGTAGATATATTTATTATAATTTTTGTGTCTTTGGATTTGTTTTCCTCAGGAGTAAGATGAGTATTATTAAAACATTTTATTGTATATTTTATTATACTTTTCACCTTGTCTGTTTGTTACCGTGAGTTGTCATTAGGTACGTCCGAACCGATACCGACAGAGTCTTCGTAACCTATTTGGTATAGCATTCGGCCAGAGATCGAGAGGTCTTGAGTTCGCGTCCGGAGCAATCCTATACTTTTTTTTTTATTTTTTTGAAAGCGGTAAGCACAAAATTAGTTTGGTGTTTAAAAAAATTAAAACAAACTGTTTAAAGTATATTTATTTTTAAGAAATCATATAAGAAGTATAACTTCTTACGTGCGTACAAAGTACACACACATTCTTTTTTTTATTTTTGATACAGGTTCTAAATTATGTTCAGTTGTGATTTATACCATTTTGTTCGAATTTAAAATTTTATGCAAGTTCCCTATTATTGTTTTGTCTAGTTTATAGTTTAGTATAAATACACAACAGTCTTTAACTTTTTAAAATTGTGATTTAAAATACTTTTTTTTCGTAGATATAATCCAAGATGTCGCTTCAAAAGGATTGTGTGTAGTTTACGACACTTACAAATCGGAGGAACTGCTACAAGCTTTGGTGAAGCAGTTGACATCTGGCAGTCGACAGGTTGCAGCTGTGACTTCAGATACAAAATTATTTGAAGAAGGCCAATTGGGTCAGTCACCTACGGGGTAAGTACCACTGCGAATATATTAGTTTAAATTTAATTAAGGTGCTGCTAATATATTATCTGGTGGTCTTATAAGTATCCTCCTTTGCCGATTGGGGCGCTGCGATCTCACAAAAAACATTAGTTCTAGAAAGTCTAATTTTTTTAGGCACACATGTCAAATTTTAGCACGATGTGCGCCATTAGTATATTTTTGGCTTATTGGCAGCTGATGCATATATAAAAAAAAACGATTTTTGATTATTATTTGAGAAATAAAACGATAAAGAAAACAAAAGAAAAGCTGGATAAAAATTATGGGACTAATGCTCCTTCAGACTACATTGTCAAATTTTGATTCCGTGCATTTTGTAATTAGACAAGGCAAAAACGGCGGCTTCGTTGGAAAAAATATTCCCGTGAGATTTTTTTGCATAAACACATTCGTGAGACACCCCAGAATAAGGTTCAAGAAGTCGCCCAAGAGAAAAGTGGTCCCAATTTGTTTAAACAATTTTTTTTAAACAAATTGCAAAAATCAATATTTTTGCCCGGACAATTTTTTTTAGGTTTTTTTGGACCATTGTAAACAAAAAAGGTCTCTTGTAATTTTTCTCTAAAGTTGATCGTTTTCGAGTTATTAGCAATTAAAATTGAAAAAAAAACGAAAAATGGCGATTTTTGAGGCTTAATAACTCTGTTAAAAATTATTATTATAAAAGTCAGAAAGTGACTAAATCAAAGTTTAAAGCCCCTCGTACAAGATCCTGAAGAAATTTGTGTAATTATTTTATTGCTAAGTTGTTATTTTTAATTATTAACAAGGAGCGTCATACACGTCTTAGGCGGCCGTCAATGGTGAGTGCGAAAGAGATGCCATTCCGGTGGTCCAATAGTGCATCCTACTCTCACTCGCATTGACGGCCGCCTCAATACGATCTTACCGCTCATTGTTAATAATTAAAAATAACAGCTTAGTAATAAATTAATGACACAAATTTCTTCAGGATCATGTAGAGGGGGCTTTAAACTTTGATTTAGCCACTTTCTGACTTTCATAATAATAATTTTTATCAGAGTTTTTTAAAAAAGTAATTTGTTTAAAAAACATTGTTTAAACAAATTGGGACCACTTTTTGCTTGGGCGACTTCTTGAACCTTGTTCTGGGGTGTCTCACGAATGTGATTATGCAAAAAAATCTCATGGGAATTAGACCTGGATCCCGCGTAAGAAAGAAAAGTTGATTAATAGCAAGCTGAAAATTTGTTAATAGCTTAACGGTGTCTAGTCGGACAAACTTTGATGCACGGGAACACTGGAACAGGGGAAGTTTTAACTGTGGAGCATGATAAACGTGTCGTCCTGACAAGTTTATGATTGTGAAAAATAGCAAGTTGTTTTTAAGTTTATTCGATAGCCAACTTTATGTAATATATGAGAAAATGTTTGTCCGACAAAAATGTTGGGCATTTTAACGAGTCCGACACGTAGAACATGTCACATCACAGGAATTATGTTGGTGATGAATAGCAGTCTGATTTTTGCATGAGAGTTTAATGAAAGGTTAAAAAAGCAATTGGAAGTTCTGTCCGACAAAATTAATGGGGAAGTTTTCGTAGTCGGACATTCTTAACAGGTAAGATATAGACAAAAATGCTGGTGATAAATAGCTTTCCGACAAAGACGAAATTTAATTAAGTAAATTATTCCTTACCAAGAATGACTGTTGTCGGAAAAAGATAAGGGGTAGATTTTGTAGTCGGACAATTTAAAAAAAATAATTTTTGAAATTTCAATAAGGGGTGATTATTCTATGTCAAAAGTACCTGCAATCAATTACAATCGATTTCTTTCGATTTATCTCAACATCATTTAGATACCTTACTGTAATACATTTATAGTAGATCAGGCAAATTATATTATGGATTGAGTGGTCTAGCTATCTTTGTCTGCCACATGCGCGGGATCGCTTGGTTAAAAGAGATAGATAGACCACCTATCGACTTTTTGCACTGTATTCCCTGTCTACCCTTATGTCTATGAATACATTTCCATTTAAGAAAAACTGTCACTTTTGACAATAATTCATAATAAATTGCAATCGTAGCTTCAAATTTAAACTAATCGATTTATTTTGGCAGCAAATTATTTCTAGCCATGTGATATATTAATTACATTATTATTTCATTTGTAGAAAGTTGAGAAAAATTACGTTATACAATTTTAGTAATAATTTATTTAGGTACCCTTTTTCAATCAAGCAAAGCATTATAGCACGAAGAATGATATTCAATAGAATTTTCACAATTACCTGGCAACTGAATATCATTGAATTGATGACCAAGTATTTTACTAACTTTGTAAAATGTTCGAAAATTACTCAAAAATATTCCGTTGAATGGTTTAACTTTTGATTTGGCGACTTAAAATTTAAACTGTTGACACTCAAAAATATACACAAAAACACTCCATAGTTAATATAAAATTTAATTTCCAACACACGTGGCAAACAGAAACTCAGAGACCATGTACTTTCAAATACTACTTTGTATAGCACTAATGCCCGATTTCACCAACGATACCTAAACAGTTGCCTTATTAAGTAATTCTTATCGATAGGAACTTCCTAAGTCAATACTTAAGAACTATAGCGTTTCACAACTAAAAGAACTGCCTATCTAGGAAATTCTTTCCTAGGTATTACTTCGGGTACGTTTGAACTATTTTTGATAAATAAAAAGAAGAATAAGATGACATTACCTTACTTTTTCGATTATTTGTCATTATTGTTCGTTTGCCAAGTTGGTTTCAGTTTTGTACTGTTAGTTATTTTATTTAGAGTTGTTATTTGTGAATTAGGGTTTTGTATATTATTTGTATATGTATGTACAGTGAAATTGAGGAAAAGAAAAGAGTTGTAAATTTCACAATGTCGAAAAATTAAAGTTAGTTGAATTGTCATTAATGAAAAAATAATTTTAAAATAAATATGTTGAAAATTGCTTCTTTTATTATTAATTTTTCTATACTCACTTTTAGTGATATCATGAATGGGTTTTTGAAACACAACACTAGTTTGTTAAGTAGTAGGTAGACTACATAATTTTGTCAATAGACCTGTAAAAAACTCCCAAAGGATTTTCTATATTTTCCAACACATATTATATTAATAATATAAAAGAAAATACAAAATTACAACTAATATACCTAATATTACAGAATAATAGAAAAATTAAGGTAAGAAGCAAATTATTGACAAACTTCAAAAGTACATTAGTCAAAATTGTAAAAATATAACCTGACTGTCAACGATAAGTAATACCTAAAGTTTAGGGAGATCGAGATCCGTATCCTACCGTAAGGTAATGCTTAAGCGGTTTAGGCAATTCTTATCGTATGGTGAAATCCGTTTTAGAGTTAGGAAATATCTAAACCCACTTAGGTAATTCTTAAATATTTAGGTATCGTTGATGAAATCGGGCAAAAGTGTCACACTGACAAATGCAGCCTTCTAATACATACTTCTAAGCATAATAATTCTTATAAGCACCAAAGTTTTAGACTCTTCACATTTTTCAATGTCGTTTACAGGGTTAAGATTTGAGTATGGAAAAAAATGTATACAACGTTTTTTGTAGGAAATTTTCCGTACTTTCTGATGCGCCTAATTAGAAAACCCTAAGAGATTGCTTTCACATGTTCTTTGACATTTTTTATTGTCATTTTGAGAATATCTAGAACAAACTCCACCCAAAAAAATAATTGTTTTGCAATATATACATGCATTGATACTTACCTCACTGTTTTTGGAGTGTGCATGTATATACAGTAGGAAAAATGAAAGAATACCCATGAACGAACATATAAAACACGCTGTATTTTCCTGTCACCGTGTCACACAAAAAATTGGCCAGCGCAATTACATGTAATAATTCTTGTTACATGTACTTGCACTGAACAATTTTCTTTGTGACACGGTGACAGGAAAATACAGCGTGTTTTATATGTTCCTTCATGGGTATTCTTTCATTTTTCCGACTGTATATGCACATGCAAATATGTGAATATAAATAATAATATACAACTAAAATAGCTTTATCAATATGTGACTAAGTCATTCTGAAAAAATGTTTTTTTATTTATTTCCTTCGATTTGCCCAAACTTTTTGTCCGACATATAACTTTTTTCGTTACAAAATATAATTTGTACATAAACAAATCAAAATTACCTTGCTATTTATCACCAACATTTTTGTCTATATCTTACATGTTTAGAATGTCCGACTAGGAAAATTTCCCATTAATTTTGTCCGACAGAACTTCCAATTGCTTTTTTAACTTTTCATTAAACTCTCATGCAAAAATCAGACTGCTATTCATCACCAACATAGTTCCTGTGATGTGACATGTTCTACGTGTCGGACTCGTTAAAATGCCCAACCTTTTTGTCGGACAAACATTTTTTCATATATTATATAACGTTGGCTATTGAATAAACTTAAAAACAACTTGCTATTTTTCACCATCATAAACTTGTCAGGACGACAAGTTTATCATGTTCCACCGTTAAAACTTCCCCTGTTCCAGTGTTCCCGTGCATCAATGTTTGTTCGACTAGACACCGTTAAGCTATTAACAAATTTCAGCTTGCTATTAATCAACTTTTTTTTCTTACGCGGGATCCAGGTCTAAATATTTTTTCCAACAAACCCGCCGTTTTCGCCTTGTCTAAATGGGCGTATATCAAACCATGTACTGGACTGTCCACGAACTGATTCTATTTTGGCGAATTTAGTGTCCGCAGTCATATAAACCCAAATAAACAACAAACTGATTCTAGCTGATCGTAAAGTGAAGAGGCCCGAATTGGCAGATGCCACAAGAATTAAATATATCTGAGAAGGAATTTTCAAATTCCACATAATTTTATCACATAAATATTCTTCTTATTAAGGTTCCATCTTCTATCAAAGGTTGGCTATGATATCAACAGCAGCAGACTATAACGAGGACCTTGCTATTTCTATACAGCTTTTAATCTCTTGTATTTGTTCTGCGTTTTGACTAACCAATGTTCCTAGATATTTGTATTTATCTATCCTTTCTAACTGGAAATGGAGTACCTCTTTCTCTTTTGAATGTTTTGTAATGACCATGTTAAATGAAAAATATACATGTTATACCTAACCTAAGTTAACCCACAAAAAATATATGTATTAATTTTTTGTAAATCATATTTTACGTTAATTCATTTGTACGCCGTAATTAAACATCAATTTAAAAAAATCTTTCAGAGGCAACTTAACCACCTACAAAGAACTTTGCTCGTTAGCATCCGACTTAAACAAACCCGATTTGATTTACCAGTTCATGCATTTAGCAAACCACAACGCCATCTGGAATTCCAAGAAAGGAGCTGCCTTCGGTTTCTCAACCATTGCTGAAAAATGCGGCGAAGATCTGAAAGCTTTCTTGCCGACTATAATCCCAAAATTGTACAGGTATCAGTACGATCCTACGCCCAATATCCAAGCATCTATGCACAACATTTGGAGAGTTTTGGTGCCAGAACCAGGAAAAATAGTAAGTGGACATTTATTTGTTAATTAAACTGTTCAAGCAATTTAATAAAACTATCAAAATTAGTACTTTTGAGGTTAAAGTAATCTATTTTAGCTGTGTCCAGATAGATAGATTCAATAAGGTGCCATTGAGGACCTCTTCAGATTTATTTTGATTCTCTAGTCCTATAAGTCCTCTAGTTCTATAGCCTCATCCTTTTTAGAAGATGTAATAAGGACGAAGAGACTGACTCTGGCTGTTTCTTCTTCTGGATGACATGAATCTGCACAGGTTATCAGCTTCAACTGCCTATTCAGCTTACAGTGCCCTATTAGTAGACCTACTGGGGCTTCTGTTTCCTGTCTTTGCTTATTACGACTGCCCTATCCGCTTTTGGCGAATGTTCTGTAATGAACTGTTTCGCCTATCTTTGTCCTGGTGAATTCCTTCACCATTCCAGAGATTTGTGAGTTACTCACTTTCTTGTAGCTGTTCTTCTTGCTGTCCTTGTGCGCCGTACATAGTCCAATAAATGACCGTTTTGGAGTGTAATTTTCAGGGGCAACTCCGAATTGCATGAAAATTTGGATTTAGGTTCTACTTACCCTCCACTTCAAAGTTGAATTTGTGCCGTTGGTTGCTTTTACTTGGGGGGTGAAAAACGCGTGTTTAAAATAAGCCCGGAAATGGATAAATTGACAGATTGTAAGCAACTTCCGTTCTATAAAGTTTTTTATGTAAGTCAATACTTTTCGAGTTATTCGCGAATGAAAATGTTGATTTTTCGACAAAAAAAACTACGTTTTCAGACGGTTTTTCGCATATAACTGAAAAAGTAAATATTTTATCGAAAAAAATATTCTTAGCAAAAGTATAGCTTATAGAAAAACGAAAAAAATGGTGTATGAGTAAAGTCTATAAATTAAGCAAAAGCAAAGTTGTAGCTCATGAAAAATACGTTCTTATTCGTCTAATTCCAAACCGATTATTTCAACGTGAAATCACCTAAAAATTTAGCACTTTTTGGGAAAAGCTTATTAACATTTTTAAAGTTAAAAAAAAAATGAATTTATTAACATTTCGAAGCCCAAATCGGGTTTCGTTGTCAAAATACAAAATACTATTTTGGGCTTCGAAACGTTAATAAATTCATTTTTTTAGTAAAATTTTGGCTTATTTCCCATAGAACATATTTAAAAAAAGCTTTACATTTGTTTTTTTCAAAAGTTTCTAGCATCAAAAATAAACGAGTTACACTGAAAAACAGGTTGGCCCTTTTTTTTGGTAAATAAAAATCGTGAAAATCTCCCTCTATTTAGCACCCCAAGTAAAATTAATCGTTACTGCTTTACCATTTACTTTAACTGTATGTGTATTGTTTATATTATCTGTATTAATAAAATTGGGTTTATAGTAAAAATAAATTTTCTAAAAATTTTTGAAAAATTTCCTTTTTTCAAAATAACTTAAAAATTGATAAGAAAAATCTTAAAGAGTAAAAAATGTAGGTTTGGCTATTATAAATATGTTAGTTTCATTTTGTTTTTCCGTAAGACACAAATTAGTTAAGATATGGCTGTTCAAAATTTGCATACACTCGTGCTTAGTGACCCGTTCAAGTTTTTTAAATATACCCGTTTCAAAAATAAGTACTTTAAACCGGTGAAACTGACAGATCATATAAAAAATAGATAACTAAGTAAATTATTTGTAAAGCGGTAACGATTAATTTCATTTTGGGGAGCTAAACACGGTGAGATTTTCATGATTTTTTTACCAAAAAACGGGGTCCAACTTTATTTTGAGCGTAACTCGCTTATTTTTAATGCTAGAAACTTTTTTAAACGATTAAAATAAAGCTTTTCTTCAACACTTTAAAAAAGTTTAAATGGGTTTTCCCGAAAAGTGCTTAATTTTTCGGTGATGTCACCTTGAAATATTCGATTTGGAATTAGACGAATAAGAACGTATTTTTCATGAGCTACAACTTTATTTTTACGCGAGTTATAGACTTTACTGATACACCATTTTTTTCGGTTTTTTATAAGCTATACTTTTGCTAAAGATATTTTTTCGATAAAATATTTACTTTTTGAGTTATTGGCAAAAAACCGTCTGAAAACTTAGTTTTTTTGTCGAAAAATAAATATTTTCAATCGCAAATATCTTGAAAAGTATCATTGACTTGCATTAAAAAATTCTATAGAACGAAAGTTGCTTAAAATCAGTCAATTTATCCATTTCCGGTCTTGAATGTATGTTTTTTCACCCCCCGAGAAGGGGTGACTGTCACCCCCCAAGTAAAAGCAACCAACGGCACAATTTCAACTTTGAAGTGGAGGGTATGTAGAACCTAAATCCAAATTTTCATGCAATTCGGAGCTGCCCCTGAAAATTACACGGTATCGCCGTATTTCCCGTTCATTTACTGGGCTCACAAGGGTTCCGGTCCAACAAATGACATAGATGAGCTTTGTTTGACCATTTTATCTACTTTTTCAGTGCTCTTACGACCATCATGCTCACGTGTCCAGGTTACCGTAACCTTGCTACGGTCTTCTAGTTTATTTAGGGCACCACACAATACCATACTAGCTTAGAATTAACCTCTACAGAATTGAGTGTCTTAAGCGCTGCCTGGCTATCTGTGAAGATGGCAATTGAACGGTACGTTCTTTCCTGCCTTCCTATTTCTTCCACGCAGTGATAGATTACTGTTATTTCCACCTGGCAAATTATCACATGCTTTGATAGACTTTCCTGTGCCTAGCTTCCTACTTTCTTTTTAGGGTCATCTTCAAAACTTACAATAATCTTGTTTAGGACCTCGTCCTTTTGATTAAATAAATTCGCATAAAATAGAGTAAATAGAGTAGTTATATGTATATTATTTGTATTATTTTTAGATAGATGAATACTACCATGAAATATTGGTGGATCTGCTAGCAAATATCAACTCTCATCAATACAGAGTGCGACAATCTTGTTGTTTGGCACTACAGGATTTCTTGAAGGGATCATCCAATCGATCCATACATGATGCTGTAGATTACATGGACGATTTATGGTCTAAATTGTTCAGAGTCATGGATGACCATCACGAACAAACGAGAATAACTGCGAATAGGACTGCTAGAATTTTGAGTAAGGTAAGTTTAGGAGATTGAGTTTAAAAATATATTTTTTTCTAAACCTAAAGTCTTACTTAAGAGTTACTTTTAGTGCTATTACTCTCATAATTAGCATCAGCGCCAAGCTTATTCGCTAAGATAATTGAACTTTTTGAACAGTATTATTATTAAAGTCCGGATTATAAGCATGACAGAAAGGTCAAAATAAGCACTTATACAGTATGTCCCTGTAAGTTGTATCCATATGGAAAACTTTCTTATTATTCATTTTACGAAAAATAGTACATTGTTTACCGGGTAGGAAAAGCTTAACATTCCTGGACGACTGTGAAGATTGCTAAGTCGAGGCGCAAGCCGAGACTTAGCAACACAGAGTCCAGGAATGTGGCTTTTCCTACGAGGTAAACATACTATTTTTCCGCAAATCGTTTAAAATTCGACAGATATTAATTGATTTTAAAAAAACGCGATAATTTTATTCCCAAATAAATGGTGCTTTGAAATTCCTAATAAAATTACTTGGGTTACTATGGAAACGTATTGAGGTTGAATTATCATTTATGTAGAACACTAACAACTGTACGGAAATATCATTTCCTTACAGTAAGGAAGTCCTGACTTTTTCTTCAAGAAATTTTGACAGGAATGTCAAAATTTCCTGGCGATTTGCGGAAAAAGTTATTCTTTTAATTTTATAAATTTTATACGAGGTATGTCAGAAAGTTTGAATTTCACTCAAGAGTAAAGCAGCTTTATTTTTGACAATATTGAAAATTGCTGTTACGAAAAGTTGTTTGGAATTAAAAACTACATTCTAATATGCAATTACATCTTTCTAATTGAATTTTTTTTTTTTTTTTAAATTATGGATAACTAACATATTTTCAGTTATTTCAATTGTGATAACTTTTTTATTATTAATTTTACGAAAAAAAGTGATTCTTAATAAAAAGTTCTGGATGGTCTAAAACCTAAAATACAACCATCTTATATAAAATTTTATCAATTTTATACGAGGTATGTAAAAAGATAAATTTAGATCAAAAGTAAAGTACCTCTATAGTTCAGAATATTTCAATTAGAGGGATGTAATTACATACTGAAATATAGTTTTTAATTCTAAATAACTTTTCATAATAAGAATTTTCGAAATTGTGAAAAATAAACATATTTTACTCTTGAGCGAAATTCATATTTTTTGACATACCTCGTATAAAATTGATAAAATTTGACATAAGATGGTTTTATTTTAGATTTTAGACTATGCAGAACTTTTATTAGGAATTACTTTTTTTCGTAAAATTAATAATAAAAGAGTTATCTGGATTGAAATAACTGAAAATAATGTTACTTTCCATAATTTTTCAAAAAAAAATTTTAAATTAGAAGGATGTAATTGCATACTAGAATATAGTTTTTAATCCCAAACAACTTTTCATAATAGAAATTTTCAATATTGTGAAAAATAAAGCTACTTTACTCTTGAGTGAAATTCAAACTTTTTGACATACCTCGTATAATATTCAAAAAAATTTATATTTGATGGTTAAATCATAGGTTTTGGACCATGCAGAGCTTTTTATGAAGAATAACTTTTTTTCGTAAAATGAATAATAAAAAAGTTTTCCATATGGATACAACTTACAGGGACATACTGTATAAGCAAAAAATGTCGCAAAAATAAGCAAAGTTTTTATGAAATAAGTAAGGTTCAAGAAAAAAAAAGTGTAACTAAACATGGGTATAATGATATAAATATGAATAAAGGACATTAACATTAAATTACATTTATTTTTAATTATCCTATTATTAACAATAAATAAAAAATTTCCAAAGTGTTAAGCTAGAATATAATAAAAAAAAATCGAAAAATAATTAACATATTAATATATTTTTTATTCATGGCCATTAGCATAAAAACAATTAACAATAATATGTTTTTCAAAATTTTCTTGTAAAAAGCTATGTCTTCTATCTGTATACATATATTTATACGTAGAAAAAGTTTTTTTCAACATCTGCAGATATGATTGGTGCGTATTTAAATTTAGACAAATGTACCGGTACTATTTTACAATATAATAAATTTGGGCTCTCTGCAGATAAATATTAGTTTATTACATGACAGGTATAATGATGGGTTTTCCCATTTATCTCTTAAGCCTAAGGGATTAAAATTCTTATGGTTTATTGAATTATTACAGTTTTATAGTTCTTTATACTTCATAGAATTTTGCTTAAGACTTTGAAATTTTTAACATGAAATTTCACTATAATTTATCATAAGAAGAAAAATAAACAAAGATAAGCAACATATCTTTAAAATAACCATTTTACTAAAAATCCTTATTATAAGCAAAAAAGTAAAATGCTTATACTCCGGACTGTAATTATTATAAACATTTATTTTATTTTGTCCCATTCTTTCTAAATATGTATCTATTAACCCATATTCTTTCCTAAATTTTAGCTTTGTATACGTGGCTGTGATATTAGTCAAGGAAAGGCTGGTGTAAAGATGGTAGAGGCTATTTTACCTGTTTTGCTCAATAACGGAATAACTAATAGTGTTGCTGAGATTCGTCTTGTGAGGTAAATATAAGTACTAGGTTGTTCAATAAGTTTTGCGATTAGATAAGAGAAACACAATTTTATGACTTGAAATACACTTTATTATTAAGTATAGTCTCCCTGAGCATCAATACACTTGTTCCAAGGAGATTTCAATTTATAAATTCCATCCCTGAAGGGAGAATCAGGAAGCACTGCAAAATAAGCTTCCACAGCTGTTATTACTCATTATTTGATGAAAAACGCTTTCCACGCATAATTATTTTTGGGTTTTGAAACAAATGGAAGACGTTACGAACCAAATCTGATTAATACTGTGGATACTCCAACAATTCGAACTTTAATTCATGGATTTTAGCCATTGATAAAATGCTCATATGACCGGTGCATTGTCCTGATGAAAGAGGATTTTTTTCTTTTGCAAACTGGATCTTTTTTCACGATTTTTTCCTTCAGCTGGTCCAAAAGGTTACAATAATATCCAGAATTTATTGTTTTATCAGTTTGCAAGTAATAAAAAAATCCTCTCACATCCCAAAAACTGATGCCAAAATCTTCTTGGCCGGTTTCTGGACACAAACTCGTTTTGGAGTCGAAAAACCAGATTCTACCACTCTTTTTTTGGTTTAACCTCTTGTTTTGATTCAGGATCATGGTGATAGACCAAGACAAGATCTATTGTGATGAATCGACGCACAAAATCTACTTTATACTTTCGAAAACGCCCTAAATATTGCTGAGAAAGTCGCATTAGAATATGTTTGTGTTCCGTTGTCAGTAAATGCGGCGCCCATTGTGACCACAGCTTTTTGAAATCCAATACTTCGGCCAAAATATTGCTTACACTGCCCAATGAGATGCCTAGGAATTCTACTAAATCACTTTCAGTTACTCGACGAGTTTTCAATACCATATCCTGTGTTTTTTTTCTACGATTTCTGGTGTTATTGCTGTTTTTGGGCGTCCTTGACATGGATCGTCCAGAGCCCACTTCACTTCAAATCAGGCCCGAGGCACTACACAATTTTCGGGCCCCTAAATAATTTAATATTAATAATAACTTTTTTAAATGTATTAATTATGTAACAATAAATAAAATTTATATTTAAACAATTAAACATCGTTTAATTATAACTCTTATTGTTATCATTTATCATTTCCTGCTCATAAAATGAAAGAATTTTGAAAATTTATTTTGTTATTGTAATCAACATATTTTGTTTGGTGATCTTTCCGGGCCCCATTAAAATACGGACACGAGGCAGGTGCCTCACGGGACTAGTGGTAAAATAGGCCCTGGGATCGTCTTCAAGGCTTGAACGACCACGTTTAAATTGAGCAACCCACTTTCTATAGTAATAATTGAAGGCGAAGAGTCCTATACACTTTCAACATTCGTTCATAAATTTCCGTTGCTTCTAAACCTTTCAAAAATAAAAATTCAATCACTGCACGATAATAATTATTGATTATTTCCATTGTAAAAAATACTGTGACACATCGATACTAAATGGCTTCTAAAAAAATAATGAATTGACAGATTGAGATAAAATTTCACATACTTCACATAAGAGTGTACCAACATAAAAAAATAGGTTAGCAGCAACGCCCTCTCTTATCGAACCGCAAAACTTATTGAACAATCTAGTATAATACTGTACTTATTTTTATGTCCATAACTTATAAAAATGTGGATTTTTTATTAAAAATTTCATAAATTAACAAATGCAAATTGTTATAGTTTGCAGACCGTGTCCGAACTTGTCAAGTCTGCTGGGAAACAACTTAAACAGTTCTTACCCAAACTAATTCCCGCACTTCTTCAAGCTACCGGAGAATTGGAGTCCAGCAAGTTGTCGTATTTGAGTACCCGTTTGGGTGCCCAGTCTGAAGCGCAAGAGGCAGTGGATGAGGCTAGGGCTTCTATCGCTAAATCACATTTTACAACGGAAACGGTTTCAAAGGTAAGTAAGCCTTAGATAGTACTTTTCTTTAAACATTTAGGCTCTTAAATTATTTCATTCTCACAACATTCTTATAAGGTTGTTTGTCATGTCTTAATTTTTGAAAAAATTTAAATTTTTTTTAAGTTATACTTCTTTACACACTGACAGAAAAAACGACAGTTTGAATAAATATTAAATAAATAATAAAATATAACTTTTATAAGTATCATTCGATAGTAAATTTAATTATATAAACTAAATAAGATGGTTCAAAATAAAATTTGAATATCGTTTGAAATTAATTTATTAACAACTAACGTTAATTCACTATTAAATTAATATAGTCCCAGGAAAACTTTGAGCATTTATTTTTCAAATTTAAATCAAAAGAAGGATAACTTCTTATGTGCGTACATGAGTACACATACACATACTCTTTTTTATGCGATTTGAATAATGATTCCTCAACTGTATTGTATGATTTTTAAGTAGAAGTGAAAGAAATTTAATTATATTGATAAATGTTCTGGTTTTTATTTTTAGAGCTTACAATTTGCCGATGCCTCTATTTTAGAAGAGTTGATACCGAAAATAGTGGACTTGGTCAAAAGCTCTGTGGGTTTAGGTACTAGAATCGCCTGTGCCCATTTTATAACACTACTAGTGGTGCAAATGGGACAGGATGTTCAACCTTATACAGGTTTGTATGTAATGTATTTTATTCAACAAAATAATAGTAATTTAACTGAAAACTTAGTACAACATACGAGGGAGTTAGGGAATGGAGAAAAAATAAATGTGGTTTAGGAAGCGCAAAAAGTTAGAGGGGTTGTAGTAAAAGATATAAACCATTCCAAAACTAATAAGTAATTAAATAAAGAAACGTAAAAAGTAAAGAAAGAGAAGAAAGAAAAGTAAAAAAATCAGAATATTAATTATGTTCTAGTATCTTGTGGAAGTACACTTTCAGTTTGTTTTATTGTAGTTCATAATTTGTTTCATATTTTAATGTATATTCTTTTCCACTTTTAGGAAAGCTGTTAGCTGTGCTGGTCAACGGTTTGACAGATCGAAATTCGGCAATCAGAAAACACAATGCAACAGCTATAGGGCATTTGGTCTCTACAGCCAAGGATTCTAGTTTGGAGAAACTATTTGCTAAGTTACAGAATTGGTATTTTGAAAGAGAAGGTAAATATTGGGGTTTAAAAAATATTTATTTTGTCTTCACATAAATATGTTGAAAATAACTCACTTTTTCTTCTTGTTCATGTATCCTCTCCTCATAGGATATTCTTCTTCTTCTTCTCATATCACTACAACCCGGGGTGGGTCATGCTTGACTGCACACTCGCTTCCATCTCGAACGGTCATTCATGATAGTTGGGTTAGTGGGTAGCCCCATTGTTCTTAGATCTGACCATATATTGTCTCTCCATCGCATTCGTGGACGTCCTAAGAGCCTTCTTCCTATGGGGGCTTCCTACCAGATTAACTTGGCAAGGCGGTTATTAGGGAGAAGTTTGGCGACTATTAGCTGGAATTCTTCACTATCTTGTGCTAATCGTATAATTGTGCCGGGCTCCCTGATCTCTAGCTATTTGCAGCCAAGACAACTTGGACCAATTCCTTTCGTCCATTGCTTCGTATTCCTTCGTATTCCTTCGATCTTTTCTTCAAGGACTAAGTGCAAATAACCATACTTATCGTTTCTAAAGATAGGGTCAAAATAAGCTTCTTTTCTTCGTTTGACTGTTTTCAAATAACTCACTAGAAGTTTCTTTCTCCTTAAAACCTGTAATTGTGTTGAATTATTATTAGATATTTTCCCTTTGTTTTCTCTTTTTTGTCTACATATTAATTTTCTTTCTTTTTTAGCGTCATAATATGTTATATTTTCGTCTTTGTTGTTTCAGATTTTTTTTATTTTCATTTTGTTTTTCTTGTCTAGTACTCGTTTGCAGTTTTTGGTCTCCTTCTAATTTCTGTTTTTTCAATGCTTAGTTTTTGTCCCTTCTACAATGGTTGTTTAACCCTTTTCTTGGCAAACCAAAATAAAAATGTAAAAAGTGTGTTTTCTTTCTATTAATGCCATTCTAGATTCATTTAAAAATTCATGAAATAGAAATTTTACCTTTAATTTATTGCTAAGTACCAAATTTGAATTTATTACAAATTTGTTACATTTCTAAATATGCGATGATTTTTTATAATTCAAGAAACAAAAAACAACTAAAATGTACACTTTCTATTTATAGGATTTGCACAATCTAAAACAATCACCAAAATAAAAAAATACACTATTTCTTACAAAAAATTAAAAGTTACTAAAAGCAGTCGAGGACGTTCTCAAAAATTTATCAAATATATCCAACAGATGACAGATGGCATCAATTAGAAATGATCAGAAATCGGGAATAATAAAAATATAAGCCAACTATTGCCATTTAGGGATAGTTTTATATTATTAGTACAAAATATGACTAACAAAATATACCTCAAGTTACCTGGAACTTACCTAGGACCTAAAATGAAAATGTTACAAATTTGTTACATTGCCAAGAAGAGGGTTAAGTTATCCCTCATCCTTCTTCTAGATTGTCGGTATTTGTTCTTTCCAGTCTCTAGTATTTATTTCTCCTCTAATTATTCTGTTACGACTTTATCTTGTAGGTGCCTTACTTGTATTTATTTTTGTTACTCCTTTAGCTTCAGACGGTTAAGAATCTATTGTTTTTATGATCTAATTGATTTTTCGTTTCGTTAACGAAAATAAGCCGAATGACAACAAATAGGGTAGTCAGAACAGCGAGAGACGGTTCCCCAATAGGAAGAGGATAAGTGGGAAGACCACGAAAACGATGGAACGACAACTTACTAGAGGCACATTGAAAAAACAGACAGAGTCATGTCTATACAAAAAAAGATGAAGAAGTCAACGAAAATCCATGTTACTTTATGCATATATTTATGATTAATTGAGTATTATTTTGGTTTATATTCTATTGCAAATTCTATCATTATATACAATATATCTACTATTTTTTAGACGATTCTATAAGATCTGCCTGCGCTCTAACCATACAATCAATAGGAATACACAACCAGGAGATTCTCAAAACGTACGCCGAAGTGATACTGCCGTTAGTGTTCTTTGCCATGCATGCGGAAAAAACACCGGAAACAGAAAAAACCTTAGAAATTTGGAATGAGATATGGTCAGAACAAAGTCCAGGAACTGAGACTGGCATCAGACAAAATTTGAAAAATATCTGCGATATACTTAAGACTGCACTTGAATCTCCTTCGTGGACCATGAAAGCACAGGTAAACATCGGTATTTGCTAGTATTTAAACCTTGTATAAAAATGATTCTCAAAAATAAAAATATAACTATGTACTACTTCTAATGGGTATGAAACACAATTTTAACTGGAAATTTGTCACATTTTACGTTTATATTTACATCTTATTTATTTATTTATTTATACGGGCAAGCCCAATTCGGTAATACATTAATAAGATATTGATAATTACAGTGTTGAATATATAAGAATAAAATGAGAGAGTACAAAACATTTAAAAAGACATGACAAAGTAAAATAATTACAAAACATTAATTACTAACAAATAACAAGGTTATGACATTGCTAAATATTTAATTTGGTTAAATGGTTCTTAAAAACATCAACAGAGTTACCAAAAAGTAAAAGGTCACCTAGGGAGTTAGCAAGTCTTAGTGTTCTAGGAACAAAAGTAAAATATGAGTAATTATATCTATGAAAAGAAATATGAAAGGTTTGAATTGGTCTTGTTGATCGTGGTGG
The DNA here is from genome assembly GCF_917563875.1 of Diabrotica virgifera virgifera. NCBI lineage: Eukaryota > Metazoa > Arthropoda > Insecta > Coleoptera > Chrysomelidae > Diabrotica > Diabrotica virgifera. The sequence continues at coordinate 17,747,348 of NC_065447.1, read as the reverse complement.
AACAAACAACAATATTTTAGCAAGGAGTTCAGGGCAGTAATATATGCCATTGATAATATTAAACAATACTGTAAGATCTTTACGCTTCCTACGGACATCCAGAGAAGAGATATTCAAAAATCGTTCCATATCTGTATAATTATAATTGATGTGTTTTTTGAACCCAATATATCTAAGAAAATTATGTTGAACACTATCAAGTTTGTTCTTGAGGTGTAAATAATGTGGGGACCAAACTGGAGAACAGTAGTCAAAGTGCGTCCTGACTAAAGAACAATAGAGCATTTTAATAGTGAACACGTTCGTGAAATCACGAGTTGTCCTTTTAACAAAGCCAAGCATTTTCATGGATCTTTGAGTAATATTGTTGATGTGATGGTTAAATAGTCTTAGTCATAGAAATGTCAAACATACTCTATTTTTTATTTAAAATTGTAGTTTATTACCATTAAATATATTAGTTAATATAAAAAGATTAATTTTGACTAGTTTTGAGGAAAAATGTTTATTTTAGATGTACCTAGATTTGTGGTAAGCTTTCCACTTATATTTATCACTTTGTGGTAAATAATGGCAGATGTTGGTATTTAAACTGTCTTTTGGTGTTTAGTTAAATAAATTCATAGTCAACGTCTTCTGTTTAAGAACTTTATATTTACATTATAAGACGGTTTCGAACCACAACTATCAACGAATAACAGTACTGATCTACCTAACACTATTTCGACATATTCACATCTAATAACAAATACGAATGCCTTACACCTGATGGTCAATGTTTTATACACTTATAAACATTGCAACATCACGAAAATTTCACAGACAAGTAATGGTTTATGATTACTTATGGTCAGTAGCTTTAGATAACGTTGATATAGCAGATTTATCTGCTGTACTAAAACAGTACAACTAAACAAGATCAACCATTTTCAATGGGAAATAAGCCACAATTTTACCAAAAAAATGATTTTATTAACGTTTCGACACCCAAGTCGGGTGTCGTTGTCAAAATACAAAATAATACTAAATTAAACAAAAATGTTGTTGCTTAGTAAAAAAATTCTTCTAATAATTTATTTAATCTGACTCATTTATATCGGCAATTCAGACATGTATTATACATTTTAAAGTAGAAGACTTTAAAATGATATTGCCAATATTGATGAGTTTGCGCTCCTGGGACGACTTTACTAAAAGATACACTCAGGTGCAAAAAAATCGATCCACTAAAAATTTGGTCATTTTTGAAGTTTCGAAATTCCTAAACCTGTTGTTCGATTTAGGTGATTTTTTACCACGTTATAGCCTTATTCATTGACAATATCGCTGTAATAATATTGTTGCTAGACAGTCAAACTGTCATTGTATACTGAGTGTACGAATCAAACTGTGTTTTTTTCTCAAAGTTCGCATCACCTTTTGGGCTATTCTAGCACTTATAAAATACTGAAATTAAAACCTAACTATAGCCTCAGGTTTTCTTAACATTTTGTCTTTCGATTCATTCGCTTATGTTGGATAATAAAAAAGTTAGGTACTTTAACAACTGGCCATGTTCGTCATCAGTACAGGGTTTTTTTGAAATAAGTGCGGCAAACTTTAAGGGGTAATTTTACACATGAAAATAATGACAGTTTGCTTACTAATCACATGTCCACAAACGCTTCGTTTCCGAGATACGGGATGTTCAATATTTTTTTACAAACTGACAATTTATTTATTGCTTTAAAACCAGTTGAGATATGCAAATCAAATTTGGTGGGTTTTAAGACGTAGTTATTGCACATTTTTTGACATACAATTAAGAATTTTATATTCACCATTGGCGTGCGTACGGGTAATATTATGGGTCATAATACCCGTTTGCGCGCCAATGGTGAATATAAAATTCTTAATTGTATGTCAAAAAATGTGCAATAACTACGTCTTAAAACCCACCAAATTTGATTTGTATATCTCAACTGGTTTTAAAGGAATAAATAAATCGTCAGTTTGTAAAAAAATATTGAACATCCCGTATCTCGGAAACGAAGCGTTTGCGGACATTATGATTATAAAGCAAATTGTGATTATTTTCTCATGTAAAATTACCCTCTAAAGTTTGTCACACTTATTTAGAAACACCCTGTACTGATGACGAACATGGCCAGTTGTTAAAGTACCTAACTGATTCATTATCCAATATAAGCGAATGAATCGAAAGACAAAATGTTAAGAAAACCTGGGGCTATAGTTAGGTTTTAATTTCAGTATTTTATAAATGCTAGAATAGTTCACAGGGTGATGCGAACTTTGAGAAAAAGGCACAGTTTGATTCGTACACCCGGTATACAATAACAGTTTGACTGTTTAGCAACAATATTATTACAGCGATATTGTCAATGAATAAGGCTATAACGTGGTAAAAAAATCACTCAAATCCAACAACAGGTTTAGGAAATTCGAAACTTCAAAAATGACCAAATTTTTAGTGGATCGATTTTTTTGCACCTGAGTGTAGTTCATTTGATTACATGAAATCAACCCAACTCAAGAATATCCGCCACAAAAAATCATAGCATGTGATCTGTCTTTAAAAAGACAACCAAATGCGACGGTGGCAGTAAAATTGTCTTGTTAGAGATTCCATAGTAAATATTGAATAATATTCTTTGTATAAATTTCCCATAAATTCCTACAGTGAACAAATATTTTCAATATTTCAACACATTAGAACCTTGTACCTGTCCCTTCAAAACTAGTTTGTTACCCATATACCAGCCAACTATCTTTCCCGCCAAAGAACAAAGCTAGAAGCTACCCAACTACAAACTAAGAGAGTCTGTTACCAACCTTTGCCAAGAGCACACCGCATTTTAAGAGCGGTAGTTTTCGTCTGTTTCTCAACAAATCTAACCAAATAATTAGTGTCATAGCTTTATTAACTGTAAGTAGAAAAAAGATAATGTACATCTTATTTAATCACCCATCATCAAAGTCGCGGTGTTGTCATTGCACCTAAACGATTTGCTGTTCCAACAAGTTAAACTCTACGCGGTATAAGCTGTCTCACAATAAAACTTATAATTTACACATACAATTAAACTTATAATTTAAACATATAATATCTTCTATCTCTCACGTATCCTTCTATTCATTTAACTCGTCAATATACATATTTTTTATTGTTCTGTAAACAACATTGTGTGTTATTACCTACCAATCATTCCCTATCCCTTGTAAAGAGTAATCCTTATAGGTGCTGCATTTCCAGCAGCTGGTCCTTCGAAAAAGAAGAATTCCCAAAACTTGTGTGCGAAAACCGAACACTGAACCAGCCGAGTTCGCTACAGCGAGCTTCTTAATCGCACATTCTGAATTGCCGATATAAATGAGTCAGATTAAATAAATTATTAGAAGATTTTTTTTACTAAGCAACAACATTTTTGTTTAATTTAGTATTATTTTGTATTTTGACAACGACACCCGACTTGGGCGTCGAAACGTTAATAAAATCATTTTTTTGGTAAAATTGTGGCTTATTTCCCATTGAAAATAGTTGATTATAAAAAAGCCATAAGGAAATAACTTCAGAACAAAACTAAACAAGATGTATTAAAAAAATTAAAAATGAATTTTTCATGTATGTAAAGTATATTTTGGTATTTTAGGCTGCCAACGCTGTGTCTACAGTTGCCAACAAACTAGGAAGTTCGATGGATGCCAAACATAGAAACTCTTTAATAGAGATCCTACTGGCTGGTTTATCTGGGAGAACTTGGAATGGAAAGGACAAACTTTTAAAAGCGTTGGCTAGTATCTGTAGCAGTTGCCAGTGAGTATATGAGTATAATTATTACTTTTCAGAACAGCCTTAATACAAGTAAGAAAGAAAATAGTGAAAATATGATGCAAAGTGGACTGGGAAACAGTTTTTGTGAGTAGTAGCACTTGAAAATTATTTCGCTCCAATAAAAAGTCGAAAAATAGTTGTTAAAAATCAGAAAATATATACAGAGACCAGAAGAAAAAACGAGAAAAAGAACAGAAAATCACGAGCAAAACTCAAAAACTATAAACCAACATACATACATAAATAGTGTAAACAACGGTATTGGGTCCGTGCAAGTTCGGCAAAGCGACCTCTATTTCTACGCTCTGTACTTTTATTCGCACTTTTAATTATATTGGCCAATTATATTATTCCTGGTTACTGGATAATTGTCAAGACCATAGTCCAAAAAAATAATATGAAAAAATAAGATTCAGGTTATGTTATTAAAACGTAAACAATTGTATGTAGTAAATAAAATTAGTTATTAAAATGCAGTACTGCAAGCAAAATACAATTAATTAAATTTACCTTTATATAATAATTGCATATCATATCGATATTGTGGAGCAATGTATAATTTTTCTGCTTCAATGACAGAAGGTATGAAATATACGTAAATTTGACAATTTCAATTGACAATATGAATTATTTAAGATAGTTGCAATATTTCTCCGCGACTCGCTCACGGTCGCTTCTCGTTTCCCTTCCAAGTACTTGCACACCGCGAATACAGTGAACATTTCAACTTGACAATTGACAGATAAGTAGCGGTAAGGTTACGAAACCTAGCAGCATAACGGCGACGTTGCCTGATTGTGAGAGAAATCCACAGTAGCCTAAAATTGAAAATAAAGTTGAAATTAAATTTACAAGGTAAGAACTCAAAAAGAAACAAACCTTTCGACAAGCTGACTGTAGTGTTTCTATCGTTGAGTAAAAATGGAGGAAATGATGAAAATATCAATGAGCTCTAAATAGGGCTTTTCATTCACAGTCATTTGTTTCGAGTTTCTGTCATGTGTCACATAATATTAACCCATTAACGCCCAAATTAATTTTTTTTTGAATTTTTGGGTAATTCTTATATATCTTAAAGATGTTGGTTAAAACTGACTAAAAATAATTTTTTTTCTAAAATTTATGTACAGGGGTTAAAAAAATGCTGATACCATATGGTATCAGTGGGCGTTGAAGTTTATTTTATTGCAAAAATTAAAACCAAAATTACGTGTTGGTAAATAAAAATTACAACATGTTCTATTATTCATTTTGTATGAAATGCTGCAAAACAATTAAACATAATCCCACGTTACAATTTTGGCACATTGTTCGGCCAAAAGATTTACAATCTGTAACTGCATATCGTCTTCAAGAAAATCTTATATGAAATGATCTATAGCATCAAACCGTGCATCTGGAAAAATATTTTTGTTAAGAGCAGTTCTTCTATCCCTTTTTGGAGCGGTACCATACTTGTTCAGATAAACTTGAACGGTTTCCCGTCGAAAATCTAGATTTGATGTATTACGATTTTTTTCTGTATAAATACCATGCGTTCTGTATTCGCGGTGTGCAAGTACTTGGAAGGGATACGCGAAACGATTGTGCGCGAATAGCGGAGAAAAATTGCAACTTTCTTAAATAATTCATATTGTCAATTGAAATTGTCAAATTCACCTACATTTCATACCTATTGTCACTTAAGAAGAAAAATTATATATTGCTCCACAATATTGATATGATATGCAATTATTATATAAACGTAAATTTAATTAATTGTATTTTGCTTGCAGTACTGCATTTTAATAACTAATTTTATTTACTACATACAATTATTTACGTTTTAATAACATAACCTAAATCTTATTTTTTCTTCTTATTATTTTTTTTGGACTATGGCCTTAACAATTATCCAGTAACCAGGACCATATGATTGGCCAATATAATTAAAAGTGCGAATAAAAGTGCAGAGCGTAGAAACCAGGTGTCGCTTTTCCGAATTTGCATGGTCCCAATAGCTACGTCTATTAGTCATATATAATTCGGTAAGAAGCTACTCCTTGGTCCATAAGATCAGTTCCCCTATCTTTTTATTATAGGCTTCAATTCATTGAGGACGAGGCAGCAATATGTTTCTTTTTTCGTTCTGAGAATATCTCCGAACCTGTCGTAATGGTTGGACACAGGATGTGTAGAACACATTGTCACTACTGAGTTGGCCAATTGGCCATCCAACGAACTTGTAGAATACTATTATTTTTTTCAATCACTTGTTCATACTTCCCTCGATCCTTTTTTTAAACAAATTTTTGCTAGTCAAATTGCATGATCGGGATATACGATTTTCTCATGTCGTGCCTACCGCTCCAAATCCTAGATTACGAAGGAAGGAAAACAAGCTTACGCCGGCAAACGAGTTATTTGTATGTAAGAAATGGTAAATTCGGTTCTTTTAGTTCTTGTAACATAAGAATCAATGGTGTTGACGCTTTGGCAAACAATTTCTCCTAAACGCCCACGGATACCATATGGTATCACGCTAATTTAGGGCTTCATATCAAAAGCAAATTAAAATTGATTCAAAATATTTATGCTCAAAACAAATATTTCATCTATTTACAATAGCGTTTATATCAAACTTCTACTAAAATATGCAATACTACTGCGAAAATATACTTGCGCCGTCGAACATCCACAATTTCGACTGAAAATAAAAACTATTCAGGAAAAAAAATTGCACTCCAATAAAATATACAGCAATCGGCTTACAAATGAGATAGAATGAAAGTCTGTCATGTCTGCTAACCTTGAAACTTAAAATATTCGAATTCCCACTAAAACAATTCCAGTGGAGCCTCAATAATATTGAGAGGGATTTTGATACCATATGGTATCCGTGGTTGCTAGTGGGTTAATATATCTACGTCATACGTTATTCATATACCAATGATACAAACCAAAGACGTATGACGTAGATATACTAATATTATGTGACATGACATGACAAAAGCTCGAAACAAATGACAATCGATGAAAAGCCCTATAAGAGCGGCAAACATTCCAGCAGGAATAAAAGGTCTTGATAATGATGATGAGAGGCAACATAGAAGGCCGTAGAGGTGTAGGAAGAAAACAAGTTTCTTGATTAAAAAACATTCGCGAATGGACTCAGATATCAAATGGCGGACAATTATATTCCGTATTCCAGAAGATCGAGAAGCCTTCGCAGTGATGATCGCCAACGTCGGATAATTCTGATATGGCACCTGAAGAAGGAGAATGATGATCATACAAAGTGGAACCAAAATTAACTAATACCACTACTTGAAAAACTTGGTATTCTCCTGTTTTTACAGTAGACTCCCTCTATAACGAGAACTGAAATGGCGGACTAATCACCTCGTTATAAGTTGATCTCGTTATATCAGACAACAATAATGTTGTGCATACTTATGAATCTATAGTTTTCTAAAACAATAACTTCCTATAGTGAAGCCATTTGGAGCAATATAAGATGCTAAATATTGCTTCCTCAACAATAGGGCTTCGCCATCATAAATCGTAAATTTCCTACAATATTCAATATCGGTCGATAGATAAACAGAACAGGAAGAAGTTTATGATAGGCGGTGGATTTTATTACAGCACTGGCCTCGATAATCACACATATGTCGGGAATTTCTGTATACAGGCAGCTGGTGTATTTATTTATAGCCATTACTGCGCTAAAATAGCTAAAGAAACATATTCTTCGATTTCATTTTTCCTCGTTATAACCAAATATGCCTCGTTATAGAGGTGTTACAGTTCAATTGGAATTTCATGGGACATCTAGTGTACCTGGTTATAAGCGAAACCTCGTAATACCCGTGTTCGTTATAGAGAGAGTCTACTGATATGATTTTTCACATAATTTCTTGTGTTAATCGTCCGATGGTTGTAATTTTTATTTGTTTCTCGTTAATTTTTAAGGGAAAATGAAAATGTAGTATGTCAAAGTGTGTAAATAATTTATTTCCTTAGCTGAGCGCTTTCGACATAAACGTCATCATCGGAGCTAATGGTCAAATACTAAAAAAGTACCGCTACATAGAGGTGTAAACAAGTGCATCTTAGGAATGTAAATTTGATTTTTAAATTGTGAATGCTAACTTAGTCCTCCGTACAACAGCAAACAGCAAAAAAAAAAAACAGAAAGAAACGGCCACATACACGTTGCACAAAAACATATAAACTTTTTTCATGGTACGGGTGTCGATATCACCCGTCCATCCTTGGCCTAGTAACAACAGCTGACTGACTAGGCCAAGGATGGACGGGTGATATCGACACCCGTACCATGAAAAAAGTTTATATGTTTTTGTGCAACGTGTATGTGGCCGTTTCTTTCTGTTTTTTTTGCTGTTTGCTATTGTACGGAGGACTAAGTTAGCATTCACAATTTAAAAATCAAATTTACATTCCTAAGATGCACTTGTTTACACCTCTATGCAGCGGTACTTTTTTAGTATTTGACCATTAGCTCCGATGATGACGTTTATGTCGAAAGCGCTCAGCTAAGGAAATAAATTATTTACACACTTTGACATACTACATTTTCATTTTCCCTTATTCATTCAAGTGTGTACAAACTTATCAGTCTTTCAACTATCGTTAATTTTTACCAGAAAACCATTTAATGTGTGATTTTTTTAATTTTTAGAGACGCAATCAAGGCTGACACTGACATCAACACATCGAACATAGTAGAAGCAGTTCTGAAGGAAAGCAAAAAGGAAGAAATAACCTACAAAATCGTAGCCTTACAATCACTGGGGGAAATAATATCGTCTCTACAAATTGATAAATTTGAAGATGTGTACACCATCATACAAACAATTTTGACAGATCAGAATAGTAAAGATGAAAGTGACGATGTATCTAGCGAAGAAACGAATAAAAATAGAGCAAATAAAATCAAGTTGAAGGAAACCGCGTATGATACGTTAGGTAAAGCTTGGCCCTCGAATAGTAAATTTACTCAAGAGAAGTATAGAGAGCTTATAGCGCAACACACTGTACAATGTCTGCCAACAAACACAAGATCCGTTCAAGTTAGTATTGTAGGCGCACTCTATGCATATGTGGATAAACTATTGCTCTTATCCGAAGATAACTTGACTGATGCAGAAAAGGGAAGCTTAGACACGATCATTAAAGATGTGTTAAAATCTGTTCAGTGTGCTTTAAGCGTTGGAAAACACACTAGGCTAAGAAAAGAAGCTTTAAATGTTGTTTTCTGTTTAGGCACCAAATTGAAAGAGAAAAATAGGCAGCAGGAATTTGACAATTTAAGTAAAGTGTTTATGGAACTTTTGCCTGAAATTGCCAATGATAATACGCCTGAGGTTAAGTCGCGAGTCACCGATATTAAAAAAATGTTTAGTTAATTTTATTAATTTATTATTTAAGTATTACTTAATAAACGGTTAATGTAAATTTGTATTTTTTTATTGGTTTACATATAGCTCCTAAATATATGCAAATAACATATTCACAACTAACGAGCCACCGAAAAAAAAAACCATTAAAGTAGACCTTGGAATAAACCTGCTTTCTTTCGGATGATTAGTCACTCCAGCACAAGAATTTCAAAATAAATGGAAATAAGTCTTTTATAATCTAATTTTTACGTATCTGTTGATATTATTTCTTTAAAACACGATTTTAAAGAGAATAAAAGAGTCCAAGAGACGTAAAACGAATGGCACTATCTTCTACAAATCTGTACAAGTTGTTGAAGATGACATCGACATCATAGCTTCATAGAGTCTCTGACCGAAGCATTCCGGTAGTTAAGAGCGTCTGTACTGAAAATGAAAAAATACCAAATATATTGTTATATAATTTTTATGGGGAGAATTTAGAGAATTAATTTTATGTCAAAGACCACGAGATCGTAAATTTTTCCTGTATATGACCAACATTTGTAAATAAAATAATTTAGCCGTAAGCAGTGTTTCGTTGAATAGTAAAAGTTTAGTGGTAAAGTTTCTACGAACGGATTAATACATTTCGAAACAATGAACTAGATTACGGTCGTTTTAGAAAGTTAATTGTGCCACGTTGGAGTGAACAATAGACCATGTTTCTAAATGGTTTCCTAGAAAGAAACGATCGTAAATAATTTTGTTTAGTTAGGAAAGATGGTTTTTCTAGATTGTAAGTAAATTTTAATATCTCCTGGAAATTGACGAGACAGAAATTTTGTCTACAATACTATTTTTGCTCTTAAGAATGAAAGTAGGGATATGATGTGTTGAGAATGCTTGTGACTGGCGACGAAACCGATGGAGGGAGAATAGAGTGGTTGAGTTTCAGATTGATGAGGGGAAAATAATGCACTGTGTAATTAAGATCGGAAGCAACCAGTCCAGTTCGAAAGTAGTATTTTTGTGTAAAGTGGTTAATTTGGTGGACGTTGAAGCAGATTCGTGTTTAAGACGAAATCGTGATCAAGTCTAGAAGTACAAACTCTTTGTGTCCGAATAGATTCCAGTTTCTGTCTGGAACGAGTAGCCGGTTTATATCAACTTGCACGAGATATCGAGCTGAGAGAAGAAATCTTGGAATTATAAAGATTGATATTGTTTGTATCAGAGTCAGATTTAATTCAGGAGAGAATTCGAGCGAGTGCTGTTTTTTGTTTGTGAAACAGTTTGAAGGAGGACAGTCACAGCATCAGAGGAGCACGTTGTGGGAGAACCGAGGACAACACAATCCATGAGAAGAAGCAAAGAAGATAAAAAAGGTTAGTCAGATTATTTGTGAAAAGAGAGAGTTGTTTTATATTACATACCATATTTGTTTTTTGTCAACTTACCAGTTTTACAGCATAATTTATTCATTCATAAATTCATAGAAGATATAAGTAATCTATTTAAAAAGTGAAAATTAAATTTGTTTTTTTTTATATAATAATAAGAACAGTCTACCGAATCATTTGAATGAATTTTGGTTTAAAAAAGGAGATAGTAGAATTAAAGTTTTTCTTATTAGATAAGAAATTTTTACAACAGAATAAAGTTCAGCATACATTTTGAATCTTATATTTGTGGTATAGTATATAAATAAATAATAGTTATACAATTTATATAATTTTGAGTATATTGTCCTGGATAAAGTAAGCAACGAGAAATACTAGAAGCCACAAACGAAAGGTAATACATTAAAATCAATTAGCCCGGAGAATATTTTTTTATTGGAAAGTTTTATTAAATTTGGTTTTGTTTTCATGAGTAGCAATTAACATAATTAATTAATTAATCTAGAGCATAATATAATTAAACATCAGAGCATAATAATATGTTGTATAGGTCAAACAGTCAGACATGCGATTCAGTGTACGGAGGATAGGGCCATGGAAACTAAATGAGAATTTTCTTGACAACGTTGCCTCTCTTCACGGCAGCGACTGTGAAAGGTAGTAATAGGCAGGTACTTGTAGATAATTATTGCTGTTGTGGAATACAAAAGGATGATTTATTTATGATAATTCACAGAATAGGCGAAATATGGGAAAAATTCAAATAAGAATAATGATTGTCAATAAGTGTTACTATGGTTTAAGAAGACGGATGACCTCAAGACTCCCCGAAAAAATTACAGTGACGCCTATAAAGCACTAATAAGAGCAGTGCTAACTAGTGTTAGCATTGTAGGAAACGTGCTCACTTACATAGAATCGCCAAAAAATTAAACGTTTTGGGCGGAAAGTCCTAAGAAGAATATGGAGGAATAAAAGAGGAAGGTTTGAGGCCCAGGCGTTGTAATTTTGAATTTATAGAAGTTTCGGGGAACCTGACTTTCTAAAATTAATCAAGGTAATCATCATAAAGCACGTCTTAGATTGGTAAAGCATGTAAAGAGACAATATAAAGGTGCAACAGTCGATGGGACAATGAGTCAGAGGAAGATCGGTAGGTGAGATCAAGGCAAACTAGATTATGATTTAAAATTTATTGGAGTTACAACTGAAGAAGTTACGAAACAGTACTCAGACCAACGGTGTATGCTAGTTAAATTTTATGAACTAACAGGAAAAAAGAAAGTGAGATCTGGAAAAAAAAAGGAAAATTTGGGGGATAATCTTAAGAGGGATACAAGCGACATAAAATCTTTGTAGAAGACGAACAAATAAAGAATTAATGGGGATATATGGAAAACAAATAATAACGGCAAAAAAATGCGCCCAAACTCCCAAAGAGATAGGTGGTTTGGTCACATTATGTTACATTTATACGAATGCCAGAGAACTAAAAAGTTAAAACAATATTGACGGATAGAGAAATGAAAAAAAAAGAAGAGGACATCCAAAAAAGGAATCGTTGGAAATAAATTCCCATATTAGTCACCTAAATAATTAGAACTAAAATGAAGTATGACAAAAGGTCTAGTTTTTAAAAATCACGTTGGCTTGGATAAAATTTAAGTTATTTCTAGTTTAAGTACTAGCTTATAGTATGAAACAAATACATAATCGCCCCATCAACAAAGCACAAAGAATCGAAGCATTAGTTATGGCAATAGTTGTATATGTGGATTAAACTAGAACACAAGAAGTTTATAATCATTTAATATAAAATATCTTAATACACCTATCACACAGTGATTGGACCTTCTATCATCGGGCATTTTCCTCTGGCCTCGATGGCAGAAGGTCAGACCCCACATAACAATTTCATGTTCTTAGTAGATTCATAGAACATACTTTTCAGAAAAGTATATACTGAGAATATGCGTAATTACCATTGCGAATGTGCAGAGAAGATACTAAGTATATACTACATTACAGTACTTAAACGTTCTATGTATATACTTAGAATGTACTACCGCACTTCTTTTTAGTATATACCAAGAACATACTTTTTAGAAGGTTCTAAGGAGGTGCTATAAACTTTCTATTTATATACTTAGAATGTACTATCGCACATATTTTTAGTATATGGGAAGAATATTCCAAGGAAGTGCTATATACCTTCTAGTTATATACTTAGAATGTACTATCGCACATATTTTTAGTATATGGAAAGAATATTCCAAGGATGTGCTATATATTTCTCAGAAGTATGTTTTCAATATCACCCAATCTCATCCTAGGTTCTACTAACATATTTACATATTCTAATTGCATATGAGAATGTAGTTATTACATTCTACAATATTACGTAAAAAGTAAGTATAAAATATAAAATATAGGTACCTATGTATAATAAATAAATATTATATGGGTAAGTAGGTATATATAAAATAAAAGTAATATATTTAGTTATTATTATGTGCACATCAAAATAAAAATGCTGCTTATATATTATATAATAGCCAAATATATAATATAATATGTATGTAAATTACTAAAATGTATAGGTATCTATATACATACTTTTACTTACTAGGTATTTAGGAAATATTGAAGTAGGTACCAATATGAATTTATTATCTTCAAGTTGTCGGCAAACAAAATAAAAAAGTTATTTATGTATTTTCTTAAAAATGTTTTAATCCTTGTAGCTAGAAATACTTCGTCTTCGCTTCGTCCTAACAGCGTAGACACAAATGCCTAACTAACTGTACTGGAAACTATTTTCATATTTTTGCCCTTGTTATCTGTTACCTACCCCCTTCCGCTGTGCAGGTATAATATGCAATGCAAAATGCAAGGGTCAGAATGACAATGAATGACCGTTTCCGGATTCCCGTTTCACGTTGTTTGGTTGTGGACCTTTACCTGAATGTAATGTAGTTAAAAATAAAATTATACCTAAAAATACTCATGGTATATTATATTCATTTCAGTTGAAAACGAAACGAGAATTTCTCATTTTTCTTCAATAGAATTAAGTTTTAAACTTTTTTACCATACAATTAAAATGGTTTAAAAAAATGAATTAGATAGTTCAGTAGTACCTACCAAAATACCTAAACTTTATTAATTATTATTCTTAACGAAGTTGATAACCTATAGGCTAACATTATTCTTCTTCCTATAGGTACATACAGTATATTCTTTTTAAGATATTTTAAAAGTATATACAAGTATGTGTTAAGCATATACTTTTGCATATACTTACGCATATACTAAGAATATTCGATTAAGGTATATTCTAAGAATAAACTTTTACGAACATTCCGAGATACTACGTACACGAATGTGCTCAGTATATTCGGTGCAAGAATATTCTTTGAAGCACATGAAAAGAACATGAAATTTAGAATGTTTTTTATGGTACATGCTATGCTTGTACTACGCATATACTAAAAAGGATATACTTCGACGAATGTTGGTAGGATATGCTTAAAACATGATACGAACATCATTGTTATTGGGACGGTCGCCCAAAAAAAGATGGAAGGATGCAGTAACGAGTGATTTACGTAAGATGGGACAAAAATGCAACACACATATAGGTACCTACAACAAAAATGGGAGATTATTGCACAATACCGGCAAGAGTGGAGAAAAATAGTAAACGCGGCCAAGACTCACTTAGAGTTGTAAAGCCAAGAAAAAAAAAGTAGAAGAAGCATATCACAGCGTATATCACATATCACACAAAGACATTTAGTAAAACTTCTTCTTTAAGTGCCACCTCCGCGTCGAAGGTTGGCAATCATCATGACTATTCTGACCTTTGAAGCATCTGTTATGAACAACTAGCCATATTTTTCATCAATACAGGGTGTGCAACAAACTGTAAGGGGTAATTCTGAATGAAAAAGAAATGACAGTTTGCTTTGTAAGCGTATGTCCGCAAATGCTTCGTTTCCGAGATACGGGGTGTCGAAATTTTTCGTACAAACTGACGATTTATTTATTGCTCTAAAACCGGTTGAGATATTGAATTAAAATTTGGTAGGTTTTAAAAGTAGTTATTGCGCATTTTTTGACATACAATTAAGAATTTTATATTCACCATTGGCGTGCATACGAGTAATATGACCCGTATGTGCGCCAATGGAAAATATTAAAACTTCATTTTACATATCTCAACCAGTTTTAGAGCAATAAATAAATCGCCAGTTTGTAAGAAAAGTTTCAACATCCCGTATCTCGAAAACGAAGAATTTGCGGACATATGTTTAGGTACTGTCATTATTTATTCATGCAGAATTACCCCTTAAAGTTTGTCGCACTTATTTAGAAACACCATGTATCGATGTAGAACATGGCTAGTTGTTAAAGTACCTAACTTTTTTATTATTCAGAGTAAGCGAGTGAATCAAAAACAGAATGTTAAGAAAACTTGAGGCTATAGTTGGGTTTTAATTTCAGTATTTTATAAATGCTAAAATATTCCAGAGGGTGTGGTGAACTTTAGATAAAAAACACAGTTTGCTTGGTACACCCGGTATACAATGACAATTTACATGTCTAGCAGCAATATTAGTACAGCGATATTGTTAACGAATAAAGCTATAACATATTAAAAAAATCACTCAAATTGAACAACAGGTTTATGAAATTCGAGACTTCAAATATCACCTATTTTAAGGTGGTGCGTTAATTTCTTGGAATAGTGTATTGATATGCCAAAAGTTCATAATTTAAAAATAAAAATCGACCTGTTTCGTGATTTCTTTACAGAAGAATCTCCCTTTCTTTACAGAAGAAGAAAAAAATGAATTTATTCCATAATTCTTTGTATATACAAAAATGTTTCAAATGTAAATTTTTTCACATGCTAAATTGTAAAAAACTGCTGTAAATGCTGTAAAATGCTGTAAAATGCTGTAAATTTTCAAAAACGAATTAGGTATATGTACCTATATATTTTTTAAAATTTTTTGAGCAGTGTGTAACAATGAAACAAAAATAAAGTGTAAAAAAATTAAGCCCATTTATCCCACTAGCAGGTTTACGAAACAGATCATTAATCTTTGCTTAAGGACAATAATTAAAAAACAAAAAAACGTCGACGACAAAAAAGTGTATTATGTCTGTTGTTTGATGAGTTTTTTTATAATCTGGTCGTGTTTACGCGAAGGTCAACCTCGTAAATATTAAGTGAAACTATAATAGACGTGCATTTATATGCACCCGCATTAGAATCACTAGAAGAGTAAAGTTTATGAACCAAGTAAAACTGATTCACTTTCTTCGTCCTAGTTCGGCTGTTTTTAAATTATAAAATATAATTAGGTTTTTCAGAAAGATAAGCATATTAAAAGCATATTTAAAATAGAAAATCTATTTGTCGTTTTTCAAAACTAATTTTAAGATTTCAGAACGATTCTCGTTTTGTATATAAGTACCTACACTCACCGGCACAAAATTTCGTCATTCAAAAGGTTTGATTAAGTTTGACAATTTATAACTTTATTATTTGTACTTCGATTTTCAAGTACTTAGATGGCATTATACGGGGTGAAGGGAAGAGTTGTATTTTCTCCTAATTTTAAGAAATTCTGGAGATATTCCTAAGATTTTGCTTTTTGAATTATCCGAATATCTCTTTTCTTGTAAAAGCTGTACACTTTTT
This sequence comes from Diabrotica virgifera virgifera, assembly GCF_917563875.1. NCBI lineage: Eukaryota > Metazoa > Arthropoda > Insecta > Coleoptera > Chrysomelidae > Diabrotica > Diabrotica virgifera. Next base: position 17,731,016 of record NC_065447.1, on the reverse strand, counting down.
TATAAATGAAAACACTGATTGACTCATAAACATACATATGTTAAATAGTGGTTGAATTGATAAGATTAGAATGGCCCTCATGCAGTCCAGATCTCAATCCTATTGAGGATTTATGGGATGAATTAAAAAAAGGTATTTGCCGTCTCCTAGGCCCCCAGAAAATTTGGTACAGTTATGGCCCAGATAGAGGAATATCGGGCTATTCCCTAGACAATACACATCTTTACTGTACGCCAAACTGATTGCGGGTAGTCGTTGCTGCGAGAGGTGGACATACCCGCTATTGAATTGTTTTGTTTTGTAATTGTGTTTTGTGTTGTTAATTTTAGTGCGTTTGATATTTGTAATTAAGTAAAAATTCAAAGCAGTGTTTTTATGTTATGTTCAGTGTTATGAAAAATTTTAAACTATTCATTAGAATTTAGTTTAATTACTCAAAAAACGTAAGATTCCGTGTTACATTGATACACAACAAATTGCAAATTCATGAATCAAAGCGATTGGAAAAAAATCCTAAAAAGTTCCATGCTGTTACTATTTTGCTCCACTATTTTCAAAGGTTGTGGCCCTGATCTATTATTATTTCCGGTTTTCAATAATACACAGAACCAAACTTATATGGAATCTAGGTCTGGATCCCGCGTATGAAAAAAAAGTTGATTAATAGCAAGCTGAAAATTTGTTAATAGCTTAAGGGTGTCTAGTCGGATAAACTTTGATATATGGGAACACTGAAACAGGGGCAGTTTTATTTGTGGAACAAGTTAAAAATTTGGAACGGTCAGACCATGAAAACGGCACATGTATTTTGTCCGACAGAACAGACTTATACTCTTCGAACAGAGATTAAACTCCCATGCAAAAATCAGACTGCTATTTATCACCAAATGGGCGTTTTAATGAGTGGAACATGTAGAATATGTCAAATGCCAGGAATTATGACAGGTGATAAATAGCAGTCTGATTTTTGCATGAGAGTTTAATCTCTGTTTGGAGAGTTTAAGTCTGTTCTGTCGGACAAAATAAATATGCCGTTTTCGTGGTGTGACCGTTCCAAATTTTTAACGTGTTCCACAATTAAAACTTCCCCTGTTCCAGTGTTCCCATATATCAAGGTTTGTCCGACTAGACACCCTTAAGCTATTAACAAATTTTCAGCTTGCTATTAATCAACTTTTTTTTCATACGCGGGATCCAGACCTATTATTATTTCGTGCAAATTAAAAAAAAAACGAATACATGAAGTCAAACAATATTTATTTTAAAACAATTTAATAACAAATTCATAACAATTAAATTAAACAATAAAGTATTTAACAAACAAATTGAAACTAGTTGTTTTAAAGTCAATAGCATAAAAAATTTCAATGTAAAACGAATAATGTTTAAATTTTTTTATTTATTTATTTTTTATGTTTTTTGGTAGTCAGTGTTATCACCTTTAGTCCTTATGCAAGCTTCAGTTTGCGTGGCACGCTCCTAATCAAATTATCAACATTTTGTTGTGGTATAGGTTGCTCCATCCTTCGAGAGCAGCTTGTACTAGCCGTGCGGTGTTTTGTGGATTATCCCGACGAACTCTAATTTTTCTTTTAAGCATATCCCACAAATACTCTATAGGGTTAAGCTCGGGTGAGCAAGCAGGCATCTCCAAACAAGGGATACCTTCTGCTTCAATGATGTTCCTCTAGTCACTCGAATGATATGTGGAGGTCCATTATCATGCAAGAAAATTAAATTTTCTCCTGTTGCACCTATCCAGAGCCTAACTACAGGTACAGGTTATCAACATACCTGTGAGTAGTTGAAGTTGATTGGATGAAAATTAAAGGAGATTTTTTACGGATCACAATTCCACTCCAAAACCTTACAGTTCCCCTTTTATATTTGTGAACAGATCTGACAGTTTTCGTTCTTGCTTGTCTTCCTCGACCTCTAAGTACACGATTTCGTGGGTCTTCTGATTTTACACAAATCCTGACTTTTTCTGAAAATAGCACATTTTGTCAATTCCCAATGTTCCAGTTTTTGTGGAGAAGACACCAATTTAGGCGATCAATCTTATGCTGCCTGGATAACTCGAGAACTCATAACTGTCTCCTGCTGTATACTTCTTGGCACGAACTCTTCTTCTTATCGTTTCAACTGAAACAGTTACACCTGTAGCTTCCAAAAGCTGCCTTTGGAGCTGCAGGTGAGAAATGGTTGGGTGTTTTCCAGCTGATTGGACAATTAAACGATTGTGACGAGCCGTTATTACTTTTTGGTGACTTTCCCTTGCTTTATTTTTGAGCTTTCCTAGTTCCTGTTACCTGGCATAGGTTTTTACCTAGCATAGCTCTACAGCTATGTCCCTCTGAGAACATTACTTGCTCCACAAGACCAATAATCTTTCCCCGTTGTAAGTTTTATAACCCCACATGAGGCATATTTTCGTTTTTGGACGCAAAAGTTAGTTTATTTATTTTCGTTCAATTTGCAACTCAAGCAAATAACCTATACCGTACCGAGCTGTACAATCCGATTGTCTTACAGATTTGTTTATCTTCAATAAAAACCTTTATTCTTCGCAACAATAACAAGTTTTTTCAAAAGAAATAAATGTAACTTTGAAATACATGGTGATTCCATATAAGTCTGGTTGTGTGTACATTTTTGAATATAGAACACGTGGGTCTCGTTAAGGTGATACAGTAGCGATCAACATGTGGTATATTATGAACCCTCTGTATAAATCATAATTTAAATATGATGTTATTAACCTTTAGGGTATTGAACATACATAAAAACAATAGCTTATAGTTTGTATCACATGTTTATTACGAGTGAACTTGAACTATATTTGTTATGGTTCAGATAGGTATAAAAACACGCTGAGCAATCAGTATGGATATAGATATACAAATAATTATTAGAAGTTAGTATGTAGTAAGGCGAGGCGCTATGAATCATTAATGTTATTGTTTAGATATTGGATACCAGTGAATAAAATATAATGTATAGTAAGACGTGTTTAGTCTTTTTAATTAATTAGAACCAGAAGGCAGTAACAACACACTATTTAATACATGGCGACCCTGCCAGGATTTTAGAGGAGGTCTTCTGAAAGGAGCAGAGATGGCGGCACCAGCTTAGAAACGAAGACGGCGAAAACTGACCAGGACCCAGGAAGAATACAGGAACCGAACCCAGTGAAAAGACAAAGTGGAAATAAAATGTAAGTAAGAATGTCTATCTTTATTAAAAATGCTTCCCTCGTTTTTATATTATTATTGAACATTGAATATTTATCTTTGCTGATTTTTGAATAATTTATGAAGTATCGATTTTTTTTAAGAATATCTATAAATTTTGAAATATGAAGTGATTTTTGAATTGAATATTTTTATAGAAGTTTATTATATATGCTATTCTTGAATTTTTATTGAATTTTGAATTGTTATTAAATTTATTTGAAAAATCTCTATCCGATTTCGATTTTTAGTACGGTTATTTTTAAATGGAATATCGAATTTTTTCCAAAAAAAATTATATCGAATTTTGAGATATGAACTGATTTTGAATATTTTTATCTAACTTTTGCATATGCTATTGTGAATTTTTATTGAATTTTTGTCGAATATGTATACTATTATTGAATTTTTGTTAGCCAGTTGTTTTTATTATTGATATTTATTGATTCTACAGATACATTTTAATCGATTTTGTGTTAAATTTTGTATGATATGAACCTGAATTAATATTTTTTGAGTGATAAATGATATTCTTTTTAATGAATAATGATTAGTGATGACATACGTTGATATAAGAGCTTAAGATAAACATTGCTGTAAACAAGAGATATATTTTTAACAAACCGACCTGATGAGTCGAAATAAGGAATTTGGAGAAGAACTATATAGATAAAAAGAAGAACTAACAATATTATAAGTTGAATATTATCATGCAACTTGAGACAATAAGAAAGCCACGGCTCTTGTCAAATTAGGAAGGTACTAAGTGATTTATAGAAGCTTGAACGCTTATTAGAGACCCACTCTGTGTTTTGAAGGGTACCTATTTTATTCATGATTATTCGTGAATAAACAACGGCCTCAAAGCAAGGGATTGAGGTTGTGATATTTTTAGAAGAATTTGAACCGCATAAAATACCTATTTCGTGTTTTGAGTTAACTATACCACCTAAATGGTGCGTACAGATCAGGGCGAAAATTCGGGTTAATATTGGCGGAGAACTAAGACATCCGAGTGAAACCTCTTTTATTAAGGTAAAACGAGGGTATCGGAGCTAGTATATGAAGTGATGATTATGATGTTATATGAAATGATATATGAGATAAATGATATATGATTGTTATATGAAATATGTATATGAAGATGAATTATGTACACTGTAGAAGTGCTATTATATGAAGAAAAATGAATTATATGAGTTGTAGTACCAGACAAGAAGAAGAAGAGGAAAATATGGGGGAAAAATGAAAGAAGACACATAAAAATTGCAAGAAAAGAATCAAAATTAAGAAGATACTAAGCAAATAAGTAGCTAATCATTGAAATATGTCTAAGAATTAAAGCTGTAAATTTTTTTTCTCTAAAGTAACGTAAACTATAAATAACTTATTTTTTGTATATAATGAATTCAGGTTAAATTTTCGCGGAAAATGGAAGTGTTTGAATTAAGGATAGACAATATCTTACAATAGTGTTAGTTGATAGTAAGCAAAGGGACACAAAAAGTGAAGTTCTTAGAGAGATTACATTTTTATTATAGGTACATTATTTTAAAGTTAGTAAGACATATATAAATAAATCAAAAGAAGACTGAAATAGGAATTATTAATAGAGTAAAGGATACATTTTTTTACTTATTCGAGTAATATTAGCTTAGCTTAGGACTTTTAGTTAAATACGAGATTTTTAGTTAGGTAGATTAGATTATTCCCCTGCTTATAGGAGATGCATATAGGCACTAAGACTATATTAAAAATCCCGATAGGTTTAGTCACTGTTTTTATGTAGACACTGTTTTGTGAATGGAGAAAAGACTAAAAAGCAAGACGGAACAGAAAGTGAATTAGTGATAATAATAAACAATTTTTAGGATTAAAAAAACTCTGAAACGTACCATGTTACAGTTAGTTAGGATAGTTAGGAAATTTAATTTTTGAAAATAGTATTAGGTAACCATAAACATTTTGTAAAAGGGAAAGAGGAATATACCGTCAGATATTCTTCTTCTCTTCTTATGACTTTCTTTTTTAAAAACGGCGGAGATGTGGTATATTATGAATCCTCTGTATAAATCATAATTTAAATATGATGTTATTAACCTTTAGGGTATTGAACATACATAAAAACAATAGCTTATAGTTTGTATCACATGTTTATTACGAGTGAACTTGAACTATATTTGTTATGGTTCAGATAGGTATAAAAACACGCTGAGCAATCAGTATGGATATAGATATACAAATAATTATTAGAAGTTAGTATGTAGTAAGGCGAGGCGCTATGAATCATTCATGTTATTGTTTAGATATTGGATACCAGTGAATAAAATATAATGTATAGTAAGACGTGTTTAGTCTTTTTAATTAATTAGAACCAGAAGGCAGTAACAACCCACTATTTAATACAAACAGGTAGCCAAAACGCGTTCCAAGATTGCGGCTGTAATTTTGAATATTTTTTCGAGATATTTGGCACACGTATTCATCATATAATAAAGAATGGCGGTACAGAGTCCAGTTTGAAAAATATATTAATATGTGGAAATTACTCTGTAATTATATACAATATTAAAAAAACGAGCCTGTACCGCCATTAAGAAGAACAAAAAAATACACTTTCTTCAAATAAACTTTTTTATCCGATGCCTAGATTTTGTGTCATTTTGGAACTACTAATGAAATAAAAACTTTTAGTAGTTCCAAAATGACACAAAATCTAGGCATCGGATAAAAAACTTTATTTGAAGAAAGTGTATTTTTTTGCTCTTCTTAATGGCGGTACAGGCTCGTTTTTTTTAATATTGTATTTAATTACAGAGTAATTTCTACATATTATTATATTTTTCAAATAGGGAACTTGCATAAATTTTTAAATTCGAAAAAAATGTTATAAATCACAACAGAACATAATTTAAAACATGTATCAAAGATAAAAAAGTTTTGTTTGTCTTTCGTTTGGCCCCTAAAGACGATTAAAAATTCAAATTAAAACAGGTGGTCCAAAACGCGTCGTGACGTCACTCAGTTTTACGTTTAGATTTTTCCAATAAAGTAAACAAAATTTTAAATTAGACGTTATAAACGTCAGTAGAAAATACATTTATGTGACGTTACAAGTGTTTTTGATCGTTTGAACTATTCATAGAAAATTTGTACTTTTACAAAATGGTTTTATTTTCAATAGTAAACATTCGTTCCTTTCCTTCAAAAACAGTATAAAACTTCAATTTTAACAAACGTATATATTATTACAATGACATACGATATATGTCATTAGAATATAAATATTTTTGACTTATTCCACGACGATGAGCTGACCAAATACCCAAGTAGGTGGAGGCCAATAAACTAAAGAAGGAGAAGAAGAATATACCTAAATATAAGGTTGTGTCTAGGTATACGCTAACGTGTACGCAAATAAAAAGTTAGAGTGTCAGTGATTTCTTATTTTTTATTTGTTTAGTGTTTGTTTTTAAATTAACTATGGAGTGTGGACAATAATTATTTAGTTCCTTTAATGAGTTTAAGAACATTTTAAAACAGTACGAAAAAATAAGAGACTATAAATTAATATATATTTTTTTAGTTATAAATGAAATAGTATTACCGTCCAAGTTTAAAATAAAAGGAAGACCTAAAGCTTTCACAATAATAATTAACTCGTTCTGAAGCTATTATCCTTGTGGCATTTTTGTAATCAACTATTCTAAAATTTTAACTATTTATAATGGGAAATAAGCCACAATATTATTAAAAAATGATTTTTATTAACGTTTCGACGCCCAAATCGGGTGCCGTTGTCAAAATACAAAATACTATTAACATAAACAAAAATGTTGTTGCTTAGTAAAAAAATTCTTCTAATAATTTATTTAATCTGACTAATTTTTGTATTTTGACAATGACATCGGATTTGGACGTCGAAACGTTAATAAAATAATTTTTTTAGTTAAATTGTGGCTTATTTTGCATTTAGAATAGTTGATTATAATAATTCACTTACGTATAAAAATTATTTTAACAATATTTTGTACCTATATGTCATGTAAACTAAATACATATAATTATTTTGCTAACCTAAATATATACTTTTATATATATACATTGATTTATTACAATTAAGTTTGAAACATCTGAAAAGTTCTGCTTCCCTTCCCTTAACAAATATTTTTCTATCAAACAAACACTAAACATATCAAAATAGCATGTACCAAAATATATAGTCACTGCGCAAGCTAAATAATGACGTCACTGGCTTGATGAAGTTTAATTCGCGTCTACCTAACTTTTTTATTTTCGTACACGTTAGCGTCTACCTAGACACAGCGAAATATAATCATAATCAAAACTAATGCAAAACTATGTGACGTCACGATCCGTTTGAACTATTTTATACCGCAGAAGACTTTAAATATGTATTTCTAAGTTATTACGAGTTTTTGAAGCGTGAAATTTTGGAAATCTAATTTTTAAACAAAACTGAACATTATTATCTAATAAAAAAAAGTGCAAGTTCCCTATTGGGATCTGTACCGCCATTCTTAATTATATTACGAATACGTGTGCCAAATATCTCGAAAAAATATTCAAAATTACAGCCGTAATCTTGGAACGCGTTTTCGCTACCTGTTGATCGCTACTGTTTCCTCTTAATATAAATTTTTAGTTTTGTTAGTATAAATGATGCGCTTTTATCAGTGAATACTTAAATACGTACAACCAAAGTTAGTAACTTAAATATCTGGTATCTTACAATATCCTCCATATTTGGCGAGAAGCCACTTCAAATAAGAAAAGCACACAAAACCTCAATAATTAGCTCTCAGGACATCATTCTTGGTAATACAAACACACTTGTTTGCGCAACAATTCAGAGACACAATAGGTCATACAAAGCTTTTAATAAGTTATTGACATACCAATAATAGAATTGCCTAACTTTAAAAAATACTGATGGCCAAAAAATGCAATACCAAGAAGGACAAATATATTTTCTAAACATTTATTTATGGAAGTATACATTATAATATTCTTATTATTTGATAAAATTATAAACCAATGTGCAACGTGATTTTCGCCAAAAAATTAATAATGAGTGGACCCTCCTTGATTTTCTATAAACTCAGTTACTCTATGGGACATTGATCGAATTAAGTGGTCTATATTATATTCCATGCATGCCTCAGGTCATCTAAGTTTGCTGGAGGACGTGGCAATCGATTTAGGTATCGACCTACTATATCCCACACAAGTTCGATCGATGACAAATCAGCTGATCTTGATGCTCACTCCAAAGTCTCTATACCAGATCCTTTTATGAAGTCCATGGTTTCACGGGCAATATGAGGTCTTGCGTTATCCTGTTAAAAGATCGCATTTGGAATGGTTTGTAGGTAGGATTATAAAACCGGTTGCAGAACTTCACAAATAAATCGTCGAGCTGTAAAGAGTACCGTTGACAAGAACTCGAGGTGATCTGCTTTCCAAACATATAGACTCTACAGGGGTGGGCAAAGTGCGGCCCTTTATACATTTTTTTGCGGCCCGCGGAAAAAAATAAATTATTTTCATTTAAAGATTTTTTAAAATTATTACTAATATTAATAAATAAATATAGATAATGCAGCTATTAATTGACACTTTCGCAGCGAGTGATTTTTCCGCAAATTTTCAACATAACGCGGGCAATTATTTGAGTTTCCGGCACATAATGTGCCGGTTTCCCTCAATGAAATCCATGAAATTTCAACAAATGGAAACGATATTTTTGAACTAATCAGGACCTGTTTAAAAAATTTTAAATTAACCCGTAACCCCCTAGTAAGTGTAACAACCGACGGGGAACCAAATTTACAGTTGAATCCGCGAATCTTTACCCGTGAGTCATCAAACGGCATCACGGGTAAAGATTCGCGGACTCAACTGTAAGAGGAGCAAATATTGTGATGTTCAGAAAACTTAAAGGTTACGTTCATGAACAATTTCCAGAACAGGTGTTATGCAAAAATGTTTTGCAAGTAGACAACGTCATTTCAATTATAACTAATATTGTCAATTGTATTCGTTCAAAATGATTAAAATATCGTGCGTTCATAGCATTTTTGGAAGAGTTAGAAACAGAACATACTGATGTCTTATACCACAATCATCTTCGATGGTTAAGTTTAGAAAAGGTTCTTAAAAGATGCTGTGAATTAGGGGAGAAAATTGCTTTATACGCCAGTCGATGAGAGCAACAACAGGATATTACCTCCGAATTATACTCACTGCATGGATTTTAATGAAATTTTGGGAATAGCCTCTACTTATCTCCTAATTCAAATTCTACCCTATGCCAACGTGCACTTGTATCTTGGGGGTGATCTTCCCACCCCTTCAAGGGTGTGGAAAAATTTTTGGTCAAAATAACCACGGAAGTCGCTAGAAAACCTAATTATATTCTATATCTTTTTTTAAACAATACTTTTGAGTTATTCGTGGTTGAAAATTGGCCATTTTCATTGAAAAATGACACCTTTTCGGACGGTTTTTTGCGAATACCTTAACTATGCCTCTAACTAAATAACTATATAAAACATTTTTGTAGCTTATAAGAAAACGAAGAGACTCGTTCATAAATCTTCTATTGTAGTTATAATACAAAAAGAGATAATGTGGTAGGTGAAAAGAGTTTGTTTTTTGGTGCATGCTCAAATCAGTGTATTCAACTTGAAATAACACAGAAACGGTCGATTTTGGGTGTATAATGTTACCAATACCAATAGTGCTTGAAAAGATCTTTAAAATGAGCAATATTAAATGTCGATTACATTCAAACTAAGTGAGAGGCTGCAAAAAATTGATGATTAATGTATTTTAAGAAAAAATGAGAAGTATATTTAACCCTTCATCCACCATAATTTAAATGCATTGTTTTCCTGATACAATACCTTTTATTACAGTGTTACTTTATGTTCAAAAAGTTGGACGGGTTTAAAATAAATGGTTTTTGAAAAACATAAGATCAAATTATAGAGTGCATTTTTAAACTCTCTTAAAAATCTTCATTTTTCTCCGTGTAACTTGTAAATGATAAAGAGATACAGTAATGAAAATTAAAAACAAAATTTTTATCTAAAAAACCTTACGTTTTTGTAAAGTATCTTGTTTTCGTATGTCTTATTATCATTTTCGAGTTATATGGAGAAAAAGGGAGATTTTTAAGAAAATTAAAAAATGCGCTCTATAATTTGATACTATTTTTTTTTTCAAAAACCATTCATTTCCAACCCGTTCATCTTTTTGAACGTAGAAGTAACACTATAATAAAATGTATTGTATGTACAAGAAAAACGGTGCATTTAAATTCTGGTTGATGAGGGGTTAAATATACTTCTCATTTTTTTCTTAAAATACATTAGTCATCACTTTTTTTGCAGCATATCTCGCTTAGTTTGAATTTAATCGACATTTAATATTAATCATTTTAAAGGTCTTTTCAAGAACTATAAAAGGTATTGGTAGCATTATACACCTAAAATCGACCGTTTCTCTGTTATTTCAAGTTGAATACACCGATTTAAGCATGCACCAAAAAAACAAACTCGTTACCGTCTCTTTTGTAAATTACTCTGCAATTCAAAAACATATTCCGATGTGCATCACTTTACGCTTTGACAGACAAAAAAAAGAAATTGGAAATAAAAGTTATCAAAACTTTAAACGCGATTTTCTCAAAACTACCTTTTTGAAAGTCGGTGGATATTGTAACTCAAAAGCTACCCTACTTGACAGATCCACCTAAAATTGTTCATAAATTTTCTTTAGGCATTTCGTGAGGTAACTCCGTCGAGATATTTTTTATGCTTATTTTTTGTTTAACGATAATAAATATGTTGATTTTTAACCTTTTTACAAAAAATTTCGTTATTTTGACTTCTGGGTGATTTAAAAATCTCAAAAATCGTTAAAACTAAAAAACTCGGAGAGCGTTGCCTCATGCTAATAAAATATTTTTGAATTTTTTGTTTCATATGATCCAATTACGAGTTCTGATGTATATTGCAAAAATGTTTTTTTGAGGTGTCTGTAAAAATTTGGCAGCATTGGCTTATTTTTCAATATTTAAACTTGAAATTCAAATTAAATTTTTTTTTAATTATACTAAATATGTTTATTTAATTTAAAAATAAAATACTTCTACCATAGTTTCAAATAAAATTCAAAAAAGGTGCTTGAAATGTTGATTTCAAACCATACCCCCACCCCCCTAACAAAATTAGTAAAAAGTTAAAAATTCGAACATGTTAGGGTAACAAATATTGCGGCCCTCGGTAATAGACCAAGAACATTTTGTGGCCCTTTCTAAAAAAAGTTTGCCCACCCCTGATATAGACCCATATCACAACGCTTGGTTGTCTTCCTCTATGACGTTCAACTGCCAAGTCTAAATTTCATATCTCACCAAAACGTTTTACCCTTATGCGCCCATCAGAGCCACCCAAACAAAACCTGGATTCATCACTGAATGAGACAAAATTCCATTGGCCATTCCAGTTTTGCCAAGCTCTGCACCATTCTAAGCGTCTAGCCTTATGATGTGGTGTCAAAGGTAACACCAAAAGCAGACGGTAAGCTCTCAGCTCTATTCCAAGGAATCTTTGATTAATGCCGTCCACACATGGGTCGATCAAAGACGCGCGAACTTCTAGACGTGTCTTGCTCGTCTTGCACGAAGTCTGCGGCACAAGCGATTGCTCTCTGCACACTTGTCGATTCAGTTTGCTCACATATTCCAACCAAGAAGAACGCATTTTTTATATACCAACCAAAATGACTATTTCGATCTGTAAAAAGTACGGTATTGTTACATTTTTAGTATAATTTGTATGCAATGAGCATTATACAATTGAGCGTATTTTTCTACTTCTTCAAAGAATTTTATAATAAACACCTAGAAACAAAAGTTCAATGTTTTCAGAATTTTATATTACAAACAATATATTTCCACAAAGCTACTAGCACTACAATCAACGAACATAACATTCACCGATCTTAAAAAAAACTAAAATCAAGAAAAAACGAAGGAAACAAATAAAATAAACTTCCCTCCATGACTGGAAACGCGCGTCTCACTCGAACTTTCTCGTGCGCTACCGGTCGCAAGGGACGAGAGTCACACAAGACGAGGAGATTTGCAATCCTAATCGCTCCGTCTACGGAGCTCAATGCAACAACGAAGGAACTTGAGCGGCAGGGAGAGATCTACGCGACTGGAATCGACTCGATAACTTCGAGCGTCGCGCCATGTGCGGACGGCCTAACTGTTCTTCTTGAGACTGCCCTTCCTGCCCGTCTATTTCTGACATCAAGAAGTCTCTGCAAATCACACCCTTGCAATATTCACAGAAATAATTTTTCTTATCTTTTTTATTTTTGCGAAAACAAAAATAAAAAACGACATTCATTTTAAAAATAACAAACTTCAATTAAAGGAAAGATAGCTTTATAACATATATATTTTTAGATAAGATTTAGGTACAAAGAGATACTTTTGATCCAAATAAATAACCGAATACGAAGTGTTGCATTTTTTTTACAATCAGTATATACAGTATGTCCCTGTAAGTTGTATCCATATGGAAAACTTTTTTATTATTAATTTTACGAAAAAAAGTTATTTCTTATAAAAAGCTCTGCATGGTCCAAAATCCAAGGTTCAACCATCAGATATCAAATTTTATGAATGTTATACAAGGTATGTCAAAAAGTTTGAATTTCACTAAAGAGTAAAGTAACTTTATCTACGACTGATACATAATATATGTATTATACTTGTGGTGTTTGCAATATAATGCCATATAATAATCCCTTAGGGATTAATAATGCGGGATTAATAGCTATTAATCCCTCTGGCACAACAATCACAAAATTCACCACGGAAGCAAAATAATCAACCTCAAAAAGTGTCACTGTCAAACGAATAGTATATTTGACAGTTTGTGTTGAGATGGACGAAAATGAAGAATCTTTTAATTGTACACCACCAGAAATTGTAGAACTAGCTACAGCAACAGCATCTACCTTAATACCTGAAACATCGAAATCCATTTATAATAAAACGTACGCAACCTTCAACGAATGGCGTGTTCGAAACAACGCGAAATCATTTTCCGAAAATGTTCTGCTGGCCTATTTCGCTGAATTAAGTGCAAAATATAAACCGTCTTCATTATGGTCATTCTATTCAATGATTAAATCTATGTTGAGAATAAACCATGACGTTGATCTGGAAAAATACGGCAAACTAAGAGCGTTTCTAAAGAGAAAATCGGAAGGATTTCAAGCAAAAAAGTCTTCCACTCTAACCCCAGAGCAAATTAGGAAATTTATTGACAAAGCTCCTGATGAAATTTATCTTTTACATAAGGTAAATATACATATTAATTGTACTATTACTAATTTTAATGTTTTTAACAAATAAAGTTGTTCATTAAAAATCTTAAATTAATTAATTTGTCGTAGATAACGTAGAGTATACTACTCGCAATAATGGCTCTCATTCCCTCGGAATGTTACTCCCTCGCCGCTAACGCGGCTCGGTTCGTAAATATTCCTCGGGAATAATAGCCATCATTATTGACTCGTGGTATAATCTACTATTATTTTTCACAATATTGAAAATTGCTACTATAAAAAGTTGTTTGGAATTAAAAACTAAAAATTATATTCTAATATATAAAAACTATATTCTAATATGCAATTAAATCCTTTTAATTAAAATTTTTTTTTTTTGAAAAATTATGGATAACTAACCTTATTTTCAGTTATTTCAATTCTGATAACTCTTTTATTGTTAATTTTACGAAAAAAGTGATTCTTAATAAAAAGTTCTGGATGGTCTAAAACCTGAAATTCAACCATCTTATATCAAATTTTATCAATTTTGTACGAGGTATGTCCAAAAAGATAAATTTAGATCTAAAGTAAAGTACCTTCATAGTTCAGAATATTTCAATTAGAAGGATATAATTACATACTGAAACATTGTTTTTAATTCTAAATAACTTTTTATAATAACAATTTTAAATATTGTGAAAAATACACATAGTTTACTGTTTATGAAATATTTTACTCTTGAGCGAAATTCATATTTTTTGACATTCATATTTTTTCGTATAAAATTGATAAAACTTGACATAAGATGGTTGTATTTTAGGTTTTAGACCACGCAGAACTTTTTATCACTTTTAATCAATTTTTTTCGTAAAATTAATAATAAGAGAGTTAACTGAATTGAAATAACTGAAAATAATGTTAGTTGACCATAATTAATTTTTTTTTCATTTAGAAGGATGTAATTGCATACTTGAATATAGCTTTTAATTCCAAAGAACTTTTCATTATAGCAATTTTCAATATTGTGAAAAATAAAGCTACTTTACTCTTGAGTGAAATTCAAACTTTTTGACATACCTCGTATAATATTCAAAAAAATTGATATTTGATGGTTAAATCTTAGATTGTGCAGACCATGCAGAGATTTTTATAAAGAATAACTTTTTTTCATAAAATTGATATTAAAAAAGTTTTCCATATGGATACAACTTACAGGGACATACTGTATAAGGTTTTGTAAAAAAGCGGACGATAGTCAACAACAATCGTATTCTGTTGAATTTAGTTAACCCGGAAAAAACAAAAAGGTATGTCAATTAGGTTCTTCACTTGTTTAATCAGACAATAATGTAAATAACTCACGTATTCCGGTAATATTTATTAAGTGTTGGTTGAATTCAACTACACGTCGAGCCCACTATGCAAAAAATAGTATAAGTGTAGAATAATCCTTGAAATTGGCCAATGACGGGACATTTTCGGATAGTGTTGCTATATTTGAAGAAGAAAATAACTTTGAATTGTTGATATAGTAATCAGAATAAATATTTTTAACAACAGACAAATGATTTTTCTTTTTCGCGGCAATGTCCTAAAAATAAACATTGGCAATCATATCGGCAATAATCATTTTGTTTGTGGCAACCCGCCAATTAGGCTATTGACTATGTGAAAAAAAGCGCTAGCAAGGAACTACAACGTGAAAGGGGTTTTATTGTATATGTTCTGTGGACCCCCAAATATGAAAAAAGCGTAAAGTGCAATGATTTAAAGGGGTGCGTTTTCGAGAAAGGGATGAATTAGTCCCTATGTACTAGGGCAGAGGTTCCCAAATTATTTTTTCTCGTAGACCACTTTCAAATTATTTTTTCTCGTAGACCACTTTAAAAAATTTACGGGTTTCGGTGGACCCCCTGCTGCTACATTTTTACCATATTCCAAAAACTCGTCCCAAATGTGAAGATCCATTCCCAAAATACATCTTCTTCTATTTGGCTGAAAATTTGCCCACATATATAGCCAAAACACAGGACTTTAAGTGGTTAAAACAATTTGTATTGTTTTACAATACAAGAAAAAATACATGCAATAATATCAGAGTCAAAATTATATAGTCCAGTCGGGTTAGCATTTGATCTTGCATGCCGAGCTACTCAAACAAGATTTCATTTTTCTAATCTTTACGGGTTCAATAGTAGTGTAAATTTAAAATCGCGAATGAATTCCGACGTTGCGTCAGCCGCCATCTTGGTTTTAAAGGAGAACCGTTTTTGCTCATTATCTCCGCCATTTTTAACTTTTCGACATATTGTTTTAATTATCTGTTTAATTTTGTATTAGGAATAGGATTGTATATTTGTTATTGCAACTGGCTGAATGGCTAATGTCTATGCCATTAAATATAAAAAAAAACTTTTCGACAAAAAGTGTAGGGATTGAAATTGTTGAAAATATGATTAATAAAAGATTAAAATAAATACAGAAAGGCGATTGAAAAGGTCTTTATGCCCAGGCTAATGCTATGGAACAATTAAGTGTAACAATACCGATCCCTAGCTTTGATACAACCAAAGGAGATGTTCGAAATATTTTGGGTATCATACAAGATAAAAAACAATAATTGACGGTTTATATAGAGTTGGTACGAAATACGGAACAATAAACACAATTTTTTCAAGAAATCAAATAAGAGAATTTTCTTAATTTCGAAGATGTTTCAGACGTTAAGCTGTCTCTAAGAGAAATTAGTACAAAAGATTCTAAATTTGGATTACAAGGCTTTATAAAATGCTACTACAATAAGAGATGCTCTTCAAAATTATGCAAGTGTAAAGATCTAACATATTGTACAACTCTAAATGCCATAATGTCTCAACATGTGAGAATAAAGACTAATTTTTTTATTTTAATTACAACAATATACAAACAATAAACATTAAAATTAAAAAATGACGTTTTATTAAACCTAATCTAATAAATTACGACATTTTAAGCTAGATCGGGGTTTGACTAGTCAAACACCGATTTCATAAAATTAAATTTCGACCTTTGTCTGCCCAACTTAGTCTCTCCTAGGTTAGACTAATCAAAGGCCGAAACTGTAATTTATTTCGGGCTTTGACTAAGACCGTCAGTCAGACCTGAGGATTGCCTAGTCAAACCTAGGAGTGCCTGAAATTCGGGCTTTGACTATAACAGATATAGCACAATGTTTACGAAAAAAGAAATGGGAAAATAGCTCAAAAATGGTGTGAATGGCCAAATTTGAAATATAGTATCTTAAGTACTGTGAGTCTTAAAGAGTTTTCCCAAACGTCATTTTGAAAAGGAAGAATAGAAGTCTTTTATGTAGCAAGGCCTATAGGTACCTATACCCCTGTGAGAAAAGTTACGGGGCAAAAAACAAAATCGCGTTCTTTCGTGTGTTTTTTTTGTTTTGTCTTTTGAATATATTTTTATTAAAACCTATTATTTTTGACTTTAGAAAGTGACATTTCGATATGAAATTTAATTTTGAATAACCTTTCTGTAGATGTATGTATATGTACCAAAAGTATATAAAATTCATCCTAATGCCCCTAGTGTACATGGACCAATTCATCGCTTACTCAAAAACACACCCCTTTAGATAGTAACACTTAACGGTTTTTCCATATTTGGCGGTTCAAAGAATATGTGAAACGATAAAACCCTTTTAACGTTGTAGTCTCTTTCAGTCCTCTCTTTTTGACACAATCAATAGCCTACATCGAGAGTTCTGTTTGCTCTTGGTACGCGTTTTTTACTTCATCAATTGTCTTGTTTGTTGTATTTACTAGAGATCCAAGATATGCGAATTCATTGATTTGCTCAAAGGTATAGTTGGTAATTTCGATTCTCTGTTGAACATTTTGAGGGTTTTCAGCAACCAAAATGTGTATTATTTTTATCCGTGTGTCCGTGTGTATTTAAAGATTAAGTAATCCTTCTTCACAAAGCTATGAAGAAATCTATTTTTCATGATTAAAATGTCTCCTAACCCAATGAAACATAATACTACAATAGGACCTTACAGTCTTATTAATATAGCACGGTCTGATTAGTTTTAATCAACATTTGATGCATTCATCTTTTATTACTCAAATAGGTATCTGACAACATTCTTGCTAATAAGACTTACCGGTGTGCACATGTTATTGTGAAGAGCCGAAACATTTATTATGTTGCAACAATACCGTCGTCAAGTCAATTATAAGACTTTCAGTCGTCTGCATTATTACTAAATATGGCTAATTACCAATGGTGCTATCAGTTATCAATTATACAGAAATCAAGTTTGCTACTTACTACCGAATTGTGTCAATGACGTAGGTACGTTTATTAATGTACAAGTCATTTACAGGTAAATTACTAGTTGTCGAAGGCTGTAAACAATACATTAACGTCTATTCTACGAATATCAAATTATTGTTAGATAACCTAATAATGTATTAATAATAGTTGTTTGTTTATTTTTATCGCCAGAAGATTTATATACTAGTGCTGCCATAAAATATTGATACAATTACTTAACTAAAAAAACTTTAAACTACTGGTTTAATTTAAAAAATTTTACACACTTTATCACAGACATAATGAACTACAAACCACATAAAAATGATCCAAAATGGCCACATTTGCGTGAATACAACACCGAAGTCTGTTATGACCAATGAAAATTGTCCATGATGATACCTTAATAGCCGAAAACGAAGATGACTTACAGGCCTACTACAAAAATTTAAAATAACCGCCGAAAAGTATAACCTGACACTATCGAAGAGAAAACACAATCGATGGTAATATCCAAGAACCCAATTATATGTAAATAAGTAGTGGACGACCATATAATCGAGCAGGTAATGTATTGTAGATACTTGGGTGTGGAAATATCTAGCGACAGGCATCTGTGGCAAGAAACAAAACAGCAGGCAACGAAAGCAGCGAGAATATCTGGTTTCCTGAGGGATATAATCTGGCGGAATAAATATATGAGCACCGAAAGCAAAGTCCGCATTTATAAGACATGTGCTAGACCCGTACTGACATACGCAGCTGAGACAAGGGCCGAGACAACAAAGACCAAACAAATAATGAGAACAACAGAGATGAAAACCCTAAGAACCGTAAGATGTATTACACTCAGAGATAGAATACGAAACGAAGACATATTGAGAGAGCTAGGCGTTCAAGACGTAGTGAGATGGACAAGAGCACGACAACGCATGTGCAGTCCCGGATTAAGAATCTCGAGGCCCCTAGGCAACCCAAGCTATGAGACCCCTTAAGAAACCTCCCCCTTCTCCCTGTAAAACCTCGGATAACCACCGCACGTCCATTCGAGTTTGTTCTCATAAATAACCTATAATGACTGTGAATCAGGAATACATTGTTTTCCCTGTAAGTCTTGAAGCTGGTATAAAATATTTGAACTGCACTAGTTCGTCTTCAATTTCAGGTTGAATAAAATCAGAATAGTTCTCATGCAGTTTTGAAGAACACTCCTTTATTTGAGTATCATTCATTTTTGGAAAAACACACAAAACACCAAATACTGAGTTAACTGACTCGTACGCTGTCAGCCGACGACTCAGTTGATTAATTAGCTTATCCAAAATTGGTAGATATGTTTCAACTTTCAACTTTTCTCCAACCTGTAGAAAAACTTCATTGGAATTTAGCATAATCAAAATGTAGTTTTCTTGCTCGCTCTCATTTACTCCTGTCGAAATATTCAGGGAATTGTAGGTCACAGGTCTTCTACTCGAAGCAAGCAAAATGATCTCTTTGCGATTGTAAGAACTCCAAAAGTGAATTTAGAAGCTGAACTGCAGTTTGAAGTTCAATCTATTCTCTCTGTAATGATTTACTGACTGCGTTCATACGTTCTACAATTGTTGTCCAAAACCCATTCATTATAAATGTTTCTTTTTTTGACATTTCTTTCAACAAACACTAGGGATGGGAAAAACCTACCTGTTTTAACCTAAAACCGGTTTTTTACTTCGCAATAACCGGTTTTACCGGTTGTTTTTTTGTCCCGGTTATAACCGGTTTTTCTTTTTAAAGTAAAAACCGGTTACTGGGTTTTTACGGTGATTAGGATTAGGTTAGGTATTATTTTTCATCCCATTCATAATTTTTATCCTCAAGTAATTATTCCAAACAAAACCATAATTCAAATTTTATTTTATAAATACAGAAGCAAACGGAAAGTGCAAACTCACATCAGCAAAAACAATTTTTATTCACAACAACTCACAACAACAAGTTTTATTATAATATTTCGTTGAAAAGGCATTTGTGATTATAATATTTACATAAGAAGTGATCTTGTAGTTGAAGTAGACGCAAACATCATCTATTTTTCACACTTGACTCTTGACATTGAAAGTGGGTGAATGACTTTTTCTGATTACCAAAAATAATGTTTGACTATGAATATCGAATTACCGATTACGAATACGAATCTCCAAGGATTTCGCTACGTTTTCAAAACGATACACCCATACAGTAAGTATTAAATTAGTTAAAATGTACCTATTATAAAAACGTGTTAAAAGAAATACATGATAATTTTTTTTGATAGTAGTAAAAATAAAAGATAAATTGCATTATCCAATTTATTTTTAAGTAAAATATTTTTGTTGATTTTAAATCCCATTTGAAAGAGTCTGGGAAATTTTTTATAAGTTGAAATGGTTGGGTTAAATTGTATATTATTGGAATATGTATATATTAATCTTACGCTATATTATATTTAAAATTATCAATAAAAATATAATAATAATAAAATAATAAATACATATAATATTTAATAGAATAAGAATAAAATGGTTTTATTACAAATTGTGTTTTATTTATATTGATATTGATGTTCTTTCGATAGTACTAATTTTGATCATATTGATATTTAGTATCGAGTCGAGTGGAGTATCGCAAACTAAAGTGCATTGTAAATGTAACATTGTAACCTATTGGATTAAAAAAAACAAAAACCGGTTTTCCAAAAACCGGTTTTTTGGCCGGTTATAACCGCCATGTTAAACCGTAAGCAAAAAAAACCGATATAACCGAAAACCGGTGTTTTGTCAAAAACCGCCATCCCTAACAAACACTTAGACTCATGAACGGTTTCAGATTTCTGAATAGTATCTTTACACAAGGCTCTTGTTTCACCAGCCCTTAACACTCATCTAGTGCTGCTTGTTCTTTTAAAGACTAGATTGTGGCGAATGGGATTGCTTAATGATAGCATCGTTGGATCGTTTCATTTAATCATTTGATCATAATTTCCGCAATGGTGGGTAGAGGCCGAGAAAAAGTTGTACACGGACTGAACAAACCGAAAATACGATATTGCTTTAACGCAACTTTCAGAAGCACTTGTTCTAACCAAATTAAGCGAGTGTTCGGCACAAGGAATGTAAATTGCAAGTTTGTTAATCTTAGATAAATGAGCCTAGAGACTATTGTATTGCCTGACATGTTTGCAAGATTGTCGTATGATTGTCCCCTCATGTCGTTTACATCAATGCCACAGTCGCTTAAAACGGTTAAAACAGCAGAAGAAAGATAGTATGGCTACTTATGGGTATGAATGTGAGAAAACGCTCATACACTTTACCATCAAATGAACTAAAATATCTTAACATAAAATAGTCAACTGGTCAACATGAGAGAAATCTTGTGTTGAATCCACACTTTAAGAAGAAGAAGAAGGTTTTCCAGTACCCTTATGTGGTTTTCCAGTACCCTTAAATAACATATGTATGTAGGATTGTAAATAGTTTACCTTATATTTTAAATTCACCTGTATATCATTTTTCTTAATTATTAGTACGAGAACGGGATAAGGGTCTCACATATGGACGTTGGCACAGATGTGCAGAACGAATTGGGGATTACGGCGACGGTAGCGGACTACTTTTAACTATATAGTTTTAGTTTATTGGAAAAAGACGGCGGCGGGTCGGTACATACTTTGAACCAATTTTAATTGGGTTCTTTCACAGGAAAAAAGAGATTAGCCTAAGAGGGTTGGTTTTAGCGTAGGGAACTAGAACGAATACATTTAGTCGATTATAACATCACAGTGACGACAGACGCGGTCTTAGGGATAATACTTAGAAAAAGACGAATTAAGACGGGTATTATATTGATTAGACGCAAATTATCTATAAATACATTTCTTTTTTGTAAGAATAAGAACACGTAATATTTTGGTCGCAATTACACACTTTTACACTTTTACATTTCGTCAATTTAATGGTATCAATAATTTCGTCATCTATTTTATTAATTAAAACTGTTAAACATCAAACGGACTTTTATTACGATTGTCTTTAAAGAAAACCTACATGTATATTTAGATAAATGGGAGTCTAAAAAGAATCGTACTCTGCAAGTAGCTTTAAAATGCCTAAGTAGTTCCCATTCCCTGTATCACCTTTAAAAGCTAATCCGCGAGTAGATAGAAGCTTAACCACAGAGACTACTCTTTTTAGAATAGGCTTTCTATGTGAACAAAAGTATACATTGTAATTTAGTTTTATACTTTATACGTCCACCATAACTTTTATGGTATTGCTCGAAATTTGAATTTTTCAACTTAATATGATTTATAGTTTTTATTTAATTCTAATTATTATTTTTTCGTTTTGGACCCTGAGAGGCCCCCTTCGGGGCCGAGGCCCCTAGGCAACTGCCTACTTTGCCTAATGGTTAATACCTCACTGCGCATGTGGAGAAACCGCGTAGATCGGATGGTCTCTAAACGTATGGCGCAATGGGCGAAGACACAGAAGCCCAACACCAAGCGACTCATAGGAAGACCCAAAAAACGATGGTACGAGAGCTGGAGCTCCGGATGGCAGCAGAGACTGTTACAGAAGAAACAGGACATAGTCCCATTACAAGAAGAAGAAGAAGAAAATTGTCCAGAGCTTCTACTAGCGCCTGCTTCAATGACAAGTCGCCTTCCCTATTTGCCACCAACACCACATCATCAGCATGCATTAAACGGGATGTTACCCTATAGTTTCGCTGTTATCAGGTCCAAAACCAATGGACGACCACCATCCAAAACCGTTGTGAAGTGCTTTTACCATATGCCCAATGCCCATGCCTGGCATTCTCTCATAACATCTTAGAGAAACACGATGTGCATTTTTTTAAATTTTCAAAATATTACGTGTATTGTATATAAAATATGTTTGTTAACAGTGTAATGTTTAATAATTAAAAGTGCTTATTGAAAATGGCAAACAGCCGAAACGTCTAAGCAAAATCAAGTGTTTTATTTATAACAGACCGCAAACCCAGGAATTAAAAACCAACTATTTAAAAATTCACGGTCAGGAAATAAGCAATATTATCAATATATAGAATCATAAGATTCGATTCCAGCAATAAAATTGGTGGTAAATAACTTTTCCCAGAAATGGCCTATTCTCCGATAATCTGTCTAGACTATAATTGTAAAGGGTTTTTACACCAGAGATCTGAGGCTTAGCCTAGTAACTATACATTTTAATCTGTTGTTTGGCAATTACTTTTCTGTGAAGGATTTATACCTATAGGACGAATCTCTGATGATTGCACGTAATGTGCTGAAAGTACTTAGCTAATTAATAAAAATGTTCTTACAAACTATCAACTTTTTTGAGAACATACACCTGCTTGCCGGCTTGCCCTACTTAGAAGTGTGTACAAGTCATACAGTCTTTTTCAATTCTTTATCAATTACTCTCTTCCATAATTTCGTCGTGGTATAAGAAGTTTTTTTGGCCTTGTAGTTTGTACATTGTTGTATATTTCCCTTGTTTTTGTCGACAGGTCTGGATACTTAGGTCTGGATCCCGCGTATGAAAAAAAAGTTGATTAATAGCAAGCTGAAAATTTGTTAATAGCTTAAGGGTGTCTAGTCGGATAAACTTTGATATATGAGAACACTGGAATAGGGGGCAGTTTTAATTGTGGAACAGGTTAAAAATTTGGAACGGTCAGACCACGAAAACGGCACATTTATTTTGTCCGACAGAACAGACTTAAACTCTCCGAACAGAGATTAAACTCTCATGCAAAAATCAGACTGTTATTTATCACCTGTCATAATTCCTGTCATTTGACATATTCTACATGTTCCACCCATTAAAACGCCCATTTGGTGATAAATAGCAGTCTGATTTTTGCATGAGAGTTTAATCTCTGTTCGGAGAGTTTAAGTCTGTTCTGTCGGAAAAAATAAATGTGCCGTTTTCGTGGTCTGACCGTTCCAAATTTTTAACCTGTTCCACAATTAAAACTGCCCCTGTTCCAGTGTTCCCATATATCAAAGTTTGTCCGACTAGACACCCTTAAGCTATTAACAAATTTTCAGCTTGCTATTAATCAACTTTTTTTTCATACGCGGGATCCAGACCTAACTGTTTCTCCATTCGTCTGGCATGTGTTCAACTTCCATAATTCTATTAAATAAACCTGTTGGTAAATTTGTTCCTGTCTCTCCTAATGTCCTCCACAATTCCCAGGAATATCCTAGGAATGATATTGTGGCTAGACAGCTCAATTGCTCTGTCTGCAAAACTAAATACAACATTTTTTTATGACTTATTTTAATAGGTACGTTAGTACCTATTAAAATTTAAATATTTTCCGGACCAATGTTGGACATAAATCGTCTGAAAGATTCTGAAAATATTTTTAAAATTTAAACCCAATTAACTGGTTTTGATGGGAAATAAGCCACAATTTTACTAAAAAAATGATTTTATTAACGTTTCGACGTCCAAATCGGATGCCGTTGTCAAAATACAAAAAATATTAATGAATTGATATTTGATTGAAACTATTTTTTTTTGTATTTTGACAACGGCATCCGATTTGGACGTCGAAACGTTAATAATATAATTTCTTAGTAAAATTGTGACTTATTTCCCATCAAAACTAGTTAATTACAAAAATGTCACAAGAAAATAACTTCAGAACAACATTAAACTCAATGTTACTAAAGATCACCAATCGGATGTTGTATATAAAGTCAATTGTAAAGACTGCGATTCAACATATATTTGGCAAACACACCGATATCTACATAGAAGGGTTGTTACACACAAACATAGTGAACAAATCAACATATTAAACACTACATCCTTAGTCAAGCATTCAAAGTCTTTTGACTTTGAAAATGTACAGATTAAAAAAAAGAAGAGAACTATAGCAAAAGATATATATTGGAGATGTTTCACATAAAGATAGATCAAAATTGAATCAATAACAAGACCGACATCAAGGATCTCTCCAATTAAATATTTATCACAACTTATAATCTGAAATCTGAGTTTTCCGTAATGCACCATTGGCAGATAGATATTTATCTTAAGTCTCCATAACTCATACTCTTCCTTAAATTTCCTTATCTATGCCCTCCCAGTCTGATGCAACAATTACTTGGTCATGTATATCAATCTAATATTAATTTGTTTTCTTAAATCATAAGACTTCTTCTATTTACTGTTAATTGTATTAATATGATCATTCTTATAAATAAGAGAAATCTCTCGAAATAATTATAATAAAATATCAATGACAAACGTTATTATTACACGGGCATTTAACACAACATTTATTACTCCATTTGGGACCGATTAAGCCTTATTTTCAATCAAAAGACAACATATTTTTTCAGGTCATATTCAACATTGGAAACCGCTTCTAACTGATAGTTTTTCACAATTTTGGTGAAGGCATCCCTGCCAGATGGTACTTCTTTATACACAAGCTACAGTACTCTTTCACCAAAACTATTCCAAGATCATCGACGTACCAAAGTAGGTCGACGCAAGAGCGTACCACTCTCTTCATTTTCAACCAGCCGGCTGTTGTCGACGACCAGTACCACCAAGTAGTACCGCATTTCCTACGAATTGTGATAGTACGTTACATTCGAGCAGTACAGTTCGAAATTTGTGCGTGTCGGAGCGGATTTTCGGTACTTCTTGACACAAGTGACGCGTCTTCGTCTAGTCGAGAGTCTGGCTGTCTGTTCCGGTGCTATCGGTACTACTTGACAACTTGGTGCTTTACCGAACCTGTTACCACAACATTAGTGACTTGAAGTATGTTCTGTTTTGTTCTGTTATGTAAATTTAGAGAAACTAGTACTTAATAGCAGTACTATACATACTGTGAAATGAAATCTATACTATATTCTAAATTTTTTTTTAAATGTTATATTGAAAATTAATGATAATATAGGTAATAAAAGTACTTAAATTGGTTACAGGGAGTATTATAAGTTTTGGAAACGCTTTCTTTTTTAATTATCTCCACAGCGTTTTGTCTTTCTTTGCTTTAATTATGCCTGTCATAATATGTTTGAGAACGGTCTTTTCTTTTTGTCATATTTTTTATTCCATTACACTTGCATTCTCCATATTTTGTACGTGAGAGCTCAGTGTAATTATTTTTTCGATTGTATACATCTATACATGTATACGTTTCCCCTTATTCTGTCTCTTTTAGTTTGTCCTTGTGGTTACTTCAGATGGTCGCAGTTGTTTTTTCTGTAAATAATACTTAGAAAACCAAAAATTAAGAGTGGTCTTTCTATTGATTTGAAAACATTTATCCTTGTTATTGTCTATGGATTTATTTCCTACTCTAAGATAGAGGTTTAATCATCTGTGTGTTTTTATTTTTGATCTTTATTTCTTGTCTACTATTCTTACCTTTTCTACTAAGTACTAGGCACTGGTAATTTCTGACTTGTTTCATATTTACTTTTTCAATTTTGATACTTATTTTTTTCCTGTTCATGCTCTACTGCCTTAAATTTTGTCTTGATTTAGTTTCTTGTAATGACATTTATATTATGTATCAAAATTATAAAAATACTGTAAAACTTTCAAAAATGTGCAGCTTAGCTCTATGTTGCTAATATCAGTTACACAAGATTTTTCTTTTTATATGCGTTTTTTGTTTATCTGTGTCGTACAATTTTACTTGTAGATTAAAACTGATGATAACAAGGAAATTGGCAATATCCTTGTTTTTATAGACTATACGAGGTTGGCTTCTCTTGTTACATTTCCATAAATTTTTATCTTAGGTCATACCAATACCAATCCTCTTTACTGACATGTCCTACCTAAGCGCCTTCCTCAGGTCTTCTTTGGTCTTCCTCTTCCACTCCCCAGGAACCCACGAATCAGCAATTACTCTTTGTATTGGGTGATTAACTTCTCGACATTGAACATGACTAAACAATCTTATCTTTCCAACTCATTCTTCAAATGATGAATTCAGAATGTCTGCTCATAAGCATCATAAAGAGGAGAAAAACAGAATAAATCGGCCATATAAATCGAGGACCTAAATACGCCTTATAATGCAAGGAAAAGTGGAGGGAAAGGGATTGACTGGTTGAAAGAAACTTTCATGGCTGCGTAATATTAGACAATGGTGTGGTTCCACAGTAGAAGAATTATTTCGCGCAGCAGCCAATAGAGAGAGGTTTCAGGAAATTGTAAACATGATGACGGCCAACGTCTGAATACAGACATGGCACCTAAAGAAGGAGAAGAAACCATCTTAACCTATGCTCTCTCATTTTAACATCCATTGATGCCACCCCTAACCTTCGCCTAATACACGTATTTTTAATTTTATCCTCCTTTGCCACTCTACTCATCCATATAAGCATTTTCATCTCGGCCACATTCATTCGTTGTTCCTCTTCCTTTTTAACTACTCAACATTCAGTTCCGCACATCATAGGTGATCTTATGACTGTTTTATAGAATTTTCCCTTCCGTTTCATTGAGATTTTTCTGTCACACAATACACCACTTGCTTCTTTTCACTTCATCCATACAACTCTAATTCTACTGCATTCCCGGAGTATATACAA
This sequence comes from Diabrotica virgifera virgifera, assembly GCF_917563875.1. Classification (NCBI taxonomy): domain Eukaryota; kingdom Metazoa; phylum Arthropoda; class Insecta; order Coleoptera; family Chrysomelidae; genus Diabrotica; species Diabrotica virgifera. Next base: position 17,703,476 of record NC_065447.1, on the reverse strand, counting down.
AGAGTATAGGCAGATTAAAAAGACTGGGCGACAAAACACGACTCTGTCTTACTCCACGTTTGATGGGTAGTTTTTCAGTACGACTATCTCCAATTTTGATGCAGTCTACTTGATTTTAATATAAGTATTTATGCAGTGTTATATGGTAGTGGTCCTATCGAAAAGTATATCGTGTTGCACTCAGTCGAATGCCTTCTCCAAGTCGATGACACGAACATAAACGTTTTTTCGGATCTCACAACTTTTTTGAAAGAGTTTAAGTTGTTAAGATTCTTGTGGAGTTTTAAACTGCCGTGATTTTTAAAACGTTTTTATATACTTCATTTGTTTTTTTCTCTATGTTCAGAAAAATCTTGTAATCGAGTTTAAACATACTTTCAGACTAACTAGATATCTGAAAATTTCAGAATAGCTCAGAACTAGATCACAATGCAATATTTAACATGTTTTACATGGATGGAATAGGTTTTTTATTTTGAATTTTAAGCCATTTATCCATACAAATGATGTAATGACATTTAGATCCCGTTGTAAATTACGTTAGTCAACAGCGAATATAGCTCAGTGGCAGAGTGTTCGACTACATATCGAAGGTCCCCCTGTTCAAACACGGGTGTTCCCTATTTGCTAATTTTTTTAGTTTGCTAATAAGCATATTAATATTTCATATTTATTCAATAATATAATATTAGCCATATTAGGGTGTATATCACAATTATTCTTTCGAAACATGTTTCATTAATTTTTTACCATTTTAAACATTTCCTTTGACTTATATGAGTTTAAAATCAATTACAAAATTGTAATACAGTAAAATCTCGATATAACGGACTAATCGGGGGGACGGGATATCCGTTAAAGCCAAAAGTCTGTTATACAAAAATAGGTTTAAAATAAATCAATTTTTTTTTAAATATGTACTGTGCTTAGATACAGTGTACTAATCTGTAAGTTAAAAAAGGTATCAAGTTTTTTTGCCACTTTTTTACTTTTCAACATCATCTAAAAACTTTCTGGAATACACTCATTTGGTTGCCAATATTCATTGATTCATGGGTTTAATAAGCGATGAATTTTTTGGCAAAAATATTCTTTAAAAAAATCCTATTTTTGAAAATATCTGTGGTGAACCATGCTTATTATAACTATAGCAGTATGAAACGGGTAGATGATGCAATATATCTTTGACAATGACACCTCTAGGTTTACGAGATTTGGCAAGAATTATAACAGTCAATCCATGCGATCCATCGGCGTTAGCACAAAGCAGTGCCAGATCGACTCGATTTTTCATATTTTTTTTGCATTCGAGCAGTGCAATTCGATTTTTCAAATTTTTTTGCATTCAAATTTTTTTTTACATTTGATAGGATTTTTTGTCCGTTATATCCAAAGTCCGTTAAATAGAGGTCCGTTCTATCTAGGTTTTACTGTATTTTGATTGTGTATTTTTCTATTTATCTGCTGTGATATGTGTATTTGAGTTTCTAAGGGGGTTGAAATAAATCGTACTTTCAAATATATTATTTCAAATATCAAACTTATTTTTTCGGACTTTTTAAAATTTGATAACATTTAGCTATTTATATAACTACACCTTGAGAAAAATTACACAATATAAAAGTATAATTCGAACCTCGCGTGAACGATATCAATAATTTGTAGCACTTCACGGTAAAGAGAGTTTTCATCTCCTCAGTATCGTTTAGTAGGAAACTAATAATTGATTCTGAAGCTCACCTCCGGAATCGATATTTTTTGTTCTGCATCGAGACACATTTGGCATTGTTCCATAAGCAATTCTGATTCAAAACATGCGAGATGGGAATAACAAAGAAGGCCTTAAAATATTGCTTTCTAAAAACAATTAATAATTGTCTCTTTTCAAACCGGTGTTTTGTCAGAGAAACGAAATGAATAGATGGTTTACATATAGACAAGTACATTTTTCAAAGCCGGGTTATAGAAAAAACAATTTGAGTTGGGGCATATTTATAATGTTCTCATACAATGTTGACATGAAAATATTAGAAATTTTTTACAAATATACACTGCGCGTCAGAGAAAACGGGCACCCCACAAAATGGGTCATTTTTGATGTCTAGAATTTCCAAAACCTGTTATCCGATTTAAGTTATTTATAGATTATATAGATAGTTATTTCGCATTTTTGACATACAATTAAAAATTTTATATTCGCCATTGGCGTGCATACGGGTAATATGACCTGGTAATATGACCCGTATGCACGCCAATGGTGAATACAAAATTTTTAATTGTATGTCAAAAAATGCGAAATAACTACTTCTTAAAACCTACCAAATTTCATTTGCATGTATCAACCGGTTTTAGAGCAATAAATAAATCGTCAATTTGTAAGAAAAATTCAACATGGCGCATCTCGGAAACGAAGCATTTGCGGACATATGTTTATAAAGCAAACGGTCATTATTATTTTATGCAGAATTGCCCCTTAAAGTTTGTCGCATTTATTTAGAAGCACCCTGTATTGATAAAGAACATGGCTAGTTTCTAACTTTTTTATTATCTAACATAAGCAAATGAATAAAAAAAGAATGTGTGTGTACTTTGTACGCACGTAAGAAGATATTCTTCTATTATATAATAGGTAATTTAAACGAAGTAAATATACTTAAAAGGTTATTTGTACTTATTTTATTTAAAAATCAAACTAACTTTCTTATCTACCACTTTCAAAAAAGAAGAATATCTTCAAAAATTATATAATAATATACTTACAATCATAAAATCTATAAAAAAAATAAAAAAATAATAACTTGCTTGGGGCTTGGACCCACTTCACGTCTACCGCGCCGTACGAAAGTTGACGGCATTTCAAACTGCACCACATTCGCGTATACGTCATGTAGGAATATACACAAACTAAACGTTTGCACCATAAAGGCTATAGCGGGATAAGATGGTCAAAAATGCCCCCGCACCGATCAGCCCCGCTACTTATGTTTTCGATAAAGGATATGAAATTATGCCCTCATGCAAATTTTTAGCTTCCCAGAGGTCCGAAAACGTCTTAAATCGAGAAAAGAAGAATTTTTAGGTTTTATTTTTTTGTGAGCGCAATTTTACTTTAAAAAATCTGAAAAAATTCAAGAGGTTGTATCTTTCGAATACAAAACAATCTATTTTTTTTCAGATTTTTCTAATGAAAACTGAGCCCAGGAAAAATTTTTAAAATTTTCAAAAAAATTTTAGGTTATGATAATATGATTTGGCCAACTTTTAAATAGTATTTATTTGAGTACTTTTTGCCGTTTTTTTAAATGGCAGAGGCATAATTTTTAATATCTGAGCGGAAAGAACTAAAAATCGAAAAAACCGTTTTGGCTGTCTCGAGATGCATCTCGGGACAGCCAATTTTAGGATTTAGGATCCTGACTACAACAACTGGAAAAAACTAAAATTGTGAATTTTGTCATAAAATTTGCTATGTGGGGTTATACTAATATTTGGAACAACTTTTCCAAATAGCATCGATATCTGTAACGCGAAGCAAATTGAATCGCATATCGAAAATTCACCCCGTTTGTGGATTCGCAGTAGGCTGCGTTTAAAATTTAAAGTTCAGTTGACTATTTTAAAAATTGTGAACCATCACGCTGTATGACTGTGCAAAATTTCAAATCTGTATATATTTTTATAGCCGAAACATAGGGGTGTCTTCTTCTAAAATGCGACACACTATGTCTTATCAATTTGACAATTTATTGCAATTAATATAGTAGTATGTTTTATAGATTAAAAATATACAGTCAAAGTATTGACTAATTCACTAATTTTATCATAAAAAGTTCAAATTGATTGCATTGAAGTATTGAACTAATTATTAATGTGTATTAATAATGTGTATATAATTATGTGTAATAATAATATAATATATAATATATACAGTGAGTTTTATGTACGGAAACCCTCAATTATCTCCGAAATGGCTTGCACGATTTTTATGGATTGTGGTGGTTGGGGTTTTCTAATGTGGCCGATATTATAGTAATACTTACATTGTTGTCAGATCTTCCGTTTTTCTGAAAATCTAATTAACTTTGTTATTTAAAATGGAACACCCTGTATATTTTTCGCGTTTTGAAGTCCTTAAGAAATACTGATTATTTTCCATGTTTTATTCCCTATACCTAAAGGCCATAATTTCGAAGTTATTGCTACATTTATTTAAAAAAAAAAAACTTTTTAAACAAATTATAAAAATCAATTTTTTCGTCCTGCGTAGACATTGTTTTACGTTCTTTGGACCATTGGGAACAAAAAAGTTCTCTTGTAATTTTTCTCTAAAGTTAATCGTTTTCGAGTTATAAATAATTTAAAACTGAAAAGAAATCGAATAATTACGATTTTCAAGGTTAAAAAACACAAATAAAAAATATTATTTTTGAAACTGCCAAGTATAGAAATTCAAGCTAAAGTCTTATTTTATCAGTTACCAATAAGTAATTTGAGCTTGTTTCATTCTAAAATATTGCTTTTTAGTTGTTAATGCAGCCCCATCGCCCGTCCTCTCATATGCGCTTCATTAATATTTATTAAAAATCAGTGTTTTAGAATAAAACGTACCAAAAAATTTTATAGCGAGTCCCTGGAAGAAGGGTTTGGGTACTCCGCAGTTTCAAAAATAATGTTTTTTATTTTTGTTTTTGAACCTTGAAAATCGTCATTATTCGATTTTTTTTCAGTTTTAAATTGTTTACAACTCGAAAACGATTAACTTTAGAGAAACATTACAAAAGACCTTTTTTTGTTCCCAATGATCCAAAGAACGTAAAATAATGTCTACAGGCCGAAAAAATTGATTTTTATAATTTCTTTAAATTTTTTCTTAAATAAATGTAGCAATAACTCCCAAACTATGGCATTTAGGTATAGAGAATATAACATAAAAAATAATCAGTATATCTTAAGGACTTCGAAACGCAAAAAATATACTATTTTTATTTTTTTATTTGAAATAAGAAAGGTTTTATTTGAAATAAGAAAGTTCATTGGATTTTCAGAAAAACGGAAAATCTGACAACAATGTAATTATCACTGTAATATCGGCTGCATTAGAAAACCCCTACCCACCAAAACCTATGAAAAACGTGCAAGTCATTTCCGAGATACTTGAGGGTTTTTATACATAAAACTCACTCTGTTTATTATAATAATTATAATAATATTAATTAATTATAATATTAATTAGTTCAATATTTCAATGCAATCAATTTGAACTTTTTATGATAAAATTAGTGAATTAGTCAGTATTCTCATTGTATATTTTGAATCTATAAAAAATACGACTATTAGTTGCAATAAATTATCGAATTGATAAGATACAGTGTGTCGCATTTAAGATGAAGACACTCCTATGTTACGGCTATCAAAATATATACAGATTTAAAATTTTGCACAGTCATACAGGTTGATGGTTCAAAATTTTTAAAACAGTCAAATTTTAAACGCGGCCTACTGCGAATCCACAAACAGGGTGAATTTTCGATATGCGATTCGATTTGCTTCGCGTTACAGATATCGATGTTATTTGGAAAAGTTGTTCCAAATATTATGATAACCCCACATACCAAATTTTATGACAAAATTCACAATTTTAGTTTTTTTTTTCAGTTGTTGTAGTCAGAATCCTAAATCCTAAAATTGGCTGCCCCGAGATGCATCTCGAGACAGCCAAAAACGGTTTTTTCGATTTTTTCGTTCTTTCCGCTCAGATATTAAAAATTCTGCCTCTGCCATTTAAAAGAACGGCAAAAAGTACACAAAAAAATACTATTGAAAAGTTGGCCAAATCATATTATCATAACCTAAAATTTTTTTGAAAATTTCAAAAATTTTTCCTGTTTTCATTTTTCATTACAAAAATCTGAAAAAAATTAGGTTATTTTATATTCAAAAGATACAACCTCTTGAATTTTTTTAGATTTTTTAAAGTAAAATTGCGCTCACAAAAAAATAAAACCTATAAATTCTTCTTTTCTCGATTTAAGACGTTTTAGGACCTCTGGGAAGCTATAAATTTGCATGAGGGCATAATTTTATATCCTTTATCGAAAACATAAGTAGCGGAGCTGATCGGTGCGGGGGCATTTTTGGCCATCTTATCCCGCTATAGCCTTTATATGAATTTAATAAAATTATTAGTTTGATTTTTGTCGAAATAAAATACAACAAAATATAGAGTAAGAAAACGATATATGAGATGAAGATTTGCAGAAAGTTTGTTCGTAATCAGATTATGTAAATTAAAGCATTGCCTACTAATAGGTAACTACATTATTTTGTTTACATTTTCCAAATAGATAGGTATTGAAACTATTAGGTATTTCCAACTGAAACATTTAGAATTACGTACCTGCGGCTTTTCAAAACTATTTAAAAAGTCACTATAACTATAAATTTGATTTTATTTCTGTCCCCACATCAATAAAAACTAATATTATACAATATTTTTGTTTACCGATAACCTCCATATTGAACAATTATTGACAGATCATTTCAAAATTTCAACACCCAATCAGAGCCCGTATAACGACTAATACCATACTGTCGGTGTGCGCATGCGCGCGGATCAATCAAATTTTACCCTCAATCGATTCGCCGCTAAAGAAGAATATCTTCAAAAACAGAATATTAAGAAAACCTGAGGCTATAGTTGGGCTTTGATTTCAGTATTTTATAAATGCTAGAATATTCCACAGGGTGTGGTGAACTTTGAGAAAAAAACACAGTTTGATTGGTACACCCGGTATGGTATATTACAATTTACCTGTCGATAGCAACAATATTAAACAAAATAAACTGCAAATTACAATTTAATATTTGTAATAATCACTCCAAGATATATGAAAGGACTCAAATAGGTTTATGAACTGAAATTCCCCTTTAATAGATAATAGTTATTTATGATATAAGTGTTAAAAGTACAATTTTAAGGAACGCATGTGAAAGGCAATTCACATGAGTGCCTTAAAAATGTAATTTTTAACACGTATATCATACAATATTTTTTCTACAAACGTCTTATATATCAACAATTATAATTTATTCATTCTCAATTACAGGACAATATTTACAAAAACTTTTACTTGAACTTGACTGACATTAACTGATATTCCATTTTTATATTTCTCTTGACATTACATCAAAACTGCCTATACTGTGCCTATACTATCAATAGGGCTTTTCATTCACAGTCATTTGTTTCGAGCTTCTGTCATATGTTGTATAATCTGTGTATAATATTAATATACACGGATTATATAACACATGACAGAAGCTCGAAACACATGACAATCGATGAAAAGCCCTATACGTAAATCATAACAACTATAGAATAACATCTTACTTTTATTGTTGTATATTCTAACAAATTTTAATAGTTTTTTCTACAAACGTGTTAAAAATGCAATAATACAGTTTAAATTAAATTTTAAAAAACCTTTTAAACCACATTTTTCAAATTGCGCAAGTTGTACTATTAATATTAATGTTAATTAATGAAATATAAATATTTTGACGTTTCACAATTTGACAATTCACTTTTAACTGCAGTGCCTTAAAAATTTTAATAGTGCTTTAAAGTACCATTTTAACGCTCCTATGGAGTGCTAAAAATTGCATTTTTAACACGGTTGTAGACAAAAGATCTTAAAAAAATATCCGCCCTCTATCATCTCCTATCTTGAAGTGAAACATAATAGGGGAGAGTTGGATAAAACAGGATAGTCGGATAAAACGGGATACCTATCCTAGCAGCACTAGTACCCAACTAGTGCTGCTATTAATGGCACAACGGCGAAAACTTGTTCTCGGTCGTCATTTTAACATTCTCAGTTCGTTTTACCTCGATGCCATTATTTGATGAAAAGCTGTTGTGTTTAGAATTGTTTGACTCTATTTTTTCGGTACTTTGTACTTTTAAGTGCGTTGTTTTCTACATTATATTGCCTACATATCTAAACATATAATTCCGGTGACTATTACATTTAATTAAGCACTCAACGAATATTCTCATGTGTAGTCTCTCTAATTTTAGTTTCACGTTTAGGCAGGAGCCATTTTTGTTTTGAAAAGTGTCTGAGTTGGACAAAACGGGACACTTATAGGTTGGATAAAATGAGATACAGTTTTTTATGTCCCGTTTTATCCACCTATTTATTTGTTGGCCTATTAATTTTTTAAATAGCGATAAAGCGTGTTCTCATACTGCAGAAAAGAACAACATATTTTTATGTGACTTTTGTTCTGATATAGGTACCTAGTCCTAAATAAAAGGTCTTATTTCCCATTTTGCAATAAAACATCAAAAAGGCCTATTTTTAAGTTTCTGACTACTGAAGATATTGTTTTTGCAAAGGTAAATTATTGCTTTGCAGTCTTATATCTACTTAAATATACTTTTTAGATAATTTTATGCAAAAAATTAAATATTGTGAACCTATCCCGTTTTATCCAACCGTGGTATGCTAAAACGGGATGTGCAGGACTTTAATAAATATGTTTTTTACTACTTTCCAGTCATTAAAAATAGTTAAAAATATGTTTTTGTGTGCTTCAATAAATGTTATACCTATAAAAAATAATAATATGATAATTTCTTTAACATTTTTTCCGTAATAAAAATAAACAAGAATGGTATCCCGTTTTGTCCAACTCTCCCCTACGACCAATCGGAGGTCAGAGTTGCCAATGTAAGTAGTAGAGACTTGGGAGTAGATGCAGGGTATGAATACGGTGGGTAAACAACGAATCAAAATGAGAATAGAATTTAAATGTGTGAAAACTGAAATTGAAGAATAAATATTAAAAAGAATATTCAGTTGATCGAAAATGTTAAATCAATAATTATATTTTAGTTATTCTCATTTACTTATTCTTAAATTAATATTATTAATATAAGAGTTTGCCTAAAGTGCTAAAATAGACATTGAGGCCAAAGTTTGATCAGTGTTCGGTTAGTCAATTGTGAAGGCAGACCTTGTCAAGCTTCTAATAATTAAAATTATTATTATTATTCTTGATTATATCAAGACGAGCATTAATTATTTGTTATTCATCAATTCAATAATTCAACTGGGTCAGAAATTAAAGGACCGAAACTAAAGGGCAAAGCCGGGCTCATTATTTGCGTTAATAGTCGAGGAAATGAAGCTGGAAAAATGGCAAAACCTCGCAATTTTTTCGTCCAGCATCGATTTGTACAAAAATTTGGGATTAGGCTCATTACACCCTCTAGTTCATTTTCTATATTGAGCTGTTGTACGCTTTTGGTTTTTTAAGGGTGAAAACCACCCCTAATTGTAAAATATTATAAAATAACATTTTAAACTTTAATATTGTCAACATTTGCTTCGTATTAGTTACATAATGATTGTTTTGTGTTTTAAGATATAATATCACAATATTTCAACCCTTAAAACCACTCTTGTTGGAGCTATATATGAAAAGTTTACTTATCCTAAAAGAATAATTTCGGCTTGCATCAATTTACATAAAAATTTGGGGTTAGGATCATCTTACCCTGTACTTCATATTCTATATCATGCTCAAGGACATTGATTATTTTTAGAGGTGTAAACTACCCTTATTGTCAAAAATTATATAAAAACATTGTAAACTTTAATACAGGTAAAATTTGGTTTGACTGGTTAAATAATGATTGTTTATTGCTTTAGGATATAATACCATAATATTTCAACCCTTAAAAACCACCCTTAATAACATTGCAATTTTTATAAGTAGACAATTTAATAGATCTATACAGAAAAAAAAGTGAATTACAGAATTACAAAAACATTTATTTACACAAAAATACGAATTTACAAATACATATATAAAAATACACATACAAATAGTTTTTTAGTCATCCAGTATACGAACCGGCTCTGTGGTATTATATAGGTACATTGAAAATGCTCTATAAGGGGACTATTCGAATTTTTCGAAAAAAAAAAATAGTTTTATAAACAGCTCCTTCATTTTTGGCGATAAAAAGATTTTTCAATAACAGTTTAGTAGGATTTTTGAAGAGTAATAAGACTGTGTAAGTTAAATTCTGTGAGATCCCTTAATTTTTAATTGAGGTGGGTTTAAAAGGCTCGAATAAGGGGATGTTTGCTCGTAAATAGATGTTTTAAACAACTATATCTCGCTAACTGTTCACTGTAATGAAAATATATGCATAAAGATATTTTAGCTATTAAAAAAGCTACAATTTAGTAGTGTATAATTTTTTTCGTATCTCCAGTATTTCCGGAGATATTTTGAAGAAAATGATAAAAAATGCAAAATTGCAAAAAAATCAATTTTTCTTTAAACTCCAATTTTTCTAAAATTAGGGCTTTAAAATAAGTCAAACTTCTTGAGCGTATTGATAATATAAATATAAAATAAATTACAGAAAAGCCAAGACCAATTTTTATTTACAATGGTAGTTAGGGGGTTGTTTTCACTGTTTTTTTCGTAGAGAAAAATAGGTACCGACTTTTTTTTTGATCATAAGTTGCTCAATTTTTATGCTAAAAACTTTTTATTATTATTTTTTGGAAGATCTAATTATATACTTGAAAAAACATTTTGTAAGTTTTCCTGGCAAAATGCAAAGTTTTCCCGTTATTTGGCTTTGATTATTTCAAATTATGCATTTGACGAAAAAAGCTAACCTTTAACATGCCGTATCTCGGTTTGTATTGGTCGTAAAAATATTATAGAAAAACAGTTTCGTTTGTGTTACTAAAAGATACAATTTTGATATCTACAGTTTTTTTGAATAAATGCATATTTTTCGAGTTCTAAAATAGTCGATTTTTCCGTCGAAAAACTGTTACTTTCAACCACGAATAACTCGAAAAATATTAGTTTTACGAAGAAAATGTAAAAAACATTTTTTCCACCTACCTCTACCGAAAGTATACTTTTCCGGACCTGATTGTAGGGAGCAAAGTTGTACTTTTCCTCCCTAGGGAGGAAAAGTAAAAGTGACGTGGTAAAAAACAGTAAATTGTTATTCTGATTTAACAATGTTTACATTAATAATTTGACTTATATTTGACAGTTGACAGTTATATTGTACGTACTTGTTAGTTTTAGTTCTAACAAATTTTGTTGGTTAGTTACATAAATAAATTAAGTAAAAATGAAAAAATTACTTGTTATTTGAGGAAGGTGGAAAAACCATATGTATAACATGGGAGTAAAGTGCCTTTTCCTCCCTTGAATGATTACTGCCCTCCGCTACGCGTCGGGCAGTAAACTTCATTCTCGGGAGGAAAAGTAGCACTTTCCTCCCTTGTTATACAAATAGCTATTTTCTTAAAATCAGTTTTTACATCGACTTACATGGTTAAAATGTAATAAAAAGTTCCCACCGCCGAGATGGGGTGGCAACTACCCCCAAGGTTTTAGCGTACAGCAGTATGATATAGAAAATGATCCTTGGACTATTCCCTACCTTCTGTGAAAATTTCAAGTAAATCAATGCTGGACGAAAAAATTGCGAGCCAGAATGCTTCATTTCCTCGACTATAAAGATTCCGTTGTTCATTATTTTTGTTATAGACCAGTAAATGACTGTTTTGAAGTGTAATTTTGCTCGTCATTTGGATTTAGGTTCCTCTTACTTTTCTTTTGGACTTGAGCCCAGGGTTGCTTTTACTCGTGATGAAAGCCATCCCTTCTCGGGGGCGAAAAAAACATACGTTCAAAATAAGCAAACTTTGGGCTATAGAGTTTTTTCACTAATTTAATACTTTTCGAGTTATTTGCGAGTGAAAATATCCATCTTTCAACAAAAAAACCACGTTTTCAGACGGTTTTTCGCAAATAACTCAAAAAGAAAGTATTTTATGTATAAAAAAAATTTTTTAAACAAAAATGTAGCTTATAAAAAAATTTAAAAAATGGTGTATTTATGAAGTCTGTAGACCCAGTACCAGCAGATTTGTAGCTCATGAAAAGTAATTAATTCCTTATCTTCAAATTCCAAATAGAATATTTTCAACGTGAAATAACCAAAAAAATGAAGTTCTTTTCGGGGAAAACTCATTAAAACTTTTTTAAAGTATGTATTTGAAAAAAGCTGTATTATATAGTAAACATTATCTGGTAAAAAATTAAAACAGTAAATAAATCTATATTTAATGTCACTGTGCAATTAAATAATTCCAAATTGCTTGAATTTACAATTCCATGATTTTTTCTATTGGGGTATTGGAGGTTCGTAAGATTAAAAAATAATCTTACGAATATCACACGACAGTAAGAATAAATAAGAAAATAATGCTTCATTTTTACTCAAATTTGTTGTCATTGGGCAATAGCCACTCGAGCCCTGCGGGCTCTCGTGTCTATTACCAGACAACAAATTTTCGAAAAACTGTCGCATTATTTTCAATTTATTCTCACTCTCTTGTGATATTATACCCGATTATTTCATTCATAGGAGATTCTGACCAATAGAAAGCTACAGAAATCTGAATTAAATCGATAATTTTTGATAATTGCCCGTCGTTAAGTATATTACGTCAGATGACCTTCGTTGCTACGAAAAAATACATTCAGTGACATTAATGACAATTAATGTTTTAAAAATTATAAAAGTGATGACTTTCAATCGTCAAATATTTATAAAAACTTTGTGTTTAATTGTACTAATTTGTACTTACATAAATAAATTACAATAAAATTTTGGTTTTGAACAGTTTTATTCATGAAATAATCGCAACAAATTGCACTCGAACTCTAAAATTAATGTAGAATTTTTGCCTTCGTGACACTTTCGACATAATTTCACTCGCCTTTGGCTCGTGAAATTAAATCTGTCAAAGTGTCACTCGGGGAAAAATTCAATAATTTTAGAGCTCTTGTGCAATTACTACTGATTATTTCATTCATAAGAGATTCTGACCAATAGAAAGCTACAGAAATCTAAATTAAACTGATAACTTTTTTGATAATTGCCCGTCGTCGAGTATATTAAGTCAGATGCCCTTGGTTGCTACGATAAAATACATTCAGTGACATTAATGATAATTAATGTTTTAAAAATTATAAAAGTGATGACTTTCAACCGTCAAATATTTATAACGACTGTGTGTTTAATTGTACTAATTGATACTTACATAAATAAATTACGATAAAATTTTGGTTTTGAACAGTTTTATTCATGAAATAATCGCAACAAATTGCACTCGATCTCTAAAATTAATATAGAATTTTTGCCCTCGTGACACTTTGACATAATTTCACTCGCCTTTGGCTCGTGAAATTAAAACTGTTAAAGTGTCACTCGGGAAAAATTCAATAATTTTAGAGCTCTTGTGCAATTACTACTGATTATTTCATTCATAGGAGATTCTGACCAATAGAAAACTACAGAAATGCAAATTAAGGTGATAATTTTTGATAATATCCCGTCGTCAAGTATATTACGTCAGATGCTCTTCGTTGCTACGAAAAAATACATTTAGTGACATTAATGACAATTCATGTTTAAAAAGTTATAAAAGTGATGACTTTCAACCGTAAAATATTTTATATCAACTGTGTGTTTAACAGTACTAATTTGTACTAACATAAATAAATTACAATAAAATTTTGGTTTCGAACACGTTTATTCATGAAATATTCGCAACAAATTGCACTCGATCTCTAAAATTAATATAGAATTTTTGCCCTCCTGATACTGATATAATTTCACTCGCCTTCGGCTCGTGAAATTAAAACTGTCAAATTGCCACTCGGGAAAAATTCAATAATTTTAGAGCTCTTGTGCAATTACTACTGATAATTTTTTGATAATTTCCCGTCGTCAAGTATATTACGTCAGATGCCCTTCGTTGCTATGAAAAAATACATTCAGTGACATTAATGACAATTAATGTTTTAAAAGTTATAAAAGTGATGACTTTCAACCGTCAAATATTTATAACAACTATGTGTTTAATTGTACTATTTTGTACTTACATAAATAAATTACAATAAAATTTTGGTTTTGAACAGTTTTATTCATGAAATAATCGTAACAAATTGCACTTGATCTCTAAAATGAATATAGAATTTTTGCCCTCGTGACACTTTGACATAATTTCACTCGCCTTCGGCTCGTGAAATTAAAACTGTCAACGTGTCACTCGGGAAAAATTCAATAATTTTAGAGCTCTTGTGCAATTACTACTGAAAATTACACGGTATCGCCGTATTTCATGTTCATCGTTCATCGTTCATTCACTGGATTATTAAAGATTCTGTTTATCGCAACTCAAGAAGTACATTGTATATTTAATTCGGCAGGGACTCAGCATTTTAATAATTAATGATCTTTTAGAATAGCGACCCTTTAGCGAACACCTACAGTTCACGAGATGTAACTGTCGCTATTGGGCGGATTACATAGAAATTAATTGTTTATTCCACTCACATTACACTAGGTGTAATAACCCACTTGGAATAACAATACCGATCAGGACCGGATTTCAAAGAGTCTACACTAGGTCAATTAATTTGGTCATACATTTTTCTGTTATTTTAACTATTATACAGTGTGGACGTTTGAGTTGGAATCAATTCATTATCTCGAGAATGGGTGAATTTGGAGAGAAATCCTGAGACAGTTCGATTTTTATTTTTAAATTATGACTTATATTATACTAGGCGTGATGACGTAATCGATGATTTTTTACATGAGAGTAGGGGTTGTGTGATAGCTCATTTGAAAGGTTATTTAATTTTCTATTCAGTTATATGAACATGAACATAATTATTTATGCAGGGTGTACACAATTTTTTTTATTAAACTAATTTACACAAAAAGAAGAATGTACGCAATTTATTTAATTTAAAATATATTTTATCTACTGCTGTCAGAAAAACAGGCAATGATGGTTGTTTCACAAATAAACATTGCTTTTCCCTTATATTCAATGTTCAAACTTCTAAGAGACAGGTGGGTGGCAGTTTTAACATTGAATTTAAACGAAAAACAATGTTTATTTGTCAAATAAACATTTCTTTCTATTTTCTGACATTACTCGAATGTATTTTAAAATAAATGAATTATAATAATAAATAATATAATTATACATACATTCTTCTTTTTGTCTCAATTAATTTAATAATAAAAAAAAGGATGTGCGTGTACTTTGAAAGCACGGAAGAAGTTATATTTCTATTATATGATTTCAACGAAATAAAATACCTTAAACAGTTTATTTTTATTTTATTTAAATAATAAACTAATTGTAATACCACTTTCTAAAAATTAAAAAAAAAGACAGCAATTGTCGGCATTTGAACCCGGGACCTCTCGATCTCTAGTAGAATGCTCTACCAATAGACTACGACGGTATTGTTTTTACGGTTTCTCGGATATTATGATAATTCACGGTGACAAATAGACGACGTGAAGTATAAAATATAAAAATGTTTTATTAATACGTATTATCTTACTCCCGAGGAAGACAAATCCAGAGACACAAAAATTAAAATAAATATAAAAATCCACAAGGAAAAAGTTTTCCTGTATTTGGTTGTATACCATGTGATACAAAAAACAATAAATCCTGTATAAAAGGTATATTTAAAAAACCCTCAAAAGGGCCACATCAAATTCACATAACTAGTTTTCGACTGGTTTACCAGTCATCATCAGTGCTTACCTAAAATGAATATAACCTGATAAAAAAGGCAAAGATGTTGAAATTTTGACTAGGGTTAAAAAAATATTAGGTTATACTCACATGCAATGTACATGCTTAACCACCAAGATAGTATTACACAAACATATGTGGTGTATTAAATATTGTGTTGTTACTGCCTTCTGGTTCTAATTAATTAAAAAGACTAAACACGTCTTACTATACATTATATTTTATTCACTGGTATCCAATATCTAAACAATAACATTAATGATTCATAGCGCCTCGCCTTACTACATACTAACTTCTAATAATTATTTGTATATCTATATCCATACTGATTGCTCAGCGTGTTTTTATACCTATCTGAACCATAACAAATATAGTTCAAGTTCACTCGTAATAAACATGTGATACAAACTATAAGCTATTGTTTTTATGTATGTTCAATACCCTAAAGGTTAATAACATCATATTTAAATTATGATTTATACAGAGGGTTCATAATATACCACAGTGGGTTAAAGCCCAGTAAAAGTAGTCCATCAAGGAAACATTGGTATAAAATGCAACCTTAAGCCTGGATGTTTAAAATATTATATAATTTGCCCTAGGTAACATCTGAGATCTAGGTATGACTTGTTCACATGTTGGAAGTGAGACGGCAAGTGAAAATGAAATGGTTGGGAACCTCGGAACGATGACAAGACAAACGACAGGTCCACAGGTAGTTTAAAATAACCTGTCATATTTAAGAGTAAGGTATGCAGATTGTTGAAATTAGAAATGATGTAACAACATACCCAATGTGAAAATTATCATTTAAAATTCATTAAACTAGTGTTACTGTAAAATGGCATAAATATTGTAAAATATCCAAGGAAAAAGTCAGAATCAGGTCGATTTTAATTTTTAAATTTCGATTTTTTGACATCACCCTAGTGACGTCATCCATTTGGGCGTGATGACGTAATCGATCATTTTTTAAAATGAAAATAGGTATTGCGTGATAGCTCATTTGAAAGGTTTTAATTCTCTATTCATTAATATAGACATTCATATAACTATTCATATAGGGTGTCCAGATTTTTTTTAAATTAAATTAATTGACACAAAAATAGAATGTATGTAATTTATTTAATTCAAAATACATTTTACTGCTGCCAGATAACATAAATAAATATTTATTTCACAAATAAACATTTCTTTTCGCTTAAATTAAATGTTTTAACTGCCAAGAGGTAGGTCGGTGGCAGTTCGAACATATTTAAGCGAAAAGCAATGGTTATATGAAGAAATAAAGTAAAACCTCCGTTAACCGAAATAACTGGGGGGAAGGCCGTTTCGGATAATAAGAATTTCGGTTAAAAATAACATTGTTTTTTGTATTCTTCTTGTGTCAAATTATATAGTATTCTTGGTCAAAGTTGGTATTAAAAATACTATGAGGTGATTTTGTAATGTGTTGTGTATTATTTCATTGCGTTCTTTAGCTGTATGAAAGCAATGTTTACAAACTAACATCAAATTGTTTCCGTTTTGTGATAAAAATTTACTTTTTATTGACAAAATTGTTGAAACTGTGCCGTTTCGGTTAAAACATGTTTCGGTTAAAAATATGTCGGTTAACGGAGGTTTTACTGTAAGTTTATTGTATATTCCTGAAAATGTTTATTACTACTTAGCAATAAACATTTTAAGTCAAAACGGCAATAGGTGTATGTTTTCAAAAACTGATAGTGTGTAAAGTATTTATTAAAATCAGCTAAGTACTTTCGGCATAGCAAATGCCATCATCAGAGCTTCGTCTTATAGGTATAAAAACTCATAGAAGAGTAATTGTTGACAAACACCATATTAAAATTAAATTGATACAGGGCTAGGCCTCTGATCTAGAGTAAAAACCCTTAAAAATATTAAATATCACATCGATGTGTACTATACAGGGTGTCCAGAAACTCTACCGACAAACGAAGACAGGAGATTATTCAGATAATTTTAAGATAATTTAACCCAATTCACTTAGTCCGAGAATGCTTCCTAAGGGAGCTAGAGATCTTTGAAGATGGCGTCTTGTAATTAGTTTTTCTTAAATACCTCCAGAACGCTTCTATTTAGAAAAACAAAAATTGGTACGCTTATTTATTTTCAAGATATAAATCTAATCCATCCATTGCAAATTTCTAGTACCGATCATAGGCGTCCGTTTTGGGTAGGGCAACGGTAATTTTATCGCATAACTTTTTTTATCTTTAACTTTTATGCATTTCTGACACTGGATTATTAAATTGTGAAGTATTCTAGTGCTAAAAGGTACTCTTGTTTTAAATCGGTAGGACACACCGTTTTCTAGAAAAATCGATTTGAAAATTTTTCGCTTTTTGAATTAAAAATAAAATTTCAAAAAAAAAACTGTTTAGAAAGACGAAAACTGGTACATTTATTTATATTTCAGAGATAAATCGATTTCATTAATTGCGAATTTCTAGTACTGGTCATAGGCCTCCTTTTTGGGTAGGTCAATAGTTATTTTATATAGCATAACTTTTTTGTCTTGAATTTTTGAGCATTTTTGACACTAGATTATTAAATTATGAGGTATTCGAGTACTCTTACTTTATGTTGGTAAAATACTTCGTTTTTTGTTGAAAAGTTCTTTCAATTTTGTTTCAAATTCCAAAAACGAAAAACTTTCAAATCGATTTTTCTAGAAAACGGGGTGTCCTACCGACTTAAAGCAAGAGTACCTTTTAGTACTAGAATACCTCACAATTTAATAATCCGGTGTCAAAAATGCATAAAAGTTAAGGACAAAAAAGTTATGCGATAAAACACCCGTTGCTCTACCCAAAACAGACGCCTATGACCGGTACGAGAAATTTGCAATGGATGGAATCGATTCATCTCTGAAAAGTAAATATGCATACCAATTTTCGTTTTTCTAAATAGAAGCGTTCTGGAGGTATTTAAGAAAAACTAATTTCATGACACCATCTTCAAAGAGCTCTAGCTCCCTTAAGAAGCATTTTCGGACTAGGTTAATTGGGTTAAATTATCTTAAAATTATCTGAGGAATCTCCTGTCTTCGTTTATCGGTAGAGTTTGTGGACACCCTGTATACAATATGCCTATTTTCTATAATAGTAGAACCCGCTTATTGGAATAGCCGTCGTTCCAAGAAAAAGTATTCCTGTAACAGGGATATTCTAATAACCGATCATATAAGCCTAGTAAAAACGTTTTGGGACCTCAAATTTCTATTCCTTAAACTGGGATATTCCTTTAACCGGTATCTAATAAGCGGGTTCGACTGTATCATTGATTATAAATATTTCACTAGATAGCTCACCTCTTGGTAACCGAAAGACGTATCCACAACTAGATGGCGCTACTCGAAAACCGTATCGAGATTTCTCATTCTCTCTCCGACTTGCGAGGAGGTAGGAGTAGTGTCAGGGCCGAACTTACCCTATACGCTGTGAGCTCGTACGTAGAGGGGATGTTTATAAATTCGCGAGCGCCAGTAGTGGCAAGTCTGTAAACGATTACCGGAAATTTGACATAAATGTCAAAGTGATTAATTTAAAATTAAAATTAAAAACATTAATTATAAAAAATATTAGTTGATCAAAGCTGTGGTATATATTTTTAACTTAAATATACTTACGTTTTAAATACTGAATTTACGTTTTTTAATGTTCCGTAATATGTGATTATAAATTAATCTATATTAATCTTAGCGCCATCTACACGATAATTGTGAAAGTATCCGAAGTAAGAAATTAATATTTCATCAATAGAACGTCAAAATGATTAGAAAAATCTTAAAAAAATCTATTACAATAATTTAATTACTTTTTAGCGTTGTAAATATTAAGTGTTAACAATTAAATAATAAATTTAAAAATTACCGGTGAAAGTTGAATTAGTAATCCGCCAGGAGCGACACCAGCGAAGCTCAGAGCGTATAGGTGTAGGGATGTTTTGAAAGAAACGATGGAACAAATAATAATATATCTTTCTTTAAATTTTCCCTGAAAGACGTAGAGCGCACAAAAATTTGGCAAAAAAACTGCGGAAATATTGATATTATATTGATGGATATCAGTGACCTGAAACAGAGGGTAATTTGCCAGCATCATTATATAATAATAGTCTCCCGTTTTATACCGCACGCGGCTTTGGGAGTATAGCAGGGTAGTCTGCTATATCTAGGGCCTACGGTATACAAGGAAGGTAACAGGGCCAGTGCTACGCTTCAACCGCCTATTATTACCCCTGGTTTTACTCAAGGTACTCATTTTATTCAAGTTGAGTCGACCTGGGGCCTATAAACATTTTAAAAATGTCTAGATGTTCTTGCTGGCAGTAGGATTTGAACTCCGGACCACTGGCATGCGAGGCAAGCACACTATCACCTGCGCTACGCCGGTCAGCATCATTATGCAGTGAAACATATTTACCAAACTGGCCAAAGAAAGTTGTTAAGGAAAAATGCTGTTCCTCTAAAATTTGCACAGTTAGCAACTGATTTAGGTGAGTACTCAACTTTGGAAATATTTTTATGTTTGCCTAATGCGCTTTGTCACTGAGAATAATACTATTAAAATATATTTTATATAAAATCAGTTGATATTGAGTGATTTATATATTTTTTATACAATTAAATCAAAAGAGATTTTTTTTAAATATGAATGCGTTGTTAGTATCACTCCAGAAATAACGGAGATGCTTTTTTTGCTTTAATTAAAATTACACATACATTTCAATGATTACCTATTTTAGGTGATACCCCACCAGTATTATGCTTTACAAACGTTTATTGCGGTACGAAACGTAAAAGATCTACAAGTGGCGATTGTATGGTTAGGTCAACTCCATCGCCTAAGAGATCAAGTAGTAGTCTCAGTGATATTTCCAGTTTTGATATTAATTTGCCCACAAAACTTGAAACTGAATTGACGGAGAAGGTAAAAAAATTGAAGTATCAAGTAAATGCTTTAAAGAAGAAGTGCCGTCAGAAGAACAGTCAGCGTTGTAGAAGAACAACAAAAAACAGAAAATCGGCAACCAAATTCATGATACAGGTAAATACTGTTAGAAAATAAAAGCATATACGTGCACACTTTTGTTAATATGCAGTTTTCACACAAAACTTGTTCACAATGGAGTCACAATGAAAAGGATTTAGCTCTGGCCATTTATTATAAGTCTCCTAGTTGTTAAAAAATTTTAATTAGATGTCTTAACTTTATATTACCTTCAGCAAAAAACAATTCAAACTTGGTTGCGTGTCATAAAATTAAGAGCTGGTTTAAACATTTCCTTAATTGACAAGTTGAAGAAAAAAGCAGAGACAATGGATGAGTGGGAAAAAATTTGTGTGTTAATGTTTGATGAAATTTCTTTGAAAAAACAATTGGAGTACAATAAATTAGATGACATTATAGAAGGGTTTCAAGATTTAGGTGCTTTAGGAAGAACAAACTTGCCAACACAGGTCTGGTTTTCATGATGCGCGGCTTGCTACATAAGGCTACGCGGCTTGCTACAGGTGGTCCAATACATAGCGACAACTTAAAAAACATTGTAGTTGAAGTTGTTTCAAAATTACAAAATATTGGATATATACCAAAAGTGTTGTGTGATCAAGCATCTAATAATAGAGCTTTATTTAAGCTGTTAGGCGCATGTAAGGATCAGCCTGCAATAGAAATAGGAAATCAGAGGATTTTCACTGTGTTCGATACACCCCACTTATTAAAAAGTCTAAGAAATAATTTTCTTAACAAAAAGTTGACGTTTTTTGCCGATTCTAAACAAATATCGTGGCAAGATATTGAATACACATACAACATCGATAGAACCAGTGTGAGAGCACGATGCATGGTGAAAATAACAAACGTTCATATAATATAAACCCTAATAATTTTCAAAAAATGCGTGTAAAATTAGCAGTACAAATTTTTTCCAACTCAATTGCCTCAGCAATATCTGTAGGGCAGTTTAACACCAAAACGGCTTCTCTTACTGCCGAATTTTTGAAAATTATAAATAATATTTTTGATGGTCTTAACAGCAAATATTGTGGTGATAGTAATCCAAACAGAAAGCCAATGTCAACTTTAAGCAAGTCAACTGAAAACTTAAAAGCAGGTTTAGAATATTTTAAAAAATTAAAGTTTTTGAAAATCGGAAAGAGAGAAATAATATTCACTGTCTACACGGCTTTCAGTGGATAATTTTGTCAGTTTTATGTTTGTGGGAGGAACTTCAAAAATAATATAATGTGTCATATCTTTTAACATCTTTTCTGAACCAAAATCCTCTAGAAAATTTTTTCTCTATTGTGCGCAATAGAGTTATTCTAGTGCGTTCATAAAAAAACATGTGTTTTTACTTAATAACAGGCGGTAGCTGGTTTGTCTTTAGTTTCATGCGTGGAAGAGAATGATGCTAGATCAAAAGTATGTGTTTTATCTCGTCAGGTATTAATGACGCATGGGTAAATAATCGTGGACTCCACTGAATGTTAAACTACACTATTAGCTTTAGTTTATATATACAGTAGATATTAACAAGTATTTTATAATATCAGAAAAACAATATCAGTATGTCTTAAAACCTTGGAATCATATGGAAACTTTTTTATTCAGTTTAGGGAAAAATGTATTATTGATAAAAACTTGCATGTCCTAAAACTCAAAATGAAAGAATCAGATGTCAAATATTATGAGTCGTATACCAAGTTTGTTAAAAAATATTAATTCTTCTCAAGAGTAATATACCTTCATTTTTAAAGCACTTTCATATAAACATGAACGTGGTTTTTAATTGTTCTCGACTTTTAATAATAAAATGTTTCGATATTGTCAATAATGAAAGTAATTCTTGAGAACAAGAAATAATAAATATATTTTTTTCCTAAAATTTTAATTTTACTATCTTAGTTTAAAAAGAATTAACATTCAAATATAGTTATTTACTTTGTTTTGAAATATGATCTAATTAGTGATGTTTAAACTTTCTAATCCTGTCCGTTTATCAGCTTTTACCTATTGTTCCTAGGCAGATGGCCCTCAACTATTTATATGTTGGAAATTCCCTGTCATTTTATCAAGATATATGTATACCAAATATAATGCCAATCCAATGGATTCTTTAAAATTCGGAGGTTTTGCAATATTTTACCTGGGGTGAATGGGTTAGATCTGGAAAGAAATTCTGTATATCAACTTCAAATAGTTTATTTCGCATTAGTTCTGAAAATATCATTCTTTTACAAATTGCAAAAAATAATTTGAATGTGAATTATCACTGCCAATGTTATTATGTATTTTCTATTTTGTTGTTTTTTTGTAGTGTATTAATAATTAAATAATTTTTAAGAAACCTCTTCACTATTTTTATTAATCAATTTTTAGCGTTTTATCTGAAGTAAAATCGGAATTCCAAAATAGAGATTACAATCGCGTTAAAATTATTTGTTAAAATGCTGAATACTACCCTTATATCGTTGTCTATTACGCCAGCCAAGCAACTCAAATTTATTTTTCAATCTTGGCAAAAATTTCAATAAATGTCGCCACCGTCCAGCCAGTTAGTACTTAGACTTGAGGGGCAAAGAGGTGTAAGTGGGCGGAGTTTAACACTGAATTCGGTTTTACCTAAAGGTGAGGTATCTATGTAGTTATTAATCAATGACTGTATTTAATAAAAATTTTACCTAAAAACGGTTTGTTATCTTTCATTATTGTGTGCAAACACTTTTGAGAAAAGAGTATGGTGTTGCTTAGCCTCACAGGTAGTCCGCAAGCTTTAGCAGAATCGCAGCGGTCGACCGCATACTATGGTGGCACCATAAATTTAGTGTCCGGTTACTTTTGCGGGTCAGTGTATTTTAACAATCGTTTCGTCACTTCTGCTTTCTCACGGAAGAAATATCCCTCTAAATCATCCTTAAGTGTATCATATAATTACTTCAGTGACACATTGTATATCATTGTTAGTAAGTTGCATGGGAAAAGGCGTTAATTTCAAAACCTAATTAGCGAAACTCACACTTACCGGTTCACAGTTCATATATTATAATGCGTAATTGAAATACCGTGTCTGAATTTCACCAATGTCACCATGTTGTTTTGTTTTGTTTCAGACCACGCCAACAATCTGAAATAATTGCCAATTAACTTTATTCTTCTGGCTCATGAGGATGTAACTAGGCCGCATGCTCTTTTCTTTCGAAATTGTACGTTGCATATGTTTGAGTAAAAAATTAATATGATTTTTTGTAGCGAGATTAAAACGTAGTACAAATTATTAAGCATAATTATTATAATATATGCTTAGGTCATATAATGAGAGGATCTAAATATCCCTTACTCCGGTTGATCATTCAGGGCAAAATCGAAGAAAAACGCCGAGTTGGAAGAAAACAACTGTCCTGGCTGCAGTGACGTTTTAGGGAATCATAGGGCATAGGGCCTTAGGCGGTCATAAGAAGTAGGCCCCTAGCGACCATTTACTTTATTCAATAAAAAAAGTAAATTTAATCAGGTGCATTTTTCCATAATTTACTTAAAACAAATTCACAGATATTTATGTTGTTTTGGAAAGTAGTTACTACAAAAATAAATTACGACAATGTAAAACAGATCATTTTTCTTTTTTTACTTCTATTCTGTTACTTTATAATAATAACTGCATCTGATAAATTTATAGTTGGAACTTTCAATGTTTACTAGCAGCACTAAAACGTTCTAAAATTTTGGACCACATAATGGCTAAAAGAGCTATTTGATTCTTATTCATTTTCCTATATAACATTTGTACTGTTATAACAGCATAAAATCTAGCTGACCATCTAGTATACGTCTATTGTATATACCATCTATGGTATACCATCTAGTATTCCATTTAGTAAGCCTTTTAAGCGATATTTCGCAACAACTTGTCATTAGTAGTCCATTTACTCACGGTTTTTGCTCCGAATAGAAGAACCCCTTGGATTGACATAAAATTTGACATACACGTAACTAACATGCCAAAGAAAAAAAGTGATATTGTGCTTATGTGTGATTTTGCCCTAAGGATGAGTGCCACCCATTAGGGTTAAAAACACGTTCAAAATAAGCGCAGAAATGGATAAACTGATTAATTCTAAGTAACTTTTGTTCTATAATGTTTTTTCATTAAGTCAATACTTTTCGAGTTATTTGTGAGTGAATATGTTCATTTTTCAACAAAAAAATATGTTTTTAGCCGGTTTCTCGCAAATAACTTAAACATTAAGTATTTTGCTGAAAAAATATTCTTAGAAAAAATATAGAGTATACAAAAGTAAAAAAATAGCATATGTATGAAGTATGTAGATCCAGTATAAAAACAGCTGGAGCTAATGGAAAGTAGATTCTTATTCGACAAATTTCAAATCGAATATTTCAACATAAATAACCAAAAAATGAAGCACTTCTCTATGAAAAGTTATCACAATTTAAAGTGTTAAAAAAGCTTAATTTTTTTTAAAGTTTCTAGTATCAAAATTAAGCAAGTTAAGCTCAAAATAATGTTGGTCACTTTTTTTCTCAAAAAAAAAAATCTTGAAAAACATTGGGATTTAAAATAATACAATTTTTTCAATTTCGAAAAAAATGTGTTTTTTTTTCAAAATAACTTAAAAATTATTAGTGATATCAAAAATACTCAAAAATCAAGAGTTAAAAAATATAGGTTTTGCTTTTCTAAATATGCTGGAATTTTGTTTTACTGTAAGACAAAAATTGGTTAAGGTATGGCTGTTCAAAATTTACATACACTCGTGATTAGTGACTTGTTCAAGCCCTTTCTACTACAGCCCTGTCATAAATGTGCACATTATACCGGCAAAAGTTACAGAGCATATAAACAATGCATAAGTAAAGTAGCATGTGAAGCAGTAACGATGAAATTATTTCATCTGGGATGCTAATTAGGAGGTGATTTTCACCAGTTTTTGAATTATATGAATAAGAACCTACTTTTCATTAGCTACAACTCTGCTTCTACTAGGTCTACACATATACACCAATTTTTCACTTTTTTATAAGCTATACTTTTACGAAGAAAATTTTTTTTCAATAAAATACCTACTTTTGAGTTATTTGCGTAAAATCATCTAAAAAAGTGTTTTTTTTTTTGTTGAACAATGAACATATTCACTCTAAAATAACTCGAAAAGTATTGACTTAGTGAAAGAACTCTATTAAACAAAACTTGCGTAGAATTAGTCAGTTTATCCACTTCCTGACATATTTTGACCGTATATTTTTTCATCCCCGAGAAGGGGTGAACTTAACCTCAGAGCAAAAGCACACATTGGCACAATATCACTTGTTTTGTTTGACATGTTAGCTATGTGTATACCAAATTTCATGTCAATCCAAGCTCTTCTTTAGAAAGGAGTTCTAAAATTCAAAGGTTCTTTAAAATTCGGAGGTTTTGCAATATTTCACCGTGAGTGCATAGACTGTAAGACCCATCGGTTGGTATAAACTGAAACAAAAAACGAATAGTTCTTGAACCGTACCAAAATAAATAACAGCTTCTGAGCAAACTTTGCTTGCAAAATTTATTCCCACATTGAGGGAATGATAAGAACATGGAATATAAAATTCCGTTGAAGATAACTGCTTAATTTTGACTTGAAGTCAGTTGTGTTTTCCTGACATATTTGAAAGACGAAAAACAAAAAACTGAGTTTGATTGGAAATCATAAATTAACCATTCTCTTTTTTCTTTGTCTCCGTTAGCCTTATTTGATTTATTTAACATTTTACATTTTTTTTAAATTACTGCTTAAATAGTTCAATATTAATTAATGCATTTCAGTAAAACGCGGGCCCCATCAAGTGCGCGGGCCCTTAGCGGCCGCCTAGTCCGCCTAATGGTTTATCCGGCGCTGCCTGGCTGCGTTACATTAGACAATAGACAGGTCGAACGGTCGAGGAATTATTTCATATAGCTGCCGACCGAGAAACATTTCATCAGCTTGTTAATACGACGATAGCCAACGCTTGAAAACAAGCACGGCACACAAAGAAGAAGCTTCACCTAAAATTATGCTCATTTTCATAGTTGATTTTTTCGTGAATTGATTAACGGATTCCGCTAATTTTTTTTATTATTTTAGATTTTTCTTTATTATTAACACAGTTGTGCAAAGGTTTACTCAAACTTCTTTTCTTAACTTATACCGGGAGAAAGAAAAAAACGTTTTTTTTTAGGTTAAGTTTGAGACACCCTGTAGGGAGGACAAGGTATAAGTGTGGGTATACACCGAAATCGTATTGTAGTCTTATGTTTTGTGAACATTTTGTTTTTTGAATGTCCCTGATATCTTTAGAAACACAGAAAATATATGGTTTTATTCTTTAACATGACGTGTTTTAACTGAAACAAAACTAAATTAACAATAAAAAACAGTGGCGTGCGGTGACATTTTCGGAAGAGGAAGCGATTCAATAAGGGTTTAACAAATATTTTCTTACGAGGGTCGAGATCAAAACATATACCTACTTAATAGGTGTATACTTAATGTATTACCTGTTAACTTATATCGACTAAAAACAAGAACTACAAAAAATTAGGTATAGTGTTTAACCCAGTCTGAGAGACATGCACACGCCTTGAGAATGATATTCGGGTGATACAAATTTATTGAGGCAAGGAGGATTTACTCTTATAGGCGGGCGTTACTCCATCCCGCTCCAATGCTTCATACTATCCACTTCCCCTCCGATAGCACTCTGATGCGCTATATGGGCTCTCTATCAGCAAAGTGCTTATTATGTGGGAGTCCTGGATACAAGGACTCAAAAACGAAATCCTACCCCGATCAATGCAGGTTAGTGACTCTAGTGACTTAGTATATCGTATATCTAATGACTTATAATCGATCTGTACTGCTTGCTCAGGGTCGAGTCCCTGCTCCAGGCTTGGTTTCTTTAAACTTAAAAAGAAGGGTTCTATTCAAAATTGTTTTTATATTCCGATTTCGAATCACCTTCCATAACACACAACTTTCAACAATATGACACTTATTTACTTATACATACTTGAGTCCTATTCTCTTATCAACCAATGCAAATTTTTTGTCGATAACATCGTCGTAAAATTTTGGATTTTCTGATAATTGTTTAATAAATGCACTCTCTTTTTCAATGGATAATAGGGCTAACTTGTAAAGTCTGTCTTCACTTGTAAAATTTATTGTAAAACTTTTGATGCGTTTTAATACTGAAAAACTTCGTTCAACTGATGCACTTGTAGCTGGGATAGTTAGTACCTACTACTTAATTCACACAACTTGCCCACTTCACACAAAGACTGATTTAAACCAGTAGTATTCAAAAAATTCAACCGATTCCTAAGTATTTCTTTATCACTAATTTCAGGTGTTTTATAAATGACATTTAACTGAGAATGCAAAGCTAGATTATAAAAAAAAATCATAATTTAAGCGTACTGAATTAAATAGGTACATACCTCTGTGGGAGATTTTAATGAATTATAATTAGACATATTAAAATTTCATAATTCTACATATTTTATTTCTTTAAAACTTTCAAAGTGATAATTCATTTGTTGTAGAATATTATCAAAAATTTCGATGTATAATCGTCGATAGGTCTCTCTTTCGCCGACAATATCAATCATCATTATTTTTCTTTTAGGTTCGAAGCCCATATTTTCAGCTTTATCCCAAATATTTTTAAACAGCTCATTTTTTTAATCATCAAAAGTCATCAAACTGTCTTATACAAAATGCAATGTCACTTGACTTCGTCTGTAAAATGTCGTAGGTACTATAAAATATCAGTAAAAATATTGGTAAAAATATTAAGCAAAAAATTGAAATCGAGCCATTTGTACCTAAATACCTACCCCTTATAGCAGCAGTAAGAGACTCTGCATCTCGTTTTCGAATCGGAAGCGGTCGGATGAGCGCTTCCAGGCGTATCAAAATTCGCGTGAAAGGAACATGACTAGCGAGTGAGGTTATTAAACCCTGACCAATTTTTGAACGGGACAAATGCATAACAAGCAGCGATTTTGAGATGCGCTTCCGTCAGGACCGGACTGAATCGTTGAATTGTGTGCTTATTTGAGACCGTTCGTATGCGATCAAATTTTAATAATGTTTCAATGCCTATTAGTTACATAATAGATTACTTAGATTAGGGAAACATTGTTGATAATTAAATACTAATTAATAATATATGTATTTTCTTATATGGAAGTATAGGGAAGCGGTGCTTCCCCCGCTTCCATGGACCGCAGGCCTCTGATAAAAAAATAACAGTTATGGACACCCAATTGGACAGGACTGGACCTAAACCATTAGAGACGCACCTAAAGAAGAAGTTGGGACCAAGATATCGAAGAAAAAAGCAACTATATCAAAGAGATTTCAAAACGAAAAGGAACAAATAAAAGTTCAAAAAATAAATAATGAGGTTTAAACTAGGCTCAAAAATAAACGGCTGATAAACAGTGTTAAAATATGGATAATTAAATAGGAGGACAAAAGGGCCCCGAGGCATGCAGAACCATACAAACTATGAAGATGGCAAACAACACCAAGAATATAGTAAATATTATATAAAAAAAACAAGCAAAGTATATCGAGGATCTGTTTACGGACAGAGTTCTTCTTCTTCCTCTTTATAAGAAATTCTGCTTGATCATTGGCGGGTTGATACTTCTATGGAAGATTCCATCACTCCATCTTTTGAGCGGTCGGCCGATACTTCTTCTACCGATTAGTGATTTATCTCTCATTATTTTGACCACACGTATCTGTCCCATTCTGCTTATGGGGTTATTAAAGTCTGGCAAACTATCTAAGAGTCATTAATATTCAGCTGAGCGGGGCGCTATTGTCCGAGTTGAGAAATTCCATAAACAATGGATCTACTTGTTTTAAAAAATTAAACCTTTGTTTATATAATTTCACAACTCCGACAATGGCACCCGGCTCAGCAGAACTATATATAAGAGTGTCATTAATATTCAGCTCAGCGGGGTGCTATTCTTCAAGGTGTGAAATTCTATCAACAAGGGATCTGCCTGTTTTATGGAATAATCAATTGTTAATTTTAGTATACATTTCCATCAATAGTCCAGAGTAATAAGGATTTTCTCGGGACACTCAAAGATCTAGGTAGCTGACTACTTTTTTACATATTGTAGACCTGTAGGAAGAAAACCTACCTGTTTTCCGCCTAGAGTTCGCGGCCGTTTATTAATTATTAACAATTTAGTGCAAAAATCGCGATTTTTTCGATTTTTTGCACTCCCTTCAAAAACTAAATAGTTGACATAATATTACAAAATTCAGTTTTTTAAAACATTGAAAAACCTTCAAAATGCCGATTTTTGAAAGTTAAAAAGTTAATTTGTCGCTACGCAAACTGCACGATAAGTGAAAATCGTTATTTGTTATAATAATACTTTAGTGTTTCACCCAAAGTTGGATATTGGCGTACTTAACAAACCATCAAAATTTGAGACCGATCCATTAATTAGTTTAAGAATTATTCTAGTTGTTTATCCCAGAGACCTTTATTTTGCAATAAGATAAAACAGAAAATAATGAAGATATGGCTATTCTGAGTATGCCAAGTGAAAGTAGAAGGGTGATAGTATCAAAATGTATTAAAAAAAAGTAATTAATATAGTCAAAAATCCTAATGCCAAATTTTTAAAATTTTGTAGTTCATAAACATTTAGAATAACTTTAAAAATGTTGTCCGTAGAAACAATATTTTTATACAGGGTGTCCCGAAAAGATTGGTCATAAATTATACCACACATTCTGCGGTCAAAAATAGTTCGATTAAACCTAACTTACCTTCGTACAAATGTGCTCATAAAAAAAGTTACAGCCCTTTGAAGTTACAAAATGAAAATCGATTTTTTCAATTTATCGAAAACTATTAGAGATTTTTTATTGAAAATTGACATGTATCATTCTTATGGCAGTAGCATCTTAAAACAAAATTATAGTGAAGTTTGTCCACCCCATAAAAATTTTATGGGGGTTTTGTTCACTTAAACTCCCCCCCCCCATACTTTTGTATACGTTCCAATTAATTCATTATTGTGATATCATTAGTTAAACACAACGTTTTTAAAACTTTTTTGACTCTTAATATTTTTTCAATAAGCCAGTTTTTATTGAGATGCGGCTTCTTTTTCAATATATTTACGTAAACATTTTATGGGGGTTTTGTTCCTTTAACCCCCCCCCCAATGTTTGTGTACGTTCCAATTACACTATAATTGTGGTTACCATTACTTAACCACAGTGTTTTTAAAACTTTTTTGCGCCTTAGTCTTTTTTTGACAAATCACCTTTTATCGAGATATGGCTTCTTTTTCAAAATATACCTAAAAATGTAAATTATAAATACATTTTCAGATTATTAACAGTTCCCTATAATCGTACTTAACCATATTATACAAAATGTGGTGGATTCGACAAATATTCAAAATAGGTAGATAAACACTGGCTTATCAAAAAAGTACTAAGAGGCAAAAAAGTTTTAAAAACATTTTGTGTTTAACTAATGGTGTCACAATAATAATTTAATTCGAACGTACACAAAAGTTTGGGGGGGGGGGTTTAAAGGAGCAAAACCCCCTTAAAATTTTTATGGGGTGCACAAATTTCACTTTAATTTTTTTTTAAGACGCTGCTGCCATAATAATGCCACATGTCCATTTTCAATGAAAAATCTCGAAGGGTTTTCGATATATGAAAAAAAATCGATTTTCATTTTGTAACTTCAAAGGGCTGTAACTTTTTTTGTGTGCACTATTGTATATAGGTAAGTGAGGTTCAATCAACATATTTTTGATCCCAGAATCTGTGGTATACTTTATGACTATTCTTTTCGGGACACCCTGTATATTCGAAAAGATAGTATTTTAACACGAATTTTCAAATAAAAAAATTTAGCCTGGGTTAATTTGGGACAAAGTTAGCCATATGTTTTTTTTATTTCACAGTTAATTTGTTTATAATAATTAAGAAACCTCATTAATGCCATTTTAAAGAATGGGATTTGTATTTTTTATTAATAACTTTGCACACACATTGTACCTTCACAGGACCCTCTACGATTTTTCAAAAATGTAGTTCAAACGATTACTAGGGGGAACCTACAAATCCACCGAGTTAAAATACCGAAAAAGCAATGTCAAACGAATATAAGTTTCTGTATCTCTGGATCAACTCAATGGATTTTGATCTTTCTTTTTTTAATTTGTAAGTAATTTCTACGTACGTTACAAATATGAAATTTGTTTATAAATTTATTAATTAATAAACAGTCTAATTTGCTTAAACAATTCTTGAAAACATATTTTTTACAAAAATCTATTTTTTTAATCATAGTATCATTAATGATCATCGAAAAAGTTAAAGTATCTACACTTTAATAAATAAATGATTTTTATTAGATAATTATTTATTGAAGATAATTTATTCATTAAAGTACACCTTAACTTTTTCTATGGTCTGTTCTACTCTATGGATGTGAAACCTGGAAAGTGACAAAATACCTTACAGACAAATTGCAGGTCTTTGTTAACAAATGTCTACGAAGAATTGTTCGTATTTTCTGGCCAAACACCATCAGAAACGAAGATCTGCTACACCTGACCCAACAAAAGAGGGTAGAAAATGAAATCAAATACAGAAAGTGGGGGTGGATAAATCACACACTCCGAAAAGATAGTTCCAGTATTGCAAAAAATGCCCTAGAGTGGAATCCCCAAGGAAAGAGAAAAAGAGGTCGCCCAGTACAAACTTGGAGAAGATCCATCATGGACGAGATAAGAAGTCAAGGAAAGTCTTGGAATGAGGTGAAGGCCCTAGCGCAAAATAGAACCCGATGGCGCGTTTTCACTGAAGCTCTATGCTCCACTTAGGAGTTCAAGAACATTATGTATGTAACTTTTTCTATGACTAATAACGATAGTATGACTAATATCATGGATTTTTGGGAGACAATTATTTTTTTCAAAAATTATTTAAACAAATTAGACTGTTCATTAATTAATAAATGTCTAGACAAATTGCATATTTGTAATGTACAGAAAAATTACATACAAATTAAAAAAAAACCGATCAAAATATATTCAGTAGATGGCGAGATATAGAAAATGATAGTAGTTTTAAGTTGCCTTTTTAGTTTTTGAACTCGTGCATTTGTCGGCTCTCAGCTCCTCCTTCACTTACCACGACTAGTCATCAATTGAACTACATTTTTAAAAAATCGTGTAAAATACCATATTTCCTAATATGTAAAATGATTTTTTCTACGGACAATATTTTTAAAGTTATTCTAAATGTTTATAAACTACAAAATTTCACAAAGTTGGCATTAGGATTTTTGACTATATCAGCTAATTTTTTATCTTTTTTTAGTACATTTTGATAGCCTCAGTTTTCTACTTTCATTTGGCATACGCAAAATTGCCCTATCTTCATTATATTCTGTCTTATGTTATTGCAAAATAAAGGTCTCTGGGATAAACAATTAGAATAAATCTTAAACTAATTAATGGATCGGTCTCAAATTTTGAGGGTGTGTTAAGTACCCCAATACTTAACTTTGGGTAAAACACTAAAGTTCTAACGTAGTTTTAGTAAACGCTATTAACAAATAACGATTTTTAATTTATTTTGCAATTTGCGTAGCAACAAATTAACTTTGTAACTTTTAAAAATCGGCATTTTGAAGGTTTTTTAATGTTCTAAAAAATTAAATTTTGTAATTTTATGTCAGATATTTAATTTTTGAATGGGGTGCAAAAAATCGAAAAAATCGCGATTTTTGCACTAAT
Organism: Diabrotica virgifera virgifera; assembly: GCF_917563875.1. NCBI lineage: Eukaryota > Metazoa > Arthropoda > Insecta > Coleoptera > Chrysomelidae > Diabrotica > Diabrotica virgifera. The sequence goes on along the minus strand of NC_065447.1, from coordinate 17,669,907 downwards.
TTGTTAATAATTAAAAAGCAGACGCGAACTCTAGACAGGAAATAGGTAGGTTTTCTTCCTGTAGGTTTACAATAACTAAAAACGTAGTCAGCTACCTGGATCTTTGAGTGTCCCGAACATGGTCTATTTCTAGCTTTTTACCCTGGAGTACAATAGTATCCAGCAGAACTGAATATTAATGACTCTCTTAGTTTGCTTGCACAGCTATACATTCTTTTTTCTATTTAGTGTCCATTCGTTTATACACTGTACATTACATTTTCTTCTAATGTCGTCACTCCTCTTTTCATCTCTCAGTGTATTTCCTGTAATTATTCTCAGTGCTCTCATTTCTACCGTTTCTAGTAGTCTTTGTATTGTGGCTGTATCGGGTCTTGTTTCTGATAATATGTCGAACAAAGTTTGGACGAGAAAAGAGTTTTAAAAAGAGAAGGAAAAATATAAGTAAAGAACAAGCTTTAGAAGCTGCCAAGAAAAAGAAATTTATATTATGTATTAAAAATAAATAAAACAATCAGGTGATAGAATAATACGAAAAGTTTTAAAAATTGGAGGATCAAATTTAGACCACTGAAACAACACAAACTGATGAAACAAATTAGCAGTATAGCCATAGTAAAAGGTTTTCTCTGATACATTTTATAACGCACCCGCCACGCTTCGTTAATAGTTGCTTTAAAACTTTCTCGAAAGAGTAAAATTCAATCTAGATTCACCTCGCAAATTGTACCAAATCGTTGATTTATAGCATTATACCGGTATAGCATTCGTTTTATTATTCATAAGATACTCCATTGTATCATCTCAACTCACTGTTATTTGTGTGGCTCGTTATAAAGACATATATTTCAAGAAACTGTGACGTGGGAATTTCTATAATTGACAATTCATCTGATAACATCTTTCAATGCAAAACTTAAATACACACAGCCAAACGTACAGGGTGTTTCAAAAAAAGGTAACACCGTCTCTAGGATAGCAAACCTCAATTATTTTTCAGTTTTATACCTATCCTAGAGAGGGTGTTATCTTTTTTTAAACCCTTTGTATATGGAGTCATATACAAGGTTGTAAAGCGAATAATGTTTAAATTGCTTCTATTTGTTTATACGCCTGGATCCCGGGTACCAAAAAAAATTGATTAATTGCAAGCTGAAAATCTGTTAAAAACTTAACGGTGTCTAGTCGGACAAACTTTGATGTATGGGAACACTGGAACAGGGGAAGTTTTAATTGTGGAACAGTTTAAAAATTTGGAACGTCAGAATACGAAAACGTCCCGTGTATTTTGTAGGACAGAACATCCAATTGATTTGTTACCCTTTCATTCAACTGTCATGCAAAAATCAGACTGCAATTACTAACCAACCTGATGCCTGTCATTTGATATGTTCTTCGTGTTTCACTCATTAAAATGCCCAGTTGGTGATAAACACCAGTCTGGTTTTTGCATGAGAGTTTAATGAAGTGGTAACAAATCAATTGGAAGTGCTGTCCGACAAAATACATGGAACGTTTTCGTAGTCTGACGTTCAAAATTTTTAAACTGTTCCACAATTAATACTTCTCCTGTTCCAGTGTTCCCATATATCAAAGTTGTGCGAGTAGACACCGTTAAGCTATTAATAAATTTTCAGCTGGATATTAATAAACTTTTTTGGCACGCGGGATCCAGGTCTATTATATTTTTTAATATAGGCCATTTCACGACATACGACTGTTTTAGATTATCGCGACAACGAATATTTTAGTGTGCAACATAAGAAGTACGAAAGTAAAAATGGCTCTAATAATTATTTCAATAAACAACAATGTAATTTTTAATTTACTACAAATAACCAGGATGATCCTAAGGGGGGGGGGGCGATTACAACTACTTGATGATCTCTGGGGGGTATGGAATAGTAATGGTGTTAAGCGTATAGAGCTTAAAGTACATGCAAATGGGGGGGGGGGTTATAACCCCCAAAACCACCCCCTGGTTACGCCTATGTTTTGCACAGTAAAATATTCGTTGTCAAGATAATCCAAAATAGTCGTACATTCGTGGAATAGGGTATAGTCAGTGTTACCACCCCTAGCCCATATGTAACCTTCAATTTGATTGGACATGTTCCTAATCAAATTGCCAACATTTTGTTGTGGTAGGTTGTTCCATTCTTCAAGAGTAGCATATACTATTATAGTCGGGCAGTATTTTGTAAATTATCTCGGCGAGCCCTAATTTTCTTTTAAGCATATCCCATAAATGCTCTATAGCAGCGGTTCTCAAACTTTTTTAGTCGCGGCACTCTTGTAGGGCTAAAAATATTTCGAGGCACATTAACTCTTGAAGCGATTTGGGAAACGACAAAAAATGAAAAAAATACAATTCTGAGGTTCATTTGATTTCAATATAAACTTTATTTCACATCAATAAAATACAGTACATTTGACATTCAAATATCCTTACTTAATGTGATGAATGAAACTGTTTCGATGATGTTTTCATTATATCCTTTATAATTATGGGAATCTTTGTAGTTTGACCCTCAAATCCCTTGATGCTTGAAGTTTGCTTCTGTATTTGTTTTTAATGTAAGAATATGCGGAAAAAGAAGACTCATAGAGATAAGTCGATGTGAAACACACAAGTTTTTCACTGCAACCTTGCCAACAACATTATTTTCTGAATATACCTGCATCCAGAACTCTTCTTGGCTTCCTTCACGGTATTTGAGTTTTAAACTGCTATCTTCGCTGATATCAAGTAGATTTTGAAAAACTTCATTTGTCATTCCGACAGGTTTATTTTTTGGGTCGCACTAAAACGGGTCCATCATCCAGCTATATAAGCCATCTGAGTCAATGTCAGGAAAATAGTTTACAATACTTTCTTTCAAACTTTGCAAATAAACAATAACAATTTCAAAGAAGTTCGTTTGAGGATTGATTTCATTTGTGTGGAGCAGAAGATTGAAGTGATCCATACCCATATCTTCAGCGGAGCTTTAAAAGGCGTGCTTGAAGCGGACGGCTTTTCACATGTTTAATTATTTTCACAGAACCATCCAATATGTCTTTAAAATCTTGCGACATCTTTTTAGGTGCCAAAGAATGGCGCGATGTAAGATACAAGGACTGCTGGAGGCATTTTCTGCCACTACTTTTATTCTAGACACCGCCCCTCTCAACCATTGCAGCTGCTCCATCACTGCAAATATCCACACATTTACTCCACTCTATATAATTTTTCCTTATATACTCGTGGATATATATAAGGAGTTCTTCTTCTATTTTCATCCCGAATGGAAACCTCACAAACACAAGCAGAACAGCAAGTCCAGCAACGTCGGTACTTTCATCAAGCTCTAGACTGAAAAATTCACAAGTTCTTAATCTATTTATAAGCTCTCCCTACAAAGTCTGAAATAGTGTGAATTCTCTTGCTTATAGTGCTGTTTGACATCTGCACATTATCAATCTTCTTGGTCATATTTGGACATAACATGCATTGTACGACATCCTTCACGCAAGGTTTAATCAGTTCCTCGGCAATGGTATGGGGTTTTCCAGCTTTTACAATGTGCAAAATAACAATAAATGATGCTTCAGTGGCGTTTTCGTTTTCATTTTTGCAGACTCTTTCCATCACGCATCACACTGTCTGAAGAGATGAAGCACGACGTTTGAAGGTTTCTTCGGCTTTATCGGCTAAACCAGGATGATTACTTTCCAAATGTCTTTTTAATTTAGATGGAACCAAGCACCCATTAGCAACAATTTTGTGACAATTAACGCATTGGCCTTCTGGTGCCTGTCCTTTGCCAACTTGAATAAAGCCATATAACGTGAGATGGCTAGGATCATACCTTCTTATTTTTCCCCGAATTTCTTTTTGGCAAGGAACCTCCTTTCCACGAATTGAGGGAGAACAACTTGGATGAGTTGGAGTCGAATGGATCTCGTGGAAATTTGCATCTTCTCAGTCTCTGCTAGTTGTCACTGAATCAATTGATTTAGATGCTTTAGTGACTTCACTACATTTCCTTTTCAAAGACCCAGATTTCAGCCGATTTTCCATTATACTGAAATGAAAAAAAGTCCCAAGTAAAAGAGTGCAAAACATTGCCAACAATGAAAGGTATTTTCCAACCGTAATAGTGCAAGACATAATATTTAATGGCAAAAATAGCAACAAACGTAGGTACATAATATTATAGATATTAATTCCAATGAATATAATTACTTACGTCGTCTCTTTTCTTCTGCAGTTATCTCTTAACTTCCACTTTGAAATATAACTCTAATTTTTACAAACCTCACTTATTGGCTGCAAGAATTAAACTGTGGAATGAAGAATGAATGCAGGTAGCAGTCGCGTCGGTCGAATTCGGCTGTTTGTTTCTCGGTCGCCATCGAGAATACACAAGTACAAATAGTCAGCATGTTTCGATTGGACAGTGGCGCAGGGGCCGGTTTGTTCGACTTTTCTTAAATGTTCCACGTTACCCTTGGCAAATGCTTGAGGCACCCCAGGGTGCCGCGTCACCCACTTTGAGAACCTCTGCTCTATAGAATGAAGGTCGGGCGAGCAAGCAGGCCACTCCAGAACAGTGATATCTTCTGCTTCAAGGAAAAGTCTGGGTTCACTCTGCTGGTATGTGGAGGTGCATTATCAAGCATGAAAATTATATCATCGAAACATATGCAATTTTTTTAAGGTAATCTCTTAGTGTAGTCATTATCTGACATCCTAGCAATGTGTTCAGCCCATATTAGTCTCTGTATCTTAATAAATTTCACAACATCTGGCTCTATGCATAGTTGGTATAACTCAGTTATATCTTCGACGCCACAGACCATTTTACTGCCCCAAAAATCTTTTGAAGTATTTTTCTCGCAAAGATACCAAGTAGTTTCTCGTCGTTTTGAAATAAGGTACATGTTTTGAAATAAACCTGCCTTATTAAGTTCTTGTGAATGTTAAGCTTTACTGCACGTTTTAGGTTTTCTTTCTTAGATGTTTTTGAAGAGATCATGCTATTAATAAGGATAGCAAAACATGTTAAGAATCTCATATTGCGTAACTTGAGGGAATGTTACAGATGCACATCAATCGAACTATTCAGAGCAGCAGCATTTAAGATCAGAATAGCCATGATGATTGCCAACCTCCGTCATCGAACTGGCACGTAAAGAATAAGAAGAACATGTTACATTAAAATTGAGTTATTAGACAGATTGTCCTCTGGTTTCAGTCATTAATGTATACGCTCCCACACACTTTTCAATCTTTATACCAACCAACATAATATATGTTTAAATTCAGTAATTTAAGAAACCCCTTTCTCCAAATTTAGATATTTCTTTTATTTATCTTTTATATCACGAACGAGTTAAAACAAACCAGTCCAAGCTAGTACTGAATATTAATTTATTTTAATATACATTAGAATAAAAAATAGCATGAGAAGCACTATTCTAGCGTATATTATAATTTTGGCAATTATAAAATTTCTTAAACCATTCACTTAATTTAAACTTTGTTTAACCATTGTTAGAAATTTTGACATATTTATGTACTAGGTACTGAAGTTGTCTTGATTCTGCAAATGACCTTGAAATTAATTTGCACTTTGCATAATAAAAAATGTGTCAAGCAAATAAGCATTGAGATTCTCTCATTATGTTTAAATAATTGATAAATTTTATATACAGGGTGTCCCAAAAGATTGGTCATAAATTATACCACAGATTCTGTGGTCAAAAATAGATTGATTGAACCTCACTTACCTATATACAATAGTGCACACAAAAAAAGTTACAGCCCTTTGAAGTTACAAAATGAAAATCGATTTTTTTTCATATATCGAAAACTCTTAGAGATTCTTTATTGAAAATGGACGTGTGGCATAATTATGGCAGCATCATCTTAAAAAAAAATTAAAGTCAAATTTGTCCATCCCACAAAACTTTTATGGGGATTTTGTTCCCTTCAACCCCCCAAACTTCTGTGCACGTTCCAAATACATTATTATTGTGGCACCATTAGTTAAACACAATGTTTTTAAAACTTTTTTGTCTCTCAGTACTTTTTCGATAAGCCAGTGTTTATCGAGATATTTTGAATATTTTTCGAATCCACCACATATCTGTATATTATGGTTAAGTACGATTATAGACCTGTTAATAATCTGAAAATTTATTTATAATTTACATTTTTAGGTATATTTTGAAAAAGAAGCCGCATCTCGATAAAAGGTGACTTATCAAAAAAAGACTAAGAGGCAAAAAGTTTTAAAAATACTGTGTTTAACTAATGGTACCACAATAATAGTTTAATTGGAACGTACACATACATTTGGGGGGTTTAAAATAACAAAATCCCCATGAAATTTTTATGTATTTATATTAAAAAAGAAGCCGCATCTCGATAAAAACTGGCTTATCGAAAAAATACTAAGAGGCAAAAAAGGTTTAAAAACGTTTTGTTTAACTAATGGTACCATAATAATGAATTAATTGGAACGTACACAAAAGTTTGGGGGGGGGTTTAAGGGAACAAAACCCCCATAAAATTTTTATGTGCTTGACAAATTTCACTATAATTTTGTTTAAGATGTTCCTGCCATAAGAATGGTACATATCCATTTTCAATAAAAAATCTCTAATAATTTTCGATATATTGAAAAAAATCGATTTTCATTTTGTAATTTCAAAGGGCTGTAACTTATTTTATTAGCACATTTGTACTAAGATAAGTTAGGTTCATTCGAAATATTTTTGACCCCAGAATGTGTGGTATAATTTATGACCAATCTTTTCGGGACACCCTGTATATCTCTCCAACTGATCTTCGTATCAGCTGGTCATATTCTCTTTAATACCCGTACAATTCTTATTGGTACGAAGGATTGTAGGAATACTAATTCTTGAGGCAGTGAAGAGGTTGAAATCAGGAAAATCAGCAGGACCGGACAAAATCAACAATGAATTAAGAAAAAATGGAGGAGAAGAACTAACGATATAAAAAAAGAGACCCAATACCAGTAACTATAGAGGAATCATGCTACTGAATACCCCATATAAAATATTGACAATCATCTTGAGAAACAGAAATGAATACACCGAAAATACACTATTAGGGCAATACCAACAAGGTTCTAGAATAGAATATTAACACAAGGAAAGAAAAATGCTAGGAACATGATAAATTTACACCTACTGTTTATAGACTTCCAGCAAGCCTTTGACTGTCTCAAAAGACACCAACTCTAATGATTTCTTCTATATAGCTGTTCCGTTTTATCTTTAAACGTTATGATTCATTTTCAAACAAGTTAAATCAAACCATTAAGTGAAACATGCGTTTATGTGTAATATCGTGGATATGTACTGTCAATGTAATAATTAGAAAATGGCTATTATCCCGATGGACGTATTTTATAAAGTTATTTTATTGAAGTATTTAATCTTTTTTCACAATTGAGTAGATTGATGGGCTCAACATTAAATAGCTTGAAAATCGTACCAACTATTACTAGTATAAAGATAAATATACAACGGTAATAAATAAATTAAAAAATAAGTCACAACAAAAAAGTTAATATTGTTAAGAAGATTTATTATTACCTAAGGTGGAGAAATACAAAATTATCGAGTAAATTACATAAAAAACAATTAATATTTTTAATATATCGCACCTCTAGGGAAACAGTGACATAAGTGCAACTTTTTTACAAATTGAGTCATTATCACTACGACTCGTCTTTGTCTGGGGGCTAAAAGTAAGAAATGCATCTCTTCCTTTATTTAACTGAAATATTATATTTATTTTTTTTATAAAATAGAAAACCACATGAACTTTATTGATAAATAAATAAAAATTGATTGATTTATAAAGCCAAATAAACAATAAAAAAATGCAAATAAACACATAAATAATACAAATGCGCTAATACCACTGTCACTAAAAATGACAAACGTTAAAACTCATAGTAAACAAGGTATCAAGGCAAGGGCGCCCATATAGAAATATTTAGGGGGGGGCCAAACGTGAAGATGTTGCACATTACATTTTGTATATTTCGGATGACAATATATACAGTAGACTCTCTCTATAACGAACACGGATATAACGAGGTTTCGCTTATAACGAGGTACATTAGGTGTCCCATGAAATTTCTATTGAACTATAACGCTCTATAACGAGGTATATTTGGTTATAACGAGGAAAATTTAAATCGAAGAATACTTGTCTTTACCTGTTTTTAGCGTTGTAATGGTCATAAATAAATAAATGCTCCAACTACCTGTACATATAAATGCCCAACATCTGTCTTATTATCAAGGCCAGTGCTATAATAAACTCGGCCACCTGTAATAAACATCTGCCTGTTTATAGACCGATATTGAATACTATAGGAAATTTACAATTTATGGCGGCGAAGTCTCATTGTTCACTGTTCAGGTTGACCATCGACACATAATAAACTACGTAAGAGGCATCAAAAGATTTCAATATTATTATTGTTTGATATAACGCGATCCGCTTATAACGAGATAATTAATTCACCATTTCAGTTCTCGTTATAGAGGGAGTCTACTGTAGTTTAAACCACCTAAAAAACCTAGTTTGAACCCTGTTGTGAGGAATTATTCATACATTTAAACACTAGACCAAGTTTTTAAATGGAAATGTCATGGGTAACACAAAAGGTGAGCCTCTCTTTAAAACCCGTTTGAAAAGAATACAATGCTTGCAAAGCCTTCCCTTCAACTTTGGCGAGCAGACTAACCAAGAGTATGTGTCGAACCAAGTTTTTACTGTAAAATCTTAAAAAGGAGCCCCCTTTATTTTTGCAGATATAGAATCCTTATGAAAAATAAGGCACACATATTCCAAACATTTTTAGAATTGTTGATAGATGGCGCAAATAAATCGCATTTTCCGAATATAGTGCCATCCGTCAACAATTCTAAAAAAGTTCGAATAAATGTTACTTATTTTTTGAGGAGGAAACTCAATCTGCAAGAAAAAACGGGGGTTCCTATTTAAGATTTTAAAGTTAACTCTCACCCCACCTCCAGAGTGTGGAATGAAAAATCCTGTTTGGTGTCATTCTATAGATTTTTGAAAAATATTAAACACGTGTTTTTTAGTTTTATCTGGAAGTACATATATTTCTCGAGATATTAGACCGTTTCTATAATTTTGCTGTGGTATCACGATATACCGTTTTTTCCGATTATAGCGCTATCTACCTATCCACAATTCGCAAAATGGCTCGAATAAAATTTGCTTATTTTTACAAGGAAAATCCAAATCTGCAACAAAAATTAGGGGTTCCATTTAAGATTTTAAAGTTACCCCCCGCTCCACACCCAGGGGTTGAAGTGGTGGACTTGTTTAGTGTCATCGCATAGATTTTTGAAAATTATTGAACACGTATTTTTCAGTTTTTCGATCCGATGTTCATTTCGCGAATTATTCGGCCTTTCCGCTACTTTTGGGACACCCTGTATATAACACTCATTCATCATGAAAGATCACCTGTTTTTCATTTAAATAAAATTGTTCTGTTCATCATAATGCACACTTTAAAAATAATCTACTTACTAAAAAAATACTTTTGCTAACTAAAATTTGACTATGTTCAATAAATTTTAAAAAGTATTTTTCAGTATGAATTTTTTCAAAATATAAAATATAATTACTTTATACCAGTTGTTAAAGACAAATGGCTCATTAGTGATTATCGATCAGAGATCGGAATTCTTGCTGATATGGTTTTTTTGCAGTATAAAAATGATTCATTTAATTTGTAATTTTGGGTGTCGATTACAGTGTATATGTTTCCCAAGCCTCTAATCTCTGTCAATGTTTTCGTTAGTAGCATACCGTGATTGTGGGAAATGTGTATTATGCACATTCCATACAGACCACTGTCGCAGACACAAAGATTTTCTGTTAAACTATTAATAACTACCCAATATGTGAATTTTTTTTATTAATAAATATGTTGTTTCCAATTTATCTCTCAAAATTATCCAATAATGTTTTGACAAAAATGCGTTTATGTAATATAAATTTAATTTTTTTCTTTCCCGAAAAGCTAGGGGGGGGGGCACGCCCCCCCTGCCCGTGTGTATGGGTGCCTATGTATCAAGGTAAACAAGGTATTGTTTAACTTATTATGGTTTCTATGGACAAGCGGTTTAATTTTGCGATACTAGTTTCTGTGAGTAAAAAAGAGACCAAGTACTTATAAAAAGTAATTCGTGAATAATTTCCAGCACAGGAAAAGATGGAGTAGAAGAACTATATCAACCATCTTTCTTTCATTTTTATTTTATGCACACAATCTCAGTCAAGTGATCTGTTATGATTGTTATATTGTTTTTATTTAGAAACGTGGGCTGGGCTTACTACTTGTCAATATTATAATATTATATTTCAGATTTATTAAACAGTTATATGGTATTCTTTTGTCTCATGAATTGTTACGGATTTCCATACAATTCTGTCGAAATTGCTGTGTTAGGTAACCACTTTATATATTTTTTTGTTATACAAATAATTTAAACATGTTATAAAAAATTAAACATTACCTACAAAACATGAATTACAAGTAAATATGATGAAATCATAAAATTAGACTAAAAAACTACACATTTATTATTGCATAAATCGCTTTCTACTACAAAAATATATTATGATGACATTTTTTGTTAAACTATTATGTCAAGGAATTAATTTACCAATTAGTAGAAAAAAGACAAAGTTTAAATAGGAGTATATACGTAGTCGAGGTTGAAAAGAGCTTCGATGTTTAAGAAAACAAAACAGTATATTAGAAAGGTTCTAAAACTGTTTTCTTGCCTGAAACAGTATTATAAACGATGAAGTTTTCAATCCTAGTAGCATTATTAATAATATTTAAAAATATTAAAAATATTATTAAAGGATTTTTAAATTGAAAACTTTTTCACTTCAGTTGCAATGGGTGCGAAAAGCTCTCGGTACGGATCGGTTAGAATATGGAGAACAAGTCTACGTTCTCTCCGATGAGACTCCAATTAGAGTCGAAAATCGCGATTTAAAGGACTGCTGTTTTGCCTTCGCATTGCAACTGAATTAAAAATGAAATTTTTATTTTACAACAAACAAATAGAATTTTATATCATCCTGAGAATCAGAATTTGATATTCTACAATCACCACCCTCTAAATTTTCAATTGAAAGCATGGCTATCTGCCTACAAGATCAAGGCCAAGTAAGTCACCCATTAATTTGGAAAACAATAACCCTCAAAAAACTTGTTGATAATAAAAGCTCGCTGTTTTGAAATAATCAACTAACAATTAACAAATAAAAATTTATTACAAAATTAATTTTCATTACAATCAATTATGGCTTAATCCCATATAAACATAATATTTAGTATTAAAAAATATTCATTGTCTGAACAATTGTAATAAAAAGTGTAATGAATAGAATATAAAATATATTTTTGCACAATATGTACAATACTTAAAAAAGCAGATAATTTAATCGTTAAATTAAAATAAAAATTATGTAAAAATTCGATATAGTAATAAGGTATACAGTGTGCGGCATTAGTGCGCGGCAAGTCCAATTATTCACTTATCATAAGAAATACGAAAAAAATGCATTTAGGTAAAAGTTGGGCATTACATAGCACCATAATTTCAAAATATTTTCAAATATACAGGGCCACCCGTATAGAAAGGATGACACAAAATTATGTTTTTTAATGGAACACTTTTTGGCCAGAGTGACACAATTTGGATATGTGGAATTATAGTGATTTGACGTAAAAATAGTATATTGTACAACAAGTGAGAAAAAAGACATATTTCTCACGAGCGCAGGAGTTTGTTAAATCAAGCGAGGGAGAAAAATGTAATTTTCTCATGTGTTGTACACTGTACTTTTTCTATAGATGCGGCTTTGTCAAGAGTTCAAACTTCAAAATTAAATAATTTAGGTGCTTTTCCGTATAATATGCATAAATTTAAATAAAATATATATACATGTAGGTATTTAGTATTCTTAAAATTTACTGTTCAAAAATTACTGTTAATTAGAATTTTACAAAATAAGGTATATAAATATAAAGAATATTAAATTTCTACCTATGTGTATATGTTGTATTTTATTTCAATTTATGCATATAATATACCTAAAAGCACCCAAATTATTTAATTTTAAAGTTTGAACTCTTGACAAAACCGCATCCATAGAAAAAGTACAGTGTACAACACATGAGAAAATGACATATTTCTCCCTCGCTTGATTTGCGGCCCTCGCCTCGTGCCTCGGCTCGTGCCAACAAACTTCTGCGCTTGTGAGAAATATGTCTTTTTTCTCACTTGTTGTACAATATACTATAATGTTCAAATATTTTTTTTTATTTAGCTAATGCCTCGACAACTAATGACCATTGGCATGGTAGGTACGGTAAATTTTTGCAGTTAGGTACCTAGTGTCATATATAGTGTGTGTGTTGAGTAAGTGTCTTGTTACTTTGCAAAGTCGACGTCATTGTCTTTGCAAAGAGACGCTAATTGTACCAACGTCTGCGGTCCCTCCGGTGAGTACCGATCCCACAAGGACAGAAACTATTTTCATTTATTAATTTATAATAAACGAAAAATTTCTGACCCTGGTGAGATTCGAACTCACGACCATTCCGACCTTTAGATCCAAAGGTAGGCGCTCTTACCAATGAGCCACAGAGGGGGTTCAAATAATTTTTAATATAGTCTACTATTGTCAAAATTATTAATATAGCGAAATATTTAATTTTAGTATAAAGAGTTGGTCAAGACTCGGAATGACTATTTTCTGAGTTTTCTTAAATGGAATACCCTATATTTAGAATTGTAATGAAATTACATTTTATGGTACTTTTTTATTTCTTAAGCATTCCCTATACCTAACTCTTTTAATTTGTGAGCTATTCGTGATTCTATCTCGTCATTGGTGAAATTTTATTAAGTTGGCTGTGAAAATATTAAATCAAAAATTATTTTCGAAAAATAAATACATATTAATCTTTAGACTAATCCTTCATTTATTAATATTGGATGAGATATCAAAATACCTACGTAGTAAAGATTGTTGCTACGTAAAATATTAATAAAATACAATATTCTATCTAGTTGGCTATGACTTTGACAATACATTTGCTTAAACATTCGACATTATATCCTTGATAGTATTCAAACCTTGAAAATATCATTCTTTCTTCTTTAGGAGCCGTCTTCTTAGCGAAGGTTGGCGATGACTTCTGCAAAGTCTTCTCTATTTTGGGCTTTTCTTATTAGACTTTGAAAGTCTAATCCGGTCCATTCTTGGATGTTGCGCAGCCAGGTCGTTTGTCGTCTACCCGGGCCGCGTCTGACTTCTTTTTTCCCTTCTATCGGGTGTCCACTTATATTTTCCGCCATTTTAACTGCCTATAACTTCTAAACGGTTTAAGATAGAAATATGCGGTTTTCGATGAAATATTTTATTTTAGTAAAAGTTTTGTCTGAATGGATTGAATTTTTTATATCGCTTTCAAATACGAAAAGAAAAATGGCGGATTTTTGAAAAACTTTGTTGACTTTTTTTTAATGGAACACCCAGTATATTTTTTGTAAATTGAAAGAAATGTCATTCACCTATCCAGCGATATAAAGTTTTTTAAAATCGGTTGTCAAATCACTGAGTAATTAATTTTTAAAATGAGGGGTGCAACGTGGATATCACATACCTAAATAACATAACTGAGCAAAATGATATTATGTTATGTGATTTCCACATTGCATCTCTCATTTTAAAAATTAATTGCTCAGTCATTTCTCAACCGATTTTAAAATTTTTTATATCGCTGGATAGGCAAATGACCGTTTTTTCAAGACACAAAAAATATACTGGGTGTTTTAATAAAAAAAGTCAACAACGTTTTTTTTTCAAAAATCCGCCATTTTTTATTTAAAAGCGATATAAAAAATGGTCATTTACCTAAAAACTTGAAAAAACGGTCATTTATCTATCCTATCTAGCGATATAAAAATTTTTAAAATCGGTTGTCAAATGATTGAGCAATTAATTTTTAAAATGAGAGATGCAATGTGGAAATCACATAACTTGCTTAGTTATGTTATTTAGGTATGTGATATCCACGTTGCACCTCTCATTTTAAAAATTAATTACTCAGTGATTTGACAACCGATTTTGAAAAACTTTATATCGCTAGATAGGTGAATGACCTTTCTTTCAATTTACAAAAGAATATACTGGGTGTTTTATTAAAAAAAAGTCAACAAAGTTCTTTTCAAAAATCCGCCATTTTTTATTTCGTATTTAAAAGCGATATTAAAGGTTCCATCCATTCAGACAAAACTTTTACTAAAATAAAACATTTTAGTGAAAACCGCATATTTCTATCTTGAGCCGTTTAGAAGTTATAGGCAGTTAAAATGGGGGAAAATATAAGTGGACACCCGGTATAATAAGTTGAAGGAAGTTATACCTGTCGTGTCTAAATACGTGTCGAAGATAAGATGGTTTACGTTTCTTGACAATTTCTGTGAGTTCACGTTCTCGATTTACACGCCTTAAAACTTCTCTACATTATATTCTTCATATTATTCAAACCTTGAAAATATCATTGGCTACATTTTTCTAAATAACTTTTTTGGATATTCTCTACCATACTGGCATTATCGACCAATATTGCACTAAAAGCTCACCCTGTATATTTATGCATGTATTTTATTGCTACCATTGATTCCACCAAGTCAATACAATAAGCGCAACAACTAGGTTTTCGGTTATTATTGTTTTACTATCATTTTCAAAAGCAAATTTCAAGCCAATTAGGTCATGTCGTTGCTTCTCTCTCAGGTATTAACTACACCCAAATCATAATGAATGTTTTAATATTCACCAAGGGCCCATCATGTGGAATTTAGAGCGCCATTAAATAATTCTCAAAGGCATTTATAGTTTTCTGACGTATCATTTGGTGTTACGGTTTTAGTTCAATTAACAGTTTTAATCTGATGTAATAAAATCAAATATACACTTCTCCAAGAAATTAACGCACCACCTTAAAAATGGGTCATTTTTAATGTCTCGAATTTCCTAAACCTGTTGTCCGATTTAAGTGATTTTTTTAATATGTTATATGTAGCCTTATTCTTCAGCAATATCGCTGTAATAATATTGTTGCTAGACAGGTAAACTGTCATTGTATACCGGGTGTACCAATCAAACTGTGATTTTTGCTTACAGTTCGCGTGACCCTGTGTAATATTCTAACATTTATAAAATACCGAAGTTAAAACCCAACTATAGCCTCAGATTTTCGTAACATTCTGTTTTTTGATTCATTTGCTTATGTTGGATAATAAGAAAGTTTGTTTTTCGTCAATACAGGGTGTTTTTAAATAAGTATGGCAAACTTTAAGGCGTAATTCTGCATGAAAAAATAATGACAGTTTGCTTTATAAACGGTATATCCGCAAATGCGTTTTTTATGCAGAATTACCCCTTAAAGTTGACTATAATTATTTAAAAACACTCTGTATTGATTAAAAACAAGGCTAGTTGTTATAGTACCTAACTTTTTTTTATTATCCAACATAAACAAATGAATCAAAAAACCGAATGATAGCATGAGGCTATAGATAGGTTTTAATTTCATTATTGTATAAATAATACTGAAATATTCCACAGGATGGTACACCCGGTATACAATGACAATTTACCTGTCTAGCAACAATATTATTACAGCGATATTTTAAAAGAATAAGGCTACAACATGTTAAAAAAATCACTTAAATTGGACAACAGGTTTAGGAAATTCGAGACATTAAAAATGACCAATCTTTAAGGTTGTGCGTTAATTTCTTGGAGAAGTGTAGATAATGCAATTAATATTTTTTTATCTCCAAGTAAAGGGCCATTGAATTTGTAATATTATTTTTAAGAAAACTATTTTTTAGTCAAAATGTGTAGTAACTCAAAGAAAAGATTAATAGACAAAAACACAAATTTACTAATAAAAATAATGAAACAAGAACTTTTAATGGCTTTTCTCACACAATATTGATGCAGACAAGTGCTTTTTAATCTCTAAAAGTTCATTTTTTTTAAAAGATAATTTGTAATCAGTATCACGTACCACGTAAATCTACTTAGAAAATAGACGATGATCAAATAGATACTCAATACATAGATACTAGATACGGACGCGCGCCAGTCTGACGCCTGTCATACGCCTTAAGGGGATAGGCGTAAATTTCGGCTCCAATGTATTTTAAATGCATTCATTTTTTCGAATCCTGAGAAAACTAATAATAGTCCAGAAAGCCACTGCGTATCCGCTAGGAAAAATATTCTGATTTGGATTTTTTGCACAATCTTACTCAAAAAGGACCCCTTTTAACAAATTTGCATGTTGCCAGGACCAAAAGTAGGTCAAAATTTTTTTAAACGTTTTTTCTTTGTTTTTTCCTAAAATAATTTTTTTTTGCATGGAACAAAGTTTTTTAGGTTTTTTTGGATCATTCCAGACAGAAAAGGTCTTTAGTGACTTTTCTCTAAAGTTGATAGTTTTTGACATATAAGCGATTAAAAATTGAAAAATTGCGAAATCGGTCATTTTTAACCTTCAAAAACTATGTGAAAAACTTAAAATTTGGATGTTGCCAAGGTAGGTAGATATTCTTTGAACATAGATTGATGAAATTCCGAAGAGTTTTTTGAAATACAGCATTCAAAATTCCTTTGTTTTTTAATTTCTAATCACGCGTGCGCGACACTATTTTCCACCGTTTTATGCGTATACAGTCTGGTGCAAATGAAAGGAATAAATTCGTTATTTCGTAAACCAGCGACTTTAAGAAAAAAACCCGAAACAGGTCGATTTTTATTTTTAAGTTATGATATTGTGGCATATATGGTATACTAGTGACGTCATCCGTCTGGGCGTGATGACGTAATCGATGATTTTTTTAAATGAGAATAGGGGTCGTGTGGTAGCTCATTTGAAAGGTTCTTGAATTCTCTATTCAGTAATGTAAACATTTACATAATTTTTTATACAGGATGTCCAAAAATTTTTTATTAAATTAAATTATTTGACAAAAAAAAGAAGTAGAAGGACACCCTGTATAAATAATGATATAAATGTTTATATTACTGAATAGAGAATTGAAGAAACTTTCAAATGAGCTGGCACACGACCCCTATTCTCATTTAAAAAAATCATCGATTACGTCATCACGCCCAGATGGATGACGACGTCACTAGTATACCATATATGCCACAATATCATAAATTAAAAAAAAAAAAAATAAAAATCGACCTGTTTCGGAATTTTTCCTTAAAGTCGCCGGTTTACGAAATATCGAATTTATTCCTTTCATTTGCACCATAATATCGGTGGAAAATAGTGTCGCGCACGCTTGATTAGCAATTAAAAAACAATGAAGTTTTGAATATTGTATTACAAAAAACTTTTTGGAATTTCATCAATCGATGTTTAAAGAATATGTACCTACCTTGGTAACATTCAAATTTTCAGTTTTTCACATAGTTTTTGTGGGTTAAAAATGGCCGATTTCGCAATTTTTCAATTTTTAATCGCTTATATGTCAAAAACTATCAACTTTAGAGAAATGTCACTACAGACCTTTTCTATTTGGAATGATCCAGAAAACCTAAAAAAACTTTGTTCCATGAAAAAAAAAATAATTTTAGGAAAAAACAAAAAAAAAACGTTTAAAAAATTTTTGACCCACGTTTGGTCCTGGCAACATGCCAATTTGTTAAAAGGGGTCCTTTTTGAGAAAGATTGTGCAAAAAATTCGAATCGGAATATTTTTCCTAGCGGATGCGCAGTGCCTTTCTGGCCTATAAGTATTTTTGAAAAATTTAAACGCAGAATGAAAGATTACGTTATTACCGAGGGTAGAAAGTCCCTAAAAGCTTCTATATTGTTTATTTTAACAACTTACAGAAATGAAAAAAAAAGAGAACATTTAGAGTGATTTTAGATTTCATTCAAAAGAAACTTTTTATTTATTCTAAGGGACTCTCGGCCCTCGGTAATAATGTAGTCTTTCATTCTGGGTTTAAATTTTTCAAAAATATTTATTAGTTTTCTCAGGATTCGAAAAAATGGACACCATGAACGTGGTGCTATTTTCCAAATCGGAAATTCGCTATCTTTGCCATACAACGCACTTAGTCAAACAGAATATGGTGACAAGACAGTGAAAAACAGGGTTACTAAATATTTGACACTGCTACGACTTCAGGAATATTTTGAGTTTTTTATTAAATAAGATAGTGTGTTTGATAAATAATTGATTAAAGACGATCATATTTATTGTTTATCTATTATTATTTATGGAAGATCCAAGCAGATAATACACCAGAATATTATATTTTGTGATCCAAGTATTTTGTTATTAAATATGTTCAAAATTAATTTAAGCGTTCCATAGTAACAATAATTTATTAAAAAAATCACTTTTACTGTTTTTTCGATTATTAGTTTTTATTGTATAGTATATAAATTATTACATGTTAATCAATACATAGTTAGTGAAAAAAATTTACATATTAATTAACTGAATTAATAATTTAAGCGATTACACAAGTAACATCCAAGAACATTCAAAAGCCATCTCTAAGTTAATCATGACAATGTCATTGTCAACTAATGTTTACATCTCCGTACCAGTGAGAATTTTACTACACGTAATTTGCTGTGCAAAGAAAGAAAAAGTAGGGGTTTCCATAAAATATTTGCACGGACGTCCTTAGTAAAATTTTATAGCGTGATTTAAAAATGAACTTAATTAAATATGGTATTGAATTTTCGATAAATAGAATTACAAAAAATTATAACTTAGATAAGATATATTATGTTTCTGTATGTACTACTTACTTTGTATCTGGCCGCATGGTCTAATCCTAAAGCCAATAAAAAAAAACTACAAAAAATTTTGGATATCACACGCGTGTAACAGGAATGGCATAACTTACTTCTTAAAGATCTTCCTTTCGTCGCTAGAAACTTCAAATGCGCTAGTAATTCTATTTCATATGTTGCACCTTCTTCTTCTTCTTTAGGTGCCATCTCCGAGACGGAAGTCTGTAATCATTATAGCTATTCGGACTTTAGAGAGAGCTGCTCTGAAAAGTTCATTTGATGTACATCTGTACCATTCTCTCAGATTGCGCAGCAGTAATGTTCTACGTTTTTCTACGCTTTTTTTTCCTTGAATCTTCAAGTCATTTTTCTTCTCCTTCTTTCAGCATTCAAAGTATGCCAAGACTGGTACACGCGGTAATCAAAGCTAAAGGGTGCTTAAAAATATTAAAAATATAAATATATAGTGTTTTAAAACGAAGGGCTCGGGGCAATAAGGGACCTAAGCCACATTTTTTGAAATTTGAAGATTTTCGTAAAACGGGCTCTGTAACAATGGTCTCAAGTCACCAGCGAAGTTTTACGGCTATTGGGCAATAGATGTGGCCACCAGGCTATAACGACCTTGTTGCCGACTTGCAAAATCATGGAAAATTTTTAAGCAAGAACGTCATAAGCCACAGTAAAATCAACATGGCGACACATGAGCGAAGAGTGTTGAAAGAAAAACAATTATATTATTTTATAAGGAAAAATACAGTAGTTCAGGTTCGGATTTTGACTCTGACAATTCTGAAAGGATCGAGAATATTCTCCGCACACGAGTTCCAGTGAAAGTGATGAATCTTCTCCGAAAAAGGTAAGTAAACATTTTAGTGGCTTTAGACCTTCTTGCTGTAGGATATGTGGCTTGTGTCTTAATAAGTTATAATAACATTAAATTTACTTTTTTAGTCAAACGTGGCCATAAATATCCTGTTTTAAATTTTTTTATTGATAAAGAGCCATTAACACTAATATTATATTTAAATTCATTTGTCAGTAACACGTTTTAAGACCAAAAAAGTATTTTATTTAGTAGGTGGCTTGGTCCCTTCTTGGTTCGATAGCGAACACCCAAATATCCATATTCATTAAACACACCCTAAATGGAGCGTTTGATGAAGTAAATGTTGGTAAGAGGGTTGTAAAGTTTGGTGACAACAAAAAGCTTAAAAAATATATTGGAGGACCAATAGTACTGAACATCAAAAAAAATCAGGATATAAAGAAACTTTTACAATATATTCGTCTCATAAACCAGCAGTTTTATCTCAGTATTATTGGAATCAGTACAAGTAACATTGAACAAGACTATAACCAAGTTGATGAGGCAGAGGAAGTAGACAGGGATGATGAAACCGATTTTTTTTTTAATAAAAAATAATATTGTAGGTATATTCTTGATTTTAGAATTTAGAATTTTGTTATTTTCAAAAAGGTCATAAGCCACATTTATTTGTTTAATAAATTTTTTTTTAAAAAAATGCAGTTTCATTTTGTACCTTTCTTTGAAAAAATATATTTAATAATAATTTATTATGCATGTAAGGAGTTAAGGTAAACATTATAAAATATAAAAATATGATTTCAGGATTTTGTCAAAAACTTTATACTTGATTTACTCAAAACTTTTCAAATGAGGCTTAGGTCCCTTATTGCCCCAACCCCTTCAAATGTTCTATTGCTGTTTATTAAAAACTGCATACAGTGCTAGTCAAAAGTCCGTACCCCCCTAGAATATTTTGAACGGTTATGCCTATAATAGTGAAATTTGGAGGAAGGAATTAAACGGACGTAAGCTTCTTAACTAGTCATGACAGATGACGTAATTATGACAGATGACTTTACAGCGCCACTGTCACCGATAATTTTAAATGGGACCTTATGGCAAGTGATGCCTCCTTTGAAAGGTATTCAAAATACCTATTCAGTCATATTATTTTTTTTTGGGTTTTAATTGATTTTAATTTTGGTGAATAAATTAAATAAATATAATACTTATTGTAGTTTCGCATTTAATTAATAAAAATTCAAATGTCCGCCTATGGTTTTTGTTGTCAAAAAAGTTGACGTTTTTCAATTCTCTAGTAGTTTTTACGTCAACGTCAACCTTTTTGACAAGTAAGCATATGCGGAATTTCGAATTTTTATTAATTAAATGCGAAACTACATTTTTATATGTATTTCATTTATTCATCAAAATTAGCTCAAAATAAAATTAGTATGACTGAGTAATAGGTATTTTCAATACCTTTCAAACGAGGTATCACTTGCCATCAGGTCCCATTTAAAATTACACAGGCCAACGATGAAAAAACTTTTTTGATAAGATTACCTCTACCTTATGTATTTTAGTGTTCTGAGTCCGAAAAGCATATTAAAAATGTTGTATCACCCACCATTCTTTCACATTTTAACATTTAAAATTGCATAATTACCTTTGAAACCAAGATAACTACCAAGGAAAAAGAAGCTTGTATTGCATTCAAAAAAGTTGTAACCAAGTTTTTAGGTAATGTGAAAGACCCTAACTACGACCTTATATTAGCTAATTTATTAGATAAGTTTTTTAAGATATTAGATAAAATTTAAGATTTGGGATGTCAAATGAGCCTCAAAATCCACCTTTTGCATAACCATCTTGACTTTTTCCCTGAAGATCTGGGTGATGTCAATGAAGAACAAGGCGAACGATTCCACTAGGATATCAAGGTGATGGAGAAACGATACCAGGGACGTTGGAACACCAATGTGATGTGTGATTACTGTTGGTCACTTCATCATCGGGAACAACAGAGTGCCTCGCATAGGAGAAAAAGCTACTGCAGAAGTTTTACATAAAAAAGAGAAAGAAAATACAAAAGTATACAGACCTATACTATTACAAAATAAGAATTAAATAAAAGGTTTTATTCTAATAATGTATCATTTTAATGTATTTCGGTATTTTGTCTTTTTCAAATTATTATAATGTATAATAAACCAGTGTCATATTGTGGGAAAACTATGGGTGATACGTAAAGTCTAATTTCAGATTCTTTTTTAGCGCCAAAAAATACATAGGATTCACATAAATTTGTAAGACAAGTTTTATAAATTTTTTTTTTGTTGGCCTGTGTTATCTGTCACAGTGGCGCTGTAAAGTCATCTGTCATAATTACGTCATCTGTCATGACTAGTTAAGATGCTTCCGTCCGTTTATTTCCTGCCTCCAAATTGCACTATTATAGGTATAACCGTTCAAAAGATACGAGGGGGGTACAGACTTTTGACTAGCACTGTATATTATAGGTAATTACATAACTATTCTAATTGGAAAATAAGCCACAATTTAACTTGATAAAATAATTTCATTAACGTTTATTTTATATTAACGTAACAATTTATAATACGTTGATAAAAAGCACATGGATGTGTACGGTTTTGAAGCGTGAAGGATTAAAGAACATCAAAAGAGAAAACTAGATGCTACTGAAATGGACACACTAGGACGATCAAACAGAACATAAAAGTTGGAGAGGATTGGAAATGAAATAATAAGAGAGAGCATGGGTGTAACAAAAACAATTACTGACTGCATAGAGGAGAAACAATTAACCTGGTACGGACACGTTCAAAGGATAAGCAAGGAAAGACTCCCTAAAAAACAAAGAGATGGGTACCAAGAAAAAACTAAAAAGAGAATCACCAAAAAAATATTGGATTGGTGGTATACAGAGATTTATGAGCGAAAGAGGATTATCCAATGAG
Source organism: Diabrotica virgifera virgifera (assembly GCF_917563875.1). Lineage (NCBI taxonomy): Eukaryota > Metazoa > Arthropoda > Insecta > Coleoptera > Chrysomelidae > Diabrotica > Diabrotica virgifera. Next base: position 17,647,171 of record NC_065447.1, on the reverse strand, counting down.
GACTGGAACAACCGAGGGAACTGGCGCTAAAGCATTAGTTAACGTCTAGGACGTTATAAACCGACAATATACACAAATAAACATAGAAGTTTTCAGGGACTTTTTGCCCTCGGTAATAATGTACTGCTACATTCTTCGTTTAAATTTTTCAAAAATACTTATCAGTTTTCTCAGGATTCGAAAAAAAAATATTGCATTTAAATAGCATTGGACCAAGATTTTGCACCTACCCTTTTAATTTTCTATAACAAAGTTCTTTTTATGTCTATGTCCAAGTTTCTTCTAGTTTTATCGCCATATTTTGCAAATAACTTTATCGCACAAAGTGAAAATCGATATAAAACACGTTTTTACTTATTTTTCTACCCCCTAAAGAATGATTTCACATCTCGATAAATTTAAAAGCGGCCTTCACAATTAGATTAAGATTCTTTTCTTTCTTTTACATTTATAAAGACGTAATTTATTTAATTCATTATAGAATAAAACGGATTGAAAAATCTCTACCTAAAATCGAGAAGAAAGCTTAAAAAGAAAAAGTTCAATTTAGCTAATTGAACGAATTTTAAAGATATCTCAGCTGAAAAGTCTGTATAAATTGCTAAAGGTAGGTAAAAATATTTAAATGTATGCTGATTTTGATAAGGTAGCAGATACAGGAAGCTGCAATTAATATTAAATGGAAAGATCGGCGGAAAAAGTGGAATTGGTAGCAAGAAATATTCATGGCTCCGAAACCTTCGTCAATGGACTGATCAAAATCATGATTGTCAGTAAGAACACGATTGAAGACGAAAGAATCTGAGAAAGTACCCAGATACCTACAGTGATTTGGGATGCGATAAAGAATTGGGGAAAGAGAATGGAAAAACTGGGAATAGTGATCAAATATTTTTTCACCATCCGCTCTAGTTGCCAACAAAAATGATAAAGATAAATGCAAGATTTGTTCACCAAAAATGTAGGAAGATGAACAATAAATTAGGATGGCAATCTTACTACCATTTAGAGCGTATTAAGCAATATAATAAATTACACTTCGAAGAACCATCCACTAATGTGGAAAGTAAGCATTACAAATATGTAATTTAATTACTAACTTTGTTACTACAACTAAATTAAGATCAGGTCAAGGTTTTAGCGTAAAGTTCTTATATTCAAACCATCGATTTAATGCCAAATTTACACTAGTCCGTGACACACCACACGAGAGCTCTGTTAGACTTTATATGTCACTAATTAGAACAGGAACCAATAAACTTAATTAATAATAAGCGTTTTCCAAACGTGCAGCTTTTAAACTATTCTCGTCGCAGCCATGTTTTTTGTACACTTGTACACTTATAATATATACGTCATACTTCATTGGTTTTGACCAACAATGACTGAGAACGTAGTATCTCCACAATTAAATGAATTATTATTTATTATAATAATATTATTTAATAATTAGACCTCCTCGAAAGCATAAAAAGGCTGGGTCTAAATGAACATCTTTACAAGACCATGCAGAAAGCTGTACTACTAGCAACGGCCAGATGTGTACGAAAATCTTTGGGAGATACACCTGCATACCAAGTCACCTAGGACTAGATAACACGGAAAGAGTCCCACCAGAGTTCAATCGTTTTGATACCGTAGGTATCTGGGATGAGTCAATTTTCCCCTTAGCGTTAGCCGGAGTGTTAGCCGTATGGCTAAATCTGAATTATAATAATAATCATAACTCGGAGATACTATGTTCTGAGCCATTGTTGATCAAAATCAATGACATATGACATACAGTACCGGTGCTAAGGTATAAGGTGCCCGCCTGCAAAACTAGCATAGGCGCCCTTCGATGTTTTAAAATTAGTATTTTTTGTACCACCAGCAGAAAAAAACTCATTATGGCGTCCCCTAAACAACGGCGCCCGCCTGCAGTGCATCCCCTGCAATGGCCCGTTATCGCCGGCCCTTATGACATATATTATACATTATACGTCACATATCAAGTCTACGAAAAACATGGCTGCGATGAAAAGCCCTATTAAAAAAAAGTTATCCATCAATAATGAGTTTATTTATGACATTTCTAAACTAAATATCCAAAACACTGCACATTTGACATGCTCGATAGCATTTTTAAAGTTATTTGAACAGTTATATAAAACTGTATACAATAATAGAAAATTCCCTAATTTAAGTAACACGATAACTGTATTTACCGTAGTAGTAGTCGGAATATTAAACAAAAATTACACAAGCAAAACATGACGACCCAGACATATCAGAGAAAATACTTCTTACATAACGTAAATTTTTATATACTCGAGTAAGCCTGACGTTGACGTTAGCGTACATAAACGACAACCAAATTAAATTATGTACAGTAACATTTCAGATTCAGCTGTTTCGCGGCTAACTGTTTTTGTTTAGAGCTCATACGCCCGTCAATGAGAGCAAAAATGGGATATTACCTCCGAATTCTATCTAGTCCTGTCGCCAGGGGGGGTGGGGTACAACGGCATCCTTTATTCAGATGGACTTATCCAAGTTTTTTTAAGTATTTTGACCCGTAGAACACGAATTTTTTGGGTAACAGTTCATCCGGATGTCGATTAGATTGTTATAAACAAAGAACTTGAGGAATTAGATAACAGCGATTTCTCGCAAATCAAAACATTTTTTTGTATTTTTTGGATGATTCTAAGCAAAAAATGTTCTTACAAGTTTTCTCGTAGGATGCATAGTTTTCGAAATAAACGCGGTTAAACTTGCAAAAAATCTAAAGATTGCAATTTTTGAACCCGAATAACTTTTGATTAAAAAAAATAGCAATTCTTCTTACCGCATTTGAAAGTTCAAGTCAAATTTTATCGGTTTTGATTATTTGCATTGTTAAAAATTTATTTTTTATTGTTAAACAAAGCTATAAACACATAGTGTTTCCCGGGCCTAATACATGCGTTTTAATGCATTCTACGTAGAAATAGCCTCACTTGCACTTGTACCCACTCTACATACTCGTTCGATTTTAAATGGGAGATCATTGAAAACATCACTCAAGCACTATGTGTTTATAGCTTTGTTTAACAATAAAAAAATAAATTTTTAACAATGCAAATAATCAATACCGATATAATTTGACTTGAACTTTCAAATGCGGTAAGCAGAATTGCTATTTTATTTTTTAATCAAAAGTTATTCGGGTTCAAAAATTGCAATTTTTCGATTTTTTGAAAGTTCAACCGCGTTTATCTCGAAAACTATGTATCCTACGAAAAAACTTGCAGGAACATTTTTTGCTTATAATGACCCAAATAATACAAAAAAAAATTTTGTTTTGCGAGAAATCGCTGTTATGTAGTTCCTCAAGTTCTTTGTTTATAACAAACTTATCGATATCCGGATCAACTGTTAGCCAAAAAATTCGTGTTCTACGGGTCAAAATACATAAAAAATACTTGGGTACAACAAATTCAAAACATCACCTTTTTTGTCAGCGAAAATATGTTTTTAGCATTTCTGGGTCATCTTAAATAAAAAAGATCTGTCATTTTATTAAAACTTAAGAGTTTTCAAGCATCGCAAATGCATATTTTCGTATTTTTCGCATAAACTCGAAAACTATCAACTTTTCAGAAATATGACAAGAGACCTTTTATTGTTTATAATTACCCAAGAAACCTAAAACTACATTTTTCGAGGCAAAAAAGTAATTTTGAATTTGCTTAAAAAATTGTTTCACCCGGCACCCTTCTGATTTGTTTAAAGGGGACATTTTTGAACAGGTATCCGCAAAGAAATCGAGTCAGAAACATTTTTCATACGAAAGTGGCCTCACTCATGGACTAGTATGGGAAGGAAAACTAATAATATCTGATTGTTTTTTGGTTACTGTATACTTTTCTGTAAGATTTCCTGGTACAATAAATAAAATATAAATTCATTGTGTATTGTTTTGATGTTATTATCAGTATATTTTGAAAACAACAGTATTGTAAATTGTTACTGAGAATATTTCAAAAATTAGGAATTTATATTTTGAATGCTAATGAAGTTTTTAGTCATCTTCAATTTTGTAGAAGGGAAACTGAGGAATTTAAAATAAATAATCATAGTACAAAATGCTAATTAACATGTTATATTTTCTACATTAGTTTCAATGCAAGATGTTTGTTGCAAACTTATTAAATCTGAAAATTATTTTAATTAAATGCACATCTGAAAAGTACTCCTACTTAACATATAGTAGAGAGGAAATTAATATAAAAATGATTAGTAAGTATGACAATAAGGGGAAAATTCTTATAGGGGAACTCGCTATCGCTCATTCTGCAAACTTTCACATGCGTGCCTTAAACGTGTACTTTTAACACTTATATCATAAATAACTATTACCAACAAAAGTAAGATATTTTAAACGAATAGCGTTTCAAAAATGATGTGCAGAATAATTTTGAATTCGGTTCCGTTACTGAAATTGCTTTTTTTTTATCCTTAAAAGTAGAAAAAAGTCCAATTATTCTTGCTTAATATTTTATCCTCTAATAATTTTAACTGTACCAATATGCAAGTTGAATACTAATGACTAACTCTTATGATTAATAGGATGTTAAAATATCGGCAAGCTCTTATCTTCAAAGCGGCAGTATCGAATTACTTAAGAGGATGGATACGTATTTTCGGCTGCAATGCTATTCAAATGGGGATTAATTTTTTTCGAATCCTGAGAAAACTAATAAGTGTTTTTGAAAAATTTAAACGCAGAATGAAAGACTACGTTATTGGTGAGGGCTAAAAGTCCCTGAGAACTACTATAATGTTTATCTTAATAAGTTACAGGGGTGAAAAACTAAGAGAAAATTTAGTGTGATATTTAATTTAAAATATCTCATTCAAAATAAACTTTTTATTTATTCTAAGAGACTTTTGGCTTTCGGTAATAATATAGTCTTTCATTCTGCGTTTAAATGTTTCAAAAATATTTATTGGTTTTTTCAGGATTCGAAAAAAATGAACACAATGTCCGTGGTAATATTTCCAAATCTATCTTTGTCATACAACGCACTCAGTCGAATAGAATATTGTCAGCATACTGTCAGTCAAACAGTGACAATCAGTGACAATTTTAAATATTTGACATGGCATCGGGAATATTTTGAGTTTTTGATTAAATAATATTGATATATAGTGTATTTGATAAATAATTGATTTAAGACGTGAACTTAATAAAACGTTATTTATTGTGTAGTATTTGTGGAAGATCCAAGCAGAGAATACATCAGGATAATATATTCTGTGATCCAAGTATTTTATTGTTAAATATGTTCAAAATTGTAAGCGTTCCATAGTAACAATATATTATTAAAAAATCACTTTAACACTTTTCCTCTTTTCTCGATTATTAGTTTTTGTTGTAAATACAAATTATTACAATCGCTGAATACATAATTAGTGAAAAAATTATCAGTAGTAATTGCACAAGAGCTCTGAAATTATTGAATTTTTCCCGAGTGACACTTTGACAGTTTTAATTTCACGAGCCAAAGGCGAGTGAAATTATGTCAAAGTGTCACGAGAGCAAAAATTCTATATTAATTATTTATGTAAGTACCATTAAACACACAGTTTTTATAAATATTTGACGACTGAAAGTCATCACTTTTATAATTTTTAAAACATTAATTGTCATTAATGTCACTGAATGTATTTTTTCGTAGCAACGAAGTGCATCTGACGTAATATACTGAACGATGGGAGATTATCAAAAATTATCGATTTAATTCAGATTTCTGTAGCTTTCTATTGGTCAGAATCTGCTATGAATGAAATAATCAAAGGTAATACTACGAGTCCTCTAAATTTTATCGATAAATTTTTTTGTTTTCACGAAAACTTCTTTATTTGGTAAAATTACGAAAACAAACCGAATGATAAAATCACGAGTCCGAAGGACGAGTGATTTTATCCATTTCGGTTTGTTTGAGTGATTTTACCCTAAATAAAGAAGTTTAAGTATGAAAACGAAAAAATTTATCAAGCAAAATTTGGAGGACGAGTGGTATTTGAAAAGATTATTTTGTGAACCAATATGTATTATTAGTAAATACGGACATCTGTGAAATATTTTTAAGACAACTAGGATCAATGTCTTAAGTAGGTTATAGATAAATTATTTTATGATTTAAAAATGAACCAATTTATTTATTATATTGTTAATAGGAACAAAAGGAAATAGGTAAATAGGTAAATAGGTAAATAGGAACAAAAAAAAACAAATAAGTATTAGCTTGAAAACAAAACATTTATTTATTCTGCTACAAGATACAACAATATCAGTTTCCATAAAATACAAAAATTATTAATAAAAGAAAAATAGATTATGTTGGTTAGTGAGATGGATGTGCTTGCATTTTATTTACTAGTATGCCTATTCGTGGCTGAGTTTGAGTAAGTGCACAGCACAAGTCACTAGCAACATCAAGTTTATTCCGATACTTTGTTTTAATTGCCAGAAGTGTTGAAAAAGGCAAATATAAATGAAGAGCTTCCCGTGATACACTAAGATACACTTTGAAATATTTTAACCAAAATGAAGGTTTGTCCATTATAACAAAGTATTAGGCAGAGGAATCATACAAAAAACCATTTGGATTTATTTGCAAAGCATCTTCTTGAAGTGATTCAGGGAGGGAGTCTATGTTGACATGGAATGGATCAGTTGACATTCTGTAAATAAAATTGTCACAAGTGTTTGGGAAGTATTTCTGGAACTTTTTAATTATGCTCTCCAAATGGTTTGATATTTGGATTTTCAAACTTGATCCTTCATAAATGTCCTTGAAGCGTGTTTCTTCTGAGATTGGCTCTACTGTAGATAAATTTGAATAATTTCAGGGGTTTGCTGATATTTTACGCCTCTAAAGTTGAGTAACTAAGCCTCCATAACAATGAGTATCTACTATATTTGAGTCTCCACCCTGCAGTTTAAGTTAAGGCTGTTCAACGAGTCAAATATGTCTGACAAATAAGCCAATATTACTTGGTACAATGTTTTTGAAGGCCATGTTTAGCTCATTTTGCTTTTGATGTTCCAAGGTGATTACTTCATCCATGGCCAGCCCGTCGGGGTAGGCAAGGTAGGCGCCGCCTACCCTCTTCAAATGTAGTACAATAATATAAATTATTAATATAAATTACTTATTTCAAAATTGTAATTTATAAATTTTGACACAATACCTACAATAAAATAGCAAAAATTATCCAAATTATTTTTAAAAATATCCAAAAAATTTTCTCCGTAGTTATAATTATTGTACGCTCCTTGTAGTATCAGTAGTACTGTATAAGATTCTATATTCTTCCTTGGTCAGGCATTTGAAAACGTAGCCTGAAATAGAACGACGCCAACACCGAATTGGCGTGCGATCTCTCTCTGTTTACGCGAGCAGGCCTGCTGCAGGTCGGCTGGTAGCGACCGTATTCTACGATTTTGAAAGGGCGGATAGGCACAGAGTCTTATAGCAGGACCTACAAAATTTTATCAGTTGCTTCTCTTGTGTCTTGTGAAACTGTCTTAAATAATTGTTTTTTGATTTTGGCTGTTATTAGTAGGTTAAGTATTGAATAAAACTAGGTAAGACAATTTAAATTTGTTTATGAAAACTGAATAATAAACAGGTACATTTGAGATCGGTCTATTGAAGGGCATTTTAATTTTATATTAATTTAGTAATAATTCACTAACGACAAATAAATCTGTGAATAGTTATTTGTCAGTCGTCCATTATATTTTTATTGTGTTTCAATACAATTTGGATAATTTAAAGTTAAACTGACGAATTGTGTTATTAGATTATATAGATAATTAAAAATTTAAAGCGAGGTTAATTGTTAACTTATCAATTTATTCGAAGAGTAAATTATTATTTGATACATAAATAAAATAAGTAATATTTGACGTTGTTGAAACGTAGGTGTGTTAGTTTTATTGGTGGAAAAACTTTAGTCATCGAATATGAATATTTTAAACGATGTAATATGCAGTTTGATCGAGACGCCTTTTTCAAGGCGCCAAAATCAAGAAAGATCAGAAATTATTTCAATGGGCCGGCCTTTACCAAATTTAACAATTTTATCCACAGATAAGACAAAAGGCAATCGACCATTTTCGAGATCGTTTAAAACAATATGGTATCAAAATCATAAATGGCTAAGCGGAAGTTATTTTAAAAATTCACTTTTCTGTTGGCCTTATCTGTTGCTCTCAAATTTGAAGCAAAATGTTTGGGTGAGTCAGGGATATTCATATTTGAAAAATTTATCAGCTAGTGTGAAAAAACATGAATCTTCGAAAGAACATTTAAGCAATTGCTTAGGTTTAAAACGGTTAGAAAAAAATAAACAAACTATTGACAGTGCTTTAGCTGGACAAATTTCTTTATCTAATAAGATATATAATGAAGTTGAAAAAGATTGAAGAAGTTGAAGAAATTGATGTTACAATTCTGTTAGTAAAACAAGAACTTGCATTTCGCGGTCGTGATGAGAGCCATTATTCTTCAAACATGGGTAATTTTAAAGAAATTTTTAATTTAGTAGTTAAACGCGATCAGGAAATCCAGGATCATGTTAAAAAATAGAAGGGGTGTTCACGGGTTTGTCAAAAACAATACAAAATGATTTAATAGATTGCCTTGCCGATTACGTAAAAAATTAAATTTCAACAGAAATTAATGAAAGTCAATTTTTTTCTATACTAGCGGACGATACTACTGATATAACCGAAAAATCACAGTGTACTTTAACAATCCGTTTTGATAACAAAGTTGGCCAGGTAACAGAAAGATTTTTAGGGTTTTTTGATCTTAGCGAGAATAGATCTGCAGACGCTCTATATAGTTTAATTTCAAACGTGCTTGAGCCATATGATTACAAAAATAAATTAATTGCTCAATTTTACGATGGTGCAAGTGTAATGGCTGGCTCTTTAAACGGATTACAATCAAAAATTAAAGTAGATGCTCCAAAAGCAATTTTTACACATTGTTGCGCTCATAGATTACATTTAGTATTGCAAGACGGCTCAAAATGTATTACAAATTGTAGGATATTTTTTGTCGCCTACCTGAAGTATATGTGTAGCCTACCCGCATACTGAGGTCACGAGCCGCCACTGACTTCATCTGAAAGGTCAAATAATCTTGCCAACGTGTTTCCTTTTGAGAGCCATCGTACTTCTGTATGAATATGAAGTAGCAGTGTTTTGTGATCACTTTCTAAATCTTCACAAAGAGTTTTTAACAGTCGAGTATTCAACGCACTGTTTTTTTATGTACTTCACTACTTTAATAAACAACTTTAAGACAGCCATAAGTTCGTTTGGAAGGGTTTTTGCTGCCAAGGCTTGTCGATGTATAAAACAATGCATTGCAAATAGCCTGAGCGAAAACCAAGCAATGAAGGTGCGCCATCTGTACATAAACTGATCAGTTTTTCCCAAGAGAGTTCATATTTGTCAAAAAACTCTCTCACTGCTTTCATAACATTAATAGCTTTTGCCGTGGTCTCCAGTTTCCAACTCTGTAGAAAAGAGTAGCTCGTCTTTCATTCTTTCGTTTTGAATATACCGAACATAAACAATTAACTGATAACATCTATGTCAGTACTCTCGTCTAATTGAATAGTAAAAAATGGCGATTATTTTACTGCATCAACTACCTGGTTTTGTATGTCTTCGGTCATATCATCAATGCGGCGTTTCAGTGTTGTCAAAAAGAGGTATTTGAGATAACTTTTGCTTACTCTGCGTTACCAGATACAGTTTAACAAGCAAGCGGTTAATTTTGAATTTTAGAAAAATAACTAAATTTAATTTAATGTACAACTGGTCTCGCGCCCCCCTGATATGTCCTTACGCCCCCCAGGGGGGGCGCAGCCCCCAGTTTGGGAACCACTGCTCTAGATTTTTCGGTAATTTGACGAATATTAAGAATGTGTTCGCTTCTTCCTCTACCTAGGACTAATCCGCATTGTTTTTGGAGAATTTGTTGTAAGAGAATTAATTTTAATCTTTCACTAATGATGGTTACAAGTACTCGATAAGTTGCTCGCATGATATATCAATGCTACTGTACCGTAATTACGGCCTGTAATCTGTCGATGAACCTTTTTTCATATAGGTATCGGAATAAATGTGAGTTTACCCCAGTCATTTGGCTATTTTCCGGTATTCCAGATCTCATTGTAAATTCTAAGCATTACTTCAGTCCTTAATTCTCCCATTTCTTTGAGTATCTCAGCTGTTATTCAGTTTTCGTCCAATACTAATATTTATATGTAATTACGTGGCTAAAGGTTCCAAACCAACACCAAAAAACAAAACACCAAAAACATTTTACTCATTTTTACCGAGAATTCCCGGACTATTTTACTTATTAACTTGAATTTATTTACTGGCCTGATAAGAAGATACAGGAATCAATATTTATCAGTGACTTGAATGTTTAAAAATACAACAGTAATTTTTTCAGAACATTAAATACCAATTAAAGTAGAAGAGAATCAAATACGGCCGTTTCGTCGAAGTCTGACAAATATAGTCATATAAAGCCGCGTCCTCACTGATAATTTTTACGTGCGTATTGAATTAATGGTTCGTCGCAAGAATTTGCGTCGCAGATTTAACTGCTCGACGACCGAAAATTTGTTTATCGTTCGTTGTGCGCGCCTGCTCAGATTGCGTGGAGTAAGTAATGCAGCATACACACTGCAAACCGTATGCGACGCAAATCCTTTGATCTTCTCTCAAAAACCGACAACCGACGGAGCGTGTGCGTCGAAGATTCTTGCATCCAATTTATGCGACGAACACGTCCACATGAATGTCCAATAGTTTAGTTCTAGCAGCCGTAGAGATAACATCGTTTAATAGTCGCTTGTGAATTCAAACAATGTAAGATAAAAATTGAACAGGTTTTACTATAAATACAACTGTAAGTAGAAAAACTTAATTTATAAACAAGAAATACAATTTACATTTCATCGATCTACTTAATCGAAACTTGAATATTGCCTTACACAAAAAGTTAAGCAATTAGTGGTACCTACAATAGTACGGTTAATATTATTATAATGGATTTAAATTGTCAGGCATGCCGTAAAATTATAACACCGACAGATTGTAGCAAACTGGAATGTTCTGGATGTAAAACAACATGGCACGGTGTTTGTACTCAACCCCAACCCTTAAATTTTTCACCTACAACCTTGTTGATATGGAAGTGTCAAAATTGTACCACAGAAACAGATGCTAGCACAATGCACTTCAACGCAATTATGGCCTAGCTTTCTAATTTGAGTAACGCTATTGCTACATGTAACACTCAAATGTCTGATTTACATAATTTAGTAAATTCTCAGTCGACAAAAATTGACGCTTGCATCTCAGAAATAGCAGTTCTAAGAAGAGAAAACGAACAACTAAAAATTAAAATCCAAAAAATGGAATCTACTCCTCCCGAAAATATCCTTATAGAGCTGGTTGATAGGAAACAAAGGGAAAAAATGTTTTGCTGATGGGTGTTCCAGAAAATAATACAGAATCCGATGAAGTTAATGCACAACAAATATTAAAGCAGGTAGCTCCTAACTTACAAATAGCTTCGCATCGCCGGCTTGGCTATCCTCGCCAAGATATGAAACCAAGGCCGCTGAAAATCACTATGATGTCCAGTAAAGATGTCCTTTTTGTTCTTAAAAATAAATCTAAACTAAATCCAAACTCAAACTCCAACATATATATAAAACAAGATTTGACACCCTGCCAGTCAAAATATATGGCTGAATTACGAACAGAGCTGCAAAGTCGTATAGATAATGGGGAGAAAAACTTAACGATTAGATACATAAACAAAATACCAAGAATTACTACCAGAGGAACAACCAAACGTGGTAGAGAGGAAAAGGAATCGCCTAGACGTGAAATGGGACTCAAAACTTCAAAGCCTGCTGTATATGGCGCAAACTCATCTGTACCTGGATAAAAATCATTCAAAATTCTTTTTCAAGGAATTGGAATTCAAAATTTTGGAACTGTCAAGGATGTGCCATCTTCAATTTCATGGTTTGTTTCCTTTTGTACTTTGCTCTTATTTAGCAGTTCTGTGAAATAGTTTTGCCAGTTTTTTATTATTTTTTCCGGTTTATTTAGCAGTATCCTCATGTATGGGTTGTTTTTCTGATATCCTCTTTTCATTTTTGTTTGCTTCCTGGTAGAATGATCTTATTTCATTTTTTTGGAATTTTTTTTTCTATTTCTTTCAGTATGTTCTCGTTTTGCTTCTTTTCATGCTTTTTTCAATTCTCTGTATTCTTCTCTACTGCTATCTTCGATATTAGTGAGATTTTTGGATCTCACCTTCCTTATTACCTCTGATACTTCTTGACATTATTCATCATACCAATGTGGCATGTTTTAGAATATATGGGGCATTTGTATCTATGTCCAAACCTTGTATAACCATTTTTTCGCCTTTTTTCATTTTCCAAACTTTCCAGCTTTTTCTCTATTTGAAAAAGTCCCTGTTTTAGTTTTGTGTTTTCTTGTTTTAATGTTATATTCTCTTGTCTTAAGTCTCTTATTTCTTCTCTATATTATTTCTGTTCTCTGCGAATCTCGCTGAGTTCTCTTGATTGTTCTTCGATCTTTAACTTACTCCTGCCATCATTTCCATAATTTTTTGTACATTTTCTTCCATTTTCTCCCTTCTACAGGTAGGAGATCTGCCTATTTTTCCACTTTTGTTGAAAGCCCGTTGCAATTCTTTCTCTTGGTCTCCTTTTCTCTTCTTGTCGTAGCACTGTCACTTTATATTCGAAATATATCTTCGTATTTCAGTGCTCAATTTCAGTTAGTGATAGCGCATAACTTTTTGTTAAATTTATTATTACTTATGTACTAGACTATTTATTATTACTTATGTACTAGACTAGTTATTATAACATATACTTACTAAATTCATTGTTATAAAACTGTAGTTTTTAAAAACAATAAATGTCTATCTATCTATCTATCCACATGAATGTCCAATGGTGAATATAAAATCCTTAATTGTGGTGCGCAACGGCGGATCCAGCAACCTTGCAAGGAGGGGGCAATGAAATAAAAATTTTCTCGTCACTCGCGTACACAGGATTCTTTTTCGGTATGGGCTGTTACTTTATTTTTCTTCATGTACCATGTCCTTTCAGAACGTTGGTTACTATCATAGCTATCTTAATTTTATTCACTGCCACTCTAAATCAACCACGAAGTGCTTTTTCGTCCTGGACTGCGTTTGCCTTCTATTTTCACTTGCATAATATTTTGTAGAAACCTATATTTGAAACTTCTTTATTACATGTCCAAAATACTGCACTTTTCTCTTCTTGATGCCTTTTATAATCTTAGTCGTCTTGCTGAGACGTTCTAGTATTGTGGAGTTTCGAATCTTCTTCACCCAAGATACTTTTAAAATTCTTCTACAGAACCACCTTTCGAAAGCCTCAAGGCGATTTAGGTAAGTAGATCGATTTTATTCACAGTCCAAGACTCGACACCATAGAGTAAGACCGAGAACACGTACTTTGGAGAAGGAATTCTGTTTTATATTTCATTCCGTTATTCAGTTGTCAACAGGACACAAAACTCACTATTTATTTTCAATCGTAATTATTTCTTTCTTAAAAAAAGGCGACACCAGGCGAAGTCTCAAGGATGGGGCAATTGACACCATTGACCCCCCTTGGATCCGCGCCTGGTGGTGCGTTAATTTTTTGGAGAAGTGTATTTGAGACGAACAGCAGGACCCCGATTTTGACCCTTCGCTTCGTTATCGATCACTCGCTATCTGCACACTAAACAGATACGAAGCGAACACGTTCGATAACGAAGCGAGGGGTCAAAAATCGAGATCCTGTTTCGTTACAAATTTTTACCAGTGCGGACGCGGCTTAAGTATATTATTTGTTTCATCCATTTTTAGTGTAATTATAAATTTTAGTAAAAAGTATTAGGTAGTTTCTTAGGTTTTCATAGAGATACTACAAGGATAATAGTTAAAATGTATAGTGTTCCTGTTTCTAATAATTTTTGTGCAAAGTGCGATATAAAACTCGATAAGCGTTTTGTTGATGTCCAGAAACATGTTACAATCCAACACAATTTTGAATGTAAATATTGTAATAAATCGTTTATAACTGTGGAAGGAATAGAGTCTCACGATAACAAAGTACATTTTGTAAGAGTCAAGTGTGAACATTGTACTACATCTTACAGATCAGAAGAGCAACTTCAGCTGCATATTAAAGCAAAACATTGCCTTGAATGCTCATTCTGTGATAAATCTTTTATATCCATTGATGATCTAAAGTTTCACGATAAATACGTGCATCTAACAGTGGAATGTCAACATTGCGGTATTTTCTTCAGGTCAGACAAAGAGTTAGATAAGCATCTTAAAGCCAAACATCACATTGAATGCTCATTTTGTGACAAATCTTTTACATCAATTAAGCAGGCAAATGCTCACGTTAGATACGTACATTCAGTGCAGTGTGAACATTGCGATAGTTATTTCAGGTCAGATAAAGAATTAGATCAGCATATTAACCTCAAACATTGTTTTTATTGCCCGGATTGTGAAAAATCGTTTAAATCCATTGAAGTCAGAAATTTTCACTATAAAAATGTACATCTGACGATTGAATGTCCATATTGCGATATATTATTCGGAAAAGAGCAGAATCTACTGGAGCATATTGAAGACCAACATAAATTTGCGTGTGGAAGGTGTAAACAACCACTTAAATCTTTAGAAGAGAAAAATTTTCACCAAGGATGTATATATGTAACATTTGATTGCCATGATTGTACTTTGTATTTTCCAACACATAAAGAGCTAGAGAAGCATTCCAAGGAACATAATTTAAAGAGACAATAGTTTAATTTTATTATTAACATATTCTTATTATCCTATTATTATTTTTACTTTCTTTGTAATATGCTCTATTTTATTTAAAATTGTTAATAACCATAAAATATTATAAATAAATAATCTTCTTTTCTATAGAGTAAATCAAAACGTATAAATTAGATTTTCAAAATATTGAATGGAACATCATTTATATCATCTATAGTATTTCTTCTTATTTTTTATGGATTAATTTTTACATTCCATCTTTGGGCATACACCTTATCCATTTATTTTTTTTATTATACAGTATTATACACAATTAACCGCCCAGTTTAAAAATCGTTCATTTTTGATGTCTCAAATTTCCTAAACCTGTTTTCTGAGTTAAGGTCATCGGTAAATAATTCGCAAATATTTTACGGCTATCCCTACTTTTTCTGTCTTTACACGGCAAATTACGTGTAGTAAAATTCATACTGGTATGGATATGTAAACATTACTAGAATGCCATTCTGCTTGAAAATGTCATCATTAACTTTAAAGAGATGGCTTTTGAATGTTCTTGGATAACTGGTATGCTGAATTCGCTCTATCGAGATTCACTTTGACACTGACGTTAGTAATTTCGTTTTTGGGAAGTTCAGTTGTCAGAAGTGACTGGAAATTACTTCACAACCAACGCACCTGTTCATAGCCAATATTATTAATAGTAAACAGACATAAAAATAACATAAACCTTACGCCAATCAATAATTATTTATTTACACCATTATAATGTATTGATAACAAATGACAAAATTATTTATTGTACAAAATAAAAATATTTTGTAGAAATGAACTCCACAAAATTTTATGAGATTATTAGGCACTCCCACTATTTCTAATAATTCTTCTTTTTTTATGAAAGACTAAGTTGATTTTAGCAGTTAATAATGTGAGGTAGGAATTTTGGTGTTGTATGTTTCCTATTCCGAATGTGTCAAAGTGAATCTCGGTAGAGCGAATTCAGTATATTTGTATAATTGCAAATTATTAATTCAGTTAATACATGTGATAATTTTTTCACTAACTATGTATTCAGTGATTGTAATAATTTATATCTGCAATAAAAACTAATACTCAATTGAGAAAAGAGGAAAAGTGTTACAGTGATTTTTTAATAATATATTGTTACTATGGAACGCTTACAATTTTGAACATCTTTAACAACAAAATACTTGGATCACAGAATAATATTATCCTGATGTATTCTCTGCACAAATTCTTCCACAAATAATACACAATAAATAGTTCACGTCTTAAATCAATTATTTATCAAATACACTTTATATAAATATTATTTAATCAACAACTCAAAATATTCCCGATGCCATGTCAAATATTTAAAATTGTCACTGATTGTCACTGTCTGAGTGACAATATGCTGACAATATTCTATTCGACTGAGTGCGTTGTAAGACAAATATATATTTGGAAAATATTACCACGGACATTGTGTTCATTTTTTTCGAATCCTGAAAAAAAACAATAAATATTTTTGAAAAATTTAAACGCAGAATGAAGGACTAAATTAATACCGAGGGCCGAAAGTCCACTAGAATAAATAAAAAGTTTATTTTGAATCAGATATTTGAAATTAAAAATCACACTAAATTTTCTCTAAGCTTTTCACCCCTGTAACTTATTAAAATAAAAATAATAGAAGTTCTCAGGGACTTTCGGCCCTCGCTAATAACGTAATCTTTCATTCTGCGTATACATTTTTCAAAAATACTTGTTAGTTTTCTCATGATTCGAAAAAAATGAATCCCCATTTGAATAGCATTGCAGCCGAAAATACGTACCCACCCCTTTAAGTGATTTTTTTTAATATGTTATATCCTTATTCTTTAACAATATCGCTGTAATAATATTGTTGCTAAACATGTAAATTTTCGTTGTATACCGGGTGTACCAATCAAACTGTTTTTTTTTTCTCAAAGTTCGCATCACCCTGTGGAATATTCTAGCATTTATAAAATACTGAAATCAAAACCCAACTATAGCCTCATGTCTTCTCAAAATTCTGTTTATTGATTCATTCGCTTTTGTTGGATCATAAAAAAGTTACGTACTTTAACAACTAGCTATGTTTTTCATCAATACAGGGTGTTTTTAAATAAGTATGTCAAACTTTAAGGGGTAATTCTGAATGAGAAAAATAATGACAGTTTGCTTTATAAACGTATGTCAGCAAATGATTCTGAGATAGGGGGTGTTGACATTTTTCTTACAAACTGACGATTTATTTATTGCTTTAAAACCGGTTGAGATATTCAAATGGAATTTGGGGGTTTTAAGACGTAGTTATTGCGCATTTTTTAGCATTCAATTAAGAATTTAATATTTACCATTGGCGTACATACAGATAATAAGACCCGTATGAAATTCTTAATTGTGTGTCAAAAAATGCGCAATAACTACGTCTTAAAACCTACTAAATTTCGTTTACATATCTCAACCGGCTTTAGAGCAATAAATAAATCGTCAGTTTGTAAGAAAAATTGCAACACCCCCTATGTAGGAAACGAGGCATTTGCGGACATAAGTTTATAAAGCAAACTGTCATTATTTTTTCATGCAGAATTATCCCATAAAGTTTGCCATACTTATTTAATAACTCCGTGTATTGATGAAAAACATGGCTAGTTGTTAAAGTACCTAACATTAGATATCGTTATCATTAGGCTAAAGCCTAATGAGGCTATAGTTGGGTTTTAATGTTTTAATTTCAGTATTTTATAAATGCTAGAATATTCCACAGGGTGATGCGAACTTTGAGAAAAATACACAGTTTGATTTGTACACCAGGTAAACAATGAAAACTTACCTGTTTAGCAACGATATTATTAAAGCGATATTGTCAAAGAATTAGGCTATAACATATTAAAAAATCAGATAAATCGTACAACAGGACATCAAAAATGACCCATTTTTAAGGTGGGCGGTTAATTTTGCCGGTGCGTTTATTTCGGTAGCATTTGATGTTTTATTAATATTTATTTTTTAAGTTGTTTTTAATCTTCTTTAATTACCTTCACGCTTATTGATATTCGAAAATGATTCTTTGTTTGTTTAAAAACCTTGTTGTTTTTGTTATTTTTCTTTCTAGCCGTTAGGGATATTTTCTTATTATTACATACCTACTTAATTTGGAAAAATTTAAAAGTTAATTTGTATCGTTATTAGGAGATAATTTAAATTTCCCGTAATGTGAAAATTTCCATGGAAAATAATTATTATGACACAACTTATATAGGCCAGGGCCGGAGTCTTTGAAAATGATAAAAATGTATTCAAAAAATTTTAGTATTTTTATAAATTTTGGGTTTTTAAGAGTAAGTACTATGAAAAAAAGTTCTAAAACTTTTGTATTTCTACTTTTTTTTACATAACTCAACGAAAAATTCAAAAAACTAAGTTATTGTTAATATGTACTCAACAGCTTTGCGTTGGTTCTTATCAATCATTGGACTATGTCAGTTTTTTGGAGGGGTACTCTGCATTCTTCCCTTAGCGATTTCTAGTCGCGCGATTGTTTTGTCGCTAAAATTGAACACATTGTTTCAAATACAAGTCAATTCATGATTATTTAGTCGCAAATGGATTGACTTGTATTTGAAACAATGTTCAATCTTCGTGACAAAACAATCGCGCGACTACAAATCGCAAGTGGAGTCCGGAGCTTAAAAATGAACTCCTTTAACATCGATCTAGTGTCATAATAGTAATAAAATATATTACTTTAATTGTGTAATTTAAGAATCGTCAGACTTCGCTATGTGACTAGCTTAAATTGCTGCAGAAACATTTATCATTGAGGATGGTCTGATTGGACTGAAATCATTCTGAAGCTTTATAATTCAATTTGGATATATGTATTTTAAAATTCTTAATAAAATACCATTTTACACAAGAGGTTTTTTACTTCACTATAAGGTTTTTAACATCTTTACTTGCTGTGCATTTTGTCAAGATGAGGAAGATTATATAGAGTTGTTCCAATGGATGTTTGCACATGCATCTCTTTTTTACTCACAGAAACTCATATCGCAAAATTAAGCTGCTTGTCCATAGAAACCACAATAAGTTAAACAATGATAAGCGATACGGCATGTCTCTAATATATTTATTTACGAAGAATTTTGACGTTTATCATTTTCAGTGATATTGGCTCATTTGTTGTGTTTAAAAATGAGTCCATCAATATCCTCAATAGTGAAAAAAGATCAAACACTTCAATAAAATAACTTTATAAAATACGTCCACCGCAATAATAGCCATTTCTTAATAATTACATTAACAGTAGTACATGCTGACGAACGTGTAACTTAATGTTTTGATTTAACTTGTTTGCAAATCAATCATTACGTTTGTGCAAATATCCATTGGAACAACTGTATGTACTTGTGCATTAAAGTTTGATTAATTTGTTGTTATGCTTCATTTGTACCTCTAAAAACTCGTCTCACCATCTGTCTTTTCCTGTAATATATGTAAATTAAAACATTTTAAAATTTGCATATTTCAATCACTTTCCGCTAATATGGAATTTCAGTGCTGAGAAAAAAAGGAAATAGATTTTAATTACCCATTTCATTAACAACCAATTAGCAACTATTTTCAACGTATTTTAGGCCTGGATCGCGCGTACCAAAAAAGTTTATTAATAGCAAACTGAAAATTTGTTAATAGGTTAACGGTGTCTAGTCGGACAAACTTTGATGTATGGGTACTTTGGAACAGGGGAAGTTTTAATTGTGGAACAGGTTACAGGTTTCGAACGTCAGACTACGAAAACGTCTTATGTATTTTGTCGGACAGAACTTCCAATTGTTTGTTACTCTTTCATTAAACTCTCATGCAAAATTCAGACTGCTATTTATCACCAACATAATTCCTGCCATTTGACATGTTCTACGTGTTGTACTTATTAAAATGCCCAACATATTTGTCAACTCTGGTTTCCCTTCAGAGCGAATAAATCTTTCGCCTTTTAAACCCATACCTTTATATTCACTGATGCATCGAAGAAAGACCTTACAACAGGGTTTGGCATCAGTATACCAGATATCAACATAAAATGCAGCTCAAAGTTACCAAACCACCTCTCCATATGTAAAGCCGGAGTCATAGGAATCTATGAGGCAATTAAATTAGCACTTAGGAAAAACTTACTCAGAATAATATTTTTTTCTGATTCATGCAGTGCAATTGAAAAAATCACCAGTTGTGCAGTCAAAAATGTATCAGAGTGTTGGCATAGTGAAACAAAAAGACTTATATTTCATGCAACTGGAAATGGCTTTGACATCAGATTAGCATGGATACCAGGACATTCAAATATCCCGGGTAACGAAGAAAACGTCCCATGTATTTTGTCGGACAGATGTATTTGTTACCCTTTCATTAAACACTCATACAAAAATCAGACTGCTATTTATCACCAACATTATTCCTGCCATTTGACATGTTCTACGTGTTGTACTTATTAAAACACCCAACATATTTGTCAACTCTGGTTTCCCTTCAGAGTGAATAAATCTTTCGCCTTTTAAACCCATACCTTTATATTCACTGATGCATCGAAGAAAAACCTTACAACAGGGTTTGGAATCAGTATACCAGATATCAATATAAAATACAGCTCAAAGTTACCAAACCACCTCTCCATATGTAAAGCGAAGGTCATAGGAATATATGAGGCAATTAAATTGGCACTTAGGAAAAACTTACTCAGAATAATAATTTTTTCTGATTCATGCAGTGCAATTGAAAAAATCACCAGTTGTGCAGTCAAAAATGTATCAGAGTGTTGGCATAGTGAAACAAAAAGACTTATATTTCATGCAACTGGAAATGGCTTTGACATCAGATTAGCATGGATACCAGGACATTCAAATATCCCGGGTAACGAAGAAAACGTCCCATGTATTTTGTCGGACAGATGTATTTGTTACCCTTTCATTAAACACTCATACAAAAATCAGACTGCTATTTATCACCAACATTATTCCTGCCATTTGACATGTTCTACGTGTTGTACTTATTAAAATACAAAACATATTTGTCAACTCTGGTTTCCCTTCAGAGTGAATAAATCTTTCGCCTTTTAAACCCATACCTTTATATTCACTGATGCATCGAAGAAAAACCTTACAACAGGGTTTGGAATCAGTATACCAGATATCAATATAAAATACAGCTCAAAGTTACCAAACCACCTCTCCATATGTAAAGCGAAGGTCATAGGAATATATGAGGCAATTAAATTGGCACAATTTTTTCTGATTCAAGCAGTGCAATTGAAAAAATCACCAGTTGTGCAGTCAAAAATGTATCAGAGTTTTGGCCTATTGAAACAAAACGACTTATAGTTCATGCAACTGGAAATGGCTTTGACATCAGATTAACATGGATACCAGGATATTCAAATATCCCGGGTAACGAAGAAGCTGACACCCTAGCTAATATATAAATATAGGAAGAAATTTGAACATACCAATGGCCATGCCCCACGATGTCCAAGACTTATATACTAACATTAAGTCTAAAGTGTATGATGAATTCAGAAATAAATGGAACAACCTAATCAGAACCAAAGACTATCAATACCGAAAAGTACAACCTACCTTTCCTAAAAATAAATGGTTTGCCATTCTTCCATTCATAGATCGAAGATACATCACTACAATTATTAGATTACGTACAGGGCACTGTCTAACAAAAGAAAACTTGCATAGAATGAACCTGGCATACAATTCCTATTATTGCCAATGTAGGTCCATAGAAAATCTTAATCACATATTTTTTGAATGAAATCCATTCCAATTTGGGATATCTACAATTTTTATGCCAATAAAGGACTTCCAATCCCGATAACAATATATTCAATTTTACATAACGTATGTAGATGAAGAATCAATCAAAGCAATTATGAAGTTTCTTAGCATAAACAGAATAAAACTATAATGCTCAACTAGCTACACCTTATTTCTAATTCATGCTTATTACTAATAGAACACTAATAGGTTGTGTTTGTTATTGCATAACGCCCATGTTCGCTTACTACAGTATTGGTTGTGTATAAAAAGTAAATATTTAGTCAAAGTTATTACCATAGCCAAGTTACTTTAAGAAATCAAGAAGTAGACATATTCGGCGGGCCCGACTTGGTCATGAGCCAGTCAACGTCGTGACCGCCAACCTGGCCAAATTGCATAAAGCAAGGACAATTACCAAGCAAGCAAGCAGCAACATATTTGTCGGAAAAACATTTTACATATATTATATAAAGTATGCTATTGAATTAACTTAAAACAACCTGCTAGTTTTCAAAAGTTTGTCCGACTAGACAATCTAGTAACAAATTTTCAGCTTGCTATTAATAAACTTTTTTTTGGTACCCAGGATCCAGTACTATTTTGTTTATTCACTTAAAAACGTGTTTTATTAATTTTTTTTGTGCTACTTATTGCAAACCCATTGTTTAACCGAACTTTCTACTTCGAATTCAGAAACGATAGAAATCATTTCACATCAATTGATGACTACCGAAGGTTGCAAATTATAGACAGCATTGAAAAAGTGCACTGGCTGTCCACCTACACCATGAATGAAATTAAATACAGATTATTCATTGCGAATAAATATGGAGCGAAAGTATTTGGTTATACGAGGGTAATATTTTTCATCTTCTTTTTGTATAGACACGACTCTGTCTGTTTTTTCAATGTGCCTTCAGTAAGTTGTCGTTCCATCGTTTTATACGAGGGTTATTGCATAAATTCTGAGACATTGGTTGTGGATATAATACATAGGAGCGAATCGAGGCCATCTGTGACCACTTTAGACGCTTAAACTTGTTAAAGAAGGTCAATTGGATCACTTCTATCATGCAGTCTAGGACCGTAAGAAGTTTCTGGACTCAGGCTGCTTCGGGCTCCCATATTTGCTAGAATCAGCAGGCTTTCCAAGCCGGACGTCTGGCAGTGGTATAGGTAAGGTGATGTTATTGTAAACAATTATGGTTTAATACCGTGTGTTAGATGTAAATATAATGTTAGCCAAACAACAGAGTTTTAATTAATATGGATCCAAAAGGCATTATGAACAACTTATTTATGACAATCTAATCCTTTAGTAACCTTGTGCCCTCACAGAAAGTCACAAGTTTCTTTAGGACTAACTAGGTATCTCATTTGGCTCGGTTGCATAAAGGCCGAACCCAGGGTCTACCAACTCTGATAAGCCAGCGCCGGACACTTCTAGATGACATGTGAGGTTTCCTCCTCCACATCACATAGATCGCGTCGTGGGTTATTCGCCAATACCAGCAGATAAAGGTGCTGTCTGAGTGTACAGTGGCCTTTAAGCATAATGGCCATCAGACAGCATCTTCATTGGTCTAGAACGAGAAGTTGGGCTGTAAAACTTTTATATGGCCTCATTATATCAAGTCTACCCTGTCTTATACCTCCACAACTGGCCAAGGAGCCCTGAAACCTCCGCAAAAGAGACTATCCCTACCAGTACTGAAGGGCTCTCCAATTACAACTTCGGGTCACACTGGCAGAGCGGATAAGCCATGTCTTGCCAGGTCGTCAGCTCGTTTGTTTCCTTCCACAACTGTGTGTCCTAGTACCCAGAGCAAGTTAACCCTATCAGTCTGCGCAACATCAGCCACTGCTCTCTAGCATCCAATGATTTTGGTCGCTTTCAAAGCTCTTAGCATTGCTTCACTGTCAGAACAGATAAAGATGCGCCTGCCTGAGCAAGCCCTATCTATTATCTACTGAGCACATATTACAGGATCGCAAAGATCTTGACCTAAACGATTGATACATTGGCCTGAATCGGTCTAAATTCTGAGACTAGACATAAAGATCGAGAATAGAACAGGCCAGAAAATCCTTCGAAAAACTCAAAAACTGCTTTGTGATTCTCGAATAAAACTCGAAACTCGACTACCTTTATCAAAATGCTACGTCTAGTCGACTCTTCTCTATACAGTAGAGACATGGACTCTTTAAACATCAACCGTAAATAAACTGGAGGCGTTTGAAATGAGAATCTACCGGAGAATCCACAAAATTTCATGGATATCGCATACCTCAAACGAAGAAGTGCTGCATAGAATAGGCAAGGAAAGAGAACTTTTCAACAGAGTGAACGTTAGAAAATGGTCATATATAGGTCACGTAATGAAAAATAAAAAGTACCTACCAATATGCTTAACTAATAGTGAAAGGAAAGATCTTCCTCTTCTTCTTATACTTCTTGTAAATCTGTCGATCTGTAATTCCGACGTTGAAGTATTTCTTGAGAGGTAGACTGCCAGCTCTCTCTCCATTTTTGGTGGTCTCCCCGGTGGACGCTCGCCTGCTGGTTTTCCTTCTAGCGCAATTATTGGTACTATGTGCTCCTCTATTCTTTTTGCATGACTGAACCATTCTCTTTGTCTTTGTCTGCCCCATTTGACTACATCTTGCACGCCACATTGTTCTCTGATAATGTTGTTTCGTATTCTATCTTTTCTTGTCTTCCCTGCTATTGCTCTTAGTGTCTTCATTTCGTCTGTTCGTAGCCATGCTTTTGGTTTTATTGGTGTCTTCTCTTGATTCAATGCCATAGGTTATAACAGGTCTGATGCAAGTTTTATAAATTCTAACTTTGCTGTCCATTCTGATATATGGGTTATTCCAGACCACATCTCTCAAACATCCGGACAAGACAGCGGCCTTGTTAATTTGTCCTCTTAGGCCTCTGACTGGGTCATGATAACTTGATAACTCTACACCTAGATATTTGAACTGGTTTAGCTGTTCTATGGGTTTCCCCTCTACCACGAGCTTGCATCTAATTGGGTTTTTCGCAATGGTAATGCATTTTGTTTTCTGCGTGGATATGTTCATGTTGAGTCGTCGACATGCTTGATAGAATCGATAAAGTTGTCTCTGTAGGTCATCCTCGTCCTCTGCAATCAGGGCTGCATCATCCGGATAGCACACTCTACTGATTCTACTGTGGCCGAGTCATTATACTAGTTGTAGCGATTCCATGAGCATATTGAATAGAAATGGACTGAGGATGTCTCCCTGCCTGATTCCTCCTGGTGTTGGTATGTTGGCCGTAGTGGTGTCGTTTGTTTTCATTTTTGTCGTGTTGTTATTGTTCATTTGTTTTATGACTTCAACAATGTTTGCCGGTATCCTTTTTTGCTTAATTTTCTTTATTATATCGCTAAGTCTGACTCTGTCAAATGCTTTCGTTAGGTCTACGAAGCAAATATATGCAGGTTTGTTATATTCCATAGACTTGTCTTTCACTTGTTTCATGACAAATATTGTGTCCGTCGTCGACCTGTCTTTTCTGAATCCTTGCTGTTCTTTTCTGTTCTTTATCTGCGATTCCAATTTATCCTTGAGTATTCCTGTGAATAACTTCATTGTCGTATTTAAGAGAGTTATTCCTCTGTAGTTGTCCGGACATGATCTTTGTCCTTTCTTAAAAATTGGTATTGTGATACTGGTGTGCCAATCTTCTGGTATCTTTGCTCTGTCTAAGATTTTGTTAAACAATGTTGTGAGACAATTAGTGAGTTTCTGACCGCCGTATTTCAGCAGTTCGTTCGGTATTCAATCAGTACCTGGCGATCATCTATTCTTTAAGATCTTCATTCTCGCTTCTACTTCAGTTTCTTTAGTGATATACCTGTCTTCTGTTTTGTAATCGTGTTCTTCATTGGCGTTGGCTTTGTAGAGTTCTCTTAAATATTTTTCCCATGTCTCAGTTGGTATCCCCTTTGTCTGTACAAATTCAGTTACTGGTTTTTTTTCTGTTTTTTAGCATTTTCCAAACTTTTCTCTGTGCGCTATAGATGTCGTGATCCATGTCACTTGTGAACCAATTCTCTCTTTTTATTGCTCTTATTTGCGAGTTTATTCTGTTTCTTGTTTCTATATAGGTGGCGCGTTGCTCCTGCGTTCCAATGCTGCGTTCCTCAGTTCAGTGCAGTGAAAGGAAAGATCTAGGGAAGGAAAATAATATAGTGGCAAAGAAACATCCGACAATGGCCAGGGCTCAATTTTGAACAGATAATAAGAACAGCTGAAAACAGAGAAGAGTTTACAATCGTAGTAGACAACCTCCATTGAGGAGGGTACACTTTAATAAGAAGAAGCATCTTATTATTCAAGGCAAAATATGTGGAGAGAGGGGTGCCGATCTGAGAATAACTTCATAGCTTCGTAACCTACGTGAGTAGTTTAATCAGTCTTCGTCGTCCCTCTTTAGAGCTTCTTCTTCTTCGTCTAGCCATTCACGTCCACATCCGAACATAAGCCTCTTCAAGTCTTCCTTTCCATTGTTTTTTGTTGTACGCTACTTGTAGCCAATTTTTCCCGGCAGTCCGTTTCAGATCATCTGTCCATCTCATAGGAGATCTACCTCTGGGTCTTTTGTGTTGGTATGGTCTCCAGGTTCGAATTGTTCTGTGCCATTTGTTTAGATCGCTCCTAGCTACATGTCCAGCGTATTCCCATTTCAATTTTATTGATTTTTGTACCACATCGGTGACTTTGGTTTTTTGTCTTATCCATGTGTTTGTTTAGCATTGCTCTTCCCTTCGCATGTTGAGTGACTCTTAGTATGTTCATATTCTTTTTTGTGATTGTCCATGTTTTTGCCCTATATGTTAATATCGGAATAATGCATGCATCAAAAACTTTAGATCTCAGTTGTAGTTGAATTTGCTGATTTCTGAGTTGTCTCTTCAGAGCTGCGGTGAATAAAATTATGATATTCTAATCAATATTCGTTCAGTAATGGATATGGTATTGAGAGAAGAACAATAAAAAACCTATTCGACGATTACACTGAACTAAAACCTTGTTAAGGGGAAGATCGTATTTGATTATATCTTTTTTGAGACTGTATTATTGGTTTATAATTATTGTGGCAGTACTACTATTGGCTCGTCGATTCAGTCCTCAAGTATACATAATGGTCCGTGATAGTCGTGACGTCAAATCAATGTTGGCTACTCTGAAAAAGGTTTCCAAACAAAGCAAACAGTTGTCAGGCACACGTGGTTTTTGTGGCAAAATGGTAATGTGTTGGGTACCCGATTATTACCACTGCTCATAGAGGAGAACTTGCTGGTCTTTTAAGTTTCCGAAAGAGACTGATGTTCAAAAACAATGATTATATATCATATTTGATATTGTAAGTACTAAAATATATAAAATATCTCTAAAACCGTTCAAAATTTCATTAAATTTAATTAACTATTTTTTGCCATTATTCCAATTAATCAAACGCAGATGATTTTAAAACAAAATTAAATTAAACAAATGAAATAGAGAATGTGGAAAAATCCCCTTACGAATAACTCACACATCCACTATTTCTGGCTGGGAAAAATTTTTCGAATAGAATCAAAGATCCAAACACCAATTCTTAGAAATGTGTTTCGCCCTCTTCAACCTCCGTGGGCTCATCGGTAAAGATGAGAGGTTGAATATCTTTAGACACATTCCATCAAAAAACAACATCCGAGACATAGACATAACAGGAGCGTAAATCTACGCCCAACCTGAAAATGACAGTTTCTCTCAAGTTTTAATTCCCTAATTACTTTAGAGTAAGTAAGATAATGTTTATGAAAAAACAAAAGATGTAGATCTTTGAAACACACTCAGTGATCAAAAGATCCACAGGTACTGGTTTAACGACCACTCGTACGAAATCAAACAAATGAAATAGAGAATGTGGAAAAATCCCCTTACGAATAACTCACATATCCACTATTTCTGGCTGGGAAAAATTTTTCGAATAGAATCAAAGATCCAAACACCAGTTCTTAGAAATGTGTTTCGCCCTCTTCAACCTCCTCTTAATCTTCATTAAATTACAAATGATTACACAAACCACGTGTATAATAGTGACACATCTTTGTTGTGTTTGGAAACCTTTTTGACATTTTGACGTCACACTATCACGGTCCATTCATTCTTATCTATTAATATAATATAACTGTTGTTAATATAACAAATTCCTTGTAGTTTTACCAAATAGCCAAGAATTTATGTTTCACTTTAGCTTTCTACTGTTTTCACAACAAATCGTTATGACATAGGTTCGTGAACTTAATATATAAAAATTCGATATCGTTGCCTTATTTGTATGACCAGCCATTTATCAGCCTTATGTTCACCATAATGAGGTTTATGAGTTGTAAATTATTTATCAGTGATTTCAACGTCAAATATTAATTGTCCTCATTTGTTGGAAAATGGCTGAAGCTTTTGCTTTGAAAAATCAACCAAAAAGCTTAGCTTGGTTAATAGTTTCTGTATAATAAATAATGATATAATTAGTTTACTATATAAATATCAATGATATTATCAAAAGAATAACGAGTGCAACAGCAAAGCGTAATTTCATTGCATGTTGAACAGATGAACTGTTCGATGATGAAAGAGGAGACCTAGAAAACATAGAACTTACTTCAGAAGAAATAGGTCCAGATATCACAAAAGAAGGAATAGCACACGCATTAAAAACAATGAAGAACGGAAAAAAATCCCTGGACCTGACATGCTTCCTATCGAATTAATAAAAATTATAGATGAACAGCACATTGATGTTCTAGTGATACTCTTGAACCAAATTTATAGCT
Organism: Diabrotica virgifera virgifera; assembly: GCF_917563875.1. Lineage (NCBI taxonomy): Eukaryota > Metazoa > Arthropoda > Insecta > Coleoptera > Chrysomelidae > Diabrotica > Diabrotica virgifera. Next base: position 17,618,512 of record NC_065447.1, on the reverse strand, counting down.
CAGGCGTATTACCCAAAGACTGGTTAACATCGATTTTTGTTTGTCTCACAAGAAGAAAAACGCAAGAGAATGCGCAGATTACCGCACCCATTAGCTTGATGTTCCATGTGCTGAAGTCGTCCATAACCGAATATATCATAAACTGGACATAGATATTAATGATACACAATTTGGGATTTCGCAAAAGCCTAGGAACGCGTGAAGCTCTTTTCTTACTTAATATCCTAATACAAAGGTGCCTAGATGTCAATCAAGATATATATGTCTGTTTTATTGACTATAATACAGCTTTCGATAAAGTACGACATGAACAATTAATGAATGCTTTGAAATTAAAGAAGATAGACTACAATGACCTCAGAATCATATCTAATTTATATTATAAGCAGCGAGCAAAAGTACGTGTTAACGAACAGCTGTCAGAGGAAATTGAAATTAGACGTGGGGTGAGACAGGGATGCGTATTGTCGCCAGTTTTCTTTAATGCCTACTCCGAAGAGATCCTAAACAAGCTCTCGAGGGTGAAACAGCTGGAATAAAGGTGAACGGAGTTCCCATTAATAACATTAGACATGCGGATGATACTGTCGTCTTAGCCGAAAATATTGAAGATCTTCAGAGGCTGGTTAACAGAATAGCGATATATAGCCAAGAATACGACCTAACAATGAACATCAAGAAGACAAAATTTATGAGAATATCTAAAACTCAAATAAATAACGAGAATCTCCTCATAAACTGAACCAATGTCGAACGAGTAGACCAATATGCATATCTTGGAACAATGATCAACTCCACAAATGATTACTTCCAGGAGATTAAAATTGAATAGAAACAAAAGCTAGATGCTTTTAACAAATTTTAACAAAATGAAAAAAGTGCTCTGCACAAGAGATCTAAAGTTAGAGCTGAGAGTAAGATTGCCTAGGTGCTACGTTTTCTCGACTCTGTTTTACGGAATGAAAGCTTAGACCTTGAATGCGGCATCAATGAAAACACTGGAATCATCTGTGATGTGTGTATATAGAAGAAGTCTGAAAATATCATGGACAGAACACGTCACAAACAAAGAGGTTCTGAGAAAGATGAATAAAGAAATGGAAGTCTCGGACATATTACACGTGGAGAGAGATACAACTTGCTCCAATTGATTATGCAGAGAAAGATTGAAGGAAAGAGAAGCATAGGAAGACGCAGAATATCGTGGTTTCGCAACCATCGTACGAATGTACATCAAATGAACTTTAGCAGCCGTCTCCAAACTCCGAATAGCTATGATGATTGCCGACCTCCGTCGCGGAGATGGCACTTGAAGAAGATATATCTGTAAAATTTAGGGATGTACAAGCACAAGATAGAACACTTTGGAGACAAACAAGGGAGGCCTATGTCCAGCAGTGGATTGAGAGACACTGATGATGATGAAGATGACATATGTGAAATTATTAAAATAAATTCAGAGTTTTGATACTGCATCATTAGGTGCGGCTCAAAATAATTGGAAAAGGTAATTAAATGTTTACAGGCAATATCTAAATTCTTCTTAAGCCGGCCACTCACGGTACGCGGTGTCGTTCGACAAGATCGTCGATAATATCAATTCTGCAGTGTTGCAATAGACAGGCCAGTCTATCTGCGGTAAAATTGTACGATTTCATTGGATGCATGGTCAGACACGATCAAAATTTTTGTGAAAATTGGTCCAATTCAACACAATGGCAGCTATGTACGAATTTGATCCCACTTGGCGGCGCTAGTGTAGTTGGAGGTCAACCTTTTGACAATTCGTGAAGTTTGTATATGGTGTTTTTGATTACGATTTAACAAATAATACGGATCTTGGGCTGTTTGTGCATTGAAAAACGAATTGAGGAGAAGGAATTCGAGAGTTACTGGAAAAAAGGAAGCCCTTATCGAATGATAAGCTATATTAATAATCGTCTCAATGTTTTATTTCTATAGCTCACAGGGTATAGATCTGATATAGATATTTGGTATTGACTCACTCCCCCCACGAGTCTAGTGTGTATATGATATCTGCCTTACTTTTTTATCAATTTAAAATTCCCAAATAAGTACGCTCAGCATTAATTTTTGTGTTTATCTCATTTAAAAATGGGATATTTTCAAAATATGGCCGCCATGACAGTTGCGCATTTGGGGTAAATTTGGTTTAAGCATGTGTTGAGCGCAGTTGATTCTGCAATGTTGCCTTATTTAAAAAATATATAATTGCTTATAGAAATATAGAATGTGTTAATTTAATTAAGTATAATTATTTGGGTGTTTGTCTAGGTGAAAGGCGACCTTAAATTTAAGGTGAAATTAGAAAAAAAATAGGGTTAGGTTTGATCAGGTTATGTTTTAGTCATTAAAGAATATTTGAATAGTACTAGGTCACTTTAATTTTCAGCTATTAACTTGTTTATATTATTTTTGATCAGGTTATATTTTAGTCATTTTAAAGGTAATATGTTACTTAAATTTTCAGATATTAACTTGTTTATATTATTTTCGGTGACGCTAAGTTAGGTTTGGTCAGTTTATGTTTTAGTCACTAAAAAATATTGAGAACTTGAGAATTATTTCAAATTTTTCTATATTATTATTTCAAATATATATTTTTTTATATTTACACTTCATAAAAAGCGATTGTAGATGTGGCAACAGTGTGAATGTATATAAAATTGCATATCTTAATCCGTGCATTTATAATAAATTTTGATCTGAATTTTATAGTAAAGTATTCTATTTTTTACAGTAGAATCTATGGGCAATACGTAATCTGTTTCAACAAATTTTTTATTGCAGATACGTGCATTTATTTTCAGCACATATTTATCCCTTCTTATTGCTACAATCCAATTTTTTCTCATCAGAATATCTTTGGGAAACCTGTGTCCTGATGTTCTCGATGAGCACAAATGCACAGCACAACATTGAGGGATTTTATGCTCTTAAGTTTAATTCACACAGCCAAACAAATATACAATATTTACTTAGAAATAGATTGATTTGAAGTGTTGACGTAAGTTGAGGTGACCTCCAACTACACGAACGCCACCTACGTTGAGCTTTCCAGATTAGCTGCCATTGAACGACGCCACAGTATCGGGAGTGGTCGGCTTTAAAGTGCCCACTCCTTTATGGAGGTTGGCTACTAGAATTGCAAACTCTTCTCTGTCTTCAGTTGTTCTTTTTAGCTGTTCCAAATTTAGCCCTGTCCATTGTCGGATGTTTCTGAGCAACTCTAGTCCTCTCTTTCCTTTATTTTTACTATAAGGGCCGGTTGTTCGAACGCTAATCAAAAATGGAATCCACTGATCATTATCAAATATTTAATTACAATTATATTTGATTAAGCGTACTTTTGATAGATGTCACATTTTGAGGTTATGTTGACTGATTTATTTTATTATTTTGGTTTTAATTTAAAATAAACCATAATTAAACTCTTTGTGATGTTAATTTCTAGTTTTTACTTACAAATCAATAATAATAATAAGCAATTTTTAATAATTAGTGTTTTACATGTATTTTTGATGTCTCGATTTGATTCTTATCAAGAAAATTGATTACAATAAACTGATTGATTATAATCAACTTCTTGATTAGCGTTCGAACAACCGGCTCTAAGTTGAGCATATTGATACTTATTATTTCTCAGTATGGTCTGAAGAATCAAGTTGATATTTTAAATCAAATACCATGTTAATTTTATATGTACCTTACATTGTATGCATTATCGTGTACATATTAACTTATTTTATAATCTCAGCATTTACAGCATTTATTACACTGTCCCAGATTGTAGTTACGCAACAAAAACGACCAATTTTGTTAACAGTATAGCCCTAATAACGCTTTACCTACATTTTTCATCAATTATCTGAGGAATGTTGTATTGAATGTGCAACAACACATAATATTCTGTATTCTGTATTATTTTGAAATTTTCGGGTTGCATACAAAATAAAAACAATTAGGGATGTAGTGCAAGGTCTGACAATTAAAGAACATATCAAGAATGTTGTTAAACAGTAACTTGCTTATTCTACTTTGTAATCAGAAGGTTTTCTTAAGTTTCTCTTTTTATTTTGTTGCAAATGTTTACGATGTTTATACTGATAAAGTAATATTGTTTTCGTAATCAATAATTAGGTGAGTCCTTACATCAAAGGAAAGTTTTAATTTTCTTTATTACGTATGGAGCAATGGTAATAATAAGTGTTATTGTTTGATATTTCATATGTATTTTATCGATGGCAGCGGAAGTTTTCTAGGATTTCCCAATGTAGCCCAGGAAAATGAGCAAAAATCAGTTCAAATAATGAATGGGTTGCATGTGTGACTCCATACTATTGTAGTAAAGAAAAATACAGTGTTCTCAGCAGCTACTGCAACGACTAGCTATCAATCATTATTGTTTCATGTTCTACACTGCTCCAAGAAATTGACACACCTCCTTAAAGATGAATCATTTTTGATGTCTCGAATTTCCTAAACATGTCGTCCAATTTAAGTGATTGTTTTAATACGTTATAACCTTATTCCTTAACAATATCGCTGTAATAAGATTGTTGCTAGATAGGTAAATTGTCATTGTGTACCGGGTGTACCAATCAAACTTTGTTTTTTTCAATGTCCACCGCACCCTGTGGAATATTCTAGCACTTACAAAATACTTAAATTAAAACCCAACTATAGCCTCAGATTTTCTAAACATTCTGTTTTTTGATTCAATCGCTTATGTTGGATAATAAAAAAGTTAGGCACTTTAACAACTAGACATGTTTTTCATCAATACAGAGTGTGCGGGAAACTTTAAAGGGTAATTCTACATGAAAACGAAATGACAGTTTCCTTTATAAATGTTTGCTTTATGTCAGAAAATGCTTCGTTTTCGAGATACGCGTTATTGAAATTTTTCTTACAAACTGACTATTTATTGCTCTAAAACCAGTTGACATATGGAAATGAAATTTGGTGGGGGTTAGATAGTTATTGCGCATTTTGTGACATACAATTAAGAATTTTATATTTACCATTGGCGTGCATACGGGTTATATGACCTGTATGTGCGCCAATGGAGAATTTAAAATTTTCCAATGTGCCGTGGATTGTAAAGCCAATGATGATGATGGCGAAACTATTCAGTGACCGCAGCTGTACTTACTACAGATTTTGTCTAGAATTTTACGTAAAATGTAAAAATGCAATAATATATAGGATGCTCTATTTAAAATACCAAAATGTTGTTAATTTGCGATATAACGGAAAGTGACGTCTCTGACAAAATATTTTCTTTAAGTTCGTCATAGCTTGTAATCCTCCTAAGCAAATTTTCACAAATATAGTAAGTACAAGTCGTTTCCATTACGTGGATTATATAAGTTAGTGGTGAAACATCCCTATGTAATTAAAATGAAAGTCAGTATAGTCAAGTAAAACATCCCCATAACAATTAAAATGAAAGAAATGATACGAATGAAATTTTTTATCACTTTCTTTCGTAATTAAAAGTGGATGGAGCGAAGACCAAAATTGAATTTTTCTAATTATCTTTTTTATGACTTTACGTGATTCGGTTGTGTAATGTAAACGCGTTTTAATTCGACTTTTGAAGACCACATACCGCGTCTTCAAATCTGATCGGAATAGATTGCGTGTGATGTCTGTCAGGTTATGCGTGTCTATGCTTAATATGTTGATAGATGTAGACAGTATATACAGGGTGTACCAAAAAGATAGGTCATAAATTAAGTTACATATTCTGGGATCAAAAATAGTTGGATTGAACGTAACTTACCTTAGTAAAAATATACACATAAAAAAGTTAGAGCCCTTGGAAGTTACAAGATGAAAATCGATTTTTCCAATACATCGAAAACTGTTAGATCTTTTATATTGAAAATGGATATGTGGCTTTCTTTCTTAAAAAAATAACGAAATTTGTACACCCATAAAAATTTGATCCCCCAAATGTATTTTTACGTTCCAATTTATTATTGTGGCACAACTAACATTAGTTAAACACAATGTTTTTAAAACTTTTTTGCCTCTTAGTATTTCTTCAATAAGCCAGATTTTATCGAGATGGGGCTTCTTTTTTATTATATTTCAAAAATTCTGTAGTTGACTGTATAACACATTGTTATTAGGAATACTATGTATTAAACAGTAGCATCAACAGTAGATAGTGTGTACTAACACACAAAAAAAAAAGAATGTGTGTGTACTTTGTACGCACGTAAGAAGTTATACTTCTATTATTATGATTTCAACGAAATTAATATACTTAACAGGTTATTTGTATTTTATTTAAATATTAAACTAACTTTCTTTACCTACCACTTTTAATTTTTTTTTTAGTAAAACGATACCAAAAATATAAAAAAAAAGAATATGAATCGTCCGGGATTTGAACCAGGGACCTCTTGATCTCCGGTCACACGCTCTACCACTGAGCTATATACCTTTTGCTTTGACAGGTTACAAGATTTATCATACATGTCATACTGACAAATTTAATAGACCAAGTGGTATACAAAAATACTTTAAATATACTTAATATTATTATAAAATATCTTATTCCCGAGAAAGACAAATCCAAAGACACAAAAATTATAATAAATAATACATTTACTAAAAACACTAATATATCCTTTTATATGATACATTATGACTTATTTGCGCTGACAGCGCTGATACATACATATCTTGAAAGATTAGCAATGAAATACATACTGTCTGTGTGCGCATGCGCCCGGCATTATAAAATTTCACTCTCGATCGTAAAGAAGTATAACTTCAAAAAGCTTTAAAACATTCTGTTTAACAAATGATACCACAATAATAATTTAATTTGAACGTACACAAACATTTGGTGGGGGAATTTAAGGGGGCAAAACCTCTATTTTTATGGTCCTGTTATAAGAAAGCCACATGTCCATTTTCAATGTAAAATCTCTAACACTTTTCGATATATTAGAAAAAATCGAGTATTTTGTAACTTCGAAGGGCTATAATTTTTTTATGAGCACATTTGTACTAAGATAAATTAGGTTCAATATGACTTAATTTATGACCTACCTTTTTGTTACACTCTGTATATAATAAAACGTTTAAGCATTATAATTTTTTCTTGCTGTTTTATATTTAATTTAAATAAAATGATTCCAAAAATTGAACAATAAACTGTCAATAAAGATATGTGAAAATAAATTCCAACTGAAAATTGTTTATTTGATTATTATATTTTTCTTTTTGTGTAGCTATAGCTCTGTCTGTTTTTTAATGTACCTCCAGGAAGTCGTTCCATCGTTTTCGTTGTCTTCCCACTGATTATGTGCCTATTGGGGAATCGTCTCCCGCTTTATTTACTACTCTATTTGACATTGTACCATACTACTCTTCTCTATTTTATTCAGTCCTTGATATTATTTCCGTCGTATATCTATACTTATAGCTTTGTCTGCTAGTGTCTTACTAGAGAACTCTGAGGGGAACAATATAAGAATAATGAATAATCTAATAATAAAACACTGAAAACGTTTGTTTTCTATACTTCCACAGAATTTATTATAACTAAGTGACTACAGCTGTTTCGGCAGAGTGTCTTTCTCAACATCCCGTATTTAAACAGTTCTTATATTGGTGGAGATACGTGGATGATATACTAGTATGCTTTACAGGAACTAACAGACAACTTGACCAATTTCTATCATATATTAATTCACTTCATAATAATATTGAGTTTACAATAGAAACAGAACAGAATAACTCCATAAACTTTCTAGATGTAACGATTTCCAGACTACACAACAAACATGAGTTCTCCGTATATCATAAACCTACCCATACTGACACAACTATACACAATTCATCATCCCATCCTACACAACACAAATTAGCAGCCTACCATAGCATGATACATAGACTGACAGAAATTCCCATGACAAAAAATAACTTCGAGATAGAACTAAACATCATTAAACAAATAGCAGTAAACAACGGCTATAACGAACAAACAGTTAACAAAATTTTAAACCAAAAACTCCATAAGAAAGCCCTGAAATTAGTGTATCCACCACCACAGAAAGAACCCAGTACCTTCTGCTCTCTCACATATACTGGCAAGATAACAACAAAAATAGCCAGATACATAAAAAAGAAAGGAATAACACCAGCTTTCAGAACTAACAACAACTTAAGCAAATATATTAAGAACAATAAAAGCCGAAAGAGAAAGCAACTACAGAGTGGTGTGTACAAACTAACGTGTGGTGACTGTCCGAAAACGTACATCGGTCAAACTGGCAGAACTTTTGACAAACGGATAGCAGAACACAAAAGGCATTCAACAATAGAAAAACAAACATTTCTACATACGCACTTCACCTTCTAGATCATAATCATTCTTTCAATGAAGAGTTTCAAATTCTGCATATTCAAAATAAAGGCCTTAAGCTATCTTTTTTAGAATCTATGGAAATTAATAAACTGAAAAATACAGATATAATTCTGAATGACCAACTCGAGACAAACAGCTCCCCACTCCTCAACCTCTTCAGTTGAAGACTTAAAAAGGCAAACACATTGTAAACTATATCACTTGAGAAAGGCACTCTGCCGAAACAGCTGTAGTCACTTAGTTATAATAAATTCTGTGGAAGTATAGAAAACAAAAGTTTTCAGTGTTTTATTATTAGATAAAATGAACTTCCATCAAGTAACGGTCGAATCTATCAATAATGAATAAGATTAAGAGGAAACGGTTAAAAAAGTGATAGAAATTAAAAACATCAACGAAAAGAGCATTTTTTGATGAAGAATGTATTATTATTATTATTATTATCCTGGTTATTTATAGCGTTCTTCGCCTTCCGGTTCCCAGTTTCCAGCTTCGTCGTTTGTTCCATTCGCCAGGGTGAAGATTCCTTTCCGACGTTGCCTTCTTAGTGCCACCTAGCCATGATTGTTTCGGCCTTCTTCTCTTGCTTCTTTCCCTTGGCGTCCATTTTAGAATTTGTTTTGGCAGTCTGTCGTCGTCCATTCTTTCCACATGACCATACCAGATCAGTTGTCTCCTTTGAATTTCGTCTATGATGGTTGACTTGACTCACATTATATTTCTGATTTGGTCATTTTTTATTCTTTCAAGCCTTGATTTTCTAGCCGATCTTCTCCAGAAGTCTATTTCCAATGCAAGTAGGCGTCGTTCCAGGGATTTAGTAAGTTGCCTTGTTTCGCATCCATAGAGCACTATACGTTTAAAGATGGAGTTAAAGATGAGATGTTTTATTTGATTACATAATTCTTTTGACCATAGGTTTAGGCATCCAATCACCCTTTTTTCTTTCACGATCCTTTGCTCTATCTCTTTTTCGGTAGAAAAACAGGCAATGAAGAATTTATCAGGCAAACAGGCAATAAACAAAAGAAATGAACTATACGTGCAGTATGCTCAAAGAAGAATACGAGAAAATTTTCAAGAAAAACGAATTAAGCATAAAAAAATATGCAGAAGTAAGAAAACGAGATACGAAAATGATGAAATTAAAAAAAATGGAGGAAGATTTTAATCAATGTGACACTAGAGGAGCATATAAATTCCTTTAACGACCCAGAGAGGGATATCAACAATGCAGTAATCGTTTTAGAAATAGTGAATGACAAATCATCAGTGATGACGCAGCAATAAAAGCAGGCTGGAAAAACTATTTCGAGGATCAACTAACAGAGCATAATACAAACAAATACAGCTCATGCAGTAGCGGATTTGAAGAAGACAGGAGATCTGAACTAGTATAAGGAATTAATGACACCTACCCACAAGACAGGAAATAATGGATACCATTAAAGCCTCAGGTATTGACAATATATTAGCTGAAATTCTCAAAATTGGAGGACACACGACGATAGATAGATATAATAAACTAATAACAGCCGTTCGGAACATATAACAAATTGCAAGAGACTGGAAAAAAGCAATTATATGCCCAATACCAAAACTATTGGAACATATCCGTACTATGTGTGAGTTATAAAGTGTTTACATGGGTCATAAACAGCAGATTGAGTCATTTCAGAGAGCAAACCATAGGAACATACCATGCCGGATTCAGACCAGGATCGTCTACTATTGATTAGCTATTTAACGTAAAAAAATATTAGCTACAACCTAGGAGCACGATATAGATATCTACCAAACCTTTGTAGATTTTTGACAAGACTGAAAACATAAACAGAGATAAAATATAATTAATTATGTAAGAATTTTGTACCCCAACGAAATTGGTACAATTAGTTCAAGCCACCACGACTCAGATAGAAGCGCAAGTACGAGTCCAAAACGAATTTACATATCCCTTTAGAACAACTAAGGGACTAAAACAGGGAGATGGGCTAACCCCGACTCTGTTAAATATTTGTATGGAATAAGTTACAAGAAAAATATCTGTTAACTGAAAAAATACATTGCTTTATAAGTATAAACAGATTGTGATGTACGCAGATGATGTAAGGTTGATGAACTAAATCGCAAGAGACATCACAGAACTCTATGTGGAGCTGCAAGAAATTGCGAAAGAAATAGGGGGCTAGACGTCAAGGTAGATTAAACTAAAGCCCTAATATACAAACAAGGAAATAACGAAATAGTAAATAATCATTTCGTTGTTAAGCGAAAGAAGAGTCGCCTTAATTTTAGTTAGTTTAGAGAGCGCCAAAAGCACCCTAACTAGTTTCAAACCTTCTTAGTGTCTTATTAGAGAGTGCTTATTTACCAGTTACCAGCAGATGCCGCCACGGTATCCACGCCATCAAGTTATTTAATTGTGCACCGATACCGGCAGCACGAATTTTAGTTCACAATAAAACACTGAAAACTTTTGTTTTCTATACTTCCACAAAATTTATTATTTACAACTCTGTGACTACAGCTGTTTCGGCAGAGTGCCTTTCTCAAGTGATATAATTTACAATGTGTTTGCCTTTTTAAGTCTCTAACTAAAGAGGTTGAGGAGTGGGGAGCTGTTTGTCTCGAGTTGGTCATTCAGAATTATATCTGTATTTTTCAGTTTATTAATTTCCATAGATTCTAAAAAGATAGCTTAAGGCCTTTATTTTGGATATGCAGAATTTGAAACTCTTCATTGAAAGAATGATTATGATCTAGAAGGTGAAGTGCGTATGTAGAAGTGTCTGTTTTTCTATTGTTGAAAGCCCTATTGTGTTCTGCTATCCGTTTGTCAAAAGTTCTGCCAGTTTGACCGATGTACGTTTTCGGACAGTCACCACAAGTTAGTTTGTACACACCACTCTGTAGTTGCTTTCTCTTTCGGCTTTTATTGTTCTTAATATATTTACTTAAGTTGTTGTTAGTTCTGAAAGCTGGTATTATTCCTTACTTTTTTATGTATCTGGCTATTTTTGTTGTTATCTTGCCAGTATATGTGAGAGAGCAGAAGGTACTGGGTTCTTTCTGTAGTGATGGATACACTAATTTCAGGGCTTTCTTATGGAGTTTTTGATTTAAAATTTTGTTAACTGTTTGTTCGTTGTAGCCGTTGTTTACTGCTATTTGTTTAATGATGTTTAGTTATATCTCGAAGTTATTTTTTATCATGGGAATTTCTGTCAGTCTATGTATCATGCTATGGTAGGCTGCTAATTTGTGTTGTGTAGGATGGGATGATGAATTGTGTATAGTTGTGTCAGTATGGGTAGGTTTATGATATACGGAGAACTCATGTTTGTTGTGTAGTCTGGTAATCGTTACATCTAGAAAGTTTATGGAATTATTCTGTTCTGTTTCTATTGTAAACTCAATATTACTATGAAGTGAATATTGAGTGAGTGTGGATAGTGAGATAAAATGAACTTCCATCAAGTAACGGTCGAATCCATCAATTATCACGAATTTTAGTGGTGCAGAGAGAATCAAACAAATACTCTCTGATGAAACCTTAACAAGGGTTGAAACTAGTTAGGGTGCTTTTGACGCTCTCTGCGCCAAAGTTTTATTTTCGATATTGTTGATATTAAAAGTAATACACGAGCGGGACACCCTAAAAAAAGCGCTTAGTTTTCGAGATACTGACCACACTTTATATTTTCGAGGGAGCTGAAAACGAAAATAAGTTTATTTTGAATTTTATGTGGGGGAACATTGTCAAAATCGCAATTTTAACCTAAAAATAAAAAAATGAAATCACGTTTTTTTGCGTTTACCTCGCTATAACTCTGTTCGATTTTAATATTTTTTTTTTCTGAAATTTTTATAGTATATAGCTCTAACATTTCTGAAGACAACGGTACCTGTTTCAAGCTTTTATTCTTATCCTGATAAAGGTTATGAATTTTTCAAAGGAAAAGGTGCGGATTTGTGCTTTGCAAAGTTTATTCGCAAAAGTTGTGTAACGAAGTTTAAAATTTAGCTTCTTAACCACGTTTATGTTAAAATAGAGTGTACAGAGAAGTTTTCTGGTAACTTTTAGATCAAAATGTTTTACAGAAAAAAAAATAGTGCAACTTTTAATGTCGACATTAGAAATCCCCAATATAACGCTTATTTTTCGAGACACTGACCATGGGTGGAGAATGGCTAATTTTGGTCTTAGATTATGTTTTTGACCGTGATGAAAACGAAAATGAAATTTATTTTAAATTTTAGGTGGGGGAATATTGTCAAAATTGCAGTTGTACCCTAAAAATAAAAAAAATCAATCACGTTCTTTTGTGTTTAGCTCGCTACAACTCTGGTCCGTTTTAATATTTTGTCTAAAGTTTGTACACTATATATGGCTCACTTTTTTGAAGACAATGGTTTTTGCTTTAAGCTTTTACCCTTATTCTAGTAAAAGTTATGAATCTTTTAAAGTATAAGGTGCAGATTCGTGAATTGCAAAGTTTAATCGCAAAATTTGACTGACAAAATTTGAAATATAGATTTTAAATTAAATTCAAATATAAAACATGACTACAAAGAAGTTTTCTGGAAAATTTTGGATCGAAATGTTTTATAGAAAACAAATGGTGCAACGTTTAACATCTACGTTATAAATCCCCAAAATATCGCTAATTTTTCGAGATACTGATCATTGGTGGTGAATGGCTCATTTTGGTCTTACTTTATGTTTTTGATGGTGCTGAAAACGAAAATAAAGTTTATTTTGAATTGTAGGTGGGAGAAAATTGTCAAAATCGCAATTTTGCCCTAAAAATAAAAAAAAGTTAAACCATGTTTTTCTTAAAATTAAAAGTTGCACCACATTTTTTCTATAACACATCTAGACCTAAAACTCCCCATAAAACTTCTTTGAACTCTTTGGTTTAACGTAAACGTAATCAATTAGATAAATTTTACATTTTATCACTTAATTTTTGCGATTTAACTCTGCAATTCACGAATCTGCACCTTTTATTTCATAGAGAGTTGTAGCGAGTTAAACGTAAAAATTGGTGACTTCACTATTTTTTCATTTTTAGGTTAAAATTGCGATTTTGACAATGTTCCGTCACATAAAATTTAAAATAAACCTCTTTTTCATTGTCAGCACCATCGAAAACATAAAATAAGATCAAAATTAGCCATTCACCTCCCATGGTCAGTATCTCGAAAAATAAGCGTTATTTTGGGGATGTATATTTCTATTAAACATTTGTAACTAAAGCTTTCCAGAAAACTTCTTTGGACTCTATGTTTTAACATAAACGTGATTAATAAGATAAACTTTAAATTTTGCCTTTTAACTTTTGCGATAAAACTTTGCAATTAACGAATCTGCACCTTGTACTTTAAAAAATTCATAGCTTTTACTAGAATAAAACTAAAATCTTAAAACAGATACTGTTGTCTTCAAAAAAGTGAGCAACATATAGTGTACAAACCTTAGACAAAAATATTAAAGTCGACTAGAGTTGTAGCGAGTTAACCGCAAAAAACGTGATTTCACTTTTTTTTTATTTTTATGGTAAAATTGGGATTTTGAAAATATTCCCCCACCTAAAATTTAAAATAAATTTGATTTTCGTTTTCAGCATCGTTAAAAACATAATCTTAGACCAAAATTAGCCATTCACCACCCATGGTCAATATCTCGAAAAATAACCGTTATATTGGGGATTTCTAATGTTAATAATAAAAGTTGCACTATTTTTTTTCTATAAAACATTTTGATCTAAAATTTTCCAGAAAACTTCTTTGTACTCTCCATTTTAACATAAACGTATTTCGTCACTCAACTTTTGCGATTAAACTTTGAAATGCACAAATCGGCACCTTTTCCTTTGAAAAATTCATAAACTTTATCAGAATAAGAATTAAAGCTTAAAGCAGGTACCGTTGTCTTCAGAAATGTTAGAGCTATATACTGTAAAAATTTCAGAAAAAAATATTAGAACAGAGTTGTAGCGAGGTAAACGCAAAAAACGTGATTTCATTTTTTTTTATTTTTAGGTTAAAATTGCGATTTTGACGATGTTTCCCCACATAAAATTCAATATAAACCTAATTTTCGTTTTCAGCACCTTCAAAAATATAAGTGTGAATAAAATTAGCCATTCACCTCTCCGTGGTCAGTACCTGGTCATTTTAGGGGTAGCTCCCGCTCGCCTATAAAACTTTCATTCATTCGAGATAACGAGACTTGTAAAATTTGTCAATAGACGACACAAAACTATTGAAGTACCTACTTAGTCCAGTGCAGATAGCTCTAAAATGGACCAAAAAAATAAAAAATTAATAGCAGGATGAGACCAATTCCAAATGAAAGTACACATATTAGATACCATGTGGAACATTTTTCACCAAATCTGGATGAGGGGAACATGGGTTGGGGGAGCGTTTTTAGGGATGAAAACGGTTAATTACGACTTGCGGCAAAACGGCACATCCTATCGAAAAAAGTTAAATTGCAAAGTTGTAGGCAATAAAAAGATCTACAACTTTTGTAAATAAACATTTTTCACATAACCTCAAAATATCCGAGAAAATTGGAAAATTCGATGTTTTTGATATTATTTTTTTTTCTCACTGAAAATTTTTTTTTTTTTACCAAATATGGTGGAAACTTACCTCTTTCTGTCCCAAATACGCTGTAATTTTTCTGTATAAAAATATTCTTTAAAACTCTTGTTTTTTATGTTTAAGGGAAAATGTAAGCATTTTTTCAATTGAAAAATCTCCCAAAATTTTTTTAGCTTTTTTAAAGAAGTTGGCATTTTTTTTTTGTTTATTGAAGCCTCTATTTTCTGATGGTGTAAAAAATATATACGTTACTGTGGAAAATTTTGTCAAAGGCAAAAATCGGAAATTTATTTTCAACCTCTCACCATTTTCAGATTCTTAGACGTAACGAACTTCTGTTAAAAACTTACTACACTAATGCCGTTGTCTGTGATTTTTAATTTGTGACTAAATTATAGTTAAAAAAAAAAAAATAAAAAACACGCTTTTAAAGCACTAAAAATTTAAAAATAAAACATTACTAGCTTTAATTTTAAAAGTTGTTTTTAAATTTTTAGTGCTTTAAAAGCGTGTTTTTTATTTTTTTTTAAACTATATTTTTTTTTAAAGTCGGCCTACTTACCTATAAGCTACATTTTTTTTAAACTTTTTTCTCATGAACCAAATTAAAAGTCGCAACAACTTTTTTAACGAAAAAGTTTATTTAATACAAAAGAAAGTAATTATTATAATTTTAATGGCCAATTTTTCATCAATTAATTAAGTTTTTGCTTCTTTGATGGCATTTCTTCATCACATTCGGTAATGCTTACAGATTCTGCAGTTTCCTCTATGCAGCTTTCCGCAGCTATGCAACTTACATTACGTCTGAGAATCTGAAAATGGTGAGGGGTTGAAAATAAATTTCCGATTTTTGCCTTTTGTGACAAAATTTTCCACAGTAACGTATATATTTTTTTACACCATCAGAAAATAGAGGTTTCGATAAACAAAAAAAATGCCAACTTCTTTAAAAAAGCTAAAAAAATTTCGGGAGATTGTTCAATTGAAAAAATGCTTACATTTTCCCTTAAACATAAAAAACAAGAGTTTTAAAAAATATTTTTATACAAAAAAATTACAGCGTGTTTGGGACATAAAGAGGTAAGTTTCCACCATATTTGGTAAAAAAAAAATTTTTTTCAGTGAGAAAAAAAAAATAAAATCAAAAACATCGAATTTTCCAATTTTCTCGAATATTTTGAGGTTATGTGAAAAATGCTTATTTACAAAAGTTGTAGATCTTCTTATAGCCTACAACTTTGAAATTTAACTTTTTTCGATAGGATGTGCCGTTTTGCCGCAAATCGTAATTAACCGTTTTCACCCCTAAAAGCGCTCCCCCAACCCATGTTCCCCTCATCCAGATTTGGTGAAAAATGTTCCACATGTTATCTAATAGTATGTGTATTTTCATTTGGAATTGGTCTCATCCTGCTATTAATTTTTTATTGTTTTTTTGCTATTTGCACTGGTCTAACTCAGCTCATTTACATTATGGACGTAATAACTGAGGACGACATCGAGGAGGAAATACGGAAAAGGATAATGGCTAACAAAGCTACTATCGTATTAATAACTCTCTTCTCAAAACCATATTATGTAATAAGAGCGGAAATATTCAAATTGTATAATTTTCATATTTTTTTACCTATATCAACATTATTACTGAACTTGTGATTAGTTAAACGATTTTCTTTTCTTGGAGTGCAATCAAAGCACCATCAATTAAACCAGACACGAAGTAAGCAGAATGCACACACATATGTTTGCTATTACAGTGAATAATCACTTACTTCCTCAGTTATTAACTTTTTTTAAGTTGGTGTATTGTGCAAGTGAAAGTTGCGTAATACTGAGGTGTTTACTCTCAAGTTCATAGAACTTCCTTCACGCTGAAGATGGATGTATTTTATTTAGTAGAGAGCAGTCATGTGGAAAACGGTCGGTTCTTTGTTAATATGTGGTTCGCGTTGGCACGTGACTTAAATAAGTAAACGAATTTGAATTTTTAAACGCTTTTCTTTAGTTCAATAGTTTGCGTCAAATCTTTAGACGTTAATTTGACTGCCTTTTCTTCAATGCAAATGAATGAAAATTTGCAAACATATGCATTCGCGGGAACAATACACGAATAATGAATAAATTTTTTTTATGTTTATTAATTGTTTAAATAAAAAAAAAAGATTTTAATGGAAAATGCTTAAATTCTCTTGTTTTTTACAATGTAGGAACTTGAAACTTTCACGGATTGTAGCTAACGATATGAACTATACATAATTTCACTTTTTACGTTAATTGTTTACGTCATGCTTCATAAATAAACAATAAAGTTTCAAATTTTGAACGCTCATATATTTGTTTATATAAAAATCGGCGCTTATTCGTGTCAAATTTCAATACGATACCAAACAAAACTTCAACCAAAACTTGAATTAAAAAAATTCGTGTTTTTATCGTTGTCTTGAAAAACCACCGGTAGAGACGTTTTGTGCTACAATTAACATTCGAATTCCTTTTGGCGTATTAATAGCGAGCATATCTCGCTCAGTTTGAATGTAATAGACACTTAATATTGCTCATTTTAAAGGTCTTTTCAAGCACTACAAAAATTATTAGCATCACTATACACCTTTCCTGTTATTTCAAGTTGAATACACCGATTTGAGCATGCACAAAAAAAAACAAACTTTTCTCACCTACCATATCCCTTTTTGTATTATAACTAGAAGATTTGTGAAAGAACGAATCTCTTTGTTTTTTTATAAGCTACAATAATAGGCTATTGATTATATTCAAAATAAGATAGCTAAAAGCAACTACAACGTTAACGGGGTTTTATTATTTCATATGATCAATGGACATCTATATATAAAAAAACCGCGGAGTGCTACCATTTAGAGGGGTGCGTTTTTGATAAATGGGTGAATTAGTCCCTTGGCACAGGTTACATCAGGGTGAGTTCTATGCACTTTTGGTACAAATATATCTACATAAAAATTGTTCCTGGTTAAATTGTCTATCTAAATATCACTATTTAAAGTCAATGGCACGTTTTTTTACAAAAATATATTCAAAAGAAAAAGCACAAAAAAACCCAAAAGAAAGAAATTTTGTTTTTTGTCGCATAACTTTTGTCCACGAGGATATAGGTATAGACATTGCTTTATAGAAAAAAAATCTACATACTTCTTCTTTAAAACGTTGTTTAGTAGAGGTAATTAGGATTTATAGTTTTCGAAATATGATTTTTCAAAGTTTGCCACTCACAGCAATTTTGGGAAATTTTCCTTTTTATTTCGCAAATATTGTTCTGTAACTTTTTTCTACGTAACTTTAGGTATATGCAATGGTACACGTAATAGGAATGGAAATAAATTACCTTTAAAATGGTCTACTGTATAACGTTGTACGACTTTTTTTAAAGAGATTATGATTTTTCAAGCTTATATACTTTAACGATTTTTTATAATATAATATAAAAATAAAATAATATTATTATATTATATATTATGTGTTATATATTATATATTATATATTATATATTATATATTATATATTATATATTATATATTATATATTATATATTATATATTATATATTATATATTATATATTATATATTATATATTATATATTATATATTATATATTATTATTATATATTATATATTATATATTATATAATAAAATAAGCCTATTTTGTTTACTTTAAAATGGTGTATTAAAAACATTCTGGGGTTATTTTGCAATAAGATATTATTTTTCAAAATGTAATAAGTACTTGCAACGATTTTTGATTTTAGGATTATTTTTTAAAAATTTCTCATTATAACTTTTTTTTCTTGTACATGAGTTGTATATTGCTCAATAAAGAGGGCTTAGTTTCTGTTCTTTAAAATGGTGTATCATCTATAATTAAATAATGGAAACCGAGTGATTCTTTGTTATTTTTTTACCTGTATTATTTAAAATTATTTCTTTTAAAAAAATTACAAAAACATTAGTCTTCGAAAACATCACTTTAGTTAAAATTATTTAAACGTTGACCTTTAAAAAAAATTCAAAATCAAAGTCCATCTCTTCGTTAGCATTTGCTTCAATATCTTCCTCTGACACCTCAGTTATCTTAGAGTTCCCAAAATTAGTACCCATGCAGATGCATGCATACCCTTTGCAAAATATTGACAAACTAATTCCTATCTTCCTACAACCGCAGTTTTTTGTACATCCTTCGGTACATTTACATTCTATTTTTTCAAGCAAAGCTTGTGGTGCAGGAGATTTGAGAGTGAATATTGGAATTAATACATATTTTGAAGTTTGCCCGGCCGAGTCAAGTGGATCCAAAGTAATACCTATAAAAAAATAAGATTCAATCATAACACACAATCACATAAAAAAGTTATAATGAGAAATTTAAAAAATAATCCTAAAATGTAGGTGGTACATCGCAACAATCTAAAATGTGTACATATAGAAGCTTTAAAAATTTTAATCAAGAATCCTTTCAGGCTGATTTGTTTAATACTTCATTTTTCAGAATATATGACCAGGAAAATATTGATGCAAAAATATCGTACTTAGTTAATTGCTTAAATAATTTATTTGATAGACATATTCCCATAGTTACCTCTAGAGTCACTAAAGCCAGAGCACCATGGATGACATATGTCATCAAAATTATGATGAACGAGAGGGACAAAGCTTTAAGCAAATTTAAAAGGACTAGATTACAGAGACATTTAGATTTTTATAGACAAATGCGTAACTTTACTAATCGGGCTATTGAGAGAGAAAAAAAAGCATACTTTATACATCAATTCAATAATAATTCATCAAAAGAAATGTGGAAGACACTAAAGTTGAATAAATTTCTTCCCGATAAAAATAAAAATATTCCAGAGGATTTAAAAAAGCCTAACGATCTAAATAATTTTTTTATAAAATCTGTTCCTAATAAAAAACCACCCCAACATCTTTTAAATTTTTATAATAATAATAGATTACTCAATGAAAACTTTAAATTTAAGGAAATTAATGACTTGTTTGTTTTTAAGACCATATCAGATATAAAAACGAATGCGAGAGGGTGTGATGGTATAAATATTAAATTAATTAAACTTTGTTGTCCTCATATCGTACCTTACATTACACATATTATAAATTATTGTTTAACAGAGAATGTCTGTCCGGCGATGTGGAAGAGGGCAGTTGTGAGGGTATTGCCGAAGAAACAAAATCCAAAAGAAATGAAAGACTTGCGAGGTATCAGTATTTTACCTACTTTATCCAAAGTATTGGAAAGAGCTATGGAAATTCAAATAAAGGAATATATACAAAAATTTTCTCTTTTACCTGATGTTCAATCTGGATTTCGCAAAGGCTTTAGTTGCACAACTGCACTTTTGCATATTGTCGATGACATACTTACGGCTATAGATGACAGAAAATGTACTATATTGATTTTATTAGATTTTAGCAGAGCTTTTGACACTATTAACCATGAATTAATGATAAGCATTTTAAAGTATTTAGGATTTTCCTATGATGCGTTGTTACTTATAATAAGCTATTTGGAAGGGCGACAACAGCATGTTAATATAGAAGGTCAAAATTCAAACTCTTTGAATATTAATTCAGGAGTTCCACAAGGCTCAATATTGGGTCCTTTATTATTTTCTCTATATACTTCTAATCTTCTCTCTAAGCTTCAGTCATGCCAAGCTCATTTATATGCTGATGACACTCAGCTCTACTACAGTTTCCCAATCGAAAATTTAAAAAACGCTAATGATCTGATTAATGCCGATTTAAAAAGATTTGTAGAAGCTGCTTTAAACCATTGCCTATGCATCAATTCCAGTAAATCAAACATATTAATATTTGGGCCAAAAAATCAAAGGGAATTAGTTTTACCATCAATCCAAATCCAAATTCAGGATTCAATTCTTGATGTTGTTGATGTGGCAAAGAATTTGGGTGTATTAATGGATTCAGAGTTAAGATTCGAAAAACATATAAATAAATTGATACAGCGTGCCTACGCTTCAATTAAGATTATATACGGTAATCGACATTTTCTACCATTTAATGTTAAGAAAGTTTTGTGTGAATCTCTTGTACTTTCAAATTTTAATTATGCTGACGCTCTTTACGGTCCTAATTTAGCCACTCACTACAAGAATAAAATTCAA
Source organism: Diabrotica virgifera virgifera (assembly GCF_917563875.1). Lineage (NCBI taxonomy): Eukaryota > Metazoa > Arthropoda > Insecta > Coleoptera > Chrysomelidae > Diabrotica > Diabrotica virgifera. The sequence continues at coordinate 17,597,307 of NC_065447.1, read as the reverse complement.
AAAGTTCAAAATTCCTGTCTAAGACTCATATTTGGCATTCGCAGAAGACAAAGAGTTTCACATAAAATTAAGGAAATTGAGTGGCTGAATATGGAAAATAGAAGGGTACATCATACAGTCTGTCTTTATCATAAAATAATTCTAACAAAAAAACCGTCTTATCTTCATCGTAAAATCACGTATCGAACGGACATACACAACTTAAATATTAGATATAAAGGTTTGCTGGCAATACCGAAATTTAAAACAGAGATATTTAGAAGGTCTTTTAGGTATCAGGTATGTCATTTGTATAATTCATTACCATCAACAATAAAAGTATTAAACATTGGGCAGTTTAAATCCAAATCTAGAGACTATTTGTTTATTTCTCAATCATAATTTTGGTTCTGGACGAACATAAGGCTCGAGCTCGAATAAATTGGTAAATGAAACGAAATTATTGTTGTTTTTATAATGGCACTATATAGATAAGTTTTTTTTTTCTTTTTCGGGTTAAGTGGAAGAACATTTTCTGTAAATGGCGACATTTCAGAAAATGAACTTCGCCCTTTATTTCTGAAAATGATATATTATGTTTTATATAAAAATGTACATTTCTATATTGAAGAAATAATAAAGACGATATTATTATTATTATTATTATTATTATTAAATCAAAAATCGTTGCAAGTACTTATTACATTTTGAAAAAGCATATCTTATTCAAAAATAATCCTAGAACTTTTTATAATACACCATTTTAATGTTAACAGAATAAGCTTTGTTTCTTATTATATGATATATACCTAAACGTAGAAAAAAAGTTATAATGGGAAATTTAAAAAATAATCGTAAAAAATATAAAAACTCGTTAAAAGTATAAAATCTTGAAAAAGATAACCTCTTCAAAAGAAGTCGTACAACATTATACAGTAGAACATTTTAAAGGTAATTGATTTCTATTCCTCTTACATGTACAATTGCATATGCCTAAAGTTACGTAGAAAAAGGTTACAGAATAATATTTGCGAAATAACAAAGAAAATTGCCCAAAATTGCTGTGAGTGGCGAACTTTGAAACATCATATTTCGAAAACTGTAAATCCTAATGACCTCTACTAAACATCATTTTAAAGAGAAAATATGTAAGTTTTTTTTCTGTACAGCAATATCTATACCTATATCCCCGTGGACAAAAGTTATGGGACGAAAAACAAAGTTTCCTTCTTTTGGGTTTCTCTGTGCTTTTTCTTTTGAATATATTTTTGTAAAAAAATATCTTTGATTTTAAAAAGTTATATTTAGATAGGAAATTTAACCAGGAACAATTTTTATGTAGACGTGTTTGTACCAAAAGTGCATAGAACTCACCCTAATGTAACCTGTGCCTCGGGACTAATTCACCCATTTCTCAAAAACGCACCCCTTTAAATGGTAGCACTTCACGGTTTTTTCATATATAGAGATTCATTGACCATATGAAATTATAAAACCCGATTAACGTTGTAGTTCATTTCTATAGTACATAATCAATAGCCTATAATATTTTATATATAGTCCAGGAACCGAAGCATTTCACCTCGCAATTTTTACAGAATGGATCGATTTGCTTGAAAATTTGAAAATAAGTAGTGGATAGTTCAAGGATCAAAATCTATATGATGCCGAAAGGCGCTTTTACCATGGGGGCGGTTGCCACCCCATCTTAGGGGTGGAAATTTTTTATTATATTTTGACTGCAAAAGTTGATAAAAATATTCATTCTAAGCAAAAAATGTTCTATACATTTTTTTGATAAAATTAATACTTTTCGATTTATTCGCTATCGAAAGTGTTAGTTTTATACAGAAAAAATCAATGTTTTTTGATATTATACTCATTTACCATTCACTCAATTTTTGCCGTAGAAAAAATTTTTTCAAGCCAAGTTCTTGGGAATTAAATAACCTACAATTTCATATAAAAAACATTTTTTCATATATCTGATGCTCATGTTTCTATTCTGAAGAAAATGGCATTTTTTGCCAAACTACAAAAAGTCGTTATTCGCTTTTAACTCCAGTTTTTTTAAAACTAATCATTCTAAGCCAGTCAAACTTCTAGAATCTATTAATAATACATAAATAAAGAAGAATGAATAAGGCCAATGGCTAAAAGCAAGGCTAACTTACATTATTATGCTTCCAATTGGATTTCTTTTTTTTTTCTCAAAAAAATATATTGATTTTTTAACCGTAACCTTTTTAATTTTTATCTTAGAAAGTTTGGTAAAAAATAGTTTTGTAGGTTTTTACAAGATCTATAAGACTTTTAATATTAAATCCTTTTAAAATCCTCAGTCGCAAAAAGTGGTGACTTGGAAAGGGGTGGTAAAGGTGATTTTTGCATGTTATTACAAGATTTAATTGTCAATAGCTCACTCAATTTTTACCGTAGAAAATATTTTTGCAAACCAAGTTCTTGGGAAGTAAATAGGCTACAATTTCATATTTAAATATTTTTTCGTATCTATGATGATAATCTTTCTATTCTGAAGAAAAGGAAATTTTTTACCACACTTCAAAAATTCGATATTTGCTTTTGACTCCATTTTTTTAAAAACTAATCATTCTAAACCAGTTAAACTTCTAAAACCTATTAATAATACATAAGTAAAGAAGACGAAATAAGGTCAATGACTAATTTTATTCAGGGTGGTGATTAGGGGTTTGCTTTCAATAACTTTTTCGCTGAAAAATATAGGGTCTGACATTATTTTCATTATAAGCCACTTAATTTTTGAGGTAAAGACTTTGTTTTATTTCTGGAGATAGATATTTTTAAATACTTCAAATTAGTTTAAACAAGTTATCCTCGAAAAATGCATAGTTTTCCCGTCTTTTGACTTTGAAACTACAATATTTAGCATTTGACGAAGAAGAGCTAACATATAATAAAGTATAGCTCGATTACTATTGGTCTTAAAGAAAATAAAAAAAACGGTTTTGTTTATTTTTTCAAAAGGTACATTTTTGTTAAGCAAAGTTGTTTTGATAAAACGAAAACTTTTTGAGTTATTTGCAGAAAACTGATTAAAAACATTAATTCTTTTAATATAAAACTAACACTTTCGATAGCGAATAAATCGAAAACTAATAATTTTATCAAAAATACGTATAGAACATTTTTTGCTTAGAATGAATGTTTTTACCAACTTTTGCGGTCAAAATATAATCAAAAATTTTCACCCCCGACATAGGGTGGCAACCACCCCCATGGTAAAAGCGCCTTTCGGCATCATATAGATTTTGATCCTTGGACTATCCACTACTTACTCTCAAATTTTCAAGCAAATCGATCCATTCTGTAAAAATTGCGAGGTTTTGTCCTATTTTAAGCTTCATTACTTGGACTAATAGTTTTTTTCTTAGATGCAAGTTTTTAAGGTATTCGCAAAAATCCGTCCGAAAAGGTGTCATTTTTCAATGAAAATGGCCTTTTTTCAACCACGAATAACTCAAAAAGTATTGAGTTTTCAAAAAATAATTATAGAACAGTTTTTGCTTAAAATTAGGTTCTCAAGCCTCTTCCGTGGCTATTTTAACCAAAAAATTTTTCATCCCCAAGAGAGGGGATGGGAACCACCCCCAGGATAAAAGCGCACATCGTCATAGGGTAGACTTTGTTTCTTGAGCTATTCCCTACTTACTGTGAAAATATCAAGTAAATCTATGCAGTAGGATGGAATTCGGAGCCAAATACCCTTATTTGACTGCCCTATTAGTAAAAAGTCACTCGATTAAAACCCACAACGGTGGGATGGTAGACGAAAAATTATCATCATTTCTTACAGTATCAAATTCGCCCTTTGTTTCCAATAAGGCAGCCGAGTTTTTATACGAATTTGACAGGTCGACAGACTTTGACTCGCAGCTGTTTGCACTGGGAATTGATGGGGAAATTGGTTTTTACGCTTATTGAATAGATATAAATCTGAGAAAATTGAATGGAGGCCTGAAACTTATGCTCATCACAAAGAGTAGGGTAGTTTAAAATGTTCGGTGCAGGGAAATAACTCATTTATGCGTGACCGAGTGTTCAGAAGTATGTGACTTTTTTTTAGCTAAGTTTTTTATAAACATAACTATTTGTTTCTAGGTAAAGCTTCCCAGGGAAGAGAACTCCAATACTTTGAACATGCAATTACTATAATTAATAAACGATGATGGACAAAGAAAATATATATTATTTAATGCTGTTTCATCACCTGGTGCTCTGGTTTGTTGTTATTTTTTTCTGATTTTCCTTTTCTCTTATATAAAGTGTCTAATTTCTTTAAAGTAGTTATTTCCTGCTGTTTCTGTCATCACTTTCGACTTCCTGAAATAGATTTCATCTTGCAGGGGACAAGGAAGGAATCTCAGTATAACACAAAGATTAGAAGTAAGTAAACAAACACCAGCCTTACTGGAAACTTTAGTCTAACCTCTAACCACTGTTATACCGATTTTTTGTTAGTATCGGTAGCATCATAGTTTCTTTTTCTTTATAGATTCATCAGATCCAGAATTTCTTGCGTCATCCATTTATTTTTTGTTCGTCGTTTAGCTGGTTTTAAGAATTGCTACAAAATAGGTTTTTGAAAGTCATGCCGTGTTCACTAATGGTTATGTTTTCGTTTTATGTGGCCTTTGTTGTATGTATTTCAGTGTCAACTATTTGAGAAGTCTGGTCAAATGTGTCAGAATTTGGGGTGACTACCACATTTATATAGGCATCTTTCTGGGAGTTGGAACCAAAAGTTTGTTTTATAAGACCAGATTCTGGACATAATTTGAGCAATCTTTCACTTCTTACATTTCTTTTTCTCAAACCAAAGTTGTCAGTAATTTAATCTGTAGCCCGTTTCCCAACTTTAGCGCTAATATTGTCTATAATTATTGTTATTTCGTGTTTCTTTATTGCTTCTAGAGCATTTTCTATCTAATGGGAAAACCTTCCGATTACTTTTTATATGCAGTGAAAGTATTAATATGAATAATTGTTACATTCATTAGTGTTGCTCATCTCATGAACTACCCAATAAAATCAAACGTAATATTAAGAAAAACGATCAAACGATTAAAATCCGGAAAATCCCCGTAAGAAATAAAGTCCTACACAACTATTGATCTGTTTTTTATTATATCTAAAATATTGGAAGAACTGCTGTTATCAAGAATATAGCCATTTATAATTGACAAACAAATAATACGTCATCACCCGTTTGCGTTTGGCCAACCAGACCAATCACTGCAAGACAGGAAATAATTCTTCGGAATCTTCTTAGACATCTCCTAGAAATTTTTGACAAAGTCTGGCATAATGGTCTTTTATACAAAACCAAAAAATCTCTTGTCAACAATTAATTCTAAATCCTACCTGCAGGTCCTACCTGCAAGACCGCCAGTACTTATAAAATATTATGATGAGTATACCAGGCTTTATTCAATTATGGCTGGAGTCCCTCAATACAGAGTCCTCGGTCTAATGCTGTACCTCATATTCACTTCAGACTTAGTTATATCACCAGAATTCACAATAACAACTTATGCAGATGACACAGCAGTAATCAAGACTCATGAAGACCTAGCCATAGTGTCACACAGAGTACAGAAAATACTAAATGTAAAGCAAGCTCCTAAATGTTGAGCAAAATCTGTTCAGGTAACATTTACAAACCGTAAGGAACATTGTCATGGGAGCAAAATAGTTTTGAATGTATTTGGATCGTAGGCTCAGCTGGAGAAAATACAAATACATCTTTACCAAGCGAAAACAGCTGGGCTTCAAACTAAATAGATTGTACTGGTTAATAGGTCGGAAGTTAAAACTGTCAATGCACAAGAAAATCTTCACATGTAAAGTTATCCTAAAGCCAATTTGGAATTATGGAATTTAATATTTCCTCCGAATGATAACTAATCCTCCATGGTACCTTCCAAACAACACGATCGCTGGAGACCTCAAAATGACAACTGCCAATGAAGAAGTCATTTAACTCTGCCAACGATATGAACAGAGACTAACACAATAGCACATGTAGCTAAAACCTTAATGACACAACCAATGACGAAGGCTCAAATGCAAGACCACAGCCGAACTGTTAACTATAAACCAGTAGAACCTATATATTAGCAGAAACCCGATATAATTTAGAAGCAGAAGCACAACCAAACCCAATGCCATATGTGACATGTGACACTGTTCCAGTGCCATGAATACACAGGAAACTTTTAATGAACAAGACATTTGTAAAATATTGTTAAATATTATACAGGCAATTGTAATTATTTGTAATATTGTATATATAAAGTAATATATTGTAATTACTTATATTACAGATTGTAAAGATATTGGGATGTTAGAAAAAATTGGTCTTGTGTTTACAAATTGAAGCGTATATTTGAAAAACAACACTTGTCCAAAAATTAAAAGGTTGGTAAATCAAGAAAACTGCCCCGCTTAAATTTATTTCAAATCTTACATTTACTAAGATATTCATTGGAAGGAATGTGGATTAGTATGGTATAACTAGACCCAAACCCAGACATCCAAAGTGAAAAGTATCCTTCAACACCAAATTGTTCTATATGGTCCACATATTGTTCATTAAAAAGTCACACCATTTTGAGCGTCGGGTTTGGGGGGAGGAGGTGAGGGGGAGAAGTCAGTAAATTAAGAGCTTTTTACGTTTTTCGTTAATATTTTCAAAATTATGCGGTTTAGCGTGAACCATGTTTTATACAAAAATGTTCTACATTAAATTTTAAACAAAAAAGCTCCTATGCACAATCCTTCTAAAACGAACGGTTCGAAAGTTACGGAGGTAGTATAGTATAATTGGCCCAAAAAAGGCCTAACCCAAACATCCAAAATAAAAGTTTTCCTCCAACACCAAATTGTTCTATATCATCCACATATTGTTCAGTAAAAAGTTATACCATTTAGAGCGTCGGGTTTGGGGGGGGGGGGGGGGGGGGGGAGAAGTCGGCAAATTAGTAGTTTTATATGTTTTGTTAAAAAAACGAAAAATTTTACTATTGGAAAGATATTCATGCGATGTTGTCCATAAAAAGGTCAGATTAGTTTTCTCCGTACCAGAGATTTATAGAGCCTAGGCCTGTAGAAGCCTCTTGGTGAGGTTGACATTCCTTCAAGGCCTTATCAGTAACATACCACTGACCAATGAAATAGCAAATTATATTTAGAAAACAAAACCCTGTTAAAATAATTAGTTTCTTCCTTAATAATGTTATAATTTATCCAAACAGTGTAAAAAATATGGAAAGCCTCCACTTTACACTCTGCGTAACTCTGGAACCGTTGATTTTAGAACAATTATGCATAGGATCTTTTTCGTTTTAAATTTAGTGTAGAACATTTTTGTATATAATATTTTTCACGCTAAACCTCTTAGGTTTAGAAATATTGACGAATAATCTAAAACACTACTAATTTACCGACTTTTTCCCTTCCCTCCACCCCAAACCCGACCCACAAAATAGTGTAACTTTTTACTGGACAATATGTGGATCATACAGAACAGTTTGGTGTTGGAGGAAAACTTTGATTTGGGATGACGGGGTTAGGGCTTTTAACCCCTAACGGGGTTAGGGGTTATGGCTTTTTTGGACCAATTATAATGTACTACCTCCGTAACTTTGGAACCGTTCATTTTAGAAGGATTATGCATAGGACCTTTTTTGTTTAAAATTGAATGTAGAACATTTTTGTATAGAACATTGTTTACGCTAAACCGCAAAGTTTTAGAAATATTGAAGAAAAACTTAAAAAACTCCTAATTTACCGACTTCTCCCCCACCTACCCCCCAAACCCGACGCTCAAAATGGTGTGACTTTTTACTGAACAATATGTGGACCATATAGAAAAATTTGGTGTTGAAGGATAAGTTTAACTTTGGATGTCTGTAATTTGTCTTTGTAATTTTCGACTTATCTTTGAATTGAAGAGTAATTTAATGATTACTTTCAAGCATATGTGGGTATATAATAAATATAGCGAATGTTATAAGGACGTCTTAACCGAATGTACCTACTAAAGTCAGTTTATGGTTTTTCTACTCATTTGGAAGTCTTCGTACGTAAAAAAGCATTAAAAAAGTTTCCCATTAATGAACTGTTATTCAATGTTAATTAACTGATTTTGTTTTATTGTTTCAGGAAATAAAATTAAGGAAATCCTGCCGGTTAATTACACAAGAAATAGTTATTTTAGCTGCCCGTCTAACTGTCATGATCGAAGTAACTGGTCTATTGAATTAAAATACATTAAAGGAATTCCTTGTGAAATAGAGTGTTCAACGGTGCGCGATTTTTGTGAAGTGATGTGAAACGGTTCAAGAGTAAAACCATCAAATGGTCGATAAACGATTTTTGGTGAACGAAAAATGGTATCTTATGCAAACTTCTGGGTGCTATGTTTGTGGATTAGTGCACTTGTGGCAGTTGGTGAGTATTTTTAACATTTAAGCTATTATTTTTATTGTATAATAATAGGTATCAGCAGGGGAGACACTTTTAATTTAAGATTGTAAAAGATTGAGAACAGAATTGAACTACACTAAACGAAACTTATATGGAATCATCTGATATTTTTTATTATTTTAAGTGAATTAATACTAAATTAAATTTTCTTTCGCCGCATCTTTCAGGAGCGTAACTCACTACAGGTTATAGAACGAAATCAACACACCTGCGAGATAAAGTTGGTTGAATGAAAATTAAAGGATTTTTTTACCGATCAAAATTCGTCCCCAGAACATGACCCATCCTCTTTTATATTTATAAACAAATCTGGTAGTTTCCATTCTTGCTTGTCATTCTCGTCCTCTAAGTACACGAATTCGTGTTTTTCTTGTTTTATGGCATAGACTTGGGTGTCAATTAGCCAGTCACAACTTTTTTGTTTTCTATTCATACATAAAGAAGGCAATGAGGTCCTTAGAGTTCCTTAGCAAACTCTTCCACAGCTCTCTACTCAGTTCAAAAGCTGCAGCTGGCCGCTATGGACTATCCAAGTTGCTCACCACATTTTTCCATTATACATCTTCTTCTTTTTTTATATGTACATAATATATCAAATTATCAGGATTAATAAATTTAGAGGTTATTTTTAGTTTCAGAGATAAATTTCATTAAACAATCATATACATTTTTGTATATTTTTGCTGTTCAGAGACAATAGATAGGATACATTGAAAGGTGGATAAACATTACATTTTATTAAACCTTCGATTAAATTATATGTGTATGGAATGTATTTTGTGCACTCAAAGAAGGTGTGATTCAAATCACCCACCTTCTGACATTCAGTACAAAGATTTAAATCAAAAACTTTAATTCTTTCTAGATGTAGAGGGAAACATGCATGTCCAAACTTCATTCAGATTAATGTTGTTATATATCTTCGAGGTACTACATAATTTTTAAACCAATATATATTTGGAACAGAAGGTTGAATCAGTGAATACTGAGATTTGGATTGTTTACAAAGATTTCGCCATGATTGACTCCACTGATTTTTAACTAGATGCGTAATAGTGTTAACTAAATCAGATACAGTAGGAAAAATGAAAGAATACTCATGAACGAACATATAAAACACGCTGTATTTTTCTGTCACCGTGTCACACAAAAAATTGGCCAGCGCAAGTATATGTAATAATTATTATTACATGTACTTGCGCTGGCCAATTTTCTTTGTGACACGGTGACAGGAAAATACAGCGTGTTTTATATGTTCGTTTATGGGTACTCTTTCATTTTTCCAACTGTATGCAAAACTTACAATTATTTGAAGTACCATACTCAATAGCTTTTTTAGCCAAACTATCAACATCTTCATTATGCGTTAGTCCTATATGAGCCTTAACCCATAAAAAGTTCACTCTTCTTTTATTTTTATGAATTTCAAAAAGGATTTTCTTAATTAGTAGGATATAAATATTTGAATTGTTATGGGGAAAATCTATAGTTTGAATAGCAAGAAGAACAGAGAGTGAATCGGAAATAATTGTTGCAGATATATCTTCTGATTCTTTAAAATATTGCTGGGCCTCATAAATTGCTATGGCTTCAGCACTGAAGATAGAAAAATCATGGCCTAACTTAAACATTTTTTCTGGTTTTCATGGTAACTTGGTTTTACTAATCTAACTGTATGTAAAAAATAATTGAGTAGAATTTCTAAAGCTTCTACATGCAAAGCTTTATTTGGAGTTGATTTCATAGCTCCCAAACAGATACGGATTCCTAAGTTCTGTACAACGTCTACTTTGTTTAAAATATGTTTAGAAGCTGAGTCATATAGAATACATCCATAATCAATTATAGATCTAATATATGATCGATAGAAAAGCAAGGAAGTTTCAACATCAGCTCCCCACCAAGTCCTTGAAATTGCTATAAGAAAATTAAGATCTTATTACATCGATTTATCATGAAGTCAATATGTAATTTCCAAGTCAATTTACGATCCAAAATCATTCCCAAATATTTAATGGAAGAAGAAACTGCGTAGTCGTAGCCATTAAGTTTTAAATTCTCTATTTTTGGGATATTATGTCGAGTGAAAATAGAGACAGTAGATATATTTTGAGCTATTTCGAATCCGTTTTGATTGAACCATGAATTAACACAATATTGAATTCGTCCTAAGGCTTGTACCGAGTTATCATAAGTTTTAATCATCTGATTTTACACATCCTAATTTCGTTTAAAAATAGCGCACTTTTCCAATTTCCAATGTTCCAGTTTTGGTGTTGAAGACACCAATTTACATCATCAATCTTGTGCTGTCTGGTTAACTCGGCATCCCGTAAGTCTAGATTTTTTCAATCCACTTATTATTGAATAATTCTCATAGCCAATTTTATATCACGATCTTTTTGATTTGCATTTTATATTACATTAAATATCTACTTTTTCCTAATCGTATTTTATATTTTAATTTATCGCATAAATTCTAAATGTTATGCGTATATTTTTATGATACTACCAAAGATGAATCTTTACGGTAGGTAATAACTGTGTCATAAAATCAATTAGAAGAACAATTTAATATTTAAATTTCAAGGAATTTCACCACGCACTTTATTCTAATAGACTCATTTATTACGCATGAAGCGTAGGTGATAGAATTTAGGTCTGTTAACAGTTTGGGACCTAAAAACTTTATCGGGAAATTTAATATTTGTATTAGTTTGTAAACAAATGTTTTGTTAATTGGTATTTTAAAATATTTTGTAATAATACATAATGTAATAACTATACAGGGAAAAAATAAAGAAGTAAAACGAAAAGTGGCAAATAAAAAAAATGAAAGGTGAGATAAACATAGAGAACGAGAGATTAAGAGTCATAGCGTATTTTAAAGCCGCTTCAAAGAAATAAGACAGAGGAAATCAAGCTCGGTCAAATCAAGGAAACCGAATGGCAAGAATACTATAAACTATAAAAGATTGCTAACCGAAAACCGCCCCTACTTTAAAGAATCAGAAAGAGACAGAATAAAATCTATACACATGGTGAAATCGAATTAGGCTAGCTGAGGTAGCTAGCAGGCCTAGTTGAGGTAAAAAGAACCATCTAAACTATACAGAACAAGAAATTGCAGAACGCCCCGGTGGAATATCAAATGAATTGATAAAATACGGATCGGAAAAGCTATTCCGCATGATACACCAAATGATTGACAGAGCACTGAATGGAGAAGACTTCCGGCAGAATGAACTCAATGCGAAAACTATCGAGGAATCAGCATTATATCGTCTATGGGCAGACTGGAAAGAAAGATCCAAAAGTAAAAATTAGAAATATGTACCTGTTACAGTTCAAGTTGATTCTCAGTTAGAGTTGACTCCAACTAGTTGGAGTCAACTCTAACTGAAACGAGCAGTAAAAGTTGATTTTAAAAATTTAAATCAACTTTTACTAGTTGGAGTTGACTCTTCCTGGATCGATTCAGTAAATGTTGATTATACGAGAATCTCAAGTGCATTTTTAATGAGTGTGCGTTTCTTTGTTTTGACCGTTTCAACTACTTATTAGTATAGTCTGTAACGTCGCCCCCGTTAGGTAAATTATTCTGATTCGATTTTTTGCACAAACTTACTCAAAGAAATACATCCGTATAACAATCCTTATAACAAATACACAGAGTGTCACACGGTACCGCGGTCGAAAAATTGTTTAACCAATTTCAGTAAAGTCAGTAAGAGTAGTAAGTAAAGAGTATTGAGGTGGTGCGTACAAAATTGTATCGTCAATCATAAAAAACATTAACACTTACTTACAACTTTGAGGAAGATTTTTTAAATATAGTAAATATAGTAATGAAACACAGACCTACTCACAATCATTTAATTATACTTTGACGACCGGTTTCGATCTCTACAATATACAGATCATCTTCAGGTCGGCGTTACAAGTAGTTAAATGCTACAATAAGAGAAAACTTGTGTTAGAACAGTGTCTGATTGAAGAGATGTTAATAGAAAGCAAAATTTAAAAATTTTAAAAAATTTATAAAAATTTTTTTGAAATAAAGGTTTGCAACTGTTGACATTTCAGAATATTGGTATATACAAAGGCACACCTATGAGTAAAAATGCTCATAGGCATGTATGTGCAAATGGGCGCATACAGTTTGTGAATTTGTTGAGATTAAAATTTTTAACCATTAAAAAAACAAAATAAGCATAAGCTGACTTAAATATGCTTCCAAATTCAAAGTAGTAATAATAAAAGAGATAGTAATATTGTTCTAATCTACTTACATGCCGTTACAAGGATTGCGTTGCAACTTAGTTGTTGTCATATTAGTACGTCCAAATTATGCTAATTGGTTTGTTGGGATAGTGATAGGGTAAACAGACATGTTACGTAGGTTAAAACACAGTAAGATTTCGAATTTGGAATGGATCCTGAAGGAAGATGCGTATGTGAAACGGGTGATGTTTTGTTCGAATGGAGAAAGACAATGCTCCAGGGGTTGCGTATTAATTGTAGCAAAGTATGAAATGTTATTCTAGACTCTTGTACAAATGTGATGGTCTTAGCTCGTAGATGTTATACGATGCGGGTTCATTTCCTATGCTTTGACCTCTGCCCGCATCGTATAACATCTACGAGCTAAGACCATCACATTTGTACAAGAGTCTAGAATAACATTTCATACTTTGCTACAATTAATACGCAACCCCTGGAGCATTGTCTTTCTCCATTCGAACAAAACATCACCCGTTTCACATACGCATCTTCCTTCAGAATCCATTCCAAATTCGAAATCTTACTGTGTTTTAACCTACGTAACATGTCTGTTTACCCTATCACTATACCAACAAACCAATTAGCATAATTTGGACGTACTAATATGACAACAACTAAGTTGCAACGCAATCCTTGTAACGGCATGTAAGTAGATTAGAACAATATTACTATCTCTTTTATTATTACTACTTTGAATTTGGAAGCATATTTAAGTCAGCTTATGCTTATTTTGTTTTTTTAATGGTTAAAAATTTTAATCTCAACAAATTCACAAACTGTATGCGCCCATTTGCACATACATGCCTATGAGCATTTTTACTCATAGGTGTGCCTTTGTATATACCAATATTCTGAAATGTCAACAGTTGCAAACCTTTATTTCAAAAAAATTTTTATAAATTTTTTAAAATTTTTAAATTTTGCTTTCTATTAACATCTCTTCAATCAGACACTGTTCTAACACAAGTTTTCTCTTATTGTAGCATTTAACTACTTGTAACGCCGACCTGAAGATGATCTGTATATTGTAGAGATCGAAACCGGTCGTTAAAGTATAATTAAATGATTGTGAGTAGGTCTGTGTTTCATTACTATATTTAATATGGACTCACATATGCAACCCATTCAATATTTCAAGATTTTTTAGTTTTAGACGAAATAAAAAAAAATCGTATGACAGTAATGACAGTAATCACAGATCACTTTTGCATGATGGCCGGTTTTGATGTTTAATCGATAGTTATCAATATTGTACACCTACCTAATTACTAAATCTGTAAAGTTTTGATTTATTTTGTATAAATATAATTGCGAAACACTACAGAATTTTACTTTTTGACATAAATTTTATTAATAATAAGATAAATTTTGTACAATATTTTTAATAATTAAAGTAAATAAATTTTAATTTCACTCAAATAAATAATCGATTGTTGCCATTGACCACTTACATTCAATCTCGGTTGATTAATTATCGCGGCAGGTAAAGTAACATTCTTCTTTCAATACGACAAAGTGTTACTTTACTGCCGAAAATGAGGGCAAATGAGTGCAATAATGAATGATTTTAGTGACGTTTGGCGATAAACAATTATTTTAAACAAATTCGCAAAAATACACACACCGGCGAAATTAGCCGAACACGTTAAAAATGGGACATGTTTGATGTCTCGAGTTTTCTAAACCACTGATCCGATTTTAGTGATTCTTTTAGGACGTTATAGCCTTCTTATTTAAGAATATCGTTGTAATGATATTGTTGCTAGACAGGTAAATATCATTTTATACCGGGTGTACAAATCATGCTGTGTTTTTTTTTCCTTAAAGTTTGGAACACCCTGTGGAATATTCTAGCACATGTAAAATATTGAAATTAACACTCGATTGTGGATTTAGGCTCTCTTAACATTTTTCTTTTTGATTCATTAACTTATGTGAGATAATAAAAAAGTTATGTGCGTTAACAACTATCCATGTTTTTCATCAATAAATCCTCATAGTAGGGGAGGAAAGTATACTAAATTTGCAGTTACTCAAGCTTTATGGGAACCTATTGGATTGTGAAGAGCATACTTTCCTCCCCTACTATGGAGATTTATTGATAAAAAACATGGCTAGTTGTTAAAGCACATAATTTTTTTATTTTCCAACCTAAGCAAATGAATAAAAAAAGAAAATGTTAAGAAAGCCTAAGTCTACAATCGAGTTTTAATTTTAAAATATATATACTAGAATATTCCACAGGGTGTTCCGAACTTTAAGAAAAAAACACAGTATGATTGTAACACCCGGTATAAAATGACATGTACCTGTCTAGCAACAATATTATTACACCGATATTATTAACTAATAAGGCTATAACTTACTAAAAGAATCACTCAAATCGGACAACAGGTTTAGGAAATTCTAGACATCAAACATGTCCCATTTTTAAGGTGTTCGGCTAATTTTGCCGGTGTGTGTAATTTTTTCACTTCGTCACAAATTTTTTTTAGATCCGTTGGGCCTTTTTTTCTCTAAAATTGACTGTTGTCGAGTTACTAGCGACTTAAAATTTGAAAAACGCCAAAATAACCATTTTCAAGGTTTAATAACTCGGTTAAAGATAATTATTTTGAAAGTCGAGCGAGCGGCCGTGGAGTAACGGCATAATCGCTGGCCTCATACGCCAGTGCACGTGGGTTCGAGCCCTGCTAAAGACAAACCATTTTCATTTCCAATAATGACACGAGCCGTCTCACCGTGCCTCGGAGAGCACGTTAAGCCGTCTAGACACTAGTTACTTGAAACAGGGTTAAATATGTAATTGGCGCCGGAACTGTCCGAAAGGCAAAAATGCCATACGATATTATATATTATGAAAGTTAGAAACTAAAAAAAATCAAAGATTAAAGCTACCTCCATAAGATCCTGAAGAAATTTTTGTCATTATTTCATTAATAAGATATTATTTTTAATTATCAACAATGAGCGCTAACCGTGTATTGAGGCGGCCGTCAATGTGAGTGCGAGTGAGATTCACCATTGGACGACTGGAATGGTGCATCTCTTTAGTACTCACCATTGACGGCCGCCTAATACGCACTTAGCGCTCATTGTTAATAATTAAAGATAAAGCTTAGCAATAAAATAGTGACAAAAATTTCTGCTGGATCTTGTAGAGGGGGCTATAAACTTTGATTTGGTCACTTTCTGACTTTCATAATAATGGATTTTAACCGAGTTATTAAGCCGTGAAAATTGCCTGCATTTTTCAAATTTTAAATCGCATATAACTCGACAACAATCAATTTTAGAGAAAAATCACAAAATACATTTTTTTGCTCAGAATAACCCAAATGATCTAAAAAAAATTGTTCGAAGTGAAAAAAATATTTTTGTGAATTTGTCTAAAAAAATTGTTTAACCAATTTATCGTTCAAGGTACTGCCTGGCACCCAGTAGATTTGTTATAAGGACCTCTTTTTGAGTAAGTTTGTGCAAAAAAATTGAATCGGAGTAATTTACCTAACGGGGGCGACGATACAGCCTAGACTAATTTGAACATATTCAGTAACATTTAATTTCTAGAATCGGCTGTTTGTCTGAATCAGAATCAACTTTTACTAAATGGCATTGGGAAGAGTATACTTTTCCTAGTTGGAGTAGTCTACTTTTACTAGTAAATGTTGAATATAAATCTTCATTTTATATTTATAATCAACTTTTACTGAAACCAGCCGTTAGAGTTGACTCCAACTAGTTGGAGTCAACTCCAACTGGATAATCAACTTGAACTGTAACATACCTATACAGAACAAAATCGGAGAGAACCAGGCAGGAGTTACAGCGGGGAAAGCATGCTTAGATCACATTTACACGGTCGAACACAACTAATAGAAAAAATAATGGCTAAAATAGATCCATCCGGGCTTTTGTGTATCTTAAGAAGGCATATGACTCGACACCTAGAACCAAGCCATGTGAATCAATAGCATCGAAGTTCCACGAAGATTATATATATACTAAGGATTTCCACAGTTTTCACTGTATTCCTTCACTCAACCGTTCTCTCCAGCTCTTTCTGTCTTGCCAGTCCACTTCCTGTAGATTTCCTCTCTCCATTGCTTCGTCTACTTCATCTCTGAAGGATCTTCGGGGTCTGCCTCTCTTCCTTTTTCCTATCGGGCTCCACACTGTTATTCGGTTTATCCACCGATTTTGTTTTTCTGACATGTCCGTACCAGGTTAATCTCTTCTGTTCGATGTCGTCTATCATGTCTGAGTTCACTCACATTCTTCTCTTAATCTCTATGTTATTTATTCTATCTCTCCTTGTTACTCTGCAGCTTCTCCTTAGGAATTCCATCTCTGTTGCTCTTGTTTTATTTTTGGTTTTCTTATTTATTGTGCAATTTTCACACCCATAAGTGAGGATACTTCTTGTCGTGGTATTATATTATATTCTTCTTTTTGTTTTTATGCTAATGTTCTTATCCCACAGTATCGGGTTCAATTTTCGTATGCAGTCACTTGTTTGTCGTAGTCTATTTTTTATATCTTCCTCAGTTGTTCCTTTGTTTGATATTATAAAACCTAAATACTTATACTTATCTGTTCCTATGATTTGTTTACCTTCGTCTATTTCCAGTTGTTTTATTTCTGTATTCTCCGTTGTTAGGTATTCAGTTTTCTTTAGGTTTATTTCCATCCCTTCTTTGTATATTCCTGTTCCAGTTTCCTCATCATAAAACAGAGGTCATTTTCGTCTTGGGCGATCACTATTTGGTCGTCAGCAAAATTGAGGGTATATAGATATTCATTCCTTACTGGTACACCCATTCCTTCGCACTTTCTTTTCCATGACAGATCTATTTTTGGCCATTCGTTTTTCTGTTAGTTGTTCGACCGTGTAAATGTGATCCAGGTATGCTTTCCCCGCTGTGAATCCTGCCTGGTCTTCTCCGATTTTATCCTGTATATATATATTTCTAATTTTTCCTTTATGGCTTTTCCATACAGTCTGCCTATAGATGATATTATGCTGATTCCTCGATAGTTTTCGCAGTTTTTTCTATTTCGTTTCTTATATGGATGTCATATATGCTTGAGTCCATTCTGCCAGTAAGTCTTCTCCATTCAGTGCTCTATCAAACATTTTGTGTATCATGCGGAATAGCTTTTCCGATCCGTTCTTTATCAATTCATTTGGTATTCCGCCGGGGCTTTCTGCTTTTTTTACCTCAGCTAGGCTTAATTCGATTTCGTCATGTGTATAGATTTCTATTCCGTCTCTTTCTACTTCATTGAATTGGGGGCGACTTTCGGTTAGCAATTTTTTATAGTGTTCTTGCCACTCGTTTTCTTGGATTTGACCGATCTTGATCAATATCGGTCCACGAAGATTAACAGCAGTAAAATCACACTACAATAATAACACAGCATGCAGTCCATTTGAGACGAAAAAGGGACTACTACTAAGGGCTGTTCCACATCTCCTACCCTGTTCAAAATATTCCTGGAAAAAACCCTGAAACCATGGAAAAGAAAGTGCGAAGGGATGAGTGTACCAGTAAGGCACGAATATCTGTATACCCTAAATTTTACTGACGACCAAATAGTGATCGCACAAGATGTAGATGACCTCAGTTTTATGATGAGGAAACTGGAACAGGAGTATAAAAAGAATGGGATGGAAATAAACTTAAGAAAACTGAATACCTAACAACAGAGAATACAGAAATAAAACAGCTGGAAATAGATGAAGGTAAACAAATCAGAGGATCAGACAAGTACGTTTCATAATATCAAAGAAAGGAAAATATTCAAAAGATTTAAAAATTTATTGACTACGTTTACAAAAAAAAAATTTGAATTGTAGCAAGTCAATTTGATTTATATAAAATATATAAGATATATAAGATAATGTGTATATATGTTATAGTCAAAGCCCGAATTTAAGGCACTCCTAGGTTTCACTAGACAATCCTCAGGTCTGACTGACGGTCTTAGTCAAAGCCCGAAATAAATTACAGTTTCGGCCTTTGACTAGTCAAACCTAGGAGAGACCAAGTTGGTCAGGCAAAGGTCGAAATTTAATTTTATGAAATCTAGCTTAAAATGTCGTAATTTATTAGATTAGGTATAATAAAACGTCATTTTTTAATTTTAGTGTTTATTATTTTTAAATTGTCGTAATCAAAATAAAAAAATTAGTGTTTATTCTCACATGTTGAGACATTATGGCATTTAGAGTTGCACAATACGTTAGATCTTTACACTTGCATACTTTTGAGGAGCATGTCTTATTGCAGTAGCATTTTATAAAGCCTTGTAATCCAAATTTAGAATCTTTTGTACTAATTTCTCTTAGAGACAGCTTAACGTCTGAAACATCTTCGAAATTAAGAAAATTCTCTTATTTAATTTCTTGAAAAAATTGTGTTTATTGTTCCGTATTTCGTACCAACTCTATATAAACCGTCAATTATTGTTTTATCTTGTATGATACCCAAAATATTTCGAGCATCTCCTTTGGCTGTATCAAAGCTAGGGATCGGTATTGTTACAGTTTTTCCGATCGAAATTAGAGGCTTTTTTTTCACTTAATTGTTCCATAGCATTAGCGTGGGCATAAGGACCTTCAATTGTCTTTGCTTTATTTATTTTAATCTTTTCTGTGTGTGCACAAAGCATGCAAGTAACTTTTCTGTTAAAACCTTCATAGTATGCACCAAGTGTGCTATCAGCGTATACAACATGTACCACCAGACTACAAATTATGCACGTATGTACGTCAGAGCTCTCTTTTTGGCAAATACAACAAACCACATCTGAAGAAGGAATCTGAATTGTTTGACAATTTTCTTTCTCTCCTAGTGACGACGGTCCAGGGGCTTCGTTAGTATTATGGTGATACTTAGTTTTTTCTCCGATTGCAATATCTTCTTTCACAGTTGACGATAAAACAATTAACGGTTTATAAAGAGTTGGTACGAAATAAGGAAAAATAAACACACTTTTTTCAAGAAATCAAATAAGAGAATGCAAAGAGAATTTACTTAATTTCGAAGATGTTTCAGACGTTAAGCTGTCTCAAGAGAAATTAGTACAAAAGATTTTAAATTTGGAGGACAAGGCTTTATAAAATGCTACTGCAATAAGAAATGCTCTTCAAAATTGTGTAAAAGGTCTAACGTATTGTGCAAATCTAAATGCCATAGTGCCTTAACATGTGAGAATAAACACTAATTTTTTTATAAAAATGTATACCATTTTTATTCAGTTGCAATGCGAAGCCAAAACCGTCTTAATTTTTACTTAGATTAGAGAATGATCAATTAAAAATATTTTATTTTATTAGGTTGAAAAACTTAGTATACTAATTTTTTTATTTTAATTACGACCATATAAAAATAATAAACATTAAAATTAAAAAATGACGTTTTATTAAACCTAATATAACAAATTACGACATTTTAACAGCTGATCGGGGTTTGACTAGTCAAACCCCAATTTCATAAAATTGAATTTCGACCTTTGGCTGACCAACTTCAGTCTCTCCTAGGTTTGACTAGGCAAAGGCCGAAACTGTAATTTATTTCGGGCTTTGACTAAGACCGTCAGTCAGACCTGAGGATTGCCTAGTCAATCCTAGGAGTGCCTGAAATTCGGGCTTTGACTATAACATATACAAATAACATATAGGTATAGAAATATAAATACATTCACACACATTCACAAAATGAGACATCGGAAAACATAGTGAGTAATATTCATGTCCATGATACTGCTTTAAAATGATCAAAATATTCACTAACAGAGTAAAAAGCAAATCTCAGAAGATATTTTTTTAGAATGACTTTAAATTTATTGATTGTAAGGTTTTTAAAACCGTAGGTTGGACGTTATATATGTTAAAGTCAATAGAGTTTTTTGTGATTTACTCAAACGATATTTGACTGTTCTGATATTATTGGCACCTCTTGTGTTGTAATTATGCAAGTCAGACTGTTTTACTAAACTTTTAAAATGGTATCTTTGGATGGTGAAATGATTGTAAAAAGCAATCATTTTAAGTACCTAGGATCGGTATTACAGAGTAATGGAGAAATAGATGGAGATGCATGCAGTAGAATTAGGGTTGGATGGATGAAGTGGAAAGAAGCGAGTGGTGTGTTGTGTGACAGAAAAATTCCAATGAAGCTGAAGGGAAAATTCTATAAAACAGCCATAAGACCAGCTATGATGTACGGAACTGAATGTTGGGCAGTGAAAAAGAAAGAGGAACAGCGAATGCATGTGGCGGAAATGAGAATGCTTAGATGGATGAGTGGAGTGACAAAGAAGGATAAAATTAGAAATGAGTATATTAGGGGAAGTCTAGGTGTGGCACCAATTGACGCCAAAATGAGAGAGCATAGGTTAAGATGGTTTGATCATGTTCAACGTCGAGACGTTAACCACCCAATACGAAGAATATCTGAAGTGCAGATTCCTGGAAGGAGTAGGAGAGGAAGACCAAAGAAGACCTGGGGGGAGACGATAAGGCAGGACATGTTGGTAAAGGGGATTAACATTGATATGACCCAAGATAGAATTGTGTGGAGAAATGCAATTAGGGAAGCCGACCCCGCATAGGGATAAGGCAAAGAGAATGATGAGGAGACTGTTTTACTAAAGTATCTGCAGTTTTGTGTGTTTCCACGGGGACATTGTACAGTCATAGTGTTGGCAAGAGCATTATTTTATATTTAATAAATAATGGTTTGCAAGATTCCAAGTAACCAACTTTTGCAATTATTCTAATTGCTTTTTTTGCAATTTAAATATTGTTAGTGCATTGCAAGAGTTTCCCCACAAAATAACGCCATAGCGTTAAAAACGAATGGAAAAGAGAAAAGTAAATTGTTCTTAAAGTATCAACACTTGTAACAAGTTTTAGTTGTCTAAGTAAAAATAAAGTACTTGAAAGTTTACCTTTGAGATCGTCAATATGGTTATAAATACCAAGTCAGTGTGTTGTCAATTGTCATGCCCAGCAATTTTACAGTATTTTTTCCACACGAGCATCGAATGGATTAGATGAAATGAATAAATTTTGAGTTTTGTTGTCATTTAGTCTAAGTTTATTTGCTGCGAACCATGATTGAGCATTTGAATTTACATTTGTAGAAGTGGTTTCTAAAAGAGAACGATTTATGTCAGAAAAAATAAAAGTAGTGTCGTCTGCAAATAATACTGTTTTACATGGAGCCATAAAATTGGGCAAGTCATTAACATATATAATAAATAATAGAGGGCCCAAAACAGAACCTTGTGGAACTCCATGCTTAACATGCTTAAATTCAGAGAGACAATTTCTGTATCTGACTGCTTGGTATCTATCACTTAGATACGATTTAATTAGTTCTAGAGGGGTACCTCTGATACCATAAAAGTGCAGTTTTTTTAGTAAGATATCATGAGAAACACAGTCCAAGGCCTTTGAAAGATCACATAACGTTATGGCAGTTTGGCTATACTTTTCCAGGCCATCCACTATGCCACTCATCACATCTAAGAGTGCATGAGTTGTGGAACGATCCTTTCTAAACCCATATTGAGAACTTGTAAGAAAGTTATTGGTTTCAAAGTACGATATTAGGCGTTGCTTCAGAATTTTTTCTATTATTTTAATGAATATGGAAACGATAGAAATTGGTCTATAATTGTCTACAAGATCACGATCGCCCTTTTTAAAAATAGGAACAATTTTGGAGTATTTAAATCCAGTTGGAAATATCCCCATTGAAAAAATGTTATTAATGAGATGTGTTAATGGTTCAGTAATTATTTGAAATTATTTTTTAATGAATTTATAACCTCTGATACTTCTTGTTGAGTAGTTGGAGATAGAAAAAACGAACTCGATGGAGCTGGGAAGTTTTGATAGTTCAAGATTATGTCGTCTGATGTATTAGGAAGGGTTTTTATAATTTTCGAGGCTTAAAAACTCATATTTAAGTTAGTATTTTTGACGTTGCCAGATACTTAGATTAAAGACTGAACATTTAGCTCCAAGATTCTCAAGAGCGATCGCGTCTAACTTTAATTTATACCGTTGTTTTTTAATTGTTAAATTTGCGTGTTTATCCGATTTTTTTGCCGGTGCGGCGGGCTCCATTTCAAAAATCTCCTATTTTCTTCCGGAAAATATTTTTTCTAGATTCTTTGTGATATTCTAAATAAAATAAGTTTCCTGCCGTTTTTCTCAAAAGTTAATAGTTTTTAAGTTATAAGCGATTTAAAATCCGAATAATGACAAAAAAACGCATTTTCGGATTTAAATCGCTTTTAACTTTAAAACTATTAACTTTTGAGAAAAATGTTAAAAAAACTTATTTTATTTAGAATGTCCTAAAGAATGTAGAAAAAATATTTTTCGGAGGAAAATAGGAGATTTTTTAAATGGAGCGCGCCGCACCGGCGAAAAAATCGGATAAACACGCATGTTTAACAATTAAAAAACAACGGTATAAATTAAAGTTAAACGCGATCACTCCTCATAATCTTGAAGCTGAATATCTATTCTTCAATTTAAGTATCTGGCAATGTCAAAAATACTAATTTGAATATGAGTTTTTAAGCCTCGAAAATGCGTATTTTCGCATTTTTCAGATTTTAAATCGCCTATAACTCGAAAACTATCAATTTCTGAGAAAATTTACAAGATACCTTTCTTGTTCAGAATGACCCATAAAACTTAAAAATATATGTTCCGGAGCAAAGAAACGTGATCTTTTGTATTTGTTTAAAAAAATTGTTTAAACAATTTCTGCCCAAGAATTCCGCCCGGCACCCTTCAGATTTGTTTAAAGGGGACATTTTTGAATAGGAATCCACAAAGAAACCGAATCAGAAATTTTTCCAGACGGGAGCGGTCTCATCACATGGACTACTGTGTAAAGGCTCTAGTGCAAACACTTGATTTTAATTTATTTGATGTTTTGATTATACTAATATACTGTCCGCGATGGTCTGAAAAACAAGGTTCAAGGACATTTGGTCGAAACTGATTTCCTTCAAAATTTGTCGTAATATTGTCTATACAAGTGGCAGATGTAGCAGTAACTCGAGTATAGTCAAAAATTGTAAGCTGAAGGAAGCTGTCAAAAAAAAACGGAAAAGCTGAAGAAGATATAAAAAATAAACTAGGACAAACAAGAGATTGCATTTGATAATTTAATCTGGTGCTGTAGGATAAGAACATTAGCAGAAAAACAAAAAGAAGAATATATAACACCATGACAAAAGTATCCTCACTGATGGGTGTGAAAATTGGATAATATATAAGAAAACGAAAAATAAAATAAGAGCAACAGAGATGGAATTCCCAAGGAGAAGCTGCAGAGGAACAAGAAGAGATAGAATAAATAACAAAGATCAAGATAATAATGGGAGTGAACTCAAACATAATAGAGTACATCTACAGGAGAGATTATTCTGGTACGGACGTTAGAAAAGCAGACCAAAATCGTCGAATAAACAGAATAACAGAGTGAAGTCTGATAGGGAGAAGGAAGAGATACAGGCCCCATAAGATACTTTAGAGATGAAGTGGATGAAGCAATGGGGAGAAGAAATCTACAGGAAGAGAACTGGAAAGACAGAAAGAGCTGGAGAGAATGCTTGAGTGAAGGAATACAGCGAAAACTGTGGAAATCCTTAGTATATATATTTTGTAATGAAAAATTGTTTTTTAAACATTTAATAAACTAGCACAAAAGGGATTAGAGATGAAAACAATATATTGTGGCAATCTAGAGAACTAAGAACACGAAAATAAAAATCTTTAACACTTATGTTGAAAGTGCCTTACTATATGAAACTGAAACCTGGAAAACGACCAAAAGTAACTTGAATAAGGTTCGGGTATTCATTCAGATATACCTTAAGAGAATAGAAGGAATATATTGGTCAAATATAATATCCAATGAGGGATTGTGGAGGAGGACGACACAAGAACCAGTTAGCTTGACAATTAAAAGAAGGAAGTGGAAGACGATCCGCCATACACTAAGAAAAGAAAAAGACATAACAAAGGAAGTCATTGAATATAAGCCGACAGAAAACAGAAGAAGTGGAAGACCATCAGAAACCTGGAAGAGAAGTACAGAGAAAGAATTAGAAAACATGGACAGAAATGAAAATAGATGCAAAAGATAGAAACAAGTGGAAGAGAACCGCGTAGAGGCCCTATGTTCCGAACGGAACCAAGAGGATTAAGTAAGTAAGTATATGAAGTGACGTTATTACAAACCGTATCTTAAAGATAATAGTGGAAGTCTGTTGACTGTATGACTCAGATACGTAGGTAACAAATAGAAGAATAGAAAACAGAATAAATGCAATGGATATGATGTTTTGGAGAAGAAGCTGTAATTAACATTAATGGACAAAGTGAGAAAGGAATGGATTAGAGAACTAATGAATGTGAAGGGGACACTAAATTATGAAATAGAAAAACGAGAAATACTCTGGTATGGGCATATGGCATATGCGAACAATGGACAATAGACAAGAATACCGCTGACTTAGAAATGGAAAAAGAGGACAACCTAGATCTAGATAACAGTGGGACTTAAAGGGATATTTACCTGAAAATATGTTGAAAGTAATAATTTTCTGAAGGATTATATTTGCTTGTTATCATAAAAATATACGAAACATCTAATTATTAATGGAAAATTTAGTTTTTTGTTTTTATTTGACTTAGAGTTGGACCACCATCTCCAGATGGCTATTTGTGCCTCTCAGGCGATATCAATGGAGCTATGCGAATCAAACACCAACAGGCTGCCTTATTTAAGGAAAACTACCGCGAATGCCATAATTCCACCTTTGAGACGCAAAAAAGTGACATCTCTCGTAAAATGAGGAAGACGAAAAGTCTCAGATACAAAGTTTACTACAATTAAACAAATAAAATAATTATAGTTATTAAAATAATAAACAATATTTTAAATCTAAGACTTTTCGCTAAGAAACTGTTTTCTGGCTGCATCCCGTATCTCTGGCTTTTACAATTAGGGGAGTGCATATAGATTTTCACTTCGGAAAAAATAAAAAAAGACAGAGCTTTTAGTAATTTCATTAAGAAATGTTTAATAAACAACATATCAAAAAGTTCTACTCGAGAAGTGGGTGCTTCATTTTTTAATAAACAAATGAACTACGAAACTAGATGTTTTTTAAATAACTGAAAATATAAATTTTATAAAAAAAACTGACTTAACCATTGAAAAATTCAGAAAATTTTACAAAAAAACCTTATATAAAGAAATTTCTAAAATTAAATCTGTATCTTCTATAATTTTTTATTTATAACGCTAAAGTCATCCTTCTCACAAACATTGGCGCACTGTAAACTAACATACGGCGAAGTATACGGTTGAGTTATTTTAATGTAATTCTTTAACTAATGGATCAAATGAAATTTTGCAAATTGAATATGAAAGAAGAATAACTAAGCTATCTTACGGTTATAATAGATAGAAATAAAATTTATGGGCATAAGTACGGTGTGGGCGGAAATTGAGCCTTACATGAATTTGGTTTAAAAATGATTTAAAAATGTGTAACTAATACAATTTTTCTTATAAAACTCTTAATTTTGCACAACTGACCTTTTAAGCATCTTACTACATGATGTTTCATTAAAAAAAATCTCAAAAAATTAATTCAAATGATATGACGTCTCAATTTTGAAATCTTCGTAGTTTTATAGAATTACCACCAATTTAAGACGGTATTACTCAAGTTTGAACAGACCTATTACATTTTTATAAGGGCTTTTTTAAAGCTTAGGATGTAATCTTTACAATGCACTAAATTATTTTACTTTAGAGATGAAATAAACTATTTCTTTTTAAGAAAATTAAGAAAGATAACAAAAATGAAGTACAAAAACCGAAAATTACCAGCTAAAAAATGTTTATACAAAATGATCAAAACTTTTTTCTGTAAAACTTACGTAAAATACATTTAATAATAAGCTTCAACAATATTAAATGTTCAGCAAAAAAATTTCTTTTAGCTCTTATACAGTATGTCTGCCTAACTTGGAACCTATTGATAACTTTTTTATTATTAGCTTTACGAAAGAAAGATATTCTTTATAAAATACTCTGTATCGTACATAATCTAAGATGAAATCATCAAATATCAAATTTAATTAATGTTATACGAGTTATGTCAAAAAATATGAATTTCACTCAAGACTAAAGTACCTTTACATTTCACAATATCGAAAATTGTTATTAAGAAAAGTTGTTTGGAATTAAAAAAATGTTTTAGTGTTCAATTACATCCCTCCAATTAAAATATTGTGAATAATAAAGGCACTTAACTCTAAAGAACAATTCATAATTTTTACATACCTCGTATAAAATTAAAAACAATTTGATACCTGATGGTTGTATCTTAGATTTTAGACCAGGGAGAGCATTTTATGAAGAATACATTTTTTTCGTAAAAGTGATAATAAAATAGTTATCATAATTGTAATAAAATGATGATGAGTATCCGTAATTTGAGAAAAAATTTAAATTTTTCTTATTGATTATAATTATGTAATTGTATATTTAGACATAGTTTCTAATTTCAAACAACTATTCATAAAAGCATTTTTTGATATTCTGGAATATAAAAGTACTTTACTCATTAACGAAATTCATATTTTTGACATAACTCGTATAAAATTGATCAAATTTGATATCTGATGGTTGAGTTTTATATTTTTGACTATTCAGAGCATTTTATTAAGAATAACTTTTTTCGTAAAATTGATAATAAAAAAGTTTTCCATGTGGTTCCTAGCTACGCAGACACACTGTATAAGAGCTTCTGTATGAGAATTTTCAAATTGCAATGTCATATTCGGATTCAGCATAATCAAAAACAAAATAGAAACATATTTGATCAAAGTATAATGATGAATTTAACGATATTTTTAAAATTATGTATACAAAAAAATTGTTATTGTTTAAACAATTAATAAACAATTAGCGGCCAAATCTGCGAGTAGAACTTTTTATTTTAACATGTATATAAAATATCAAAAAAATTTTCACTAGTAATACCATTAGAGGTCAAATTATTTCCGGAAATTTTTTTGAGATCATGAATATTTTGAAAATTTCCCGAGTCGCAGACGAGGGAAATTTTCTAAAAATATTCATGATCAAAAAAAAAATTTCCGGATATTAATTTGACTTCGCGTGGTATTCGGTAAGAAAATTCCACACCAAATTTGCATTTGAAAATCCAAAGCTGCATGAACAGATTAATAGCGCGCCATAGCTTTGTCAGCAATTATTTAGGCTTTCAAATTCGTAATTTCTACTCATTGTAGTTGCATGGGAATACCATTTCAAGATAGAAAATAGTATATTCTTCAATTTTACATAAGTTTTGAGTAACTACAAGTGATAGAAAATTATTTTTTGGCGTTTTTCTTAACGTGCGTTATGCGCGTTTTAATGGTATGGAATTCATAACCAGCGTCAGCAAGCATCAATCATAGGAGGCTGTGATCATTATATTTTGACACTTCAAAACATCAAAAAAAAAAACTCGCGTTTTGTTACAATAAATAATATTGCACAGTCAGTAAAACCAATAAAATTCTTTGTTTAAAAAATGAATCGATTTGAAAATCATACAATATGCAAAATATGCGTGAAATTATCTGATGTAAAGATCAATCATCGTACCATGGCTTATTTATTTGAATTAATAGAGGATTGTGGCTTCAACTTGAAGAAAGAAAATCTGTTCCAAATTGTCCACGAATATTTGCGTCTAAACTACGCAAAATTTAAAGTACTGAATGGGAAAAAGGTAAATAAATTAGTGTCTAAATATTATATATATTTTATTAGACATAGAAACTTAATTGAAAACATTCAAAGTCCTGCATTTTCGCCATTAAGAAGAGAGGAGGTGTCCGAAGAATATAGAAAACATCTTAGCTTTGTAACTAAAATGAATCAAAACTAAATTATGTAAACAAATAAAAACCAGTCTGTCAAAAATGTTCTGTTATTGTAAACGTCAAAAAATTTCCACTATAATTCGCTGTTGGGTACCCCACGAGCAAAAAATTTCCGATAAAATACCTCCGTTGCCATGGTGATCTGTCAAAATAACGTATTTTGATTGGTTCAAAATTACAGGTGTGGAATTTTCACTAGTAATACCACTAGAGGTCAAATTATTTCCGGAAATTTTTTTGAGATCATGAATACGAGGGAAATTTTCTAAAAATATTCATGATCAAAAAAAATTTCCGGATATTAATTTGACTTCGCGTGGTATTCGGTAAGAAAATTCCACACCAAATTTGCATTTGAAAATCCAAAGCTGCATGAACAGATTAATAGCGCGCCATAGCTTTGTCAGCAATTATTTAGGCTTTCAAATTCGTAATTTCTACTCATTGTAGTTGCATGGGAATACCATTTCAAGATAGAAAATAGTATATTCTTCAATTTTACATAAGTTTTGAGTAACTACAAGTGATAGAAAAGAATCAAAACTAAATTATGTAAACAAATAAAAACCAGTCTGTCAAAAATGTTCTGTTATTGTAAACGTCAAAAAATTTCCACTATAATCCGCTGTTGGGTACCCCACGAGCAAAAAATTTCCGATAAAATACCTCCGTTGCCATGGTGATCTGTCAAAATAACGTATTTTGATTGGTTCAAAATTACAGGTGTGGAATTTTCAGAAAAATATAAGCTTGTTTGAATTTTTCCGAAACAATGCATGTTTTCGTTCTAATTGCACTCCCCTAAATGTATAAGCACAGAGACGACGAATATAGGAGAAAGCAAATAAAGGCCACGGTCACGTATTTACTGTCTTTTCGTCTAGGAAAAAGCCGAAAGACAGTTTCTGGTACTCAAATCTGAGTAAAGATGAAAAATGGGAAAGGCAGTTTTTGTTTTTATTTGACTCAGAGTTGGACCACCATCTCCAGATAGCTATTCCTGCATCTCATGCGTCATCGATGGAGCTATGTAGTCACAACTCTGAATCAAACACCAACAGGTTGCCTTATTAAACCCGCGAGTAGTCGCGCCGTTAGATAGAATCTCACATTTTTTTCCTTTTTCGCGATAACTTGATGAAAAATTTTGCAATTTTGAAAAAATTTCGTAAGTGCCTCGAGGAAGGGTGTAGTAATGCGTAGGATGCTTTTTTCTTCTTCTTCTTGTTTTTGTGGAATTTATGGATTTGGGGAGAGCCAATTAGCTTTAATAATTGTTAGAAATAATATTTCTAACATAACAAGTAAATAAACATACACGTTACAGAAGTGAGCGCGACTGCTCCCGGGTTAATCAATTTAATTATTAGTAATAATTTATCTTATATTATGATATTATCTTATTATTAAAAATAACACAAAATATTTAAAATTGAAAGAAGTGTCCTCCATTACCATTACTAAATGTGTGACATAAACATTATACAGGGTGTCCCGAAAAGATTGGTCATAAATTATACCACAGATTCTGGGGTCAAAAATAGGTTGATTATACCTCACTTACCTATATACAATAGTGCACACAAAAAAAGTTACAGCCCTTTGAAGTTACAAAATGAAAATCGATTTTTTTTAATATATCGAAAACTCCTAGAGGTTTTTTATTGAAAATGGACATGAGGAATCTTTATCGTAGCAACATTTTAAAAAAAAATTATAGTGAAATTTGTGTACCCCATAAAAATTTTATGGGGGTTTTGTTCCCTTAAACCCCCCCAAACTTTTATGTACGTTCTAATTAAATTATTATTGTGGCACCATTGGTTAAACACAATATTTTTAAAACTTTTTTGCCTCTTAGTACTTTTTTGATAAGGCAGTGTTTATCGAGATATTTTGAATATTTGTCGAATCCACCACCTATTTGTATATGGTTAAGTATGATTATAGACACCTGTTAATAATCTGAAAATTTATTTATAACTTAAATTTTTTGGTATATGTTGAAAAAGAAGCCACATCTCGATAAAAGTTGACTTATCAAAAAAAGACTAAGAGACAAAAAAGTTTTAAAAACACTGTGCTTAACTAATGCTACCACAATAATAGTTTAATTGGAACGTACACAAACATTTGGGGGGTTTAAATGAACAAAACCCCCATAAATTTTTTATGTAAATATAGTAAAAAAGTAGCCGCATCTCGATAAAAACTGGCTTATCGAAAAAATACTAAGAGGCAAAAAAGTTTTAAAAACGTTGTGTTCAACTAATGGTACCACAATAATGAATTAATTGGAACGTACACAAAAGTTTGGGGGGGTTCAAGGGAACAAAATCCCCATAAATTTTTTATGGGGTGGACAAATTTCACTATAATTTGGTTTTAAGGTGGGCGTGTCATAAGAATTATACATGCCCGTTTTCAATAAAAAATCTTTGAGAGTTTTCGATATATTGAAAAAAATAGATTTTCATTTTGTAACTTCAAAGGGCTGTAACTTTTTTTATGAGCACATTTGTACTAAGGTAAGTTAGGTTCAACCGAACTATTTTTGACCCCAGAATGTGTGGTATAATTTATGACCATTCTTTTCGGGACACCCTGTATAGTATACCTTATACACCAATAATAGCATCCATTATGTATTTATTATTAGCTGGATAATAATTCATATTAATCATAAATAAGCAGGTTTATTGATTATTGCAAATTGTATTTTCTTCTTACACAATCATACTATGATTACTAAGTAGCGCAATGTAATCAGCAGTGAAGTCTTCACTAAAAAGTGCAATATTATTACAAACAACATCAAAAATATCTAACTGTTTAAATTTACAGCTGCATCAAATTATGCACAGGTATTTGAATATTCCTGTTAGTTGACTTCATTTTGTTAGAACGGTGTATATGACCAGATAATATTAAATACACTACTCCAAGAAATTAACGCATGACCTTAAAAATTGATCATTATTTTTGATGTCTCGAATTTCCTAAACCTGTTGTCCGATTTAAGTGATTTTTTTAATATATTATAGCTTTATTATTTAGCAATATCGCTGTAATAATATTGTTGCTAGACAGGCAAATTGTCATTGTATACCTGGTGTACCAATCAAACTGTGTTTTTTCCTAAACTTCACCACACTCTGTGAAATATTCTAGCATTTAAAATATATTGAAGTTAAAACCTCTAACTACAGCCTCAGGTTTTCTTAACATTCCGTTTCTTGATTCATTCGCTTATGTTGGATAATAAAAAAGTTAGGTACCTACTTTAACAACTAGCCATCTTCTTCATCAATACAGGGTGTTTTTTTTAAATAAGTGTTGCAAACTTTAGAGGGTAATTCTGCATGAAAAAATAATGACAGTTTGCTTTATAAACATATGTCCGCAAATGCTTCGTTTCCAAGATTCAGTATGTTGAAATTTTTTTTTACGCACTGACGATATATTTATTTCTCTAAAACCGGTTGAGATATGCAAATGAGATTTAGTAGGTTTTAAGAGGTAGTTATTGCGCCTTTTTTGACATACAATTGAGAATACATAGTTTATATTCTCCATTGGCGCATATACTGGTCATATTACCCGTATACACGCCAATTGTGAATATAAAATTCTTAATTGTATGTTAAAAATGCGCAATAACTACCTCTTAAAATCCAGCTAATTTCATTTGCATATCTCAATCGGTTTTAGAGCAATAAATAAATGATCAGTTTGTTTGAAAAATTTTAATACCCCATATCTCGGAAACGAAGCATTTCCGGACATACCTTTATAAAGCAAACTGTCATTTCTTTTTCATGTAGAAATAACGAATAGACGACAGGTTTAGGTAATTCTAGACATCAAAAATGAACCATTTTTAAGGTGGTGCGTTAATTTCTTAGAGTAGTGTCTAACATATCGGTTATAGGTCTTGAATTAAACTAGTTATAGGTCTTGGACTATAACCAAAACAAAATAATGGAAAAAACGGGTGAAAATGTAGCTAAACGCTAAACTAAATCCAAATCTGACACCTGAAAGGGTATAAGGAATGTTTGTTACAATCGCTGAAAGATATTAAAAATATATTTAATTACTTCAAAGTGAAGTAGTTTATGGTAAAGTATAGTGGAAAATACTATTGTCAAACTTAAAGGAGATGAAGAAAAACGAATAGGTACCTGGAATGTGCGTAGCATGTTTGAAGCAGGAAAGGTACACAATACCATCAAGGAAATAAAGAGGCTAAAAATTTCAATCTTAGGCATCAGCGAAATGCGTTGGCCTCGACAGGGTGAATGCGCAATATATGAACATCGTGTTTACTACTCTGGAGAAGACAGCAACAATCATAGGCACGGAGTAGGGATCATTATTACTAAAGATGCTAGCAAATCACTCATGGATTGGATACCAATATCAGAGAGAATTATAGTGATGCGATTCCATTCGACACCAATAAACATCAATTTAATTCAAGTGTATGCGCCAACATCGATGTGATGAAGAAGAGATAGAGACATTCTACACAGACTTAGACAAGGCTATAAAACAGATAAAGAACAATGAGATCACTATCCTAATGGGAGACTTAAATGCCAAAGTAGGTAGTAGAGAAAATAAAGACACTGTAGGGAAGTATGGTCTAGGCAACAGGAATGATAAAGGAGAGCGTTTCGTAGAGTTCTGTACCGAAAACAAGTTATGTATAATGAATACTTTCTTCAAATTACCTAAGCGTCGCCTATATACGTGGAAAGCGCCAGCAGATGCAGTTGGTAATATTGTCCGTAACCAGATAGACTACATAGCTATCAATCAACGATTCAGAAATATTATAACGTCAGTCAAAACCTATCCAGGCGCAGATGTGCCATCAGATCACAATTTACTCTTGGCTAAGATGACTGTAAGATTAAAACACATATTTAGGAAAAAGCCCAAAACCTAAAATGAATCTAGAAGCGCTTAAAGAGCCAAACGTTAAGCATATATTTGTAACAGACTTGGAAAGAGAAATGGAAAACATCGAAAGTATCACTGAAGTATTACCGGAAGATCGAATCGAAAAAATATGGACAAATATAAGAGATACCATTCAGACTCATATAAAAGGGAAATTGGAGACGGTGAAAGCTGAACCAAAACAAAGATGGATGACGCAGGAAATTCTCCATTTGATGGAAAGAAGAAGACTACACAGAAATCGCAATGAAGACCAATATAAGTTATTGTACACTGAAATAAGAAGGAAAATAAGGAGTGCTAAAGCGCAATGGTTCTCCCAAGAATGTAGCGAAATCGAGGAGTATGAAAGAAAATATGATTCTTTCAACATGCATAAGAAGGTAA
Organism: Diabrotica virgifera virgifera; assembly: GCF_917563875.1. NCBI lineage: Eukaryota > Metazoa > Arthropoda > Insecta > Coleoptera > Chrysomelidae > Diabrotica > Diabrotica virgifera. The sequence continues at coordinate 17,563,145 of NC_065447.1, read as the reverse complement.
AAGAATTAGCAAAGTGTGGAAATATAAGTAGTCGTCCGATAGCTGATTCAAATGCAAATCTATTGTTTGACACTAAACAAAAACTGTACCGATGGAGGAAATATATTGAGGATCTTTTTCAGGATGATCGACCAATACAACATAACATAACGGACGCGAATAGTGGACCACCTATAACTAAAAGCGAAGTGGAAGATGCTATACGCTTGTCAAAATCAAAGAAGGCCATGGGAGCTGATGAAATACCCACAGAGGTTCTAAAACTACTAGGAGATTGCGGAAGTAAAGTATTGGTTGACTTGTTTAATGCTATATATAATCATGGTTACTTACCACATGATTGGCTGAAATCTACTTTTATACCAATTCCCAAGAAAGCGAAGGCAAAAGAATGTCATGATCATCGAACCATTAGCCTAATGAGCCACGTACTTAAAGTCTTTCTGCGTGTGATCCATGCGAGAATATATAAAAGAATCGAAGAACATTTGGGCGAAATTCAATTTGGCTTTAGAAATGGACTAGGTACATGAGAGGCCCTGTTTGGGTTGCAGGTATTAGTACAAAGGAGTAGAGATGTAAATGCTGATGTGTACCTATGTTTCCTTGATTTCGAAAAAGCATTTGACAAAGTATCACATACTAAGATGTTAGATGTTCTAAGGTCAACTAATATTGACGATAAAGATCTAAAAATCATTGCTAACTTGTACTGGAATCAAAAAGCCACAGTTAGTGTAGACGGTGATCACACAGAAGGGATTCAAATTCAACGTGGAGTAAGACAGGGATGTATTCTTTCACCATTAATTTTTAACATTTATTCAGAAAAGATGTTTGAAGAGGCACTCAGTACTACACAAGGTGTAGATAAACGGGAAACTGATAAATAATCTCAGATATGCAGACGACACTGTACTGATTGCCAGTAATGATACCGAATTACAATATCTATTGGATTCTGTGGTAGCACAGTGCAGTAATTATGGTCTCCACCTTAACATCAAAAAAACAAAATATATGGTCGTCAGTAAGGAGAATGTCATCGATGCTGGAATTCACGTTCATGATGTACAGCTTAAGAGAGTTGAAGCTATAACATACTTGGGAAGCAGAATCACTGATAATTGGGATCCATCCACCGAAATAGGGCTTTTCATCGATTGTCATTTGTTTCGAGCTTCTGTCATGTGTCACATAATATTAATATATCTACGTCATACGTCTTTGGTTTGTATCTGGTATATGCCAATAACGTATGACGTAGATATATTAATATTATGTGACACATGACAGAAGCTCGAAACAAATGACTGTGAATGAAAAGCCCTATACGTTGCAGAATTGCTCAAGACAAATCAGCATTTTTCCGTTACAAGAAAATTCTATGCGGTCATGACATAAATTTGAGTCTTAGGACAAGAATTTTAAAGTGTTACGTGTTTTCCGTTCTTCTCTACGGAGTTGAGTCATGGACCTTAACAGAAAGAATGCTTAAGATGGTTGAATCCTTTGAATTATGGTGCTATCGAAGAATGCTGAGAGTAAGCTGGATGGACAGGGTGCGTAATGATATTATTCTGAGCAGGATGAAGAAAGGCAGAGAACTAGTAAAAATGAGAAAGTCTAGAAAACTCGAGTATTTTGCGCATGTTTGTAGACATCCGGAAAAATATAGCATTCTACATCTAATTATGCAGGGTAAAATATTAGGCAGAAGAAGTCGAGGAAGCAGAAGAACATATTGGTTAAGAAATTTGAGGCAATGGTTTGGTCACACTTCGGAATCGCTCTTCAGATCTGCTGCGAATAAAGTTATGATAGCCAATATGATCGCTAACGTTCGATAAACGAACATAGCACCCGAAGAAGAAATAGTGGAAAATATGGAAGGAAGTATAATAAGTATTACAAAGCATGACGTTACAAGTGCAGAAATCTAAAATAAAAGAGGATCAAATTTATTTAAGAAAGACAACATTCAAAAGATGCAGATTCGATAATAGCCTAAAGAAATAGGTACTCACACAAATGCAATGTACAACGTGAACTAACCTCGAAACTGATTGAGTTTAATATTAATCCTTCTTCTACTTCTTCATGTGAAATCTCATCTAAGAAGGTTAGCAACCATCACGGCAATTCGCACTTTCGATACCGCTGCTCTAAAGAGATCAGCAGAAGTGCAATTAATCCTTATAATCATATTTATATGTCTTAGTTTAAAAAAGTCATAAAGTTCGATGTGCCTAACATAGAATAAATTGTACACCTTAAACATATTTAATTTGTTCATATGTGCGTATTCTCTTTTTAGGTAACAGCCTAAATACTTTCAGTAAGTCTTAATCAAGTTGCTGAAAGTAATTAGACAGTTACCCAGAGGGATAATGCGTACATATGTACAAGTCAAAACACGTTTATGTACAATTTATTGTACGTTAGCTGACTGAACTGACACACACTAACTGAAGTTCATGTTCAGTTAGTGTGTCCTAGTGTAGGTCTTAAGGTAAAAATTTCCAAAACAAAATTCATGATAAACCTAGTACCTAGCGGAAACATCAATATTGGAGACAATGAAGTAGAGCTAGTGGAAAAATACATATCTTGGACACGAAATAAAGATCACAAGAGACAACCAAACATGCGAACTACGAAGAAGAATAAACCTAGCATGGACAGCCTATGGAAAACTCAAAGACATCTTTAAAAGCGATATACCAATTTCTTTAAAACGTAAAACATTTGACCAATGTGTGTTGCCTGTGACTTATGGTGCCGAAACTTTGACATTGACAGCTACAACTTCTAAAACGCTGTAAATAGCTCAGAGGAAAATGGAAAGGTCAATGCTGAATATATCGCTTTGTGACCGAGTTATAAATGAAGACTTTAGACGAAGAACAGGAGTTACCAATGTAATTTCCCGAATTGCCACCCTGAAATGGAACTGGGCTGGACACGTCGCCCGAATCAGTGATGGCACGAAGAGATTACGTGAGTGGAGGCCGAGATTAGACAACAGAAGTAGAGTAAAACTCCCTACTCGTTGGACTGACGATCTCAATAAAATGTCAAGAAATTGGATGCAAATGCTCAAAATAGAGCACAATGGACAACAATGAGGGGCCTGTGTCCAGCAGTGGACGCAAAAGACTGGATGATAATGATGATTGTACGTTAGGCACATCTGGGTTTTAAAATTACGGAAGTCTTTATGTAGAGCGTTTGGTTTAAACAGGGTGCCAGTCATGAACTGAGCTCTACATGTTCACGCACCCCGTTCGATTTTTATCGGTAAAAACGAAATTTCAAAGCAAAAAACCTAAGAAAATCGCGAAGGCTACAGCAACTGAATCTTTTAGGAGTAAGCATCAAATGATGCATACTGTAATTAAACAGTTGAGATACCTTTTTATCGTCTACTATTGGGTGTAAAAAGCAAAAAACCTAAGAAAATCGCAAAGGCTACATCAACTGAATCTTTTGGGAGTAAGTATCAAATGATACATACTGTAATTAAACAGTTGAGATACCTTTTTGTCGGCTACTATTGGGTGTACCAGTAAGTACCAGTTGGTCCATACCTTAATGTACATAATATAGTGTTTAAATGGAATATTTTTCAAGTAAACGGTACACAAAAATAATAATATGTTAGTAATATAAAACCCCTGACTCATTCCCTACTCACCGGCCACAGTGTACCATTTGTACTGTAAAAGAAACAAAACAACATTAATTTTACTCTATGGGCATTTAATCTGTTTTAATGCAAAAAATTAAAGTGAAGCAATGCAATGAGGGTATTTAGCTTCGAAGTCCATCCTACTGCATTAATTTACTTGATATTTTCACTGTCAGTAAGACATAGCTCTAGAAACAAAGTCTACCTTATACCGTATGACGCCTTTTTCGTGGGGTTTCCCGCCCCTTCACGGGGGTGGAAAATTTTTTGGTCAAAATAATCACCCAAGTGGCTAGATAAACTAATTCTAAGCACAAACTAATGTATAATTTTTTTAGACAACTCAATCGTACGATTTTTAACGGTAAAATATTGTAAAACCTCTAAATTTTAAAGAACCGTTTGGATTGACATGAAATTTGGCATAAACATAGCTAATAAGTCAAAGAAAAAAGGTGATATTGTGCCGAAGTGTGCTTTTACCGTAAGGGGTGAGTTTCACCCCCTCTCGGTGATGAAAAAATATATTTTCAAAATAAGTCCGGAAATGGATAAACTGACTAATTCTAAGCAACTTTTGTTCTATAAAGTTTTTTCATTAAGTCAATACTTTTTGAGTTATTTGCGTGTGAATATGTTCATTTTTTAATAAAATAACCACGTTTTTAGACGGTTTTTCGTAAATATCTCAAAAAGTAAGTATTTTGTCGAAAAAACAGTCTTAGCAAAAATATAGCTTGTAAAAAATTGAAAAACGCTGGACGGAAGGGCCGCCCGAGAACTTTATCGTACCGATCTATTATCGTTATCGTACTAGATACAGGCATTCTATAAAAATAACACAGTTACTCATTATTTTGATATTTTAGAGACACCTTGTATACTTGAAAATATTTTATGGTTCTACGCATCATTAATTCCTGCATTTGAGAAAATGTTCGATGCCATATTTCGGGGAGATACTATAGATTATTGCATAAATCAATAGAATATTAGTCATACTTTCATTTCAAATTAGTTCATTTTTTAGAGAAATTAATAGTTTATAATATTTGCATTTTCATTCTATTTCTATTACGCCAGTCAATGCGCGAGGGTAAGAACAAGATATTACCTCTGAATTCTATCCAACTGCATCGATTATGAAATTTTGGGAGTAGCAAAATCTCCTAATTCAAAGTCTATCCTATATACATATACTATGGCCCTTTTATCATGGGGGCGGTTCCCACCCCTTCTTGGGAGTGGAACATTTTATTTTCGAATTACATGAGAAAAAGGAAGATTTTTAAGAAAATTTAAAAATGCGCTCTATAATTTGATCTTATTTTTTTTTAAAAACCTTTGATTTTAAACCCGTCCAACTTTTTAAAAGTAGAAACAACACTATGTTAAAAGGTATTGCAGAAGACAAACGATGCATTTAAATTCTGGTGGATGAGGGGTTAAATATGTGTACTTATTATGTATGTATTTTTCCTTAAAGTACATTACCCATATATTTTTTTGCACATCTCGCTTAGTTTGAATGTAACCAACATTTAACGGTGCTCGTTTTAAAGGCCTTTTCAAACACTACAAAAGGCGTTGGTAGCATTATACACCTAAAACCTACTGTTCCTCTGTTATTTCAAGTTGAATACACCAATTTGAGCATGCCCCAAAAAACAAACTATTTTCACCTGCCATATCTCTTTTTGTATTATAAATAGAAGATTTACGAAGGATCGAATCTCTTTGTTATTTATAATATAAAACATGTTTTATATAGTATTTTTAGTTCGATGCATAGTTTTTAAGGTATTCACAAAAAACCGTCCAAAAAGGTGTCATTTTTCAATGAATATGGTCAGTTTTCAACTATGCATAACTCAAAAAGTATTGAGTTCTCAAAAAAAAACTATTGACCAGTTTTTGCTTAGAAATAGGTTCTCTAGCCATTTCCGTGGTTATCATGACCAGCAAATTTTCCACCCCCTTGAAGGGGTGGGAACCGCCCCAAGATAAAAAGCGCCATAGTATATAGGGTAGATTTTGTTTCTTGAGCTATTCCCTACTTACTGTGAAAATATCAAGTAAATCGATGTAGTAGGATGGAATTCGGAGCCAAATACCCTCATTGACTGCCCCATTGCTCTGCTATCATAAATATGATCGGGTGAGAGAGGACACATAGAAGATTATAGCAAAATTCTATTTACTGCATTAATTTTGCTACTTAATTTTGCATTCTTTCAAAATAAGTAAAAATATACAGGGCGGATCTAAAAAATTACGATTTTTTTTTCATTTCCGGTTCAACCGGAAGCCATATTTTGGGTAAAATTTATTGTGATAATAGATAATAAAGTATCATATGTGTCTGCCAAATTTCAAATTTTAGTTTCTATTACAGAGGAAGTTACGGGCACTCGAATATTTTTTTATAAAAAATTCATAATCCCCCTCCTATGGGGATTTAAAAAATCTAACTAATGTCATTCAATTTATCGATAGGATATCAAAAATATATCAAAAAATAAACAAATTCCTTGGAGCTATTTTTGCGAAAACCTAGTTCAAATTTATGTCAAATTTTCACCCCTTAAATATAGGCAACCCATAACTTTTTCTGAAAAACGATAATATTTTTCTTATAGCCCCATCTTTAGGCTATATAACGACTTTTTCAAATTAAACTTATCTTAAACAAGTTTTTAGATAGGTAAGGAAATGTATCGGATGGGCGGTCGGCGATGTTGGCCGCCATTTTGAATTTGCAAATGTCAAATTCCCAAATTTCTATTTACCTGTCGATGTGCTAACTTTGAGTTAAATTTCATTCGTTTCGGTCAAAATTTGCAAAAATGGGTCCCAAATAACCCCCCTATTTCGGACCCCCTTTGAGAGGTTTTTTTAAAATAAAATCAATGGAAAAATTCCAATAGTTGGCTGTATACCATAGTTTAAAAACCTATACAGAAGTAAAAACTTCAAATTGTATTTTGGTATAAAATAGTTTATTTAAAACTTCTAAAAGTCATCCACATGGATTGCAAAACGTTTTCGTTCTGAACAGAACATCTTCAGTGCATTCCGCAAAGTAGTTGTAACTAGCACACCAATGAAGGTGGTAACTTCAAAATATATGGCTTACATTATACCTTATGATAAAATATTATGACTACAAGTCGATGTTACTACATTAAAATATGTATGTGCCTAAAGAGCAACATGCTTCCCTGCTCGAAAAAACTAGGTACTTGCCATTTGAATTAGCACAGACCAACTTAGTTAGTTTTTTCGAGCAGGGAAGCATGTTGCTCTTTAGGCACATACATATTTTAATCTAGTAACATCGACTTGTAGTCATAATATTTTATCATAAGGTATAATGTAAGCCATATATTTTGAAGTTACCACCTTCATTGGTGTGCTAGTTACAACTACTTTGCGGAATGCACTGAAGATGTTCTGTTCAGAACGAAAACGTTTTGCAATCCATGTGGATGACTTTTAGAAGTTTTAAATAAACTATTTTATACCAAAATACAATTTGAAGTTTTTACTTCTGTATAGGTTTTTTTAAAAGCTTAGTTTCTCGACAAAATTCTCTTAAACTTACTCATACCGAATTTCATCAAAATCGGTCCAGTAGTTTTTGCTGGGCGGTGGCGACATACGTACATACGTACGTACGTACATACTTCCGACATGTTTTTTTTATTTGCTTTTTAGACTCAGGGGGACTCAAAACGTCGAAAAAAAGTGAAATCTGAAAAAAATTTTTTTGCACGATCCTATAACTATCTATTATACTACGTATGTAGTACGATAAAGTAAAAATGGTGTACATATTAGGTCTCTATACCTAGTACAAGCAGAGTTATAGCTAATGAAAAATTGGCTCATATTCCTCAAATTCCAAATCGAATATTTTATCCTGAAATAACCAAAAAATGAAGAACTTTTTGGGAAAACTCATTACAGCTTTATTAAATTTTTTAAAAAAATCTTTATTTTCGTTTTATAAAAAATTATAGTATCAAAAGTAAACAAGTTACGCTTAAAATAAACTTGGTCCCTTTTGTTCGGTAAAAAAATTGGGAAAATCGCCACCTAATTAGCATCTTAAATGAACTTAATCGTTACCACTTCACAAGGTTCTTTACTCGTATCTGTATTGTTTATATGATCTGTAAGTTTCGTCAGTTCAAAGTCCTTTTTTGAAAGGGCTCTATTTAAAAGGGCTTGAACGAGTCACTAATCACGAGTGTATGCAAATTTAGAAACACCAAATCTTAACCAATTTTTGTTTTGCAAAAAAACAAAAAAATACGAGATATTCAGAAAAGTAAAGACGACATTTTTTAGACTTTAAAATTTTTGGTATCTCTAACAATTTTTAAGTTATTTTGAAAAAAAGCATTTTTTCAAAATTAAAATTTTTAAAAATTTTATTTTAAAACCAAATTATTTCAAAAATAAGCACTTTGAATCGATGAAACTTACAGATCATATAGAAAAAACATAAGTAAAGTAACTTGTGAAGCGGTAACAATTAATTTCATTCAAGTTGCTAATTAGGGGACGATCTTCCCGATTTTATTTTGCCAAAACAATGGGATGCTTTGATCTAATGCTAAAAACTTTTTTAAGCACAGGAATAAAGATTTTTTAAACGCTTTAAAAAAGTTGTAATGAGTTTTCCCCAAAAAATGCTTTATTTTTTGGATATTTCACGTTGAAATAGTCTATTTGAATTTGGCCAATATAAAACTATTTTTCATTAGCTATAACTCTGGTTCTACTAGGTCTAGAGACCTTATGTATACAGCATTTTTTAAAAAATTTTACAAGCTATATTTTTCCTAAGAACGTTTTTTCGATAAAATACTCATTTTTTGAATTATTTGCGAAAAACCGTCTAAAAACGTGGTTATTTTGTTGAAAAATAAATATATTTACTCGCAAATAACTCGAAAAGGATTAACTTTGAGAAAAATCTCTATAGAACAAAATTTGCTTAGAATTAGTCAGTTTATCCATTTCCGGACTTATTTTCGACATATATTTTTTCACCCCTAGAGGGGGTGAAAATCACCCCCATGGCAAAAGCACACATCGGCACGATATCACTTTTTTTCTATGACATATTAGCTATACATACGCCAAATTTCATGTCAATCCAAGCGGTTCTTGAAAATTTACAGCAAAAACCGTGAAATAATGTACTACAATACTTTTTCCATTATTCGTGGTTGAAAATTTGGCATTTTGATTGAAAAAAAATGACACCTTTTCGGAATGTTTGCAAATATTTGTTGTTTTTTGCGAATATATTAAAAATTGTGCATCTAACGAAAAAACTATATAATACATTTTTATAGCCTATGCACAATCAAAGAGATCCATTTCTTAATAAATTTTCTAATTTTCATACCTACAAAAAGAGATATGGTAGGTGAAAAAAGATTTTTTTTGTGCACGCTCAAATCGGTGTATTCAACTTAAGATAATTGAGAAATAGTCGGTTTTTATTGGTATAATGATAACCAATACCCTTTTTAGTGCTTGAAAAGACCTTTAGAACCAAATAAAACAAGCACTGTTAATAAATGTCATTTACATACAAAATAAGCGAGATATGGTGCAAAAAATTGATGACTAATGTATTTTAAGGAAAACTAAGAACTTCTCCACCAGAATTTAAATGCATCGTTTCCTTCTAAAATAACTTTTATTATAGTGTTATTTCTATGGTCGAAAAGATGGATCGGTTAAAAATGAATGGATTAAAACAAAATAAGATCAAATAATAGAGTACATCTTTAAATTTTCTTAAAAATCTTCATTTTTTCCATGTAATTGGAAAATGATAAGAGACACAAACAATGATACAGTACAAAAATCTAGTGATTTTTCAAATAACAGTTTTGTTTTTTCTTTAACTACTGTATCTATTTTTCGTTTTCAAGTTATATGGAAGAAAAGTTACGAGGAAAAGAAAGATTTACTTAAAAAAAATTAAAAATGTTTATAATTTGATCTTATTTCGAAAAAATTCGAAAATTTAAAAGAAATCTCAAAATTTAAATTGATTATTAAGCAGACAGAGATAATAATTGCATCAGAATCATTTATTCAGTGTGAGGTAGATCTCCGCTTATAATTTAAACTAAAATATTTAATAGAATCACGCGAAATCTGTAAGAATTCCTGAGAATCTGGATTTCCATTTTTTACTGATTTCCCTGGAAATTTATCCCGGGAACTTCACGGGAATGCAGTTCTAATGGCCATGTTTTTGCCATGCTTAACATAACACTAGGTGATAAAAGTAAATGTATCCAAATATACTATGTAGATATAGAAGAAAGTAATAAAACTTGATTGCTAAAGACTTACCAATGCAGCCGAAGAAAATTTTTGTCAAAACTGGAATACAGCAACTGTCCACAGAACTTCATACAAAGGGATGAACTTCTTTAACTTGATTAAACTCTTATTATTAGAGCACTGCTTAAAAACTACAATCAAAAGTACCGGCACAAACCGTTTTTAAAAGGTTTTAAATATGTACAAGCGAATTGACCAGATACCGACGATGGCCAAACTTACACTAAAATATCAGGTGATAAATACTGGTAATGACAAATATTTTACTCACAAGCTTATATAAGTACGCAATGAATCATTTATTTTGATGGACCTGTATTCTTAGGCTTGCTGTGAATATTTTAATATATAAAACAGGACATTTAGCACTATAAACTAGCGCATTTAGCACTAAAAACACCCGAATAAATAAATTTTTAAATACAGCACCTAGAGACTTGCAGTTTTTTTGGGTGGAAATGCATAATTGCACTGTACAATGTATAAAATGCATCCAAAATTACATAAATATAAAAATAAAGTCAAAATCAGTATACTAAGGAAAAAAATTTATTGTTTGGGGAGTTTTGGGATCACTGAATACGATTACGCCATCAGACCTGACCTCCGGATCACCTTATGCCCCAGATTACGGCAAGAGACGTCATCTTCTGGAGTTTCGATGGTTTTCGGCATTAAATCGATGCAAACGGATTAATCACGGGTTTTAGAGGTCGCTAAATACGAATATGCCATCAGAATTGACCTCCGGAGTACCTGGTGCCCAGGGTCGCTACTAAGGCACGTAATCTTCTGGAATTTCGAGGGATTTAGGCACTGAATTGATGCAACTGGACTATTCAGGGGGTTTTTGAGGTGGTTAAACACGAAAATGCCATCAGGACAGACCTTAAGATCACCTATTGCCCAGGGCCACTGTAAGGGACGTCATTTTCTTGAGTTTCGAGGGCTTTCGGTATCAAATTGATGCAAACAAATTACTTACGGGTTTTTGAGGTCGCGAAACACGAATATGCGATCAAAACCGACTCCCTGTGCACCTGAAGCCCAAGCAAGGGACGTCTTCTACTGGAGTTTGATAGATTTCGGCATTAAATTGATGAAAATGGATTACTTGGTAGTTTTTGAGTCGTTAAACACGAATATGCCATCAGAACAGACGACCGGATGACCTGGTGCTCAAGGTCACTGCAAGGGACGTCATTTTCTGGAGTTTCGAGGGTTTTCGTTAGCTTTCGGTTTCGCCCAGAGGATGGCTCCCTTTACAGTGACCGCGGTCACCAGGTGCTACGATGGTCTGTTTTGATCGCATGTTCCTGTTTAACGACTTTAAAAACCCCCGAGTTATCCATTTTCATGAATTAATGCCGAAATCCCTCAAAACTTCAGAAGATGACCTTGCAGTGACCTTGGGCACCAGGTGCACAGGGTGTCGGTTCTGATGGCAAATTCGTATTTAGCCACCTCAAAAACCCTCCAGTAATCCATTTGCATCAATTAAATGCCGAAAACCATCGAAACCCCAGAAGATGACGTGCTTTAGTAGTGACCCTGGGCACCAGGTATTCCGGAGTTTAGTTCTGATGGCATATTCGTGTTTACCGACCCCAAAAAACCCGTGAGTAATCCGTTTACATCAATTTAATGCCGGAGACACTCGAAACTCCAGAAGATTACGTGCCTTAGTAGCCATAGTGGTCACCAGGTATTTCGGAATTCAATTGTGATGGCAAATTCGTATTTAGCGACCCCAAAACCCGAAAGTAATCCGTTTGCATCAATTTAATACCGAAAGCACTCAAAACTTCAGAAGATAACGTCGTTTGCTGTGACCTTGGGCACCAGGTAATCTGGTGGTCTATTCTGATGGCATATTCGTGTTTGGCGACCAAAAACCCCCCGAGTAAACCGTTTGCACCAATTTAATACCGAAATCCCTTGAAAGTCCAGAAGATAAAGTCCCTTGCAGTAACCTTGGACACCAGGTGATCCAGAGGTCTGTTCTGATGGCATATTCGTGTTCAACCACCTCAAAAACCCCCCTAATAGTTCAGTTGCATCAATTTAGTGCTGAAAACCATCGAAACTCCAGAAGATGACGTCTCTTGCACTGGCCTTGGGCACCGGTGATCCGGAGGTCAGTTCTGATGGCGTAATCGTGTTCAGTGACTTCAAAAACCCCCCAGGTAATAAATTTTGTTCCTTAGTATACTGATTTTTACTTTATTTTTATATTTATTCAATTTTGAATGCATTTTATGCACTTTACAGTGCAATTATGCATTTCCACCCATTTTTTAATAGTAGACTTTTTTCCTGACGTCATCCTGAACATAATGCAAAACACTGCAAGTTTCTAGGTGCTGTATTTAAAAATTTATTTATTTTGTGCTTAATTCCCTCGTCGACTAATAAAAACATCGGAATAACTCGATTTTTAAATATAGCTCCAAGAGACGCAAATTTTGCATTTTGTTCAGGATGATGTCAGAAAAAAACTTTAGAAAAATGGGTGGAAATGTATAATTGCATTTTAAAGTGCAAAAAGTGCATAAATATGTCAAAATAAGCATATTAACCCTTAAACGCCCAACCTTTTTTAGGTTCCATGTACGCCCAAGGGTGGGTAAAAAATGTCCACCTCGAAAATAGCTAATATATTTATTTAGAGTTGTTAGAAATGGATTAAACTTTAAATTTTATGCTTAGTAAACACAGCATCTTCTAAAATATTAATATAAACAATTTACAAACCTTATAACAAAGTTACAATGTACATCAAAATTAACATATCAGTAAAAGCCAGCAATTCAGATTTGTCGATTTTCTCCACATTCTTCCTTTCAACCTCCTCATTGGCGGATAATTATGTAGAATATGTAATTATACGTCGATAATTATATGGATGATCTTCCTGCCAACGAGAAATTATATAGAAACCTTTAGTAACAAGTTTTACCAAGGGTGTACTTTTTATGCCCACCCATATTTAACTCAAGATGCTACTTTTATTTTCAAAAATATCGGTAGAACCAAATTAACATTCGATAAAGGGCTGTCGTTTTAACAATAAATAATTTTATAAACATTTTTAAACACGTAGTAAATATGTTACAAGGGAATACGCATTAGATGGACATTTTTTACCCACCCTTGGGCGTTTAAGGGTTAAGGGCCAATTTTTGTTAGTCGGGGGTTTTTGGGGTTGATGAACACGACTACGCCATCAGAACCGAGGTTCAGAACACCTGGAGCTCAATGTCACTGCTAAGGAACGTTATCTTCTGGAGTTTCGAGGGTTATCGGCACTACACAGATTACTTGAAGGTTTTTTGAGTCGCTGAATACGAATACGCCATCAGAACCTACTCCCGGAGCACCTGGTGCATAGCGTCAATGCTAAGGCACACCTTCCTCTGGAGTTTTGAGTGTCTTCGGCATTAAATTGATGCAAACAGATTTCTCGGGGGTTTTTGGGGTTACTGAAAACGAATATGTTATCAGTGCGACACCCGGAGCACCTAGTGTCCAGGGTTACGCCATCTTATGGAGTTACGAGTGATTTCCGCACTGAGTTGAAGCAAGCAGATTACAGGGTTGCCTTTTTGGTGTTTCTGAACGTGAGTACGCCATCAGAACCGACTCCCGGAGCACCTGGTGCCCACGATCACTGCCATCTTCTACAATTTTGAGGGTTTTCGGCAGTGAATGCATGCAAGTAGATTAGTAGACGTACAAATTTTCCATTAAAATCGTTTTTTTTCATATCATTTTATGTAAATTATTTATGAAATCATTTATGAAATTATGATAAGTTCATATCATTAGCTACAATCTGTAAAAGTTTCAAGTTTCTACATTGTAAAAACCAAGAAAATTTAAGCATTTTCCATTAAAATCGTTTTTTATTTAAACAATTAATAAACACAATTTTTTTATTGAGTATTCGTGTATTGTTTGCATTGCAGAAAAGTCAGTCAAATTAACGTCTAAAAATTTGATGCAAACTATTGAAGTAAAAAAAAAGCGTTTAAAAATATATTAATTTTAATATAATTTGTGATATAAATGTGTCCATCGATTCAAGAAATGGTGCAATTGATAATAAAAGTCTATTTAGATACAAATTTTGTTTACTATATAATTTTTTATTTTATAATTTAGTTTATTTATTACATATTACATGAGAATTTAAGCATTTTCCGTTAAAATCGTTTTTTATTTAAACAATTAATAAACAAATATTTTTTTATTGACTATTCGTGTATTGTTCCCGCGAATGCATATGTCTGCAAATTTTTAGTCATTTGCATTGAAGAAAAGGCAGTCAAATTAACCTCCAAAGATTTGACCCAAACGATCGAACTAAAGAAAAGCGTTTAATTAATTACCTAATACGACAAAACGAATTCTAATGTTAATTGTAGCACAAAACGTCTCTACCACGGTGGTTTTTCTAAGACTACGATAAAAACACGAATTTTTTGAATTCGAGTTTTGGTTGAAGTTTTGTTTCGTATCGTATTGAAATTTGACACGAATAAACGCCGATTTATAAATAAACAAATATATGAGCGTTCAAAATTTGAAACTTTATTATATATTTAGGAAGCATAACGTAAATAATTAACGTAAAAAGTGAAAATATGTAAAGTTCATATCATTAGCTACAATCCGTAAAAGTTTCATATTTCTACATTGTAAAAAACAAGAGAATTTAAGCATTTTCCATTAAAATCCCAATTTTTATTTAAATAATTGTTTTATTTAAACAATTAATAAACATAAAATTTTTTTTATTGACTATTCGTATATTGTTCCCGCGAATGCATATGTCTGCAAATATTCATTCATTTGCATTGAAGAAAAGCCAGTCAAATTAACGTCTAAAAATTTGATGTAAAATATTGAAGTAAAGAAAAGCGTTTAGAAATATATTAATTTTAATATAATTTGTGATATAAATGTGTCCATCAATTCAAGAAATGGTGCAGTTGATAATAAAAGTCTATTTAGATACAAATTTTGTTTTCTATATAATTTTTTATTTTATAATTTAGTTTATTTATTACAATAATTGTCCATTAATAAGTTCTTCGCAGGATTTTGTTGTTTTGCTCCCAATCCATTGTTTAATTTCATATTTATACCTATGTTTTTTATAATTTTTAGTTTGTTTTAAATTATCCTGATTGGTAATTTCAATGGCAATGTCTAAATTAATTAAAACAATTCATATTTTTCTCTGATGATTGTAAAAGTGTCCTCGTTTTATTTATCTAGCACAAACATAATTTAATTAGCGAGTGTACTTTTAACACCGGTTCAAATTTCACCAATAATAAATTATTTACACATTCACGGTTAAAGATAAATAAGCCGTTTATTATGTTCAAAAACATTTTAAACATTTTATTAAATTCGCCTAACAACTAAATTATCTGCAAAATGAAGACTTTAAAATTAGTCCAGGAGCCAGCTAGGTCATCGTGGTCTCTTCAATTCTGATGCGTCCACCCAAGTTTTCTTAATTAAAAAAAGACTAAGTTTTCAATCTAATAGCACATAAAACAACATCAAAAAATGTTGTTCCACATCCTACCAGATTGAAAACGATGGAAACCTTCTCTGGTAATACCTCCGAGGCTTCTACAATTTGCAAGCCATACGGATGCTGAGACTAAGGAAGATGAGGGAATTTTACAATTTATAATTCACGTTCCATCTGCTCAGCGCGGTAAAGTTCCAACGAGAATGGTTCCCTTCGTACTCCAATCAGAGTAAACATATAAATCAAAAATGAATATCAATTTTCAATTTCGTTGTAACACGAAACAACAGCCGCATCATTATTCCAGTTCACTCAGAGAGTGCAGCAAACACCTCTACCGCTTTCGAAACTTATTAGTCTCTCATCAGGAGGCACATATGGTGCTCTCTCTGACCCAACTAGGACGGAATAGGATTTGGAACAACATTTTTTGATGTTATTTTATGTGCTACTATATTGAAAACTTAGTCTTTTGCTAGCAGTTGCCGCTAGAACATCCCTGCCATTTCGTTCGTTGCAATCCGTGACTGCACGCCGGGGTTTGTCCTAGTTGGGTCAGAGAGATCAGCATATGTGCCTCCTGATGAGAGACTAATAAGTTTCAAAACCGGTAGAGGTGCTTGCTGCACTCTCTGATTGAACTGGAATAATGATGCGGCTGTAGTTTCCTGTTGAAACAAAATTAAAAATGGTTATTCATTTTTGATTTTCTTAATTACTTTTTGGCTGCTCATGACGATTTTCGAAGGTGGATTTTGATCCGAGTGGTCACAAAATTATTATAAACATTTTAATTTTGTGAAGATTCTTTTCTCAAGATTTTCCTCTACAAATTTTTAGCTTTTTTTCTTCTTTTTGATTCATTGTCCAAGTTTCACATGAATACAACACTGTTGCGTTGGTCTCACTGTTGTCTCATAAGTTCGAACCTTGGCTACCCTGGACACGTTTTGGCACTCAACAGTCTATCAATTTCCCTCTCTTCCTCTCCTCTATTTATAAGTGTTACTCCAAGGTACCCAAGTTCAGTTACCTTCTCAAATTTATACTCTCTGTCATTCATCCTTAGAGTCATATTTATTTTCTTCTACATTTTCCTCTCTCATTTCCATATACTTGGTTTTTTCTTTGTTTATATTTAGGCCATATTTTCTAGCTTCTGCTTCAAATTGTTTGAACATTTTTCGAGGTTCTATTCTTGAACGTGCCAGAAACACCAAGTCATCTGAAAAACCTATACATTGTTGTTTTTTTTGACCAGCTTGTCTGAATATTGGCTCCTCTAATTATCTTTTCTGCTACTAGGTCGAATAAGTCTGTTGACAGGATATCATTGTTTTAATCCTCTATTGACGTTAAACTTATTTGAAAACTTCCTTCTATCATGACTTTATTGACTATGTTGGTTAGCGTCACTTTAAATAATCGTATCAGTTTCTCTGATATTCCTAGCGATCTCATTGTCTCATATATTCCGTTTCGAGAGATGGAGTCGTAAGCCTGTTAAAAATCAATAAAGAGCAAATGAAAGCCCAGATTTTGTTCATAACTATTGTTTTGTAATAATTTTAGCATAAAAATTTGATCGGCTGTTGCTCCTCGGCATTTGATCGGATAAAGATTTGATAAAGATTTGATCGGATTCCAGGATACAATCCTGGAATGTATTTCATCGTTACTCCCTGCTTTTGAAGTTATTTGGACTCCTAAGTATTTGAAGACTTCTGTTGGGTTTATAGTTCCCATTTCAATTTGTAGGCGTTCTGGTGTTTCTCCTACAACTAAGTACTCGGTTTTTTGTATATTAATTGTAAGGCCCCACTTAGTGTACTCCTCTTCCAGTTATCTGAGCATATAGTCTATATCACGTCTTCAGCTAGAATGGCTTGGTCGTCAGCGAAGTGTATTGTGTACAATCTATCGTCATCGATTGGGATGCCCATATTGCAGCACTTTCTTCTCCACAGTGAGAGTGCCTCATTTAAATATATTTTAAAGAATGTAGGTGCTATGCAGCAGCCTTGCTTTAGGCCCTTACTAATAGGAATTACTCTCGTTAATTTGTTTCCAGTTTTAATGTTTACCGTGATATTTTTGTAAAGCTGTTGTACTGCTTGTATATATTTTTTTGCTTATTCCTTGTTTTTCCATTGCTATCCAGAGCATTGAAAGTGGTACCCTATCGTATGCCTTTCTCAGATCAATAAAAACTATATGGGGGAAGGGTTTTGGGCTAATCTTTTCTCAATAACCTGCTTTAGAGAAAATATGCTGTCCATACAGGATCTGCCTGCACGAAAGCCATTTTGTTCTTCTACAACTGTCATCTCTTTTTCAATTTTATTTTTTATTATTTTTCCATAGAATCTTGAGAGTGAGTTTATGACACTAAGCCCCCTGTAGTTTGAACAATTTTTTCTATCTCTTTTTTGTATAATATGTTGTTAATATGTGCTTTTGCCCACTCAGGTGGTAAATCATGACCTTTATAGAATAAGGTGAAAACATACGCAAGTAATTCTCGTAATACTTGTGGGCTGTGCTTTAGTAATTCTTTCGGTATTCCTTGTGGTCCGCATGACTTTCGATTTTTTAGAGTTCGTATTGCAATCTCGACTTCCTATACTGTTATTTCATCGTCTTCATCGTATTCTACTTCATATGTTGTTGTACTGATGTTCGTGAATTGCGGTCTTGTTTCAGTCAAAAGTTGCGAGTAATGTTCGATCCAAGATCTTTCTTCTATTAAATCTATTCTACTAGTTTCTTTTCTGTTTGTTCTCAGATTTTTTATCGTTTTTCATGCTTCTCTTGATCTTGTTGACCGTATATATTTGTTGAGCTCTTCGCATTTACTTTCCCAGGAAATATTTTTTCCTTTCGTTACTAGATTTTTTACTTTTCTGTTTGATCTTGCATACGTTCGTCTATCATCTAGGTCATTTGTTTGCAGCCATTTTTGATACGCTTGTTTCTTGTTATGTACTGCATTAGCAATGTCATCTGTCCACCACAGTGGAATATTCTTTTTGTTCCTTTGGATTGTGCCGAGCGCCTCATAAGCTACTTCATTGATTTTATTTAATATCTCGTTATAGGTATTCTGGGCTGAGGAGTAGATCAGGTTCGACAATTTTTGGCTAAGCCGCAGCTTATATAAAAATTATGTTGAGTCGTTTTGCAGTGCATCAATATTGTATTAAGGTAGATCCGTCTCAAGTGATTTTGATTGAGATGGTTGGTTGTCATTTTGATGTAGTAGTCGCGGTCGATACTGTAGAAAACATTTTGATCTTACCATATAGTGGTCAGTAGTCAGTTCCACACTCCGGTCCTCTTAATGCTCTTACGTCTTCAACTTGTATGTGTGTTTCTTGTTTGGTGATAACATAATCTATAATTGACTTGGTATTTCTCGTTGGTTGGACCCAGGTATACTCATGTATGTTATAAACAGAGACAATTAAACACATGAAATACAGGGGCAAATAGGCCTTACATGAGCAGCATTTGACAAACTAATTGGCATGCCATATTCTAAAATGTTCAGTTCACATGTGTCTCCGCGAAAATCCGCGAATAAACTGAATGTGAGTTTTTGAGACCACATAACAAACCAACAAATCAGGCAACGATCAGGAGTTCAAGACGTCATCGAAAGAGCTACGACGCTTAAGGTGAACTAGGCAGGGCACTTAGCTAGAACAAAAGATGGACGGGGACACGACGAATCATGGAGTGGAGGCCCAGAAACCATAAAAGAAGCCAAGGACGATCACTGACTAGATGGACCATCATTATTCTCTTTACCTTATCCCTATGCGGGGTCGGCTTCCCTAATTGTATTTCTCCACACAATTCTATCTTGGGTCATATCAACATTAATCCCCTTTACCAACATGTCCTGCCTAATCGTCTCCCACCACGTCTCCTTTGGTCTTCCTCTGCTAATCCTTCCAAGAATCTGCACTTCAGCAATTCTTCGTATTGGGTGATTAACGTCTCGACGTTGAACATGGCCAAATCATCTTAACCTATGCTCTATCAATTTGGCATCAATGCATTCGTTGTTTCTCTTTCTATTTCACTGCCCAACATTCAGTTATGTACATCATAGCCGGTCTTATGGCTGTTTTATAGAATTTTCCCTTCAGCTTCATTGGATTTTTTCTGTCAGACAACACACCACTCGCTTCTTTCCACTTCATCCATCCAGCCCTAATTCTACTGCATGCATCTCCATCTATTTCTCCATTACTCTGTAATACCAATCCCAGGAACTTAAGACTATTGCTTTTCACAATTATTTCACCATCCAAAAATACTATTTTATTTGTAGTAACTCCATCTTTAAATGAACATTCCAAATACTCTGTTTTTGTCCTACTAAGTTTTAAACCTTTTTCCTCCAGAGCTTGTCTCCACTGCTCCAGTTTTTGTTTTACTATTTCCTATTCTCTTTTACTATTTCCTATTAACACTACATCATCAGCATACATTAGGCACCATGGAATGCTACCCTGTAGTATCGCTGTTATCCTGTCCAAAACTAATGAGAATAAATAAGGACTAAGCACAGAGCCTTGGAGCAATCCTACTTTCACCTGAAATTTATCAGTCTCTCCCACACCTGTCCTAACACTAGTCGTTACTCCCTCATGCATATCTCTCACAATCTTTACATATTCTCCAGGGACTCCTTTCTTATTGAGTGCCCATCACAGAATATCTCGAGGAACTCTATCATATGTTTTCTCAAGATCAATGAATACCATATGAGCGTTGGTCTCTTTATTCCTGTATTTTTCCATCAGCTGCCTTACAATGAAAATTGTATCTGTTTTTGATCTGTCCTGCATAAAGCCAAACTGATTATCGGATATTTCGGTTTCTTCACGTATCCGTCATATCAATTACTCTCTCGCATATTTTCATGGTGTGGCTAAGTAGTTTTATAGCACTGTAGTTTGTACATTGTTGTATGTCTCCCTTGTTTTTGTAGACAGGTATTAATATACTGCTTCTCCATTCGTCTGGCATTTGCTCAACTTAAATAATTCTATTAATATACCTGCTAGCCAACTTATTCCTGTCTCTCCCAATGCTCTCCATACTTCCCCAGGAATATCATCTGGTCCGACTGCTTTTCCTTTCTTTATTTTTTGAAGCGCTTGAGCCACTTCCTCGTTTGTTATTCTGGTAACCATTGCTGTTACTGTCTCCGTTAACTTCACAGGCTGTCTGTCAAATTCTTCATTTAATAAACTGTCAAAATAGTTTCTCCATCTCTTTTTGACATCCTTTTCGTGAATTAGTATTTTATTATTTTCATCTCGGATACATCTAATCTGATTAAAATCTCTTGCTTTGTTTGCTCTCTGTTTGGCTATTTTATGACATAAAATGATGACCGATGACATAAAAAGAGTAGCGGGAAACTGACTACAAGCGGTCCAATGTAGAGAACACTGGAAAGAACTGAGGGAGGCCTATGTCCAGCAGTGGACGAAACTGGTTGATTGATGATGATGATGAGGATGATGGTATGTCTCGCGTACTGGCGCCTAGACTATTAAGTTCAAAAACATTTTATGTTTTATTAAATTCGGCTAATAACTAAATTACCTGCAAAATGAGGACTTTAAATTCATCGACAGCAATTTACTCGATTTTTATTACGCTCCAAAAACTCGACAACTCTTTATTTATTTTTCGACTTAGCGAGATAAATGACTGAATGAATTTTACATCAGGTGAAATGTGATAATGCGATTATTCGCGACACTTTCTTTTTTACGGAATCATAGTGTATAAAATAACACTGGTAAACACACAGTTTGCTGCCGGAATTTTTTTTACTTTTTCTAGGTAATTTGGGTCTGCTGAATCCAAAAATGCCACCAGATTTGCTCCATCAGATCGTTTTCAGAAAATGCGACAACTACCTACGTAAATATATGTAGTGCTGCTACCCACGAAATAAACAAAACACGAATAAAAAGTAAGATATTAATTGTACAACAAAAAACATCACACATATCTGCCAAGAAAACTTAACTTTTCATCTAACCTAATCAGCGTCGCAGCAAAAATGTGTTATTTGGCTTCACCAAAAAACTTCTTTTTATGTGATTTTCTGGCAAAGGCTTTAAAAGGACGGTCCCTTTGAAGACTCCAGCAGTAATCCTCCATCACATGATTACCCCATCTCCCCTTATACCTCCGTTTTGATATATCGTTATATATCGTTTTGATATCTTAGTGGAAGCATTCCCCTTGTTCCTCACTAAGGTCACCAAGATTTTCTGGCAAATGGTCTAAGTGGCTGTAGAGGTATTTTAATTCTCATATGAAAACCGTATTTGTTAAAATTGTTGAGCATTTCTTCCACTCTAATGCCCAATTGGTACACTTCCATATTGGTTGCCATTATGTAGAAGGACACACTTTAAACTTCTTTTAAAAAGACGCCAGTGATCTGGTGTATACTCTGATACACCCATTTCTTCTAACAGTCCTTTAATATTGTTATAAAAAACCATATCATCCTGCTGAGAAAAAAAGCAAAATATCCTTTTCTCGATTACGGTAGTATGTAATTTTGGTGTCTGGGTGAAGAACATTCTTTTCTTTTAGTCTGGAGGCAAGCATCTCGGAAGATCCTTTGGAAGGTTCAAATCTCTGATAAAATCGCTTAGCTTTTCCTGAGTAAAGCGCTCAGGATGTGTTAAATCACCTTCAAAATCACAATCGTCTTCCTCAAATCTATTAGCCTGTAGTTCGTCAGATAACAATTCGACATTATCCTCTGGTAACGTAGGTAGACTGCTAAATATAGGAATGGGTACCTATCTGCTTAAGTTGATGGGGAATTGTTCTTATTGCTGAATCCAGGTTAGGATGGTCTTTGCTGAATCGTCAAAATTATTTTTTGGTTCCCTCCATATCATTGGAACACCAAAATTTAAACATTTTCGTTGTCATTTCGTCCACTGTCGCAAGTTTTCAAGACAAGTTTTGCACACTACATGTGGAGCCCAGGATTTACCTTGATCTCCTAAATAAATACCAAAATATGCTTTATATGCCCTTTTGTCCATTTGTCTTACAAACATATTGCTATTACAGTGGTGGAATATACAGAAATGTAAGAATATTTAAGTATTTGATGTGATGTTGTGTTGTGATGTGATGTTGATTTGTATGATGTTATTTCTCGAAAACTAGAGCTGACACAAAGAAAAGGTTTGTAATTTTGAAATCAGCACAGATGAATTAACTAAAATCAGTTGATTTTTTTTCGGCAGCAAGACAAAAATTTTTTTTTGTTGGGCTGTGTAATCAATGAGTTTAAAACTACTGAATATAAACAGTAATGGTATTTTTTTATGGAGATCTGGAAATAATACAATCAGAAACTTTTTGAAGAGGATAGACATTAAAAACAACGGATATACTGAGATCTATTCTATCAAAACTACACCTAACAATATACACGAGAAATCAAAGAACTGCATCTATAAAATACCATGTGAATGCAAACATTTCTATGTAGGAAAAACCGCAAGACCACTGAGTGTAAATGAGGCATAATGCCGGATTTACACTCGGCCTTTGTCACTGCTCTGCCGCTGCCGGGAATATTGCCCGAAATACAATATCGACGCGAGTGACGTGTTCACATCAGTCGTCACCAATGTCCTCATAACTCATTTACCCAACGACTATCAAGGATGGAATGTGACGACAGCATCGTCTTGCTCACTTACTCACTTGCCGCTTTGCCGGCGGCAAGTGAGTAAATGAGCAAGACGATGCTGTCGTCAGTTTATATTTCTGGACCTCGGAGGTAAACTACCCTATGTCATTTCGAGCAACTGTGTTTAGCGTGTGTTTGCAACAAAGTTTAGAGCACTTGGAATGTTAATAAAAATCTGATATATGTCATAATGGGTTGATAGACAATACGTCTATATTTTAATGATAATATATAACCAATTTTTGTAATCCAACTAATAAAACAAATGGATTAAAAAAACTAAAAACTTGTTCAAAAAAAACACCATGTCGACATAGTGTAGTTTACCTCCGAGGTCCAGATTTATCGTCCCAAAACACCCCCGCTTACCAACTTTCGTGTTATTAGCTGTAGCCTGTCAGGAAATATTCAAGAATAAAAAAAAATAAAGTTTAACTTTGACACCCTGTATTTCAGTTATTATCAAATTTCGTACTAAGGTTTAAATCGCCCTATTTTAAGCTCAGGCAGGAATCTAAGGTTAAGCTATGGCCCATTCTTTACCAAACACCCTGTATTTTGCAATTATACCTATTAGTGGAATATACAGAAATATATGAATATTTGATGAGTATGTTATATCTCGAAAACTAGAGCTGATACAAAGCTTTATATTTTTAGAATCAACACAGTTAACTTATCAAAACCAGATGCTTTTTTTCGACAGCAAGACAAAATTGTTTTTGTTGGGCTCTGCAATCTTTATATTCGGTCTCTCTAAACCTCTAATTAATTTCATTTGTTAAAAGCACACAAATTTCAGATATATAAAACCATTTTATATACCGAAATGGAATCCACCTCTGCTCGCATTATTTCACCAGAGTCTTTGTCTAGTCTGTCCTTGAATGTGAACGTTTTAGAATGGATTTCTTCTCAGAGTTAATTGCATGATGGAATTTATGTAAACAAAAAAACATCATTTATGTATTCAAATGCAAGGCAAGATAATGTAACTTAAGTTATTATATTCACGAGATAATTTAAAAGGTTGATACATTTACTTCTCAATTACAATTAATTACCTGGAATGAATATAAAATAATGTGTAGGTATATGCATAACACAATCTCTATTTTAATAAAAAAAATCTTTCAATCTAACACGGGTAATGTAAGTTTTATTATGATTTAATTAAAAAATGTTCGACAAACAAAGTTTATCCCTTAATAAAAAAAATTGACGGACTAAAATAAATTTGAGTTAAAAAAACTTTTGACAGACTTTTAAAGAATGCATCGACATAAGATGTCACTAGACAAATAATATGTTAAGCCACTACTGAAGTGACTATTCTTAGATGACATGCAAAAACTTATGGACGTGATACCTGATTAACGAAAAAAATAGACAAAGAACAACTTAAGGCATTTGAGAGAAGGATAATGAGAAAAGTACATGTTCCAATGCGGTGGCGCCCAAAATCCCGACAGCCAAAATGAAAAAACAAGTATAGAGGGGCAGTTATTCATGATATTTTTCATGAAAATTGACCATGCATTCTGAAATTGAATATTGCCACACATCATTTATGTTTATACTTGTATGAAAATAATCTTCGATAATTTTTTCTTTTAACTGTGTTGCATAACAACGTAAAATTAAAAAAGAAAAAATAGAGGGTATCTCACTTAAGAAATTATGCAAAATATTCTCACTCCCAGAATTCAATTTTGTATTTTTTACATTATTATATGATGTGATTAAAAAATAATATTGATCACAATTTTACCCACCACTTCTCTTCTCCAACCCACCACCGCAAGGAAGGCATTATTCGTTTTTATTTCTTTTACTTGCAAATCAATGCCACCCCTAAAAAAAACAGGGTATTTTATACAGGGTGTCCAGAAACTGTACCGACAAACGAAGACAGAAGATTCTTCAGATAATTTTAAGACAATTTAGCTCAATTCGCCTGGTCCGAAAAGGCTTTCTAAGGGAGCTAGAGCTCTTTGAAGATGGCTTCTTGTAATTAGTTTTTCTTAAATAACTCCAGAACGCTTCAATTTAGAAAAACGAAAATCGGTACGTATATTTATCTTCCAGAGATGAATCGATTCCATCCATTGCCAATTTCTAGTAACGATCATAGGCGTCCGTTTTGGGTAGTGTAACGGTTATTTTTATCACATAACTTTTTTATCTTTAACTTTGAAGCATTTTTGACACTGGATTATTAAATTATGAGATATTTTAGTTCTAAAAGGTACTCTGGCTTTAAGTCCGTAGGACACACGGTTTTCTAGAAAAATCAAATTGAAAATTTTTCGTTTTTTGAATTTGAATAAAAATTGAAAAAATTTTTCAAAAAAAAAACGGTGTATTTTATCAACTTAAAGCAAGAGTAACTTTCAGTACTAGAATACCTCATAACATAACTTAATAATCTAGAGTCAAAAATGCTTTAAAATTAAAGACAAAAATGTTATGCGATAAAATAACCATTGTCCTACCCAAAACGGACGCATATGACCCGTACTAGAAATTCGCAGTTAATGAAATCGATTCGTCTCTGAAATATAAATAAACGTACCAGTTTTCAGATTTCTAAATAGTTTGTTTTGAATTTTTTTTTGGAAATTCAAAAAAAGAAAAAATTTCAAATTGATTTTTCTAGAAAACAGTGCATCCTTGTACTGAAGGTACAAGAGTACCTTTTACTTGTAGAATATCTCACAATTTAATAATCCAGAGTCAAAAATGCTTAAAAATTAAAGATAAAAAACTTATGCGATAAAATAACTGTTTCCCTACCCAAAACGGACGCCTATGACCGGTACTAGAAATTCGCAATGCATAGAGTCGATTTATTTTTGGAAGATAAATATGTGTACCAATTTCCGTTTTTCTCAATATAAGCGTTCTGGAGTTATTTAAGAAAAACCACTTACAAGACGCCATCTTCAAGGAGCTCTAGTTCCTTTAGGAAGCATTTTCGGACTAGGTGAATTGGGTTAAAATATCTTAAAATTATCTGAGGAATCTCCTGTCTTCGTTTGTTGGTAGGTATTCTTTAAGGCATTCAAAAATTGGGCGAAATCTGTTCAAACCACCCAAAAACTATATTTTCAAGGTTTTTAAGGGTTTTTGGGAGTTTTAGTGGGGTTAATTATATTTTTTGAGATCGATAAAACATTAATCAATTTCTTCGTTGTTTTTCGTAGGTTCCTTATGTGATTAAAAAATAAGACAGCGTAATTATATCTCACCCCTCCTAATTAAAAAATGTAATTTTTTCGTTTTTATTTTTTTAGGTAGGCATCAATTTAATATTTAAAAAATTCAAAGCATTGTTCAGGCTTTTAGAAAACATTTCTATTTTTATAGACCCGTAGGTTGAATGTACAGCTGGTTCCTAAAAAAACTGATACAACCCTTAGTAAGAGTTGATCATTTTGAGCAGTGTATGATTGGTCTGACA
This sequence comes from Diabrotica virgifera virgifera, assembly GCF_917563875.1. Lineage (NCBI taxonomy): Eukaryota > Metazoa > Arthropoda > Insecta > Coleoptera > Chrysomelidae > Diabrotica > Diabrotica virgifera. The sequence goes on along the minus strand of NC_065447.1, from coordinate 17,536,303 downwards.
TTATATTATATTTATTATGACAGACAAATAATAAAACAAACAAACAAACCATAGAGTTATATATTAGCATAGAGAGAGTGTCATTCAGAGCGAAGTGACGACACCATCTTTTTTATTTGGATTAGTGCTGTTTCACTCTTACGCATAGTAAAGCTGCTACAGTTGTCCTCCTCTTCCGTGCCTATCTTCACACTGAATGTCATCATAGATTTTCAATACAATGTGTTAGAAAGAGATGCAGCAAACCAGTCCATGAGATCTTGTCGTCAGGAAGCGCGGAAGATAGGCTCCCTCTATGTTAATATATACCTCTATGAAACAAACAGCCATTTTTTGAGGTTGAAGTTATCTGACAAATTTTAAGATTTGGCAGTGACAGTGACAGTATGTAAATAATAAGTATTTATCCTTCAAAATATAATAAATTAAATATCATTAAACTCATCTTCATTATATCACAACTCATCAAAAGCTTTTTACAAGAACATAGTCAACGATTTTGATATGGCTTAGAGTCAGCCTACATCAAGATCGTCTATAAATCGTGCTGGTAATTGCCTTGCAGCGAGACCAAAAACAAAAAGAAGAAGAAAGTACACTGCTCAATTTTCTACAAAATACGCTATAAGAGTCGTATCAGTTTTTTTTGGAACCAGCTGTACATAATCTCTAAATGCATTTTTTTTTCGATAAACCCGGTTAACTTTTTTTGGAGATGGCTGTAGGACAATTCTATGTATTTTATAAAAAAAATATTTCTGATAGTTTACAGACTTAACCGTAAGGTGCGTCACCTTCAAAAACCAGATTGACTGCTTTTAGGGGTTTTGGGGATTTTCCCCATTTTATAGAATTCAACTGAAGATTTTTTATAGCTTATGTATATATAATTTGAAGTAAATGAGTCCTTCAAGACATTAAAAAATTGGGCGAAACACTTTAAAACCCCCCAAAACCCCCAGAAAATCCCCACATTTTTGTGGGGTTTGAATGTGTTTCTACTATTTTTGAATGTACTAAATGTTCATTTATTTCAAATTAAAAAGAACATGTAAAAAATCTAACAATAAAACACTGAAACCGTTTGTTTTCTACACTTTCACAAAATTTATTATAACTATATGTGACTACAGCTGTTTCGGCAGAGTGCCTTTCTCAAGTGATTTAGTTTACAATGTGTTTGCCTTTTTAAAGTCTTTAACTGAAGATGTTGAGGAGTGGGAGCTGTTTGTCTCGAGTTGGTCATTCAGAATTATATCTATATTTTTTAATTTGTTAATTTCCATAGATTCTAATAAAGATAGCTTAAGGCCTTTATTTTGAATATGCAGAATTTAAAACTCTTCATTAAAAGAATGATTATGATCTAGAAGGTGAAGTGCGTATGTAGAAGTGTCTGTTTTTCTATTGTTGAAAGCTCTTTTTTGTTCTGCTATCCGTTTGTCAAAGGTTCTACCAGTTTGACCGATGTAAGTTTTCGGACAGTCACCACAAGTTAGTTTGTAAACATCACTCTGTAGTTGTTTTTTCTTTCGGCTCTTATTGCTTATTTGTTCTTATATTTGCTTAAGTTGTTATTAGTTCTGAAAGCTGGTGTTATTCCTTTCTTTTTTATGTATCTGGCTATTTTTGTTGTTATCTTGCCAGTATATGTGATAGAGCAGAAGGTACTGGGTTCTTTCTGTGGTGGTGGACAGACTAATTTCAGGGATTTCTTATGGAGTTTTTGGTTTAAAATTTTATTAATCGTTTGTTCGTTATAGCCATTGTTTACTGCTATTTGTTTAATGATGTTCACTTCTGTTTCGAAGTTATGTTTTGACATTTTACTCGAAATAGAACTGAACATCATTAAACAAATATCAGTAAACAATGACTATAACGAACAAACGATTAATAAAATTTTAAACCAAAAACTCCATAAGAAATCCCAGAAATTAATCTATCCACCACCACAGAAAGAACCCAGTACTTTCTGCTCTATCACATATACTGGCAAGATAACAACAAAAATATCCAGATACATAAAAAAGAAAGGAATAACACCAGCTTTCATAATTAATAACAACTTAAGCAAATATATTAAGAACAATAAGAGCCGAAAGAGAAAACAACTACAGAGTGGTGTTTACAAACTAACTTGTGGTGACTGTCCGAAAACTTACATCGGTCAAACTGGCAGAACCTTTGACAAACGGATAGCAGAACACCAAAGGGCTTTCAACAATAGAAAAACAGACACTTCTACATACGCACTTCACCTTCTAGATCATAATCATTCTTTTAATGAAGAGTTTCAAATTCTGCATATTCAAAATAAAGGCCTTAAGCTATCTTTATTAGAATCTATGGAAATTAATAAATTAAAAAATACATATATATTTCTGAATGACCAACTCGAGACAAACAGCTCTCCACTCCTCAACCTCTTCAGTTAAAGACTTTAAAAAGGCAAACCCATAGTAAACTAAATCACTTGAGAAAGGCACTCTGCCGAAACAGCTGTAGTCACATAGTTATAATAAATTTTGTATAGAAGTTATACAGTAAGTATAGAAGTATAGAAAACAAACGTTTTCAGTGTTTTATTGTTAGATAAAATGAACTTCCATTAAGTAACGGTCGAATCCATCAACATGTAAAAAACATTAATTTGGTTTATGTAGAAGTCTATTTAATGGAGAAAATCCCCAAAAACCCCTAAAAGACAGTTTTTGGATTTTTAAAGCTAGCGCATCTTCCGGAAAATCAGAAAAAAATTAAAAATATAGTTTTTAATAAAATAGTCAAAATAAAAAATCCTGCAGCCATATTAAAAAAAGTTTAAAAAAAGGGGTATTCTCTTTTTTTACCCTCTGTGCACATTTTGTGAACAAGAATGTCATTGATGCGTTATTTGAAAATGCAATTACGCATGCATTTGTCGAAAACACTGGCAACCAAGTGAGAAAAATCACTACATCTGCAAAACTTCTTAGAGTAACAATAAATGTAATAGTTTAATTAAATATGCAATGTTTTATTCATGAGAGTGATATAAACAGTATAAACCACGAACATACAATTTCCGAAACTAAAGACAACACGATTTGGCACAAGTTTCCATTAGATTTGAAAGTTTAAGTCCTTGGGGGAAAGAAGTTGGGGGTTTGGGATGTATATTACAGAAGAGGCGGGCGAATCACTGCAGGAACTAGAATATAATTAAATCAGTCGCTTTGTAAACAACGATGTATAGATAGCTAGTTTAATCTCAAAGAAAGACAAAACGTTTTTTTTGCTGTATGTTAATCTTAACTACTCGCTAAGACGTTTTCAGCTCCAAACGATAATACGATTAATTACACTTAACACTGTATTTAAGAAATAACATAATAGACCAGGGCCGAAGATTGAAGGAAAATTAAATGAAAATGCTCCCATGAGAATCCAAAAGGAAATGAAAATTATCCAAGAGGTATCGGAAACAAACCTCATTCCATTATGTAACATTATCAAGCTTTCAAAAAAGAGCAACCTGACACACAAACTCACAAACAGGCTTCAGACCAGAAAATAGTAATTACAGAAACAAAAAAGAAAGGAATTGGTGAAATAAAATTAGAAGGCGGTCATTTGCTTATACAGGGTTTCCCAAAAGTAGTGGAACGGTCGAATATTTCGCGAACTAAACATCGGATCGAAAAACTGAAAAATATGTATTCAATCATTTTAAAAAATCTATCCAATGACACCAAACACCAACCCCCACTACACCCCCTGGAGGTGGGGTGAGGGGTAACTTTCAAATCTCAAATGGAAACCCCCAGTTTTTCTTGCAGATTTTAATTTGTTACATAAAAGTAAGCAACTTTTATTCAAGACATTTTTTCGAACTGTGGACAGATGGCGCTATAATTGGGAAAAACGATTTATCCTGATACCATAGGCAAATTATAGAAACGGTCTAATATCTCACGAAATACACTTCCAAATGAGAAACTAAAAAACAGATTTTTAATATTTTTCGAAAACCTATCGAATAACACCAAACGTGACCCTCCAACCCACCCCCTGAATGTGGGGTGGGGGTAAATTTAAAATATTAAATAGCAACCTCCACTTTTTATTACAGATTCAAATCCGTCATGAAAAATTAAGTAACATTTATTCGAAACATTTTTCAGAATTGTTAATAGATGGCGCCTTAATTGGAAAAATTCGATTTACTAGCGCCATCTATCAGAAATTTTAAAAAATGTTTCGAATAAATGTTGCTTAATTTTTTATGACGAATCCGAATTTGCAATAAAAAGTGGGGGTTGCTATTTAAGATTTTAAAGTTACCCCCACCCCACATCCAGGGGGTGGGTTGGAGGGTCATGTTTGGTGTTATTCGATAGGTTTTCAAAAAAGATTAAAAATCTGTTTTTTGATTTCTCATTTGAAAGTGTATTTGGTGAGATATTAGACCGCTTCTATAATTTACCTATGGTATCAGGATAAATCGTTTTTCCCAATTATAGCGCCATCTACCCATAGTTCGAAAAAACCTCTTGAATAAAAGTTGCCTACTTTTACGTAACGAATCCAAATTTGCAAGAAAAACTGGGGGTTTCCATTTAAGATTTTAAAGTTACCCCCCACCCCACCTCCAGGGGGTGTAGTGGGGATTGGTGTTTGGTGTCATTGGATAGATTTTTGAAAATGATTGAACACGTATTTTTCAGTTTTTCGATGCGATGTTTATTTCGCGAAATATTCGACCGTTCCGCTACTTTTGGGACACCCTATATATAAGCAAATAGAGTAAGAGAGCAGCTGCAGGAGTAGGTCTGTGCTATAATTAAAAAAGGAAAAGTAATAAATATACAGGACTGGAAAGGCTCGTCAGAAAAAATAGTCGCTCTTGAGATGAAAGATGAACAGGGAGAGCCGCAGACAGTAATTACGGCATATAGACCCGATGAAAATGAGAAAAAAAATTAAAGACAAATTCTGGACAGACCTAAATTTAGCAATAAAAACAGTAAAGGGCGGATATACGTCATTGGAGACTTCAACGGAAAAGTAAGAATCAAAGATGAGAGAGTAACGGATGTAATTGGAAGATATGGCGAAGAAGTGAGAAATGATAATGGAAAACGGTTAATAGAATTCTGCGTACTAACTGCGTAATAATTTAATAGTAACAAACACACACTACCAACACAAAGATATACATAAACTTACTAGGCAAGGACCAAGAGAATCAGAAAAATCGATAATTGATTACATACTAATAGAACGCGACAATCGAAAGGTAATTCAAGACGTTAAAGTCAGAAGTGGACCAGAAATAATTAGTGACCATTATTTGTTGGAAGCTAGAATAAAGAATAAAATCAAAAAACCCCAGAAAGATACAAAAGAAGATAAAAGTAAAATTGAATACGAAACAATCAGAACTTACGTTTATGTATTTTGGAAGTGTCATAACAGAAATCGGAGGTAGAGAAAACGATATTAGTTTAATGATACGAAAAGCTCAACAAGCATTCTGCATGCTCAACTCTGATTGGAGATCTTGCCAGTATACTATTGAGACAAAGATCCGAATATTCCAGTCAAATAACATGTCTGTTCCGCTCTATGGATGTGAAACCTAGAAAGTGACAAAAACCCTTAAAGCAGTTTTACATCAAGGCTATGCAAGTCTCATGCTATGCAAGTCTGCCTTGCCTAGCCTGCCCTTTTTACATCAGAGCTATTTCTGTGCAATTTTTGATACCACTTTCATTGTTGCCAACAAAAGAAATATACCAAAACAATAACTTTAGATATTTCACTGGGAAATTTCACTCCAACATTAAATATGTTCAAGAATAAATCGCAAATTATTATTACTCCCAATAAATAACATTTAAATTTACACAATAAGGTTAAGTTTTATTCTAAACTGTAAATTTTGTTATATTGGCAACATGAAATTTGACAACATCATTTGACAGCATCAAAATAGCATGAAAAATAGAACATGTTTTAATTTTTCGTCTAGCACAGGAATTGCATGGAAATAGCGCGTGGGCATGCGCAGTTGCATGATCTGTCTTGCATAGCTTTTACCTAGCATGAAATGGCATAATATAAAACTAACTTTACAGACAAACTACAGGTCTTTGTTAATAAATGCCTACGAAAATTGTTCGTAATATCTGGCCCAACATCATCAGAAACGAAGGTCTGCTACAACACATAATCGAACAAAAGAGGGTAGAAAATAAAATAAAGTCCAAAAAGTGGTGTTGGATCGGTCACCCTCCAAAAAATAGCTTTAGTATTGCAAGGACTGTCCTGGAGTGGAATCCTCAAGGAAAAAGGAAAAGTGGTCGCCCAGTACAAACTTGGAGAAGATTCATCATTAGGGAGCGGATTTTATGCTAAATGCATATTGCTTGCATATTTCGCATATTTGAGAACTTTGCCAAATTTTGCATATGTTTAAAGAAACCTGCATATTATGTGTCTATATAAAAACATTTTTGTCCAAACGAAAAAATTCTAAATTTTTTTAATTCGACGCAAAATATTCCCCCATACATGCTGTCATACCTTTCCGAGAACTACCTGAGGTCGGCTCATTCACTACTTTTTCGGTTTTTCTTAGAAAACACCCGATCTTTACCAATAAAGTGCGTATAGTACGCCGTCATAAAATGATTGTAGGATGTTAAATACATTGTAGGATGTTAAATAAGAGAATACCTACACCTCTAAACATCGTTTTACAATGCCCTAACGGAAATATAAATATAATTTAAATCAGATCCCGTAAATCAATAAAATTAGTTACTTTTAGTCGGTCAGTGCGAATGTTTAGTTTTTATGTAAAAGTATTTCTGATTGTGAACAGTGCAATATGCTGAAAGGTTCTAGCCTAGTTTATTCTCGGAACAGAACCTATCCGCAACTTTTTTACACCAATAGGAAACTATTCTGCAAAGAATATAGTAAAATGGTGAGTTTAAGATTGTTTCTTCCTCTTTTTTCTTTATTAAATAATATTTGGCTGCTTCCTCAACATTTTAATTTTAAACAGTTTGAAAAAGTATTTGTTATTGTCGTAGATACTACCTTAGCGACAACATGTCTGGAAAGAACTACATAAGTAAGTCAAAATGCAAGAAGATGAGCGAATCGAAAGTTGTTCACTTACCCATTGACGGTTAGTAGTAAATCGTTGATGACTTCAACCAAGGAACAATATGAATTTAATTCGGTTTTATGCGAGGCGATCATTTGTGCAAACATACCTTTGAAAAAATTGGAAAATCCTATGTTTAAAAGTTTTTTTGGAAATATATTCCAAGAAAAGTGTTCCCGATGAAAGTACATTTAGTCCTGTCGCCAGTGGGGGTACAACGGCCTCCTTAATTCAGATGGACTTACCCAAGTTTTTTTATGTATTTTGACCCGTAGAACACGATTTTTTTGGGTAACAGTCGATCCGGATGTCGATAAGATTGTTATAAACAAAGAACTTGAGGAATTACATAACAGCGATTTTGACCAATTTGGCGTATCCTTATCATACTTGGCAGAAAGTACAAGTACTGTGAATCGCACTAAATTAAGATAAATTACCGTTTCTAGCTACTACCAGAAGCGTACGACAAGGGATAGTGGCTGGTTGACCCTTCCCAAATTCTACGCCACTAACGAAATTGCTATTTTAGTGTAATTTTTTGATTTTGCAATACTTTTTATGAAAATAATGTACTCTTCATTCGTAACGATAAAATGATTAGTTTTCGAGATACAGTACAACCTGCCATATTCGGACCTGTCATATCCGGACCTCCCCATATCCGGACGGTTCTGCGCCGTCCGGATCTACCGAAATCTACCGAGGAAGGCAGTCCTGCTGTTGGACAACGCACTAAAAGAAGAACTAAAAGATGGCGAAATAATGTATTATAGAATCTATAAAACGTGTCTATCGACGAAAGTTATTGACGGCGTTGATTACTGGAATGTATGAAGGAGAAAACGTTTCAGAGACTATAAAAGAAGTAGTGGTCTTGATATCCGGATTTTTTCATATCCGGATCGGTCTGTCGCCACATTGATCCGGATATGGCAGGTTTTACTGTATTTGAAATTAAAAATGAAGCGACACAATACATTAATCAAAATAACCGTGTCGTTTCATTTTTAACTTCAAAAATATCGAAAACTAATGACTTAATCGTTACGAATGAAGAGTATATTATTTGTATAGAAAGTATTGGAGAATACAAAAATTGAACTAAAATAGCAATTTTGCCAGTGGCGTAGAATTTGGAAAGGGTCAACCATTCACTTTCCCCCGTCGTACGCCTCTGGTAATAGTCAGAAACCCTTTTTAACATAATTTAGTAGTTTGTACAGTATCAATACTACCTGCCAAGTATGAAAAGGATACGTCGAACAATTTTAAAATGCTGCACAAAAATACTTTTTAAATTTTTAGATAAAACACCCTGTAACTCAGTAAGGAACCACATTTTATTTAAGTGTTTTAGCTTAAATCTTCGTATTTTGTGCTAAAGTTTCTCCAGTTATTATATGGACAATTATTAATGAAAAACCCTGTATATAAAAAAATATAGAAAAAAAAATATAATAATTAAAAAAATATAATAAAAAAAATGTAGATAAAAATGAATGACGAACTTGGACAGTCCATAGTAAAAAGCTTTCGAATTAAGTAGAGGGCTAAAGAAGAATGTTGCAGTTTTTGCTCTGGAACTCTTGAGAACATCATTGAGAAAAAAAAATCCAAAAAAATATATTATAAAAAATTATTAGAAAAAAATACAAAAATATTTATTTATTAGTAGAATTGTTTATTAGAGATTAATATTAGTATTAGTTTTAGGATTAGATACGAAAAAATGACTAATAAAATAAAAAATACTAAAATTGGCGAATGGACTTAGTGTCCGAAGTCATATAAACCCAAATAAACAAAACAAAAACAAAAATTGTATCTGATATACCAAGACATATTTCTTATGCAATATGACAAGTCGATCTTTCTTAAATATAACTAAAGTTTCATTATGTAAATAATTTTTTTCTCTCAGTGTAAAAATAAAATAAAGGTGCTTCCTACAAATTAATTTGTAATTAAATCAATGTATATGGTAATTAACATAGTCATTAATCAACTCTTAGTCCGATGCTGTTTTAAAAGTGAACACTGAAAGTCATTGCCAAAGTTCTTTAACGAGAAGGTGAAAGGCACCACCCGTCAAACCGCCATCTTGATTTACATAAGAGTTATCGTTAAAGTTATCTTAAAGTTCTTTAATTACACTCTACATATATATTTTACGAGACTGGCGATTGATATTGTTACATTTCAGTTTTAATCCGTATATCTATTTTCACTTTTCTCTAGAAAGTGTAAGTACACGGATATTTTGTAATAAGTGTGTCTACAAAAACAAACAAGAAGCAAAGGATACGGTTTTAGTGTTCATTAGATCTGCTAAATATGAAAGTATCTACGCCTACTTTCCTTAAATCATTGGATAAGAAGAAAAATGCTACTTCTATAATTTCATATATTTGAGTATTTCCGATAATAAACTATTTGAAAGTTAAAAAAAAGTATAAGTATGTGCCCTACCTTTGGTTTCAACGTTCTTCTGTGCAACCTGAACAAAACCGTCACACAAATATAAACATTTTCTGTTAAATCCTTTTCCTAAAATTAAACTAGATGCAGACGAATCATGAATTAAACCTTACAGTCCCCGAAATCTATCCTAGTAAGATGCCAACTCCCCCTCCTTGGTTAATATCTTTAGTCTGGGCATATTATCGGAGGATAGGCCATTCTTGGGAAAAGTTATTGTACCAGCAATTAGTGCTGGAATCGAATCTTATGATTGTATATCGATGCCTCAGAAGCCAATCGATGTAAGTCAATAAGTGTTTAAAATGAGATACTAAGATGTTTCTGACAACAGTTGCAGAAATATAAGTAGTTATTAAAAAGAAATAAACTCTCTTGATTTATCATAATATGGGTAACATATTCGTAAATACAAACAAGGAAATAATAATATTACTTTATATAATAATAAGTAGTAAGTATAATAATATATTTAATAAGTTTATATAATAGTAAATCTCATGTCATTTTTAGGGAGAATGTGACTTTTGACCGTATGTGACCGAATGTGACCGTTTGTCTTCTGAGGCATCCATATATTAATAATATAGGTATGCAAAGTCCGCAGATAGTGTGCTACTTTTTTTTTAAACAAAATGGCGCCCAAAAATCGTGTTTTTTTTTCAATTTTTGCTCTATAACTCCAAAGATTTTAACTTTACATAAAAAACACTCACATAAAAATTCACCATAATTAAATTTTGCATAGAGACGTGTTTTTCCCGATTTACTTCGACGAAAGTTTTCCCCGAAAAATACGGGTTTTTCCATCAAAATCTTTAATTTTCAACTAAAATTTCAGATAAGTAATTGTTTATTAATAATTAAATAACTTGGTAATATGAAATCTCTTTTCGTATAGATTATAATTCCAGAAGCCGATGGAAATTTAATGAATAGTTTAGCAACAATTAAATTGTTAATTAAAAATTTACGGCCGCAATAATAACCACAATAATTATGATACATAAGAATAATAATTATGATTTTTGTATAAAAAGACACTGTACCTATCTAATGCATTTTACAGAATTGAAATTGGACTACATAAGCAGCCTCAGGAATATTTTAAAATTATAAACAATTTTTTGGCTTATAAACAAATAGAATATCTCAAGAAAGATTAAATTAAATTTAATTGTGAAAACGATATTGGAAAAAAGTGACAGGACACTTCATTTAAAAGAAAAAACGTTTAATTGTGATGAGTTGTTCCTGAGATACAACCGGTCAAACTTGACCGGCATTTACGACAAAGATATAAACAATAGGATCATAATTTTTGAACCATCACCTTTTTATTTTTGTTCTCTTTCGCCACCCCAATTTTCATGTCTTTAAAGTACTCTTAACATAAATTATTATAATAAAAACTATCGATATTACGAGTGAAAATTGCCAAAAATAGCAAAATTCCAATCAAAAATTAGGTTGAAGAAAATGTAATCTCAAGGTTCAAAATCGATATACGTTAAAAAATGCATTTTCTCGGCTTCCCAAGGAGCAATTTTCTTCATTCTTTTTTTGTTCCCAAGTAACTCGAGTAGAGTCATCGAACTAACGCATTATTAAATGTCAAAGTTACTTTTGTTTTGATATAATAAATTAATTAATTTATTATAACCAAAATTTTTAATTTGTTTAAATAAAAATTGTTTAAATAATTATACAGCTTTAAAATAAGAATATTTGTGTTTTTATTTGCTAAGTATACCGTTTTCTTTTTATTTCCAGACCCACTTTTCTGTATTTCTCATTTAACTTTCTTTCCATGTAACTAATATCTTCCTCATCTTGAGCTGTCACCACCTGGTGGTTTACACACATTGGAAACACGGAAAACGATCTGACAGATAAATACACACGAGAAGCCTTACAGAATGTAAGGCGTTTCATTCGACACCTCAGTTGTCATGGTATTTGGTATAGTGACACAGGAGTTGTTTTTACAAAGTTCCTGGGACAAACGGACATTGATATTTCGATATTTTCATATTTAAAAAAAAAAACAAAAAAACCGGAGAGTGCCAAAAAAAACCATTTCAGTTTTGCAGAAGGGCACCTTATACTCTAGCGCCAGGACTGCTAATACCTCATCTGACAAGACAATGTACGGCGGACGCCTACTTAGACATGCACGGCACCACAAGAAGAATTAATAACAGCTTAATATAAATTTCCTTTGATCAATATTACCTACGATCAACAATCTTGCATTATTATCAAACTTCTTAACTCTGCTTGGGCCAACTTCTGCTAAATCGTAGATCTTGCCTTGTTTGACTTTAATAGTTTGCGGAAACCACATCCTTCCTATTATTCCACCGTATATAAGTAACATCGGTATACGTTTCTATTTGTTTTCGGTAATAGTAATACGACGAGCTTGTTAACAAGTAAAACGTTTATGGGTAGTTTTAAGTAAACTTGTTCACATTATAGTCCAGGGCGCATCTGTTTTGAGATGGACGTTGAGAGGTGACTCAAATTTTTTTGCAGAAATTGCTTGAAAATAAATCAAATAATAATATTTGAGTTATCCTCCTACTCAAAATGGTCCGGAACATTGTTTAAATAATCAAAATGTCAAAATATGAAGGAAAAATTCGATTTTCTTATTGGTTTTTTGATTATAACTTTAAAACTGTTCATTTCTGAGAAAAGCTGTACTGACATAAAAGTTGCGCAATTAAATTTCCTACAACATAGAATTGGTTAAAAATTTAGAAAATAGTCACCCTTGTTGCAAAATAGCAATAATTGCGAAAAAAAACCATACAAAAACAAGTATTCGCATTTTACGTTTTTAACCATTTATGCTAAACTTAGGACCTTCGTATTTTACCCAGAAAAACTTATGATATAGTAAAATAACACTGTAAATTTCATTAAGATCGGTTTAATAGATTTTGCAAAATAAATTTTGCAATCCAGCTTTCGCAAAAAAATTCATTTTTTTAAAATGTTGCAGAACTGATAATAAAGCCGATAGCAAGTTGATTTATTTTTTTGCTTACAGAAGTGTACTGTACCATTCATTTGCAATTTGCAAAATTAAAATCGATTAATTACCACGGCGTCAGGAAATTTTTTAAATAAACATTAGTTTTTGGTGCTACGCGCAGGACAGCGGTGTTCGATTCACACAAGTTGATTTCCACCAAAATTTCTTCCAATCTTTACCTAATATATTATTATTTTCTTACTCTATATTTTGTTGTATTTTAATATTTTAATTCCACAAAAATCAAACTTATTTTATTGTTGTTTGCGAAATATTGTTTAAACAATTGCATATGTTTAAAAATAATAAACTTTTATTCCCTAAGTTAAAATATATGAACAAAGAAAGTTTTTGCTAAAAAAAGTGTTATTACAAAGGATTGAGTATGTGTTTTTATTTTGAAATAAACAAATTTATTTATTTATAACGAAATGTGATAAAAATTAAAATGTATCAATCATTATCAAAGGTCATTGGAATGCCCAATCAGAGAAAATTATCCGCTGTCCTGCGCGTAGCACCAATAATTAATGTTTATTTAAAAAAATTCCTGACGCCGTGGTAGTTTTCGATTTTAATTTTGCAAATTGCAAATGAAAGGTACAGTACACTTCTATATGCAAAAAAATGCAACTTGCTATCTGCTTTATTTTCAATCCTGTAACATTTTGAAAAAATGAATATTTTTTGCGAAAGCTGGATTGCAAAATTTATTTTGCAAAATTTATTGAACCCATCTTAATGAAATTTACAATATTATTTGACTGTATCATAAAGTTTTTCTGGGTGAAATATGAAGGTCCTAAGTGTAGCATAAATGGTTGAAAAACGTAAAAAGCGAATACTTGTTTTTTAATGGATTTTTTGCAATTATTGCTATATTGCAACAAGGGTGACTATTTTTTAAATTTTTAAACATTTCTGTATTGTAGGAAATTAAATAACGCAACTTTTATGTCAGTACAACTTTTCTCCGAAATGAATACTTTTAGAGTTATAATCAAAAAACGAAGAAAAAAATCGAATTTTTCCTTCATTTTTTGACATTTTGATTATTTAAACTATTTTCCGGACCTTTTTGAGAGGGAGGATAACTCAAATATTATTATTTGAGTAATTTTCAAGCAATTTCTGCAAAAAAATTTGAGTCACCTCTCAACGTCCAAATGTACTAATATTTTTACAGATGCGCCCTGGTCTATTACACACAACAATTCTGTCTGCGGTGCCTTTGATATACGAGGATCGATCTATTAATTCGAGAATCATTAAACCCCACAACGGCAGACATAATTAACTGTCCTTTTAAGGTACCTTTAGATTTGTAGATTATAAATTATCATAATAGTCCAGGCGCAATCTGTTAAAAAGCAGACTATTTTTTGTTGTGTCTAAAATCCGAATAGCCATGATGATTGCTGACCTCCGTCGCGGAGATGGCACTTAAAGAAGAAGAAGATTTTTTTGTTGGAATCACCTCAGGATGTCATCATTATTTAGCTCTACAACTCTATGTGAGTCTTGGCCGCGTTTACTATTTTCCTCCATTGTTGTCGTTCCTGAGCAGCTGTACTCCCATTTTGCGTAGATCACTGGCTACTGCGTTCTTCCATCTCTTTCTTGGGCGACCAACTGACCTTTTACCATCGGGCTTTTCCCAAAATATGGCGTTCATAAGTCTTTCGTCACTCGATCTTAGCACGTGGCCCGCCCATCTTAATCGGTTGGCTTTAATGTAGCGTACTATGTTTCTCCATATACTGTCTGGAGTTCATAATTATGTCTTCTTCTCCATTCTCCTGTTGTCTCTGCAAGGCCCATAGATAGTCCGCAGTATCTTTCTTTCAAGTACCAGTATTTTGGCGTTTCCCGCTGGTTCTGAGTCCATGTCTCGCTTTCATACGTTATTGTGGGAATAACGTATGGAAGTACCTTGAACTTCAGGATGAACTTCAGGATTTACCTTGTATCAATACTCACGATATGCGCCAGTCATAAAAATGTTTGCTTACATAACCAACAGGGCTAAGCGACTCTTCTGGAACCGCAGACTAGTTGTAGATTAAACCTGGGGATTGAAACAAAAAGTAATCTGTTGGTAATACACATCAGTGGTACGACCGACAGTTACTTATGGTTCAGTACTTTGGTGAAGAAAGACGACGCTGTAATCTTATGAGACCTCTCTCACCACCCTACAAAGACAAGCGCTTTTAAATATAACAGGAACCTTGAATAGTAAGGAGCGGCTTCATTAGAGGCCATCACAGGTCTCTCTCCTCTGGAATTATATATTTTGGCGGTAGTGTTTGTGACCATCCTGAGACACACAGCAAACAATACTTCGAGGCCGAATTATGTATTGAATAGCCTCGCAAATGCTACTGGGACTAAATTTGAGAAATACATATTTATGACAAACTCAGATATGATGACACCAAAACTAATATTCACAGAGAATATTAACACAACTAAAACATCTAGCGAACAAAATGTACCAAATATTAATGGAGACTTAATATGGTTCATTTATAGATTTAAATTGCCCATGGTATTGGATCAGGTGTCTTTGGGCAAACAAGTAACTGTAATAAATCTTACAGCCAAAGTATATATACAACTGCGTTCCAGGCTGTAGTTTTTGCTTTGGTAGCCTGCATTGATGAAATTATAGATGAAGACTCTAACTAAAGCTAAGAGAATCAACATTTACACAGATAGTCATGCGGCTATTCTGGTAGTAAAAAACCCACTCACAAAATGAAAACTGGTGAGTAACTGCAAAGATCTCCTCAACAACTTGGCAAAAGACAATGAATTGTCTTTAATATGGAGAACCGGATCCTGAAGGGGTGTACGGGAATGAACGCGCAGATGTTGGCAAAACAAGTCTCCAGAGAAATTTTTGAAGGCCCAGGCAGGGGGGTTGAGGGTACATAACTTCACGACTACTCTCTGAAAATTTCGGATTTATCGGAGCAAAATTACCGAAAATGCAGCATGTTTAAAATCTCTACCTTCGACTCGCTTGACAGCAGATTAGCGCCAGCGCGCTTGAGCGTAGTGAGAAACGTTCAACAGCTGTTCCCCTTCTCATTTGTAAATTACTCCGCGATTTAAAAACATATTCCGATGTGCATCACTTTACGATTTGACAGACATAAAAAAATTGAATATAAAAGTTGATTTTCTCAAAACTCCGCTTTTCTTTCTTTCGTTTTTCTTTCTTTCTCAAAACTGCTTTTTTCAAAGGTGGTGGACATTGTAACTCGAAAACTACTTGACCGATCCACCTGAAATTTTACAAAGATTTTCGGTTTTGAAGAAAGTTTTGTAAAATACGTGTCTTTTGATACGATTTTGCAAATTATTGCATTAAAAAGTTGACATTATAACAAGAAAACTGAGACCTTGTACGATAAACTCGGTCTACTAGCTGATCAAATATAGCGTAAAAAGGGCTATTTTTGAATCTTTCGATGGTCAAAAAATCACCTAAACGGCTAAAAAAAGCTATAGGCTCCTCTTTTAAGGTATAATTATATACTAAAATTTGGCAAGAATTCGCGGATCCCTCTCTTCCACAAAAGTGGTCGAAAACTAAAAATATTGCTCATATACAATAACATGTAATCAAAAACTAAACAACTTTTTATTTGTGATAATATTTTCGGCTGTTTCCTGTGATAGATAAAAGAAAATCTCTTTTCCTTGTATTCAAAATGAGGCAAGGAGGAAGTAAACAAACAACGCCTTTTCACTCTTGGAAGACTTTTTCGTCTGTTCCTAAACTGGGGTAAAAGCTATTGAGTGGAAATGCTTTGATCTGGAAATTTTACTATTTACCTGAAATAGAGGTCTATTTGTCGATATGGAAACCCGTCTTGAATACCGCATTTTTCTCAAAGTGTAGGAAAAATGTAATAAAAAATATTACTACCCAACAATTTTAAAATTATATAGTGAATAAAATTACTACCTTATAGAGCATATACTATAGTCAGAAAAAAAATTGAAATAAAAAAAACTGATAAATAATGGCTGTTTGCAACATAATTTTGTATTAAAAGTCAATAATACAATAAGTCTTTCAGGAAAAGAGCTTTTGTAATCCCGTTTTCCTGGCTGTTAGTCAAGTATTTGACAAAGTCTGGCATCCAGGATTACTATTTCAACTGAAGAAAGCAATATCTCAGCCGCTATACACGATACTAAAATCATACGTCGTAGAGAGAATATTTTATGCAAGATACGAAGAAAGTGTGTCTAACATCCACAACATAAGTGCAGGGGTCCCGCAAGGCAGAGTCTTGGGACCTGTTTTATCGGGAACGTCGTCATGAATAATGTTTGCAAGGCTATAACATGTATGCCAATTATATAAATAATCATAATATAGATTTCAATATTCATTTCAGTAATGTTTATTTTGCCGAATACTTTATTTACCCTTATATGGCGTTGGTTAGCATGAATACACTTACTAAACCATCAGTACTTTATTTGACGTCAAATACAATTATTAATACATTGGATCTTACTCAGCTGATGACGGTACTCAATCTATATTACACCCGGCAACCCTAAATCTAAAAGAATTTCGAAATCTTTTCGCGTCTCATTGATTTATTAGATCGACATGTGTGTATACGAGATTTCTTTTGTTCAGAATAATCCAAAAATACAAAAAACGTTTTGTGGGAGCCTAAAAGTTGATTTTTTAATTTGTTTAAAAAAACATTTAAATAAAGTGGGACCACTTTTCACATGCGCTAACTTTATTTTCACAAAACGTTTTATATCAACAGCCTCTTGAAACAATGGCCTGCAATATTAACACTGCAATTTATAGGGCGTGGATTTTATGCTAAATGCATATTTCGCATATTTGAGAACTGTACCAAATTTTGCATATATTTAAAGAAACGTGCATATTATGTGATTAAAAATATTTTGGTTTAAAGGAAAAAATTTTAAAATTTTTTAATTCGACACAAAATATTCCCCAGCACATGCTGTCATATCTTTTCGAGAACTACCTGAAGTCGGCTCATTCACTACCTTTTCGGTTTTTCTTAGAAAACACCCAATATTTACTGTCACAATGCGTCTAGTACGCCGTCATAAAATTATTGCAGGATTTTAAAAACCCTTTTGTTAAGAGAATATTTACACCTCTAAACATCGTTTTATGATTCTCTAACGGAAATTTAAATATGATTTAAATCAGATTCCGTAAATCAGTAACATTAGTCACATTTAGTCGTACAATGCGAATTTTCAGTTTTTGTGTAAAAGTACTTTTGTTTGTGAATAGTGCAATATGCCGAAAGATTCTAGCCTGGTTTACTCTCGGATCAGAACCTATCCCCAGCTTCTTTACATCAGTGGAAAATTATTCTGCAAAGCATGTATTAAAATGGTGAGTTAAATATTGCTTTCTTCTTCTTTTTTCTTTAATAAATAATATTTGGCTGCTTCCTCAACATTTTAAGTTTAAACAGTTTGAAAAAGTATGTGTTTCGTAGATACCATCTTAGCGAAAATGTTCGGTTACAAAACAACTGGGGACAGAACTACATAAGTGAAAATGCAGGAGGATGAGCGAATCGAAAGTAGTTGATCAGTTACCCATTGATAGTAGACAATCGTTGATGACTTCATCCAAAGAACAATATAAATTTAATTCTGATTTTTGCGAGGGGATGATTTGTGCAAATATACCTTAGAAAAAACTGGAGAATCATATAAAAAATTTTTTGAAATATATTCCAAGATAAGTGTTCTTGATGAAAATACATTGAGAATAAATTACGTACCTCAAATTTACAACGATATCTACCATAAAAAAATCAAGAAGATAGTGGAAAATCGGAACATTTATTTTATTGTAGATAAATATACATATATATATGTGGTTTCTCAAAATGCGTATTTTTTGAAATTATTATGCACATCATGCGCATATTTCGTAATTTTTTACTGCATATGTATGCGCATATTTCATCAAAATTGCTCGCATATAAATCCGTTCTCTAGAATTTATTACTACTTTTTTTGTAATTTTTTTTTGAAATTAGTTGGTAGTATTTAATATAGATTTTCTCCTGATATATATTCCGAGCAAGAGCATTTACCTTCTCTACAAATTTACATAATTTGTGGAGAAGGTAAAATAATATTTAGCACTGTTATTACATCTTTTGAGTATATTCCTCCGTATATATATAAATGCCTTACGAAGTCAAACAACAACGGTTATTGAACATGTGTGGAACGTTTCTTGTGGATAATTAACACAACAAAAACATCAAACCCACTGTTAAACACCGAAATCAGATATTTTGCATACGAGAAGAGGAGAGCGCATCTACAATATTGTATCAACCTATCAACAGGAAAACAAACAACACATATCAACAATAGAAAGATAAAATTTACTATATTTACTGTGAATCTACCAAAATTTTGGTTTAACATAATCTATTGTTATAAAAGGCTAGACGACACGTCAAGCAGAAACAATGTTTGTCCAGGACAATAACTCCCGGAAAATTTTACTATTTATATTTTAAACATAATACCTACATAAATCGACAATAAATATCAATCTAGATGCCACCATATTGAAAACAGTGGGAACCTTCTCTGGTAACAACCTCCGAGGCTTTTAAAAATTATAAGCCATGCGGGTGCCAAGAGTATCAGAAGATGAGGGAATTTTAAAATTTGTAATTCATGTCCCATCTGCTGAGCCTGGTAAAGCTCCAACGAGAAGGTTCCCTACGTACTCCAAAAAGAGTAAATAAATTAAATATTAAAAATGTATAAACATTTTCAATTTCGTTGCAACCCGAAAATGCAGCAGCGTTATATTCTAGTTCAATCAGAGAGTGCAGCAAAAGTACACACCGGTCTCGAGCCTTTTTTGTCCTTCATCAGTAGACTTATATGCTCTTCTCTCTGACTGAACTAGGATACTTCGACGTATGCCGTCCCGGATTGCAACGAACGAAATGGCGGGGGTGTCGTAGCGACATCTGCTAAGAAACAAACAAAGTTTTCAATATAATAATACGTAAAACGACAATAAATATCATTCTACATACCACCAGATTGAAAACAGTGGGAACCTTCTCTCATGAGCAGTAGCGTACCGATGGATTCGCGGGCCCTGGTTCCAGTTGAGATGCGGGCTCCCCGCCCAATAAAAACACACATTGTATATCAAAAGATTTGAATAAACATTAAATATAAATCATCATATATTTGTAAAAACTCAAACTAATTTAAAACGTAAATTAATATTAATCCTGTCGTTTTTCATACTGACATGACTGATCACTTTACTCCAGCTGTTTTTATAAGTAATTAAACTCAAAAATGTTCTACATCTAAATCTCCAGTCATAATTAAATACCTTAATATCGTAAAACTAAAACAGCTTTTAAGAAATGAACAAAATAGATTCTCAAATTGCATATATTATGTATGATCTATAAATAAGTTAAAAAATTACATACAAACCCCCTAGGGAGATAAAAAGCTTAAATAAAAAAAAAGCAAAAATAAAACCTTGGATAACGGTGGGGTTGATATATTTAATAAAACGACAAGATTTTCTTAAAAATAAATTAATAAAGCAATATTTGCCAACATTTAAGGGAATAGGAGCAAATTTTGGCTCCAATGCATTTCAAATGCATAATTTTTTTTGGTTCCTGAGAAAACTAATAAGTATTTTTAAAAGATTTAAACGCAGAATAAAAGATTATGTTATTGCCGAGGACCGAAAGTCCCTGAAAACTTCTTTAATGTTCATTTAATCAGCTGTTTCATACAGGGATGAAAAAAAAGAGCAATTTTAGTGTCATTTTTAATTTCAAATGTCTCATTCATAAGAATTTTTTTATTTATTCTAAGGGACTTTCGGCCCTCTGTAATAATGTAGTCGTTCATTCTGCGTTAAAAATTTTCAAAAATATTAACTAGTTTTTTCAACGTTTCGAAAAAAGGACACACATGTTTACATTTGTGCGTCAAATGGACACACAAGAACATTTCTCCAATGTTCCTTTTCTTCTAAATATTTTTTTCCATCAATGTTACAATTTGTCCTGCTGTACTACTAACTTCTCTTGACTAACGTACCAATTGAGGAAATGTGCTCAGCAGATCGCTCATGTTGAATAACTGTCCTATTGATATTTTTCCAGTAATTATACCCATCGGTAGATAGAAGAACAATTTTTGTATAAAACAGTTTAAAAACGTAACAATAAATACAGCTACATTTAGGACTGTACATTAACCACTCGCGAAGAATTTTTCCCCATTAGCTTTCGTTTTATAAAAAATCGCACTTTGCAAATGTCTCGTTTTATTATTATCTAATTGTGTAATTTTATCAATATTTTGATTCGGTTGATTATTTATAAAATATTGTTCAAATTCAAGATTTAAATGTTTTAGCCAATCCCCTATATCGCTAGGAAAAGAGTTACATACTTACATTGTTGTTTTCTATAGCAGATGACGGAGATGTACTTTTACAAGATGAAGTCGCTTGAAAATCAACAGTGGAGTCATAATTTTCTTTGATTGCAACTCGCCCTTCATCACATAATTTATTTTCACTATCACTTTCACTGTTGTTCTGAAGCTATTTCCTTGTGGCATTTTTATAATTAAGTATTTTCTATGGGAAATAAGCCACAATTTTACTAAAAAATGAATTTATTAACGTTTCGAAGCTCAAATCGGGTTTCGTTGTCAAAATACAAAATACTATTAAAATAAACAAAAATGTTGTTGCTAAGTAAAAAAATTCTTCTAATAATTTATTTAATCTGACTCATTTATATTAGCAATCCAGACGTATATTATACATTTTAAAGTAGAAGACTTTAGAGTAGAAGTAGAGTAGAGTTCTAGTAGTAGAAGATTTTTAGAAGTAGAAGTAGAAGTTGCGTTCCTGGGACGACTTTACTAAAAGATAGTTCATTCGATTACATGAAATCAATCCCAACTCAACAACAACATTTTTGTTTATTTTAATAGTATTTTGTATTTTGACAACGAAACCCGATTTGGGCTTCGAAACGTTAATAAATTCATTTTTTAGTAAAATTGTGGCTTATTTCCCATAGAAAATACTTAATCACTTTCACTAATCAACTAATCACGATAAATTGATCAGCAACAGGATGGGAGGACGAACTTCCTTCTTGCGCACTGTTATGGGATGTAAAATATGATAATATTGCATCTTTTTGTGCATACCGTTTTTCGTTTTTCACTGCCACTTACATGTTTGTAACTCATGATAATAACGAAACGATTACTTAGTAAAGAAAAATAAGTTTTTTAAGAAATTTAATAAAACGACTATAATTAATAGTCCTGTCGCCAGGGGGGGTACAACGGCCTCCTGTATTCAGATGGACATACCCAAGTTTTTATTATGTATTTTGGCCCGTAGAACACGAATTTTTTGGGTAACAGTTGATCCGGATGTCGATAAGATTGTTATAAACAAAGAAGTTGAGGAATTACATAACAGCGATTTCTCGCAAAACAAAACATTTTTTTGTATTTTTTGGGCCATTCTAACCAAAAAATGTTCCTACAAGTTTTTTCGTAGGATGCATAGTTTTCGAGATAAACGCGGTTGAACTTTCAAAAAATCGAAAAATTGCAATTTTTGAACCCGAATAACTTTTGATTAAAAAATGAAATAGCAATTCTGCTTACCTCATTTGAAAGTTCAAGTCAAATTCTATCGGTTTCAAATATATACATTGCTAAAAATTTATGTGTTTATTGCTAAAAAAAGCTATAAACACATAGTGTTTCCCGTGCCTAATACATGCGTTTACATGCATGCTACGTAGAAATAGCCTCGCTTGCACTTGCACCTACTCTACCTACTCGTTCGATTTTAAATGATAAATCATTGAAAACATCACTCCAGCACTAGGTGTTTATACTTTTGTTTAACAATAAAATAATAAATTTTTAGCAATGCAAATAACTAAAACCGATATACTTTGACTTGAACTTTCAAATGCGGTAAGCAGAATTGCTATTTTATTTTTTAATCAAAAGTTATTCGGGTACAAAAATTGCAATTTTACGATTTTTTGAAAGTTCAACCGCGTTTATCTCGAAAACTATGCATCCTACGAAAAAAATTGTAGGAACACTTTTTGGTTAGAATGGCCCAAAAAATACAAAAACATGTTTTGTTTTGCGAGAAATCGCTGTTATGTAATTCCTCAACTTCTTTGTTTATAACAATCTTATCGACATCCGGATCAACTGTTACCCAAAAAATTCCTGTTCTACGGGTCAAAATACATAAAAAAGGCTTGGGTAAGTCCATCTGAATACAGGAGGCCGTTGTACCCCCCCTGGCGACAGGACTATAATGGATATATATATAAAATGTATAAAATGGATTATATAAAATGATTAACGGATAGATTAATTGAACTAACTTAAAAATCACAGGATTGAAAAATAACACGAGCAAGCAATACTTTATCTTTGCAGAAAATGGCATCAAAATCTAACTAACTTAAATTTAAAAGATCATTTTGAATCAATATTATGACAAAACGTGACAATACCTGTTCGTAAAATGAAATACTTTTAAAAATGTATTTTGTTTTTGCATTAAGAATTTTCTTTTGAATATTTTCGGACCCCATTAAAATGCGGGCACGAGGAAGGGGCCTAAAGGGCCTAGTGGTAAAATAGCCCCGATTCTTCGTTTTTATTTATAAATATTATACCTACACAAAAATAAAAATTTATTAAGCGGTTACATTTTCTAATATGTACTTGTGTAGTTCAAAATGTCCCCATCAAATTAGAAAAAAAAAGGAGAAAAAATCGGGTTAGAGCGGGCACCTGCGGGGTCCGGGTCCTGGTTCCGCGGAACCCGCGGAACCATGCTCAGTACGCCACTGCTCATGAGTCATTCTGGTAGTCTTGGCACCCGCATGGCTTATAATTTTTAAAAGCCTCGGGGGATGTTACCAGAGAACGTTCCCACTGTTTTCAATATGGTGGCATCTAGAATGATATTTATTGTCGTTTTATGTACCTATTATTAGATTGAAAACTTAGTTTGTTTCTTAGTAGATGTCGCTACGACACCCTAGTCATTTCGTTCGTTGCAATCCGGGACGACACACATCGAAGTATCCTAGTTCAGTCAGAGAGAAGAGAATATGGGTCTACTGATGAAGGCAAAAAGCCCCGAAACCGGTATGTGCTCTTGTTGCACTCTCTGATTGAACTAGAATATTAATGCTGCCGCATTTTCAGGTTGCAACGAAATTGAAAATGTTTATACATTTTAAATGTAACATATAGGTACTTTATATTAAAATAATATTTTTAAAATTAAATGATAGAATTTTATTATTTAGATTTTAAAAAATTATGCTATATTAATATTTAGTTTGACTTTGACGGTTCTGCAAAAGTAAACAACGTGATCTTTGTTGATACGTTGGCAGGAACAAACATAATAATTTATTAATAGTAATTTACGTAATAAGTTCCGAAAGTGATATTTTACGAGAGGAGTAGGAAGTTTCCAGGGCGAGCCGTAGGCGAGTCCTTTGGATCGTGTCACGTACAATATTTTTTCTGCAGCCGTTTTGTATGTTAAAAAGAATATATGGATAAACTTTACATATGAACTTTTAATAAACACTTTAAAGTTACTTAAGTGACTTAAGCATCGAGTAATTGCTCCAAAGGCTTGATGGCTTCAATATATTAGATTTTTCCATTAGATATGCAAGGATGACTTCTTTATTTATAGTATGTACGTTTCTATCATTGCTCCATTTTTTAAATAAATCGTAGACCAATTCATACCTCTTTCTTGACTTTACCGGCAATAATTCAATTCATAAATAGCGGCTTTAGCAGTTTCCCTAATCTCATCTGGAATCATTTCGACTTCACTTTCACTGCTGATTTCCATTTCTTGGAATTGAAAAACGAGAAACTGAGCGAAAACGGCGAAAACACACACGAATCTTAAATGACAAGCGTTATCATAATAAAACACAAAGTTGATGTTATTGTCAAAGCCGTTACCTAGCTACCCAAAATCGTCCCGAAAGTAAAAAAAGCGTCCCGAAAGTGAAAAAATGAGTCCCGAAAGTAGCTACTTTTGGTACGAGTTGTGTAAAATGGTACTTTCGATTTAATAAATCATACCGAAAGTTTTATTTTCGGGACGGCTGCAGAAAAATTATTTGAAGATGTTAATAAAATGTAACTATAATTTGATAGCAAATTTAATTTTTATATTAAATAAATAAGATGTTTAAAAGCTGTTTGAAACATAACAACAGACAAAAGTGAAGAGTTGCGGGAAAAATTCCCCCTAAGGGCTCCTAAGCCTTAAGCTCTTAACACATAAATTATGTACATAAATTGATTACAGATATCATGTTTTAAGTGAGTAACAGTATATATAATGTAATAAATCTTTGTCTGTCGTTAAATATACTCCGACACCTGCAATATACGGTATTTTGAGCTTGGAGGTAATATATCATGCGTACTTTTCCTTTCTATGAAGCAAGATTTGCCTGCCATCCGTTTCAATTGCAATTTTGCCGCAAGCGGTGTAAAAGAAAACATTCCAGTCTACTGTAAATCTCTTTTTAATATCAGGTTGATTTAACTCAGATTCTGATTTCAATTTTTATACAAATCAAACATTTTTACTCCTTTGAGTTCTTATACAGGGTGTCCAGAAACTCTTCCGACAAACGAAGACCGGAGATTCTTCAGATAATTTTATGACATTTTAACCCAATTTTTCTAGTCCGAAAATGCTTCCTAATAAGGGAGCTAGAGCTCTTTGAAGACGGCGTCTTGTAATTAGTTTTTCTTAAATAACTCCAGAACGCGTTTATTTAAAAAAATGAAAATTGGTACGCATATTTTCTAGAGATAAATCGATTACATTTATTGTGAATTTCTAGTACCGGTCATAGGCGTCCGTTTTGGGTAGGGCAACGGTTATTTTATCGCATAAATTTGATGTCTTTAACTTTTAAGCATTTTTGACACTGGATTATTAAATTATTAGGTATGCGGTATGCTAGTACTAAAAGGTAGTCTTGCTTTAAGTCGGTAGAACACACCATTTTCTAGAAAAATCGATTAGAAAATTTTTCGTTTTTTGAATTTCCAAAAAAAAATTCAAAAAACAACCATTTAGAAAAACGAAAACTGGCACGTTTGTTTATATTCCAGAGACTAATCGATTTCATTAATTGCGAATTTCTAGTACCGGTCATACGCGTCCGTTTTGGGTAGGTCAAGGGTTATTTTATCGCATAACTTTTTTGTCTTTAATTTTTAAGAATTTTAGACTTTAGATTATTAAATTGTGAGGTATTGTAGTACTAAAAGTTACTCTTGCTATAAGTTGGTAAAATACACCGTTTTTTTTGAAAAATTTTTTAAATTTTTGTTCAAATTCAAAAACGAAAAATTTAAAATCGATTTTTCTAGAAAACGGTGTGTTCTACCGACTTAAAGCAAGAGTACCTTTTAGTACTAGAATACCTCACAATTTAATAATACAATATCAAAAATGCTTAAAAGTTAAAGACAAAAAAGTTATGCGATAAAATAACCGTTGCCCTACCCAAAACGGACGCCTATGACCGGTACTAGATATTAACAACAGATGGAATCGATTCATTTCTAGAAAGTAAATATGCATACCAATTTTCGTTTTTCTAAATAGAAGCGTTCTGGAGGTATTTAAGAAAAACTAATTACAAGACGCCATCTTCAAAGAGCTCTAGCTCCCTTAGGAAGCATTTTCGGACTAGGTGAAATGGGTTAAAATGTCTTAACCCTTAAACTCCCAATCTTTTTTAGGTTCCATGTACGCCCAAGGGTGGGTAAAAAATGTCCACCTCGAAAATAGCTAATATATTTATTGAGAGTTATTGGAAATGGATTAAACTTAAGAATCTTATGCTTAATAAACACAGCATCTTCTAAAATATTAATATAAACAATTTACAAACCTTACAACAAAATTACAATGTACATCACAATTAATATACCAGTAAAAGCCAGTAATTCAGATTTGTTGATTTTCTCCACATTCTTCCTTTCAACCTCCTCATTTGCGGATATTTATGTAGATTATGTAATTATACGTCGATAATTATATGGATTATCTTCCTACCAACGAGAAATTATATAGAAACCTTTAGTAACAAGTTTTACCAAGGGTGTACTTTTTATCCCCACCCATATTTAACTAAAGATGCTATTTTTATTTTCAAAAATATCGGTAGAACCAAATTAACATTCGATAAAGGGCTGTCTTTTTAACAATAAATAATTTTTTAAAATTTTTTAAACACGTAATAAATATGTTACAAGGGAATACGCATTAAGTGGACATTTTTTACCCACCCTTGGGCGTTTAAGGGTTAACATTATATGAGGAATCTCCTGTCTTTATTTGTCGGTAGAGTTTCTGGACACCCTGTATAGTAGTTCCAGTCTTATCATCGAAGCTACAAATATTTTATGGTTGTAATATATGAATCAAGAACTTAACTGACATTTTTTTTATTTGTTTTAAAATACAATCTGTTACATAACAAGTACCATCAAGCATTTTTGTTGAAAAAACACAAGCAAGAGTTTTAGTCCAATGACTAAATTGTAATGAGTTTATTACTAATAGCTAATGACTAATAACAATAAAGATGCCCTCTGGCACGAAAAAATCTTTAATTCTAGTCCGAAATTTCGAAATGTCAGACGGTGGATAGGTCTACCTCCTTCAACATTCTCCATATGTACGCATCAGGTGGCGTTAGGCCTGGTGAGTGTAATTAGAGCTTCACGATATTCGATAAAAATATCGATATTGTATTGATATCGTATCGAAAATCAATACAATACCGATACAATACATCCCTTAGCAATATTAATGTCGATACGATACTCATTATCTGAAATCAATACAATACTCTTGGATTGTCAATACCCTTGCCTCGATATTATTGAAAATATCGATATCGAGAAAAAAAATAAAACGCCACAGTTTTGATTATATTTTGTGGAATAGATATTTAGATCAGTATTATTTACATAAAAGTAAAAGTGATCTGCAACCCAAGCATTGGCTGTTATAATATTTTACACTTGAGTGCCTAAACTTGAAACTCTTGAGAGTGAGTAAATCACATCATCTTTGATTACACTGTTTATATCATGTGGCATTTGGGGCAATATTTTGGAAGTGAGTAATGATGACGCAAAAATAGTTTTCAACAAATACTTAATTGCGATTTATTCCGATAAATTATGCATAGAACTGTTAAAAAACATTTAATTTATTTGATTAAAGTAGATTACTTACACCAGAATGTTTAAATCTGCATTTTTTTCTTTAACAAGGGTAGATTTTAGATTTCACCCCTAAAATGCAAAGAGAGCAAGTTGACACCATACCACTTTTATTTGTTGAGGTATCTCCTAACTACTCACCAATTTTCATGGGAATCAACGAAGGTTCAACGAAATCGGAGGTGAAAATCTTCGGTGATTGCACTTTCAGAAATATAAAAAATAATTTTAAAACAGGGGTGGATTTCATCCTAAAATGCAAAAATCGCAAATTGGCACCTTTGTTCCTTAAGGTATGCTCTAACCACCAACCAATTTTCAAAAGAATCTATGGAGGTTCAACGAAGCTCAAATCCACCTTCAGTGACTGCAGTATGTATATTTTAAGAGCTTATAAAGATAGTGATAAATAAATAAAGAATAGTTTTTGTTTTATTAATTTAATATCCTCTTAATTATGTCAAGGATTATTATATTAATTTAATAATCCTTTTTATGTCGATATTTTATCGAGTATTGTATCGATATCGTGTCGAAATCAATATTAATACGATATTTCTATAAGAAAGTATTGCCGATATCGATACTCGATACGGTACTTCATTGGCATAACCAATACAATACTCAATACTTAAAAAGTATCGATATTGCATCGTATCGTGAAGCTCTAAATGTAATGGGTATGGAAAATTACTGCCACGCGAAATAAGGCGATCCCCAAAATGATCGCGCCATATTCGAAGAGACTCACTGGCCGTATGAGAGGTTGCCCGTCCTGCTGAAACCATTGTTGATTTTAAGCTTGGGACGTTTTTGCGATCTTTTCCGTATGACCGAAAATAGTACTCCACGATAAAAATTTTTCCTGCAAAACTGAGGACCATCCTGAAGCACCTAACATTAACACGACATTCACATAAGTTATAACAACGTTCGGAAACTACTTAGTACATTTCGGTGCAAGAAACACAAGTTTGAGGCATACGCATTTCAGTACTGTTTATTTTGCCGCATACCGTATACGAGTAGCTACGAGTAATCATATACAGGGTGTCCCGAAAAGATTGGTCATAAATTATACCACACATTCTGGGGTCAAAAATAGTTCGGTTGAACCTAACTTACCTTAGTACAAATATGCTCATAACAAAGTTACAGCCTTTTGAAGTTACAAAATGAAAATCAATTTTTTTCAATATACAGGGTGCGGCAAAAGTCAGTTCCCCGATTTGCACAATCGAAAAGTATCGGAAAATGAAAATGCAAAACGTTTAATTAAGTCGTAAATTTGGGTTACAAAGGTGCATATAAAACTCTAAGCTTTATGTTCGAACTGGTGTCCATCTTCCTCGATACAACGTTCACAACGGCTCGCAACGCTACGGCATGTTCGGTTGAGGATTGCCTTGTTCTGACGGAGGTGTTCAAATTCTTCCTCAATAATTGTCTTCAACTGTGGGAGAGTTTGCGGTCACCTAGCATACACACTATTCTTCAACAAACCCCATAAAAAGAAATGGCAAAAGAAAAAGGCGTTCTTATTTCGTGTACTTGCCGCCCGCCTGCATGTTTAACTCGTTACCTGTCGTTACTAACAACGCACCGACACTCACAACGAACAGCAACACGCGACAGGAAGATGAACGAAACTCAAGGTTAACCCTACAAACAGTAGGGAACACCTGTTATGCGAGGCCGATTGTTAGCATGTACTTATCGCGCTTATGCACGAAATTACATAGCGGGAACTGACTTTTGCCGCACCCTGTACTATCGAAAACTATTAGAGATTTTTTATTGAAAATGGACATGTATCATTCGTATGGCTGGAACATCTTAAAACAAAATTATAGTGAAATTTGACCACCCCATAAAATTTTATGAGGGTTTTGTTCCCTTAATCCCCCCCAAACTTTTGTGTACTTTCAAATTAATTAATTATTGTGGTACCATTAGTTAAACACAACGTTTTTAAAACTTTTTTGCCTCTTAGCATTTTTTCGATAAGCCAGTTTTTATCCAGATGCGGCTTCTTTTTTAATATATTTATATAAATTTTTTATAGGGGTTTTGCTCCTTTAAACCCGCTAAATGTTTGTGTACATTCCAATTAAACTATTGTTGTGGTATCATTAGTTAAACACAGTGTTTTCAAAACTATTTTGCCTCTTAGTCTTTTTTTTGATAAGGTACCTTTTATGTGAAATGTAAGTTATAAATAAATTTTCAGATTATTAACAAGTGTCTATAACAATACTTAACCATATACAAAAAATATGTGGTGGATTCGACAAATATTCAGAATATCTCGATAAACACTGGCTTATCAAAAAAGTACTAAAAGGCAAAAATGTTTTAAAAACATTGTGTTTAACTAATGGTGTCACAATAATAATTTAATTGGAACGTACACAAAAGTTTGGGGGGAGGTTTAAGGAAACAAAACCCCCATAAATTTTTGAAGATATTCTTCTTTAGCGGCGAATCGATTGAGGGTAAAATTGTACATGAACCACGCGCCTGCGCACACTGACAGTATGTAGTTCTGACAGTATGTAGTTCATTGCTAATCTTTCAAGATAGGTATGTATGTATCTGTAACCGTGCAAATAAGTCATTAAAAGAATATATTAGTGGTTTTAGGAAATGTATTATTTATTATAATTCTTGTGTTTTTGGATTTGTGTTTCCCTGTAGTAAAATAATAAAATATGTAGGCATAACATTTTTACAGTTTGTCGCCGTGTTGTTTAATTATATCCGAAACTTACGTGTCAATTCAAGTGGCTCGATGGCGTAGTTGGCAGAGCGGTGGGACAGAGAACAGAAGCACACGGAAGGTCGCGGGTTCTTATCCTCGAGGATTCATACTTTTTTTATTTTTCGTTATTTTAATAAAATTTTTTTGAAAGTGGTAGATAAGAAAGTTAGTTTAATTTTTAAATAAAATACAAATAACCTGTCAAGTATATTTACTTCGTTTAAATTACCTATATAATAGAAGAATATCTTCTTACGTGCGTACAAAGTACACACACATTCTTTTTTGTGGGGTGCACAAATTTCGCTTTAATTCTTTTTTAAGATGTTGCTGCCATAAAAATTCCACATGTCCATTTTCAATAAAAAATCTCTAAGAGTTTTCGATAATTGAAAAAAAAAATCGATTTTCATTTTGTAACTTCAAAGGGCTGTAACTTTTTTTGTGTGCACTATTGTATATGTATAGGTAAGTGAGGTTCCATCAACCTATTTTTGACCCCAGAATTTGTGGTATAATTTATGACCAATCTTTTCGGGGCACCGTTAAATAGATTCGGGTTATAACGTCCTGCGACGTTGTCTGATACCCAACTGCCACCTCGTCCTATCATTACAATGTTTTCTCTCAATCCTCGTTCGCTCATTGATCTTCTAGTTCTTTCCATCCACGATTTCTTTGGTCTTTCTCGTTTCCTGTGTTCCGGTGGTATCCATTTTTCTTTGGTGGTCTTTCATCTGGAATCCTTTAAACATGCCGATACCATGTAAGCTGTTTTCTCTCTATAAAGTCGGTCACAGTTTCTTTTAGACCCATTCCTTCCTTTATTGTGTTGTTTTGAACCCTATCAAGTTTCGTTTTTCTAGCTGCTCTTCTAAATGCATCCATTTCTGCGGCTTCTATTTTCATTATTTGATATTCTCTAAGACGCCACGTTTCAGATCCGTACAGAAGTGTGCTTTTTATCATTGTGTCATATATTCTCAATTTTCTTTGTTTTCCTATTTAAATACTCCATTATATTCCATTCAGAGATTTAATTAATTTTCTAGCTTTATTTATTCTACTGTTTACCTCTGCCTCATCCGTTCCTTCTTTGTTAAAATTTATTCCCAGGTATCTACAGTCTTCACATGGTTCTATTGTTTTATTCTTTCCAGCTGCAGATCAGTAGTTTCCGCTCCTACGCAGAGGTACAACGTATTTTCCATGTTCATTATCAGACCCCATTTTTCAAATTCCTCATTCAATTTTCGTGTCATGTACTCGAGATTCTCTTTGTCATATGCACATATTACTTGATCATCGGTAAATTGGAGGGTATACAAGCAAGTGTCATCGTCCACCTGTATGCCCATTCCTTTGCATTTCGATTTCCACTGGTCGAGAGCTTTACCAATATAGATTTTAAAAAGTATCGGTGATCTGCAGCACCTCTGTCGTAGGCCTTTATTGACTCTGAATGGTTCCAATATTGTGCTGCCTAATTTTATTTGGGCTTCCATGTTGTTGTATATATTCTGAACAACCTTTATGAGTGTATGATTGATTGAAGTTTCCTGGAGTACCTACCATGGTTTCGAGATAGGTATGTTATCATAATAGGGTCTACCCCAAAATCCCGACAGTCAAAATCCCGACAGCCAAAATCCCGACGTCCAAAATCCCGACAGGCCAGAATCCCGACACGCCAAAATCCCGGCAAGCCAGAATCCCGACAAATTAAAAATCCTGTCAGATTTTCAAAACTATAATACATAGTATTCATATATTTTTGTTACGTTACAGTATTATTTTAAACATGCAATTTATTTATATTTATATTTAGCTAATTATACTAATATCACCTACATACTTGGAAATAAGTTAAAACTGATTAATTCGGGAAGAATTTTTCCATTATTGTTTTCACTAATTTATCAACGTCCGTGCGTCTGTCTGTCCGTCCGCAAACACAACTCCTCCGTCATTATACCAGGTAGAATGACATTTGAGGTGTCGAATGAAAGCTTATAATCCAAGGATGGTACTGAAGGTGAGAAATTTGACCTAGGTTGTCTGTCCGTCTGTCTGTCCGACCGCGAATATAACTACTACGTCATTGTACCAGGTAGAATAGCAAATGAGGTGTCAAATGAAAGCTTAGATGGATACTATGTATTATAGTTTTGAAAATCTGACAGGATTTTTATTTGCCGGGATTCTGGCCTGTTGGGATTTTGGCGTGTCGGGATTCTGGCCTGTCGGGATCCTTGCCTGTAGGGATTCTGGCCTGTCGGGATTCTGACGTGTCGGGATTTTGGCGTGTCGGGATTCTGGCCTGTCGGGATCCTTGCCTGTAGGGATTCTGGCCTGTCGGGATTCTGACGTGTCGGGATTTTGGGAGGCACCGGTTATCATTTTATCTTTTTTCTAAATCTATGAATGTAAGGTGCGTTGATCTATTCCGTGCTAGTTTCTTCTCTACAATTTTTTCCAAGCAGAACACGTTGTCTGTGCAAGATCTACCAGCTCGAAACCCGCTCTGCTCTTCTTCTTCTTGGTTTTTGTATCCCTCTTCGATCATATCTCTGATTATTCTTCCATATATTTTACTCACCGTACTCGTTACTGATAGCTATCGGTAGTTATTGCAGTCTAATTTGTTACCTTTTTTATATATCGAGGTTATGAAAGCTGTTTTCCATTCCTCTGGGATTCTCTCTCCATTGAAGTACTTATCAATCATACCTCCATGAATTCATCTGCTAACAATGGCGATATGGATGAAGCGTAGATAATTCGTTATTTTATTTGTAAAAATTATTATTTATTCTAAAATAGATGCATGTACAATGTACACAGTGTTAGTACTAGCTCTATGATAGCGGACACATTCAGTTTGACTTTTGTTATCGAAACTTACTATATAGCATATTATTGAAATATTCTACGTAAACGGACCGAAGACAAAAACAAGACTCGAAAAAAAAATAGTGGAAATAAGAGTTTTAATTTTGTTTTTTTTTTAAGTTTTGGCAAACACAAACAAAACATAAACTCAATAATCTTCTATAAATAGTGGAAAACTGCCATAATAAAAGTGATTATGTAAAAATATCACAAAAGAATATGTCTTCGAACGAACACGAGCTCTTTGCCTTTTCAGATTCAGATAAAAATATCCCGCATTATCTATTACTATTAAAAAGAATATCATAAACAAAGTTGCGTTCCACAATCTAGTCCTAAACCTCTAATGATAATAATAGAACATTTTTATCTGTTGTATAATAAATGTCTATCTCGCTTTTATGTGGAAGGACAAAAGAGGTAAACTTGAAATACCCCTTTGAGTTTGCGTTGAATAGAAAGATTAATTTGTTGAACGTCGAACAAAACCTTACCGATATAATGGCCAATGTAACAACTTGATTAATCCTTTCTAAAACTGTTGTAAACTGGTTCATAAAGGCTCATTTTAAATCTTTTATATTAAATTATTTAATAATTTAAACTTTTTGGGAAGTGAGGGTAATATATTATCATGTTGTCAGCAAATTCTTTCTAGAACAATGAAAAATTATAAATTTATTGTCCTAGAGTATTGGCCTAGTCTAGAAAATAATTAATACACAAAATGCTCATACAGAAGTAAAAACTTCAAATTGTATACTGGTACGACATCGTTTATTAAAAACTCTAAAATGCCATCCAAATGGATTGCAAAACGTTTTCGTGTGAATTTAGAACATCTTCAGTGCCTAGAATAAAGTATTTCCACGTTAGATTAAAGCAAAAAGGTTAAAATTGTGACTGTTAGAAAGAAAAACATGTGGGAATACTTACATTCTGCTGAGTAGTTTGAAACTAGCACACTATTTATATATATATATAATGTAAACCATATATTATGTGATTATGACTTTAAATAGTGTGCTAGTTTCAAACTACTCAGCAGTATGTAAGTATTCCCACATGTTTTTCTTTCTAACAGTCACAATTTTAACCTTTTTGTTTTAATCTAACGTGGAAATACTTCATTCTAGACACTGAAGATGTTCTGAATTAGAATGAAAACATTTTACAATCCATTTGGATGACTTTTAGAGTTTTTAATAAACGATTTTATACCAGTATACAATCTCAAGTTTTTACTTCTGTATGAGTTTTTTAAACTATGATATACAGCCAACTATTGGGATTTTCCCATTGATTTTAAATTAATAAACAACTGTGTAATGAAATAATTTAACTGTTTTTGTGAAATCAACAACATCTTTGAATGAAAACAATCTTTGAATGAAATAATCCTGCTGTTTAAAAAAGGCGACAGAAAAGGCATAAAAAATTACACACCCATCTCACTGCTGTCGCAAACGTATAAACTATTCATGAGGATTATCAACAACAGGCTAATACACAAATTAGACTCATATCAACCAGTAGAGCAGGCAGGATTCCGCAAAGGATATAGCACCACTGACCATTTTCTAACAATTATGACACTAATAGAGAACCTAACGAGTACCATGTAGATCTACATTCAGCGTTCGTTGACTACGAAAAAGCTTTTGACAGCGTGGAAATAGATTCCAGATACAGAATGCTAATACACAATATATAGCGTGTCTACTTAAGTTAGAAACATATGGGTAACTTTTTTATTATTAATTTTACGAAAAAAAGTTATTCTTTATAAAAAGTTCTGCATGCCCCAAAACCTAAGATTCAATCATCAGATATCAAATTTTCTCAATATTATACGAGGTATGTCAAAAAATATGAATTTCGGTCAAGGGTAAAGTACCTTTATTTATCTCAATATCGAAAATTCTTATGATAAAAAGTTGTTTGGAATCAAAAACTAAGATCAAATACGCAATTACATGCTTCTAATTGAAAAAAAAAATTTTTTTCTCAAATTTATGGATACCCAACATCGTTTTTAATTATTACAAATATGATAACTCGTTTATTATTCATTTTACGAAAAAAAGTTATTCTTTATAAAAAGCTTTGCATGGTCTAAAATCTAAGACACAACCATGATATATCAACTTTTATTAATTTTATACGAAGTGTGTCAAAAAATATGAAATTCGCTCAAGATTATAGTACCTTTATATTTCACAATATTTCAATTAGAAGGATGTAATTGCATATTGAAACATAGTTTTTAATTCTAAACAACTTTTTTAATAACTGTTTTCAATATTGTGAAAAATAAAGGTACTTTACTCTTTAGTGAAATTCATATTTTTTTACATACCTCGTATAAAATTAATAAAATGTGATATTTGATGGTTGCATCTTTGGTCTTAGGACATACAGAGCTTTTTATAAAGAATACCTTTTTTCCGTAAAAGTAATAATAAAAGAGTTATCGTATGTGTAATAAATAAAAACGAAGTTAGTATCAATAAATTTGAGAAAAATTTGGAAAATATTTTTTCCAATTAGAAGCATGTAATTGCATATTTGATCTTAGTTTTTATTTCCAAACAACTTTTCTTAATAAGAATTTTCGATATTGAGAGAAATAAAGGTATTTTCCTCTTGAACGAAGTTCATATTTTTTGACATACCTCGTATAATATTGACAAAATTTGATATCTGATGATTGAATCTTAGGTTTTAGAGCATGCAGAACTTTTTATAAAGAATAACTTTTTTTCGTAAAATGAATAACAAAAAAGTTTCCCATATGTTTCCAAATTAAGTAGACACGCTGTATATAAGAAAGCAACAATGAAGAAACCACAAAACCTATACCAATTAACAGAGGAGTGCGACAGGGAGATGTTATTTCTCCTAAACTATTTATATTAGCACTGGAAGATGTTTTCAGAACAATAGAGTGGACAAACATAGGAATAAACATAAATGGAAAGAAACTAAACCACCTAAGATATGCAGACGATTTAGTAATAATAGCATCAAGTTTTGAAGAACTACAAAGCATGCTAACCATGCTGATTAGGGGAAGTCTAGGTGTGGCACCAATTGATGCCAAAATGAGAGAGCATAAGTTAAGATGGTTTGGTCATGTTCAACGTCGAGACGTTAATCACCCAATACGAAGAATAGCTGAAGTGCAGATTCCTGGAAGGAGTAGGAGACGAAGACCAAAGAAGACCTGGGGGGAGACGATAAGGCAGGACATGTTGGTAAAGGTGATTAACATTGATATGACCCAAGATAGAATTGTGTGGAGAAATGCAATTAGGGAAGCCGACCCCGCATATGGATAAGGCAAAGAGAATGATGATGATGATGACAAACCATGCTAACCGAACTAGCAAATGAATCCGAACAAATAGGTCTAAAAATAAATTTTACGGTATAAACAAAAACAATGACAAACACACAAGATAATTAAAACGTAATACTAAACCAAACCACAATAGAAGCGGTTAATGATTATATAACTTTGGGACAGATAATAAAAATAAATAAGGAAAACCAACCAGCGGAAGTAAAAAGAAGGGTCAGGATTTGGGAAATTAAAATGGACCTTAAAGAATAAAAAGATACAACAATACTTAAAGACAAAACTGTTTACGATTGCTTTTGAGGGTCAGTGTATATTAAGAGAAGCAGTGGAAAATTTCATCAGTAATAAAATGGGGAGATAAAAAATATGCCTAGTCGAACTAGATAGCAAACACAGATAGATTAATGGATTGTTCTGAAATTTTGAGAGAGTGTTGAGTACCCAATATCCAACTTTGGATGACATTCCACAGTTCTGGGTTAATTTTAATAATAGTTAATAATTTTGCAGTTTGCGAAACAACAAATTGACTTTTAATTTTCAAAAATTGCCATTTTGAAGCTTTTTCAATGTTCTAAAAAATCCAATTTTATAATTTTATGGCAACTATTTAGCTTTTAATAAGGTGCGAAAAATTTAAAAAATCCCCTTCTATAGGGAACTTGCATAAAATTTGAAATTCGAAAAAAATGTTATAAATCACAACAGAACATAATTTAAAACATGTATCAAAAATAAAAAAGTTGTTTTTGTTTTCCGTTTGGCCCCTAAAGACGATTCTAAATTCACATTAAAGCAACTAGCCCAAAACGCGTCGTGACGTCATATGATTACATGTTTACATTTTGCACCGACAAAGTAAACAAAATTGTATATAATTTTAAATTAGACATTATAAACTTCTTCTTCTCTTCTTCTACGGCACTACAGCCCAAATTGAGCCTTGGTCTGCTTTATTTTTTGCCTCCACCTTTGCTTGTCTGTGACTGCTTTTCTCCATACACGGACTCCTAAAAGGGCTTGTGCGTCGCTGTTTACTGCGTTTTCCCAGCGCTTTCTTGGCTTTCCAACCGGTCTCTTTCACTGCATTCTAGCATTCAGTGCTCTTTTTGGTAGCCTATCCTCTCCCATTCTTATCACATGTCCGGCCCTTTGCAATTTTTGTATTCTAATGAAGTCTGACGGGTCTAGGAAAATTGGTCGAGAACACTTCGTCGACGGAAAATTAGTCGACAACATTTGGTCGACAAACAGTTGGTCGAATGCACAATTCATCGAATGTACAATTCGTCGACGAACATTTGATCGAATGGATTTTTCGTCGACAAACTGTTATTTATTTTTAGGATAAAACGATTAATGGTGACAAACGACTGCTTATTGGTTTTTATTTTGTTAACTGGAATATTGGATTAAACATATTATTATCTAAATTTACTTTTTTTTGGAGTTTTGTTAATTTTTTTCTAAATCTTAATTATTTTTAAATTTAATGAAAAAATTGGCTGCTGTGGGAGAGTAGACAGCAAATATAAACCGATATTTCAATTAGTGATGTTGTGCCGTTCTTCTTTTTGGTGTCGGCGCACTTGCGAACGGAGCATTTTCGGACAAGTCAAATTTGGGGGCATTTGGGGGCACTTGCGGACAAGACGAAATATGCGAGATGCTGAGGTAAATAAATTGTTAGAGAATCGAGGCATTTCCGTACAATGTTTTCGACTGCAATATTTAGTCAATATCAATAAAAAAAGTAAAGAAATCGTGAGAATAAAATTCCCTTCACAGATTATCCAAGGCTTAGGACTGGCAATCTATAAATTTTTTTTTGATATAGTGCAAAGAAAATAACTTTTTCTTCAAACGTCAAATAATGATGACATTACTTATCTAACTTGATCCTGTCAAAGTTTGATGTCTCCGCCGGCAGCAGTTTTTTTCCCCATTTCTTTACCGGCGGAGGGAAAAATGTTGTCATGGCAACAATATGAAACATGTCACAAAGCAACAATACAAATGTCATTAACAACAATTAAACATCATTTTTATTTATAGTAATATTAAAAGTACATTAGTTAATGAGGCATTTTCAAAATTGAAACCGTGCAAAAATGTTCCCGACTCTTGATACGCATTGGCAGGGCCGCGCCAAGGCTTTCAAGCGCCCCGGGGCAAGTAATTTTAGGCGCCCCTTTCCCCCTCCCCTTGTAAGTAGTTATTTGCAACTTAGTGAATAAGTCCATTTACTCACGGTTTTTGCTCCGGATTTTAAAGCACAGCTTGGATTGAAATAAAACTTGGCATAAGCGTAGCTAATATGTCAAAGGAAAACAGTGATATTGTGCCTATGCATGTGTGCTTTTTCTCAGAGGATGAGTTTTACCCCTTCTCGGGGTTGAAAAACTATATGCTCAAAATAGGTTCGGAAATGGATAAAATGACTAATTCTAAGCCACTTTTGTTCTATAGAGTTTTTTCACTAAGTCAACACTTTTCCATTATTTGCGAGTGAATATGTCCATTTTTCAACAAAAAAAAACACGTTTTTCGCAAATAACTCAAAAAATATGTTATCGAAAAAATATTCTCAGGAAAAATATAGCTTATAAAAAAGTGAAAAAAATGGTGTATGCATGAAGTGAGTAGACCCAGATGAAGCAGAATTTAGCTAATGAAAACTAGGTTCTTATTCGTCAAATTTCAAATCAAATGCCTATTTCAATAAAAAATGCACTTTTCGGCGTAAACTCATTACAACTTTTTTAAAGTGTTTAAAAAAACTTAATTTTTGAAGTTATACTTCTTTAGGCGCGATTGGAAATAATGTTGAGAGTGAATTTTTTATAAAAGCGACAGTATGAAGCAGGCGCGTACCGACAGTATCAAGTTAGTTGTTAAATCTTCCAAGTTACTTATGTATCAATGCAGATAAAATTTGAAAAAAAATATATTGGTGTTTTTAGTAAATATATTTATTTAACTTTTG
Organism: Diabrotica virgifera virgifera; assembly: GCF_917563875.1. NCBI lineage: Eukaryota > Metazoa > Arthropoda > Insecta > Coleoptera > Chrysomelidae > Diabrotica > Diabrotica virgifera. The sequence goes on along the minus strand of NC_065447.1, from coordinate 17,496,191 downwards.
TATCTTTGGATTTGTTTTCGTTGAGATAATTAGTATTAAAATATGATGAAAAGAAAATTAAAAAATTGTATAGAAAATCTGAGGGTTTTTAGGTTTTCTACGATTGATCAAGGGAAAAGTAATTGCGTGGAGGCTACAGTTCATAAAGAATGACATATTAACGTTATTTTTAATTTTTGGTATTATTTTAAATATTAAAATTTGTTTAATATTTAAAAAAAAATACAATTAAACTGTTTAAAATATATTTACTTCGCTGAAACCATAATAATAAAAGTATAACTTCTTACGTGCGTACAAGATACATACACTCTTTTTTGTTGTTTAAAAAAGTTTCTAGCATCAAAAGTAAACAAGTTACGCTAAAATAATGATGGTCCCTTTTTTTGGTAAACAAAAATCGTAAAAATCACCTCTTAATTAGCATATGAAATGAAATTAATTGTTACCGCTTCACAAGTTACTTTACTTATGTATTGTTTATATACATATAAGTTTCATCGGTTCAAAGTGCTTGTTTTAAAAAAAATTGCTTTAAATAATTTTTTTTAATTTGGAAAAAATGATATTTTTTTTAAAAACTTAAAAATTATTAGTGATACCAAAAATCTCAAAGAGTAAAAAAATGTACGTTTTGCTTTTCTGAATATTTTGGTTTTTTGTTTTTCTATTGGTTAATAGAGCAGTCATCATCGGTAAAAGAATGTAAAACCGTGGAATTTTGAGAATTAACACCGATTTTAATAAAAAATTGGATTTAAGCTCGGTTGACCCCCTTCTTCAAAATCTACCCTATGCCGAACCGGGCTTTTGCCCTGGGGGTGAAAACAACCCCATCTAGGAAATGAAAATTTTTCAATCAAAATAACTATGAACGTCGTTAGATTGACCAATTTGGAGTAAATTTTGTTCTACAATTTTTTTTGCAAAGTTGATATTTTCCAAGTATATTAGCGATTGAAACTATGCATTTTTCCTTGAAAAAACTCACGTTTTATAACCGTTTTTTACATTCTATAAAATACTCACAATGTATAAAAAATTTCACTACATTCGAGTTATTTGAGATTGATGGTTCTCCATTTCGAGGTTCTTAAAAAATAACCACCCCATTAAAGAGCAATAACTCAGTGGTTATTGGGTTTACATAGTTTTTTTACATATTTGTCATGTGTTTAGGAAAGTAATATACCTACCGATAAATTATTATGAATACTATAAATATTTACAAAAAACAACGATTACACCATCAGAGAACAAATATGGTTCAGTTTAATAAGAGAAATAAGGGTTCGTACAATTATGGGATTAAAGTAATACTAACTGCCATTTCTATACCTACCTACGATTGGTAAGTTTTAAATTTTACAAGATAATAAAATATAACTAATATTTCTGGTAATTTCGGTATTGTCAAAAATTTTTTTTCGGCTGCTACTGGCGCCTTTTGAATACGGCGCCGGGGGGCTCCGCCCCCCTTCGCCCTTATGGACGGCGCGGGCCTGCGCATTGGTAATATTGTTGATGATACTGATGGTCGAGCACAATTATCAGCAATCATTCCGACGACTTAATTATTTTAATTTCTAACATCTAGACGACTTTGATAGTTGTCACAGTTAATTTCGAGTAAAAATAGCGTATGAATTGTACTATTTATGGTTGAAAATTGCTACATTTGAAGAAAAAATAGTATACTTTATTCGGCAAAGAAGCGACTTTTCTTGACTTGCCCTCTATTACGCGCCTCACTTCGTTCGGCGCGTAATATCGGGCGCGTCAAGAAAAGTCATGCTTCTCCGCCTCATAAAGTAATATACTATTATATACCTATTGGCGTGTTTCTGCCATGTATTATTTTATTCCCTTTGGGTCTTTGTCGACGAAAAATCCATTCGATGAAATGTTCGTCGACGAATTGTACATTCGATGAATTGTCCATTCGATCAACTGTTTGACGACCAAATGTTGTCGACTAATTTTCCGTCGACGAAGTGTTCTCGACCAACTTTCCGACACCGAAGTCTGACAGGGGTGCTTCCTTATAAAGTTGATAAAGTTCGTTGTTATATCGACTTGTGAAGATTCCGTTTTCCCTCACAGGTCCTAGTATTCTCCTCAGTACTTCGAACGTCTCGAGTTTGTTTTTGCATGACAAGTTTGTTTTGAAGACATTATAAATGTCAGGAGAAAATACAGTTATGTGACGTTACAAGTGTTTTGATCGTTTGAACTATTCATAGAAAACTTGTACTTTTACAAAATGGTTTTATTTTCCATAGTAAAACTTCTTTCCTTTCCTTCAAAAACTGTATAAAACTCCAATCTCAACAAACTGGTAAGTATATGTTATTGCAATGACATACGATAAATGTCATTAGAATATAAATATTTTTGTCTTATTCCGCTACGATGAGCTGGCAAAATACCCAAGTTGATGCAGGCCAATAAACTAAAGAAGGAGAAGAAGAATATACCTAAATATAACCATAAACATAACAATCTAGTAAAACTATGTGACGTCACGGGCCGTATGAACTATTTTAAATTACAGAAGATTTTAAATTTGTATATCTTAAGTTATTATGAGTTTTTGAAGCGTGAACTTTTAGAAATCTCATTTTTAAACAAAACTGAACATTATTATGAACATTATAAAAAAAAATGTGCAAGTTCCCCATTGTTAATAATTAAAATTCTTGGCAGGAAACAGGTGAGTTTTCTATCTTCCTACAGGTTTACAATCACTAAAAAATTTGTCAAATAAGTACCTGGATTATTCAAAAGTCCCCAACAAGGTATTTTTTGATTATTTCCCTGGAGCATGTTGTCAGTGAATTCTTTCTAGAACAATGGGACAATGAAAGATTGATAATCTATTATTGTTCTAGAATAGAAGATAAATAATCAACTATGTAATGAAATAATTTAACTGCAAATATCTCGAATTTCGTAGACATAGTCAAGGCTGAGTTTATATTTACTTCTAAAGTTCCATTAAATACACATAATGTCAGTGATACAAATGCGAAAAGCCCGATGCAAATAATTAACGAGAGCCCTTTTAATAGCATTTTCTCAATAGTTCGAAAGCTAGTTTTAAAAAATGAGCGAATTATTCACTAACAGATTCTCCATTGTTCAAATTCTATTTAAATAGACGAATCAATTTCGTACACATTTTTTTCGTACATTGTAAGTCAATTTATTCTAAAACAAGCTGAAAATGCGAGCATTATTATAACGAGAACTTTGTTTATTTACGTATTTAAATTCATAATATGGAAAATTGCTATTACGAAAAGTTGTTTAGAATTAAAAATTATGTTTTGATGTGCAATTATATCATTCTAATTTAAATGTTGTGAACTATTACAGTGGGTGATCATATTATTAGAGCCACCTCAGAAAATTTTACTTTTGTTTAATAATGGTATGTAAGTTTTTTCTTTATACGATCCACGTTGCCTTTGAACCTTTAGAAATGGATGCTATGTTTCTGTTGGAGTGATTAGTATTGAATATTAAAATTTTTATTTCTGCTATTTTCCTTGGTGAGGTGTCTTTGGATTTCCCATGATGTTCTGGTACCACTAGTGTAAAGAAAGTGCAATTTTTACCAAATTCACAAAAAATAGTATAGGCCTGTCAGAATATCACTAGAGAGCAATGGAAACTCGCAAAGTTTATTATAACTCTAAACACCAAGAATACAAAATAATAGACACACGAGTTGCAAGCTAGACTGGGTAGCACTGACAAACAATGGCATCTGAGTATTGCACTTTCATAAAGTGTAACAAGCGAAATGGAAACAAATCCATTAATATATGATACAGCTCAATTATACACCCTTCCTCTGAAGCATTGAATTTTACTAGGTAGCTCTAATAATATGATCACCCACTGTATAAAGATACTTTACTCGAAATTCATATTTTTTATATAGCTCGATTAAAATTATAAAATTTTACATATTATGATGGTTGCATCATAAATCATAGACCATGAAGAGCTTTTTATGAAGAATAACTTTTCTTCGTCAAATTAAAAATAAAAGAGTTATAAATGAAAATGTTGTTGGCATCCATAATTTGAGAAAAATATTCAAATATTTTTTTCCATTAGAAGGATGTAGTTATTGTATATATCAGAACATAATTTTTTATTCCAAACAACATTTCATAATAACAATTTTCAAATATTGTGAAATAGGGCTTTTCATCGATTGTCATTTGTTTCGAGCTTCTCTATTATGTTGTATAATCTGTGTATAATATTAATATACACAGATTATCCGACATATTATGACCGTATCCTCGTACAAACCTTTTTAAAGTTGTTAATATATTATTGCTTTCAAAATATACTCAAATTGTGTTTTTAAACATCTTATTTATTTTATATAATAATTAAATTCACTATAAAATGTCATTTATATTTTATTAATAGCTAATTTAAAATTTAGTTTGACATTCACGAAGTGTCATACTGAAATGTAAATAACCTATGCTTTGCTTAACAAATTCAGATTAAAACTAGCCTACTTACTAGCAACGATTTCAGATGACGTTTAGTGTGTCAGCAGAAAATAAAAGGATTGTGACGTATGACGTCACATTTTAGACTTTGATGTCGGCTATCTCAAAGATGGTTAGAGATATCGAAATGCCGTTTTCAGATTTAGATTCAGAAGACAAAACTACATGAGAATCCATCGGAAAATCGGCTCTAGAAATTGCAGGAGCGGCAACGCACGAACGGACAGACTTTGCGAATTTAACAACCCTAAATGAATAATAAAAAGTACCTAACAACAGTCAACAAAACTTTAAAAATAGAAAGACATTTATGTATAACGTAAACAGTTTTGTTCGACACTTACATATAAAAGTTATTTGTCGACCAGATGAGGGTATGCACATCACATCATAAGAGATAAGAGATTGTTTAATTGAGGATTCTGTGATGGTTTGTGACAATAAGACTTCTTTAGCTCCCTCCTGCGTCCCTGCAAGATAAAGAAACTATGGTTATTGCTACCTAAACCTCCATAGACCAAAATCAAAGGAATTAGAGAGCGATATTAGTTTACGTTATATCTCTTTTTGTTTTTAAAATTTTATTAGCTGTTGTTATTTTTTTTTTCGTTTTGTAAATTCACTATTGTTTTAGTTACACACATGTTAAAGAATAAAGCCACCTAGTTTCTTTATTTTTTCAGATATCAGGGAAATTCGAAAAAAAATATCCACAAAACGTAAAACTACAATATGATTTAGATGTATACCATACCCACTCTTGTTCCTTGCGCTTCCCACAGGGTATCTCAAACTTAACACAAGAAAAACACTTTTTTTCGTCTACACGGTATAAGCTCAAAAAGGAAATTTGAGGAAACATTAGACTAACAGTGTAAATATATATAATCAGTACCCTTATACTTTACGGTGTCGGGTTTACAATTTCTACACTATAATTACTAGTATCTATACTAATTATTTAAAAACTTTTTCCATTCTTTTCGATTCTTCGCCACATTGGTTGCCTCTCTCCATGTTATTCTTTTCGTTTCTAGTATTCTTCTTACTACCCCATCCCATGTTGTTCTTGGTCGTCCTCTTTTCTTCCTTTTCTGTATTGTTGCTCCCCAAACCTTCCTCACTGGTCTCATTTTGTCATTCTTTGCAAGTGTCCCCACCAACTAAGTTGTCTTTTTTCAATGTATTCCAGAGTAGCTTCTATATTTAGATCTTCTCGTATATCAGTATTTCTTAATCTATCATGTCTGGTCACACCCATAACTCTTCTTAAATATTTCATCTCGACTGCTTGGATTTTGCTTTTCTGTCTTTCATCCAACACCCATGTTTCACACCCATAGGTTAGTATAGGCCTGAATATCGTCTTGAACACGTTAATTTTTGTTTTTTGCGTTATTTCGCTTTTGCTGATAAATTTCTGTTTCATTGCATAATAAAGGTTCATTGTTTTGTCTATTCTATTATTGATTTCTAACTCAGTTCTTCCTGTTGCATTTATTTCCATCCCTAGATATTGAAACGATTTTACTTGCTTTATGCTAACATCTTGAATCACTATATTCAATATCTCTAGGTTTTCATCACTAACCATTACTCTTGTTATTTGTTTGTTGATTTTCAGGTCATATTCTTCTAGAACTTCATTCCAGAGATTTAGATTGTGCTGTAAGTTGTCTCTACTGTCCGCTATTATTACTACATCATCAGCAAAAGCTCCTTCAGATATTTCTACTTTTTGTAAATTTCTATGTCCTACATATAATTTTTTAGGCTTTACTTTATATTTCTTTATGATCTCGTCTAAGTATATGTTAAATAATAATGGACTCAGTCCCCCTCCTTGCCTTAGTTCCTTACTCGTTGTAAATGGTTCTGATATCATGTTATTTCTTATTATGTAGTTCTTATTTTTATTGTATATATATTGAATTATTCTTATTAATTTGTTACTGACGTATCTATCTTCTAGAATGTTCCACAGTTTATTCCTTGTAACTCGGTCAAAGGCTTTTTCAGTATCTACGAATGCATAATATATTTTCTTTTGTTGTTGCACCGATTTTTCCATCAACTGCTTGATTTTAAATATGTGATCTTGTATACTGTGGCCTTTTCTAAAACCACTTTGTGATTTTTCCATATTGCCTTCAACTATTAGGTATTGTTAACCTTTTATTAATTACTTGCTCAAAAACTTTCACAGCAGTGCTTATTAGTGTTATCCCTCTGTAATTATTACAGTCCTTGCAATCTCCTTTTTTATGTATTGGTGTAATTAAAGCCATTTGCCAATCGTCTAGGGTTTGTTCTTCCCTGCATGCTTTTTTATATATTTCCACTAATATTTCTTCTCCTATTTGCCCTATGTTTCTTAGCATATCTGCAGTAATTTTATCTTTACCAGGAGCTTTCCCATATTTCAGATTTTGAATTGCCCCTCTTACTTCTTCTATAGTTATTTCTTCTTGGTCATTGTTTTCATTCATGTTACTGGTTTTATCTACAACTGTTTCAATTTTTTCATTACCTTCCAGTAGTTTCTCCAAATATTCTTTCCATTGCTCCATTATTTCTTGATTTTGGGTTAATATATCCCAACAGTGTAAATACCAAAGTAAAATGTAAAATAATTAGCAAAATCCCTTAATCTGTTCACGAAAAAAAAACAACTTTTGAAATGAGCATAATTTTTGGAGTTACAAATCTTTTGCGGTTAATAGTGGAGTCATTGAAGGTTTTCACCTCCGATTTCGTTGAACCTTCATCGATTTTCATGGAAATTGGTGAGTTGTTAGAAGATACTTCAAGAAACAAAGGTGACATGGTGCCAACTTGCGCTTTTACCCTGGGGGTGGATGCCACCCCTTCTCGGGTATGAAATTTTTTATAATAAAAAAAATACCATAAATCGATAGAGGGGCAACTTCTAAGCAAAATTTGTTATATAAAGTTACTAACATAAATCAATGCATGTTTTAAAGCTGTTTTTCACGTATTACTCAAAAACTATAAGCTTTTGTAAAAAAACTATTATTACCAAAATTAAAGATAATAAAAAATTTAATACACTTCCTACTTAAAGAACTAAACTAATGTTATTTCAAATAGCATCAAAATTAAGCAAGTTATGATGAATATAGAAGAACCCTTTCGATTTTTTTAGGAAAAAGTGAAAAATAAAACATTTCCATTTCCATTGCCATTTCCGCAAAAATTAAAATTTGTAGTAATCCTCACAAAAATTTCTTTAGGTTAACATAGTTAATTATTTCAACAATTTTCACCAGTTTAGAATGCATATTTTTGAAAAAAAGATATAATTTAAAGAAATCAGAATTTTTAAAATTATCGTACTTTTCATTTTCTTTTGATAATAACTCCAAAAATACTCAATATACGTAAAAAATGATATACAACTAAATTTTAGTTTTTTCTGATCCAAACACTTTACCTATTTTACTATTTCCTTAGAGTAAAAAATAACCGAGATAGAAATGTTTAAAATTTCAATTTTGCTGCGAGAACCATGTAACCGGGGCCATTTAACCTTTTATTATTAAAAAAGTGAGAGGTCTAAAAGACTAATTTTGACATTTTTTAATAGCTCTTGGAATCATCTTTTAATTAGTTTTTAGGTGAACCTGATGTTTTAAAAATTAACGGAATTATTTACAAAAAAACAATAAAATTTTTTGGAAAAATTTTTAAAAGAGCATACATTTTATTGCTATCAACTTGTCCCAGGGCTTATTTGATAGACATTTCTATGAACTTTGACAAATGTTTAATAAGTTTATGTTATAAAATGCATCATTTTGCCGGTATTTAAGCTTGAATACTTAGATTTGGGTACTCGACGAAAGAAATATACATTCAATTACCTGCAACTTACTTTTGGTTAACGTAGAAAGGTTTTTCTAGCAGGGAGTTTATTTGATTTTTTATTAGCCTCAATTTTGATAATAATAACTTTTTTGTAAAAACTTATAGTTTTTGAGTTATTTATAAAAAATCGGGTAAAAACATGCAGTTTTCTCACGAAAAATTAAAATCTTTGATCTTTAATAACTCATAAAGTTTTGATTTATTTTAATAACTTTATTTAACAAATGTTGCTTATAATTTGTCCCTCTATCGAATTGTGGGGTTATTTTTAATAAAATAATTTTCACCCCCGAGGAGGGGTGGCATCCACCCTTAGGGTAAAAGCGCAAGTTGGCACCATGTCACCTTTGTTCCTTGAGATATCCTCTAACCACTCACCAATTTTCATGCATATAGATGGAGGTTCAACGAAATCGGAGGTAATAGCTCATATCCACCTTCAGTGACTGCACTATAAGTGTATTTTGTAACCCTAAAAAATCTGATATTCGCTCTTTTAAGTAAACTAATATGCGAATTTTGTACGAGTTTTTCTTGACTTTTACTCGTAAAATGGCAAATTATTAGAGTAAAATAATTGTACTCGTGGAAATAATCCACAAACTTCTAATAAAACGCGATGAAATATGATAACGCCGCTGCATTCAGCTCCCTAACTACGTGAAAAAGCGAAGCGAGCTAAACGGCCTGACACTAAAATCTGCAATTCTGCACCCTTTTAACAATTTATATTAATTAAATTTTACATTGACACGTCAAATATGCGCCGAGAGCTCTAGTCATTTGTACTCCCTATATCCTTATCCGACTTCTATTCTGATCCGAATAATCCAGAAAGTCGCCAACCAGGGTCACGGGAGACAAATTTGCTGTTGGGAGTGGAATAATCCATAAGAAATTATTTCTTTAAACTTAGTTCTTCTTTTTGGTGTCCAGATAAAATACTGTAAAACAGTTTTCAAGTTACAATTTTAATTGTTAAGATTTATTACAATCTAATTAAGTTATAAGTAATTAAGTACAAAGTAGAATTAAGTTGTAATTAAGTACAAAGAAGAATCAGATTGGCGTAGGAAGTGTGTGAAAGTTATGATGGAGTATCCATCAAAAAGCAATAAGATACAACAGTACCTAAAAACCCGTGTATTTGATCAGTGCATCCTTCCTCTTCTAACGTATGGCTCAGAAACATAGACATTAACAAATGAAAACATAAACAAAATAGAAATAACTCAAAGAAAAATGGAAAGATGCATGTTTAGAATGAAAATGCAAGACAGAAAATCAAACAAATGGATAAGAGAGAAAACAAAAGTAAAAAGTATAAAGTGGAGATTTGCGGGCCACAATGCGAGTCGCGAGACAGAAAGATAAAAGATGGAATGCTGAAATACAAAACTAGAGACCGTGTACAGAAAGAAGAGGAACAGGAAGACAGGTGCAATGGAAGGAGGATATTGTAAAAGTCCAGAACTCACTGGAAAAGAGCAGCCAAGGATAGACAGATATAGAAAGATTTATAGAAATGGGCTAAAGAAGAAGAAGAAAGAAGAAGAATCTTAAACGGATCGAGTAACAGCTGGTAATATTATCACATTATACTTGTAGTCCAGAGAAATAAGGTCTTTCCGTGACTTTGATCTGGTCAGGTATCTGACATTGTTTTTGAGATTTATGGATCTTGATAACCCAAACCTCTATATTTCCTGCAGTGGATTCGGTGGACTTATTAAATTTTTAACAATTAAAGTCCAAAAATGCACCATTTTAATAACTTTCGTCGACCAGTAAGAAGTAAAGCATTTTAAACGAATTTAAATATCCGCTTCAAACGGGAGAGACATCGACTCTCTACATCATTTACTTCCACAGCGTGAGTGCCACAAGGTTCCGTGTTATTCACTAATACTCTACACGTTATACAACAGTGACTTTTACAATCCATACAACACAAACACACTAATTAGTTTACGCCGCCCGATGACATTACCTTCATAAGGACAGCAGGAAATGCAGATGTCCTTTCAAGGTACGCTCAAAATCACCTGAACCATGTCGATAGGTGATGCGGGAGATGGAGGGTAATACCCAATGCAAATCAAATAAAACTAATACTGATGTGAAAAGACAGTTTATGTGTCCTATCGATGCAGAGGCGATATACAATCTCCAGATAGATGTTTCTGCCTTACGGCGTCCTCAGTGGAGCTGCGTGCACACCTCTGAATTAAAACGAAACCAAACTGTCTATTTAACTGAAATTTCAAAAATAGTTTAAAATCCACTATTAGGACGCTGCAGCGACATCCCTTAAAGAAAAGAGAAAAGTCCCAGATACAAAATTCACTATTAAGATAAAAATTAAAATAGTAAATAATTATTTAAATCTAAAACTTTTCTTATTGGAACTCCTTTCTGGCAACATTCTAAATTTCTGACTTTTAGGATTTATAAGACAAGAGACGACGAATAAAAAAACGAGGAGGACTCTAGAATATGCAGTCACATTCCGTTTTCTGCGTAAAGATCTGAGTAAAGATAAAAGTGAAAAGATATTTTATGTTTCCTACAACTAATACTCTTTAGACATCCCAACCGTAGCCGTCGTGCAACATACAATGCTGAAGAAAGGATTGACCTGAGACTGTGGGTTGACCGACTCCAACTCTGTGATCAGATCGAGTACCTTGGTGTTGTGTTTATTAAAGCTCTAACAAGGGACCGGAATTGCTAGAAACCTGTAACAGAGTTACGAGAGGAGTCGGTTTATTCAACAGCCTATGTGGAAAATTCGGACGGGGACGCATTCACGTACACTAATACATACGTACAAAACATTTTTAGACCAATGATTGAATGGCAAACATATATGGTACCTTCCTCAATCGCTCTCTAGCATAATCAGCAGTAGACTGCGTAGAGAAATTACAAAGGACCCAGCTATCTTTCCCGCCTCATTTATCAACTATCGAACATCCAGCCCTTAAATGAGAGGCTCACCTCTCTGAGCAGGAGTTACACAACAAAAACAATCAACGGCCGAAACTTCAGAGTCCAAAACTTACTCAAAACTATCTGCTCATCCTTTGGTAATGTATTCATCAGACATCCCAAACGCAAACTACCCTTCTTCCCAACTAAATTGCTAGCCTTGGTCAGCAAAGAACTCCCTGATGAATATATGGACATCCTGAGGCAACTCCACTTTATGTCGCACCACTAGATAAATAGCTCACTTCGAGCTCTGCCTCTCTCGATCTCAATGATGCATGATCTTGACTAAATCAGCACACGCAAACATCCAATTGACTATTGAAGATACTGTAATGGACCGTGATAGTCGTGACGTCAAATCAATGTTGGCTACTCTGAAAAGGTTTCCAAACAAAGCAAAAATTCACACGTGGTGTTTGTTTTCTTTTTTATAATTGAATATATTGCTTGTATCATGTTTAATTTTTACAAAATGGTAATATGTTGGGTACCCGTGATTGTAATCAATGCTCATAGTATATTTCCCACCATATTTCCAAATAGGACTGGTTAAGAACGTGAAGAAACACAGTAAGTACTATGTAGTGTGTAAATTCTTGATTTTGTGTAATGACATTTATAAAATTAAAAGCAATATGATTGACATGACTAACAAGGATTGTGTCTTTAGGAAAAATGTGCAGATGCTTGTTAAAATAAAATTAAAAATGATTACACAAATCACGTGTATAATCAATTGCCAGACGTCAAACTTTTGCTTTGTTTGGAAACCTTTTTGACGTTTTGACGTCACACTATCACGGTCAAAAACTATCACGGTAAACACCAAAACAGGACCAAACCCAACCCACATAAAGCCAAACACAACAAACAAATCGACAACATTTAAGCGCGCGGGAGAGCCACTTTACTTCAAGTACCAGCAGGAAGTGTTAATACCTGACTTGATAATGGCAAGTTCAAACCAAAATTATTCAACGCGTAGTCAAACTTGGAAAACCGCAGATAGCACATATAGCTCCATCGAAAATTTCAAGCGTACTTTTCTTTAAATTGAATTGTAAAGACGAGAAGACAGTGAATAATTAATATAAGGTTTCTGCGCTTGTGAAAACTAAACAAATTTACTGTTAACTACGAAAATTTAATTATTTCTGAAACATTTTGTCCGCAACTGAAGTTAAGTTTAACCATATTCAAATGCGGCGGCTACTTTAATGTTCTTTATTCCTGCCTTCATAAGAATACGAGTACTAGCATTTCACAAATTATTTTAAATAGGCCAGAATTTAGTAATAAACCAATTTAACAAAATCAATTTTTAGCGTTTCTTTTGATTTTTCTGGTAATTATTTGCCTTAATAATTTACTCCACTGCCTTTTGTTTGAATATATATTTAAGGGGATGGGTACGAACTTTCGGCTTCAATGCTATTTAAATGGGATTCATTTTTTTCGGATCCTAAAAAAACTAATAAGTATTTTTGAAAAATTTAAACGCAGAATGAAAGATTACGTTATTACCGTTGATTGAGGTATTACCGCAATCAACGGTTATAACCGAGGGTCGAAAGTCCTGAAAACTTCTATAATGTTTATTTTAATAAGTTACGGGGGTGAAAAACTAAGAGAAAATTTAGTGTCATTTATAATTTCAAATATCTCATTCAAAAGAAACTTTTTATTCATTCTAAGGGACTTTCTACCCTCGGTAATAAAGCAATATTTTATGCTGCGTTTAAATTTTTCAAAAATACTTGGTAAGTAATTAGTTTTCTCCGGATTCGAAAAAAATGATTATATTTAAAATACATTGAAAATTTTGATAATCGTCAAAATGTTCCTTTCCTCAATTTATTAAATAATTTATTAAATAATTAAAGCTTCCGTTTTGGTAGTACAATTTTTTAAAAGATAATTTTTTGCATTGCTCCATTTTGCAATATTCTTTGGTTTCAAATTAATAATTCTCTTTTTCAATTCCTTATCAGAAATCTCAATTCTATATTCTTAGGATTCTCTGATTCTAGGACAAGCGATACAACCTGTGAACCAAAATAGACTAAGGTATGCAGCCTGATAGACTTAGCAGCAGTACTAAACATGAAGTTGCTGGCACGTATTTTGAACGCAAATATACAAGATAAAATGGACCTCCCTTGACAGAAGAGCAATACATCAGATTGATCACGTATTAAAAGATAGACACACGATAGACGCAATAGGGCTTTTCATCGATTGTCATTTGTTTCGAGCTTCTGTCACATGTTGTATAATCTGTGTATAATATTAATATACACGGATTATACGACATATGACAGAAGCTCGAAATAAATGACTGTGAATGAAAAGTCCTATGAAATAAACATAGACGATAAAGTTAAATAGGCGTAAACATAGGCTCAGATCATTTCTTAGTGATCTTAATCGTAAAAGCTATAATACCAAATCTCAAAGAAAAAAGTTATTTACCAAAAAATAGAACATAAAAAAGCGTGGAGATGCAACAGTTGCCCAACGGTACTCAAAAAAGGTTAGCGAACGGATTAAAATATAATCAAAGAAGATCAAAAGGAAATATACACTTCTTTTTCTTCTTCTTGTAATAGGACTATGTCCTGTTTCTTCTGTTACAGCTCTCGTACCATCGTTTTTGGGTTTTCCTATGAGTCGCTTGGTATTGGGCTTCTGTGTCTTCGCCCATTGCGCCATACATTCCGGGTCCATCCGATCTACGTGGTCTCTCCACATGCGTCGTCGTGCTCTTGTCCATCTCACTACGTCTTGAACGCCTAGCTTTCTCAATGTGTATTCGTTTCGTATTCTATCTCTGAGTATAATACCTCTTATAAATCTTAGGGTTTTCATCTCTGTTATTCTCATACATGAAATATACACATTGGACCAAAATAAAATAACTAGTATCAGAAGCAGAAAATGAGATCATCATCATCAGTTGCATCCCAGCTTGTTCTGAGCCAAAGTTTTTTTAAGAACAATGATCGATTTACTCCTGTCTATGGTAATTCTTCTACCTGCTTTAATTCCAATAATTTTAAATCATACGTTAAGTTGTCTTGATATCTAAGTTTCGGTCTGCCTCTACTGCAAGAAGTTTCAACTGGAAGGAGACCACAGCCCTCGACTCCAGTGGAGAGATAATACAGCAGAAGACCTTAAAGCTGGGGACGTGGAGAATTGGATGGAGATTACCGAAGACAGGAGAGGAGATGAAGGAGAGGATGAAGTATGGAGGAGGAGTGCATGGAGGCATGTTGTCCAGTCGGCTAAAACCCATGAAGGGTTTGTAACGCCACGGTGTAAGTAAGTAAGGTCTTCCTCTAACTCGTTGTTCAATCAGTCCTTTTCGGTTTCAAAATCTTTTCTGACTTTTGCACGTTCCTCTCGTCTGATTATTGTCTTATCCATTTAAGGCGTGCTACCTTAATGAATTTTACAACGTCAGGTTCCACAAAACCTCTATATAATTCAAAGTTGTAACGTCTGCGTCACAAACCTTCCTGTTTTATTACTTCATATACCGGGTGGACCAAAAGTCAGTTAACGCTATCAAAAAAAGTCACGTGAAAATTTGCGGTGTCTCCAAGAAAATATATCAGGCTCTGTGAAGGGCCTTGCAAATAATCCACAGTTACAAGGTTTTTGATATTTTCTGCAAGACTCATTACGGATTGCAAGTTCGTGAGTTTCTAAATGACCAGTTTAGCGATTGGATAGGGAGAAGAGACACAATTGAATGGCCCGGGCGTTCGCCAGATTTGACGCCCTGTGATTTTGCCTGGTCGGGAGTACTTAAAGATAAAGTTTTTGCCAATTTGAAGTTGTAAGTCTGTAGAAAGACTTGTTTCACTGTGTATAATCGTTGCCAAAAATGTATTGATGAAGGTGTTTTACATTTTGAACATAAAATGTAAAGCATGCATTTCTTTGTACCTACTTATTTACAATAAACAATAAACGTTTTTTACTTCAGTTATTTTTGCTTTTGCTAATATAGATACAAAAGGTTAACTGACTTTTGGTCCACCCGGTAGTCTTAGGATTTTTTGCTCGAAACGTCTAGGCAGTTCTTGATACTTCTGTGCAAGTGACAATATTTCTGCTCAATGTGTTAACAGTGGTTATATTAGTGTTTTATAAACAGTCACTTTAATTTTTTTGGGTAGGTTTGAGTTTATCTGTTTTCTCAAGCCATAATAAAACTTAATGGCAAGCACTATTCTTCTTTAAATTTCTTCGCTGACGTTGTTATCTTTAGTACCTACAGCCTGCCTACTTTTGATCGTCTCCTTATTTCTCCATATTATGTATTCTATATCATTTATTGCATGTTGTATAGTGCCAACCACAAAAAAATAAGTTAAAATAACTTCTGAAATACCACTAATAACCTTTTATTGTTGATGTGGTATTTCTCAATAAAAAAATATAGAAAAAATGCAGTGTAAATAATTACACTTTCATAAAAAAGAACTTTTTATAATAAAACATTTTCATCATTTATAGGATCCAATATAAAATTATAAACTATTTTGTTGTTTCAATTTCTATGGCATAATATTATATTATGCAACGAGCATTTAATGATAGGCATTATGAAGCGAGTATGAGGGATACGAAACGAGCCGCCTAGCGGAGAGTTTACTATAGAGTACGAGCTTCGTAATGATGTTGTATAGTGCCAACCACAAAAAATAAGTTAAAATAACTTCTGAACTACCACTAATAACCTTTTATTGTTGATGTGGTATTTCTCAATAAAAAAATATAGAAAAAATGCAGTGTAAATAATTACACTTTTATAAAAAAGAACTTTTTATAATAAAACATTTTCATCATTTATAGGATCCAATACAAAATTATAAACTTTTTTGTTGTTTCAATTTCTATGTCGTAATAGTATATTATGCAACGAGCATTTAATGATAGGCATTATGAAGCGAGTATGAGAGATACGAAACGAGCCGCCTAGCGCGAGTTTAGTATAGAGTACGAGCTTCGTAATGATGTTGTATAGTGCCAACCACAAAAAATAAGTTAAAATAACTTCTGAACTACCACTAATAACCTTTTATTGTTGATGTGGTATTTCTCAATAAAAAAATATAGAAAAAAAATGCAGTGTAAATAATAACACTTTTATAAAAAAGAACTTTTTATAATAAAACATTTTCATTATTTATAGGATCCAATATAAAATTATAAACTATTTTGTTGCTCAATTTCTATGTCATAATAATATATTATGCAACGAGCATTTAATGATAGGCATTATGAAGCGAGTATGAGGGATACAAAACGAGCCGCCTAGCGGAGAGTTTAGTATAGAGGACGAGCTTCGTAATGATGTTGTATAGTGCCAACCACAAAAAATAAGTTAAAATAACTTCTGAACTACGACTAAAAACCTTTTATTGTTGATGTGGCATTTCTCAATAAAAAAATATAGAAAAAATGCAGTGTAAATAATAACACTTTTATAAAAAAGAAGTTTTTATAATAAAACATTTTCATTATTTATAGGATCCAATATAAAATTATAAACTTTTTTGTTGTTTCAATTTCTATGTCGTAATAGTATATTATGCAACGAGCATTTAATGATAGGCATTATGAAGCGAGTATGAGAGATACGAAACGAGCCGCCTAGCGCGAGTTTAGTATAGAGTACGAGCTTCGTAATGATGTTGTTTAGTGCCAACCACAAAAAATAAGTTAAAATAACTTCTGAACTACCACTAATAACCTTTTATTGTTGATGTGGTATTTCTCAATAAAAAAATATAGAAAAAAATGCAGTGCAAATAATTACACTTTTATAAAAAAGAACTTTTTATAATAAAACATTTTCATTATTTATAGGATCGAATATAAAATTATAAACTATTTTGTTGTTTCAATTTCTATGTCATAATAGTATATATTTTTTTCTGTTATAACAGAAAAATTAACGAATGACATAACATCAACTACAAAAAAGATCTGTGGTAAAAATAAAAATCCGAGAAAAACGAAACTTAAACAAACAACACTGGATTTAATGGAAGAAAGAAGAAGAACATCTAAAGAATTACCAGAATATAAGGCTATCAACAATAAAGTTAAAAAGAGCATAAGGTCAGACTTGCGGGCTTATAAAACAAAACAAATATTGCAAACCATCGAAGACAATAGAAACATGAGAGTATTGAAATCAAATTTAACTAAAGGAAAATCGAAGATAACTAAAATCAAAAACCAACAGGGGAATACGGTGACGGAAAAAACTCAAATAATCAAGGAAATACGAACGTTCTACAAGAATCTTTATACATCCACTATACAGAACCCCGGAACAGACCATAGAACAATTCTAAACGTCGGCTCGGAAACTCTCCCTAAAATAACTTCTTCGGAAATTAGATATGCCTTACAGCAAATGAAGAATAAAAAAGCTCCTGGCGAGGAGCATATAACGTCTGAAATGTTAAAAATGGGTGGCAACACCGTTGTAGAGGTTGTGGAAGTCTTGCTGAATAGGTGTCTAATAGAGAAAAGAATACCCAATCTGTGGGAAAACGCCGAAATAATACTTTTACACAAGAAAGGAGACACTACTAATATTGAAAACTACAGACCTATAAGTTTGTTGTCACATTTATACAAATTGCTAACAAGAATAATAACCAACCGCATAACACAAAAACTTGATTTATATCAACCGGTTGAACAGGCGGGATTTCGAAAAGGGTTTGGTACTAACGATCACTTACAAACCATCAGAATACTGATAGAAAAAACCACAGAATATAATGTACCCTTACATATGGCATTTATTGACTTTCACAAGGCTTTCGATAGTATTGAAACCTGGTCCTTTTTGTCAGCCCTCAGGGATGCTCGAATAGACTCACGGTACACTACACTCATTAAAAACATTTATGAACAGGCCACATTCCACATCAAAATTAATGAAGACCAAAAAACCGAAAAAATACGCCTTGGTAAAGGTATTAGACAAGGTCATACTATTTCACCAAAACTTTTTACCTTAGCATTGGAAAATGTATTCAAACAGCTCGACTGGGAGGAAAAAGGTCTAAACATTGATGGTGTACGTTTGAGTCATTTGAGGTTTGCGGACGACATAGTATTATTCAGTACAGATATCAAGGAACTGGAGCAAATGATGAAGGAACTAAACCAGCAGTCAAATAAAATAGGTCTCAAAATGAATCTTCAGAAAACAAAAATAATGAGTAATGTACAAACTAATCTTGTTATTGACAACGTCAGTCTTGAAAATGTAGACCACTATATATATCTTGGACATACCATCAAAATCGGCAAAGAAATCCAAATAGCCGAAATAAAAAGACGCATATAATTGTCTTGGGTAGCTTTTGGCAAGTTAAGCTTTATCTTGAAGAATAGAGATATACCAATGTGTCTAAAACGTAGAGTTTATGACAAATGTATCTTGCCTGTAACTACATATGGACTGGAGACCATGGCCTTTACAAAGAAAACCTTAGAGCAGCTCAGTACAACTCAAAGAGCGATGGAGAGGGCCATGCTAGGGATTAGTTTGAGAGACAAAATTCGAAATATCGACATTCGTGAAATAACAAAGATTACTGATGTCGCAGAACGTATAGCAAGGCTCAAGTGGCAATGGGTCAGACATGTTGCCCGAGATAATCCCGAAAAATGGACACAGAGACTAACAAACTGGAGACCCAGATAGAACAGGCGAGGAGTAGGCAGACCGCAGAAGAGGTGGGCAGATGATATCAAACAAGTCGCGGGCAAGCAGTGGATGAGAATTGCCAAGAGTAGAAATCGATGGAAACAAATGGAAGAGGCCTATGTCCAGCAGTGGACGAACACAGGCTGAAGAAGAAGAAGAAGAATAGTATATTATGCAACGAGCATTTAATGATAGGCATTATGAAGCGAGTATGAGGGATACGAAACGAGCCGCCTAGCGGCGAGTTTAGTATAGAGTACGAGCTTCGTAATGATGTTGTATAGTGCCAACCACAAAAAATAAGTTAAAATAACTTCTGAACTACCACTAATAACCTTTTATTGTTGATGTGGTATTTCTCAATAAAAAAATATAGAAAAAATGCAGTGTAAATAATAACACTTTTATGAAAAAGAACTTTTTATAATAAAACATTTTCATCATTTATAGGATCCAATATAAAATTATAAGCTATTTTGTTGTTTCAATTTCTATATCATATTATATTATGCAACGAGCATTTAATGATAGGCATTATGAAGCGAGTATGAGGGATACGAAACGAGCCGCCTAGCGGCGAGTTTAGTATAGAGTACGAGCTTCGTAATGATGTTGTATAGTGCCAACCACAAAAAATAAGTTAAAATAACTTCTGAATTACCACTAATAACCTTTTATTTTTGATGTGGAATTTCTCAATAAAAAAATATAGAAAAAATGCAGTGTAAATAATAACACTTTTATGAAAAAGAACTTTTTATAATAAAACATTTTCATCATTTATAGGATCCAATATAAAATTATAAACTATTTTGTTGTTTCAATTTCTATGTCATAATCATAATATTATATTATGCAACGAGCATTTAATGATAGGCATTATGAAGCGAGTATGAGGGATACGAATCGAGCAGCCTAGCGGCGAGTTTAGTATAGAGTACGAGCTTCGTAATGATGTTGTATAGTGCCAACCACAAAAAATAAGTTAAAATAACTTCTGAATTACCACTAATAACCTTTTATTTTTGATGTGGAATTTCTCAATAAAAAAATATAGAAAAAATGCAGTGTAAATAATAACACTTTTATGAAAAAGAACTTTTTATAATAAAACATTTTCATCATTTATAGGATCCAATATAAAATTATAAGCTATTTTGTTGTTTCAATTTCTATATCATAATATTATATTATGCAACGAGCATTTAATGATAGGCATTATGAAGCGAGTATTAGGGATACGAATCGAGCCGCCTAGCGGCGAGTTTAGTATAGAGTACAAGCTTCGTAATGATGTTGTATAGTGCCAACCACAAAAAATAAGTTAAAATAACTTCTGAACTACCACTAATAACCTTTTATTGTTGACGTGGTATTTCTCAATAAAAAAATATAGAAAAAATGCAGTGTAAATAATAACACTTTTATGAAAAAGAACTTTTTATAATAAAACATTTTCATCATTTATAGAATCCAATATAAAATTATAAGCTATTTTGTTGTTTCAATTTCTATATCATAATATTATAATATGCAACGAGCATTTAATGATAGGCATTATGAAGCGAGTATGAGGGATACGAAACGAGCCGCCTAGCGGCGAGTTTAGTATAGGGTACGAGCTTCGTAATGATGTTGTATAGTGCCAACCACAAAAAATAAGTTAAAATAACTTCTGAACTATCACTAATAACCTTTTATTGTTGATGTGGTATTTCTCAATAAAAAAATATAGAAAAAAATGCAGTGTAAATAATTACACTTTTATAAAAAAGAACTTTTTATAATAAAACATTTTCATTATTTATAGGATCCAATACAAAATTATAAACTATTTTGTTGTTTCAATTTCTATGTCATAATAGTATATTATGCAACGAGCATTTAATGATAGGCATTATGAAGCGAGTATGAAGGATACGAAACGAGCCGCCTACCGGCGAGTTTAGTATAGAGTACGAGCTTCGTAATGATAATTAAATGCAAGTTGTATACACGATATTTTCGATGATCATTCACAATAAAAAATATATTTAAATTTATTAATTTTGTAACGCAAATAAATTAAGTGGTTTGTCAGTTTGTTTACATATTGAGAACTGTCAAAGAGTATCTATTTGACTCGTCATTGGTCACTGCGCGTGTGCCACCTCCATCGCGAATGCCATATCGCGATTCTATTGGTTAAAAATCTGTATCGTAATGAAAATCTGTATCATAATGAAGTTCATTATGATACGGGTAGTGAAATCATAATTGATATAAGTATTATAGTATGAGAATAGAATAAAGAATTTTGTAATCGACTTTTTTCGAGGCATAATTATTTCTCCAGCGGATTTAAACTCATATAAATCAAAGAAAATATTTAAGATGGTATATACATAATATGATATTTATATAATATAATAATTAACCTATAAAATATTAATTTTAATTATACTTACTTTTAATCATTTATTAAAAAAATTAAAAAAAGTTACTTAACAGACGGGTTTTGAACTCATGACCTCTCGATCTCCAGTCTACCACTCTGCCACTGAGCTACCACGTTTCGATTCGTTAGCGTAAGTACTTTAAAATGGTATTTAAATGTCATTGCATTAGTCACAGTTTTAAAATAGTTTGAAATTAAAAAAATCAATTTATCCATATAATAGCAATTAAATATTGCATTGTTAGCTAGTTCCGAGTTATTCTGAAAATTTCAATTGCCTAGAAAACATAGAACTATGTTAAAAATGGATTACAAAATTTGTGGAGATAGTGACAAAGACCAAGCCAGGTATATAAAAACGTTTTTAAAATTTACTCTTGTAATGAACTGGCCTAAAATGGCGTCAACATTATAAAGGCAATTAAAATTTCTCAGGAGTTTAATCCATTCAGCATGGAAATTGGCGGATGTAGTTCGTTTAGTTGATTAGTTGGGAATGCAAACTTTGGCCAGGGGATCGTTTTGAAAACTTTACGACTGCAACAAACAGTGAAGCCAACAGAATTTTTAATGTCGTTTTTGCTTGTAGCTGGAAACGGCTTTAGAAAGAAGTTTTCGCATCGTTTATAGTAAAGTTTCATAAACCATCAGTCCACGAAGCGTTTTGGCCATCAATTATTTTATTTAATAAATAATTTGTTGATAATATTGTGTTTATATGAGATTAGCCATAGTTGATTTTAATAATAATTACATTTTTACTTAAAAAAGACCATCATTCTGTCATTCTGGCTATGTGTCCTGCCCATCTCCTCTTCAACCTGGCTATCCTTTCGATGATGTCAGTCACCTTTGTTTTTCTCCTGATTTCTTCGTTTATGATTTTGTCTCGCAGAGTTATTTCTAACATTGACCGCTCCATTCTTCTCTACGTTACTCTTACTTTGGTAGCCGAGGGTTTAGTTAAGGTAAGTGTTTCTGATCCGTACTTCAAGACTGGGAGGACGCACTGATCAAATACCTTTTTCTTTAGGCATGTGGCCAACTCACTCTTAAAAGTTTCTCTCAGTTTTCCAAATGCTGCCCACCCAAGACCGATTCTTCTCTTCAATTCATGAGTCTGGTAGGAATGTGGT
Source organism: Diabrotica virgifera virgifera (assembly GCF_917563875.1). Lineage (NCBI taxonomy): Eukaryota > Metazoa > Arthropoda > Insecta > Coleoptera > Chrysomelidae > Diabrotica > Diabrotica virgifera. Next base: position 17,473,445 of record NC_065447.1, on the reverse strand, counting down.
AGCTCGAATTAAAATGAAATGCCGTTTATCTAGACCTGAATGATTCTGAAGTCAGATTAGTTCCACTTTTATATTTGTTTAATGACAACTGATAGCTGGACTGTTGTGTGCTTTACTTAAATACTATGCTGCGTTCCTTGTGATTGATGCTGGGCATCTGCAAGAGGTCCGAGCCTTATTAATCAGTTTAGTTGTCTGTTTAATTACTACGTTTTTTTTAGAGTTGGTTTCCATGGAATTGGAAGTTTTTAAGCATCACCTATTGAGCATAATTTTATGTGATGCATAACTTTTAAAACTAACTTTATATCACAATATAAAATCTAATTAACTAAAGTACATTCTCAATACAGAAGTTTAAAATATTTACCAAATTGCCATTGTAAATTACGTGCACCGTTTAAGAACCGTTAATTTAAAGCATGATCCACTTCCAACTTTCCCCTTTCGCTATGAAACACACATTAGCATGCTCGGCTGCACAAAGTCCATCTCATAAATGCGATAATTCGATATCCGAATTGTGCATTAGAACCTATTACTAGTCGATTTGCTTATAGTAATGGCAAAGCAACCAGTACCACATTTGGATAATTTGGATTTGGTTACAGGGGCAGATTTGTTAGTACAGTAAAACCTGTCAGTAACGCCCACTATAAATGGAAGAACTATTGGCTGATATAGAAAAGTGGCCGGTAGTGCCAATTTTTGTAGTCTACATAAAATAATTGGTTTGGGAATTTTTAAAATGGCCGTTAGTACAGGTGACCGATTTTGGCAGGTGGCCGGTAACACAGGTTTAACTGTATTACAATATGTACATATGGTCACTATAAAATACACATTTTTCAATATCACAATTTATTTCTTCTTCATGTGCCATCTCCTCTAAGAAGGTTGGCAACCATCACGGCAATTCGCACTTTCGATACCGCTGCTCTAAAGAGATCAGCAGAAGTGCAATTAAACCAAGCTCTCAAATTGTTTAACCAGGAGATGCGTCTTCTTCCGCGACTCCTTCTACCCTGTATTCTTCCTTGCATTATCAATTGTAACAAGTTATAACGCTCGCCCCTCATAACATGTCCCAGATATTGCAGTTTTCTGACTTTAATTGTATTTAAAATCTCTTCATCTTTTCCCATTCTTCTCAACACCTCGATATTCGTGACTCTATCCACCCAACTTATTCTTAATATTCTTCTGTAGGCCCATAACTCGAAGGCTTCTAATCTGTCCGAAACATCCTTCTTTAATGTCCAAGCCTCCAACCCATAGAATAATACGGAGAACACGTAGCATCTCAGAAGTCTTATCTTTAAAGAAATTGTAATGTCCCTGCTACAGAGTACTTTTTTTAGTTTGTTGAAAGCATTTCTTGCCTGTCCTATTCTTGCTATAATCTCTTCTGTGTACTCATTAGTTTCATTAATTATTGTACCCAAATATTTATATTTTTCAACCTTTTTAATTTGTTCTCCATGTATTGTTATGCTTTCTTGGCGCTGTTGAACTTTTGTGATTACCATAAATTGTGTCTTTTTTGTGTTTAGGGACAGTCCGTTTTCTTGGCTGACTTCTACCACTCTGTCAACCATTTGTTGTAAATCCTCAAGACATTCGGCTAATAAAATAGTGTCGTCGGCAAACCGTATATTATTGATTGGTCGCCCATTTACTTTTATTCCCGTGGTTAGGTCTTCTAGTGCTTCCTGGATTATTTCCTCTGAATACAAATTGAACAAAGTAGGAGACAGGACACAGCCCTGTCTGACGCCCCTCTCAATACGTATTTCATTTGAAAAGGCGTTGTTCTCTTTTACCACAGCGATCTGATTATAATAGATAGCACTAATGATCCTGATGTCCCTCATATCTAAGTTTTTCTTTTCAAGTAATTCGATAAGGCGGTTATGTCTGACCTTATCGAAGGCTTTGTTGTAATCCAAGAAACACATATATACTGGCTGATTAACATCCATGCACCTTTGCACAAGTACATTTACAGCGAACAGGGCTTCCCTCGTTCCCATTGCATTTCTAAATCCAAATTGCGTGTCGCTTATGTCCTGCTCAAGTTTGTTATGTATTCTCCGGTGTATAATTTTTAAAAATATTTTGAGTGTATGACTCATTAAACTTATTATCCGGTGGTCTTGGCATTCTTTTGCATTTGGTTTTTTTGGCAGTGTTATGAACGTTGACAGCAGCCAATCTCTGGGAATGATTCCTGTACTGTATATTGTATTAAATAAGTCGACCAATATTCCAATTTGCTGGTCCTCTATTAACCGCATTATGTCTACAGGTATTTGGTCAGGACCTGTTGCCTTGTTGTTCTTTGTTCGCTTTATCGCCTCTAGTACCTCATCTTCTGTTATGTCTGGGCCGTTGTCGAACTTTTCCTGCTCTAGTACTGTTTCAGTCCGTTCGTCTTTAAATAGCTCTTGAATATATTCCTGCCATCTTTTAAGCCTTTCACCGACGTCTATAATTATTTTTCCGTTTTTATCCAGCAGTATGTTTGATTTTTTCTTAATATTAGTGCCTGTTATTTCACTAATTTTCTTATGAAGGTTTAAGTTATCATGTTTCTCTACCAACTGTTCAATCTCTGCGCATCTGTCACTATACCATCTTTCCTTTGCCTCTCTGATCTTTCTCCTTATTTCTGTGTGTATAATATTATACATGTTTTTGTCTTTGGTTTTATAAGATCGCCTTGCTTCCATGAGATCTAGAATCTCCTCGGTCATCCATTCATTTTTATTCTTAATTAGTTTAGGTGTAAGTGTTGTCTCACATGTGCGTATAAGAGCATCTTTTAACATGTGCCATTTCCTGTTCGCATCTTCAGTAGGAATAATTTCTATTTTGGTGAGCTCTTCTTTAATTTTTAGTGTGACTTGCTCTTTTGTTGATGGATCTCTCAAACGAGATACTTGTATCGTCTCTACTTTAGTTTTAACCACAGGCTTCTTTAGATTAATTCTAAACCTTCCTACAACTGGGTTGTGATCTGATCTCACATCAGCTCCAGGGTATGATTTTACTGATTTTATGAAATTTCGGTATCGTTTGCAGATGAGAAGGTAGTCAATTTGGTTTCTGATGACGTTATGTTGGTTGTCTGCTGGTGATTTCCATGTATAGAGTCTCCTGGTCGGCAGATCATAATAAGTATTCGTGACAATAAAATCGGTCTCTTGGCAGAATTGAGCCAATCTTTCTCCTCTCTCGTTACGAGTGCCCAGTCCAAAGTTTCCAATAAAATCACCTTGACTTCCTCTACCGATTTTTGCATTTAGATCTCCCATTACTATTGTAACGTCCCTAGACTTGGTTACTTCTAAAGCTTGTTGTAATTCGTTATAAAACTGTTCGAGCTCTTCATCCGATTTATCTGCTGTGGGAGCATATACTTGAATTATATTGACTCTAGACTGGGCTGTTTTGAGTGTTACCATCCTAACTCTATCCGAGATGGGTAAGAAGCCAGTTACAAATTTCTGGGTGGTTTTATCAACTAATATCGCTACTCCGTTCCAGTGATTTGGGTCATTATCATTACCAGAGTAGTATATCTTTGTTTGGCCTACTAATATGTCACCTGAATTGGGCCATCTGGTCTCACTTAATCCTAATATTTTTATGTTAAGTCTTTCCATTTCCTGAATGACATTATGGACTTTACCTGCTTGGTATATTGACTTAACATTCCACGTGCCTACCTTCATGCACTTTTTGTCGATTTTAGTCTTCTTTTTGGACGATGTGTTACTGATGGGTATTTCACAGGGATTTCGTTTGATATCGACCTGAGAGGCCCTGTGGTCTATCTGTGATTTGCCTCCCCTGCCGGATCTTGGTCTCCGATATCCATGATCAGTAACAGAGTTACTTTTTTGTACAGCCATGACAATTGTACTAGGGATATCCGTATATGATCTTTAATGTAGTGGTTTCCCCTTGCCTTCTACATCCTTATGCCGTTGACCGTTTTTTTTTGTTCATCCGCCTTCGAGGCCGATTTCTCAACCCCAGGACAAAAGAGTGCCCTACCACTTACTAACTCATCCGCCCGAAGCCGTTGGTCGGTAAGTGGGAGATTGCTTATACCGGCAATCACTCGGTTAAATTATCGCCATATCTGGCTACCTACAATTTATTTACAGCTTGTAAATTTAATTACGTTAAAAACAAGACTGATTCTGAGACTCTTCTCTTGTGACAGTTCTAAATTAAATATTGTGTTTATATGGGATAAGCCACAGTTGATTGTAATGACAGTTATTATTAAAGTTTGATACTTATTAATCAATTGTATACTTACAATCACAATTTATATAACAGTATTGTATAACGATTTGAAACAGGCCTTTGGTGGGGTAGATCGACAAAAGATGTTAGCAACTATCTATGTTAGTGATACCCAATATGTGAGTTAAACTTATACGAATAATTTTGGAGGATTCCAAAGCTATGTTGAATATACATAGGTGGAGATATATGACAGAGTCATTTGATATTGAAAATGGAGTTAGACATGTTGAGCAGTGGCAGCTGGTCAGAGGAGGCAAGGGAGGCTTAGCCTCCCCATAAATTTTTACACGTGCTACACTGTTTTATTTACTTTGCTATTTTGCTTCGCGTTAGAGATATCGGAAAAAGTTATTTGAACAAGTTATTTAAAATAATATTCTAACCCCACATACCAAATTTTATCACAAAATCCGCACTTTTAGTTTTTTTCATTATTTATAGTCAGGATCCTAAAATCGCAGAGGAGGCTGCTGGCCGGAAAATCTCACTTGCTAATGCTCCGCGCAGCCCAGCAGCGTTTAAGCATGGTAGTTTAAGGAGACCCGGTAAACTTAAACGCACACGCTGCCCGGAGATTGGGCAAGGGCGGCTAATCGGCCAGCAGCCTCCTCTGCGATTTTAGGATCCTGACTACAAATAATGAAAAACTAAAAGTGCGAATTTTGTGATGAAATTTGGTATGTGGGATTAAAATAATATTTGTAACAACTTGTTCAAATAACTTTTTCCGATATCTGTAATGCAAAGTAAAATATCGGTAATTTACCGTGTTTTTGAATTCGCAGTAGGCCGCTTTTAGAATTAAAAAAATTCAGTTGAGTATCTTAAAAAAATGTTAATCTTCAACCTGAATGGACTGCAAAACTTCAAATCTGTATCTATTTTGATATGCATATCTACTTACAGAGATATAATTGTTAACAAATAAACGACACAAACTTTGGTAATACACCATTACAATTATACTAACTATTTTTAAAATGATATGATATTATGAAATGGTGAATTATGATGATATTATAAAATGTAAATAAAAAATGGTCAAAAAAATGGGGCCTTAAATTAAATTTTTTGGACGGTTTTTTTTAGCTAGTGCAAATTTTTCTAGATATTTTACAGTTAGGTATACCCTCCCCTATTGTAAAAATCAGGAGCCGCCACTGATGTTGATGTCTTATCAACAACACTATTTAACAAATATGCGGATATGCGGATAATGTTGCCATAATATGCCACAACAAAAGGGTATTAAGCGAAAAAGCTGTATAGAGATGAAACGGGAAGCTGCTACGTTTGATCTATATATAAATGAAAGCAAAACAAAACATATGCACAAAGTCGAATAAATATGGGAATCTTAAGGTAGACAACCATATCCACGAATGTGCCTCCAATTTTTCCTACCTAGGCTCAATAATAAATTACAATACCAACACCAGTCAAGAAATACAAGCACGGATTCTTAGTCTTAGCACGGGACCAATCCAATGCAGCGATGGTTCGTGGAGAATTAAAATGGACCACATGCTGGATGAACTAATGCAGAGCGCAGATGTTGTTAGATTTGTAAAGTCACAAATACTAAACTGGCTTGGCCACCTAGAAATAATTCTAGATAATCAAGCTCTAAATTTAATCCAGAGAAAGAAGCCCCAAGGAAATAGAACAAGAAGAAGGCCCCGTAAAAGATGGATATACGGATATGGAAAAGAGGTAGAGGGGGATCTTAAAACGATGAACATCAGACAGTGACAAAGGAAATTTATCCGACAGGGCAGAATAAAAGAACATTGTTAAGCACGCCAAGACTCACAAAGGGTTGTAGGACCATTAGAAGGAGAAGAAGAAGACTTATCAATCAATTCAAACCATGGTTTTTGGCAATTATCAAGGTCACTAGATCAGATAGCAAAATCTAGTGTAAATTTTAAGATAATCTTCTTCCGAAAACTTGCCATATATATCGATACACCAGTTGTTCTGAAGCTATTTCCTTGTGGCATTTTTATAATCAACTATTTATATACATAAATAGTTGATATTTATAAATATATTTATATATTTATAAATAGTTGATACATCAGTATCATAATGCACCAACTCAAAAAACATAGTTCTTCACAAATCAACTTTAACTTATTTTTTCTGGGAGCAAATATTTTTAATCTGTTGTAAATGGTCCATTTGTTTTCCAAATAGAACAAAATTTTAGAATTAGATGTTTATTTTATGGTTCTTTTAGATGATAATTTTTTAATAAATTTTTTTAAAGAATTCAGATTTTTTTTTAGAGTTGGTGCACTATGAAACTGTCGACACATGATTTTTTAACAGTTAGTGCATTTTGTATGGGGTATTTGTATGGAAATCAAATAAAATTATTTAAGTATTTTTTTTCCTATAAAATCATTATTATTTCCTTGTTATGAAAAAATATAACAAAATCAAAATAATTCTGAATTGTCACTTTCTTCAGCAGCGGCAGTTGTTGAAGAAGTTGGTAAGTTCTGGAAAAACTGGAGGTTTATTGGAGAGGATGAGAGATGGTTCTTCATAAGCCACGCTCGTTCTGTTTTATCGAATATTTATGACATTATAATTTTCGTCAAAATAAGACTTCTTTTACATTATTTTGTGTGGCTTGTTTTTGTCAACTCTTAGAATTTGTTATTCGCTCCATTTTATTTTGTCTCCGGCTTTATCCGCAATTTCTTCTGTAGCGTACCAGGCCGTCCAGTTTTCTTCTTCTCTTCTCCTTCTTCTTCTTTTTGAATAGACATGAATCTGTCTATTTTTTCAATGTGCCTCTAGCAAGTTGTCGTTTTCCATCGTTTTAGTGGTCTTCTCACTGATAGTATTCCTATTGGGGAACCGTCTCTCGCTGTCCTGACTACCCTATTTGTTGTCATTCGGCTTATGTGGTCATTCCATTCTATTCTTCTGTTTCTTATCCAGTTATTAACTTTATCCACCTTGCATCTCCGTCGTAAATCTGTACTTCTAGCTCTGTCCCATAGAGTCTTACCATCGATTTTTCAAAAGGTTTTCATCTCAGCTGTTTCGAGCAATCCTTTTGTCCTCTCTGTGTCGGGTCGTGTTTCTGCCGCGTATGTCATTATTTGTCTGATAACTGTTTTGTAAATTCTGCCTTTCATTTCTTTTCCGATATTTTAATTGGAAGTTTTCTAAGCCAGGCTAATAATTATCGGTACCATTTGCGCTAAAATATTGTTATGATCTGCTTTCTATTACTTTGATATTAATTATTATTTATTTGATTAATTATTTAATTGTCGCAAATCATACATAAAAGTTAATAAAAATTCTCAGGGTGCCTTTTTGTCTTAAAAAAAAATAATTAAATTAGATTATACTTATCCTTTCTCGTGGCTTCAGTATCTCTTAGTTGATCCTTATCGGGATAAAAATAGGAAAAGGAAATAAATAGAAATAACATAAATAAACATATACAAATACCTTTATTATCAAAAGCAATGCTCTGTAAATTTATCAATTAAATTCTGTGGGCATAATTGTCCAAATGAAACCTTTATCATATAAATTAATCTAATTCAAAAAAATATTTATCGCTTTGTTCTTGATACCATTAATAAAACAACCTAACAAACAAATTTGGTATTCGCAAAATTACTTATACTTCCTATTAAATTTTTGAAATGTTGGAATCTTAAATGCATATGCTTTTACGTAAAAAAATTAACTTCTGATTATAAAGAAAATCTATCACATATGTTATTGACTGACCTTTTTGATTCACACACAATGATGTCTCCTCTTGACCCAAACAGCTCCTCTTTGTTGATTATGTTAGGCTACCAATCAAAGCCCTCTCCGTTCTCAGCAAACAATCCAGCAGGATACCAGCAACTATTTCTCCAAAAACACAAGCCAGGCTTCCTTTGACCAGGACTCGTTCAATAAACTCCAAATCTCTCTCCTCTCTTTCTCTCAACAATAATCTCCTGAGACCCAAGTAGCTTTTTTACTTGGTGTCACAAATAATTTTAATAACGATAATTCTTGTAACTTACTCTCTTGGACTTTACAGAATCAAAGAGGTATTTCTTCTCGATTTGATTTGTCTCTCGTTCCACTTTTCAGCTACTCTCACTATCAATACAACCACTAGTACTTGCTTCTGATACTCACGAAAACTTTTGACTGCTCCTCTCGGCTGCCGGTAACACAATAATCCCTCTTTCCAAAATTATCTGAAAATTCAACCTTCTCTCCTTTCCATTCCAAATTGCCAAACCAATCAGAGACATTTCTTCTTCCCCATCTTTTTTTCATTCGAAACACCCACTCATACTTTCAAAAATATTCCTACAATCATAATAATTACTTTCGGGAAATTCTACAAAATTTACTCGGGGTTAAACAAAAAGAGATTAAAATTCCAAACTTTCTTTACCTTAATTTTCTAAGAACTAATTGTCTATGGCTTCTACCTTTCCCGTAATAAACAATCGGTTTAAAATAATAATCCTAAATAACTTTCACTTCACTTTTATTTACAAATGTTTTTAATATTCTTCATGGAAAAATTCATTAAGGAGAAACCACCTTGCGTGAAAGCTAACTTTTAATAAATATTTAGAAATCAATATACAGGGTGTATCAAATTTATGTGCCCGCGTTATATTAAAAAAATTAAATTTTGATTCTATCTTTGATTGCCAAATTGATACACAATAATATAGAGCAGGTTTACTAACTACTAAGCATTTGTGGGCTATGCTTTTTACTGCTAAGTTTTGATAGCAATATAAAAACAAGCAAGCAATGAACTTGTTTTTGTTTTGGCCCAGGAAATTATCGGAGTAAAATATGTGCTCATATTGAGGTTTCATGGTTATTTAGATACTGTCAAAGACACGTACTTAGTTCATTAACACCTCTGCTTGCGATACATTTGTGCCACAAAAAACTATAGCAATGTTTGTAAGAAATATAAAATATAGTGAAGTTGTAACATGATAGGCGTCTCATGTAAAAACAAAATCACTCCGATGTCCATTTGGTAGCGATAATACAACTTGGAGATAAAAGCAACAAACTACAGTACTGTCATCTTCCTTTGAATCCTTGATATCCAATTCCTTCTCTAACCGAATCTGAATTTTTTCTCTGATATATGCATCATACTTAAGTTGTAATATTTTTTACAACACTGGTCTTTTTTGGCTGAAAAAAGGCAATATTAAATTCCCTGTTCAAAATCTGGGTGTAATAATGGAGTTTTACGAGAATTTTCAGTTCTTCTCTACATTTTTCTTGGTACAGTCTGTACATAGTGGCTAATAGTTTAGAGATTTGTTTTTTCTTGCTCCGCAATAATGAGAGTTAATTACTGGAAAAGATTTGATGTGGGACCTCACGAATTCGTTTTTATCATCTAGTACGCTTGGTCGCCCAGCATTTTTTTCCTCCTCGATTGTCATTCTGTGAAATCCCTAGCTCTGTTTTTTTTTTTAATTGCTGTGCATGCTTTTTCATTATTATCCTATTAGAAATGTTTAAAGTGTTCATAAAGAAAACTTTACATACTCTAATTTTTTCATTTCTCGTCTCAAAGTAATAAGCTATATTTTCGCTTCTATGACTCTCTTCTTTCTTATATTGATATTTTGGCTTAACCGGAATTACATTGTTAACTATAAAATCTCGCTCCCTATTTAAATCACCAAGACCCCAGTAGTTATTTAACTGTTCTTCTCTTTCTGTATCACTAAATTTTTCATTTCAATCAAACATTTCTTTTAGCAACGGTCAGTGCAAGCAGCTTTCACAGACCATTTTGAGTTAGTAGCTGACAACAGTTCTACCGATCAAGTTTCATTATGCACTCACTCAAAGTGATTGAAACTACGACGTTGTAAAAAAATATTCGATTCTGCATGTTGACAAGTCAAAATTTTTACAATGGGGTTGGAATTTTGAGATGGTGTAATTTGAAACTGATAAATAAACATTATTTTAACCATTTCCTCATACTTTTCTCAATATTGAAAAATTTTGAGTTGGTGCAGTCTGATACTGATATATCGATATGTACGTTATAAAAACTCATTTAGTTTTTTTTCTAAGTTCTAACAGTAAAGATTTATTTCTAAACATATACATAACTGAAATTTACGGATTTATCCGATGTGGAAAGTTCTTCCACATCGTGCTCATCGCCAATTGCCCTCCACAAAAATAGCTAATTATCGTAATAAAATCAACGGATTGTGTAACGTTCGACCAATCAATGGCGATTAATTTCCAATTTGTAAGTTCATCAACCGCTATTAATATTTTCTTTTCGATGTTATGAATCACTTTTAATTATTGCTTTAATTTGGTCCGACACCCACATGATGACGACAGCTCAACTTTCACTGTGTCGTTCAATACTTTCTGGTAAAGGTATTACACAATGTGTGTATTGACGTATCCGTATCTATATCCGCATGTGGAGCTTCCACGACAATTTTCAACTACACTCACCTGCACAAAATTCCGCCACCCAAAATTTTTATGAAGTTTGACAATTTATAACATTATTATTTGTGCTCCGATTTTCAAGATTCTGGCACCAGTTTGTAGGTACATGTATTGATATTATTTGGTATTATTCCGGTAACAAAAAAATGCTTGCATGGCATTATACAGGGGTGAGTTGTATTTTCTCTTAACTTTAAAAAATTCTGTGGAAAAATGGAATAGCAGATTTGATTTTATAGTCCTGTCATATTATCCCGGAAGCATCAATAAAATTTTGTTTTTTGAATTATCCGAATATCTCTTTTCTTGTAAGAGCTGTACCATTTTTTGTAAATAAAAACACTGATTGACTCATAAAATAGAGGTTGGATTGATAAGATTAGAATGACCCGCATGCAGCCCAGATCTCAATCCTATTGAGCATTTATGGGATGAATTAAAAAAAGCTATTTACCGTCATCCTAGACCTTCAGAAAATTTTTTACCGTTATGGCCCTGGTAGAGGAATATCGGGCTATTCCCCATGCAAAGATAACACATCTTTATTAGATGCTAAACAGATTGCGAGCAGTCGTTGCTCTGAGAGGTTGACATACCCGCTATTGAATTGTTTTGTTGTTAATTTTGTTTTGTTTTATTAATTTTAGTGCGTTTAATATGTTTAATTCAATAAACCTTCAAAGCACTGTTTTTATTGCAGCTCTTACAAGAAAAAGAGATATTTGGATAATTCATAAAACAAAACCTTAGTAATACCTTCAGGATAATACAAAAGGAGTATTAAACAAAATCAGCCGTCCAATTTTTCCACAGAATTTTTTTAAAATTAGGAGAAAAAACAACGCTACCATTCACCCTGTATAATATCATCTAAGCAAAAAATTTTTGTTACCGGAATAATAAAGAACGACATCAATACATGTATCTACAAACTTATGCAAGAATCTTGAAAATCGGAGTACAAATAATAAAGTTATAGATTGTCAAACTTAATCAAAAATTTTGGGTGGCGGAATTTTGTGCCGGTGAGTGTAATTTATAATAATTGAATAACTGGGAAAATAAAAATATTTTTGAAGTGTGTAACATTTTTCAATTCTTAGCTGAGCGCTTTCGGCTTATAAAACCATCTTCAGAGCTATGGTCAAATGTTTAAATAGATAGGTACAAAACTATAAAGAGGGCGATCCCATTTTTTGTGTTCAAATTTTGTGTTGTTTTTTAAAAACGACAGAGCATCAGGAGAAGATGGCATTTTAATTAAAAGAATTACCGCAGGAGAAAAACTAATGTCCGATATATAATTGTATATTTAACTTAAATTTGAAAATACTAAATTCGTTTAAAAAAGATTTATTAGATAAGACTTAAACAACTAGTTGTAATAAAACCAGATTCTAGACTGAATAAAATAATAATTAATCAAACATGCAAATATTTCAATTTTAAAGTTTAATATGATTACATAAAAATATAATGTCAGCGCTCTTGAGTTCATTGTCGTTTACCACGTCAGCGGTCCTAAGGCCAATATCATGGAAAACTACAGCCTTCACCCTATAACTACTCTTATAATCAACTATTCTAAATGGAAAATAAGCCATAATTTAACTAAAAAAATGATTTGATTAACGTTTCGACGCCCAAATTGATATGTATATGTAATGTATATGTATATGTCTGAATTTCCGATATAAATGAGTCAGATTAAACAAATTATTAGAAGAATTTTTTACTAAGCAACAACATTTTTGTTTAATTTAGTAATATTTTGTATTTTGACAACGACACCCGACTTGAGCGTCGAAATGTTAATAAAATCATTTTTTGGTAAAATTGTGGCTTATTTCCCATTAAATAACATTTTTGTAATTTTTTTATTTTATTTATCCGCATCAACCACTTGGGTTATTAGCGGTAGATTTATAATACAAAATAGAGAAAAATACTTACATTTTTAAACATTTTATTTAGTTCAATAGTTTGCGTCAAATCTTTAGACGTTAATTTGAGTGCCTTTTCTCCAATGCAAATGAATGAAAATTTGCAGACATATTCATTCGCGGGAACAATACACGAATAATCAATAAAAAATTTTTTCTAACAATAAAACACGAAAACGTTTGTTTTCTATACTTCCACAAAATTTATTATATCTAAGTGACTACAGCTGTTTCGGCGGAGTGCCTTTCTCAAGTAATATAGTTTACAATGTGTTTGCCTTTTTAATCTTCAACTGAAGAGGTTGAGGAGTGGGGAGCTGTTTGTCTCGAGTTGGTCATTCAGAATTATATCTGTATTTTTCAGTTTATTAATTTCCATAGATTCTAAGAAAGATAGCTTAAGGCCTTTATTTTGAATATGTAGAATTTGAAACTCTTCATTGAAAGAATGATTATGATCTAGAAGGTGAAGTGCGTATGTAGAAGTGTCTGTTTTTCTATTGTTGAATGCCCTTTTGTGTTCTGCTATCCGTTTGTCAAAAGTTTTGCCAGTTTGACCGATGTACGTTTTCGGACAGTCACCACAAGTTAGTTTGTACACACCACTCTGTAGTTGCTTTCTCTTTCGGCTTTTATTGTTCTTAATATATTTGCTTAAGTTGTTGTTAGTTCTGAAAGCTGGTGTTATTCCTTTCTTTTTTATGTATCTGGCTATTGTTGTTGTTATCTTGCCAGTATATGTGAGAGAGCAGAAGGTACTGGTTCTTTCTGTGGTGGTGGATACACTAATTTCAGGGCTTTCTTATGGAGTTTTTGGTTTAAAATTTTGTTAACTGTTTGTTCGTTATAGCCGTTGTTTACTGCTATTTGTTTAATGATGTTTAGTTCTATTTCGAAGTTATTTTTTGTCATGGGAATTTCTGTCAGTCTATGTATCATGCTATGGTAGGCTGCTAATTTGTGTTGTGTAGGATGGGATGATGAATTGTGTATAGTTGTGTCAGTATGGGTAGGTTTATGATATATGGAGAACTCATGTTTGTTGTGTAGTCTGGAAATCGTTACATCTAGAAAGTTTATAGAGTTATTCTGTTCTGTTTCTACTGTAAACTCAATATTATTATGAAGTGAATTAATATATGATAGAAATTGGTCAAGTTGTCTGTTAGTTCCTGTAAAGCATACTAGTATATCATCCACGTATCTCCACCATTATAAGAACTGTTTAAATACGGGATGTTTAGAAATTGTTGTTTCAAGTTGGTTCATAAATATATCTGATAGCAATGGGCTTAGAGGATTACCCATAATAAGTCCTGCACTGTTGTTTGTGTATATTTGATTATTGAATTCAAAATAGTCTTGATTTATGCAAATTTCAAGAAGGTGTAAAATTTCAGATGCAATGATCGGATTTGTACTATTATGGTCTAAAAGATTCTTAACTAAAACAAAAGTTTCTGTAGGAGGAACACTAGGAAAAAGATTTTTTACGTCAAATGAAATTAGTCTGGAGTTTTTGGGCAATTGAAAATGTTGTATTTTATTAACTAGTTCTAGTGTATTTTTTACGGTGAATTTGGGTGAAAATTTAGTGTATTCTGTAATAATATCTGACAGTTTTTTTGAAATTTTATATGACGGAGCTGTATAAAAAGAAACTACAGGTCTTATTGGGTGGTCAGGTTTGTGTAGTTTAATAAAAGAGTATAATTTAGGAGGTTGTGGGTTCATAATATTAAGGTATTTCTGTTCTGTTGGATTTAGTATTGATTTTGAATTTTCAATGGCTAGTCTAATTTGTTTTCGGTATTTTTCTGTGGGGTCTTTGTTTAGTTTTATACTGTTTTGGTTAGTTAAAAATTCTATTGTTTTGTTATTATAGTCTCGTTTGTCGATAGCAATAGTAGTGTTACCTTTGCCTGCTTTTGTAAATATTATGTCATGTTTTATTGATTTATTTTTAATTGAAACGGCTATTTGGTTTTCTTTGAAACAGGAATTATTAGTTTCACTACATACATCAGTAATAGATTTTGCAATGATGCTTTTTTCTATGTTTTTGGCAGTTTTGTTTAACGCTACTTCACATTCTACACCTAAATACTCTAAATTTTTTTGATTATTATGTTGAGGCAAGTTGTGTTTGAATCCTTTCTCTAAAAGTTCTATTTCACTATTATTGAATTTAGTATCTGTTAAGTTTATAAATCTATTGAAAAAACTATGATTTGAAAAATTTGTTGTATGAGTATTGAGTTTTTTACTATTGCAAATTAGATTATTTAGTTTTTTACATTGTGTATTAAATTTTTTGTCTATTATATTATCTACTTCAGTTCTTACTTTAGAATCTAGGATGTCAAATTCTATATTATCTAATCTATAATGTAATTCTGAATGACATACCTTAAGATAAACAGCTATAATATCTCGTTTTCTGTATTGGGTGCTCCTATCCCGTTTCAGCCATCTGGTTTGACCCTGGTGGATACCTGCTATGGCAGCGGTACTGCGGTTGTTGGTTTTTAACTTTATGTATTTCGGGAACACGTTGTTTTTCACGCACATGTTTAGAAACCAGATATTTTGTGTTGTTACTCTACGCTTTAAAAGCAATCTTGAAAACAATATGGTCAATAGCCCTGTATTGGCTTCCTGTAAATAATTGATGGATTCGACCGTTACTTGATGGAAGTTCATTTTATCTAACAATAAAACACGAAAACGTTTGTTTTCTATACTTCCACAAAATTTATTATATCTAAGTGACTACAGCTGTTTCGGCGGAGTGCCTTTCTCAAGTAATATAGTTTACAATGTGTTTGCCTTTTTAATCTTCAACTGAAGAGGTTGAGGAGTGGGGAGCTGTTTGTCTCGAGTTGGTCATTCAGAATTATATCTGTATTTTTCAGTTTATTAATTTCCATAGATTCTAAGAAAGATAAAAAATTTTTTTATGTTTATTAATTGTTTAAATAAAAAAATGGAAAATGCTTAAATTCTCTTGTTTTTTACAATGTAAAAACTTGAAACTTTTAC
Organism: Diabrotica virgifera virgifera; assembly: GCF_917563875.1. Classification (NCBI taxonomy): domain Eukaryota; kingdom Metazoa; phylum Arthropoda; class Insecta; order Coleoptera; family Chrysomelidae; genus Diabrotica; species Diabrotica virgifera. The sequence goes on along the minus strand of NC_065447.1, from coordinate 17,457,627 downwards.
GGATTGTAGCTAATGATATCAACTATATATAATTTCACTTTTTACGTTAATTGTTTACGTTATGCTTTATAAATAAACAATAAAGTTTCAAATTTTTTGCCGATTCCGACTACTTTTCATGTTAGTACATCATATGTTTTATACATATTTTAAGACTATATTTTAATGTTTGAAAAGTGTAAAACTAAAAATAAAAAATAAAAAGATATAACAAATTTTTTTTTAAGAAACGCTTTTCTTTAGTTACGAGTGACTAAAATTAAAAATATTATAAAAAAAAATCAACAAAAAGGAAAAAATAAAAAAAATTGAAAAAATCTAACACATTCGTTAAAGAAAAGCGTGGGGCGAAAACCGTTTATTCGATGAATACGCGCCACGCTTTTCTTTGACGAATGTGTTAGATTTTTTAATTTTTTTTTTAGTTTTTGCTTTTTGTTGATTTTTTTTTATAATATTTTTAATTTTAGTCACTCGTAACTAAAGAAAAGCGTTTCTTGAAAAAATGTTTTTATATTTTTTTATTAGAATATATGAATGACAAAAATATGGTAATTATCTACAGTTTTTCCGAAGCTATTTCATTGTGGCATTTTTATAATTAACTATTTAGATGGGAAATAAGCCACAATTAAATTGAAAAAAATAATTTTTTTAACGTTTCGACGCCCAAATCGCGTGTCGTTGTCAAAATACAAAATACTACTAAATTCAACAAAACTATTGTTTAATTTAGTAGTATTTTGTATTTTGACAACTACACCCGATTTGTGGGTTGAAACGTTAATAAAATTATTTTTTTCAATTTAATTGTGGCTTATTTCCCATCTAAATAGTTAATTATTTACAGTTTACAAAAAATGGATCATAATTTGTTATACAGTTTACAATGATTTAAAAAATACAGAACTTCGTTGAATTTTTTAACCAGTGCTTCTTTCGGGCTGTTGGGTATCTTGAATATCGCCTTCGCTGAAGTGTCCTCTGGACATTCTATTATTATATGGTTAACTGTGAGAGGTGTTTGGCATCTTTGGCACATTGGTTAGGGATGGCGGTTTTTGACAAAACACCGGTTTTCGGTTATACCGTTTTTTTGCTTACGGTTTAACCTGGCGGTTATAACCGGCCAAAAACCGGTTTTTTCAAACACCGGTTTTCGGTTTTTTAATCTAATAGATTACGGTTACAATGTTACATTTACAATGCACTTTAGTTTGCGATACTCAACTCGACTCGATACTCGATATCAATATGATCAAAATTAGTACTATCGAAAGAACATTAATATCAATATAAATAAAACACAATTTTTAATAAAACCATTTTATTCTATTAATTATTATATTTATTTATTATTTTATTATTATTATATATTTATTGATTATTATTAAATATAATATAGCGTAAGATTAATATATACATTAGGGTGCATCGAAAAAATAAAAGTTGGAAATGTTATATCTAATAGCGTGAAACAGTTGCTAGTGTTATTTTTCAGCATATTAGTATTTTTATTTTTTTATTCTGAGCGAATTTTCTGCCCCGCCCCCCCCCAACGACCTTGAATTTTGTTAAATATCTGATTTTTATGGAAATTTCAATTTATATTATTTGGAATAAAATTTGTGCAAACTAGATCTAAGATCAATTAAAGAAAACTTAAAATGTTGTCAATTACAAATTTAAACGATATTTAAAGTTTTATTTGTTTTTTCAGTCTCCCCAGCCCCTTTGAAATGTCCCGCTTTGTGAGTCCGTGCGTGTAATTTTCGCTTATGTTTGGTGCGGTGCGTTACTTTGTTATTATTGTTGTTTGTAAATTAAAGATTTTTAAAATAGATAAACCAGGATCATGGGGAATAAAATCAAGATGTGCTGTGGACCGCCCCATTTTTGGACAACCACCAAATATACCTAAAAATGTTTTACCGAAATACAAACAAGCGATGAAGTTTTGTGGTTGCAAGAGGATAAAAAACTCAGCAAGAAAGAGCCAGAATTTTCTGGTATTGCCGAACGAGTTGCAATTAAATTGGAGGAAATATGGAAAAAGGCTTTAATTCCAATAATTTAACATACAAGAATTATTCAGCTTTTAAAAGCCTATTACATTTCCCTCACAAAAGAAATTCGCATATTAATGTATTTTTTCTAATTTTTAGTTGCCGTGGGGGGCAGAAAATATTTTTTTATTTCAACGCAATTTTACTAAAATACTAAATAGTGTGTTAGGCAACTTTTGTAAGCTATTACATTTTCGTTTCAAATAAATTTTTTTTTCGTCTGCTAAAATTTTTTCAAAATTTTTTTAAAATTTTTAACTGTCTTGGGGGCAGAAAATATTTTCCAATTTCGAAAAATTTTTACCAAAATACTTGACAGTTGATTGGGCAACTTTTGTAAGGTATTACTTTTCCATCGCAAAAAAAATTCTTTCGCCTTTTTCGATGCACCCTAATATACATATTGCAATAATATACAATTTAACCCAACCATTTCAACTTATAAAAAATTTCCCAGACTCTTTCAAATGGAATTAAAAAAAAATAATATCAACAAAAGTATTTTACTTAAAAATAAATTGGATAATGTAATTTATCTTTTATTTTGACTACCATCAAAAAATACATACTACGTTTGTATATTTGTATAATAAATAGGTATATTTTAACTCATTTAATACTTCCTGTATGGGTGTATCGTTTTGAAAACATAGGGAAATCCTTGGAGATTCGTATTCGTAATCGGTAATTCGATATTCATATTATATATATATATATATATATATATATATATATATATATATATATATATATATATATATATATATATATATATATATATATAAAGGGTTGTCTACAGCTAATGCCGTTTCCCTTCCGTCAGCCAGGACTTCCATTTTTTTCGATCTTTTCAGTCTCCGTCTTCCAATCCTTTCTTAGACATGGCTTCGTCGACTTCATTTTTCCAAGATCTTCTAGGTCGTCCTCTTCTTCTCGTTCCTCTTGGGCTCCATTCTACAACCTTGTTTATCCAAGTGTTTTCTGCTCTGCGTACGTGGCCGTACCATTTCAGTCTTCTCTCGTCTATATATTGCAGGGCATCTTTTTCCACTTGCATTCTTCTCCTTATCTCCTCATTTGTTATTCTGTCTCTTCTGGTGAGACCACAGCATCTTCTCCAGTATTCCATTTCGGTTGCCAGAATGCTTTTTTGGGTTTTTTTGTTTATGACCCAAATTTCTGCGGCATATGTCATGATGCTTCTTACTATTGTTTGGTATATCATTCTTTTTGTTTTTCCCTTGATGTTTTTATTCCAGATTACATTATGGAGTTGTCTGATGCAAGATCTTGTTTGTCCCAATCTACTTTTTATTTCTGCTTCTGTTGTTCCGCTTTTCGACATTATAAAGCCCAAATATTTAAAATTCTTCGTTCCTTTTATTTCAACTTGTTCTTCTACTTCTAAGTTTTTTACGTCTTCTTCCGATATTACTAAGTATTCCGTTTTCTTCATATTTATTTCCAGGCCCACCTTTTTGTATTCCTCTTTTAGTGTTCTTACCATGTAACTGATATCCTCTTCATCTTGAGCCATCACCACCTGATCGTCTGCGAAACACAATGTGTAGAGATAATCGTCCCTTATCGGTATTCCCATACCCCTACACTTTGTCTTCCAAGTTGTTAGTGCGTGTTCTAAAAATATTTTAAATAGAGTCGGTGACGTTGGGCATCCCTGTAGTAATCCTTTTGTTGTTTTGAAGTTAGCAACTACCTTGTTTCCGATTTTTATATTTACTTCATTTCCACTGTACATCTTTTTGATTGCTTGTGTTATGTTAGGTGGTATCCCTATTTTAGTCATTGCTTTGTACAGTTCTTTCCTTGGCACGGTGTCGTATGCCTTCCTAAGGTCTATAAACGCCATGTGTAAATCTTTGTTCTTAGCTCTTTTTTTCTCTATTGTCTGTTGTATTGTATGGATATGATCTAGACATGATTTCCCTGCTGTAAAGCCTGCTTGTTCTTCTCCGATTTTACCTTCTATATTTTTCTCTATTTTGTTCCTGAGGATCCTGCCATACAGTCTTCCCATTGTAGCGATGACGCTTATCCCCCTGTAATTTTCGCAATCTTTTCTGTTACCTTTTTTGTATATCGATGTTATGTATATTATTATGATATTCATATTCAGAACATTATTTTTGGTAATCAGAAAAAGTCATTCCCCACTTTGAATGTCAAGAGTCAAGTGTGAAAAATACATAGATGATGTTTGCGTCTACTTCAACCAGATCACTTCTTATGTAAATATTATGATTACAAATATTATAATAAGACTTAATTGTTTATGGCTGATGTTTTCACTTTCAGTTTGCTTCTGTATTTATAAAACAAAATTTGAATTATGGTTTTGTTTGGAATGATTGCTTGAGAATAATACTTCTGATTGGGATCCAAAATAATACCTAACCTAATCCTAATCACCATAAAAACCTAATAACCACTTTTTACTTTAAAAAGAAAAAAAAAACGGTTATAACCGGGACAAAAAACAACCGGTAAAACCGGTTATTGCGAAGTAAAAAAAAAACGGTTTTTGTTTAAAACCGGTGGGTTTTTCCCATCCCTAACATTGGTGGCGGTTTGTATTTTGTAATATTTTGTATTTTGACAACGACATCCGATTTTGGCGTCGAAACGTTAATAAAATCAATTTTTCTGTTAAATTGTGGCTTATTTCCCATTTAGAATAGTTGATTACAAAAATGCCACAAGAAAATAGCTTCAGATCAACAATAACTGCTCTTACTCTAGAACGAAGCTTCATGTGGAAGGTGAATTTTTGTACTGAGAATGTCTGTGTTCTGTATGTTTAAAATTCTTATGTTTTCTGTTCTTTTTGTTTCTTTTTTTGTTCTTTATTATTATTTATATGATGGCAAGATATAGTACGGTGGCCAAAATGTTGGAAGTGTAGTAATTTTTTCTTTGTTCTATGGTAGATGTGATACTGTTTCTTCTTCTTCACGTGCTTTTTCCGTTCCGAACGTTGGCAATTAACATGGCTATTCTGACTTTGTTTACGGCATATCTGAATGGTTCCGCAGATGACAACCCGAACCAGTGCTGCAAGTTTTGGAGCTACAAGTGTCTTCTCCTTTGGATAATTAGCTAAAATACCCTACATGTACTGTGCCTCATAACGTGACCAAAGTGTTTTAACCTTTTTCCTTTACAGTTGTTCTTACCTCTCTCTCTTTACCTAACATGGGCAGTACGTCTTTCTTGGTCACGTACTCGGTCCAAGATATAATACTCGGTCCACGTAACATACGTTGGTAAGCCTATATTTCGAAGACTTCTCCATTTTTCATTAATATTGCGATCATTGTTCCATGCCTCCATTCGATATAATAAAACCTTCTTCGTCTTCTTTTATATAGACATGACTGTCTGTTTTTTCAATGTGCCTCTAATAAGTTGCCGCTCCATCGTTTTCGTGGTCCTCCAACTGATCGTCTTCCTATTGGGGAACCGTCTCTCGCTCTCCTTACTACTCTATTTCATGTCATTCGGCTTATATGGTCATTCCATTATATTCTTCTGTTTCTTACACAGTTATTAATGTTGTACACCTTGCATCTCCGTCGTACACTCAAGGAAAAATGGTTAAGTGTAAGAATTTTGGGGTTAAGTGTAAGACTATGGGGTTAAGTGTAAGAATATTTTTGTTGTGTCTTAGAACACAGCAAAAATAAACTTCGCCCTCTACTTTAGAGAATGTACATTTTTGTTATACTTATTATTTTTTGGAAATAAAAGTCGGTTTATTATTATTATTATTATTAAGGTACGTAATATTAGTAAAATTTTTAATTCAGACAACAAAAGCAATACTTAAAATTTGTCCAATTCTTTGTTTTATTGTAACAACAAAGCGATGTTCATAAATTCATTATTTTTGTTAGTTGATCCAATATATTACGTTTATTGAATGGATGAATATCCATTTATTAATATATAATACTTTCATTGTGTATACCATAATATCACTTTAGTGATATTACGAACACTGTTCACTGAGTCGACGAACATTATTCATTGAAACAACAACGTCGTTAATTGACCGACGAAGACTATTCGTTGTGTCAACAACAGTGTTATTTCTCCTAACGTATACTGCTTCATGCACCCAATCAATTTCGTTTATTTCTACAATTGTTTCCGTTTATTCTTTTAATTAATTCCGTTCATTCCCACAATAAATACGGTTATTCTTACAAGCAATTCTGTTCATTCCTACAATCAGTTTTGTTCATTCCTACTATGAACCTATTTTATATTAATAATTACTGAATATCTTTTTTGTCCTAAACCTAATGTGTGATTTCTCATATGATTTCACTTATACAGTGCGCTGGAATAAGTGTTACCCCCTTATTAACTTATTTATTTTTAGCACATAAGCAAAATGCTCAGACAGGTCAATTTTTAAAATAATCAAAGTATATTATAACATCAATGTTTTGAACTTTACGCGATCCCTCTTCAGGTGACAGGCACAACTTTGATGTTTTTTAAATGGGAAAGTACATCATTTGATAGCTCGTTTAAAAGCGTTTGAAATAATGATTCCAAAAATGTATAACACTTTAATCCTTTTTGAGAGCGCAGGTGCAAAATTTTGATCGAATTCTTTTTAAACTCATTCATTTTTTTTGGAATCCTGAGAAAACTAATAAGTATTTTTGAAAAATTTAACACGTTCGCACCTAACCTATTGATACTAGACTTTCCTCAGAAACGGATATGGGTTTTTAGGTTAAAAACAGGAATATTGGAATAAAACTCGGACACATGGATTAGTGTATAGATATTTAAACATTTTTTTTGGTTTACTTAGCCTGTCAGTATAGTGGTAGTCAGGATATAGATGTACGTTGTTGACTATATACTGAATGCCAGTATACTGGCAGGCGAATCTAGGCAAAATGAACAACAATAATCGCTGTATAATTGGGAAAAAAATTGGTGTTATAAATTTTATCATTTTTTTATTACAAAAGAAACATAATTATCATTATAAATTTAAAACTATAAGAAAGAAATTTATTGTTTGACTTGTGCATGGAACAATTTGTAGCAATAAACTATGCATACGAGTAGTCCTGGTGAGTCGAAGCAGCTGTTACAATTAATGACGTGATCTATTTCGGACATTTTTCTTAGTGCAATATTGGCACCGTAACATACCACTTTTACTTTTTTCCGTGAACGGAACTTTTTCTGGGTAATACATATTGTTTTCAGTTGTTTGTACCTGAATAGCCTTGTTATTGTCGATAAGGTCCATTACTATGCACTCACGAAATTTCAAAAAAGAAGTTTTCCTATTCGATGCTCTCTTGTAGATGTAAAAGCTGTTCCAAATGCATAATATGTCTAATAGATGGAAAAACAATATTTTATACCACCGAAGTGTTTTTCTTGGTACTGGGTAATAAGACAATAGGTATATGCTCGATCTATCCCAGACATGTGCTTATTGTCGTCAAGCACACAATCGAGTTTAATTTTCGTAGGACCTCGTTTACAAACAACTTCAGTCATAACATGCTTTGTGCTGATCATTCTGATATTACGCTTATCTTTCCCTAGTAACCAATACGGGCCCTTTACGTGTCCATACAGCATCTGCTTTCTTTAGCTTCTTTTTTAACATATCATTAGGGTTTCCAGTTCTTTCTTCTCGAAAAGTACCAACATGTATTTTTTCCTTGGATAGGGCTTCCGCCAATTCTCCCTGTTGTAAAAATTATCCATGTATAAAACATGACCTTTTCCGAAATAATCCGTCGTGACCTCTTTGACAATATCCGCCGTTTTCAAGATACCTCTTCCGGTATATACAATAATATTTAATATATATCCATCGTGTGTAGTGAGTTCGTATAGTTTAATCCCATACTTGTGACGTTTACTGCCTATGTATTGTCGAAAGATGAGACGAACTCTAAATGTGTCGATAATCGTTTAGGAACGAACTACCAGTATACTGGCAGAGATTACAATATTATAGGCTACATACATATACGGCGTCTACAACTTGCTCCTTCACTCCTGGTCTGTGTGAATATATAAAGCATTGAAATTAGTAGAGTTGTGAGCCAGTAAAGTGGTAGTCAGTATGTTACGGAAAACTCGAACTACCAGTATAGTGGTAGTCAGGTGCGAACGTGTTAAACGCAGAATAAAAGATTATATTATTACCGAGGGCTGAAAGTCCCATTGAATAAACAAAAAAAATCTTTTGAATGGTATATTTGAAAATAAAAATCAAACTAAATTTTCTCTTTTTCACCCCTGTGACTTATTAAAATAATCATTATAGAAGTTCTCAGGGACTTGAGACTCTCGATAACACTGTAATATTTTATTAGTTTTCTCAGGATTCGAAAAAAATGAATACGATAATAGACACACGAAAACTTTCTTCCAGTACGGACTACATTTGGAAACGAAATGAAATTATTCGGCACTTCGGCAGAGAATTCTTTTTAAACAATGGTAACACAGAGAAGCTCGGGGTATCACGATAGGGAAAAGTCGTTACATTTCAAATAATCAACCAAAAAATTTATTGTTTCAACAACTGCATTTATTGTTACCATAATGCATTGATTGTGGTTATTAAGCGCAGTAGTAGATTGATTAATGCATTCGTTGTCATAACAATCAGTTTACATCTATGAAATAATCATATATTACTCTATATTAACAACATTTGTACATTGTTTTAATGAAATCTGTACATTGTCACGATAAACCAAGGTAATTGCTTATCATCTACGACATCAAGAAAGTGTTTTGCTGTCAGAATTACTATTATTTATTAAATATATGAAACTAATTTATTGACTGAATAAATTGAGTGTTACTGATTAATGTACTCCAGCTAGTTTCACAATAATTATTCAATCATTGTTACAATAACCAAATACATTGATCAATATCTAAAAGTTCGTTGAAACAAAAAATTAAATTGTTGGTACAACGAAATACTATTCAATAATCACTGTTAATTAAAATTACGAACTAAATTTTTTTGACTGTATATCTGTACTTCTAGGTCTGTCCCATACAGTCTTACTATCGATTTTTCGAAGGGTTTTCATCCCTGCTGTTTCGAGCAATCTATTTGTTAATAACGAAACCGGAAATACATAATTTTAGAGAAGTCTAATTTTGAGAGGCAGGGTGAGGATAAAATAAAAATTCAAATATAATTATTTTCCATCAACTTTGGATACGTTTATACAAAATAAACAAAGATTTTAATGCCCATTCTAATATAACTACTTTCTTTTGTTCTAGTTGTGACATTTCCGAGGGCAAACCCGGCTCTGGAAATCCTAGACGAACTCCATGACGCGGAGATTTACAAAGCCGTCCTGTCGTCCATGAACGATTGGAAGCGAAAGCAGGAGCAGAAGAAAATCACTAACAGGTATTCTATGTCTTCATAAACTTTCGATGTTGTCGCGAAAACGTTCACGAAACAAAAGGTATCCGTTCTTTCGCATTAGTTACAAAATCCTCGGGTGTACAACTAAGATTTGTTTGGTACAGGGACAGATTTGACCTTTTTGAAGCGTTTTAGAAAGTAGGTAACTAGTTTATGAAAAGAACTAGTCATTTACATGTAAAACATACACTTTTTCATTTTAAACATACACTTACCGGCACAAAATTCCGCCACCCAAAATTTTTTATCGAAGTTTGACAATTTATAACTTTAATATTTGTACTCCCATTTCCAAGATTCTTGCACCAGTTTGTAGATACATGTATTGAAATTATTTGGTAACACAAAAATTTTGCTTAGCATAGCATTATACAGGGGTGAATGGAAAAGTTGTATATTCTCCTAACTTTAAAAAGTTGAAAAATGGAAAAGCTGATTTTGTTTCAGTCCTGTCATATTATCCCGGAGGCATCACTAAAATTTTGTTTTTTGAATTATCCGAATATCTCTTTTCTTGTAAGAGCTTTACCATGTTTTGTAAATAAAAACACTGGTAGACTCATAAAATAGAGGTTCGATTGATAAGGTTAGAATATCCCCGCATGCAGCCCAGATCTCAATCCTATTGAGCATTTATGGGATGAATTTAAAAAAAACTATTCGCCGTCATCCTAGGCCTCCAAAAAATTTGGAACAGTTATGGCTCTGGTAGAGGAATATCGGGTTATTCCCCAGGCAAGGATAACACATATTTATTTGATGCCAAACAGATTGTGAGCAGTCGTTACTGCAAGAGATGCACATACCCGCTATTGAAGTGTTTTGTTTTGTTGTTAATTTTGTTTTCTTTTGTTAATTTTAGAGCGTTTAATATTTTTTATTACTAAAACTTTAAAAGCAGTGTTTTCATTTACAGCTCTTACAATAAAAGAGATATTCGGATATTTCAAAATACAAAACCTTAGTGATACCTCCAGGATAATACAAAGGAGTATTAAACAAAATCAGCCCTCCAATTTTTCCATAGAATTTTTTAAAGGTAAGAGAAAATACAACGCTTCCATTCACCTCCGTATAATGCCATGTAAGCAGAAATTTTTTGTTACCGGAATTATAACGAACGACACGAAAACATGTACCTACAAACTGATACAAGAATCTTGAAAATCGGAGTACAAATAAGAAAGTTATAGATTGACAAACTTAATCAAACATTTTGAGTAGCCGAATTTTGTGCCGATGAGTGTAGTTTATCAATAAAATAAAAAAAATCATCATTATCTTTTCCTTTATTCCAATGCGGAGACGGCTTTCCCGATTACATTTATTCATAATTTTCTGTCTATCTTCTTTCTTCTAACAAACTTTCATAAGTTTCTTTTAGGAGGTAGCATTCATTTTGAGCAATGAGCATGAGCAATGTACTGGAAATTTTCTTAAGAATATTGCACTCGAGAATTTATAACAAAATAAAAGTATAACTCAGCGAAACCCAGTTTGGTTTCAGAAATAACCCTGAAACCAGAGAAGCATTATTCAGTTTACAAATCATGGTGAAAAGATGTAGGCATACAAAACAATCGGTATATACATGTTTTATCGACTTTTAGAAAGCCTTTGACCTTACCACCCACGACAAACTGACAGGCGTTTTGTCAGAGGTGTGAATTGAATACCAAGACCATATTGTCAAGAAATGAGCAACCATGTGCAAACATACGAATACGATAACTAGTCCAGAGAAATAAGGATTTTCTCAGGACACTCAAAGATCTAGGTAGCTGACCACTTTTTTAGTTATGGTAGACCTATAAGAAGAAAACCAACCTGCCCCCTGCCTAGAGTTCACGTCCGTTTTTTAATTATTAACAATTTAGTGCAAAAATCGCGATTTTTTCGATTTTTTGCACCCCATTCAAAAGCTAAACAGTTGACATTAAACTACAAAATTTAACTTTTTAGAACATTGAAAAACCATCAAAATTTTGGCCAGCCGATTTTTGAAAGTTAAAAAGTTAATTTGTTACTACGCAAACTGCGAAATAAGTGAAAATCGTTATTTGTTAATAACTTTTACTAAATTTAACTTAGAATTTTAGGATTTCACCCAAAGTTGGGTATTTTAGTACTTAACAAACCCCTTAAAATTTGAGACCGATCCATTAATTAGTTTAAAAGTTATTCTATTTGTTTATGCCAGATACCTTTATTTTGCAATAACATAAGACAGAAAATAATGAACATTGAGCAATTTTGAGTATGCCAAATGAAAGTAGAAGACTGATAAGACAAGAATTCCTAGGTCCCAAAAGTTTGGCCTAGGCCAAACTAGTTTGTCCTGAAATCGGGTTTGGCCAGTAACATATATAAGTATGTATATGGTGACAATATTATAAATGAAACTTCTAGCAATATCTCCAAGGTTATAAAAACTTTTACTAGTGTGAGATAAAAAGATTTCACTTAGGGAAATGCTGAATGTAACATATTTCACTCACGCGACACCATTCATTCCATTCGTTTTAAAATCTCGCATATTCGCATCAAAACCGTTCAGAGTCTCTAACCCCGCAATTTAAGAACTATATATCTCTTCTAGCCACAATTTTACACTTGAAAAAGAATGGTTCATTCGTTTTCTGAGCTTGACATGAAAGTTTCAAAAGAAACGAAAGAATTTAAAATGGATCGCGATTAGAGGCTTATTTAGAAGAGAACAAGTTTTGTATTTTAAATAATATGTTAATCATTATTTTCTTTTTTTATAAATTTATTATTATTTGGGGGCATATTTCCAACTATATCATTAGTAAAAATTACAAATAACAACTTATGCTCAATATTGATAGATTTAAGACAGATTAGTACTTTTTCTACAGGGCTTATCTCGATTATAAATTTGCATAGTTGCACGTATCATGTATTACTAAATCATTTACTATGAAATTGGCGCCGAATAGGGTTAAACCGAGGTTTAGACTTCTTCTCTAAAGTATTCATCAGGGTTTCTAGGGTCTCAGTGTTCTAAGCCATCAAGTCACTTAATAAGTGTACTTGTCATCTTATTTATATTGTATATTATATTATTTATATTTATTTAAATATATAATATTTCCCGCTTTAATTTTATTTCATTTTTACATGTTCTTAAATAAATTTACTTACTGTTTCTTCCAGTTTCTCTGGTAAAGTAACGTTCTTGGAAAATCTAGTCAAAATTATTTATATTTTCCTTTCATTTATCGTAATATTAAATATTGCAAATTATTTAAATTTACCATGAATTAAAAATAAAATAAATTTTATTTTTCTCCCTTAGGTACTCATTTTATTTTTTTCTTCCATATCACAAAATTTGTCCTATTTTTCTTTCTGACTTTTGTTCGGATTTCATAGAAACAATACTCATCCGATTTCTCATTTTCATCTCCTTTTCTTTTGCATGTACCCATCTGAGTTATCACAATCTCTTCCATTTTTTTTTCTATCTAGCACTACTCATCGCGGAAGACTTGTCCACACTTCTGAAGCCTCAGTTTCTTTCTGTTTGTTTTCTTATTTATAAGTCAAGACCACGCACTATATTGTGTGGTTTTTGAAACGGCTTTTTGGTAAAATTTGTCATTAAATGCGACAGTTTTCAAAACTAGAAAACTCGTAATTAAACAGAAACAATCTACCTAAAAATATACCCAGTATAATAGTCTGGTTAGAATATTCCCAATATAATAAATAATCTCCTTGTACAGAATTAAACACTAAAAAACATTACGAATCAAATGGATTAACGTTATCAGAATCCAAGACAGAAATCTGCTTCTTTTCTAGAAAACATATAATTCCAGAAGGATATAAATTGTGGTCAATTCAAATTTCCAATTAAAACTGTGTCAGATATCTGGGAACTTATTTGGATAGAAAACTTTTGTGGAAAGATCATATACATCATATCATCAAAAAACCCGAAAAAGCTATGAATATCTTAATGGCTTTCTGTAGAACCAATTGGGGTGCAGATCCCAACATTGGTTTAATGTTTTATCGATCTATGATACGACCACTTTCCGATTATAGCTGTCACTTGTATGGAAACGCTTCGAACACACATTTAACAAAAATTGAAGTACAGAAAAATAAGTGACTACACCTGTGCCTTGGGTATCTTAAATCTACACCAATAAATGTAATGGAAATTAAAGCTGTTGAACCTCCATTGAATTTGCGGCGGCAGTATTTTACCGACAAATATATAGCTCATACCATTAGCAGAGACCAAGTATTTCTCAAAGATATACATAATCTGGCTGTTTTAGTTCTGACTAAAAGTTATTGGTTTAAGAAAAAATCTCCACTGGTGGCGGAAAGCTACAGAAATCTTTCTAAATTCAAAAAGGTGCTTATAAGGGTCATATTCCACCAGTTTATACTGAAAAGCCTCAGGTATTGATCTCCATAAAAATCAAGACAGAATTTCTTATTGATGTCCAAGGTCCCATGTTTAACGTAGAAATTCAAAAGAGATGGCCTAATTATTATTATTTGTTTACCGACGCGACGGTTCAAAAAAAGGAAATAACACAGCATGCGCAGTATACCAACAGTATTCTGGACAACAATATAAATATAAGATACCTGATGAAGCCACCATCTACACAGCTGAAATGCTGGCTTTAAAGTTGGCTCTTTCTCACGTTTTGACAAAGAAATTGAAGAACTGTGTAATATTTACAGACAGTAAAAGTGCACTAGAAAGATTATTTTTAACTAATAAATCCAAGCAATTAACTCATGTTGATATAGAGATTTTAAAATTGTACTACCAGGTTTCAAAACTCGGAGGGAAAGTTATTATCGTTGGATCAAAAGCCATTCAGGGATAAAGGGAAATATAATAGCAGATGCCTTGGCAAAAGAAGCATTATCAAGTGGAGAAAACATAGACATCATCATTCTACCGGTATCAGATATAGATGTATTAAACATTGTCTCAAACTAAAATGGCAAGCCAATTATACGGAATCAGAAAGAGAGTCATCCTTTAAACATTGGCAACCCACACTTCTTTAAAAAAGGTGGTTTTCTTCAGAGTCCAACCAAAATTTTATTAAAACTATTAATAGGCTAAGGTCAAATCATGTTCTAACACCTGCAAGAATGCACAAAATGAATCTACCAGACACTCCAAACTGTACTTGTGGTAAATATGGAGATTTAACACATATCTTATTAGAATGTGAAAACCAACAGGATAATATTGCATATTTTTATGAAGACTTACGAAAACTAAATGTCTGTTTCCCATTTCACTTAAATAAACTAATTTTCTCTGAAAACGTAGAAATATTTAATTTTATTTATCGGTTAATAAAAAAATGTAAATATAAACTTTAAACAATATACTGTACTAACCATAGAATTAAGATGAAACTTGTAAGCAATCTGCAAGCACACCAATAATGTAATAAATCTTACTGGTAATACGAAAAAAAAGAAACAAAAAAAGAAACAAAAAAAATTAACATAAAAAAGAAAAAAACAAAATAAAAACTTAAAATTTATATATACATACGATATAAAAATAAGTAATATAATGAAATTAAAAAGAAAACAAAATAAAACAAAATAAAACAAAAAAAAAAAACAAAAAAAAACGACTAAAAATAAAAAATGAAAAAGGAAAAAAAAAAACAGTAACAGTCAAAACAAGTCAAACTTTTTAATTTACATTTACTACTAATTCGTACTCTGATTGTAGATCTGTGAATACAAATTCCAAAATAGTCTGGTCAATTGGCCATGCCAAGGCCATTAAAATAAAAAAAAAAAAAGAATTAAACACGTGATGAAAAATCAAATCTTACTACACGATTGGAAGTTAAAATCATTAAAAAATAACCAATTGAATAGCATTTCATGGTCGTATCATACAAAACTAAAGCTTAATTTAAGTCATAGTTTATAAATAAGTTTTTAACTTCTTTGTCTTATTATTTTACGTTTGTGCTATTTTTCAGGTTAAAAAGAGAAGACATAGTTTCAGCTTGCTACAGAGATTTAGGATGTTTCGAAGCGTCAGGACCTTTTGGGTATCTAGACACTGTTCCGGACAAACCGGAAGATATAGGTAGGTGCTAATAAAATTAATTCTCTAGCTCTTCTACTTTTATATAAATATGCCTACTAAGCATCAAAATTAACGCACCACCTTAAAAATGGGACATTTTTGATGTCTCATATTTCCTAAACCTGTTGTCCGATTTGAGCGATTCTTTTAGCATATTATAGATTTATTCTTCAAGAATATCGATGTAATAATCTCATTGCTAAAGAGGTAAGTGTTATTGTATACCGGGTGTAACAATGATGGTGTGTTTTTTCTTTAAAGTTTGGAACACCCTGTGGAATATTCTAGCATATATAAAATACTGAAATTAAAATTCAACTGTAGCCTTAGGCTTTCTTAACATTTTGCTTTTAAATTCATTCACTTATATTGGATAATAAAAAAGTTAGGTTATTTAACAACTAGCAATGTTATTCACCAATAGAGGGTGTTTCTAAATAAGTGCGACAAACTTTAAAGGGTTAATGAAAAAATAATGACCGTTTGCTTTATAAACATATGTCCGCAAATGCTTTGTTTCCGAGATACGGGATGTTAAATTATTTCTTACCAACTAACGATTTATTTATTGCTCTAAAACTGGTTGAGATATGCAAATAATTTGGTAGGTTTAAAGAGGTAGTTATTGCACATTTTTACATACAATTAAAAATTATATATTCACTATTGGCGTGCGTACGGGTATAAACATTTTAGATACGTCCCGTATGCAGGCCAATGGTGAATATAAATTTCTTAATTGTATGTCAAAAAATGCGCAATATCTATCTCTTAAAACCTACCAAATTCCATTAGTATATCTCAACCAATTTTAGAGCAACAAATAAATTGCCAGTTTGTAAGAAAAAATTCAACATCCCGTATCTCGGAAACGAAACATTTGTGGACATATGTTTATAAAGCAAACGGTAATATGATTAACATGGCCAGTTGTTAAAGCACCTAACTTTTTTTATTATACAACATAAGCGAATGAATCAAAAAGCAAAATGTCAAAAAAGCCTAAGGCTACAGTTGAGTTTTAATTTTAATATTTTATATACGCTAGAATATTCCACAGGATGTTCCAGATATTCCAAACTTTGAAGAAAAAACACACTAGCATTGTTACACCCGGTATACAATGACACTTATCTGTTTAGCAATAATATTATTACATTGATATTTTTGAAGAATAAAGCTATAGTACCCTAAAAAGACAGGTTTAGGAAATACGAGACATAAAAAAGTCTCTTTTTTAAGATGGTGCGTTAATTTTGATGCTTAGTGTACAATAATGTATGTTTCAAATTTAGTATTTATTTCTTACAATTTTACAATATTACTTTTATAATTTGAACTTATTTATTTATTTATTTATTTACTACATCAAATCAAGTTAGGCCATCTGGTGTCAATATGTTATTAAACAAATTACCACGCACAGAAAAACAAAATTGAATTAAAGTGAAAAAATAAAGAAATGCGGTTTCATTAAAAAGCAATATACTTCAAATAAAACTGCTTTTATCAATGTTGAAAATTTCGTAATAAACAGTTATACTGTTTTATTAAAGGCTATGTTCAGAAAAACATAAAATAAAAGCAAGGACTTATAAAAAAATTCTCATAAACTTAAACGAATATTGTTGGGAAGTATTTTTATTTCCTAGAGTGGCGTAAATTAAAATTTGATGATTCGTTTTTAACTTCAGACATAATTGCAAATATAACATGTTATGCTTTTTCCATACTGACATAACAATTTCCTCTGCTATATCTCTCGCCTGAAAAAAACTAATAATAACCCAAAGACATATTATAGTTACGTACGTAGTGCAATTACCGTTTAAAATATGTTGAATATTCTTAACTTTATGTGAAATATACTTTATGGCATAAAAAGCAATTATATTAACTTGATATTAAAAAATACATCCTTTTTTTATTGGCATTAATGGTCTGTTTTGTTATTAAATTTTTAAAATCCCAAACAAGATTTTTCTGAATTTAAGTTTTATGTCAAATATTAAAAAAGAACTAACCATAACCATACAGCGAAAAAAAAAGTAAATCATTAAAGCTAGAAATATGGTTGGAAAATTGATAGTCATGTTTTAGCGTTTTTTTAGGTTCTTTGAAACTCGGAGAATCTCAAAAATTTGAAGTATAAATTTATTATGTACACAATTTAGAGACACTTTTAGCTTTTTTTTAATGAAGCTGGGGTAACTTTTTGTTTTTATGGTACTATAATAATCATCATTAACATGATAGTAATTTTTTTATATACTTTAATTTTGTATACTTTTAACTCATAACTTCGTCAGAAATGTACCCCGCACAAGCCGCATGAAAATTAGGTCCCAGTGGATTTAGTTCATAATTTGGGAAAATACCCTTTAAAGCATCCTGATAAAAAGTTCTCATGGCCACATCTCGATCGTATCGAGGATTTTTAAGATGTAGAGACACAAACTCGGAAAATTATAAGATTTACCGGGTATTCTAATTCCCCTGAGTTACTGGATATCTGGCAACATGTAGAAGTTTGGGTTAAATAAAAGTACTAGTGATCTAGGATTTTTTCCCAGCTATCCAATGGCGATCTTTACTTTGACCCTGGCCTTCAACGGACGTCATCTTCTAAAATTTCGGGGGGTTTCAGCATCAAATTGATATAAACAGATTACTCATGGGTTTTTGGGATCCTTAAACACGAATATACCATCATTATTGACCTACGGAGGACGTGGTGGCCAGGGTAACTGCAAGGGGCGTCATCTTCTAGAGTTTCGATGGTTTTTGGCATTTAATTGATTTAATTGATGCAAATGAATTACTGGACGGTTTTTTGAGGTCGCTAAACACGAATATGCCACCAGAACCGACTCCCGGAGCACCTCGTTTCCAAGGTCAATGAAAGGGGCTCCTGGAGTTTCGAAGGTCTTTGGTAATACATTAATGCAAACGGATTAATTATAGGTTTTTGGAGATGCTGAACATGAATACCTGGTGCCTAAGGCACGTCATGCTTTGGAGATTCGAGAGTTTTCGGTAGTAAATTGATGCAAGCGGATTATTCTTGTGTTTTTGGGGTTGCTGAACACGAATATGACTTAGATAAAAGACTCTGGAATATCTAGTGACCACGATGAATAACACTATCAAAATAGAATATAGTAAATCGATCTTAAAATAAATGAAGTAAAACATTGTCAGATATAAATTGAGTTTATATTTATAAATAATTAAAACAATTGAATAGCACAACATAGTTATTTTAATAAAAATCTACAAATTGCAAACAATTTTTCACCAATTTGTAGGCTTTGTAGTCGGTGCGTATCAATCCGTTTGCATCAATTTAGTACCGAAAACTCTCGAAATTCTAGAAGATGACGTGCCTTAGGCGATAGGTGTTCCGGTGTCTGTTTTGATGGCATATTCGTGTTCAGCAACTCCAAAAAGCTATGAGTAAACCATTCGTATCAATTTAATGCCGAAAACTCTCTAAACTCGAGAAGATGAATAACCTTATGCACCAGGTACTCCGTGGGTCGGATCTGATGGCGAATTAGGATTCAGCGACTCCAAAAAACCATGAATAATCAATTTTTATCAATTTAATACCGAAAACCCTCGAAACGCCAGAAGATGATGTGCCGTAGGCACAATGTGATTAGTGAGCCGGATCTGATAATGTATGCATGTTCAGCAACCCCAAAAACCTAAGAATAATCACCATTTGATTCCTCCGAAACTCCAGAAGATAACCTGTCTTAGGCACCAGGTGCTCCTGTGTCTGTACTGATGACGTATTCGTGTTCAGCAACCCCAAAAACCTTTAACTAATCCGTTTATATTAATGTAGTACTGAAGACCCTCGAAACTCCAGGAGCCCCTTTACTTGACCTTGGAAAGCAGGTGCTCCAGCAGTCGGTTCTGGTGGCATATTCGTGTTTAGCGACTGCAGAAAGCCTCCAGTAATTCATTTGCATCACTTAAATGCCGAAAACCATCAAAAATCTAGAAGATGACATCCCTTGCAGTGAGTGGCTTTGGCTATCACGTACCCCGGAGGGTAATTCTGATGGCATATTCGCATTTAGCGATCCCAAAAACCCATCAGTAATCTATTTATTTCAATTTAATTCCGAAAATATTCGAAACTCTAAAAGATGACGTCCGTTGAAGGTCGAACTATATAAAGTTCGCCATTGGATAGCCAGGAAAAAATCCTAGATCATTAGTACTTTTCTTTGATCCAAACTTCTACATGTTGCCAGATAACCAGTAACTCATGGAATTGGAATACCCAGAAAATATTATAATTTTCCGAGTTTGTGCCTCTATATCTTGAAAATCCTCCATACGATCGAGTTGTATCCATGAGATCTTTTCATCACAATGCTTCAAAGGGTATTTTCCCAAAGTATGAACTAAATCCACTGAGACCTAATTTCCATTAGGTTTGTGCGGGGTACCTACTTTATAAATCTTTTTAAGTTTTAATATTTTTACCTTTAATTTCTATTTTTTACCTTTAAAGCTTTTTATGCTGAGTAAAAGCAAAGTTATAAGCAAAAGGCCCGATAGTCGATGATTTGTTATTTTTTAATATCTCGTCGAGATATTTGCAATATCTCGTCTTCTAATACATCGACTTTAAATTTTCAAAGTTTATTTGGTTAATTTTATTTAAATAAACAAAACATGATTTAAAAAGAGGGTATATCTATATTTAGTCCAGGAACCGAAGCTTTTCACCCCGCAATTTTTACAGAATGGATAGATTTGCTTGAAAATTTAAGAATAAGTAGTGGATGGTCCAAGGATCAAAATCTATATGATGCCGAAATGCGCTTTTATTATGGGGGTGGTTGCCACCCCATCTCGGGGGTGGACATTTTTTATTATATTTTGATAGCAAAAGTTGATAAAAACATTCATTCTAAGCAAAAAATGTTGTATACATTTTTTTGATAAAACTAATAGTTATCGATTTATTCGCTATCGAAAGTGGTAGTTTTATATGGAAAAAATCAATGTTCTCCTATATTTACTCATTTACTATTCACTAAATTTTTGTCGTAGAAAAAATTTTTTCACACGTTATTAAGAATAAATAACCTACAATTTCATATTTAAACATTTTTTCTTATCTTTGATGCTAATCTTTCTATTCTGAAGAAAATGGCATTTTTTACAAAACTACAAAAATTCTTTATTCGCTTTTAACTTCAGTTTTTTTAAAACTAATCATTTTAAGCCAGTCAAACTTCTAGACTCTATTAATAATACACAAATAAAGAAGAATGAATAAGTCCAATGACTAAAAACACCGCTAACTTACATTATTATGCTTAGAATTGGATTTCTCCTTTTTTTCTCAAAAAAATATATTGATTTTTTAACCGTAACTTTTTTATTTTTTATCTTAGAAAGTTCGGTATATAAGAATTTTTTAGGTTTTTACAAGATCTATAAGCCTATTGATACTAAATCTTAGTAAAATCCTTAGTCATAAAAAGAGGTGACTTTGAATGGGTTGGTAAAGTTGGTTTTTGCATGCTATCACAAGTGTTAATTGTCAATAGCTCACTTACTTTTTGTCATAGAAAAATTTGTTTTCTACCAAATTCTTGGAAATTAAATTAGCTATAATTTAATATTAAACATTTTTTCACAAATCTGATGATAATCTTTCTATTTAGAAGAAAAAGCCATTTTTTCCAAACTACAAAAATTCGTTAATCGCAGTTAACTTCATTTTTTTAAAAACGAATCATTCTAAGTCGGTCAAACTTCTCGAAACTATTAATAATACATAAATAAATAAGACCATATAAGGTCAATGAATAGTTTTAATTAGGGTGGTGATTACGGAGTTGCAACATATAATAAAGTATATCTTGATTACTGTTGGTCTTAAAGAAAATAAAAAACACGGTTTTGTTAATTTTTTTAAATAGTATATTTTTGTTAAGTAAGGTTGTTTTGATAAAACGAAACCTTATGGAGTTATTAGCAGAAAACTGATTAAAAACATTAATTTTTCGATGTAATACTAACACTTTCGATAGCGAATAAATCGAAAACTATTAATTTTATCAAAAAAATGTATAAAACATTTTTTGCTTAGAATGAACGTTTTTACCAACTTTTGCGGTCAAAATATAATAAAAGATTTCCACCCCCAATAGGGGGTGGCAACCACCCCCATGATAAAAGCGCCTTTCGGCATCATATAGATTTTGATCCTTGGACTATCCACTACTTATTCTCAAATTTTCAAGCAAATCGATCCATTCTGTAAAAATTGCGAGGTTTTGTCCTATTTCAAGCTTCATTACTTGGACTAATTAGTTTATTAGTTATAACGATTTAAACAATTAAAATGTTAACAAAAATTTCTGCCTAAAAATTCGCATCATTATGTTAAAGATTCGGATTCACTGAGTCAAAATTCATAAAAAACAGTTATAAATCTCACGGACCTAAATCGGCCACGAAACTGCTCTTTGCCACTAGACTAATAGATGTCTTAAATAAAAGGTTTTATAAAAAATTTTTAATAAAAAGTTTTGACTGCTAAATACTTTATAAAATATTTTACAAAAAACTTAAAAGCTGGGCCAGAAAATGGAACTGAAATAATTTTAACTTTGCTGTAAGTGTAAATCCGCTACATCACGTTCTTAGATTTATAAACTGCGCGTCATAGAAAACGGGCGCCCTAAAAAATGGGTCATTTTTGATGACGCGTATCTCCTAAACCTGTTGTCCGATTTGAATGATTTTTTGAATATGTTATAGCCCTATTCTTTTTCAATATCGCTCTAATAACATTTTTGCTAAACAGGTAAATTTTCATTGTATACCAGGTGTACGAATCAAACTGTGTTTTTTTCTCAAAGTTCGCAACACCCTGTGGAATATTCTAGCATTTATAAAATACTGAAATTAAAACCCAACTATAGCCTCAGGTTTTCTTAACATTCTTTTTTTTGTTCATTCGCTTATGTTGGATAATACAAAAGTTATGTACTTTAACAACTAGCCATGTTGTTCATCAGTACAGGGTGTTATAAGTCTAGTGGGTTTTAGAGACTAAATAAGTTCGACAAACTTTAAGGGGTAATTCTGCAATAAAAATAATGACAGTTTGCTTTATAATCATATATCCGCAAAAGCTTCGTTTCCGAGATACGGGATGTTAAATTTTTTCTTACAAACTGATGATTTATTTATGGCTCTAAAACCGGTTGTGATATGCAAATGAAATTTGGTAGGTTTCAAGAGATGGTTATTGCGCATTTTTTGACATTCAACTAAGAATTTTATCAAAAATGAATAACCATTTTCAAACTTAGTCTTAAGAATTTTATATTCACTATTGGAGCGCATACGGGTAATATGACCGATCATATTATTCGTATGCACTAAAAAATTCTTAATTGTATGTCAAAAAATGTTCCAAAATTATGTCTTAAAACCCACCAAATTTCATTTGCATATCTCAACCGGTTTTAGGGCAATAAATAAATCGTCAGTTTGTAAGAAAAAATTCAACATCCTGCATGTCGGAAACAAACCATTTGCGGACATATGTTTATAAAGCAACCGGTAATTATACTTTCATGCAGAATTACCCCTTAAAGTTTGTCGTACTTCTTTAGAAACACCCTGTACTGATAAAGAGCATGCCTAGTTGTTAAAGTAAATAACTTTTGTATCATTCAACATAAGCTAATGAATCAAAAAACAGAATGTTAAGAAAACTGGAGGCTATAGTTGGGTTTAATTTCAGTATTTTATCACTGCTCAGTGGTAAGAGCGCCTAACCTTTGGATCGAAAGTTCCGAATGGTAGTGGGTTCGAATCTCACCAGGGTCATAAATTTTTTCATTTATTATAAATTAATAAATGAAAATAGTTTCTGTCCTTGAGGGATCGGTACTCACCGGAGGCATCGCAGACGTTCGGATACAATTAGCGTCTCTTTGCAAAGACAATGACGTCGACTTTGCAAAGTAACAAGACACTTACTCAACACACACACACTACACATTACACCTGAGTTAGTGATAAGTTATACAATTACGTGGCTAAAGGTTATATTTCTAAACCAAGGCCAGAATCAGAGGAAAAAAAATTTATCAATGCTAGAATATTCCACAGGGTGTTGCGAACTTTGAGAAAAAAACACGGTTTGATTCGTACACCCGGTATACAATGAAAATTTACCTGTTTTGCAAAAATATTTTTACAGGGATATTGACAAAAAATAGGGCTATAACATATTCAAAAAATCACTTAAATCGGACAACAGGTTTAGGAGATATGCGACATCAAAAATTACCCATTTTTTAGGGTGCCCGTTTTCTATGACGCGCAGTGTATAAAAAAATCAAGACATGTACGTTTCAGCACATGAATCTGTTAAATTGCAGAGTAGTGGAGAGAGAAAAAACAACGCATTTTTTTTCAAACTTTTTATATTGGTTTACGTATAATTTAAAGAGCTACCCACAAAACATATAACCTTAATAATGTGTACTATATATTCATCGCTCAAAAGTAACATTAAAGTGTATCAAAGAATAAATTAATGGGAAAGTATTTTTAAATATTCATCTTTTGGGTTTTTAATAAGAGCATACAATTATAGCTAAATACAACATATTATATAATGTAAAACTTAGAATTTTGGCTTCGCTTGTGTCTTTCTAGACTATATTTTTTGAAAATTTACCATACACTTATTTTTCTTCGTACATTGTCTCCACTAAAATTTTCATAAAATACTGATTATTTTTCATGTTGTATTCCCTACACCACCTCAAATTCAATAGCTTAGGAGTTATTGCTACATTTATTAAAAAAAGTAAACAAATTATAAAAATCAAAATTTATGGCTTGGGCAAACATTATTTCAGAATTTTTGGATCATTGGGAACAAAAAAGTCTTTTGTAATGTTTCTCTAAAGTTAATCGTTTCCGAGTTATAAACAATTTAAAACTGAAAAATAAAAAAATGACGATTTTCAAGTTTCAAAAAGGCAAATAAAAAATATTACTTTTGAAACTACGAAGTGCCTAAATTCAAGTTGAAACATCATTTTATCAGCTATCGATAAGTAATTTTTGGGTTTGTTTCATTTTCAAACATTGTTTTTTAGTTGTTAATGCAGACCGATTGTTTGTCCTCTCATATACGCTTCATTAACAATTAAAAAGCAATGTTGTAGAATAAAACGTGCCGAAAATTCTAATGTGGAGCTGACAGAAAAATGTTTGAGCTTGAATTTAGGTACATTTTATATACCTCATAATTTCAAAAATTATGTTTTTTACTTGTGTTCTTGAACCTTGAAAATCGTCATTTTTCGTTTTTTTTTCAGTTTTAAATTGTTTATAACTCAAAAACGCTTAACTTTTGAGAAAAATTACAAAAGACCTTTTTTTGTTCCCAATGATCCAAAGAATCTAAAATAATATCTACCTCGGCCGAAAAAATTGATTTTTATAATTTGTTTAATTTTTGTTAAATAAATTTAGTAATAACTCCGAGATTATGGCATTTGTGTATAGGGAATATAACATAAAAAATAATCAATATTTCTTAAGAACTTCAAAACGCAAAAAATATACGTGTTCTATTTGAATATAAGAAACTTCACTAGATTTACAGAAAAACGGAAGATCTGGCAACAATGTAGATAATACTGCAATATTGGCCGCATTATAAAACCCTTATCCACCAAAATATATAAAAATCGTGCAAGGCGTTTCCGAAATAATTGAGGTATTTCCATACTAGGGTGGGTCGAAAAAAATGTTTCATTTTTTAATCGTTATACCGCGGAAACTTGCCTTTGGGATATATAAGTAAAATGCAAAGTAAAATAAAGTTATATATTGAACCCCCATCTAGCGCATCATACTTAAAATTTAGTTCTTTTTCAGAAATCAAGACATTTTTTAATTATTTTTACAATCTTTAGCCAATAATATTTGAACGTGCTATAGTGAAAACTGTTTAGTTAATAGTTTGAAAAATAGGAAATAAATTTGAAACAGACAACATCTTTTAATTTGCGGTAGTGCAAAATACTCAAAAATTGGTAAAATTCACATATTAGCACCTTAAAAAAGGTGTGGTCTAGTATGTTGTTTTGGGTGTTAATAGCACAATCCATTTTTGTTCTTTTACTTTACACCCCATTTGCCGTAGCATCCAGAGCTTCTATGCCAAAGTTTGACAGCAAGCGCAGCTTCAACGTACCCACTCAGAAATAGTGAGTAAAAGACTCTTTCTAAAGTCAAAATTTTATTTAATTTGTTTCATTGTTTGGCTACTATTTGGTTTCTTTTTTGTTTCAATTAAACATGTTATTAAAATTTTAAGTTATTTTATTTATATCCTGTATAACTTTAAACACACTATAATAATTCTATTCCAATTAAATGGAGTGTAAATTAAAATAACAAAAAATGGATTGTGCTATTAACACCCAACACAACGTACTAGACCACACCTTCTTTTAACGTGCTAATATGTGAATTTTACCAATTTTTGAGTATTTTGCCCTACCGCAAATTAAACGATATTGTCTGTTTCAAATTTATTTCCCATTTTCTAAACTTTTAACTAAACAGTTTTCACTATAGCACATTCAAATATTATTGGCTAAAGATTGTCTTGATTTCTGAAAAAAGCTCAAGTTTAAGTATGATGCGCTAGCTGGGGGTTCACTATATAACTTTATTTTAGACGAAGTAGTTTTCAATCCTAATAGTAAATTATTAATATTGAAAATATTAAAAATATTACTAAAAGATTTTTAAATTGAAAACTTATTGGTACACTTTCCTGGTGACACCTCCAAGACTTCTACAATTTGCAAGTCAAATGGATGCTGTAGTGAAGACGAGAGGGAAGGAATTCTACACTATGCAATTCACATCCCCCGTCTGCAGCTGGTAAAGTTCCAACGGAAAAATGCACCTAGTTACTCTACGGAGTAATACGATTATAAAATAAAAATGTATACCATTTTTATTCAGTTGCAATGCGAAGGCAAAACAATCTTACTTTTCAATTAGAATACGGAGTGCAGTCCAGTCCCTTGAATCGCGATTTTCGGCTCTTATTGGAGCCTTCATCGGAAGGAACGTAGGCACTGTTCTCCATATTTTAACTGATTCGTATCGAGAGGTTTTCCCACCCATTTCAACTGAAGTGATGATAGTAGGTGGCTAGCGCTATCTGGCATTGAAAGACGAAGTAGTTTTCAATCCTAATAGTAAATTATTAATATTGAAAATATTAAAAATATTACTAAAAGATTTTTAAATTGAAAACTTATTGGTACACTTTCCTGGTGACACCTCCAAGACTTCTACAATTTGCAAGTCAAATGGATGCTGCAGTGAAGACGAGAGGGAAGGAATTCTACACTATGCAATTCACATCCCCCGTCTGCAGCTGGTAAAGTTCCAACGGAAAAATGCACCTAGTTACTCTATGGAGTAATACGACTATAAAATAAAAATGTATATCATTTTTATTCAGTTGCAATGCGAAGGCAAAACAATCTTACTTTTCAATTAGAATACGGAGTGCAGTCCAGTCCCTTGAACCGCGATTTTCGGCTCTTATTGGAGCCTTCATCGGAAGGAACGTAGACACTGTTCTCCATATTTTAACTGATTCGTATCGAGAGGTTTTCCCACCCATTGCAACTGAAGTGATGCTAGTAGGTGGCTAGCGCCATCTGGCATTGAAAGACGAAGTAGTTTTCAATCCTAATAGTAAATTATTAATATTGAAAATATTAAAAATATTACTAAAAGATTTTTAAATTGAAAACTTATTGGTACACTTTCCTGGTGACACCTCCAAGACTTCTACAATTTGCAAGTCAAATGGATGCTGCAGTGAAGACGAGAGGGAAGGAATTCTACACTATGCAATTCACATCCCCCGTCTGCAGCTGGTAAAGTTCCAACGGAAAAATGCACCTAGTTACTCTATGGAGTAATACGACTATAAAATAAAAATGTATACCATTTTTATTCAGTTGCAGTGCGAAGGCAAAACAATCTTACTTTTCAATTAGAATACGGAGTGCAGTCCAGTCCCTTGAATCGCGATTTTCGGCTCTTATTGGAGCCTTCATCGAAAGGAAAGTAGGCACTGTTCTCCATATTTTAACTGATTCGTATCGAGAGGTTTTCCCACCCATTGCAACTGAAGTGATGATAGTAGGTGGCTAGCGCCATCTGGCATTGAAAGACGAAGTAGTTTTCAATCCTAATAGTAAATTATTAATATTGAAAATATTAAAAATATTACTAAAAGATTTTTAAATTGAAAACTTATTGGTACACTTTCCTGGTGACACCTCCAAGACTTCTACAATTTGCAAGTCAAATGGATGCTGCAGTGAAGACGAGAGGGAAGGAATTCTACACTATGCAATTCACATCCCCCGTCTGCAGCTGGTAAAGTTCCAACGGAAAAATGCACCTAGTTACTCTACGGAGTAATACGACTATAAAATAAAAATGTATACCATTTTTTTTTCAGTTGCAATGCGAAGGCAAAACAATCTTACTTTTAAATTAGAATACGGAGTGCAGTCCAGTCCCTTGAATCGCGATTTTCGGCTCTTATTGGAGCCTTCATCGGAAGGAACGTAGGCACTGTTCTCCACATTTTAACTGATTCGTATCGAGAGGTTTTCTTTCAATGCCAGATGGCGCTAGCCACCTACTATCATCACTTCAGTTGCAATGGGTAGGAAAACCTCTCGATACGAATCAGTTAAAATATGGAGAACAGTGCCTACGTTCCTTCCGATGAAGGCTCCAATAAGAGCCGAAAATCGCGATTCAAGGGACTGGACTGCACTCCGTATTCTAATTGAAAAGTAAGATTGTTTTGCCTTCGCATTGCAACTGAATAAAAATGGTATACATTTTTAACTTTATTTTACTTTGCATTTTACTTATATACCCCAAAGGCAAGTTTTCCGCGGTATAGCGAATAAAACATGAAACATTATTTTTTTTTCGACCATAACTCACTGTTTCCATAAAAACTCACTCTGTATAATGGTGAATGCGCCAGCTATAACTATTTAAAATTTTGGTGGAGGGGCTGATATTTTCTAGATATTTATTCCTCGGCATTTCTTTTTATCTAATTACGTTTTACTTTCAGGTACGAAGTTTTTGATGTATCCCGGTAGAAGAAGAAGAAAAAGAGGCTCTCCACCTGCGGAAGTGCCGTTTGAGAAGTTAGATGACGCGTTTGAATGGGCCAAAGATGGTTTTAATGGTAGTTTACCAACGAAAGTATTAGTTCATGGTTTTGGAAGCGATTGCAACTATATTTGGGTTTATGAAATTAGAAGTGCACTCATGGCTGTGGTAAGTGACGTATGAGTTTAAAGGCAGAAACATATTTGTCTGACCTGATGCAACGCGACGCATACTTGCTTTATTTCATCATTTTCTCTTTTAGTTGTTGGTTACTTTGTCTGACTTTATTTATTTTTATTTCTGAGGTCATTTCTATATTCTGCCTGTTCTTGTTTTATTTGTTGTACCCCCTTTGTTAGATATTTTTTTATTCTGCCAATGTTTGCATCATTTTTAAAAGCTGATCCGTTTTGTTTTCATCTCTCTGTTATTTGGTTGGCGTTCTGGTTATTTTTTTACTTTTGTTGAAAATATCTTCTCCATCTTCCTTTTAACTTCTTTTTTACTATCTTTTGAGGTGAAAACATCGTCGCTATCCACTTTTATTTCTTCTTATGACTTAATGAATTTTTTACTTTATATTATAGATTTGTTGTTCTGAAGCTATTTCCTTGTGGCATTTTTTATAATTAAGTATTTTCTATGGGAAATAAGCCACAATTTTACTAAAAAATGAATTTATTAACGTTTCGAAGCCCAAATCGGGTTTCGTAAAAGAAAATACCACTATTAGTAAGTAAATAACATATCGAGTTGGTACAAATTTTATATTTTAGTATTACTTATTGTATATCTATGTATTGTTAATATTATTTATAATTTAAACATATTAAAGTCAGAATTTGGTATTAGTTTTTTGAAGGTAAATTAAATGTAAGACCAAATACTTACGATGTCGGGATAGTATCACGAGGTTTTTTCGTGGTTTTCCCTCCTGATTTACTATGGAATCTCTAACGCGAGAATTTTACCATCATCGTTGCATTTGGTTGTCTTTTTAAAGACAGATCACATGCTATGATTTTTTTGCGACGGATATTCTTGAGTTGGGATTGATTTCATGTAATCGAATGAACTATCTTTTATTAAAGTCGTCCCAGGAACGCAACTCATAAATATTGGCGATATCATTTTAAAGTCTTCTACTTTAAAATGTATAATATACGTCTGAATTGCCAATATAAATGAGTCAGATTAAATAAATTATTAAAAGAATTTTTTTACTTAGCAACAACATTTTTGTTTATTTTAATAGTATTGTGTATTTTGACAACGAAACCCGATTTGGGCTTCGAAACGTTAATAAATTCATTTTTTAGTAAAATTGTGGCTTATTTCCCATAGAAAATACTTAATATTATAGATTGTTAATTATAGGGCCTTATTATCAGAACTCATTCTATAGTTGCATATTTAATGAAGAACGTATTAATAGGTAAATACATCTCCAGTTCTCTAAAATAATTCACATCCAATGCACCAATATCGTAGTTCTATTAACTATACCATTGTACTCCAATGAAGTCTGAATGCTACTGAATATAGCTACGCAGAGCTGAATATTATATTAAGGATGCAATTTACTCGAAGGTAACTGAGTTTTCATTACTACAGAGTTCAGTAAATGTATGTATTTAATATAATATTCGATAAACCGATATTGCAAAATTTAATTACACTTTATAGCAGGATATGGCTTTTAAAATACTGAAGTAATACTAAATCAATTAATTTAATCCACAATACAAAATTATACCTACATATCTAGTAAATATTTAACTATTATACAACCAGGATGGTTTTATAATTCCTCCTTTTCTGGTGTTTTGGTTTCTTTTCTTTGTGATATCTTGGCATCTTAACCTTATATCTTCTTGGTATCACCTCTTTAATTGAGTTATCGAAAAAAATACACCAATACATTACTAATGAAAAACAGACGGAACAAGATTCTTAAACGAGACTACCTTAACTGCACAAACATCTTTATGGTAGGGGAGCCCAAGTGGGGATTTTTGTAGTAACTCGAGCGCATCAGATTATCATCTGGGCAGAACCCTGAAACCCTGTAGATGTACCTCTACCATATATTGGCTCTAAACACAGGGAGTTCGTTAAGGGGGGACCGAAAAAATCTATCCTTAGAAAAATTCGAAATCGTCACATTAAGATAAGGTAAGTTAAGTACATGCAAAACAGTGTATATTTCAAAAATCTGACGATTTGGATGGGGCGTAAGGAAATGAGCGAGTCACAAAGTTTCACAAGAAAAAAGCGAATATTTCGCGAAATGAACGATATATCTAAAAACTAAAAAATTCCTGCTTAATATTTGTCAAAAATCTATCGAATAATACTAAACACGACTGCTCTCGGAGAGGGGTGGGGGTTAAATTTAAAATCTTAAATACGAATCCCGCGATATTTCGCGAAATGAACATCAGATCGAAAAACTGAAAAATTCACTTATTCAATATGTTTGAAAAATCTATCGAATAGCACCAAACACGATCCCCCATGGATGTGGGGTGGCAAGTTACTTTCAAATTTTAAATAGGAGCCCCCATATTTTTATCGCAGATTCGGATTTCTTACTTAAAAATAAGTAACTTTTATTTAAAATATTTTTAGAATTATGGATAGATGACGCTATAATCGGAAAAACGATTGATGGAAATGGAAAATTAAATTAAAAATGGAAAGTCCTCACTAAAATGGAAAACTTTACTTAACCTTTTTTGGTTTTAGAACCTACTCTTCACAACCCAGTAGGTCCCCAAAGCGCTCGAGTGACTTCAAATTTAGTATACTTTCCTCCCCTACTATTACCAATGCCTCTAAATTTAATAATGTCATTGGTTGTGCATTTGTTAATCCAATGTCTACTTTCCAATTTAAACTACCGGCTACTTCAAGTGATTTCACCTCGGAACTATTTGTTCTGTACCGCGCTTTAAAACAGGCAAACCTCTCAAATATGTCAAAACCTCTGTTTCTTACCGACTCGCTCAGCTCTCTTGCAATACAGCATCTGTATCCTAAACATCCTTTAGAGAAACTGATAAAAAGTAAACTACAAATTGCCCAAGAGAACAACATGACTCCTAAATTTATATGTATCCCATTGCATATATAGTGCAGTCACTGAAGGTTTTCACCTCCGATTTCATTGAACCTCAATCGATGTTAGTGAAAATTGGTGAATAGTTAGAGGATACCTCAAGGAACAAAGGTGATGTAATGCCAACTTGCGCTTTTATCCTAGGCGTGGATGCTACTCATTCTCGGGGGGTGAAAATTAGTTTATTAAAAATAATACCATAAATCAATAGAGGGACAAATTATAGGCAAAATTAGTTTTATAAAGTTTTAATATAAATCAATACTTTTTGAGTTATTATTGTAATCAATTGAATGTATTTGTAATTGAATGAATATTTTTTTCGACGAGTACTCAAATCTTAAGTATTCAAGCTTAAGTAACGGAAAAAGGATGCATTTTATAAAATAAAGCTGCTAAACATTTGTCAAAGCACTTCAGAATACCTATCAAATGAGCTCCCGTAGAAGGTAATAGCATCAAAATTAAGTAAGTTATGATGAAAATAAAGGAACCCTTTCGAATTTTTTAGGAAAAAGTAAAAAATTAAATATACGCCATTTCCACAAAAATTAAAATGTATAGCAATTCTTACAAGAATTTCTTTATATTAGCATAAGTAATGATTTCAACAACTTTGACCGGTTTGGGATGCATATTTTTGAAAAAAGAGATAATTTTCAAAAATCAGAATTTTTAAAATTATCGTAATTTTCATTTTCTTTTGATAATAACTCCAAAATTAGTCAATATACATAAAAAATGATCTATAACCAAATTTTAGTTTTTTTCTGTGAGAAATACTTTATCTGTTTCACTAGTTCTGTGGGGTAAAAAATAACCGAGATAGAAACTTTTAAATCTTAAATTTTGCTGCGAGAACCATGTAACCGGGGCAATTTAACCTTTTATCTTTAAAAAAGTAAGGGGTTTAAAAGAATAAATTTAACGTGGTTTAATAGCTCTTTGAAATAACTTTCAAATGATTTTTAGGCGAACCTTATATCGTACAAACTAACGGAGTTCTTAAAAAAACAATAACATTTTTTGGAGAAATTTTTAAAAGTTAAATTTTGAAAATTTTTTGGAGCATAAATTTTAATGCTATTAATTTGTTCGGGGTCTCATCTGATAGATATTTCTAAGTACTTTGACAAATGTTTAATACGTCTATGTTATAAAATGCACCATTTTCCCGTTATTCAAGCTTGAATACTTGGATTTGGGTTCTAGCTGAAAAAAATATACATTCAATTACCTATAACTCACTTTTAGTTAAGATTAAAAGGTTTTTCTATTAGGGTGTTTATTTAGTTTTTTATTATTTTCAATTTTGGTAATAATAACATTTTTGTAAAAACTTATAATTTTTGAGTTATTTATGAAAAATCTGTTAAAAGCATGCATTTTTCTAAAGAAAAATAAAAATTTTTGATCTATAATAAAAAGTTTTGATTTATTTTAATAACTTTAAATAACAAATTTTGCTTATAATTTTCCTTTCTATCGATTTCTGAAGTTATTTTTAATAAAATAATTTTCACCCCCGAGAAGGGGTGGCATCCACTCCCACGATAAAAGAGCAAGTTGGCACCATGTCACCTTTGTTCCTTGAGATATTCTCTAACGACTCACCAATTTTCATGCAAATTGATGGAGGTTCAACGAAATCGGAGGTAATAGTTCATATCCACCTTCAGTGACTGCACTAATAGGAATTATCAATAATACAGGGGTAGACAAAAGTCCTCGTAATGCAGCAAAAAGTTCGGAATTCGAATTAGTGCGCGAGTGTATCTATAAAGATCTCAAAATGTTTTTTAAACAAAAATTGATTGGTCAGTGGCAACGCGAATGGTTTCTGTAGGAATCTAAACTGAGATCGGTAATACTATGTTATTAATAATTAAACTTATTTTTTGCAGGAAGAAGTCAATATAATATGTGTGGATTGGAGCAATGGAGCTGCGCTACCGAACTACGTAAAAGCTTCAGCCAATACAAGACTGGTAGGAAAACAATTGTCCCTTCTCCTGAGGGGACTTGTAGAAAAGAATGGACTGTCGTTGAAAAAGACTCATATTATCGGCTTTAGCTTAGGAGCTCATATAGCCGGATTTGCTGGATCTGATCTTGGAAATTTAAGTAGAATAACTGGTAAGTTTTGGCATTTGTGTTAAATTTGTTTAAATATGTGATATTTATTTTTAGATAAGTAAGGATCCGTTTTTAGGTGGATGTGAGAGGTGTCATTCAGATTTTTGCGGATAAAGTTAGGTGATAACTTCTTTAATAATAATTGATTTATGCTCCTTCTCAAATATGCACGGAACATTAATAAAAAAAATAAAATATTTAAAAAATTC
This sequence comes from Diabrotica virgifera virgifera, assembly GCF_917563875.1. NCBI lineage: Eukaryota > Metazoa > Arthropoda > Insecta > Coleoptera > Chrysomelidae > Diabrotica > Diabrotica virgifera. The sequence goes on along the minus strand of NC_065447.1, from coordinate 17,423,246 downwards.
AAAAAATTTCGTTTTTTTTTTCTACTTTTTTTACTTATAACTTAAAAACTATTCATTTTAGAACAAAGTCCTATATGAATAAAACAAAAAAAAATAAAACAAAGATAATTAAATTTTCTATCAGACGCGATTAGTTAAAAATGTCTTAATTTGTCACCCTTGCTTTAAAATAGCAATAAATATAAAATAAGGGGGCAAATCAAGCCTGTTTTTATTTAATGATTTTCCATCACTTAAGTTACAATTGGAACCTTCCTAGTCCTTCCTAGTTCGCGTAGAAAATTTTTGTAATGTGCTAAAACCGTACACCAAATTTCATTAAAATTGACTTACTAGATTTTGCATATTAATTTTGCAATCTAAACTTTTTTTAAAAAATTAAAAATTTTTAAAATCTTGCACAATAAAAACTAGAACATACAAAGATTTGTCAATTTTTTTACATATAAAGAAGTACTCCACCTATCTAATGCACTTTACAGAATTGAAATCGGATTATTTAAGCAGCCTCAGCAATGTTTTAAAATTATAAACAATTTTTTGGCTTATAAACAAATTAGTGCTGTGGCCAGGAGTGCTACGGGCTCCTTTATTTAGATAGACATACCCAAGTTTTTTATGTATTTTGACCCATAGAATACGAATTTTTTGGGTAACAGTTGATCCGGATGTCGATAAGATTGTTATAAACAAAGAACTTGAGGAATTACATAAAATCGATTTTTCGCAAAATAAAACATTTTTTTGTATTTCTTGGGTAATTCTAAGCAAAAAATGTTCTTACAAGTTTTTTCGTAGGATGCATGGTTTTCGAGATAAACGCGGTGGAACTTTAAAAAAATCGAGAAATTGCAATTTTTGAACGCGAATAAGGTTTGATTAAAAAATAAAATAGCAATTCTGCTGACAGCATTTGAAAGTTTAAGTCAAATTATACCGGTTTTAATTATTTGCATTGCTAAAAATTAATTTTTTTATTATTAAAAAAAGCTATTTGTTTATAAGCCAAAAAATTGTTTATAAATTTAAAACATTGCTGGGGCCCCTTAAATAATCCGATTTTAATTCTGTAAAGTGTATTAGATAGATAGAGCACCTCTTTATATGTAAAAAAATTAGCCAACTTCTAAATGGTTTACTTTTTGTTCAGAAAGATTTTAAAAAATTTGAACTTTTTGATTGAATGAAAAACATTTAGATTGCAAATTTATTATGCAAAATTTATTAGGTCGATTTTAATGAAATTTGGTACACGATTTAAGTATGTTACAAAGAATTTCCTAAGTGAATTACTAAGGTTCTAAGTGCCACCAAAGTGGTTAAAAAATATTGAATAACAACAAACTTATCTTGCCCCCTTATTTTGTATTTATTGCTATATTGCAGAAAAGGTAATACCTTAAGACATTTTTTACTGGTCTTATATCATACAAAATTCAATTATCTTTATTTTATTTTCTACGACTATGTTCCAAAACGAATCGTTTTAAAGTTATTAGCAAAGAAAGCAGAAAAAAATCGATATTTTTCGAAATTTTTAAATATTTTAATTTTTTTATTAATGTTCCGGGCATATTTGAGAAGGAGCATAAGTCAATTATTATTACTGAAGGTGTCACCTAACTTTATCTGCAAAAATCCGAATGCCACCTCTCACATCCAAAAATAGACGTTTTTTCGCAGATACTTACCGGTCTATTTTTAAATATGTGAAAATTTATGTGGAGAAAGAGGACTGAAATAACAAGGTGATAGTTCGAAAATTACCATCCTATTAATTATATCTTCGCCGTAAATGCCGGTGAATTTTGACCGGTTGTATCTAAGGAACCACTCATCGCCATTAAACGTTTTTTCTTTTAAAATAAGCGTCCTGCTGCGTTCTTTCCAATACCGTTTTCATAGTTTAATTTAATTTAAGATTTTCTGAGATATTCTATTTGTTTATAAGCCAAAGAATTGCTTATAATTTTAAAATATTCCTGAGGCCCTTAAATAGTCCAATTTCAATTCTGTAAAGTACGTCAGATAGGTAAAGTGCCTTTTTATACAAAAATTTTAGTTATTCTTATGCATCATAATTATTCTGGTTATTATAGCGACCGTAAAATTTTAACTAACAATAATTTTATGGTTGCATTTTTAAACTGTTCATTTAATTTCTATCGGCTTCTGGAAATATAGTATATACCAAAAGAGCTTTGATATCACCAAGTTATTTAATTATTGATAAAAAAATACTAACCTAAAAAACCCTCATTTTCCGAGGAAAAGCGTGGGGCGCGAAAAGTAAAAAAGTATCTATCCTCAAACCGTTTATTCGATGAAGACTCGCCCCACGCTTTTCTTTTATGAATGTGTTAGATTTTTTCAATTTTTCAACGAATGTGTGAAATTTTTGTATATTTAATCTAACAGTTTTTTTTTTCGAATAATCCGTCGAGTTTGGATTTTTTATTTTTTGCTTGTTAATTGATTTTTTTTATAATATTTTTAATTTTAGTTATTCGTAACTAAAGAAACGCGTTTTAGTCTAAGCGCCAAATAGAGGTCACCGTGTCCTTTTCAATTCTGATGGACTAACTCAACGGTTTCTTATGGATTTTGGCTGCTGATTACGAATTTCGAGGGTGGATTTCGATCCGAGTGGTCAAAAAATTGTTATAAACAATTTAATTGTTTATAAATTTCTAAATTGTTTATAAGGCTCTGGCTCATAAACTAAAAGAGATAAAAAAGAATGTTTTCAAGAAAATTTGTTCGTTGATAAAAAACGAAGAAAAAAACGTTTACCGAACGTAAATCCAATAATTAGAACTCAAGATATTGTAAAATTAGTGCACAATGCAAATTGCAAATTGCAAAATAAATATTTTTCGAAGCTACATCGATCCTATCTCGGCTTCTACGCACGAAAATGAGCCTTAGAAGGTCTCATCTTTAAGCTTCATTAATAAGCTTCCAAACAGAGTTTGTTAAATTACGTGATCTTCATTTGTTTTAAAGTTATACCCATTTTAAGTAATAATTTTCTTAAAAAAATTGTACATTAATTTGTTTATAAGGGTTTCAAGTAAATTTAAGCTATAAACATTTATACTTTAATTAACAATAATGATATAAGAACTTAAAAAAGGGACATTTTGAGCTTACGAAAATGTTTGTAAGTTTATTTTTGGCCAAGATATAGATATTTTAATAGTGCGCTCTGAGGCGCAAAATCGGCTCACCGCGTAAAGGTTCACGCGCTAACTTCCCGATGCAAATTATAATTTCTATATATATATACGTTATCTTCATTTTTCATTTTTGAAGATCCTAATATAATTTTATCATATAATTCTTATAATTAAATCACCATCCTCTACGTCGTATTACCTTTCATTCTATTTACTTTGTCTTCTATTTTTGTACTAAATGAGAAAAAAAAATTAAATACTAATATTTTAGAAATAGAACTAAACAGTAAGTTGATATTATTTATTAATACTATTTTTACAAACTTTTTGTTTTATTCATCTGAATCGGGACATACAGGGAATCTCAACTTTTTGACATCTGCATAAGTTCTTAGAGCAATTTTTACAGTTACATGGTAGTACTAAGTCTGTTCATGTAGGCAGTAAAACTAACACTTTCTGGGGCTTCAGAGCCTAATTATCTATATGACATACATATAATCTATATCATATAGATATCCAGTGGATAGTGGATAGTATCCATATAAAGTGGATCTAGTTCTTTTGCAGCATCATCAAGACACGTTAATTGTGTGTATGCCGCCACAACATAAATGCTCGTTTTATATGCAGTGATGATACAAAATAACTCGATCCATTTTTATATGGATACCACATATTGGCTCATTTGCATGCGTAGAAACCGAGTTACGATCGATAAAGCGTCGAAAAATACTTGACTGCTTGACATAGCGCGCCATTAAAATATCGATATCTTGACCAAAAATAAACTTACGAACATTTACGCTCAAATTATTCCTTTTGAGTTTTTCTATCATTATTCCTAATTAAAGTATAATTGTTTATAGCTCAAATTTGCTTGAAATCCTTATAAACAAATTAATGTACAATTTTTTTAAGAAAATTATAACTTCAAACGGGTATAACTTTAAAACAAATAAAGATAAAGTAATTTAACAAACTTGGTTTAGAAGCCTATTAATGAAGCTTTAAAATGTGACCTTCTGAGGCTCATTTTCTTGCGTAGAAACCGAGTTACAATCGATAAAGCTTCGAAAAATACTTATTTTGCAATTTGCAATTTACATTGTTCACTAATTTTACAATATCTTGAGTTATAATTGTTGGATTTAAGTTTAGTAAACGTTTTTTCTTCGTTTTTTATTAACGAACAAATTTTATTTGAAACATTCTTTTTTATCTCTTTTAGTTTATGAGCCAGAGCCTTATAAACAATTTATAAACAATTAAATTGTTTATAACAATTTTTTGACCACTCTGATCGAAATCCACCCTCAAAATTCGTAATCAGCAGCCAAAAGTCCATAAGAAACCGTTGAGTTTGTCCATCAGAATTGAAAAGGACACGGTGACCCCTCTGGCGCCTAGACTATTTCTTAAAAAATTATTTTTCATATTTTTTTTAGACTGTGCTTAAATGGCACACGACAACATGACTTAAGGCTATGGGTACATAATTCGCAAATATTTTACGTGTATCCCTACTTTTTCTGTCTTTACACGGCAAATTACGTGTAGTAAAATTCACACTGGTATGGATATGTAAACATTACTAGAATGTCATTCTACTTGAAAATGTCATCATTAATTTAAAGAGATGGGTTTTGAATGTTCTTGGATAACTGTTATTTTTATAATTGCAAATTATTGATTCAGTTAATAAATGTGATAATTTTTTCATCAACTATGTATTCATTGATTGTAATAATTTATTTGTACAACAAAGACTAATACTCAATCGAGAAAAGAGAAAAAGTGTTAAAGTGATTTTTTAATAATATATTGTTATGGAACGCTTACAATTTTGAACATCTTTAACAACAAAATACTTGGATCACAGAATATATTATCCTGATGTATTCTCTGCTTGGATCTTCCACAAATAATACACAATAAATAACTTTTTATTAAGTTCACGTCTTTAATCAATTATTTATCAAATACACTATACAGGGTGCGCCAAACCTCTGGTCTTCTTTGATTACGGCTAAACTATGAGATATACAAAAAAATGTTTATAACAAAACTAATGTGTATCAAGGAGGTCTATAATTTAAAATTATTTTCAATTATACAGGGTGAGTCAGAACGACGGTATGAACCAAAGTTGTATTTTTTTAAATGGAACACCCTGTATATTAAATCATTTTTGAATATATTATTTAAAAATATGAAAAATTTGTATAAGGTCTTATAGGTCTAAAGTTAATAATTTTCGAAATATTTACATTTTTATTGAGAAAAATGGTAATATTTATAGGGTTGTGGATTATGTTTCCAAGGAAATAAAAATTTGGGTGATAGGTCAAAGTTTTTAAAATATAGTGTTATTTTTAAATAATTTAATATATTTTACTTTTAGCCATAAAATATACAGTGTGATCACTATTTGCAAATACAAAATTTTCTCATTTTTTTTAAATGGGACACCCTGTATATTACTTTTGCGTTTTGTAGTAAATATTACAACCTTTCTTTTGGTATAAGGTTGTATGTACCTAGCATGTTTCGTTTTGTAGATATTTAAAAAAAACTATAGATTTTACGGGTTTGCGGATTTTTTATTTAAAAATTTTTTTGCAAAAAAAAATAATTATAATCTGGTTTTAGAAACATACACTAAAATATAAAATATGAAGATAAAAACGTAATTAAAGATTAAAATAAATCGTATGCTAGTACAATTCAATTGAATTTAATAACTTTAAATTATTTTACAAAAAATATTTTACCATATTAATGAATGCATAAATTAGTTACTAAATTAAATAAACAACCAAATTTTAAATCAACCGCAGTAATTTTTCTACTACAGCAACTTTCCTGTACTAAATTAATTGTTAGTTAAATTGTATTTAGTTAAACTTTTAATTTACCTTTTAAATTTACTTACATACATCTTGAGAATATAAAAATTATTATAAAGTATGCTTTGAAACAAATGAATGTTAAATGTATCATCCAAATTATTTATTAATATAAATAGTATTTACTGGTGTCACAAAAACTGGGAACACTTTTGTAGTTGAAATTTTTGTAACAATTTTTTTTATTTTAAATTTTAATTTTTTAACCGAAACATTTTTGGATATGACATTTGTTTTGGGCGAAACCATTAGAAATTATTACCAGATTTTGTGACACGAGTAGGTACATAGATACTATTTACTTCTTAATATACTTCCATAACGTTCATTTGTTTCAAAGCATACTTTATACGTTCTCAAGATGTAGGTAAATTAAAAAGTTATTAACTGATCTTACTCGTAAATACAATATAACTAACAATTAATTTGGTATAGGAAAGTTGCTGCGGTAGAAGAATTGCTACGATTGATTTAAAATTTGGTTGTTTATTTAATTTAGTAACTAATTTATGTATTCATTAATATGGTAAAATATTTTTTGTAAAATAATTTAAAGTTATTAAATTCAATTGAATTGTACTAGCATACGATTTATTTTAATCTTTAATTACGTTTTTATTTTCATATTTTATATTTTAGTGTATGTTTCTAAAACCAGATTATAATTATTTTTTTTTGCAAAAAAATTTTTAAATAAAAAATCCGCAAAAACTTTAAATCTAGTTTTTTTTAAAATGTCTACAAAACGAAACATGCTAGGTACATACAACCTTATACCAAAAGAAAGGTTGTAATATTTACTACCAAACGCAAAACTAATATACAGGGTGTCCCATTTAAAAAAAATGAGAAAATTTTGTATTTGCAAATAGTGATCACACTGTATATTTTATGGCTAAAAGTAAAAAATATTAAATTATTTAAAAATAACACTATATTTTAAAAACTTTGACCTATCACCTAAATTTTTATTTCCTTGGAAACATAATCCACAACCCTATAAATATTACCATTTTTCTCAATAAAAATGTAAATATTTCGAAAATTATTAACTTTAGGCCTATAAGACCTTATACAAATTTTTCATATGTTTAAATAATATATTCAAAAATGATTTAATATACAGGGTGTTCCATTTAAAAAAATACAACTTTGGTTCATACCGTCATTCTGACTCACCCTGTATAATTGAAAATAATTTTAAATTATAGACCTCTTTGATACACATTAGTTTTGTTATAAACATTTTTTTGTATATCTCATAGTTTAGCCGTAATCAAAGAAGACCAGAGGTTTGGCGCACCCTGTATATCAATAATATTTAATCAGTAACTCAACATATTCCCGATGCAATGTCAAATATTTAAAATTGTCACTGATTGTCAGTGTCTGACTGACAATATATGCTGACAATATTATATTCGCCTGAGTGCGTTGTAAGACAAAGATAGATTTGGAAAATATTATCACGGCATTGTGTTAATTTTTTTCGAATCCTGAAAAAACCAATAAATATTTTTGAAAAATTTAAACGCAGAATGAAAGACTAAATTATTACCGAGGGCCGAAAGTCCCTTAGAATAAATAAAAAGTTTATTTTGAATGATATATTTGAAATTAAAAATCACACTAAATTTTCTCTTAGTTTTTCACCCCTGTAACTTATTAAAATAAACATTATAGAAGTTCTCAGGGACTTTCGGCCCTCGCTAATAACGTAATCTTTCATTCTGCGTTTAAATTTTTCAAAAATACTTATTAGTTTTCTCAGGATTCGAAAAAAATGAATCCCTATTTGAATAGCATTGCAGCCGAAAATACGTACCGATCCTCTTAATTTCAAATATCACCAATAAATAAGTTTTTTTTTTAATATTTCCAACTATCATATTTCCCAATTTCCCCCAATTTTCATTACTTATAATTTTTTTTGCAGGATTGGACCCCGCAGGTCCTCTTTTCGAATCTCAGGACCCTCGAGCTCGACTGGACCAAAGTGATGCTGAATTCGTCGACGTAATTCACAGTAATGGAGAAAATTTAATACTCGGCGGTCTCGGATCGTCACAGCCGATGGGCCACGTTGATTTCTACCCTAACGGGGGGCGAATGCAGAAGGGATGTAGCCATTTGTTTGTCGGTGCCGTCAGCGATATTATTTGGTGTAAGAGTTAGCCATTATAAGGGACAGATGTGGATGTGATAAGGTTTAGGATTAGATGGAAACTGGGATTTGATATTTTTTTTTAATTGTATTGCTGCTCAATTTATAGTCCAGTCACTCGGACTATACAAATAATATCGTGACAAGAAATTTCGTAACGCCGTAAATTCGTAACGCCGGCAATTCGTAACGGCGAAAGCAGAGAACAAGGACCACAGAGAAGCGACACGCCTTTGATCCTTCGTGAGCACGCCGCCAATGACCTTGAAAGCAACCTGAACAACCAGCATACCAATAGTCAGTGGGCATGTCACACAATACATATAAATTCGTAAATAAAATTAAGCATTTATGTTGACTTTCAATAAATATAAAATATTGCACCGAAAAAAAAGTTGCGTGCAGGGCCGACTTTTGTTGGCATTCTTTATAATAATGGAATCATTTTTGATTTACAAAAGGTTGCAAATATATCGCACAATGCAAAGTAATGGTGAAAATCATATTGATTGGAACCATAAATATAAATAGCTTTTTGTTTATCCTGATTTTGGCATTGAAAGACCAATAATAAAATATACCTATTTCCTATGGTAGGTGTGACATTCACTGATTGTTTTTGGCTTGGGCTGATACAAGATATAATTTGTTCGTTGGGGTATTTCCTAATAAATTATATTTTTTAATATGGGTTATCGAAAAATAACACAGCCATTGTAACTTCCAGGGAAATGTCACAAACTCTGAAAGTTCCAATTCTCTTTGGGTGACAAATGTTCGTGATCGATAGAAAAAACTTTATGTTGAAATCGAATGTCAATATTGTTATTGTCTTGGAAACGTATACCTTCTCTGATATATCTTTGGAGCAAAAGTATGAAGACATTTTACATTTACTTCTCTTCATGTTTCATAATTTGACAATGTTTCTTTAAGCGGAATTTTATCTCTGTAAATATTTTAAATTGGCTCTAAGCAGTACAAATATTGCCGAACGTCAAGAACATAAAGCTTGTCACGCACGGAAAGCTATACTATAATATACGGTGATGAGTGCGCTAATATCCGAAAAAATAACGCAAAAGACGGAAAACATAGTACGTTGTGAAATAAAACACAAGACTACAATATAATATCGATGTATCCACCTTTGTACCTTTGCATCCACAAAAGACATGTTAAACTACAAAACCGTCTACTTTCTTTGTTTCTAAAGATATTAGGTACATTCAAAAAAACAAACTATTCAGAAAACAACACTACAATACGATTCCGATGTATACTCCGATCCATATATATACAGGGTGGGGCATTAGTGTGACAAAGTCCAATTACTCGTTTGTCGTAAGAGATACGAAAAAAAGTTATTTAGGTAAAAGTTGGGGCACACATAGTATCATAATTTAAAAATATTTTCAAATATACAGGGTCGTCCGTATTGACAGGGTGACACAAACTTATGTTTTTTTTAATGGAACACCCTGTATATTTTTACATTTTTGGATTCTCCTCGATGTTTCCTTTCTTAAAATGTATGGTTTTGTAATATTATACGAGGTAGTTTAAAAGTTAATTACGATTTTTTGTTAATTTCGTAGCAAAATCTACACCCTGTAGAATTTTAGTGATTTGACGTCAAATTTTTATTTTATGTTCAAACGATTTTTAATATAGTCTACTACTGTTAATCATTAATAGTATAGCGAAATGTTTAATTTTAGTATACAGGGTGGGTCGAAACTCGGAATGAGTATTTTCTGAGTTTTCTTAAATGGAACACCCTGTATTTTAGTATTGTAATAAAATTATATTTTATGGTACTTTTTTATTTCTTAAGCATTCCCTATACCTAAGTGCTTTAATTTGTAAGTTATTCGTCATTCTTTAAGCAAACATTAATTGCAACAAGAATTACGTAAAATTTCATTAGGTAGCCGTGAAAATATCCAATCAAAAGTAATTTTTAGAAAAAAAAATACATAATAATCTAGCCTGATCCTTAATTTATTAATATTGGATGAGATATCCAAATACATTCGTAGTTAAGGTTGTTGGTGCTTAAAATATGAGTCAAACATACAAAATTCTGCCTAGTTGGCTATGACACAAAATTTGCTTAAACATTTGACATTATACTATTTATATAGTTTTAGTTGATTTGATACCATTACTAATATTAATTTTTCTAATGAGGAATGGATTAAAATGGCTTTGTGCTAGGAGAGTATAACAAAAATGAGCTACTAGCAATAAAAATTTATCATCAGAAGTTCCCTGATAGACGACAACCAAAAAGAGAAACTTTTGAAAGTATACTAAAACGGTTTCAACAGACTAGATACTTAGATTGTAAGAACGATTGTACTAATATGCAGATTCTCAGTGACACTAAGGATTACATATAATTGCTGTTTTCTTCACTTACAATAGATTTTATTCGAGCAGATTTATCATAATATAAGCGATCAGTCCGTTGAAACCATTCTTGTATATTTTTAAACGTTTCTCTTCTTAGTTGTCGTCTATCAGAGAATTTCTAATGAAAAATTCTTATTGCTAGTAGCACATTTTTGTTATATTCCACTAGCACCAAAATCTTATTAGTCAGTTTCTCATAAGAAAAATACATATTAGTAATGGTAACAAAGCAACTGAATCTATAAAAATAGTATAATGTCAAATTTTTAAGAAAATTTAGTGTCATAGCCGACGAGGTAGAATATTGTATGTTTTTATTAATATTTTGCGCACCAACAAACTTAACCACGAATTTATTTGGATATTTCATCCAATAGTAATAAATTAAGGATCAGACTAGATTATGATGTATTTTCTTTTCCAAAAATTATTTCTGATTAAATATTTTCACAGCCACCTAGTAAAATTTCACGTAATTTTTCTTACAATTAATGTTTGGCTTAAAGAATCACGAATAACTTACAAATTAAAGCACTTAGGTATAGGGAATGCTTAAGAAATAAAAAAGTACCATAAAATATCATTTCATTACAATACTTAAATACAGGGTGTTCCATTTAAGAAAACTCAGAAAATACTCATTCCGAGTTTCGACCCACCCTGTATACTAAAATTAAACATTTCGCTATACTGTTAATGTTTAACAATAGTAGACTATATTAAAAATCGTTTGAACATAAAATAAAAATTTGATGTCAAATCACTAAAATTCTACAGGGTGTAGATTTTGCTACGAAATTAACAAAAAAACGTAATTAACTTTTAAACTACCTCGTATAATATTACAAATCCATATATTTTAAGAAAGAAAACATCGAGGAGAATCCAAAAATGTAAAAATATACAGGGTGTTCCATTAAAAAAAACATAAGTTTGTGTCACCCTGTCAATACGGACGACCCTGTATATTTGAAAATATTTTTAAATTATGGTACTATGTGTGCCCCAACTTTTACTTAACTAACTTTTTTTCGTATCTCTTACGATAAACGAGTAATTGGACTTTGTCACACTAATGCCCCACCCTGTATAGGTAACCTTTGTTATTTATATTTAAATAATTAAAAGTTGGCAGACAATTTTTGTATACTGCACTGCAAAAGGTAGATAAGTATTTAGTTTTTTCATTATTGAATGTAAGTTTGTTTATTTGCAACCGTGTTTTTGCAATTTTGAAGTCTTGTTCTGCTATAATTTTAAGATTTTCTCAATTATCGGCCCAATTATGTTTCCAACAATTTTTGTTTGAATCGTACTTTGTTTTTGTCGTTTAAATCAGAAATTCTCGTGTATAGAACTCTTTATATATTTTTATTTCGTAAAAATAGGATATCTTGGAGTGCGATAACATACGGAAAACATCTGTTGAATTTTTGACCTGGCTGAACCTTCGTAGACTTGCGTCTGACACCAAATTTAATATTTTTAATTTGAAATATCCCTTGCTTGGCAGAGCGAAGTTTAGTTTTATATGCATTACGTAGGGGTAATTAAATTCAAGAAAATGAATCACTTTCGTCATGATTTATTATCAATAATATTTAATCAAGTCAAAATAAGACTATTAGATACGTAATAACTAACACTTATGTAAAAATTACAAAGCAATAACAATTACCTGTTATTATTCTTACGAAATCTAAATAAACTTATTTCTCTTCCTGTCGCAGATGAACATCCGTGAAACACATACGAGTAACCAGACATTTTAACTATTATAATTATATAAATGCTCAAACAAACTTTTTAAGTCGAGTATTTACCATACACGCCTACGGACTATCGTAAAACAACCAGGAGGGACACAATTAGCATGCTGGTGATACCTAAAGCAACCAGGTTCGCGCATGCGTCTTCAAAAACGGTACACGTTTTTAGTGCGGTTGTGTCGTTTCTCTGTGGTCCTTGTTCTCTGGCGAAAGTTCGTAACTATACTAATTCGTAACGCCAATATTTAATTTTTGTAGCAACTTTAGTATCAATTAATTGGGGCCATAGCCGATGGGTGACGTTGATTTTTATCCTAACGGGGGCGAATACAGAAGGGATGTAGCCATTTGTTTGTCTGTGCCGTCAGCGATATTATTTGGTGTAAGAGTTAGCTATTATAAGTGACAGATGTGGATGTGATAAGGTTAAGAATTAGATGGAAACTGGGATTTGATATTTTTTTTTTAATTGTATTGCTGCTCAATTTATAGTCCAGTCACTCGGACTATTCAAATAATATCGTGACAAGAAATTTCGTAACGCCGTAAATTCGTAACGCCGGCAATTCGTAACGGCGAAAGTTCGTAACTATACTAATTCGTAACGCCAATATTTAATTTTTTTAGCAAATTTAGCATTAATTAATTGGGCCATAGCCGATGGGCCACGTTGATTTTTATCCTAACGGGGGGCGAATACAGAAGGGATGTAGCCATTTGTTTGTCTGTGCCGTCAGCGATATTATTTGGTGTAAGAGTTAGCTATTATAAGTGACAGATGTGGATGTGATAAGGTTAAGAATTAGATGGAAACTGGGATTTGATATTTTTTTTTAATTGTATTGCTGCTCAATTTATAGTCCAGTCACTCGGACTATTCAAATAATATCGTGACAAGAAATTTCGTAACGCCGTAAATTCGTAACGCCGGCAATTCGTAACGGCGAAAGTTCGTAACTATACTAATTCGTAACGCCAATATTTAATTTTTTTAGCAAATTTAGCATTAATTAATTGTGCCATAGCCGATGGGCCACGTTGATTTTTATCCTAAAGGGGGCGAATACAGAAGGGATGTAGCCATTTGTTTGTCTGTGCCGTCAGAGATATTTGGTGTAAGAGTTAGCTATTATAAGTGACAGATGTGGATGTGATAAGGTTAAGAATTAGATGGAAACTGGGATTTGATATTTTTTTTTAATTGTATTGCTGCTCAATTTATAGTCCAGTCACTCGGACTATTCAAATAATATCGTGACAAGAAATTTCGTAACGCCGTAAATTCGTAACGCCGGCAATTCGTAACGGCGAAAGTTCGTAACTATACTAATTCGTAACGCCAATATTTAATTTTTGTAGCAACTTTAGTATCAATTAATTGGGGCCATAGCCGATGGGTGACGTTGATTTTTATCCTAACGGGGGCGAATACAGAAGGGATGTAGCCATTTGTTTGTCTGTGCCGTCAGCGATATTATTTGGTGTAAGAGTTAGCTATTATAAGTGACAGATGTGGATGTGATAAGGTTAAGAATTAGATGGAAACTGGGATTTGATATTTTTTTTAATTGTATTGCTGCTCAATTTATAGTCCAGTCACTCGGACTCTTCAAATAATATCGTGACAAGAAATTTCGTAACGCCGTAAATTCGTAACGCCGGCAATTCGTAACGGCGAAAGTTCGTAACTATACTAATTCGTAACGCCAATATTTAATTTTTTTAGCAAATTTAGCATTAATTAATTGTGCCATAGCCGATGGGCCACATTGATTTTTATCCTAAAGGGGGCGAATACAGAAGGGATGTAGCCATTTGTTTGTCTGTGCCGTCAGAGATATTTGGTGTAAGAGTTAGCTATTATAAGTGACAGATGTGGATGTGATAAGGTTAAGAATTAGATGGAAACTGGGATTTGATATTTTTTTTTAATTGTATTGCTGCTCAATTTATAGTCCAGTCACTCGGACTATTCAAATAATATCGTGACAAGAAATTTCGTAACGCCGTAAATTCGTAACGCCGGCAATTCGTAACGGCGAAAGTTCGTAACTATACTAATTCGTAACGCCAATATTTAATTTTTTTAGCAAATTTAGCATTAATTAATTGTGCCATAGCCGATGGGCCACGTTGATTTTTATCCTAAAGGGGGCGAATACAGAAGGGATGTAGCCATTTGTTTGTCTGTGCCGTCAGAGATATTTGGTGTAAGAGTTAGCTATTATAAGTGACAGATGTGGATGTGATAAGGTTAAGAATTAGATGGAAACTGGGATTTGATATTTTTTTTTAATTGTATTGCTGCTCAATTTATAGTCCAGTCACTCGGACTATTCAAATAATATCGTGACAAGAAATTTCGTAACGCCGTAAATTCGTAACGCCGGCAATTCGTAACGGCGAAAGTTCGTAACTATACTAATTCGTAACGCCAATATTTAATTTTTTTAGCAAATTTAGCATTAATTAATTGTGCCATAGCCGATGGGCCACGTTGATTTTTATCCTAAAGGGGGCGAATACAGAAGGGATGTAGCCATTTGTTTGTCTGTGCCGTCAGAGATATTTGGTGTAAGAGTTAGCTATTATAAGTGACAGATGTGGATGTGATAAGGTTAAGAATTAGATGGAAACTGGGATTTGATATTTTTTTTTAATTGTATTGCTGCTCAATTTATAGTCCAGTCACTCGGACTATTCAAATAATATCGTGACAAGAAATTTCGTAACGCCGTAAATTCGTAACGCCGGCAATTCGTAACGGCGAAAGTTCGTAACTGTACTAATTCGTAACGCCAATATTTAATTTTTTTAGCAAATTTAGCATTAATTAATTGGGCCATAGCCGATGGGCCACGTTGATTTCTACCCTAACGGGGGGCGAATGCAGAAGGGATGTAGCCATTTGTTTGTCTGTGCCGTCAGCGATATTATTTGGTGTAAGAGTTAGCCATTATAAGGGACAGATGTGGATGTGATAAGGTTTAGGATTAGATGGAAACTGGGATTTGATATTTTTTTTAATTGTATTGCTGCTCAATTTATAGTCCAGTCACTCGGACTATTCAAATAATATCGTGACAAGACTTCGTAACGCCGTAAAATCGTAACGCCACCAATTCGTAACGGCGACACATTGTAACGGTGACAGTTCGTAACTATACCAATTCGGAAGGGTATAAATCGTAACGCCAACATTTAATTTTTTTTAGCAAATTTAAAATTACTTAATTGGGGTAACAGCCGATGGGCCACGTTGATTTCTACCCTAACGGGGGGCGAATGCAGAAGGGATGTAGCCATTTGTTTGTCGGTGCCGTCAGCGATATTATTTAGTGTAAGAGTTAGCCATTATAAGGAACAGATGTGGGTGTAATAAGGTTAAGGATTAGATGGAAACTGAGATTGGATATTTTTTTTTAATTGTATTGCTGTTCAATTTATAGTCCAGTCACTTGGACTATTCAAATAATATCGTGACAAGACTTCGTAACGCCGTAAAATCGTAACGCCACTAATTCGTAACGGCGACAGTTCGTAACTATAGGTTTGTTCCAACATGAACTTTTGGACGGTCCAGAAACCGTCACGAAACTACTTGTACCGTTTGTTGTGCGCATGTTCGTAATTGTATCGCCCAGTTATCGTCCCATGACGGTAATTTGGAAACCGATGTTGGAACGGTTATCTGACTGATAACTGATTTATCTTTCATTATCATTTGTCATTTTTGTTGGTGACAGCTTGTGTGCTTTTAGTCGATCACGATTCTCGCTTTCGATTTGCAAAAAGGCCCAAAATTTGCAAGGTTCCAAAAATTTAAAGAATTAAATCCTAGTGCGCAAGTCAGTCCAACCAGCACATGCATTTGCCTGATTATGGCCCGATTACTGAAATGATCATCACGAAACCGTCGTCGAAAGATCACAATTCTTGTTGGAACAGTGGGAAAAACCATCCGATGACGATCATATTTTTGTTGGAACGGATTTTGTTTACTGCGCAGGAGCGTTACCGTTTCGTGACGGTTCTCGGTCGTATTGGAACAAACTTTATACCAATTCGTAACGGTATAATTCGTAACGCGAACATTTAATTTTTTTTAGCAAATTCAAAATTACTTAATTGGGGTAACAACCGATGGGCCATGTTGTTTTCTATCCTAACGGGGGGCGCATTCAGAAGGGATGTAGCCATGTGTTTGTCTGTGCCGTCAGCGATATTATTTGGTGTAAGAGTTAGCCATTATAAGGGACAGATATGGATGTGATAAGGTTAAGGATTAGATGGAAACTGGGATTTGATATATTTTTTTAAATTGTATTGCTGCTCAATTTATAGTCCAGTCATTCGGACTATTCAAAATATATCGTGACAAGACATCTCGTAACGCCATAAATTCGTAACGCCGTAAATTCGTCACGGCGACATTTAATTTTCTTTTCCGGCAAATTTAGTAGTGCTTAATTGGGGTCACATCCTTACGAAGGAGAAAAGGTAGAGGAGGAATTGGGGTCACAGTCGATGGACCACGTTGATTTCTATCCTAAGGGGGGGCAAATGCAGGAGGGATGTAGCCATTTGTTTGTCGGTGCCTTCAGCGATATTATTTGGTGTAAGAGTTAGCTATTATAAGGGACAGATGTGGGTGTGATAAGGTTAAAGATCAGATGAAAAATGGGATTTGATATTTTTCTTAAAAATTATATTGCTGCTCAATTTAGGGTCGAATGAGGTGAGGAGCAAATGGGCAAAAATAAAGCTCAAGTATACTTGCTAAACATTTAGTAGCCGAATAACTATTTTCGTAGCCAATAAGAAATCAAAAATATATTAGACCGAAGCATGTTAGTATTTAATTGAATTTTTTATAAACTAACAAAAAAATAAAAAATTAATCCAGTATATTAAAAAGAAATTCACAGCATGCTCAAATTAAATACAGAGTGGGCCAAAGAAAAAAGTCCACCTCGATACTTGGCAGTATTTATTAGATTTTTGATCTAAGGGTGACACATTTTTACGGTACATACATTTGTCATGTGTCAACCCCCTCCCTTTCACTTCCCCTCCCTTATTTTTTAAATAGGGAACAGGGGTCGTGTGATAGCTCATGTTAAAGATTATTCAATTCTTTCTTAAGTAATATTAACATTGATATAATTATTTATACAGGGTGCCCAAAAGAATTAATTTGAATTAAATTAATTGACACAAAAGGAAGAATGTATGTAATTTATTTAATTCAAAAAACATTCTACTGCTGTCACAAAATTAAAAAAGTATTTTTTGATAAATAAACATTGCTTTTCGCTTAATTTTAATTTTCAAGCTGTCACCCATCTGCCTCTTAGAAGGTTGAATATTGAATTTAAGCGAAAAACAATATTTATTTATCAAATGAACATTTTCCTCTGTTTTCTGTCAGTAGTAGAATGTATTTTGAGTTAAATAAATTGCATACATTCTTCTTTTTGTGTCAATTAATTTAATTCAAATTAATTCTTTTGGGCACCCTGTATAAATAATTATGTCAATGTTAATATTACTAAATAGAGAATTGAATAATCTTTCAAATGTGGTAGCACACGATCCCTATTCCTTATTTAAAAATAAGGGGTGGGGAGATGGAAAGGAGGGGTTGACAAATGACAGGTGTATGTACAGTAAAAATGTGTAACCCATAGATAAAAAATCTACCTGTTTCTTCATTTACTTAAAATCTAATAAATACTGCCAAATATCGAAGTGGACTCTTTTCTTTGACCCACTCTGTATAAAACTTGTTCATTAGATATACAGTGAGGACGTGTGAGTTGGAATAAATTAATTATCTCGAGAATGGGCGAATTTGGAGAGAAATCCTGAGACAGGTCGAGTTTTATTTTTAAATTTTGACTTTTTGGCATATATTATATCATATTAGTGACGTCATCCATCTGGCCGTGATGACGTAATCGATGATTTTTTAAATAAGGGTAGAGGACGTGTGATAGCTCATTTGAAAGGTTATTTAATTCTTTATTCAGTAATATAAACGGTCATATATTTATATTTATACAGCGTATCTGGAAAAAATTAATTTTTAATTAAATTAATTGAGACAAAAAGAAGAATGCATTTAATTCATTTATTTCAAAATACATTTGAGTGCAGTTAAAAAACAGAAAGAAATGTTTATTTGATAAATAACTATTATTTTTCGCTTAAATTCAATGTTAAAACTGCCACCCACCTGTCTCGTAGCAGTTTTAAAATTGAATTTAGCGAAAAGCAACGTTTATTTGTGAAATAAACATTATTACCTGTTTTTCTGACAGAAGTAAAATGTATTTTGAATTAAATAAATTGCTTACATTTTTCTTTTTGTGTAAATTTAATGTAATAAATTTTTTTTTGTACACCCTCTATAAATAATGTAATGTTTATATGATTGAATGGAGAATTAAATAACCTTTCAAATGAGCTATCACACAACCCCTACTCCTATTTAAAAAATCATCGATTACGTCATCACACCCGGATGGATGACGTCACTAGTATGATATATATTCCAAAAAGTCATAATTTAAAAATAAAAATTGACCTGTCTCAGAATTTCTCTCCAAGTTCGCCCATTCTCGAGATAATGAATTTATTCCAACTCAAACGTCTTCACTGTATATTACTAATATTATTTTATTTCTAGTTTTTAAAAAATGGTATATTTGTGCCTTTTAGTCTAGGCGCCAGAGGGGTCACCGTGTCCTTTTCAATTCTGATGGACAAACTCAACGGTTTCTTATGGATTTTTGGCTGCTGATTACGAATTTCGAGGGTGAATTTCGATCCGAGTGGTCAAAAAATTGTTATAAAAAATTTAATTGTTTATAAATTGTTTTTAAGGCTCTGGCTCATAAACTAAAAGAGACAAAAAAGAATGTTTCAAATAAAATTTGTTCGCTAATAAAAAACGAAGAAAGAAACGTTTACTAAACTTAAATCCAACAGTTAGAACTCAAGATATTATAAAATTAGTGCACAATGCAAATTGCAAATTGCAAAATAAGAATTTTTTTAAGCTTTATCGATCGTAACTCAGCTTCTACGCATGAAAATGAGCCCTAGAGAGTTTCATTTTAAAGCTTCTTTAATAGGCTTCCTAACAAAGTTTGTTAAATTACTTTAGCTTCATTTGTTTTAAAGTTATACTCGTTTGAAGTTATAATTTTCAAAAAGAAAGTGTACATTAATTTGTTTATAAGGGTTTTAAGTAAATTTGAGCTATACACATTTATACTTTAATTAACAATAATGATATAAAAACTTAAAAGGAACATTTTGAGCTTTTTAAAATGTTCGTAAGTTTATTTTTGTTCAATATATCGATATTTTAATGGCGCGCTATGAGGCTCACAGTCAAGTATGTAAGTATTTTTCGTTGCTTTATCGATCGTAACTCGGCTTCTACGCATGCAAATGAGCCAATATGTGATATCCATATAAAAATGAATCGAGTTATTTTACAGCATCATCATTGCATATAAGACGAGCATTTATGTTGTGGCGATGATGATGTTGCAAAAGAACTAAATTCACTTTATATGGATATCATCTAGATATTTAGACTGTGAAGCCCCAGAAAGTTTTAGTTTTACTGCCCACAAGAACATACTTAGTACCACCATGTAACTGTAAAAATTGCTCTAAGAACTTATTCAGATGTAAAAAAGCTGAGATTCTCTGTATATCTCGATGCAGATGCATGAAAGATAATGTTTGTAAAAATAGTATTAATAAATAATATCAACTTAGTTTTTAGTTCTATTTCTGAAATATTAGTATTTAATTTTTTTTTCTCATTTAGTACAAAAAATAGAAGACAAAGTGAATAGAATGAAAGGTGATACGAGGTACAGTATGATGATTTAATTATAAAAATTATATGATAAAATTTTATTAGGATCTTCAAAAATGAAAAATGAACATAACGTATATAATATACTATATACATAGAAATTAAAATTTGCATCGAGAAGTTAGGGCTTGTCCATATATAGGCGGTTTGCCAACGTCGACTGCGCGGTTTACCTGTTTTCCCCCTGTTTTTCCTGGTATTAGGGTGAAACTGCAAAGGCGGCATTAGGGTGAGATCAAGTAAAACAGGTAAACCGCGCAGTCGACGTTGGCAAACCGCCCACATATAAACAAGCCCTTTGCTCGTGAACCTTTACGCGGTGAGTTAATATCGCACCTCAGAGCGCGCTATTAAAATATCGATATCTTGGCCAAAAATAAACATACGAACATTTTCTTAAGCTCAAAATGTTCCTTTTGAGTTCTTCTATCATTATTGTTAATTAAAGTATAAATGTTTATAGCTCAAATTTGCTTGAAACCCTTATAAACAAATTAATTTACAATTTTTTTAAGAAAATTTTAACTTTAAACGGATATAACTCTAAAACAAATAAAGACAAAGTAATTTAACAAACTTTGTTTGGAAGCATATTCATTAAACTTTAAAGTGAGACATTCTAAGGCCCATTTGCATGCGTAGAAGCCGAGTTACGAGCGATAAAGCTTCGAAAAATACTTATTTTGCAATTTGAAATTTGCATTGTGCACTTATTTTACAATATCTTGAGTTCTAATTATTGGATTTACGTTCGGTAAACTTTTTTTTTTCTTCGTTTTTTATCAGCGAACAAATTTTCTTTAAAACATTCTTTTTTATCTCTTTTAGTTTATGAGCCAGAGCCTTATAAAAAATTTATAAACAATTAAATTGTTTATAACAATTTTTTGACCACTCGGATCGAATTCCACCCTCGAAATTCGTAATCAGCAGCCAAAAATACATAAGAAACCGTTGAGTTTGTCCATCAGAATTGAAAAGGACACGGTGACCTCTATTTGGCGCCTAGACTATTTTATAAATTTCTTATATCTTCTAATATTCTATTCTTTCAGCTAACATGCTTGCTGCTTTTACTTTCCTAACCAATTCTTCTCTTTATAGCTATAGAAGTTCCTATCGCTGAATTAGCTGAAACTATAATTTCTGAACTTACACAAAAACCTGTAAATAGAAATAATTTTAATCAAGGTAGGTGCAATGGTTAAATCAATTCTTAATTTTATTGTTTAATAGTACTTATGTGTGTCTATAAGTTAGTGTGTATGAGTGAGTAGCTTCTCTTTTAACTTGTTCGCTATATCGGGCGAAATAGAGAATAGATAACAAATGGAGGCTAGAAACGGATGACAGTGGTAAAAGAATAATAAATATAAGCCAAAAAGAAAAACTATTCGGAAAGAGCAAAAGGATAGGAAGAACAGCACAAAAAGAGTGTTCCAAAAGAAAAATAGAAAAACATATACAGGGTGTTTGGTAGGTCGATGGAAATTTTTTAAGGGATAATAGGGGACGCCATTTGCAACATTTTTTGCTAATAATGTATCGCTTAAACTGTTAAACCACTTCATAGCAGGTAGATTTTTTGTTAGCGTAGCAGGTAGATTGTTTTTTGTTTGTTATGCGTTCGGAGAATGACGATAGCTGATGGAAATTGTATGCGAAGAGTAAGTGTTGTAGGTTTTCATTTTTATTCCATTCGTAAAACAGGGAGGTAGTACGCCTAGTATACAGGGTGTTTGGTAGGTCGATGGAAATTTTTTAAGGGATAATAGGGGACGCCATTTGCAACATTTTTTGCTAATAATGTATCGCTTAAACTGTTAAACCACTTCATAGCAGGTAGATTTTTTGTTAGCGTAGCAGGTAGATTGTTTTTTGTTTGTTATGCGTTCGGAGAATGACGATAGCTGATGGAAATTGTATGCGAAGAGTAAGTGTTGTAGGTTTTCATTTTTATTCCATTCGTAAAACAGGGAGGTAGTACGCCTAGATAATTTTTAAACGTGAAATAGACGGTTGTCGAATATTGACAAATTTAACTTTATTTCGGAAACCTTAACAGTTTGAGCGATACATTATTAGGGTTATTCCATTTCAAATCACTCAATTTTGGAGCAAAAAAATTTTGGACCTCCGATTTGTCTGAAAATTGGTATATAGCTTCTGCGGGACGTAAAAATAAGATATTTAAGGTCAAAAAATCTTCTTCTTCTTTTTTTCTCAAAATGTTATTTTATGCGATTTTACAGTGATTTGGTGTTTATTTATACAAATTTGCATCTTCTATCGTAAAGTATCAATGAAAAACATAATATTTTAATAGAAGGGACTCAAAAATATCATTATATGGCATTATAACAAGTTACTTTGATTCAAAACAAGCTTTTAATCAAATTTTATAGTGTAGAAAACGTTAAAATACCGTTTTTACATTTTTCTCCATTCCCAAAATACATCATAATCGATTTAGCTGAAAATTTGCCCACAGATAGACAAAACATATGATTTTAAGTGGTGAAAATTATTTGAATTATATTACAATACCAAAAAAGTTACATGCAATATTATAGTCAAAAATATAGGCGTCTACTGTAAGTAAAATTAACTCGAAAATATCGACCTCACCACAAAAATTGTTAAAAAGAAATTGTAATAATTGTAAATACGATTTATTTGGAATAATTTCAGTTCCCACCATTTTTGTCGAAAAGTTAAAAATGGCGGAGTTATTGAGCAAAACAGGTTCTCCTTTAAAATCAAGATGGCGGCTAACGTAACGGAGGAATTCATTTGTGATTTTAAATTTAGGCTACTATTGACTCCCCTAAAGATCAGAAAAATGAAATTTTGGGCATCTCGGCATTCAAGGTCAAATGCTATCCCGATTGGACTAATATATACTTTTGGGTCTGATATTATTGCATGTAACTTTTTTGGTATTGTAATATAATTCAAATGCTTCTAACCACTTAAAGTCCTATCTTTTGGCTATCTGTGGGAAAATTTTCAGCCAAATCGATGATGATGTATTTTGGGAATGGAGGGAAATGTAAAAAAACGGTATTTTAACGTTTTTTACACTATTAAATTTGATCAAAAACTTGTTTTGATTCAAAATAACTTGTTATAATGCCATATAATGACATTTTTGAGTCTTTTCTATTAAAATATTATGTTTTTCATTGATACTTTACGACAGAAAATGCAAATTTGTTTAAATAAACACCAAATCACTGTAAAATCGCATAAAATAACATTTTGAGAAAAAAAGAAGAAGAAGATTTTTTGACCTTAAATATCTTATATTTACGTCCCGCAGAAGCTATATACCAATTTTCAGACAAATCAGAGATCCAAAATTTTTTGCCTGAGTGATTTGACATGGAATGTACCATTAGCAAAAAATGTTGCAAATGGCGTCCCCTATTATCCCTTAAAAAATTTCCATCGACCTACCAAACACCCTGTATAACCAGGACATAAAATAAAGATAAGCAATAATAAAAGGAATTCTAAAGGATCAAAAGAATTAATGAAAAAATCAATGCCCTAAAACAAGAAAACCGAATACTACACGAAAACTACGAAAGGGTACAAAAATAGAACCAAGAAATTTGACAAAAATTTAAGGATATCCAACAAAAATGGAATGGCTGAAGAAAAAAAAAAAAAGAAAACTATCGTTACGAAAAATACAAAACAAGAACTTCGTACTATACCTACTATTCCGGAGAAAATAAGCAGGGCAAAAATAAAACTGCGTTTATGATAAGTAAAAAAAAACTAAGAATCAAAGTTATGGATTTGTATACATTAAATCCATCCGCTAATACCAATATGGTTGATGCGGCTGCCTTTAAATAAAAAAAGTTATGGATTTTAGAAAAATTAGTGGAGCAATTTCATATATCAAAATCAAGAACATAGAAGCCAATATGCCAATAGTAAATGTTTACGCTCCAACAAGAAATGCAAGTAGTGAAGACTTCTACAAGCAACAAGATCCTTGCCAAAAGGTTGCCAGATACCAAATTCTGATAATGATAGAGAATTTAATGCCAGGGGTATAAACGGGAAGAATAATAGGGAAGTTGCAGAAAAATAAACAATTCACGAGGAAACCAACGATAATGGAACAATACTATGCAACTTAGATTCAGCAACAAATACACATATTGCCAGTATAAAATTTCGTCATCAAAAACCACATAAAATAAAATAGTTCAAGCTAAAGAGAACGTAACCAGATAAACCACGTAGTTCTTAGTAACATAAAATAGCATAATAAAAAATGAAAATAAGAACGCTCAACAAAATAAGAAAAAAATATGGAACTTTAAAGAGCTACAAAACAGGCAGTAAAGAATAAATACGGTAAAAAAGACAGTAAAAAAAACTACAAATGGTCGAAATTTAAGATATAGAAACTAACTGGGTAAAACATCAAAACAAGCTTAACAGTGGCAGCAGAGGAAACAATAGGACAAAGGCAAAAAGTGAATCAAAAGATTGGGTTGATCTCGAATGTAAAGCCAAAAATATAGAGAAGAAACAAATACGGCTGACATGGTTATCAATCGGAACAGATGAAATACTAAATGAATATAAAATCTAAATGGTGTTAATCTAGAGAGCTAAAATTGAATCGAAATTACAAACAGAAATGAATGTTCATAAATCCTATTTTGGATTTTACGATTGGTTTGGCCAATGTAAGATCGGAGAGAGTCTGCATAAGGAATTTCATAAACTCCGTGTTTTTCATTTGGAATGTTGTATCTGACTGATTGGACAAGGGATGAAAATTTTTGTTGTTGGGAGTAAATATGGGGGGGGGGGTTCCTGATTTTGTCAGTGACACTTTTGATGTAAAGAAGAAAAGCTTTTGTATGATCAAGGTCAGAGTTTTTGGGTTGAGATTGAGTGGGAGATTGAAACTTGCGGAAGCTCCTATCGATATGATTTTTTGCAATAACCGAATATGATATACACTGTGTCCGTAAAGTATGGAACAAATTCTTTTTTAGCTAAACAGAGCATTTTAAGAAATAATCCTGAAACACGTCGATTTTTGATTTTAATTTACCACATTTTAAAATAATATTCTAATATACAGGGTGAATTACTTTCGAGTAATGACGTCACCGTCATTTTTTTTTAAATGGAACACCCCCATTTTGTCTCAATTTTCGGATTACTCGAGCTGAGCTGATTCCAAAAAAGTATCACATGTTGATTCAAATTGGTAAAGCGTGGACAAAAATACAATAGTTTTGTGTGTGTTCATAAAATAACGCGTTAGTTAAATTAACAATATTATCAAAAATACTTATAGTCTAGCGGACAGAATATGATGAAATACATGACTTTATAAATGTTCGAACTGCAGCCCTTGCTGTATTTGACAGTAACCCAAACGTTGTACAAATTCTTGTTGAACCTTGTTTATTGTGTCTGGAGAAATATTGTTTATTGCTGTCCGAATTCTCTGTTTTAATTCTTGAATATTTGCTGGTTTCGTTTGATATACAACATTCTTCAGGTGGCCCCACATAAAATAATTAAAAGGATTGAAATCTGGTGACCTCGCTGGCCATTTAATAGGTCCACGTCTACCAATACACCTGTTCGGAAAAATTTCATATAAGTACCTTCTAACATCTGCAGCATAATATGGAGGTGCACCATCCTGTTGAAACCATTAACTTTCATCTGCTGGGAAACAAATTACGTAAAGTAGGTACGAAATACCCCCTTAAAAACTCAAAGTACGTTGCCCCGTTTAAATTACCTTCGATAAAGTAGTGTCTGATGATTCGATTTCTTACAATTCCAGCCCATACATTTACCTTTTGCGAGTATTGTGTATGATGCTCACGCATCCAGTGGGGGTTTTCTTTTGCCCAGTATCTACAATTCTGACGGTTAACCTCGCCATTTAACGTGAAAGTAGCCTCATCAGAAAAAATAATGTTTTGTACCAAGAGAGGGTCTCGGTGGCAGTTATCCATCATTGCTTCGCAAAATTGAATTCTTATATCGGGATCATCTTCGTTTAATTCCTGCACAAGTTTGATTTTATAAGGATACCATTTTTCAAGCTTTAATAGTTTGTGTACCGTTGTTTTGCTAACACCGATATCGCGATTAACTTTACGCACAGAAGTGTGCGCATCTTTTTCAAAACTAAGTAAAACATCTAACTGTCTTAGAATTTGCAGAGGGACGACCTGATTTCCGTGCATTTTCAACCGTACCAGTTTCTCGAAATTTCTTTTCAATCTTACTGACTGTTGAACGCGTTATAGGTATTTCTGGATATTTATCATTAAACAAATTGCACACTTCCATCTGAGTTCGCGATCTGTCTCCATACCCAATCATCATAAGTACTTCAATTCTTTGCTTTACACTTAACTCCATTTCTACTTCAAATTAAATCTAAGCAATAATTAAAACATTCACAAATACCAAAAATATTGTAGTACTAAACTGTCACTGAACATCAATAAATTACTAAACAAATAATGACATTTGACAAAAACATAGCCTACTATGTTTCTTTTAAATTGATAAAAAATAATTTCTTCCATATTCTGTCCGCTAGACAATAAGTAGAATAGGCAAGGAATGCGAGATTATTAACATAATCAAAGAGCGCAAACTAGAATATCTTGGCCATGTTATGAGGAATGAACAGAGATATGGCTTGTTGCAACTCATTCTTCAAGGCAAGGTATTTGGAAAGAGAGGACCAGGGAGAAGAAGAATATCTTGGCTTCAAAACCTGAGAAAGTGGTTTAATACATCGACAACCGGACTATTCAGAATAGCAGCAAGCAAAGTTAGGATAGCCATGCTGGTCGCCAACATCCGGAACGGATAGGCACCTTAAGAAGAAAGAAGAAGACAATAAGTATTTTTGATATTGTTAATTTAACTAACGCGTTACTTTATGAGCACACACAAAACTATTGTATTTTTGTCCACAATGTACCAATTTGAATCAACATGTGATACATTTTTGGAATCAGCTCAGCTAGAGTAATCCGAAAATTGAGACACAATGGGGGTGTCATTTAAAAAAAATGACGGTGACGTCATTACTCGAAAGTAATTCACCCTGTATATTAGAATATTATTTTAAAATACGGTAAATTAAAATCAAAAATCGACGTGTTTCAGGACTATTTCTTAAAATGCTCTGTTTAGCTAAAAAAGAGTTTGTTCCATACTTTACGGACACAGTGTATATGCGATTACCTATGTGATAATTTTCATTAAAAATATTAGTTTTTAGTTACTTAGCTACCCTGGCTATATTTTTATTCGCCAAATTTACAACTTTACTTACATTGCCTAGATATATCGCACAAAGCTTTCTTTAACTTTATCTCGCAAATAAATACCAACATGATTTTAAAACCAACCGTATACTTTTCAGCTTCAGCAGTAGAAGGCCGTTCGCTGTGCAACCACAGAAGGGCATACCATCTTTTCATCGACTCCGTCTCGCCAAGATGCCACTTTCCAGCGTTTCCTTGCGAATCTTATGAAGATTTCATTGACGGAAAATGTTTCCCGTGTACCGAAGAGAGGTAAAAAGTCTTGTTTTTAACGATCGTTATGCCGACACGATATAGAGCTCAAGATCGTGAGAGGTTTTTTAAAATTTCACGAAAGTTTGGGAAAGTTGGTAGAATAAGATGTTAGTGGGTTAGGGAATGTAGTGGGTTTAACGAGAAGTATCTCTATTTAATTTTGGATACAGAGTTAGATGTTTATGTATGTATACAGGTACGGTATTTTGGACATTATTCTTCACTAGTCGCATAAAAAATATAGGAATCGCGTTTATTAACTTAGGAATAGAAGGAGAAATATTTATATATTAAAGAAATAAATATATATGAGATTTTTAAGCCAAATTGTCCGTAAACAGTATTTAAAATTCACAGCTGCGGTTTTATTGCTTTATATCAGTAATGAGGAATGATCAAGATAATTAATTATAAGTCGCATTTATTTCTCAACGCGAAATAAGTGAATAAGGCGGGATAATGTAAACTACGTTCATCACACATAGTCGTTGTGAAGGATAGGGATTCGTCGATTTCGCTCAGCTCGCCAGATCAACGGGGTGTGTAATGCTTCGGAATACGTTCAGTGCCCCTATTCCTATGGTTAGTTATTCTCCGTTCGTTCAGCATACAAAGTGTAGTTATACCCTTCTTTATGACTATCATTATAACCAAAGCCTATGTGCAATGTACACAAAAGTACGTGTGATCAAAATGATCAAAATATAAATCAACAAATTTATTCACAAAATAACTTAAATTAATTAATGAATCCAGCTGAAATTTCGACGCTTTGTTAAGCACTGGTAGTCCAAGTAATGAAGCTTAAAATAGGACAAAACCTCGCAATTTTTACAGAATGGATCGATTTGCTTGAAAATTTGAGAATAAGTAGCGGATAGTCCAAGGATCAAAATCAATTGATACCGAAAGGCCCTTTTAGCATGGGGGTGATTGCCACCCCATCTGGGGGGTGGAAATTCTTTATTATATTTTGACCACAAAAGTTGGTAAAAACATTCATTCTAAGCAAAAAACGTTCTATATATTTTTGTGATAAAATTAATAGTTTTCGATTTATTCGCTATCGAATGTGTTAGTTTTACATATATCGAAAAAATCAATGTTTTTTTTAATAAGTTTTCTGCTAACAACTCCAAAAGTTTTCATTTTATCAAAACAACTTTACTTAAAAAAAATGTAGCTTTTGAAAAAATAAACAAAACCGTTTTTTTAAATTTTATTTAAGACCAATAATAATCGAACTATACTTTAGTATATGTTAGCTCTTCTTCGTCAAATGCTAAATATTGTAGGTTCAATGTCAAAAGACAAGAAAACTATGCATTTTTCGAGGATAACTTGTTGAAACTAATGTAAAGTATTTAAAAACATCTATCTCCAGAAATAGAAAAAAAGTCTCTAGCTCAAAAATTAAGTGACGTATAATGAAAAGAATGTCAGTCCATATTTTTTTCAGCGAAAAAGTGATCGGAAGCAACCGCCATAATCACAACCCTAATTAAAATTAGTCATTGACCTTATTTGGTCTTCTTTATTTATGTATTATTAATAGGTTCTAGAAGTTTGACCGGCCTAGAATGATTGGTTTTAAAAAAATGGAGTTAAAAGCGAATAACGAATTTTTGTAGTTTGGAAAAAAATGGCTTTTTCTTCAGAATAGAAAGATTAGCATCAGAGATACGAACAAATGTTTAATAATGAAATTGTAGCTTATTTAATTTCCAAGAGCCTGGTTTGCAAAAATTTTTTCTACGTCAAAAATTCAATGAATTATTGACAATTAAAACCTGTAATAACATGCAAAAACCATCTTTACCAACCCTTTCAAATTCACCTCTTTTTGCGACTGAGGATTTTTAAAAGATTTAATAATAATACGCTTATAGATCTTGCAAAAACCTACAAAATTATTTTTTACCAAACTTTCTAAGATAAAAAATAAAAAAGTTACGGTTAAAAAATCAATATCTTTTTTTGAAAAAAAAAGGAGAAATTCAATTGGTAGCATAATAATGTAAGTTAGGGGTGTTTTTAGTCATTGGCCTTATTCATTCTTCTTTACTTATGTATTATTAATAGATTCTAGAAGTTTGAGTGGCTTAAAATGATTAGTTTTAAAAAACTAGAGTTAAAAGCGAATAACGAATTTTTGAAGTTTGGTAAAAAATGCCATTTTCTTCAGAATAGAAAGATTAGCATCAGAGATACGAAAAACGTTTAAATATGAAATTTAATTCCCAAAAACTTGGTTTAAAAATTTTTTTCTAAGGCAAAAATTGAGTGAATCATAAATGAGTACAATTGGTAAAACATTGATTTTTTCGATATAAAACTAACACTTTCGATAGCGAATAAATCAAAAACTGTTAATTCTATCAAAAAAAATGTATAGAACCTTTTTTGCTTAGAATCAACGTTTTTATCAAGTTTTGCGGCCAAAATATAATAAAAAATTTCCACCCCCGTGATTGGGTGGCAACCACCCCCATGGTAAAAGCGCCTTTCGGCATCATATATGTTGTGATCCTTGGTCTATCCACTACTTATTCTCAAATTTTCAAGCAAATCGATTCATTCTGTACTTTGCTAACTATACTACTGTACAACTAATGCTTTGCATAGACTCTTAAAATTTGAGTTTTTTTTATCTAATTTTATAATTCGTTGAATTTAAATATTTCAAAATAATCAAATAGATGAGAAAAATCAATAATGACAGCATATGTTGAAAAAGCTCACTTAGGAAGCTCACTTATGAAGCAAAAAGCTCACTTTAAAGCGATGAAAAAAAAAACAGTTCAAGGATCGGGCCAAGAAATTCAATAAGTAGATATTGTATACATATAGAACTATCTTCACCTAAATCAGTATACAAATGACAAAATATTTTCGAAAAACTCGCTATTTTTAAACAACTGTTTCGACTATACTACTAGTAGACCAGGACGGATCTGTTTTGAGGTGGATGTGAGAGGTGACATTCGAATTTTTGCAGATAAAGTTAGGTGACAACTTCAATAATTATAATTGATTTATGCTCCTTCTCAAATACGCCCGGAACATTAATAAAAAAATTTAAATATTTAAAAATTTCGAAAAATATCGATTTTTTTTTCTATTTTCATTGCTTATAACTTTAAAACGATTCATTTTGGAACAAGGTCGTAGGGAAAGAAAATAAATATTATTGAATTTTGTATAATATACTACTAATTTAAAATGTCTTAAATTATTATCATTTCTGAAAAATAGCAATAAATAGAAAATAAGGGGACAAAAAAGACTGTTTTTATTCAATGTTTTTCAACCACTTTGGGTGCACTTAGAATCGTTATAATTCGCTTAGAAAATTCTTATAACATACTTAAACCGTCCACCAAATTTCATTAAAATCGACTTAATAGATTTTGCATAATTATTTTTGCAATCTAATTTGTTTTTTAAAAAAGTTCAAATTTTTTAAAAACTTTCTGAACAAAAAGTAAACTATATAGAAGTTTTCTAATTTTTTTACATATAAAGAGGTTCTCTACCTATCTAATACTCTTTACAGAATAAAAAGGATTATTTAAGCGGTCTCAGCACTCTTCTAAAGTTGTAAACAATGTTTTGCCTTATAAACAAATACAGTGAGGACTTTTGAGTTGGAATAAATCCATTTTCTTGAAAATGGATGACTATGGAGATAAATCCCGAAACAGATCGATTTTTATTTTTAAATTATAATTTTTTATCATAAATATCATACTAGTTATGTCATCCATCTGGGTGTGATGACGTAATCTAAATATTGCAATTAATTAAATTAATTTTTTTTTTAATTCAAACCCTGTATAAATAATTATGTTAATATTTATATTAGTGAATACAAAATTGAATAGCCTTTCGATTGGGCTATCACACGACACCTATTCTCATTTAAAAAAATCATCGATTACGTCATGACGCCAAGATGGATGACATCTCTAGTATGATATGTTTACCAAAAAATTAAAATTTAAAAATACAAATCCACCTGTTTCGGGATTTACCTCCAGAGACGCCTATTCTTGAGAAAATGAATTTATGCCAACTCAAATGTCCTCACTGCATTTGTTTATAAGCTAAAAAATTGTTTATAAATTTAAAACAGTGCTGAGGCCGCTAAATAATCCGATTTTAATTCTGTAAAGTGTATTAGATAGGTAGAGAACCTCTATATGTAAAAAATTAGCAAACTTCTAAATTGTCTACGTTTTCTTTGGAAAGTTTTTAAAAAATTTGAACGTTTTTAAAAAAATATAGATTGCAAAATTATTCTGCAAAATCTATCAGGTCGATTTTAATGAAATTTGGTGAAAGATTCAAGTATGTTGTAAGTATTTTCTAAGCTAATTATGAAAGTTCTAAGTGCAACCAAAGTGGTTGAAAACATTGAATAAAAGCAGGCCTATTTTGCCCCCTTATTTTGTATTTATTGCTATTTTGCAGAAAGAGTAATAATTTAAGACATTTTAACTAATCGTTTATCACATAAAATTCAATTATCTTTATTTTATTTCCCTACGATTTTGTTCCGAAATGAATCGTTTTAAATTTAAAAGCAAAGAAAGTAGAAAAACATCGATCTTTTTCGAAGTTTTTAAATATTTTAATTATTTTAATAACGTTCCGGTCATATTTGAGAAGGAGCATAAGTCAATTATTATTATTGAAGTTGTCACCTAACTTTATCTGCAAAAATCCGAATGCCACCTCGCACATCCAAAAATAGACGTTTTTTCACAGATTCTCCCTGGTCTATAGGCTTTTAATTTACAAATGCTCGTTTAAAAGTTGTATCAAAACCCTTTCGATTTATTTATTAGCACTTGTATTTCCTCCAATTTAGAAATTTTGCAAAGCTTCTAAAATCAATTGGTGTTTATTGTTTTATCAGCAATTACTTTAGCGCTTCTGTCAGCAATAATACAACACATAAATAAATTACACCGAATGATCCCCGACACACGACGTGATCTGAATGTCGTACGTCAAAACCATAACCAAAAGATACTTGGCCGCCATTAATATTCACAGAGAAACCGGTCACAATTTATAAACCCTCGTGCTGAGGAGGCGGCGGCGCCTCTACGTGATGCATTACAACACAGACAAAAAACAATTTGTTTTTCTTTGTTTTGTATGTGCTAAAATGAAAAAAATTAACGAGTGCTCTACAACATTATTTACGTAGATATAAATATTATATATTATATTATGATATATCATTATAAGAATTATATAGTATATAATTCTTCTTCTTCCTTCATATAAGGTAAGTGAGCCAAATATTGCCACCTTAACGTTTGGTCGTAAATAAAACATACATTTTTATTAATAACTTACTTACTTACTTACTGACTTACATACTTACTTAAGCCGTCCTCTTGTACCTTACGGTGTCGAGATAAGTGGAGAAATCAGACGTCTCCATGCCGTTCGGTCAGTAGCTAGTCTTTCTGCTTCTCTCCACCCAATATTTATTTTTACGCAAGCCTTTCCATAATTTGCGTTCCACGTTCTTGCTGACCTGTCTCTTCGTCGTTTGTTGTCAGATGCCGCTTTCCTTACCCTCTTTACAGTTCTACCTTCACTTATTCTCGCCATATGTCCGAACCACGATAACTGTTTCATTTCAAGTCTGTCTAAGGCAGTGGCGGCTCGTACCACTTTAAGAAGGTAGTGCCACAACTCGGGCAGCCGCCAAAATTTTTAGTGACGGACTCACGATATTGTCAAAAAAAGGTATACTGACAACAAAAACTAAAAAAAATGCGCGGATACTTTTATCTTATGTACATATCTTAAGTTTATTGATCTGAGGTGCCAAGCAATTGTCCAACATTGATCAAAACAGTTCCGTAAATTAATTAATAATAAAAACCTCTTAACCTACCACCAGCATTTACTGCTGATAGTGCTTGAAAATTGTTATTACGATTTAGTCTCTATTTACCAATTTATAAAAATAATACTATTTCATTATTCACACACATGCACAAATTTTTGTAATGTCACGTTTAAAGTTTACGATATATGAAGTTCATTCTTCTATTTTTTGGTTGCAAAGTTTTCAATGACTTTATAATTAAAATTATCAATACAATTTACAAAATGCTTTTCTGCAGATAGCATACCTAAAGCACTAGGTTTCGATGTAAACATCGAAAAACAGCGTTCTGCTTCAGATGTTGATATAGGAATGGTAACTAAAATACTTAAAAGTTTAATAGTTTCTTCAAATGTGCTTTTTGAACCTTCCCTCTACAATAAAACCGATAGCGAAACAGCCCCAGAGGTAGTACTTAATTCGTCTCGCTAATACAGTACCTACTTCTAATTCAGTTTTAAACCGAGTTTTGCTTAAAAATTAAAATTGTCTCCATGGTTCATTAAGAAATGATTCGGAGAACTGATGCTTATAAGCAGAAAACTTCTCCGACATAAATAAATTAGAAGCAACTAAATGTCCGGAGAAGGTAGACCTTTGAAAGATCTGGTACTTTGAATAATATGAACCTTTAAGTCGTTGTCTAAAATTGACCGTAAAAAATTCGGCGCTAAAATTGACCAGCTCCTTAAATATGCCTCTATTTTCTGAATTTTCTTTTTCGTCGTGACCTCTTAAAGCTAACTCGAAAGCTCCACAACACCTTATAACATTTGTAGTTTTTTTTTCTAGCGAAAAACCACCAAAAAATTTTTTAAAATACTAATCTTTATTGTCAATTAATAAATTAAACTTAAGAAATAATCAAAATATTATCAAAATACCCACGATCATGATGCACCAAAAGTTTAATTATAAATACAAAAACTTTTTAACAGAAAATATACATAATAAAAGCGACAAACCAGCACGTAAAGAAACTCAAAATAAATAGACCTGGCTTCATACCCTCGTGCCTGGCACAGAGATTCTAATGTTAAGGTATACTAATAGTCCAATATAGCTCTTTCTCTGTCACTTACATATAATGCTCGTAAAATCTTTCTCTCTTTACTCGTGCCAGTACTGACTTCGGCGCGAAGGATATTCTCCTGTCGAATACTCTCCGCTGTCGGCAGGGATTGTATTGCGCCCATAGTTGCCATATTTTATATAATTTATAAAGATCAAAAGAAATGCACACAAAAAATTAATAAGAATTAAAAAGTTTTGAAGATAAAAAATATGTTTATGGATAGTTAGCAAGGTAGTGCCATGGCTCTATGGCACTACCTCACGGGCCGCCACTGGTCTAAGGTCCTTCCAACACTGCACCTTTCACGTATGTCTTCATTTCTTATACGATCACGTCTGGTCACCCCGGATACAGCACGTAAATATCGCATTTCTTATGCTTCAATTTAACTACGGATGTTGTCGTTCACTGTCCACGTTACACTATTTTTAATATATTTTATTAATAAATGAAAACAAATTTGGGTAGTAGTAAACAAATGTATTGACTTTAACAATCTAGTTTAATTATATCAAAAAACTAAACAGAAACTAAATAAAAAAATATGAAAAAAATTTTAAGAAACGCTTTTCTTTAGTTACGAATGACTAAAATTAAAAATATTATAAAAAAAGCAAAAAATAAAGAAAATTGAAAAAAATCTAACACATCCGTCAAAGAAAAGCGTGGCGCGTGTTCATCGAATAAACGGTTTTCGCCCCACGCTTTTCTTTAACGAATGTGTTAGATTTTTTGAATTTTCTTTATTTTTTGCTTCTTAGTTGATTTTTTTTTATAATATTTTTAATTTTAGTCACTCGTAACTAAAGAAAAGCGTTTCTTAAAAAAATTTTTTTTCATATTTTTTTATTTTTTACTTTTTAGTCTTACACTTTTCAAACATTAAAATATATCGTCATGTTTATTAAAATGTGTATAAAACATATGATATACTAACATGAAAAGTAGTCGGAATCGGCAAAAATTTGAAGCTTTATTGTTTATTAATGAAGCATAACGTAAACAATTAACGTAAAAAGTGAAATTATGTATTGTTCATATCATTCTATACAATCCGTAAAAGTTTCATGTTTTTACATTGTAAAAAAATAAGAGAATTTAAGCGTTTTCCATTAAAATCGTTTTTTTTTTATTTAAACAATTAATAAACATGAAAAAACATTTTTATTGACTATTCGTGTATTGTTCCCGCGAATGCATATGTCTGCAAATTTTCATTCATTTGCATTGAAGAAAAGGCAGCCAAATTAACGTCTAAAAATTTGACGCAAACTATTGAACTAATTAAAAGCGTTTAATAAAGAACACTTTTTTATTAAGGTTACGAATGGCAATATGTATTAGGATTACAGCTCTCCTATTATTGCCACCCATGTCAATATTACGCACTGCAGGACTGCAGTTAAAAGTAACACATTTTCTGAAATAAAAGACAATTAAGTAATATAAACTTAAATAAACATTTCTGTTAAATATAACTTAATAATATTGAGGGCAAATAAAGTTTTCTTTGTCATCTTTAGTTAGTCCTACACAGGCCTCGTGAACATATCGACAGCACACTATGCACAAGCGCATATCTTCTTTACTGCAGACTTTACAAAGGAAACAAAACCACGATTCTTCTTTTCTTGATATTTTTGGCACACTGCTCGTTGTTTTTTTGACAACTTTAACTGGATTATCCAATTTTGATTTTGGTGCGAACAAATCTTTGGTAACTTGCTGGACTTTACTGTTTAAAGCTGGCTTCATTTTCACGGTGGGTAATTTAATTTCCGGTGTTATCAGCAATTCTGTATGTTTAAAAGAACTGTTTAAGCATTTCTAGTCAGAAGTTGTTACTTGTTTAGACCCTAATTACATTTTTTGTTTCTTTTGTAACCGTATTGCCTGTCTGTTTATATTTTAATTCTCTTAGTGGACTGCCATCTTCAGAGCTGCTGCTCCTCTTAGATCTTTCTATAGGTTCATCTTCACTAGAGACATCGTCAAGCAGGCCCGGTCTGGCCAGGGCGGCTGGTCGGCGATCGCCGAGGGCCTCCGGCTCAAGGGGGCCTCCAAAAGCCAAAAAATTCAAGTAAACAAAAGTTTTTTTATTATAAAAAATTATATATACAATATAAGTATATTGTTCTTGTTGTATGGCTTTCGGAGGCAAAGATAACAGAGATTCCACATTTATTACTGGACACGATGTTACACCAAAACACATTTATAAATCGGTGGAAACTCATGAAAACTCCCATTATCATGAACTTACGGCCAAGGCAGCTTTTCAATGCCTAAAAGGTCGTGATATTGAGAGTCTTCTAGCGGGGAACCAATCTAAACAACGAGAAAGAGAAGTTCACACAAGAAGATTAGTTGTTCAACGTTTGATTGACATAGTT
Source organism: Diabrotica virgifera virgifera (assembly GCF_917563875.1). Lineage (NCBI taxonomy): Eukaryota > Metazoa > Arthropoda > Insecta > Coleoptera > Chrysomelidae > Diabrotica > Diabrotica virgifera. Next base: position 17,385,921 of record NC_065447.1, on the reverse strand, counting down.
TTATTTCTGGGTAGACAAGGCATTGCTTACAGAGGGGACAAAGCAGAAGAGGCCTACTCACTTGACTCTGTAGAAAATCATGGCAATTTTCTCGAACTTGCCATGATGGTTGCAAACTATGACGTCATTTTACAAAACCATGTGAAACAGTGCATTGAGGAGAGTAAGAAACATAAGCAAAAAACAATTGAGAAAAGAAAAATTGTCGGAAAGTCAACCAAAAGACAGTACGGGCGAGGCTCTTTGATCACATTTTTGTCCAAATCGTTTATAAACAAGCTAATTAAAACGATTGCTACAATTGGACGTAATATCATATTGAAAGACCTCAAAGATAGTATTATTTACAGCGTGAGGGTAGACTCTACCCAAGATGTGGCAGTGATGGACCAATTAGCTATATGCACAAGACAATTTTCGTGGTTTCTGCAATGACAGCAAAAAATGTTTCAAGTGTTTGTCATGTGCCTTCTCAGTTCTTTTTGAACTCTCTGGATCAGGATTGTTCACTAACTTATATGTAGTTTATAAATTTATCCTAACGATACCCTGTACACAGGTTACATGTGAACGGGTTTTTTCTAAGCTAAAAATAATAAAGAATCGTCTTAGGGCTAGTTTAGGCCAAGACCTTATGTCTAGCCTTATTTTTATGAACATAGAGAGAGAGACTTGTTTTCTGACATCGACAAAGAAGAAATCATTAATGTCGTGGCCAGTAGTAGTGACGAACTTAAAAGAAAACTGATGGGATAGGCTAGGCAATCGTTGATAAGGCTACTATCACTATGGTAGGAATTTTTGTCGTGTTTATACGGTTAACACATTTTTTTTAACTTCTTTATGTAATAATTATTTATGTTATACTTATACTTCTATTACACTAAGCCATATTTTAGTATCAACGTACACTAGGGCGTTGCATTAAAGTTTTGTTTAATATAATGCAGCGTTTTTTTGCCTTGTGTTTTTATGGACACTAGGCCATATTTTAGTATCAATGTACACTAGAGTGTTGCAATAAAGTTTTGTTTAATGTAAAATGCAGCGTTTTTTTCATTGTGTTTTTATTGTCATGTTAGTAGTTGACCTTTCATTTAACTATCGTTCTGTTTTAGTCAACCATTCTTAAACAGTACTGCATTTAAAATTGATTTTTGAAGTAGTTACATTTATTAATAAATTAAAATTTGGTGCTATGTAAAGGTAAAATATTTTAATCATTTTAGCCTCTGGATTGTTGATATACAATGTCAATGTCATTTAGAGGTACAGTATTACCTAACCAAATAGAATCGCTAAGATCTTCAAATTGCATTGTAAAATATTTAGCAATTATTCAATTTCAACCAAATTATTAAAAATTTAAAAGCATTTAAAACCACGTTAGCCGCATGCAGCAAACATAGGCTAACTATTGTTGCCGTGAGAGGACCCCATGGTCCTCGTTCTTTTTCCGGGGGGGGGGGGGGGCCTCAAATCACCATCTAGCCGAGGGCCTCCAATGGAGCCAGACCGGGCCTGTCGTCAAGTGAGTCATCGTGAAGACTAAAATCTGATAATGATTCACTACTTGAAACAGAAATTAAGCGCTTCTTTTTTTTGTTATTAGTTTTTTTCTGGCACTTTATATCCGCTTGTACTCGCCTCATTTTTATCTGCAGCTACAATTGACTTGCTAGAACTTCTAACGACATCTGATAAATCTTGGAAAGTACTGTGGTCTTGGGAAGTACTGTGGTACTGATGTTTTCTTCTCTGTGGGTGATCAAACTTGGTGTAAAGGCAGCTTCAGGTATAGCGTCTGGTCTAAACTGATAAATGTCGGTGGCTGCAAAACCAGAGATAATGTTTGATGGTGTCGTTGCTTTTAGCCAAACTGGAGTAAAAATTTGTCCAAACCTCATTTTGGTGATCGTCATGCCAGGGTTTGTTGTTAAAAACTGTAGGACGTCTTGGTCCCAAAATGTCTCAAAGCTTTTAAACACTGATTTATCCATAGGTTGCAGCTCGTGTGATGTGTTGCTAGGAAGACAAAAGAAAGTTATGTTCATGCGATTAACTGCTTCAACTATGGAAATATCTAGGTGAATTTAAGCTCCATCAAATATTAGTAGAGTAGTACCAGGGTTTTTGAATGAAGAGAAATGGTCAAGACACGAAACAAATGGTTCACATGTCATACTACCTTTATTTGTGACAATAGCTTTTGAGCCAAGGGGCAAGTGATCAGACCATTCAGGTTTAAACCTTTACCCTTTAAATAGCACAAAAGGTGGTACGGCTTGACCAAGTGCATTTCCGCAACCTACAATTGACACGTTTTCTCCGTGTTCGGGTGCGGTTAAATGTACCCGTTTTGCTCCCTTTCTATCATTTATTGCTAATGAATTGTCAATCTGCACCCTGTTTCGTCCATATATGCTACCAGGTTTGTCAAATATATTTAGCTTTTCTATAGTATCACTCGATTTATGAAAGTAGTCATCGACGATTGTTTTATTCATTTTTTGGGCTCGAGCTATATTCATTTGTTGAGCTTTTCGCCTAGCTACGTCTGGATGCCTGCACAAGAATAACTTAAGTCACTTTCTACCAGCTTTATTTGACTCTTTAGAAAATGGATTTGGAATGTGATTTGTTATAGCGTAAGAAAACACACTTTTCATTAAAATCTTGCTTGTAATAGGCATTTCTACCTCAGCTAATCTGTGAATCCTTTCCACAAGATCATTTTCTTGTGCTGAAAATAACATCGGTGATCTTCCAAGCTTTCTTACTGGATTTTGCGTTCTGTGATAAAGACTTAGCGTTGAGCGAGGAATGTTGTAACTCTTGGCAGCACATTTGATGGACATTCCGTTCGCTATGGTTTGCAGCGCCGAGCGTAGATCTTCTTCTGACCATTGAGCTCGTTTTATTGGCATTCTGCAAAAGAGTTTAATATTTAGTCCCTAATATTGCCACTGGCAATAATAGGAAATATTAGCGATGGCAATATTAGGAACAAATGGCGTGCAGACAAAAACATCCGGAACTTAAAATTACATTTGAAATAATTAATGCAATTCATAAAATAAGATGTCGGAACTAAATCCGGCTGTCCAACTATACACACATTAATAAAATATTAAATGCGTACGAACGCGTTGGCGACATCTATGTGGAGACAGACAAAATTCTCTATAGGTCGGAGTGAAGAGTCCTTAGTGACTATCTTTTTGCTTGTTCATTGGTGGGTTATCATTAGAGCTCGGAAAATATGCAAAATGCACATTAAGTGCATATTTGCATATTTTAGATAAATTTTATAAATGCATATATGCATTTATTAAAAGTGCATATTTTCAGATATATCACGATATGGATCTGAGGACATAAGTAGGTAATATAATGTAGCGAAGTACGTGTGATACCTAGATGGACAACATGGTTAAATTCTGCAAATTTCATAACCTATAATTTTGAGAGAATTAGGTGCAAAAAAAGTATGTGGATATTTTAAAAAACCGTTAATTAAAAACTAATTTGGCACGTATCCAAATCAATTTTGTAAATACTGCTGAATCAATTACTAAATTAGAAAAGCGATAGATTTCATTAGACCAAAGTATTTAAATTACCAATTCATTAAATGCAAAAATGAAATACCTTGGGGAAACAACAAAATGTACCTATCAAAAATTCTGCACGGTGTTAAAGAAAAATGAGGGATATCAAAAAATGATTCAAATAAAACTATTATTTTATTGAGGCCGGAGTTTTCACCTCCCGATAATAACTAGTTATTCGAAGGTGAAAAAACCGGGCCTTACATGGGGAATTGTGAAGATAATTTAATTTTACAGGTAGGACCCCCAATTATACCAAATTTTAAAGTTTGCTGCTTTAACGCAATTTGAAGTAGAGAGAAGTTTTTCCGCATATAAAGACGGCAAAGTCCTTCTCTAGAAAATTTAGAAAAACATTTAATAATATAATGTATAGTTTTAATTGTAATAATAATTTAATAATGAATACTGATGATGATGAATATAAAGAATAAATGAATATAATGATGTAGGAAGTAGGTAATTGAAATTTCAATAAATTTCTTTTGTGACTTTAGCATAAAATAAATTAAATATTTTAAATAAAAGGACTACTGCGTTTTTTATTTGTATGCAATAAATTTATAAAAGCATATTTTAGTGCATATTTCAACTGTTTTCTGTGCATATTTGCATGCATATTTTAGCGTTTTGTAAGCGCATATTTCCCGAGCTCTAGTTATTATCTATATGGAAGATTTTCACTCCATCTCTTGCTAAATGTTCTTGATAAAACAATTTTATATTATTTTTAGACAATGTGGAAATATGGGATATTACGCTGATCGATCCAAAGGAAGAGGACAGCTTTATTTAATAACCAGAGAGGAAGAACCGTTTTGTGGTAAATATTATAATTGATTTTGTTTTCAATACGCATGTTTACATTTTAACGTCTATGTACGTAGGTATATATTTTTTAAGACAAACTACCCTTCGCCAATTAAAGAAATGTTGTGTGAGTAGGAATCGTAAAGATGTACTCTTCTTCTTCTTTATGTTCCATGTCCTTTCAGGACCTTGGTTAACAGCATAGCTATTTTAATTTTATTCGCTGCCACTTCAAATAGCATCTTCAACCCCATACCAATCTCGCAAGTTCTTCAACCATGAGGTTCTTTGTTAAAACCGTCCTCTGTTATCTTTTATGAAGTATGTTAATATTGATAATATTAATTTATTTACTAAAAGGGGGGTAGTTCCCTAGGCTGGCTGTATAGCATATAGTTAAAAAACTCATAACATGAAGTAAAAACCACTTCTATGTAATAGGTATATATTTATTAAAAATTTTAAAAAATCCCAATGGATTGAATATAATATGTCCAATTCAGAACGTTTTCGGACCTATTAGTCCATCATCAGTGAATTCAAATATTTGCTAAATAGCCCCAGAACCAAACAATGGTTGAAATTATAATTCAATCTACATTATGTTGAAGTAATATTGATCAGGCTAAACGCCGATGTTAAAAGGTATAACCTCCGGGAACATGGTGAAACTCTATAAAGAAACTTAATCAACCATCTTAGGCCAACCTTGATTACCAAGTTTAATGTAGATTGAATTATAAGTCCGAAAACGTTCTAAATTGGACATATTTTATTCAATCCCAATCCCAAGTACGAAAGTTGATTATAATCGAAATACAGGGTGTCAAAGTTAAACTTTTATTTTATTTATTGTTAAATATTTCCTCACAGGCATGGGATAATAACACGAAATTTGGTAAGCGGGGGTTTTTTGGGACGAGAAAGCTAAATTCGCCATCAAAGATGATGTATTACCCAGAGGGCGCCACATACGCCTTTCAGCGCTCATTTAATAGGTTCAGTTTTTTTTATTACCCACTGTACATACTTTTTGAATCAAAACTTTCATTCTCTTAATATTTTTACTTAAAAAAGGTATACTAGATTCATCTTGCTAAACTCAACCGTTTTCGAGATAAACGCCTTTTAAATCTGTGAGGCAACATAATTTTTTGCCTAATATCATTGTAGTTACACACGAAAAATAACTTAAAATCATGAAAATTTACAAAAATGAATCGCAAATTTCTTCAAATGGAATTTGCGATGCAATGAGCTAAATATGAGAACTGCTACAATTATTATGGTTTCAAGTTTATTTTTCGGGTCTACTACAATAATATGCAAAAAATTATGTTGTATCGCAGATTTAAAATGCGTTTATCTCGAAAACAGTTGAGTTTAGCGAGATGAATGTTGTATACCTTTTTTAAGTAAAAATATTAAGAGAATAAAAATTTTTATTCAAAAACTATGTAGAGTGAAGGATAAAAAGAATTGAAGGTATTAAATGAGAGCTGAAAGACGTATGTAGCGCTCTCTGGGTAATACACCATTTTTGGTGACGAATTTAGATTTCTCATCCCAAAAATTCCCCGTTTTCCAAATTTCGTGTTGTTATCTCATGCCTGTGAGGAAAAATTCAAGAATAAATAAAATAAAAGTTTAACTTTGACACCCTGTATTTCGGTTATTATCAACTTTGGTACAAAGGTAAGTTAGCTTAAATCGGCCTATTTTGAGCTCAGGAATCTAAGGTTAAGCTGTGGCCTATTCTTTACCAAACACCCTGTATAAAAATGGAAATTTCATACCGACCGGTCAATGAAAGTGATACATTATATTGATCTCATAAGAATCGTAAAAAATTGCAAATATCGCGTAACGTATTATATAACAGCTTTATAGAAACTGATTTCATTTACCACACAATTCGAAAACTCCATACGAAAGTTGCACTCTTCACCTTTAAAAGGAATTTTGATTTTTGTCAATAGGACACTTTGGTCAAAAGATATAGAAGTTTTACCGTCAAGCTGATAAAATTTTTATTTAAAAATTGATTTCGCGCGAATAACTGAAAATCGCCGGTCGGTTCAAGCGTTGTTTTTGAGACAACAGTTCATTTTACGCAAAAAGTGCCAATAAACATTTTTATCAGCACACAATAACATTCATTATCTTAGCTACATTTCTCATTGAAACATTTTTTTCTACGGCGTACAGATTTTTATACATCGATGTTTCCCATTTTCCCCCCTTATGAGGGGGATTTTAGGAGGAATCTCAAGGATAGGAGTGACGAACTTTATTGCATCTTTTTTGCGGTCCTTAAATTGATATTCTTAGCAATTTTTTTGCGGTCTTCAAATTGATATTCTCAAGATGAATATGTTTTCATATGAATTTTAGAGGTTTGGACGTAGTGGGGGATGATTTATCCCCTCCACTTCGTGCAAGACACCTGTTGAGGCGGCTTCCTTCGATGTGGTTCGGGTAAATAATTAAAACTCTTGCAGGGAGTAAGCTAAATAAACGAATTTACCTTTATTCTGGAGAATCATTTCACAAACAAACTAAACATCACTACATGCTTTACTAAAACTTTTACAAAGAGATTTCGCATATATCGATCTAATATTACACTTAGTCGATGCATGTTGACTGTTTTAGTGGCGACACACGAATCTTATTAAAAACAGGCGCGAAAGAAGCACACACCCTGCATTTTACACAAAAGACTGGTTTGCAGACCCAACGCATTTTCAAGTATGCAGAAAAAACCTGCCCCGAACCTAGCCAAACCATTTTGCTGGTAGAAAGGAAAAGTCGAGCGTCAGTTGCACCATAAAATTACAAGTTGCAATCGCAACAAGGTTCAATGACACTTTTGTCCCTGACGACTAGACTAAAAATGAAAATTATTTTTGGAAATATTTTAACATTTTTTCCTTATTGTTACAGCTCATCAGTACCACGTCAAAATTGAAACAAGTCCAAGTCCCGTTCCTATAAAGAGCTACGGAAAAATACAGATTACTTTGGTTGGTGAGTCCGCTCTAAATGAGACGTTTATGATGACAAGGTCAGTATTCCAAATGTTAATCACTAACTCTATTTGTCTCATATTTTTTTCAATTCTTCATTTCAATTAAATTAATGTTTATTTTAATTTATTAATTTATTTAAAGTCTTTTCACACTAAAATAAAATTAATTTATAACATTTATTTATTTATTTCACCGTACAAATTTATATTTTCGACTACTCATACAATCTAATTTCTCTTATATTATGTATGTAGTAGAATGATTCATCGAAATGTTCTTCTAAAACGCAGTCGAATGTCGCGCCAGGACACCCGTAGTACTTCTCGGCAGGGATGGCGGTTGTTGACAAAACACCGGTTTTCGGTTATACCGGTTTTTCTCACCTACGGTTTAACCTGGCGGTTATAACCGGTCAAAAAAACCGGTTATTTCAAAAACCGGTTTTCGGTTTTTAGTCAATAGTCAATACCCAATAGGTTACATTTATATTGAGCTTTAGTTTGCGATACTCCATTCTAATCGATGTCAATCCATATCAGTATAGAAATCAGTCATCAATGTTGTCAAATCGGTTTCGGTCAGCTTAAAATTTCTTATTCGTGCGTGTGGAAGTAAAAATTTTCCCATTTTTTTCCTGAATTCATTATTTTTCCAGTTATCCGGGTTTTCACCGGGTATTACTAATGAAAAAACCGGTTATAACCGGGACAAAAAAACAACCGGTAAAACCAATTATTGCGTAGTAAAAAAACCGGTTTTAGGTTATAACCGGTAGGTTTTCCCATCCCTACTTTTTGGAATGCCTTACGAAGTTCAATCGGTGGCGTAGCAAGGCTGGCGTAACATTATCAACCAGAATATCTTAGCTTCTTCTAACAAAAGCTATTTTTAATAAAATTGAATTTTTAAATATTTTTTCTTTTAGGAAAGACGATGAGGAGATGCGTCTTGGAGAATCTATATCCAGAATGATAGTTCCACACCCTATTTTATCGCAACCTGTTCAAATAGAAATACTTTACACGGCCTATAGTGGTTGGCTTTCTTCTGGATTAACGCAATGGAGAATCAACAAAGTTATTTTAATGGATAGCTTTGGAAAAACGTAAGCTATTTTTTTGTTATTAGTCCATGATTTATTAAAAAAATTCTCTCGTCTTACTGAAGGTCTGGGAAATTTTTCATATGTTATCGAGCCATGGTAACTTAGTGTACTGGAATGTCTTCCATGATGCATCTGGATATCTGGATATTGCATTATTATTTGTTGAGATTTTTGAAAACATCTTTGTCTTTCTCATGAGTGATTATTTTACTTTTGCAAATTCTGATTTTTTCCAGGTCATCGGTCTGCAAGAAGAGTTTGGTTTTAGAATCCGGCAAGCCAGTACTACTTCCTTTATATCCAGGAGAATGCAACATCCCTACCACCGATTATGAAGCAGAAGATAGGATACACATTCCAGATGATAATACAACATCAACAACAAAAATGTCAAGTTTTATACCAACTCAAGTTGTTAGAGAAGGTATAATAGATAACAACAATAAATCATCAGAAAAGGACGGCATATCTTTTAAAAACGCAATGGAATTCTTTAACATACCTTGGACGAATGACAGAGAAAATTATGTATTAGACGAGACTGAATCTAGTAGGGCATTTAATACCAGACCAGTTAAAAATGGATATCATGACGGTACTACCAAAGAAATAGTAGAACCGATATTAAAACCACATTCTAGCAAAAATGCCAGATCACACGATCCCAATAAAGAAGTAGAAATAACCGAACCTTTGTTAGGACCTACCACAGATAAAAACGCTGCTCTTAAATCTGTAAGTACCACTGCAAAAGAACACGTAGATATTAAGACAACGACAATTCAACCATTAGAAGAAGAAGATTCTTCTATTTGGACACCGAAGAAACCACCTAATACAAAAAAGGAACCAAAAAAGAGGCAGGATGAATCCAGGATTTTATCTGGTTTCGATCAACCGGAAAAACCTGAAAATCCTATAGAAGCTATAGTAAACACAGTGCAGTTCTTGCCTCAGAGGCTTGCCAGGATGTTTGAGCAGGCTGAGAAATACGCCAAAGAAACAATACTGCCATTGGTTAGTACATACACTCCAAGATTCTTATCAGAAATTATAACACCGCAAGAAAGCACAAGCCAGAAATACGTCCCATTAAGGTACGAAGAACCTACAACGAGGCCGATCATAACATCCAGGTTGTTGTCTAATGCAGAACGATACAGAAATAATAAGAAATTTGATCCTCCTCCTTCTTCTATTCAACCAGAATTCAAAACTACGGATTTTACTACTCCGGTGACGAATATTCAGAAAATAAGAAGAAAGGGTGAAGCTGAAGAGGTAAGAGTAATATTTAAAAAAAAATATACACTAAGCGTCAAAATTAACGCACTACCTTCAAAATGGGACACGTTTAATGTCTAATATTTCCTAAGCTTGTTGTCCGATTTTAGTGATTTTTTAATATGTTATATAGACCGGGCAGTATCGTCGCCCCCGCTAGCGAAATTATTCCAATACGATTTTTTGCACAAACTTACTCAAAAAGAGGTCCTCATAACATATCCACAGGGTGCCGGGTGGTGCCGTGGTCGAAAAATTGTTTAAACAATTTTTTTTAAACAAATTCACAAAAATAATTTTTTCATTTCGAACAAAATTTTTTTACATAAATTGGCTTGTTCTGAGCAAAAAAGGTCTCTTGTCATTTTTTTCTAAAATTGATGGTTGTCGAGTTATATGCGATTAAAAATTTTAAAAATGCGAAAATGGCCATTTTCAAGGCTTAATAACTCGATTAAACATTATTATTATGAAATTCAAAAAGTCACCAAATCAAGTTTCAAGTCCCTTCTTCAAGGTCCTAAAGAGATTTTTGTCATTATTTTATTAGAAAGCTGTTATTTTTAATTATTAACAATTAGCGCTATAGTCCAGGATTTATCGTCGCCCCCGTTAGTGAAATTATTCCGATTCCATTTTTTTGCAGAGACTTACTCAAAACGAGGTCCTTATAACATATCCACAGGGTACCCGGCGGTGCCGTGATCGAAAAATTGTTAAAATGTCTCTTGTGATTTTTTTCTAAAATTGATTGTTGTCGAATTATACGCGATTTATAATTTGAAAAATGCGAAAATGGCCATATAACTCAACAACAATCAATTTTAGAGAAAAATCACAAGAGACCTTTTTTGCTCAGAATAAACCAAATTATCTAAAAAAATCGTTCGCAATAAAAAAAATATTTTTGTGAATTTGTTTAAAAAAAAATTGTTTAAACAATTTTTCGACCACGTCACCGCCCGGCATCCTGTGGATATGTTATAGGGACCTCGTTTTGAGTAAGTTTCTGCAAAAAAATGGAATCGGAATAATTTCACTAACGGGGGCGACGATAAATCCTGGACTATAGCGATAATTGTTAAAAATTAAAAATAACAGCTTTCTAATAAAATAATGACAAAATCTCTTCAGGACCTTGAAGTAGGGATTTGAAACTTGATTTGGTGACTTTTTGAATTTCATAATAATAATGTTTAATCGAGTTATTAAGCCTTGAAAATGGCCATTTTCGCATTTTTCAAATTTTTAATCGCATATAACTCGACAACAATCAATTTAAAAAAAAAATGACAAGAGACCTTTTTTGCTCAGAATAAGCCAATTTATCTAAAAAAATTTTGTTCGAAATGAAACAATTATTTTTGTGAATTTGTTTAAAAAAAATTGTTTAAACAATTTTTCGACCACGGCACCGCCCGGCACCCTGTGGATATGTTATAAGGACCTCTTTTTGAGTAAATTTGTGCAAAAAAATCGAATCGGAATAATTTCGCTAGCGAGGGCGACGATACTGCCCGGTCTAATAGCTTTATTCTTCAAGCATATCGATGTAATAATATTGTTGCTAAACAGATAAGTGTCATTGTATACCGGGTGTAAAAATGATAGTGTGTTTTTTCCTCAAAATTTGGAACACTCTGTGGAATATTCTAGCGTATATAAAATATTAAAATTAAAAAATCCACCAGGAAAAAATTTTTCCTGTAGTTGGCTGTATACCATTTATTACAAAATACCATGAAATCCTTTATAAAAGGTATATTTACATAAAGGATTTTAATAAATATACCTTTTATAAAGGATTTCATGTTTTTTTTTATTAAAATTAAAACTCAACTTTAACCTTAAGCTATCTTAACATTTTGATTTTTGATTCATTCGCTTATGTTGGATAATAAAAAAGTTAGGTACTTTAACAACTAACAACGTTTTTCATCAATACAGGGTGTTTCTAAATAAGTGCGACATTTAAGGGGTAATTCTGCATGAAAAAATAATGACCGTTTACTTTATAAACATATGTCTGCAAATGCTTTGTTTCCGAGATACGGGATAGAGATATGCAAATGAAGTTTGGTAGTTTTTAAGAAGTAGTTATTGCGCATTTTTTAGCATACAATTAAGAATTTTATATTTACCATTGGCGTGCAAACGGGTAATATAACCGGGTAATATGACCCGTATGCACGCGAATGGTAAATATAAAATTCTTAGTTGTACGTCAAAAAATGCACAATAACTACCTCTTAGAACCTACTAAATTTAATTTGCATATCTCAACCGGTTTTAGAGCAATAAATAAATCGTCAGGTTGTAAGAAAAAATTCAACATCCCGTATCTCAGAAACGAAGCATTTGCGGACACATGTTTATAAAGTAAACGGTCATTATTGTTTCAGGCAGAATTACCCCTTAAAGTTTGTCGCACTTATTTAGAAATACCCTGTATTGATGAAGAACATTGCTAGTTGTTAAAGTATCTAACTTTTTTATTGTTCAACATAATCAAATAAATCAAAAAGCGAAATATTAAGAAAGCCTAAGGCTACAGTTGAGTTTTAATTAAAATATTTTATATACGCTAGAATATTCCACAGGGTGTTTCAAACTTTGAGGAAAAAACACACTATCATTGTTACACCCGGTATACAATGCCACTTATCTCTTTAGCAACAATATTATTACATCGATATTTCACTATAAGCGGACAACAGGTTTAGGAAATATAAGACATTAAAAATGTCCCATTTTTAAGGTGGTGCGTTAATTTTGACGTTTAGTGTATATGCAGAGTGAGTTTTATGTATCGAACGCCTTAATTTTTTTGGAAAGTACGATTTTTATATATTTTAGTGTGGAAGGTTTTGTGATTCGGCCGATATTGTGGTTTATTTACATTGTTGTCAGATCTTTCGTTTTTCCGGAAATCTAATATACTTTCTTTTTTCAAATCGGAACATTCTCTATATTTTTTGCCTTTTAAGAACTACTAATTTGTTCTGAAGGTATTTCCTTGTGGCATTTTTATAATTAAGTATTTTCTATGGGAAATAAGCCACAATTTTACTAAAAAATGAATAGTATTTTGTATTTTGACAACGAAACCCGATTTGGGCTTCGAAACGTTAATAAATCCATTTTTTAGTAAAATTGTGGCTTATTTCCCATATAAAATACTTAATTACTAATTATTTTTTATACAATGTTAGCAAAAAACTAAGTTTTCAATCTAATAGCACATAAAACAACATCAAAAAATATTACTCTACATCCTACTAGATTGAAAATAATGGGAACCTTCTCTAGTTGAGTCAGAGAGAGCAGCATATGTGCCTCCTGATGAGAGACTAATAAGTGTCGAAACCGGTAGAGGTGCTTGCTGCACTCTCTGATTGAACTAGAATAATGATGCGGCTGTAGTTTCGTGTTGCTACGAAACGTTATTCATTTTTGATTTACATTACTCTGATTGGAGTACGAAGGGAACCATTCTCGTTGGAACTTTACCGCGCTGAGCAGACGGAACGAGAATTATAAAAATAAATTGTAAAATTTCCTCATCTTCCTTAGTCTCAGCATCCGTTATGGCTTGCAGATTGTAGAAGCCTCGGAGGTTTTACCAGAGAAGATTCCCATTGTTTTCAATCTGGTAGGATGTATAGTAACATTGTTTGATGTTGTTTTATGTGCTATTAGATTGAAAACTTAGTTTTTTGATCTTATGATTTTTATTTAGACTTATCTCTGTTCTTGCTTACGGTGTCGTGGTGAGTGTTCCAGTTGTGGTGACTCTGGTTACTCGTCAAGGTGTTAGTAGGTGATTACTAGGTGCTGGTTTCTAGGGGGCCACTAGCTGTGTCCTGAGTTGGCATGAGGTGTTATGTGGCCAACAAGAAAAATGTCGAGGTTATGTCCGGTAACAGAATAAAATTTCCATCGCCACAACAAACTATACAGCCCTAAATCCGTCACTGGCACAAGCTCTTCCAGACGACAAGTTTTCATAAACTGGGGCTGTATTTTCTCACCGATGGAGAAACGATTCGAAAATCCGACCTCGTTCCCAAAACAATCGAAGACAGACCGGATGTCATCCGTCTTTACTTAATGTCATTCGATCTGAGTTCCAACTCAGATGAACCATTCAAGCACGGAACCACTGATTGATTCAGTTACGTGACAAGAACCTATGCATAATCTGTGAACGAGAGAAAGACAGCATATTTCTAGAATTTTAAACCATTCCTAAACAAATCAACAGAAAAGCTGTGGGAGCACGCCAAATAGAATTCTATTTTAGTGACGTCACGTTGCCTAACAACAGTCGATTTTCCCATTATGAAATTCTATTTTGTGACGTCAGCAAAATAGAATTCTATTTGGCGTGCTCTCACCCCAGAACCTTTTTGCGAACGAACCAACTGTTTTATAGGAACTACCATAGGTGTAACCAGGGGGTTTTAAAGTATTTAAATATCTTTCAGTTTAACATATATAAACGAATTGTGAAGGTTTAAAAAAACTGTAACAACTTGGCCTTTTATCTCGCCCGTGAGATCTTATCCAAGTTTGTGCTGAGCGACCTCTTGTTCTCTTTTCTTGGGGATTCCACTCTATTGTCTTTCTAGTGTGTGACCGATCCAACCCCACTTTCTGGACTTTATTTAATTTTCTACCCTCTTTTGTTTGGTAAGGTGTAGCAGATCTTCGTTTCTCATGATGTTAGACCAATTCTTCAATTAACAAATACCTTAACCTTAAGTATGTCTTTTTGTCACTTTCTTTGTCTTTGTAATATACTGGCCAGAGTTCTAAACAGAGTTAAGCATGCTGAATGCTTGTTGAGTTTTTCGTATCCCCTTATAGGCCAGGAACCGAAGCTTTTCGCCTCAAAATTTTTACAGAATAGATCGATTTGCTTGAAAATTTGAGAATAAGTAGTGGATAGTCCAAGGATCAAAATCTATATGATGCCGTAAGGCGCTTTTACCATGGGGGTGGTTGCCACCCCATCTGGGGGGTGGAAATTTTTTATTATATTTTGACCGCAAAAGTTGATAAAAACATTCATTGTAAGCAAAAAATGTTCTATACATTTTTTTGATAAAATTAATAGTTTTCGATTTATTCGCTATCGAAAGTGTTAGTTTTGTAATGAACTATTTTAAATGGGAAATAAGCCACAATTTAACAAAAAAAAAAAAAATGAATTTATTAACGTTTTATTATTAATTTATTTAATTTGAAAACGTTAATAAATTCATTTTTTTTGGTAAAATTGTGGCTTATTTCCCATTTAAAATAGTTCATTATAAAAATGCCACAAGGAAATAGCTTCAGAACAACATGCTATTTTTGTATAGAAAAAATTAATGTTTTTCGATATACTCATTTACGATTCACTCAATTTTTGCCGTAGAAAAAAATTTTTTTTAACAAAGTTCTTGGGAATTAGATAACCTACAACTTTATATTGAAACATTTTTTCGTATCTCTGATGCTAATCTTTCTATTCTTAAGAAAATTGCATTTTTTACCAAACTACAAAAATTCGTTATCCGATTTTAACTCTAGTTTTTAAAAGCTAATCATTTTAAGCCAGTCAAACTTCTAGAATCTATTAATAATACATAAATAAATAAGAATGAATAAGGCTCATGACTAAAAACACCGCTAACTTACATTATTATGCTTCCAATTAGAATTCTTCTTTTTTTTTCAAAAATATATATTGATTTTTTAACCGTAACTTTTTCATTTTTTATCTTAGGAAACTTGGTAAAAAATATTTTTGTAGGTTTTTGCAAGATCTATAAGCCTTTTAACATTAAATTTTTTAAAATCCTCAGTCGCAAAATGAGGTGACTTTGAAAGGGTTGGTAAAGGTGGTTTTTGCAAGTTATTACAAGATTTAATTGTCAATAGCTCACTCAATTTTTGCCATAGAAAGATTTTGTGCAAACTGAGTACTTGGGAATTAAATAAGCTACAATTTCGTATTTAAACATTTTTTCGTATCTTTGATGCTAATCTTGCTATTCTGAAGAAAAGCATTTTTTTTCCAAACTACAAAAAATCGCTATTCGCTTTTAACTCCATTTTTTTAAACTAATCATTCTAAGCCGGTCAAACTTCTAAAACCTATTAATAATACATAAATAAAAAAGACCAAATAAGGTCGATGACTAATTTTAATTAGGGTGGCGATTAGGGGGTTGCTTGCGATTACTTTTTCGCTGAAAAAAAAAATAGGCACTGACATTCTTTTCATTATAAGTCAATTAATTTTTGAGCTAGAGACTTTTTTTTTATTTGTGAAGATAGATAATTTTAAGTACTTTAAATTAGTTTAGTTTCAACAAGTTGTCCTCGAAATATGGATGTTTTTCGCGTCTTTTGACTTTGAAACTACAATATTTAGCGTTTGACGAAGAAGAGCGACCATATAATAAAGTATAGCTCGATTACTATTGGTCTTAAAGAAAATTTGAAAAAACAAATTTTGTTTATTTTTTCAAACGGTACATTTTTATTAAGTAAAGTTGTTTTGATAAAACGAAAACTTTTGGAGTTATTAGCAGAAAACTTATTAAAAACAGATTTTTTCGATATAAAACTAACACTTTCGATAGCGAATAAATCGAAAACTGTCAATTTTATCAAAAATATGTATAGAACGTTTTTTGCTCAGAATGAACGTTTTTACCAACTTTTGCGATTAAAATATAATAAAAAATTTCCACCCCCGAGATGGGGTGGAAACCACCCCCATGGTAAAAGCTCCTTTTGGCATGATATAGATTTTGATCCTTGGATTATCTACTACTTATTCTAAAATTTTCAAGCAAATCGATGCAATCTGTAAAAATTGCGAGGGTTTTTCCTATTTTAAACTTCATTACTTGGACTATTACGAATATCATCTTCTGTACTTCCGCTTTCTGTTATGGCATTTAAAAGGCATTTGTTGAAATTTACATTAAATTTGAAGGAACATAAAAGATTTAACAACAATGTAAATAACATCACAATTTCAGCCCCATCACACCCATTAATTTTCACCCTTCAAAATCTATAAAAAGCGTGCAAACCGTTTCCGAGATAGTTGAGGGGTTCCGTACTTAAAACACACTCTGTATAAGATGCTTTTTTAACCTAAATGATATTTTTTGAGTCTATCACAGCGATGCTTGATGAAGCGAATGTAAAAATGATGAAAATGTCATTTTTATATTCCAATAATTTTATTTTTAAAATCTTCTTATTAATCTTAATGACAAATAACTACAACTAATAAAAACGCTCCAGAACAGGAACAAAGACGTACAGGAACTTGTAGCCGCTGAGTCTCAACACAGGAACGCACAACAGTCAGTAACGCACCTCAAGACGACTCCGATGCCCAAAGAGGCCAGAAGGGCACCACGGGACGACCTCAATGTTAGTAGTGGTTCTGGTACTATTTTAAATAACGCTTTTGTTGCTTCTACTAAATCACCAGATCCCGATGCCATTTATATTAATTTACCTGTTTACGATAAAGATGAAAAAAAAGTTAAATATATCCCTTTAAATCACTGATAACATTTGGCGAGTGGTTAACCGCATTAGGTGAACTTAAGTAGTATATTTATTTTATTAAAATAAGAGCTGCATTATTAAATAAAATACGAATATACTTTGAAAGATTTGCATACTAGCCCGATCATGGAACAATCTGCCCTCAAAAAAAAAAATAAAAGAAGGATGAAAATTTGGGAATAAGTAGTTGAAATTGTCTATTATTATTCTCTACTTATTCTACATCCCCCCATTTTACAAAAATTAGGAAATAAGGGTTGGTTTTTATGAAATAGAATAGCATGTAATAATAGACATTTTCAGCTAAGTATTCGCAGATTTTAATTCTTTCTTCATTTTTTTTAGGTTTCTGTAAAGTTTTGTGTTCTGATTGGGCTATACACATAGACATATTAACAATTTACCAGTGTAAATTAGGCCACACACAGTGCAATAATGTGTCACAATGTAGTTATTATTTTCACAATTTTGAACTGTCAATATTTTTATTTTATCATTTATTGTTTAAAAACAATACAGTTGATAAGATACCCTAAGTTGCGGAGAAAGTATTAATAATAAAGATTTTTTATTCAGTCAATGGTGTGAGCACTGTCAGTTAAATAGTAACGTGTGGCCTAACTTTTACACACATACCTACTTTGGTAAATGTATTATATTTTTCAAAATTTTGGAATGTGTTTAAATCGTAGAACAATTTTACCTTTTGATTTTAATACAGATTTCAATTCTCTACAAGTATTCTCTCATGACTTTTGATGTAAATAATTAGGGAAGCAGGAATTCAATAATTTAGATTTTACATTGAGTTTCCTATGGCCCGTTTTACGATTCACCACCCGGTATACGCCACACAAGCTAAGAAAAGACAAAGAACGTATTAACACCGTAACGACAAGAAAATTGGCTTACTTCCGCCAAATTATGCGTAGATAATAGTAAATACTGACCTCCACAGTTGATTCTACACTACAAGGCAAGAGGCTCTGTCCTCAATGTGGGTTTCGTGTAGGGATAAAGGATTTCTTTATTTGGAAAGGATTCATTGAGTTGTCCCTGTTTAAGATTTTGTCCTCTTCAGGGTATGTGTTGAATGTAGTTAGTGAGGCAGAAAAAGCAAACATTCCGAAAAAACTCTGGGGCAAGGTGTGATTGGCCTGAGTGTGTGTGTTGCCAGACGGTGGTGGTTCAGCTGACTGTCAGAGATCAGAGAAGAGGGTTTGATGGAATTGATGTTGGTTCCATAGACAAATGTGTGTACTGTCCGTGCCCTCGACCAAGCTCCCTAGAAACCATTGTACAATGGACAGGCAAGCCTGCGTTCTGCGTCGGCGGTCAGGAGGTGGTTTTGAGCATTGCGTGGACAGTGTGCGTTCAAGTGGTAGAGAATAGTTGCGGCTATTTTCTTAGGTCGAACAGGTATGAAGTGCTATGAAGTTGGGAAACCGCAAAAAACCAACTTCTCCCTGTTCGGGGTAGGGAAGAGGAGTTAGAAGAGGAGGGTACGGTAGGTTAGCGAAGTAGACTCAAGGATTTCGTCGCATTCTGCCGGGAGTTCGTCAATGCATGTTTGCATTAGAGCGGACGGTCAAGAGGCTCTGGAGGTAGACGTACAGCTGGTTCCTAAAAAAACTGATACGACTTTTAGTAAGATTTGATCATTTTGAGCAGTGTATGATTGATCTGACATTATATCATATTTATTATGACAGACAAATAATAAAATAAACAAACAAACAGCCATTTTTGACGTTGAACAGAATAAGTTATCTGACAAATTTTAAGATTTGGTAGTGACAGTGACAGCATGTAAATAATAAGTATTTATCCTTCAAAATACACTGCTCAATTTTCTACAAAATACACATTAAGAGTCGTATCAGTTTTTTTGGAACCAGCTGTACATATATACCGGCTGGCCAATCTTAAGAAGTAGACTGGTCTAACGTCAGCTGATCTATTTAAAACTGCTGTGAATAGAATAAGATGGTGTAATGTGGACGCCAATATCACTAGAAGATAGGCACATTTAGAAGAAGTACAATGTTGACGTGGTATTTCATGAGACTTTCTACTCATATAAAACCTACATTAATTGTTAGATAGTAGTAAAAAACTGTGTATTTTCTCTATTTTCTGGTACCTATTCGCAGTGTGCAAGTACTTGGAAGGGATACAAGAAACGATCGTGCTCGAATAGTGGAGAAATCTTGTAACCTCCTTAAATAATTCATAATGTCAATTGAAATTGTCAAATTGACGTATATTTCATACCTACTGTCACTGAAGAAGAAAAATTATATGTTGCTTCACAATATTGATATGATATGAAATTATTAGGTATATAAAAGTAAATTTAATAAACGGTATTTTGCTTGAAGTACTATATTCTAATACATAACCTTAATATTACTTTTTCTTCTTATATTTTTTTTTGCTATGGCCTTGACAAGTATCCAGCAACCAATATAATTGGCCAATATACCTAATTAAAAGTGCGAAAAATGTTGCTGAGCTATGAAACCAGGTGTCGTTTTTCCAAACTTGTACGGTTCCAATACATAAATTTAAGTTTCCTTGTTCAATTAAGTTTACTAACTAAGTAACTCTTATTTACACTTCAATAAATATACTATTCATAAAGTTCCCTATATCCTACCATTTTTTGTTCATATATTTATTTAGATACTTTTAAATAATATTTTAATTTTCTGTAGTCTCTCGATGTTGTGTAGATGTTCTACGACTA
This sequence comes from Diabrotica virgifera virgifera, assembly GCF_917563875.1. Taxonomy (NCBI): domain Eukaryota; kingdom Metazoa; phylum Arthropoda; class Insecta; order Coleoptera; family Chrysomelidae; genus Diabrotica; species Diabrotica virgifera. The sequence goes on along the minus strand of NC_065447.1, from coordinate 17,365,746 downwards.
TAAAAATTAAAACTAATTTATTTATTTTATTTAGATTTGTACATATTAACTCTTTATTATAGTCTTTTTTCTTTTGTTTATATTTTTATATATGTTTTGATAATAAAATATATAGAAAATAGTTAATATTTAATTCAAAATATTCTATAATTTCAGCTTATTTCAAAATTAACGGATATTAAAAAATTGACATCAGATATTTTACCGATAATCAATGGCAGTGTTGATCGTTGATTAGTTTACAAAAATGAATATTAAACTCATCGGAAATCCCGGTTGAATCAAGTGCCGAGCTTTCGATATCCTGCCTGATGTCTTCCTTAGATTTTCCGGAGTCTTAGTCTCTCGAGCTCCCAATACGCTCTGTTTACTGCACTACTGAGGAAGGACTACTGAGTATGGTTTATGGAACTATACATAATTCTTGGCTAGTGTGGGCGGATTGAGAGATCGAATTTTTTGGACTCTGGATTTAAAAACAACCTAAGAACAAAAAACTAATATCAGGGCAAACATGATAAAGCTTTAAGCTTTAAGACCATTTCAATGAGTTTGCTTTTCTGTGACAAAATAAGAACATTATTTTGAAAAAGAGCAACAGAATGGCACAAACATCCAGGAACATACTGACTGAAACTTTTGATTGAGAGCTTGTAAATGATGTACCACATGCTACATAATATTATTAATTCAAAATATCAATGACGTCATATATTGGACATATTATGTTTACCAGAGTGTCTTACGCTGGAAAAATCATTGACTTCTAACATTTTCTATAGTAGCTGAATACTACCAGATTATTAAGGATATAAATATGTATGTACAGGTTTATATTAATATCAACATCTATTCTTGAAATTTGCTTCTTACGTAATATTCGTAAAAAATTATTATTCTAGATATGATAACTGAAGGTTTCTTATTTTATACAGAAGTTTTTATAAGATAGAACGTATTGCACTAACCCAAAAAAAGTTGTAAAACTAACTTAGGTTAAATTGGTAAGACGGTAACAACTAGTTTGTCTGGTGTTTTAAATGATAAAGTGTTAAGCTATATACAAAAAGCTAATAAAAATATTTACAGTACATTTTTAACTTGTTTCAATCATAAAAAAAGAGGAGAAAATAAAAATTACAGAGTGTCACGGGTTCGTATAAGGCCGGACATAGGAATTTTTTAATTAAATATAATTAATTCTCTTATTATGTAATAGGATCGATACCAGGCCGCAGTCTTTATTAGTCCAGAAAGCCACTGCGCATCCACTAGGAAAAATATTCTTATTTGGATTTTTTGCACAATCTTACTCAAAAAGAACTCCTTTTAACAAATTTGCATGTTGCCAGGACCAAAAGGTGGTCAAAATTTTTTTAAACGTTTTTTTTTTGTTTTTTTCCTAAAATTATTTTTTTTGCATGGAAAAAAGTTTTTTTAGGTTTTTTCCATCATTCCAAACAGAAAAGGTCTTTGGTGACTTTTCTCTAAAAATGATAGTTTTTGACATATAAGCGATTAAAAATTGAAAAATTGTGAAATCGGCCATTTTTAACCCTCAAAAACTATGTAAAAAACTGAAAATTTGAATGTTGCTAAGGCAGGCAGATATTTTTTAAACATCGATTTATAAAATCCCGAAGAATTTTTTGCAATACAATATTCAAAACTCCTTTGTTTTTTAATTGCTACTCAAACGTGCGCAACACTATTTTCCACCGACAGTATGGTGCAAATGAAAGGAATAAATTCGTTATTTCGTAAACCGGCCAATTTAAGAAAAAATCCTGAAACAGGTCGATTTTTATTTTTAAGTTATGATATTGTAATTGATGATTTTTTTAAATGAGAATAAGGGTCGTGTGCTAGCTCATTTGAAAGGTTCTTCAATTCTCTCTTCAGTAATATAAACATTTACATAATTATTTGACAAAAAAAGAAGTAGAAGGACACCCTGTATAAATAATTATGTAAATATTTACATTACTGAATAAAGAATTGAAGAACATTTCAAATGAGTTACCACACGACCCCTATTCTCATTTAAAAAAATCATCGATTACGTCATCACGCCCAGACGGATGACGCCACTGGTATACCATATATGCCACAATATCGTAACTTAAAAATAAAAATTGACCTGTTCCGGGATTTTTCCTTAAAGTCGCCGGTTTACGATACGAAATAACGAATTTATTCCTTTCATTTGCACCATACTGTCGGTTGAAATTAGTGTCGCGCACGCTTGATTAGCAATTAAAAAACAAAGGAGTTTTGAAAATTGTTTTGCAAAAAAATCTTCGGGATTTCATCAATCGATGTTTAAAGAATATCTACCTATCTTGGTAACATCCAAATTTTCAGTTTTTCACATAGTTTTTGACGGTTAAAAATGGCCGATTTCGCAATTTTTCAATTTTTAATCGCTTATATGTCAAAAACTATCATTTTTAGACAAAAGTCACTAAAAACCTTTTCTGTTTGGAATCATCCAAAAATCCTAAAAAAACTTTTTCCATGCAAAAATAATAATTTTAGGAAAAAAACAAAAAAAAACGTTTAAAAAATTTTTGATCACCTTCTGGTCCTGGCAACATGCAAATTTGTTAAAAGGAGTCCTTTTTGAGTAAGATTGTGCAAAAAATCCGAATTAGAATATTTTTCCTAGCGGATGCGCCGTGGCTTTCTGGACTATATTATTGAATAAATACGCCAGCTAATCGTAAATATATCACACGACTTTATTCATTAACAAAGAATTTACTCAATACACACTACACAAAATATTATCCAAATACAGAGCATCAAATGTATTTCGATAACGATTTTCGAAGTGGATATCGAAACGTCAAATGAACTTAATGTTAAAGTAAAATTGTGGCTTACTCACAAAAAAGATAGTAAATTAAAAAAAATCTACAAAAATGGTACAGGAGAATAGCCGTGGATGTCATTGATATACAGTGCGTCCATAAAGTAACGCATAAATTCGTTATTTCGTAAACCTTCGACTTTAAGGAAAAATCCCGAAATAGGTCGATTTTTATTTTTAAATTACGATTTTTTGGCATATATATCATGCTAGTGACGTCATCCTTCTGGGCGTGATGACGTAATCGATGATTTTTTTTTTAATGGGAACAGGGTTCATGTGATAGCTCATTTGAAAGGGTATTCAATTTTCTATCCAATAATAAGTGAGACAAAAAGAAGAATATATGTAATTTATTTTAATTCAAAATGCATTTTACTACTATCAGTAAAGAGAAAAAAAATTTATTTGACAAATAAACATTGATTTTCGTTTAAACGAAATGTTCAAACTGCCAAGAGACAGGTGGCTGTCAGCTTTAACATTGAATTTAAGCGAAAAACAATATTTCTTCGTCAAATAAACATTTATTTTCTGTTTTCTGACAAAAGTAAAACGTATTTTGAATTAAATAAATTACATACGTTCTTCTTTTTGTCTCAATTATTTTAATTAAAAAAGTGTGTTTTTGAACACCTTGTATAAATAAATATGTCAATGTTTATATTAGTGAATAGAGAATTGAATACCCTTTCAAATGAGCTATCACATGACCCCTATTCTCATTTAAAAAACATCGATTACGTCATCATGCCCAGATGGATGACGTCGCTAGTATGATATGTATGCCAAAAAATCGGAATTAAAAAAAAACAATCGACCTGTTTCGGGATTTTTCCTTTATATTGCCGGTTTACGAAATAATGAATTTATGCGTTACTTTATGGACGCACTGTATTATGTATGAGTAAAAAATTCACAAGAGCTCAGTTAATTGGTCAGGATCTGCAATTTTATATTTTAAGAATAAAAAATAAAGGCAGCAAGAGCTATAGCTTAACACTTTCGTAGCATAATTTTGTTAACTTGGCTAATTTATTTGCCCTTTTAACCAGTTTTCGTTGTTATTAACATTTAGTCTAACTTTGTGTGCACAAATATTAAAACTAAAATTCTGTTGATTCCTGAAGCATGCAGTAGACTAGTCTGTTAAGCCTGTGTGAAATTATACACAATTTCTTTGAAAGATATGAAATTAATCAATCTGTCCTAATTTGGTGTTGTCAAAATATAGCGTTGGAAATAAAATAAAACTACTATACAGGGTGTTTAATTGGGTAACGGAAATACTTGAATGGTGAATATAGGTCACTGAGGCGGTTCTATAGTGCGTTTCACCTTGACTTTACAGTATAAGGAACATACAGTCGGAAAAATGAAAGATTACCCATGAGCGATCGCCTCAATCACTTATTTTGTATTTGCTGTCTTTTTTTATAAATAACAAACGTTTGCTATAGAAAAAGACAGCAAATACAAAATAAGTGATTGATGTGATCGCTCATGGGTAATCTTTCATTTTTCCGGCTGTAGGCAATGCGAGTCATAAGGCAATGCCTTATGAGAGTTTTTAGGGCGGTGATGCCCATTTTATCAAAAATAATTTGTAATCGAACATTCGGGAGATTAAATTAAAACTGTTTTAGAAAGGCAATCTATAATTTTAGGATTCATATGCATTTAAGTTTATTTGATATACTATAGTTATTACGCATATGAATCCTAAAATTTTAGATTACCTTTCTAAAACAATTTTAATTTAATCTCTCTAATGTTCGAATATAAATTCTTTTTGAAAATATCGACATCACCGCGCTAAAATTTTTCATAAGGAGTGCACTGCCTATGTTCCTTATACAGTAAACGCATTGTACACTGTAAATGCGAGACGATATACTACATTCATTGCCGCACCAATTTTTATAATCGAGTTACAGGGTGTTTTATTGATTTTGAACACACTTTTTCTGAACACATAACTTTATCGACCACCTAGTATATTGTTTTCATATTTGGTACACATTACATCTCATTTAGAACCCAAACCACCCAACTATTAACGACACAAAAATCCTGGACCAGACTAAAAAAAATTATAAACTCATTGTGGACTTGAGCAACACCCTGTATATTAAAATTTTCAAAATCTGTTTGCATATTTGAACAGAACAAAAAAAGCTAAGTTAATGATTCGCTTAAATTTTTTACCCAGAGAATTTAATGACCTTAATTTAATTATTAGCTTCTAATAATAAATGATTAAAGTTAATGAACAATTACTCATTTTAAAAATAATCATTACTTATTTGCTACATTGGAACGACCCATTTAGTAACCACAAGAAAAATACTGGTCCGAATTAACAAACAGAACATAGTAATTGTGACCTTGAAACAATACCCTGAATATCGAAATATTTTAATTGAAAGTAGCACAAAAAACTGAGTTTATAGGTTGCTTTAATTTTTTGTGCATAAAATTTAATAACTTTAATTTTAAAAATTAAATATATTGAAATTTTTAAAAACTATGAAAATAAAATGCAGGCTTTTAAAGCAATTTTAATAATAATTTATTAAAGTTAATGAATATAATATTCTCATTTTAAAAATAATAACACATAACTTTATCCACCACCTAGTATATTGTTTTCATATTTGGTACACATTACGTCTCATTTAGAACCCAAACCACCCAAGTATTAACGACACAAAAATCCTGGACCAGACTAAAAAAAAATTATAAACTCATTGTGGACTTGAGCAACACCCTGTATATCAAAATTTTCAAAATCTGTTTGCATATTTGAACAGAACAAAAAAAGCTAAGTTAATGGTTCGCTTAAATTTTTTACCCTGACAATTTAATGACCTTAATTTAATTATTAGCTTCTAATAATAAATGATTAAAGTTAATGAACAATTACTCATTTTAAAAATAATCATTACTTATTTGCTACATTGGAACGACCCATTTAGTAACCACAAGAAAACTACTGGTCCGAATTAACAAACAGAACATAGTAATTTTGACCTTGAAACAATACCCTGAATATCGAAATATTTTAATTGAAAGTAGCACAAAAAACTGAGTTTATAGGTTGCTTTAATTTTTTGTGCAAAAAATTTAATAACTTTAATTTTTAAAATTAAATATACTGAAATTTTTAAAAACTCTGAAATTAAAAAGCAGGCTTTTAAAGCAATTTTAATAATAATTTATTAAAGTTAATGAATATATACTCATTTTAAAAATAATCAATAAAAATTATTTAATACATTGGAACGACCAAAATCCAGATCCGAATTAACAAAAAAAATAAAGTAATTTTGACCTTTAAACAACACCCTGTATATTGACATTTCAAGCCGTTTGCACATTTCAAAAGCTCTTTGATAACCTTTTACCAGCGGCGGATCCAGTAATTTTTTTGGGGGGGGGGGTCATGGATCTTGAGGGTAATTTAATTACTTTTCTCTGATGCAAGGTCACTTAGTCTTAACGCCCCTAGTATAAGTGGGTTTCAATTATTTTTTGGCTGGGTCTAAATTTTTTTTGTTTGAGAGCTCTCGATTATTCCTTTTTTTAGGATTATTATTTTGATACAATATTTTCGTTACGGGGGCGGGGTCATGACCTCCGTGACACCCTCCTGGATCCGCCACTAACCTTTACACAAGTCAAATGATGTCTTCAATTATCAACTGATTTTACTTATATAGGGTGTCCCAAAAGTAGTGGAACGGTCGAATATTTCGCGAACTAAACATCGGATCGAAAAACTGAAAAATACGTGTTCAATCATTTTCAAAAATCTATCCAACGACACCAAACACCAACTCCCACTACACCCCCTGGAGGTGGGGTGGAGGGTAACTTTAAAATCTCAAATAGAAACCCCTAGTTTTTCTTGCAGATTTGGATTCGTTACGTAAAAGTAAGCAACTTTTATTCAAGACATTTTTTCGAACTGTGGATAGATGGCGCTAAAATTGGGAAAAACGATTTATCCTGATACCATAGGTAAATTATAGAAACGGTCTAATATCTCGAGAAATACACTTCCAAATGAGAAACCAAAAAACAGGTTTTTAATATTTTTCGAAAACCTATCGACAAACACCAAAAATGACCCTCCAACCCACCCCCTGGAGACGGGATGGGGGGTAAATTTAAAATCTTAAATAGCAACCCCCACTTTTTATTGCAGATTCGAATTCGTCATGAAAAATTAAGCAACATTTATTCGAAACATTTTTTAAAATTGCTGATAGATGGCGCTAATAAATCGTATTAATTCTAAAAAATGTTTCGAATAAATGTTGCTTAGTTTTTTATGCCGAATCCGAATCTGTAATAAAAAGTGGGGGTTGCTATTTAAGATTTTAAAGTTACCCCCCACCCCACCTCCAGGGGGTGGGTTGGAGGGTCATGTTTAGTGTTATTCGATAGGTTTTCGAAAATTATTAAAAACCTTTTTTTTGGTTTCTCATTTGGAAGTGTATTTCTCGAGATATTAGACCGTTTCTATAATTTACCTATGGTATCAGGATAAATCGTTTTTCTCAATTATAGCGCCATCTATCCACAGTTCCAAAAAATGTCTTGAATAAAAGTTGCTTACTTTTACGTAACGAATCCAAATCTGCAAGAAAAACTAGGGGTTTCCATTTGAGACTTTAAAGTTACCCTCCACCCCACCTTCAGGGGGTGTAATAGAGGTTGGTGTTTGGTGTCATTGGATAGATTTTTGAAAATGATTGAACACGTATTTTTCAGTTTTTCGATCCGATGTTTAGTTCGCGAAATATTCGACCCTTCCACTACTTTTGGGACACTCTGTATATAATTATTAACTCATTTTCAGATAACTTACCCAACCGAAACATTTCTTCTTTTTCTATATAATATTTTCATTAAAACATAATTACAGGCAGAAAGGAGTGCCCCAAAAGATCCATTAAATTCACTGATAAACACAGTACAGGTAATTCCAGAAAATATAGGAAAGATGCTCCATCATGCCGAACAGTTCGCCAGGAACAACGTCTTACCATTCGTCGCGAATTTGACGCCAAAGTTTATCAGCGATATTTTCACTCAGAAACCAAACGAATATCCTAGATATATTCCTTTTGCTAGTGATGAAGCTTGGAAGGAGCAGTATTATAGGAGTAGGAGAAGTAGATATCATGGGATGAAATATGAAGGTTATGTTACAGAGGAGGCTCCAGATGATTCTACTGTCTACAGCCACATACAGAGAATTCCGAAGAAGAGGGAGTAAAGTGAAGGTTGTAAAGTTGTATAATTTTGTACATAGGTTTTTGATGATTTAATTGTTGTAAATTAAAGTTTTTTGTATGTATTAAATAAAAGTTTACTTTTAAGATAGGTAATAAATAAGATACTTTGTAAGATATTTAACATACCTACAATTGTGTTACTTAGTATAGCCATTTTCCTCCACCTTTATCTTTTTGAAGTTATACTTCTTTACGATCGAGGGTGTAATTTTATAATTGCCTGGAGCATGCGCAGACAGACAGTATGTAGTTCGTTGCTAATCTTTAAAATTATGTATCAGCGCAAATAAGCCATTAAAATAATATAATAGTGTCTTTTACTAAATGTATTATTTATTATACTTTTTGTGTCTTTGAATTTGTCTTCCTTGGGCGTAAAATAATAAAATATCTATTTTTATATTTCACTTTTCACCGTGATGTGTAATTATGTATATCCTAAACGTCAATAACAGGCGCCTTGATAGCCTGGTTGGTAGAGCATTGGACCAGAGATCGAGAGATCGGGAGATCGCGGGTTCAAATCCCGGACGATTCATATTTTTTTTTTATTTTTGGCATTGTTAAGTTTTGGTTAATTTTTGGTAAATATTGTTAATTTTTTTGTATTGTAACTGTTATTTATTTCGTTGAAATTATATAACAGAAGTATAACTTCTTACGTGCGTACAAAGTACACACATATTCTTTTTTTTTATGTTAGGATTATGACCTTGATTCATCATTATCTTTGTGACGACAATCCTTTGTAAATCCTCTCCTGCTCTAAGATTCGTCGCCATTCTCTTCGGTTTCTTCTGATTTTTATTATTCTTCTGAGTTTTATTATTCCTAAGTCGGTATCTTCTTCTTCTTGTGGTCTCCTCAATCTGCCCCTAGATGATCAGTTGCGCGAGGCGGCACTCTCATTTCCCATTATGTGTCCTAGGTAGCTAACTTTTATAACTTTGATGATTCTTCAAATCTATTATTTTCAAGATCCTTCTATAAAACCGGACTTCAAATGCTTCTAACTTGTTCATTAGAGTTATGTTGAACGTCCAGACCTTAGTTCCATGCAATAGTCTTGACCATACATAGCAATGTAGAAAACGATATCTAAGACTGATGTTAATGCTACTGTTACAAAATAAGCTTTTTATTTTGATAAAGCCTTGTAAGGCTACCCCTCTTCTCGCTCTATCTTCTTGTTTTGTATTGGTCTATTCAAGCTGTTAGCGGTTCACATATATTGGAAGGGTAAATTTTATGTTCTTTGATAGTTTTATAACTTTGGTTTTCGCAATGTTGATTTTCATCTCCATTTTTTCACAACTCTTAGTGACCCTAGTTAATAATATCTAGAGTCTATGGTTCCAAACAGTCATTTAAACAGTGTCATATACATAGTAGTCCATTCTTTCACGGTTTTTGCTCTAAATTTTAAAGAACCGCTTGGTTTGACATGAAATTTGGCATACGTATAGCTTACATGTCAAAGAAAAAAAGTGATATTGTGCCGATGTGTGCTTTTACCCTGGGGGTGACTTTCACCCCCTATTGGGGTGAAAAAATATACATCCGAAATAAGTCCGGAAATGGGTAAACTGACTAATTTTAAGTAACTTTTGTTTTATAGAGCTTTTTCGCCAAGTCAACACTTTTCGAGTTATTTGCGAGTGAATATGTTCATTTTTCAACAAAATAACCACATTTTTTGAGGGTTTTTCGCAAATATCTCAAAAAGCAAATATTTTGTCAAAAAAAACGTTCTTAGAAAAAATATAGTACATAAAAAAGTAAAAAAATGGTGTACGCGTTAGGTCTCTGGATCTCGTAGAACCAGAGTTATAGCCAATTAAAAATAGATTCATATTCACCAAATTTCAAATAGAAAAATTCGACGTGAAATATCCAAAAAATTAAGCACTTTTTGGGGAAAACCCATTATAATTAAAACAAGCTTTATTTCTGTTTTTGCAAAAAGATTCTAGCATTAAACTTAAGCAAGTTACGCTCAAAATAAAGTTGGTTCCTTTTGTTTTTGCAAAAAAAAATCGTGAAGACCACCCCCTAATTAGCAACTTAAATGAAATTATTCGTTACCGCTCCACAAATTATTTTACTTATGTTGCGTTTATAAGATCTGTAAGTTTGATCGAGTCAAAGTACTTATTTTTGAAAAAATTTGGTTTCAAAATAAAATTTTTAAAAATTTAAATTTTGAAAAATATGCTTTTTTTCAAAATAACCTAAAATTGTTAGAGATACTAAAAATCTCGAAAAACAAAAAAAATAAGATTTGCTTTTCTGAATATCATGTACTATTTTGTTTTCCTGTTAGACAAAAATTGATTAAGATTTGGTGTTTCTAAATTTGCATACATTCGTGATCAGTGACTCGTTCAACCCGTTTTAACTACAACCCTTTCAATAATAAGGACTTTGAACCGATGAAACTTACAGATCATATAAACAATATATACACGACTCAAGAAACTTGTGAAGTCGTAACGATTAAGTTCACTTAAGATACTAATTAGGGGGTGATTTTCTCGATCTTTTTACCAAAACCAAAAGGGACTAACTTTATTTTGAGCGTAACTTGTTTAATTTTGATGTTAGAATTTTTTTTTATAAAACAAAAATGAAGCTTTTTTAAACATTTTAAATAAGTTGTAATGAGTTTTCCCCGAAATGTGCTTCATTTTTGGTTATTTCACGTTAAAGTATTCCATTTGGAATTTGACGAATATGAACCGATTTTTCATTAGCTATAACTCTGCTTCTACTAGGTGCAGAGACGTGATATATACACCATTTTTTAAAATTTTTTACAGGCTATATTTTTGCTAAGAATGTTTTTTCGACAAAATACTTACTATTTGAGTTATTTGCGAAAAACCGTCTAAAAGCGTGGTTATTTTGTTGAAAAAATGAACATATTCACTGTCAAATAACTCGAAAAGTATTGACTTAGTGAAAAAACTGTATAGAAGAAAAGTTACTTAAAATTAGCCAGTTTATCCATTTCCTGACTTTCTTTGGACGAATATTTTTTCACCCCCAAGAGGGTGTGAAAACCACCCCCAGGGCAAAAGCACATATCGGCACAATATCACTTTTTTTCTTTGACTTGTTAGCTACGTGTATGCCAAATTTCATGTCAATCCAAGCGGTTCTTTAAAATTTAGAGGTTTTGCAATATTTTACCGTTAAAGAACGGACTATAGAGGATGTTATTTACTCTTTGTTCGTTTATCCTGATACCTTCTGATGAGTGCGATAAATCGTTCGCAAATATTTGCTCCGAGTAGACGTTAAACAGTATCGGGTACAGCACACAACCCTGTCTAACACCTCGTTATATTTCAATTATTGGCCTTAACGTGTTACTATTGGTCTTTATGATTGCTGTCTGACTCCAATAAATAGCTTCTATAATTTGAAAATCTCTTTTTGTCGATTCCGATATCGTTTATCTTTGTATCAAGGTACCGTGCTGCACCCGGCCGAGCACCTTTTAAAAATCTATAAAACATACAAAAGGGTTTACTTTTTGATCTTTGCACCTTTGTGCCAGAGTTTGAGGACATAATATTGCTTCTCATGTCCCCATGCCTTTCTTGAAGTCAACTTGTTCTTGACCGGCGACCTCGTCACATTTTCTATAATAATGTTCTGTATGATTTGCTAGAAAAGCTTTTTTAAGTTGGTCTCAACTCATTCTGATCACCTAATTTGCGGTCGGCCTTTGCTTTTCCTTCTTAACAGGTATTCCTGTGGTTAATTTTTTGGCAATCTTTAGAATATTCATTTTTTAGAGTGAAAACTTAGTCTTTTGCTAGCAGTTGCCGCTAGGTCTATGCCATTTCGTTCGTTGCAATCCGTGACTACACGCCGGGGTTTGTTTTGGTTGGATCAGAGAGAGCAGCATATGTGCCTCCTGATGAGAGACTAAGAAGTTTCGAAACCGGTAGAGGTGCTTGCTGCACTCTCTGATCGGACTAGAATATGATGCGGCTGTATTTTCGTTTTGCAACGAAATTGAAAATGGTTATTCATTTTGATTTACATGTTTACCCTGATTGGAGTACGAAGGGAACCATTCTCGTTGGAACTTTACCGCGCTGTGCAGATGGGACGTGAATTATAAATTGTAAAATTCCCTCATCTCTCTTACTCTCAGCATCCATGTGGCTTGCAAATTGTAGAAGCCTCGAAGGTGTAACCAGAGAAGGTTCCCATTGTTTTCAGTCTGGTGGGATGTAGAGTAACATTAGGTTTGTTCTAGCAAACAGTCAAACTAGTCAGAAACGGTCAGCAAAGAGTTGGTCAGTAAGAGAACATAATACAGTCACCAGTGCTATCCCCTCTACTCGCGCTGGTCGACTATTCGCTGATGGTTTCAAACCGTTTGAAACTGATGCTAGAACAAACCTATTATGTTGTTTTATATGCCATTAGAGTGAAAACTTAGTCCATTCATTTTCCCTTTACATTTTCCTGAAAGATAAAAAATGATTAGACCTGCTGATTATATTTAATTTTTCGTTCAGTTCTTTCCACCATTATTTCTATAAATAAATCACACCAAAACTTTTACTATTGGAGCCATGAAAAAAAAAAAATAAATGGGGCCGTGACAGCGACAAACGATTTTTGATTAATGTCATTCAATCATGGCTATATTAATAATATTTAAGCGGTAGATAAATGAATGAAATTGTTTGTTTATTCCCGAAAATTCTTTATGGTAACGCATGGATCAATAATTATTAGTCCACTTAAAAAAAAAATAAAAAAAATTATTGTATTAGCTTTCAAATCTTTTCCAAATTAAAGTTTAGGTGATAAGAAATGATTTGTTCATGAAAGGGTTGATTTATTTTTATCATGAACTTAATCTAACATGCAACACTACATAGCATTACACTCTGCTTTTCAGTATACACTTAAGCTAGCTCAAAGGTCTTCTTAAGTCCATTGTTGTCAAGGAGCTGGATTACTTCGACGTTACAATGTTTATGAAGTCTTTGCTTTTGACATGCTGCTGTCCTCTTGATCACTCTATCCACAGTTGGCGTTCCCAGGTCCAGGTGGAAGAGAATGTTACGCGTACCAAGCGGAATCAACGATATTCCTCAGTACTTTGTTCTGGACTCTTTGGATGATATTTATATTAGCAGCTTTCGCACATCTCTAAAGTTGGCATCCACATACCCATACTAGTCTTAGTACTTGCATATACAGGGTGTTTGATAAATAATGGACCATAGCTTAGCTTTAGATTCCTGAGGTTAAAATAGGTCGATTTAAGCTAACTTACCTTAGTACAAAAGTTGATAATAACCGAAATACAGGATGTCAAAGTTAAACTTTTATTTTATTTATTCTTGAATATTTCCTGACAGGCATGTGATAACAACACGAAATTTGGTAAGCGGGTATTTTTTGGGATGTAAATCTAAATTCGCCACCAAAAATGATGTATTACCCAGAGGGCGCCACATACGTTTTTCAGTGCTCATTTAATACGTTCAGTTTTTTATCCCCCACTCTACATACTTTTTGAATGAAAATTTTTATTCTCTTAATATTTTTACTTAAAAAAGGTATACTACATTCATCTCGCTAAACTTAACCGTTTTCGGGATAAACGCATTTTAAATCTGCGATACAGCATATTTTTGTGCATAATATCATTGTAGTTAGACCCGAAAAATAAACTTAAATCATAATAATTGTGCCAGTTCTCATATATTTATGTCAGTGAATCGCAAATTCCATTTAAAGAAATTTGCGATACATTTTTGTAAATTTTTATGGTTTTAAGTTATTTTTCGGGTGTAACTACACCCGAAACTATATATGCAAAAAATTATGTTGCCTCGCATATTTAAAATGCGTTTATCTCAAAAACGGTTGAGTTTAACGAGATAATTGTAGTACACCTTTTTGAAGTAAAAATATTAAGAGAATAAAAATTTTGATTCAAAAAGTATGTATAGGGGGTAACAAAAAAATTGAACCTATTTAATGAGCGATGGAAGGCGTATGTGGCGTCCTCTAATCAATACATAATTTTTGGTGACAAATTTAGATTTCTCGTCCCAAAAAACCACCGCTTACCAAATTTCGTGTTATTATGCCATGCCTGTTAGGAAATATTCAAGAATAAATAAAATAAAAGTTTAATTTTGACACCCTGTATTTCGATTATTATCAACTTTTGCACTAAGGTAAGTTAGCTTAAATCGACCTATTTTAACCTCAGGAAGCTACGGTTAATCCATGGCCCATTCTTTACCAAACACCCTGTATATTAACAATGTGTTACGAATGAATAGTGTAATAGTGTCATAATAGTGTAATGTATAATAACTATCTCCTTTAGCTGCATTATCTGGGTGTATAGAATGATAAACTTTAGTGGGTGTACAGTACGATTTCCTACATTTATTATAATTTTAACAAATTATAGGTAATTACACAAAATTTTATTTAAAAGAGACTGTTTAAAAAAAGTACCAAGAAAAAAAGTAAAAGCTTCTATAGGAGACGATTTTTTGAAGGATCCAAAGACCCCAATTTGAAACCTAATACAAAATGCTTTAGATGTATTTAAATTTTACTTGACTGGGCTATAATGGCTGGCGATATGACGATAAAATATATCATGTAAAATACTACCAAGTTGTAGCTATTTGTAAAAAAACTATCTAACTGTATAAATGTAAATATTTTAGTTTAAGCTTTTTGAAATATTTTGTATAATAAAAAATAAAAATAATACACTGTTTCTTTTTACACACTATATTTCTGGAACTGTAGTTATAGAACAGGAATCTAGGAATCTTTCTAGGTCTTCTAATCGTTTTACTTCCCGCTGGATGTGCTTTAGATGTCCCCACCGTAGCTGCTTCAGTTGCTTTATGTAGATAGGCTCTTCTAAAAAAGTTTAATTAAAATAAAATTGTGAATTTGCCAAGACGATTTATTTTTTTTTGTAAATATGTGTTATTGCACTACATACCATTCAGATACTAACGTACTACTAAATATTCAATTGTATTATAAATGCATAAAAAAAGACGTTAGTAACATCAAGTACTCAGAGAAACCATGCCCTATATCTTTATCCTTCCAAAGTATCCATTCACGTCAGTGGTGAAGAGCAGCAGCGATCATCAGTACCAGCTCAAGACGCAGAGGAAATGATCCTGGATCGGTTTGACACTGCACTACCACAAGCACGACTGGGGCAGTTTGAATGCTTGTGGTACTACGATGTGGAAGTCAAGGGTAAACCAGTGCATTATATTTCCCTAAAATCTAAATAACACACGAAAATATGAAAATGGCCTTCAGTTCGGGGCACCTCTTAAATAGAGAGAGGGTGTGAAGGATCCACCATGTCGACCACCATTTAGATTTAAAGAAGTGAAGAGGGAGTACAATAATATAGTAGGATACTACGCATTGCCTTCTGGAACATGCGTAGGGTATTCATGTCCAAGACAACTGGAAAATACTAAAAACTAGATAAGAAGAATAAAAATGGACAAATAAAATGATAAAAGTAAAAAAATATCCAGAAATAACTAAACGACAAATTTATTCAAGCAGTAAAAACTCATAAATATATGGAAAAGCCACCGGTCCAACATGAGAAAAACATTTCCTTTCTTCCACCCGCCATAAGTTCAAAAGAGAAGTTTGATGCAACCTTTGCCCAACAGTGTAAAGAAAAAAAATCTAAAATAATAAAAAATTAGATGAGTCTGTTAATCCGCTTATGAGAAAATCAACTATCAAAATAGGGATAATTTTTGGCGGTGCAAAACTTTTAGTGTAAAGGTATGTATACATATGCGCTCCTTTCGGGGTGCGCGCCGCTCGCGCGCATTATATTCGTTAGATTAGTACGTGTTTTCAAGAGACACAAAAACGGTTCATACTATTAAAAACACGTACTAATCTGACAAACACGCAGCTCGCGCACCGAGCGGCGCGCATATGTATACATACCTTTAAGTGTAGTCACGATCTAAATCTTTAGCTACGAATTAGAATGGTATATAACTGAAACTACTGTCAGTTAAAACATGTACTATTGGAGCGAGGTAAATAAACATTCAATAAAAAGGTAAGTGAACTATGTGAAAAGCAGCAATATTTTTTATATTTTTGTTGGACCGAAAGTAAAATATTTTGGAATTAATTATTGTCCCTGTTATAACCTGTCATAAACTAGAAGTCAAACAATTAGGAATGCACGTCATAGATTTAATGACATCATAACCCACCGGTACAAACGCAACAGCAAACAAATTCAACAAATTGTTCCTCATACAGTGCACTGGAATAAGTGTTACCCCCCCTTAATAATTTATTTATTTTTAGTATATAAGCAAAACGCTCGGACAGATCGATTTTTAAAATAATTACAGTATATTATAGCATCAATATTTCGAAATTTACGCGACCCCTCTTCAGGTGACAAGCTTAACTTTGATTTTTTTAAATAAGAAAATACATCATGTGACGCCTAATTGAAAAGCTTTTGAAATATTGATTACAAAAATTTATAATACTTTAATCCTTTTTGAGAGCGTAGTTGCAAAATTTCGGTCGAATTATTTTTAAATGCGTTCCTTTTTTTGGAATCCTAAAAAAACTAATAAGTATTTTTGTATGAAATATTACAGTATTATCGAGAGTCGAGAGTCCCTGAGAACTTCTATAATGTTTATTTTAATAAGGCACATGGGTGAAAGAAAGAGAAAATTTAGTTTGATTTTTAATTTCAAATATATCATTCAAAAGAAACTTTTTGTTTATGCTAAGGGACTATCAGCCCTCCGTTATAATGTAATCTTTCATTCTGTGTTTAAATTTTTCAAGAATACTTAATAGTATATTCAGGATTCGAAAAAAATGAATGAAATGACCGAAATTTTCCGCCTACGCTCTCAAATAGGATTAAAGTATTATACATTTTTGTAATCAGTATTTCAAAAGCTTTTAAATGAGGTGTCATTTGATGCACTTTCCCATTTAAAAAAATCAAAGTTATACCTGTCACCTGTAGAGGGATCGCGTAAAGTTTTGCTTATGTCCTAAAAATAAATAAGTTAATAAGGGGGGGGGGTAACACTTAAAGCTGCTACAGCCTACACTGTTTATCTTTGTGTTTAAGAGTGTAAAACAGAAATAACTATCTTTACTATAGGTGCCAAACTGACATTTTCCGATATAAGGTTATGTAAGATATTTGTTTGTTTATTTTTTCTTCTTCTTCTTTTATGGCCTTTGTGAGCTGTGCCCATTTAGCCAGCAACATTTCTTAAAATTAATGCCTAATTAAACCTACCACAGAACAAGACCAATTAAGGATAGGGCAGGGAAAGTGAAGTTGGTGAAAAAATAAACTGTTGTTAAAATGTTAATTAAATAAATAAAATATAATTTGAAAACAATAATTTGACATTATATTTATGTAATCTCCAATATTATGACAGACGTCAGTTACCATTTACCATCTGACCAAATATAATAATGACGTCATAATATAATCATCACCACTTCTAGCCAATAAAATGCTCGCTATAATAGGCTAATAGGAATAACATATCAAAAAAATCTGATGATTTGATATATTTTTTCAAATTTAGAATATGGCAACAAGGGGAAAAGTACGTGCATTCCTTAGTGTTTGACTTCGCTTTTTTTTACCTATTATGATGAACTCAAATTTGCCATCAGCTTAAAAATGTATAGGTCTCATTAAAATTTATAGGTCTGGATCCCGGGTATGAAAAAAAAATTGATTAATAGCAAGATGAAAGTTTGTTAATAGCTTAAGGGTGTCTAGTCTGATAAAATTTGATATATGGGAACCCTGGAACAGGGGCAGTTTTAATTGTGGAACACGTTAAAAATTTGGAACGGTCAGAGCACGAAAACGGCACATTTATTTTGTCCGACAGAATAGACTTAAACTCTCCGAACAGAGAATGAACTCTCATGCAAAAATCAGACTGCTATTTATCACTTGTGATAATTCCTGTCATTTGACATATTCTACATGTTCCACTTATTAAAACGCCCATTTTGTGATAAATAACAGTCTGATTTTTGCATGATTTTTTAGTTTAATCTCTGTTCGGAGAGTTTAAGTCTGTTCTGTCGGACAAAATACATGTGCCGTTTTCGTGGTCTGACCGTTCCAAATTTTTAACCTATTCCACAATTAAAACTTCCCCTGTTCCAGTGTTCCCATATATCAAAGTTTGTCCGACTAGACACCCTTAAGCTATTAACAAATTTTCAGCTTGCTATTAATCAACTTTTTTTCATACGCGGGATCCAGACCTATTAGTCTTTCTAATAAAAATTGGGAAAGAGGTTAAACAAGATTTGAAAACCATGCAATAGCTCTACTTGAGGCCAGGGGATCGTAGCTATCAAGGGTAAGTATAGTTGAGAGGCTACATGAATAGCAACACTGTACAAGCTTTT
Source organism: Diabrotica virgifera virgifera (assembly GCF_917563875.1). Classification (NCBI taxonomy): domain Eukaryota; kingdom Metazoa; phylum Arthropoda; class Insecta; order Coleoptera; family Chrysomelidae; genus Diabrotica; species Diabrotica virgifera. The sequence goes on along the minus strand of NC_065447.1, from coordinate 17,347,065 downwards.
ATTGGCTTTATTGATACTTTATCTATTTATTTTAGTACATTATTTCACGGTTTTTGCTGTAAATTTTAAAAAACCGCTTGGATTGTCATGATATTTGGCATACGCATAGCTAATATGTCTGAGAAAAAAAGTGATATTGTTCCGAACTGTGCTTTTGCCCTGGAGGTGATTTTCACCCCCTCTTGAAGGTGAAAAAATATGTGTCCAAAATAAGACCGGAAATAGATAAAATGACTAATTTTAAGTAACTTTTGTTTTATAGAGCTTTTTCGCCAAGTCAACACTTTTCGAGTTATTTGCGAGTGAATATGTTCATTTTTCAACAAAATAACCACGTTTTTAGACGGTTTTTCGCAAATAACTCAAGAAGTAAGTATTATGTTGAAAAAATATTCTTAGCAAAAATATAGCCTACAAAAAAAGTAAAAAAATTATGTACCCTTTAGGTCTCTGAACCTTGTAGAACCAGAGTTATAGCCAATGAAAAATAGGTTCATATTCGACAAATTTCAAATGAAATATTTCAACGTAAAATATCCAGAAAATAAAGCACTTTTTGGGGAAAACCCATTATAATTTTTTTAAAGTGTTTAAAAAAGGCTTTATTTCTGTTTTTATAACAAATTTGTAGTATCCAATGTAAGCAAGTTACGCTTAAAATAAAGTTGGTCGCTTTTGTTTTGGCACAAAAAAATTAGGAGGATTACCCCCTAATTAGCAACTTAAATGAAATTAATCGTTACCGCTTCACAAATTATTTTACTTATGATATTATATGATCTGTAAATTTCATCGATTCAAACTGCTTATTTTTGAAAAAAATTGGTTTTTAAAGTAAAATTTTAAAAAATTTTAGTTTTAAAAAAATGTTTTTTTTTCAAAATAACTTAAAAATTGTTAGATTGGTAGATACCAAGAATCTCAACAAGCAAAAAAAGTCAGCATTGCTTTTACGAATACTCTTATATTATATTTTTTTGTTTTTCTGTAATACAAAAATTGATTAAGATTTGGTGTTTTTATGTAGATTTTCATTAGCTATAACTCTGCTTATACTAGGTATAGAGACATAATGTATACACCATTTTTTTAATTTTTTTTACAGGATATATTTTTGCTAAAAATGTTTGTTTCGACAAAATACTTACTTTTTGAGTTATCTGCGAAAAACCGTCTAAAAGCGTGGTTATTTTGTTGAATAATGAACATATTCACTCGCAAATAACTCGAAAAGTATTGACTTAATGAAAAAACTCTATAGAACAAAAGTAACTTAAAATTAGTTAATTTATCCATTTCCGGACTTACTTTGTGCGTATATTTTTTCAACCCCGAGAAGGGGTGAAACCCACCCCCAGGGCAAAAGCACACATTGGCACAATATTACTTTTTTCTTTGACTTGTATGCCAAATATCATGTCAATCCAAACGGTTCTTTAAAATTTAGAGGTTTTGCAATATTTTACCGTTAAAGAACGTACTATTTATTGCTAATGTGAGTTATGTTGCAATTTATAATAAAGTATTATTGCTAATGTGCTCATTAGCTATACCTACGTGAGTCTTTTTTATGTTGCAATCATATCATTTGCTAGAAATATCATTTGCAAAAAAATATGTATAAATGAAATGCCAAAGTTTATTCACGAGTTAATCATATTGTAACTCTAAATGTGGCCCCAAGTTAAAAGCTGCAAAGGTAAAGGAATGTAAAAATTCAACAAACAAAAAATTTTCATTTGTTGAGCATTATTATTATACTCCACAAATCTGTATTGTTTTTTATTTCAGCATGTCCATATTATCATTTATTTTATATAAAAGACTTTTGTATTTTTTATATAAAATAAAATGTCTAAATAGAGATGTTTTAACTCGCTTACCTGAGTTACAGTAGCAGAGTTTTGCCTTTGAGGCTTTCCTCTCCGATTCCTCCATGTCGTGACACGTGGCGTTGGATATCAAAGACTCTGCAAGCGCGCTGGTTATTTCAACCGCGATGTCTCTTTCGGATTTTTCTACATGTCTGTTGGTGGGTTCGATGGTTTTTTTGCGGTTCATGGTTTCGCACTACAATCAAATACAAATAATAGTCCAAGTAATGAAGCTTAAAATAGGACAAAACCTCGCAATTTTTACAGAATGGATCGATTTGCTTGAAAATTTGAGAATAAGTAGTGGAAAGTACAAGGATCAAAATCTATATGATGCCAAAAGGCTTTTACCATGGGGGTGGTTGCCCATTTTTTGGAATTTTTTATTATATTTTGACCGCAAGAGTTGGTAAAAACATTCATTTTAAGCAAAAAACGTTCTATATATTTTTTTGATAAAATTAACAGTTTTCGATTTATTCGCTATCAAAAGTGTTAGTTTTATATAAACTAAATCAATGTTTTTAATAAGTTTTCCGCTAATAACTCAAAAAGTTTTCGTTTTATCAAAACAACTTTACTTAACAAAAATGTACCTTTTGAAAAAATAAATAGAACTGTTTTTTTATTTTATTTAAGACCAATAGTAATCGAGCTATACTTTGTTATATCTTGGCTCTTCTTCATCAAATGCTAAATATTGTAGTTTCAAAGTCAAAGGTCGGGAAAACTATGCATTTTTCGAGGATAACTTGTTGAAACAAATTTAAAGTATTTAAAAATATCTATCCACAGAAATAAAAAATCTTTAGCTAAAAAATTAAGTGACTTATAAAAAAAAGAAAGTCAGTCCCTATTTTTTTCAGCAAAAAATGATCTTAAACAACCCCTAATCACCACCCTAATTAAAATTTGTCATTGACCTGATTTAGTTTTCTTGATTGATGTATTGTTAATATCTAGAAGTTTGATCGGCTTAGAATAATTAGTATTTAAAAAAATGGAGTAAAAAGCGAATAACGAATTTTTGTAGTTTGGTAAAAAATGCCCTTTTCTTCAGAATAGAAAGATAAGCATCAGAGATACGAAAAAATATTTAAATATGAAATTGTAGCATATTTAATTTCCAAGAACTTGGTTTGCAAACATTTTTTTACGGCAAAGGTTAAGTGAGCTATCGACAATAAAAATTTGTAATATTATGCAAAAACCACATTTACCAACCCTTTCAATGCCACCTGTTTTTGTGACTGAGAATTTTAAAAGGATTTAATATTAATAGCCTTATAGATCTTGTAAAAACTTATAAAATTTTTTTAACGAACTTTATAAGATAAATAAAAAAGTTACGTTTAAAAAATTAATATATTTTTTTGAAAAAAAAAGGAGAAATCTAATTGGAAGCATAATAATGTAAGTTAGCGGTGTTTTTAGTCATTGGCCTTATTCGTTTTTCTTTATTTTTGTATTGTTAATAGATTCTATAAGTATGACGGGCTTATAATGATTAGTTTTTAGAAAACTGAAGTTTAAAGCGAATAACGAATGTTTGAAATTTGGTAAAAGATGCCATTTTTTCAGAATAGAAAGATTAGCAACAGAGATGCGAAAAAATCTTTAAAAATAAAATTGTAGGTTATTTAATTCTCAAGAACTTGGTTTGATAAAATTTGTTCTACGGCAAAAATTGAGTGAATCGTAAATGAGCATACCATCGAAATACATTGATTTTTTATATTTTTATATTTTTTATATTGAATAAATCAAAAACTATATTAATTTTGTAAAAAAAAAGTATAGAACATTTTTTGCTAAGAATGAATGTTTTTATTAACTTTTGCGGTCAAAATATATTAAAAAATTTCTACCCCCGAAATAGGGTGGCAACCACCCCCATGGTAAAAGCGCCTGTCGGCATCATACAGATTTTGATCCATGGACTATCCACTACTTATTCTAAAATTTTCAAGCAAATTGATCCATTCTGTAAAAATTGCAAGGTGAAAAGCTTTGGTTCTTGGACAAAAAGTGATGAGAGTATGTATAAGGTCCCAAATTGGATTTCAGGAGATAGGTACATCAATGAAAGTCCATGTGCTTTCATGCCTTAGGAATACATCCAACTAAAGTTTACTTGTAGTGGAGTCACTGAAGGTGGATATGAGCTATTACCTCCGATTTCGTTGAGCCTCCATCGATTTGCATAAAAATTGGTGAACGGTTAGAGGATATCTCAAGGAACAAAGGTGACATGGTGCCAACTTGCGCTTTTACGCTGGGGGTGGATGCCAATTAACCCCATAATTCGATAGAGGGACAAATTTCAAGCAAAATTTGTTATATAAAGTTATTAAAATAAATCAAAACTTTAAAGATTTTAATTTTTCTTGAGAAAAATGCATGTTTTTAACCAATTTTTCATCAATAACTCAAAAAGTGTAAGTTATTAGAAAAAAGTTATTATTATCAAAATGAAAGCTAATAAAAAATGAAATAAACTAGTTACTAGAAAAACCTTTTATTGTTAACTAAAAGTGAGTTATAGGTAATTGAATGTATATTTTTTTCGGTGAGTAAAAAACTCTAAGTATTCAAGCTGAAATAACGGGAAATTGATGCATTTTATAACATAAACTTATTAAACATTTGTCAAAGCACTTAAAAATATCTTTCAAATGAGCCCCCGAACATGTTGATAGCGTTAAAATATATGCTCCAAATTTTTTTCAAAATTTATCTTTTAAAATTTTTTCCAAAAAATGTTATTGTTTTTTTTTAATAACTCCGTTCGTGTTTATGATATCAGGTTCATCTAAAAACTGTTTGAAAGTTAATTCCAAGTTCTATTTAATTACTTTAAAACTAGTCTTTTAGACCTGTTACTTTTTTAAAAATAAAAGGTTAAATGACCCCGGTTGCATGGTTCCCACAGCAAAATTTAAGATTTAAACGTTTCTATCTCGGTTATTTTTTTACCCTATAGAAGTACAGGTAAAATATTTGGCACAGAAAAAACTAAAATTTGGTTGAATATAATTTTTTACGTATATTGAGTATTTTTGGAGTTATTATCAATATAATGTGAGAATTACAATAATTTTAAAAATTATGATTTTTAAATTATATCTTTTTTTCAAAAATATGCAATCTAAACCGGTCAAAATTATTAAAAACCTTAATTATGCTAATATAAAAAAGTTCTTGCAAGGAATACTATACATTTTAATTTTTGTGGAAATGGCGTATGTTTTATTTTTTACTTTTTCCTAAAAAATTCGAAACCTATTACCTTGTCCTGAAGTTCATTTGATAGGTATTTTGAAGTACTTTGACAAATGTTAAGAAGGAATATTTTATACATTGCATCGTTTTCCCGTTATTTAAGCTTGAATACTTAGATTTGAGGACTCGTCGAAAAAAAATACACACTCAATTGCCAACAACTCACTTTGAACTAACATTAGTTTAGTTCTGTATGAGAGGAATGTATTCAAATTTATATTATCTTTAATTTCAGTAATTATAACTTTTTTGTAAAAGCTTATAGTTTTTGATTTATACGTGAAAACCCGATTTCAAACATGCATTTTCTTACATTACGGAAAAATAAAGTTTTTGGTCTTTAATAACTCAAAAAGTGTTGATTTATTTTAATAACTTTATATAAAAAATTTTGCTTATAATTTGTCCCTCTATCGACTTATGGTATTATTTTTAATAAAATAATTTCCACCCCCGAGAAGGGGTGGCATCCACTCCCAGGGTAAAAGCGCAAGTTGGCATCATGTCACCTTTGTTCCTTGAGATATCCTCTAACCACTCACTAATTTTCATGAAAATCGATGGAGGTTCAACGAAATCGGAGGTGAAAACCTTCAGTGACTGCACTATTAAGGAAAATTAAGTAGTTTGTTGACGTATTGTTATATTATCTATCGATCTTTTTTGGGTATTTGGTTTTAATACAACCTACTGTAAACATATTATTCAATAGGGCTTTTCATTCACAGTCATTTGTTTCGAGCTTCTGTCACATGTCGTATAATCCGTGTATATTAATACTATACACAGATTATACAACATATAACAGAAGCTTGAAACAAATACGAAGAAATTTGTCATAGATCACGAAGAATTGAGTTGTCAAATATCACGAAGAATAGAGTTGTCAAAAATCATGAAGAACATAGTAATGCCAATGTAAATTCACAAAAAAAAATAAAGACAATAGAAGCAATACACATGATAAAACGAAAATAAAAAGCAAATGAATAGTTATTTAAGTCTATTGGAGAAAAATAACTAACGATAGCACTGGGAAAATTAAAAATCCCACATATACTCAGAAAATAAATAAATATGTCCATGAGAACTACCAAAATTAGCATCAACATTCAAAGTGGGGAGACAAGGGGCGAAACAAGGAGATGAAATATCCACTACACGTTGAAGAAGTAGAACACTTCAAATACCTGAGAATAGCAGTAAGAAAAACAGGAGAAATAGCACCAGAAATAAAAAATATTCGCAGGAAATAATGCTTATTTTGAAAATAATAATTTAAGAAAAAGCAAAATACTGACTAAGAAAACTAATTATTGTAGACTTTTTTTAGGTAAAATAGCCGATTTTTTTTGGTCCAAAAGGCATCAAAACATTATTGTTGTGAAATTCTGACTTAAGCTCTGTTTCCCAAACATCAGATAAATATCAAAATGAATATAAAAGTAGGAAAATGCAGAGATTAAGAAAGTAGTGAAAGAAGATATCGTAACCGAAATAAAGCAATGCAGGATGCTTAAGCTAGGTCACATATAAAGAGCAGGAGATAATGCAGTGACATATGCGATGATAAAATGGAATTCTGAAGGAGGAAAGAAAAGGGGAAGATCAATCAGGCTACAAGAAGTTAAATTGTCTATATTTTATTATTTGAGGTCTTTTCTAATTTAATTAATGAAAGGAAGGTCCAAATAATATCTGTAGAATTTAATTATTTACCAATTAACCCTTAAACGCCCAAGGGTGGGTAAAAAATGTCCACCTAATGCGTATTCCCTTGTAACATATTTACTACGTGCTTAAAAATTTAAAAAAAATTATTTATTGTTAAAAAGACAGCCCTTTATCGAATGTTAATTTGGTTCTACCGATATTTTTGAAAATAAAAGTAATACCTTGAGTTAAATATGGGTGAGCATAAAAAGTACACCCTTGATAAAACTTGTTACTAAAGGTTTCTATATAATTTATTTTTGATAGGAACATAATCCATATAATTATCGACGTATAATTACATAATCGACATAAATATCTGCCCATGAGGAGGCTGAAAGGCAGAATGTGGAGAAAATCGACAAATCTGAATCACTGGCTTTTACTGTTATGTTAATTTTGATATATGTACATTGTAATTTTGTTGTAAGGACTGTAAATTGTTTAAATGAATATTTTAGAAGATGCTGTGTTTATTAAAAATAATATTCTTAAGTTTAATCCATTTCCAACAACCCTCAATAAATATATTAGCTATTTTCGAGGTGGACATTTTTTACCCACCCTTGGGCGTACATGGAACCTAAAAAAGGTTGGGCGTTTAAGGGTTAATAGAAGGTATTAATATCTTGCTATTTAAGAATTATCATTCTGTATTGGTATTACTTTATACTTTACTCTTTTATATTTATATATACTTTATATTTTACTCTTTCTTGTAGTTTTTCTTATCCGTAAGATTTGGTATTTTTGTTGCTCTTCTGTTGTACATATCTAGCGATATTTTAGTTGGTCTCTGGAAAGAGACAATCAGTAGTCTTTTTGTCTTTTGAGGATATCTTTTCTGTTAGGGATTCTGTTGAGGATATCTAACTTTGTCCATATTAAATCGCAGGTCTTTAGAGTAATTGCTTGATAGCCATGAATATGTCCTGATTTGTGTCTTTGTTTCTAGTTTTCTCCTGACACATCCCCTTAATGTAATTATTTTTATCATTATTCCGGCGTATTCTTTTAACGAGTTTGCTTGATAGGTTATATACTCGCCGGTATTCGTCGTTTTTTAGATCTTTCTGCTCTAGTTTATTTTTCTTTATTGTATGATATCACAGGTTTGGTTTTTGATACAAAGCTTTCTTCTCTTTGATGTAGTTTTTTTTTCTAATTGCATTGCCGTATGCCTTATCCTGATTTTCTTAAACTGTCCATAAATGGTATATATTCATTTGAACAGTATCTTTTTTGAGTAATTTTGGTTAAGCTGGAATAAAAATCTAAAGTTTTCATACTTTAGATTTGTATTCTGTGTTTACTATCATGTATCATGTATCATGTTTTAAATATCCTTTATTGGTTCATTATACTGCAGCATATATGAAGTTTAAATTTATAGAACCGCATTCAGAGCCTTAGTATTGAAAGGAAATGTTGAAGGGTTGGTATACAATTAACCCTTATAGTCCTTATTTAAATAATTACTACTTCATCTGCTAACTATATACTTTATTTATATCTTCGAAGTTTATTATAAACGAGCTGATTTAAAAATTAGATCAGCCGAGGCATGTCGCAATTCTACGTACAATAATATATTTGATACCTCATATGTTTTGTCGTTTATTTTATATTTAATCGTCAATGACAACAACACGTCTCATCAGTTCACTTGCGGTCATTGTCACTTCGATAGTGCACATCTGCTAAGGTTATTTAAAATTAACTTAAAACATATTAGTCTATACATATTGTCCTACTTATATTACAGTACGTTATAATATTCCCTTATGTATAATCGTTGGGTAGTATGCAGATGTGGTATCTAAGGTTAGTTTTTTGTCGACACAGTACATTAAAGACGTTTTACCCTCTCATTTCTTTCTCCTAGCCCCATTTTTAGCGATCTCGACAATCGAGTATGAAAATGACAAGAGTATGCAACGGACGTATAAGAAAATTACCAACATAATGAAATGATTTTCAATATTTTTTGCAGTAAAATTATAGCAAGGGAGGTAGTGTCAAATTTGACCGGAGCATTTTAGCATGGCTGTTTTCTTTTTATTTAGGTAGGTGTTCCAAAGCTTATTAACAAATGATGTGTCAGCTGGCCCAAAACCGGGGATTTTAGAAAAGAAAAGGTAAAATATGAAAGTTGATGGACAAACGCTACAACTTAAATGTCAAATATTTATATACGGTACTCGGAACATTTGATAGACTTGCTTACTTGGCTCCTACCTTTCACTCAGGAGATCCGGGTTCAAATCCTGGCGCGGAAAATTCTTTTTGTTTTTTAAATTGACATTTTATTTTGAAAAAGAGTTATTTTTATAATACCACGGCATGTCCACTTGGCCAGCTAACATTTTTGGCAATGTACATGATGCAGCTGACGCTTTTTTATTACAATCTAAAATTCATAAATTATTGATTTATACTTTTTAATCAGTCCAAGAATATTTTTTTTATTATTAACTAGCTGACCCGGCAAACTTCGTACCGCCTTAAAACTAAATAATGTTTCAAAGTTTAATACCTAAAAATTACCAGAAAGCCAAAAAATACCAAAAAATATTGCGTACGTATACTTTTTACTACCAAATGCATAGTTTACGATTCTATAAGGGACATAGGTACAAACATTCATTTTTATGTATTATAGAGAATGGGGAAATATTTAGATTGCTATTAAAAAATGGGGGTTGGTGAGAGAAAAGTGAAAATTTAGGGTTGTATCTTTCGGTTCTACAACATATAAAATTAAGAAAAAACAGTTTGTCCAAAAAAATAACAAATAATGTCTCCCTTTCCACTTAGATTGTTGATCCTACCAACTCAGGAGCCTTCAGAGGTTCATGTACAACAAATTTGCTTATTAAGATCAATCATAATATTATGACCAAAAATGCATAGTTTGCGATTCTATAAAAGACAAACAGATTTTTTTATATTGTCTCGTATAAATAATAAAAACGTGGTATTATAATAGTTATTTATGTACCAAGTCAGTAAAGTGACTCTTTATTGAACGAGTCTTGATATTACGAGTAGAGCGAGCATAGCGAGCGAGGCGAGTAACAGACGAGTTCGATAAAAAGTCTTTACTGACGTGGTGCATACAAAATTTTATCGCTAACATAATTTGATTGGAAATCAACTTGGAATTTGAATTCCGATGATTCGCACCTTAAAGTTGACTATGTAAGAGTTTGGGCTCTGTAATAATTTAAAAATAATATAAAATTTATAAAATAAATTGAATAAAAACTTGTCGTTTATTTAACTTCTTTAAAATCTCATTATAACACTACACAATTTTTTTAATTTGATCATGTTTATTATTTGGAAAATGAAGTACTGAAAGCTTGACAGCTTGGATAACGCCAAAATATATTTTATCTACAATTTCACTTTCTACAATAATTTGATATTGGTTTTAACACTTACTTCTAATTTACAATTTAAGAACTTTTTAAAATTTAGACGTCATAATAATTTCATGACAGTGATGACAGATAAATTTTGCAATATGGCCGCTTTCGATTTTTAATCGATAGTTATCAATATTGAATAATTACTATAGCGATCAAGTTTTAATTTATTTTATATGAATATATTTACAAAGTACTACAGAATTTCAGTTTTTGACATAAATTTAATTGTCAATAACGCAAATTGTGTACAATATTTTTAATAATTAAAGTAAATAAATTTTAAGTTCACTCAAATTCTCCCCATTCGATTACTGCCATCGACCACTTACATTCAATCTGGGTTAATTTGATTAATCGCGGCAGGTAAAGTAAAATTCTTCTTTCAGTACAATAAAGTGTTACTTAACTGTCGCAAATGAGGGCAAATGAGTACAATAATGAGTGACTTTAGTGACGGTTGGCGATAAAAATAATTATTTTTCAAAATAAAATGTCAATTTAAAAAACAAAAAGAATTTTCCGCGCCAGGATTTGAACCTGGATCTCCTGAGTGAAAGGTAGGAGCCAAGTAAGCAAGGCTATCAAATGTTCTGAATAACGTGTATAAATATTTGACATTTAAGTTGTAGCGTTTGTCCATCAACTTTCATATTTTACCTTTTCTTGTCTAAAATCCCCGGTTTTGGACCAGCTGACACATCATTTGTTAATAAGCTTTGGAACACCTACCTAAATAAAAAGAAACCAGATATGCTAAAATGCTCCGGTCAAATTTGACACTACCTCCCGGGCTATTATGTCATTTATCCCACTGAGAATTGAGAAACCTCGATTGACGTTGACTGATGCTATATTCCCCATTGGAATCGCTTTTAAAATCAAAATTGCCGCGGTGAAGTTAATTGACTTGTTGCAATACGTTTAAACCATCATTTTCTTCCAATCGTCAGTACATTTTTGATTGAATAATTAGCCGATTTTTCCATTTTCTCTTTGAATGTTTTTCTTAAATTTACATATTACATGAAGGAAGTCTTGCAACAAGTGACTTAGTTTCAGCAAAGAGAATAAATTCATAATTAGATCTAATAAAACAAAGTTCAAAAATCTTAGTTGAATTAGTGTTTTTCTAGTTAATTTACATTTTGAGGTTGCAGTAAACTTATAATAAGTTATGTTTTAAGAAGATACTTTTAGCATCAAATATGCATATTTTCATATTCAGTCCCTGACTAAATTTCCAGGCTATGCCTTTTAAGCGAATAGAGATTTTTGAATGGGACAAAAACTGATATATTCTATTTGTAATACACTTTAATATGGCGTAGAAAATACATCCCCTAAATGTGCATCCCTTAGTTACAACCCTTAACTTTAATTTTTTTAATAGCACCCTGTACGTTTTTTTATAATTTTGTATTTATAACAAAATTATTTTAATGGGAAATAAGCCACAATTTTACCAAAAAAATGATTTTATTAACGTTTCGAAGCCCAAATAGGGTTTCGTTGTCAAAATACAAAATAGTAATATTTTGTATTTTGACAACGAATGGGTGTCCAAAAAATTTTTACTAAATTAAATTATTTGACAAAAAAAAAGTAGAAGGACACCCTGTATAAATAATTATATAAATGTTTACATTAATGAATAAAGAATTGAAGAACCTTTCAAATGAGCTACCACACTACCCCTATTCTTATTTAAAAAAATCATCGAATACGTCATCACGCCCAGACGGATGACGTAACTGGTGTACCATATATGCCACAATATCATTACCTAAAAATAAAAATCGACCTGTTTCGCGATTTTTTCTTAAAGTCGCCGGTTTGCGAAATAACGAATTTATTCCTTTCATTTGCACCATACTGTCGATGTCGGTGGAAAATAGTGTCGCGCACGCTTGAATAGCAATTAAAAAACAAAGGAGTTTTGAATATTGAATTGCAAAAAACTCTTCGGGATTTCATCAATCGATGTTTAAAGAATATCTAACTGCCTTGGCAACATTCAAATTTTCAATTTTTCACATAGTTTTTGAGGGTTAAAAATGGCCGATTTCGCAATTTTTCAATTTTTAATCGCTTATATGTCAAAAACTATCATTTTTAGAGAAAAGTCACTAAATACCTTTTCTGTTTGGAATGATCCAAAAAAAGTAAAAAAAACTTTTTTCCGTGCAAAAAAAATAATTTTAGGAAAAAAACAAAAAGAAACGTTTAAAAAATTTTTGACCACCCTTTGGTTCTGGCAACATGCAAATTTGTTAAAATGAGTCCTTTTTGAGTAAGATTGTGCAAAAAATCTGAATCAAAATATTTTTCCTAGCGGATGCGCAGTGGCTTTCTGGACTAAACTGCTTTCTGTTTTTTTTTTTTTGAAAAATGGCTTTGGCAGAGCCAATTAGCCAGATTTGTTTGTGATTGATTGCAGATTCATAGTCATAAATTTCTTATAAAGATAAGTAAATTCTACAATATTATTTTTATAGATACATTGGTACATTGTGTAGCTTTTTTTATTTTGTTTTTTTTTTAATTATTTTACTGTTTTTTAATACATATTTTAATTTGTGCGAAACACTTTTTTACTTCTTTTTTTTCTATTCTTTTTTTTATTTTTGTTTCTATTTTTTTTTATTTATTATCTTTTTGTTATTATTTTATAATGTGTTTTTTTATATATTATTTTTTTTTAAATTTTTTCAAACCACATTAACAAATTATGCCTATTATATATACAGTCGAACCCGCTTATTAGAATACCTGTTAAAGGAATATCTCGGTTTAAGGAATAAGATTTGTGAGGTCTCGAAACCTTTCTACTAGCTACCAATGATCGGTTATTAGAATATCCCGATTATAGGAATATTTTTTCTTGGCACGAAGGCTATTCCAACAAGCGGGTTCGACTGTATTACGTTTACAACTTGTATTTACAAAATTTAACATGTTTATAAATGAGATGAAGAATTTCCATCTCATTTGTAAATATTAAAGTATTAAGGTTTATTGGGAAAAAACATTTTAAATCTTTTAATTCCTTATAAAGGTCGTTTATGTTATTTATGTTTAAATGACATTCTAATATGACATGTGTTAGATCTCCGATTTTGCCACAAGTACACAATTGGGAGTATCTGCTGTCTGGTTACATCCTGAATCTCCGGTTTTATAAGCACGGAGACGACGATAATCAGTCACCAATGATCGGCTATTATAATAACGCGTTTATAGGAATACTTTTGCTTGGCACGAAGGTTATTCTAATAAGCGGGTTCGACGTATTAGGAAATTTTTCTCTATATAGCGCAATCCGAAAAGGTGCTTAAAATATCCCTTGTTAAGTCGTCAAAAGTCGCAATAGGACCAGACAAATGTAAATATATCAATAAAAAAACATACCATAGAAAATGTTGAACAGTATGTATATCTGGGCCATGTCATCAAACTTAGAAAACCAAATCAAGATGCTGAATTTAAAAAAAGAACACAACTGGCATGGGCCGATTACGGTAAACTAGTGTATATTTTGAAACACCTATATTCCTATAAACTAAAAAAAAGGTGTATAACACATGCATGCTACCAGTTTGTGCCTATAGCTTGGATACCGCAGCCCTTACCAGAAAATCTTCCAAACAACTAGAAACAATGAAGGCAAATTGAACGAACCAGGCTTGAGGTATCACTAAAAGACAAAAAACACTTGAAAATACTTGGAATATCACTAGAAATACCGGGATAAGACGTAGAACGAAGATCAAGGATATGTTGAAAGAAAAATTACAGGAATGAAATGGCGCTGGACCGATCATATAGTAAGATATGATAATAACAGGTGGACATGGAAAATCCTAGAATGGTGACCAAGGAGGACCCCAAGAAGCATGGGAAGACTTCAAAAGAAATGTGTAGATGACATAACAGCAGTGGCAGGTAAATTGTAGATTAGATCGGCGCAAGATAGAGATAGTCCAGAAAGCCACTGCGCATCCGCTAGGAAAAATATTCCGATTCGGATTTTTTGCACAATCTTACTCAAAAAGGACCCTTTTTAACCAATTTGCATGTTGCCAAGACCAAAAGTGGGTCAAAAATTTTTTAAACGTGTTTTTTGTTTTTTTCCCAAAATTATTTTTTTTTTCATGGAATAAAGTTTTTTTTAGGTTTTTTGGATCATTCCAAATAGAAAAGGTCTTTAGTGACATTTCTCTAAAGTTGATAGTTTTTGACATATATGCGATTAAAAATTGAAAAATTGCGAAATTGGCCATTTTTAACCCTCAAAAACTATATGAAAAACTGAAAATTTTAATGTTGCCAAGATAGGTAGAGATTCTCTAAACATCGATTGATGAAATCCCGAAGAGTTTTTTGCAATACAATATTCAAAACTCATTTGGTTTTTAATTGCTAATCAAGCGTGCGCGACACTATTTTCCACCGACAGTATGGTGCAAATGAAAGGAATAAATTCGTTATTTCGTAAACCAGAGACTTTAAGGAAAAATCCCGAAACAGGTCGATTTTTATTTTTAAGTTACGATATTGTGGCATATATGGTATACTAGTAACGTCATCCATCTGGGAAGACGTAATTAATGATTTTTTAAAAGGAGAATAGGGGTCGTTGCTAGCTCATTTGAAATTTTCTTCAATTCTCTATTCAGTAATATAATTATTTATACAGAGCGTCCTTTTACTTCTTCTTTTGTCAAATAATATAATTTAATAAAATTTTTTTGGACACCCTGTATAAATAGTTATCTAAATGTTTACATTACCGAATAGAGAATTGAAGAACCTTTCAAATGAGCTACCACACGTCCCCTATTATCATTTAAAAAAATCATTGATTACGTTATCACGCCCAGACGGATGACGTCACTAGTATACCATGTAATATGCCACAATTATCATAACTTAAAAATAAAAATCGACCTATTTCGGGTTTTTTCCTTAAAGTTGTCGGTTTACGAAATAACGAATTTATTCCTTTCATTTGCACCATACTGCATGTATACACATGCAACGGTGGAAAATAGTGTCGCGCACGCGTGATTAGAAATTAAAAAACAAACGAGTTTTGAATACTGTATTGCAAAAATCTCTTCGGAATTTCATCAATCGATGTTTAAAGAATATCTACCTACCTTGGCAATATTCAAATTTTAAGTTTTTCAATTTTTAATCGCTTATATGTCAAAAACGATCAACTTTAGAGAAAAGTCACTAAAAACCTTTCTGTTTGAAATGATCCAAAAAACCTAAAAAAAACTTTGCTCCATGCAACAAAAATAATTTTAGGAAAAAAACAAAAAAAAAACTTTTAAAAAATTTTTGACCTAATTTTGGTTCTGGCAACATTCAAATTTGTTAAAGAAGTCCTTTTTGAGTAAGATTGCGCAAAAAATCCAAATCGGAATATTTTTCCTATGGCATGCGCAGTGGCTTTCTGGACTAAGAAGGATGGAAGCAATTGGAAGAGACATTCAGGAGAGGATAAAAAAATGGTTTACGAAGAGAGGAAAAAGAAGAAGAACAATTCTCTTACTTACGTTACTTCTATGTCGATCACAAGGAACAGTTCCTAGTTCTTTGCTCAAAGCTCTGTCAATAAGATTAACGATGTAACTCTTGGATTTGTGTAACTCTAGAGCATGGTGATCATCAAGTGGTTTCATGCAAGTTTGTTGTAGTGGTCGTATCGCACTTGATGTTAATTTCTTAGTGATTTCTTGAATACTTACTACAGATTCTGTGTCTTTAAAATCGCTCTGCGATTTAAACAGATGATTGGTGATGTCGTGGTAGTTGAAACTTCTGACGTCAAATTTCTAAAAAGAGTAATTTCTATATAAATATATGAGATATTAGTGATTTATTTAAAACTGTTTTCTTATAAATAGAAAGAGATGGGAGCGGTCTAGCAGCATTAAGAGGCTGTAACATTTTAAGTTTTCATATTGCTGACTTTTTTGCCTGTTCTAGGTGTGTTATGCATATGTTATATTTCTTAGTAAATTCCACTTATTTGTTTTGTTTTAAATTGTATGATACTATCCATAATATTATTCATACTATACTACTACTACTACTAAACCTTCCTGTAATAAAATTTTGCCAGGTAATTAATCAAGAACAACAAAATAGATGAGTGTCATAAATAAGTGTGTATAATGCCTTTTGGGTCCAAATTAATTAAAACTCGGTTGTTTAGCTAACATTATAATATTTACATCGAATAAACGGTGATTCAAACATAAGTTGTTTACAATAACATCACATTACCTAACTCAAGTATCTAATAATAACTCTAATACTAAATTCACCTACACTGCATTTATACCCGACATAATATTAATGCATCACGTTTCTAATTCACGGTCAAATGTCAGTGTCTTCGTATCGGGTTAATGCCCTATATTATATTTTCATAAAGTTATTTAAAACATATTTTATATAGATTGTCCCAACTATACTACATGAGATATCAAGAAGAATACCACATGGATGAGCAGCATATGGAATTCTTAAAAACAAATGTAAAGACGGCAATATTTATCGGTGTGGTCTCCGATCGGTGTGTTCTGCTAGTAATGATCTACGGTGAGGAAATTCTGTCCTTAACAAAAACAATGCTTCAAAACAAAGACTACCTAAGAATACCTAATAAGAATACCTAACTAAGAATACCGAATAATACATAACAACTAAGATTCACCAAGAAGTATGGAGCTTTCAATGATAGGACTAACAATAAAAGCCAAGATCACAAACGAAGAGTTACTAAAGAGAACCAGGGTTGCAGATGCTGTGGAGAGAGCTTGCATATTAAAATGGAGATGAGCTGGCCACGTGGCAATGATAAAGAATGGAAGGTGGAGACGCCAGTTACCGAATGTAAGCAAGCAATAGTGATTAACCCATCCTGTGACTTGCTCACCCCTTGAAAATGATTTTTGGGTGATATAATTTATTGGAGAGAGGAGAATTAACTTATGTAAGCAACGAATCACTCCAGCTTACTCCAAAGCCACTACTCCCCTGGTAGCAGAAGAAAAGATAAACATAAAAGAAGGAGGACCACGTACAAGATGAGGAGAAATTTGATCCGTACTATACAAGACCGTGCACTCTGGATATAAACAGGGGAGGTCTATATCCTGCAGTAGACTTAACATAGGCTGATGATGGTGATATATGTACAGTGGTGTTAAAAGTCCTGCATCACCTAAGCACCTTATAGTTTTTGAGGTTTAACACAAGTTTTTTGTATATTTTCGCTAATTCATTTTAAGTTTGTGGTTGTAATTAGCATTATCGGTATACTTACTAATGTTTTTTTAATTACTAGCTCAAAATTCTACAGAAAAGATTAAAATAATCTGATTGAAGGGATTTCCCATGAAGTGATTATAAGTCGTTAAAGTACTATTAAATTAAATCTTAATGACAAATTTGCCACATATTTTGACTATATAAACACTGTAGTTACCCTAACACATTTATTCGCTCTTTGATTTTTGATAAAAAGGTCAAAATGTCATCCCAGACCAAACAAACTAAATTATCGAACGAAATGCGTTTTGAAATTATTTTTCACCATAAAAACGACAAATCTAGTCACAAAATAGCATCCGCAGTAAACTGTAATCAATCTACAGTAATTAGAGTTATTAAGAAGTATACTAAACAAGGAAAAATCGACGACAGACCGCGTATTTGGTAAGGTGATGCAGGACTTTTTATAACCACTGTATGTGTGTGTGTAAAAAAGATAATTATATACAAATACCTCCTCGTCTGTATATTCGCTTCTCTCACCACATTCACTCCTCTTTCGTTCTTTCCTATCCACTTGAGTTCTCTTGTTCTTTGATTCTGTTTCTTTTACAACATCTTGCTTTGCTGCTGTCTCTTCGCACTTTTTAAGTTGATTGAGTAATTTTTCTAATGAAACCTTAGAAGAGTCAGCTGGTTCTTTATTTTCCTGTTTTTCAGTCTGATTGTCCATTTTTTCCAAACTTTGCTTTTTAGTCAGTGTTTTCGCTTTGATTTTTTCTTGACGAGCTTTCACGCTGGCTGGTATCTAAAATAAATACGTAAAATATAGATTTTATAGCGTGTTCTAAACATGGATGAAAATTAAAAGTATTTAATTGAAAGTAAGAAAATTGTATATTTTGGGGGATTCTGAGAACCTAATAAAATGTTTCTTTTAAGAAAAGATAAACCTAGAATTGAAAACTGAATAAAATTAACTAAACAAAAAACATTTCTCTTATGTCTAAATTGTATTTACCCATTATTGGTTTAAAAAGACCTAGAATGTGTTGTTAAAACATCTTATTTTTATGATAGTCTCTGTAGTCAATCATTATACCCATTCTAGGATTCTGAAACTCAGTATCAGCTTTTACAGATCTATAGCGTGGGTACCATATATTTTTAGAGTCACTTGGTAGTCTTAGAATAGTGTTTATCCCACTCATGGTACCCATTCTAGTATTCTGGAACTCAGTACCATCCTGTACAGATCTACAACGTGGATACCCGTCACAGCTGAAGATTGGCCTAACCGTTTACTCTGGTATAGAGACAATATTCTGTGGGACTGGCAATATAAACAGGTGGTCTTTAGTGACGAATCTCACTTCTGTCTGAGAATGCACGATGATCAGGTAAGAGTAAAAAAGATGACGTGGTGCATAACGTGACCCACAATTTAATAGACACAGAGACAATATTGCTTATGGTACAAGAATACCACTAATCTTCATTAGATGCAATATGGCACTCTAAAGCTATATTCAGAAAGTAGTGAGACATAATTATTATTCTCGACCTAATCACCATTCAATGCCAGACCGAATGTTGCAAGAGAATAGTTAACTTTTATGAATCAACATCACATCAGCCCGTCAGCCCTTTATCTTCGCCACCATAATCGCCTGATCTGGCTCCAATTAAACCTATCTGAGACGTGATAGGTCACAGGTTCTTAAATTTGCACCACTCTCCAGGCTGTAGCAGCTCTTACTATTTACATTGCAGTAGTCTGGAATGTGATACCTCAACATGATATGATACTGAATGATACTGAACCGGATCGCTGAATATATTTTTTCCCATAATCATCACTACGATGATGATTATTACAATTACAATCTGGTCATACTTGACCAATGAGCAATTTTAATCTAACCTAAATTATTACTGTTCCTTAAAATGAAGAGCTTGCCCCATAGCGTCTCTTATCTAACCTAACAAGATAGTGCACTATTCTAGCATACACACTAACGCGCACAAGCACTATGCTCTGCTTTTCACTATCACCTATCACTTAAACTAGTTCATAAGGTTTTGTCACGCAAAGAACGTCGACGTGGCTCTAAATGAAACGGTTCGTATACTATCGGGTTGCCTGAAACCGACACCTATCGAAGAGGTATACCCCATAGCTGGGATTGCTCCACCACCTATCAAGAGGAAGGTCACATCAGAGATAGAACGAAAGAAAGAGGAAACGGACCGAAGACACCCCTTATATGACCACCAAACTCAGCCAAGCAGACTAACATCTCGGAAAAGCTTTCTGAAAACATCAAGATCCATCCCCAAAGCGCAAGAGACGCGTCGAATACACCTATGTCAAGCGTCAGCTACCGCGGCCCATTTTCCTCCCTCAGAGGAAATGGCTGCTGGACACAATTTGCCGTATCCGACTTGGAAAGCGCTAAACAGACTAAGAACCGGCGTTTCAGGTTGTGCTAGTAACCTGAAAAAATGGGGATATCAGGAGGACGATACCTGTGACTGTGGAGCGGTTCAGACCAGCCTGCATCTTGTATCATGCACAGAGATAAGAGAGACCTGCACAGAAGAAGACTTAATTATAGCAAATGTCCATCTATGTGGCCAACCATTGGATATACAGAATTTAAAGTTGTTGGTGTTCCGGACACGGAAAGTAAGTAAGTAAGTAAGTAAACACGATATCGACCACTTTCTCAAAACGATATGTACTAAGGCGTGTCAATAAGTGTATGAGTAATCGTGGATCCTCAACACATTATTGAAGCAGTTTTTGAAGTAAGTTGAATCAAACTGAAAATTTAATTATTTTACTAGTGAAGGGACACTGAACGTTTATACAAAAAGTTATTAACATCGGATAAAAATTAGGTGTTTTTTTTTGTCACTCAGTATTTTATATATGTACATAAAACAAAGAAGAGTTTGAAAAAATGTGACGGGACTTAACTTGAGACGAGAATGATTTTATTTAAATCCACTATTTTTTTTGGCGATCGTCTAGTGAAAATAAAAACCTTTTTTTTTGGTAATCTCCTAAAGTAGGGACAAAAATCCACTTACTGCAAAAACTTGTTCTGTCCGTCACTCAATTAGAGAAAAAGGGCAACAAAGGTACAAATTGAATAACTCAGTCGAGCAGAATAACCCACAAACTTTTGAAGAGATTAGCGAAGTGTTAATTTGTAATGGCTGTCTAAAGGCGCATAATTTGAATTGAAAAACCTTAGATTTAGAATAAGAATATTAACAAACTTCTGTTTCGGTCCAGCCAAGTGGAAGTTTTCGAAGTTATATTGTGACAATTAAATCAAATAAATTATACATAAATCCAATACAATAGACGAGGGCATTTAGCACAAAATAAATCTATTTTTAAATACAGCACCTAGAGACTTGTAGTTTTCTGCATTATGTTCAGAACGACGTCAGGAAAAAAGTCTACTATTCAAAAATGGGTGAAAATACATCACTGCACTTTAAAGCGCATAAAATGAATCCAAAGTACATAATAGGGTGGGTCGAAAAACAATAATGTTTCATTTTTTAATCGCTATACCGCAGAAAACTTGCCTTTGGAGTATATAAGTAAAATGCAAAGTCAAATAAAGTTATATATTGAACCCCCAGCTAGAGCATCACACTTAAAATTTAGTTTTTTTCAGAAATCAAGACATTTTTCAATTATTTTTAAAATCTTTAGCCAATAATATTTGAACATGCTATAGTGAAAACTGTTTAGTTAATAGTTTAAAAAATAAGAAATAAATTTGAAACAGACAATATCTTTTAATTTGCGGTAGCGCAAAATACTCAAAAATTGTTAAAATTCACATATTAGCACCTTAAAAGAAGGTGTGGTCTAGTGTGTTGTTTTGGGTGTAATTAGCACAATCCATTTTTTGTTCTTTTACTTTACACTCCATTTAATTGGAATATAATTATTATAGTGTGTTTAAGGTTATAAATGATATAAATAAAACAACGTATACTTTTAATAACATGTTTAATTGAAAAAAAAAGAAACCAAATTATAGAAAAACAATGTCAACAAATTAAATGAAATTTTGACTTTAGAAAGAGTCTTTTACTCACTATTGCTGAGTGGGTACGTTGAAGCTGCGCTTGCTGTCAAACTTTGGCATCGAAGCTCTGGATGCTACGGCAGATCTTATGAAACCATCTCATTACTTAGCACCGACGACTTTTTTAGATGCTTCAGTGACTTACTTGACGCAGCGTTCCACGGCTTGACTATGACCTTTAAAATTTTCCAAAATTCCAATCCTCGGGTGTTTCACCAGCAGTGATTTTAACCCAAACTTCATCATCAGAGACTCTCCGTAACAGTGATGGTGGTGTAATTTCAGTGGTGTTCCAATCAAATAATTCAGTAGAGTCAGTCGCATGAAAGGTGATTTTTGGAGGTCGAAAAACCCTAATTGTTTCTGTTTCTGTAGCTAACATCCTTGCTTTGATTATTCTTCGGAATCCTAATTCTCTTATGTGTTTCCCTTCATCCACTATCATCCTCAGTAGCAAATTTTCTGGGTGAGAAAAATGCATTTCTTTCGATTACAAGATCAACTACTTTAATCAAATTCTCTGGTAGAAATCTGGTTGATTTGATAGCCCCAAAAACGTGTTGAGGTCCATCTGTTATGTATTTGCTGTACTTTATTTTGAACCATACAGGCATGCATGATTTAAAAATGAAGGATACTAACAATTTATATTCAACTGAAGACGTTTCCACACTTACATACAGTCTCAAAACTCTGTTCATCATCCAGCCTCAAAAGTCCACTGCTGAACATAGGCCTCCTCCCCTCGTTTCCAACCCCATCTATCCTGCGCCGCTCTCATCCAGTTTTTATTTACCTTTCTTAAGTCGTCAGTCCATCTTGTAGGCGGTCGACCGACGCTTCTCTTGGCCTCCATTCCAATAACCTCTTCGTCCATCGCCCATCTGTCATTCTGACTATGTGACCTGCTCATCTCCACTTCAACTTGGCTATCCTCTCGATGACGTTAGTCACTGGCGACTGACGTCAAGGTGACTGACGTCAAAACTCTGTTAGCTGTAGTCAACCATCGAGAGTGGGAAAATGGACCCGGCTCTCGAACAGATAAGTTCACAGGGCAGTTGCCTGACTTTATCGCACAACTTATATCTAGAAGATACTATTCATCTTTACTCAAAAGATTGCGATTAACTAGTCCTCCTAGTGATTAGGAACGAGATGGTTTCATAAGATCTGTCGTATCATCCAGAGCTTCGATGCCAAAGTTTGACAGCAAGCGCAGCTTCAACGTACCCACTCAGAAATAATGAGTAAAAGACTCTTCCTAAAGTCAAAATTTCATTTAAATTGTTGACATTGTTTGGCTACAATTTGGTTTCTTTTTTGTTTCAATTAAACATGTTATCAAAATTATAAGTTGTTTTATTTATATCCTTTATAACTTTAAACACACTATAATAATTCTATTCCAATTAAATGGGGTGTAAAGTAAAAGAACAAAAATGGATTGTGCTATTTACACCCAACACAACATACTAGACCACACCTTCTTTTAAGGTGCTAATATGTGAATTTTAATAATTTTTTAGTATTTTGCGCTACCGCAAATTAAAAGATATTTTCTGTTTCAAATTTATTTCCTATTTTTTAAGCTATTAACTAAACAGTTTTCACTATAGCACGTTCAAATATTATTGGCTAAAGATTGTAAAAATAATTGAAAACTGTCTTGATTTCTGAAAAAAAACTAAACTTTAAGTATGATGCGCTAGCTGGGGGTTCAATATATAACTTTATTTTACTTTGCATTTTACTTATATACCCCAAAGGCAAGTTTTCCGCGGTATAGCGATTAAAAAATGAAACATTATTGTTTTTCGACCCACCCTAGTACATAAACCTGTTAAAATTAGTATACTAAGGACCAACTTTTGTTATTCGGGGGGTTTTTGGGGTCACTGAATACGAATACGCGATCAGAACCGACCCCGGATCACCTGGTGACCAAGGTCACTACAAGGGACGTCATCTTCTGGAGTTTCCAGGGTTTTCGGCATTAAATTGATGTAAACGGATTACTTGGGGGTTTTTGAGGTCACTAAACATAAATATGCCAACAAAACAAACCTCCGGAGCACCTGGTGACCAGGATCACTGCAAGGGACATCATCTTCTGGGAGCTCCAAGGGGTTTCGGCATTTAATTGGGTTTTGAGGTCGTTAAACACGAATACTCAATCAGAACCGACCTTCGAAGCACCTGGTGCCCACGGTCACTGCAAAGGTCGTCATCTTCTGGAGTTTCAAGCATTTTCGGCATTACGTTTATGCAAATTGATTACTCGAGGGTTTTTGAGGTCACTAAATATACATATGAAATGGATTGTGATAGTGTGACGTCAAAACGTCAAAAAAGTTTCCAAACATTGATATAAAAATACCAAACAAAGCAACTGTCAATTGATTATACACTTGATTTTTGTAATCATTAGAGTTCGGATTTAAAAGCATAAAGAAACGCAAAAAAAGCGCTTAAAAAGCATAACGATTTTATGAAAAAAAGCATGTTATTATCCAAAAAAAAAAAAGCATAAAAATAAGCATATAAATTTTACAAACCATTTTCTTAATGAAAATAAGCCTACTTTATATATAATTATTTCTAAGCTTAGCTTAAGAACTAGTCAGTACCTATTATAAATTTAAAAATAAAACAGAATAAATAAAAAAAAATAAATAAATGAAACAAAAATGCTTTAAGCTAATTTTTATCGACCCGCTTTAGATGAAGGAAAATATATCATTTTTGTTTAAAGCATGAAATAACTAAAAAATAATCATTTAAATATCCCATCGTAAAGTTTCAGCGCCTGTCACTCAAAATATTTATGTATATCTAAAAGCTTCTTTCAACGTCCACAATGGTTATCGGTGCATACTTATACATTGCCACCACTGCCGGATCCATATTTATATTTTCAACATGTTCTCCATTTAAAACTAAAAATATTTTCTTCATCTTTTGAAATCCTTTCGTTTTTTGTTAATACATCTTTGACTTTTTTTGTTAATACTATCTGACCAATTTTTCCAAGGATACCTTCCATCTTTTTTTAATTGTTTATTTTTTGAATCGACTCAACTAATGACATTTGCTGTTTTTCTAAATATTTTATTGTCTCACCCACAAAACAAAAGTTGCTTTTGATAAAAGCAAGATTGTTTTGTAATTCTGTTTCACCTAAAACATCCCGACAATCTTTTATCGGTTTGCTAGCAGTATTTTTAAGTTCCAATATGAAGCTTTTAAAATTTTGGAAATATCCGGCTTAGTATAAAGTTGAATCTAACCGTGTACCCCACCTAGTTAATACTGGTTCCGGTGGTTTTGGAGTGTTAGGGAATCTTTCTCTAAAAAGATGCACCCTTAAAGGAGGTTTAATGAAAAAAAATTTCCCATTTTTTATCAACTAATTAAAAAGTGGAAATAGCAGCCGTATACTCTTAGAAACGCGATTCAGGCCGTGTGCTAGACATTTACAGTGAATTAGATTTGGATAAAAACGATATTAATATTATATAAAAAAGCATCAAATAAGCACGATCATTCAAAAAAGGCATAATAATTTTTAAAAAAGCAAAAAAGCATAAAAAAGCGGTGCCAAAATGTCGTTTTTTGCATATTTCGTTTATGTTTAAAAAGAAAATAGTCCTGCTTGCATTATTTACCATAAGCATTATGCTTAGAAATCTGGACTCTAGTAATCATTTTTAATTTTATTTTGTTTTAACAATCATCTGCAAATTTTTTCTAAAGACACAATGTTTGTTAGTCATATCAATTATATTGCTTTTAATTTTATAAATGTCCTTACACAAAATCAAGGATTAATACACTACATAGTACTTACTGTGTTTATTCAGGTTTTTAACCAGTCCTATTTGGAAATGTGGTGAGAAATATACTATGAGCATTGATTACAATCACGGGTACCCAACACAATACAAATTTGTAAAAATTAAACATCCTATAAGCAATATAATCCAATTATAAAAACTAAAACAAACACCATGTGTGAATTTCTGCTTTGTTTGGAAACCAATTCAGAGTAGCCAACATTGATTTGACGTCACGACTATCACGGTCCATTAGAACAGATCCACGGAGCACCTGGGGCCCAGGGTAACTGTAAGGGACGTCACCTTCTAGAGTTTCAAGGGTTTTTTGAATTTAATTGGTGCAAATGATTGCTAGAGGGTTTTTATGGTCTCTAACCACAAATATGCCATTAGAACTGACCCTCGGTGCATTTTTTGTCCAGGATCACTGCAAGGGGCGTCATCTTCTGGACTTTCGAGGGTCTTCGGTACTACATTTATGCAAACGGGTTACTCATAGCTTACTTGTGCAATATATTATTGGACAAAATATTTTACTTCTCAAATAATATGAGCGTAGGGCGCCCGTTAAAAAGGTGAAGCGATGTTTGATGAAAGAAGAGGCAACAAATGCTCAAAGCTAGAGATGAAGAAGAGGAGTGTACATATAAGACATTAACACTAAATCATGTTACCTTAGGTTTTAACAATTTGGTAATTTTCGCCAAATCAGAATTGTTATCACTATTTTGGGAAATATTGTTCTTTTCAATTCCTTCAAAATATTTTTCAAGAGGTGGAACTTTTAAACTTTTTACACTTGCGTTAACATCACCTTCCGAATCTACTCGATGGGGTGGTATTTCCAGCTGGTCGGCGATCATCGACTGTAAGCTCTTCAGCTCCTGTAATAAAAGTTGTAACTACATATTATAACGACGTAAGCATCAAGGGGATGGGTACGTAGTTTCGGCTCTAATCCTATTTAAATGGGATTCATTTTTTCAAATCCTGAGAAAACTAATAGTCCATTCTTTAACGGTAAAATATTGCAAAACCTCTAAATTTTAAAGAACCGCTTGGATTGACATGAAAATTGGCATACACATAGCTAAGAAGTCAAAGAAAAAAAGTGATATTGTGCCGATATGTGCTTTTTCCCTGGGGGTGGTTTTCACCCCCTCTTGGGGGTGAAAAAATATTTGTTCAAAAAAAGTCAGGAAATGGATAAACTGGCTAATTTTAAGTAACTTTTGTTCTATAGAGTTTTTTCACTAAGTCAATACTTTTTGAGTTATTTGGCAGTGAACATGTTCATTTTTTCAACAAAATAACCACGGTTTTAGACGGTTTTTCGCAAATAACTCAAATAGTAAGTATTTTGTAGAAAAAACATTCTTCACAAAAACATAGCCTGTAAAAAATTTAAAAAAATGGTGTATAGGCATATCATGTCTCCGCACCTAGTATAAGCAGAGTTATAGCTAATGAAAAATATAGCTAATGAAAAATTATAGCAGAGTTCGTCAAATTCCAAATACAAACGTGAAATAACTAAAAATGAAGTACATTTCGGGGAAAACTTATTAAAACTTATTTAAAGTGTTTAAAAAAAGCTTCATTTTTGTTTTATCAAAAAAAACCTCTAGCATCAAAATTAAACAAGTTACGCTCAAAATAAAGTTAGTTCCTTTTGGTTTTGGTAAAAAAATTGAGAAAATCACCCCCTAATTAGTATCTTAAATGAACTTAATCGTTACGACTTCACAAGTTTCTTGATTCGTATATAAATTGTTTATATGATCTGTAAGTTTCATTGTATCAAAGTCCTTATTATTGAAAGGGCTGTAGCTAACAGGGGTTGAACAAGTCACTGATCACGAATGTATGCAAATTTAGAAACACCAAATCCTAATCAATTTTTGTCTAACAGAAAAACAAAAAGTACATGATATTCACAAAAGCAAATCTTACTTTTTTTGTTTTTCGAGATTTTTGGTATCTCTAACAATTTTTAAGTTATTTTGAAAAAAGGCATATTTTTCAAAATTTAAATTTTTAAAAATTTTAATTTAAAACCAATTTTTCTCAAAAATAAGCACTTTGAATCGATGAAACTTACAGATCATATAAACACAACATAAGTAAAATGATTTGTGGAGCGGTAACGATTAATTTCATCTAAGTTGCTAATTAGGGGGTGGTCTTCCCGAATTTTTTTTGCAAAAACAAAAGGGACCAACTTTATTTTGAGCGTAACTTGCTGAAATTTAATGCTAGAAACTTTTTGTAAAAACAGAAATAAATCTTTTTTTAAACACTTTAAAAAATTTATAATGGATTTTTCCCAAAAAGTGCTTAAATTTTTGGATATTTCACGTCGAAATATTCTATTTGAAATTTGGTGAATATGAATCTATTTTTCTTTGGCTATAACTCTGGTTCTACGAGATCCATAGACCTAACGCGTACACCATTTTTTTTTTTTTTACTTTTTATAGGCTATATTTTTGCTAAGAACGTTTTTTTTCGACAAAATACTTACTTTTTGAGTTATTTGCGAAAAACCGTCTAAAGATGTGGTTATTTTATTGAAAAATTAACATATTTACTCGCAAATAACTCGAAAACTGTTGACTTGGCGAAAAAGCTCTATAGAACAAAAGTTACTTAAAATTAGTCAGTTTACCCATTTCCCGACTTACTTTGGACATAAATTTTTTCACCCCCAAGAGGGGGTGAAAATCACCCCCAGGGCAAAAGCACACATCGGCACAATATCACTTTTTGTCTTTGACATGTAAGTTATACGTATGCCAAATTTCATGTCAATTCAAGCGGTTCTTTAAAATTTAGAGCAAAAACCGTGAAAGAATGGACTATAATAAGTATATTTGAAAAACTTAAACGCAGAATGGAAGATTACGTTATTAGCGAGGGCCGAAAGTCCCTGAAAACTTCTGTAATATTTATTTTAATAAGTTACAGGGGTGAAAAACTAAGAGAAAATGTAGTGTGATTTTTAATTTCAAATATCTCGTTCAAAATAAATTTTTTTGAAGTTATACTTCTTTAGGTGCGTTGGGAGTAAATTTATATGTGCGCGAATTCATCAAAAGTCTTGGTCCTGGGCGCAGCTCAAACGTTATACGTGCTCTGATTGGGTAATTACAATGACCTGTCAACAATTGTTTAATATGTCGGGTATTTTATTAATACGCCAATGGTTATGGGTCAACAAATCTTATGTCCCTATATTAGTTTTTATTGTTGTGAGGACACAGACAAAAGCAAGTTTATAATTGTAGTGACTTTTTAAATAGTTTTTAAAAGCAACAGGTACGTAATTGTAAATGTTTTGGAAAATGGAAAATGTGCCTACCTAACTAAAGATAGGCTAACTAAACGTTTTACTGTTTGACAGTTCTGAATTTAATCAAATTAGTTTGATTTTTGTGGAATTAAAACATTAAAGTACAACAAAACATAGAGTAAGAAAACAATATATTAGATGAAGATTATTATAAATTTCGTTGGTAATCAAATTATGTAAATCAAAGCATTAGCTACTATGGATCCCCGGAACGTTTCCAGAAACAATTAATCTCTCCACACTGTCGTCACCTCTGCGAACCACGTGACCAAAGAATTGTGGACATATTGTGGACAGCCTTTTTTTAATCTTGAGTTGGTTTAGAATGGAAAAGTTTGTCCTACGTTTTAGTTGTTTTTTGTTTTTAGCTGTCCAAGGTATGCGTAGCATTCTTCTCCAGCACCACATCTCAAAGGCATCAATTTTTTGGTGCTCGCATGCGCGAAGAGTCCAAGTCTCTGCTCCGTATAGAAATATTGAGAATACAATGGCATTCACCAGTCTCATCTTGATATTTTGAGAGATAGCTCTGTTTTTCCAAACTTTAGTTAGGCGACTCATCGCTTTTTTTGGCATACCAATACGTCTCCGAACTTTTGCTTCAGTTTCCATCTTTAGTTATACTAGACCCGAGATAGACAAAGGTGTTTACTATCTGGTATTCTTGTAACATGTTAGTCAGTTGAATAGTGTCGAATCTGTCAACCACCATTATTTCTGTCTTAGCTTTATTTATTTTTAGACCAACTTTTTTGCTTTCGTACTCAACTCTTCGCAGGAGATCAAACATTTCTTGCTTATTTGCTGCTATAAATGTAGTGTCATCAGCAAATCACCAATCGACATATTACTGCAAGAACATAAAGGCGAATCTTACTTACTTACTTAGTCCTAAGCCTTTCTACCTTTAGGTGAAAGGCGAATCTATTATATTTATTTTGTGTAAGTGTGCCGGGAAACGACCATAATTCAATTCAACGCCATTAAATCTAGTAATGATTGAGGAATATCGTCTGGATACAGAGACTGTGAGATGAGGAATGTTCTTTGGCAAAACTTCATGTATCCTATAATAGTGACTTTGCGATTTTTCACTAATACTCATATACTATAATGATTCCCAATCGCTTCTGATTTTGTTTCTGAAAATCGCTAACAGATCGTTTGCGTCTGTTTCATAGTTCATTCATAGGAGATTCTGACCAATAGAAAGCTACAGAAATCTGAATTAAATCGATAATTTTTGATAATCTCCCGTCGTTAAGTATATTACGTCAGATGCCCTTCGTTGCTACGAAAAAATACATTCAGTGACATTAATGACAATTAATGTTTTAAAAATTATAAAAGTGATGACTTTCAATGGTCAAATATTTATAAAAACTGTGTGTTTAATGGTACTTACATAAATAAATTACAATAAAATTTTGGTTTTGAACAGTTTTATTCATGAAATAATCGCAACAAATTGCACTCGACCTCTGAAATTAATATAGAATTTTTGCTCTCGTGACACTTTGACATAATTTCAATGAATAAACTAAAACTGTCAAAGTGTCACTCGGGAAAAATTCAATAATTTCAGAGCTCTTGTGCAATTACTACTGATTATTTCATTCATAGGAGATTCTGACCAATAGAAAGCTACAGAAATCTGTATTAAATCGATAATTTTTGATAATCTCCCGTCGTTAAGTATAATACGTCAGATGCCCTTCGTTGCTACGAAAAAATACATTCAGTGACATTAATGACAATTAATGTTTTAAAAATTATAAAAGTGATGACTTTCAATCGTCAAATATTTATAAAAACTGTGTGTTTAATGGTACTTACATAAATAAATTACAATAAAATTTTGGTTTTGAACAGTTTTATTCATGAAATAATCGCAACAAATTGCACTCGATCTCTGAAATTAATATAAAATTTTTGCTCTCGTGACACTTTGACATAATTTCACTCGCCTTCGGCTCGTGAAATTAAAACTGTCAAAGTGTCACTCGGGAAAAATTCAATAATTTCAGAGCTCTTGTGCAATTACTACTGATAATTTTCTCTAACTGGCATGCGTCTTTAGCTGCTATATTTACATGCTCATTGCCCATAATACCAGCGTGTCCTTTAACCCAAATGAAACGAACTTTCCTACCAAGCTTTCCCAGATATTGAATAATTTTCCTTACGATCATTGAATTATATTATAATGTTCTTATAATGTTTTGTCAGGTGAGAAAGTAGTGCCAATATACTGACTGAGAATTTGTCAAAATAACAATTTTCTGAACCTGATTTTATAAGCAGCATTGCAGCGCTTTTTTAATTGCCAATGGCTTGGCTGTAAAGATAGTGGGTCCGCCACACGATGCAGCTGTGTATGACCAGTGGATGGTACATAAAGGCAAAACCCGAGCTGTCCCTAATCTTTGATCCGTCTGTGTATACTGCAACTTCATTATCATGTGCTCCCAAAATTGATTTCAGGATAACATTATTAAAAGATGGTAGATTTAAATACTGAGGAAATATTACCATTGGTTTAACAATTAAGGTGTCATATTTGCATTCGTAAAGTGGGTATTTACTGTGGAATTAATTCACTTTTCATAGGAAAATGTATCAATACAAGCATCAGCCAAAGGAGGGGAACGTTTTTTTTTGACCAGTAACGATTGGTGAGATTTGGATAAGATTTGTTGAGATTGGAGAAGACGTAGCATCCCGGCATTCTTACTTTTATACCAAAATAGAGGTTGTGAATCTTGAAGAAGGCCCCCATTCAGTTAAAAATATTTCTAGCTTTTCTGATGCGCGCTCTTATCTTTTGGCTGTTAGTCAATTCTTCACTAATTAGGTGCCGAAGTAGCTGTAGTGCGTCACACTTTCTACACATAGACATAGAGTTCACCTTTTGTTATCTTTTTGAGACAAGCAAACCCAAATAATTTCTCGTCAATCAATATCGAAAGTTGCACCATTTTTTTGAAGATATGCTTCTTTAGCGGCGAATCGATTGAGGGTAAAATTTTATTGATCCCCGCGCATGCGCACACCGACAGTATGGTAATAGTTGTTATACGGGCTCTGATTGAGTGTTGAAATTTTTAAATGATCTGTCAATAATGGTTCAATATGGAGGTTATTGGTAAACAAAAATATTGTTTATTAGTTTTTATTGATGTGCGGACAGAAATAAAATCAAATTTATAATTATAGTGACTTTTTAAAAAGTTTTGAAAAGCCGCAGGTACGTAATTCTAAATGTTTCAGTTGGAAATACCTAATAGTTTCAATACCTATCTATTTAGAAAATGTAAACAAAATAATGTAATAACCTATTAGTAGGCAATGCTTTAATAATTTACATAATCTGATTACGAACAAACTTTCTCTAAATCTTCATCTCATATATCGTTTTCTTACTCTATATTTTGTTGTATTTTATTTCGACAAAAATCAAACTAATAATTTTATTAAATTCATATAAATTTATGGTGTAAACGTTTAGTTTGTGTATATTCCCACATGAGGTATACGAGAGTTTGGTGCAGTTTGAAATGGCGTCAACTTTCGTACGGCGCGGTAGACGTGAAGTGGGTTCAAGCCCAAAGCAAGTTATTATTTTTTTATTTTTTTTATAGATTTTATGATTGTAAGTATATTATTATATAATTTTTGAAGATATTCTTCTTTTTTGAAAGTGGTAGATAAGAAAGTTAGTTTGATTTTTAAATAAAATAAGTACAAATAACTTTTTAAGTATATTTACTTCGTTTAAATTACCTATTATATAATAGAAGAATATCTTCTTACGTGCGTACAAAGTACACACACATTCTTTTTTTCTATAAGAAATTTTGATCTAGAACTTCCAGAACACTTTTTCGTACTCTATATTTTCACGTAAACGTGATGAAGAAGCTAAATTTCAAATTTCGTCACTCAACTTTTGCGATTAAACTTAACAATTCAGGAATCTGCACCTTTTACTTTAAAACATTCGTAACTTTTATTAGAATAATAATAAAAGCTTGAAACATGCCCCACTGTCTTCAAAAAGGAGAGAAATATAATATTCTACTTAAAAAAATTAAGAAATTAAGAAAAATATTAAAATGGAGCAGAGGTGCAGCGAGTTAAACACAAAAAACGTGATATTATTTATTTTTATTTTTTGGGTAAATTTTGCGATTTTGACAATGTTTTCCCACATAAAATTCAAAATAAACTCCATTTTCGTTTTCAGCACCATCAAAAATATAAAGTAGGACCAAAATTACCCATTCACCACACCGTGATCAGTACCTGGTCATTTTGGGGGTGCATGCCGCTCGCCTGTACTGTTTGTTACTGTAAATAACGATAATTCCATGGCACTCCCGCCAGAATTTCATTTGCCGCTATTTACTACATCTGATTAAATCTCTTTCTTTTCCCGTCACGGGCGAATTCAATAGCCGTAATTTGTTGCATGGTCGGATGTATTGTGCTCCACATTATTACTCACCTGCGTTTCTTGCATTCCGTAGATGTTTTCGCTGAAATAGGCCCTTTTGGGCCGGCGAATTACCGCCGGATCGGGCTGGGTCGCGACCGGCAGACAAAGGGCGGAAGGTCGTTTAAACACTCCGCTAGATTGTGGTTTTTTGTAATACCTAAAAAAAAACATTTTCTTTTAAACGTTAAAAAATTGGGGTTAAGTAAATTTAAGACAATTTCTTTACTCTTTACGTAAGTCCTTAAGAGCCGAGAAAGAAAATACATTATCTTTTGCGTTAAGGGTTTATATAATCTACACCGAGAATACGTAAAACAAAGGGGAGTATTAATTTTATAAGTAAAGTATTTTTTCACAAAGACCCAAAAGTATATTGTTATATTTATAGATACATAAAAACTAAAGATACAAGCATTTAACATTTTATCTGTACCTTCACTTTCTCCTTTGAAGCAGGATAATAAACATTAAGAACAAAAGAGCACAAAAAACAACTTAAAATACACACACCGGCAAAATTAGCCGAACACCTTAAAAATAGGACATGTTTGATGTCACGAATTTCCTAAACCTGTTGGCCGATTTGAGTGATTCTTTTAGTATGTTATAGCCTTATTAGTTAAGAATAGCGGTGTAATAATATTGTTGCTAGACATTTACATGTTATTTTATACCGGGTGTTACAATCATTCTGTGTTTTTTTCTTAAAGTTTGGAACACCCTGTGGACTATTCTAGCACATATAAAATATTAAAATTAAAACTCGATTATAGCCTTAGGCTTTCTTAACATTTTCTTTTTCGATTCATGTGCTTATGTTGGAAAATAAAAAGTTATGGGCTTTAACAACTAGCCATGTTTTTCATCGATAAATCCTCAGTAGGGGAGGAAATTATGCTAAATTTGCAGTTACTCGAGCGTTATGGGGACCTATTGGATTGTGAATAGTATGTGCTAAAACCAGAAAAAGGTTAAGTTAATTTTTCCATATATTGGGGGACTTTTCATTTTTGAATTTATTTTTCATTTGAAACAATCGATTTTTTCCGATTATAGCGCGATCCATCCATAACCCCAAAAAAATGTGTCAAATAAAAGTTGCTTATTTACGTAAAGAATCCAAATCTGCAATAAAAATTGGGGGCTCCTATTTAAGATTTTAAATTAAATTCCTTACCCCACCTCCGTGGAGGGACGTGTTTGGTGCCATTCGATAGATTTTTCAAAAATATTGAATACTTGTATTTTGCAGTTTTTCGATCTGATGTTCAGCTGCTTCAGCTGAAATCCACGGGAGGTCGTCATTGGGACATCGCTTATTAATTTATTTATTTAATACATCTATTGGATTACTTTAGGCTTGTTTATTAAACTAAGCAGCTAATGATGGTAGGGGAGCCTAATCGGGGATTTTTTCAGTTACATGGGGAGAAACCTTGTACCCTGTAAGTGTACCTATACCATATATTGGTTCTTAACACCGGGGAATTCATTAAGGGGGACCGAGAAAAAAATCTATTTTTAGAAATCTAAAAACTCTATTCGCTTAGGGGGTAAATTAAAAATTTTAAATACGATATTCGCGAAATGCACGTATTCAATATTTTTCAAATTATATCGAATGGCACCAAACACGTCCTCCCACGGAGGTGGGGTGGGGAGTTACTTTAAAATTTTAAATAGGAGTCCTCAATTATTATTGAAGATTTGGATTCTTGACGTAAAAATAAACAACTTTTATTCGCAACGTTTTTCTAAATTATGGATAAATGGCGCTATAATCGGAAAAAAACGATTGATTCAAATGGAAAATAAATTAAAAAATGAAAAGTCCGCCAATATATCGAAAACTTAACCTTTTTCTGGTTTTAGCACATACTATTCACAATCCAATAGGTCACTATAACGCTCGAGTAACTGCAAATTTAGCATACTTTCCTCCTCTACTATGAGGATTTATCGATGAAAAACATGGCTAGTTGTTAAAGCCCATAACTTTTTTTATTTTCCAACATAAGCAAATGAACCAAAGGAAAATGTTAAGAAAGCCCAAGGCTATAATTGAGTTTTAATTTCAGTATTTTATATATGCTAGAATAGTCCACAGGGTTTTCCAAATTTTAAGAAAAAAACACAGTAATATTGTTACACCCGGTATAAAATGATATTTAACTGTCTAGCAACAATATTATTACAATGATATTCTAAAATAATAAGGCTATAATATACTAGAAGAATCACTCAAATCGAATCACTGGTTTAGGAAATTCGTGACATCAAACATGTCCCATTTTTAAGGTGTTCGGCTAATTTTGCTGGTGTGTGTATATTAGGGTGGAACGAAAAATTCGAAGTCAATATTTTTTATGGGGCTAGTGCGAAAAAGTTGTGTTTTTGTGTATAATAAAACTGTAAGAAACCTTTTTTGTATTGGACCCTATCTTCAGGTTCCATATTAAATTTAAATTTTTGGGAATTACAAACAAAAAATAAAATTTAAAAAAATTATTTCTTTATCAGTTTTTTGAATCTAAATAATTGTTTTATGATACAATATATATTTTAAGATTGGTAGTCTGATTTTGGGTTAAAAAACGGCATAATATTTCTAGACTGCAACCTTGAACGAATCAAGATATCCCTTGATTTTGGTCCAAACAGCAGCTGATGCTTTAGTTACTAACTTAACAGTTCTTTCCACGGATTTTGTATCACAAGGGCAGTTTAAGACCTCTATGTTGTTGTAATTTCCAGAATCAATCATATTCCTTACATCTTCATTGGAAATATGTTTTAGCAAAGGAGGAGCCGTAACTTTGAATCCAGAAATAGAAATTAAGTCATTACAATCTACAGCACTAAAATTAAATGTTGGTATTTTGAATCTCCGGATCTTTTTTTCTTTCTGACTTTCTCTAGCTTTCGGCACTCTGCGAAGTCCTAGCTTCAGTATATGTTTTCGTTTATCTTTTATCATACCGAGTAATACATTTTCGGAGTGGGCAAAATAAGCATTCCTTTGGATAACGGCATCGATAATTTTTCTTTGGTCAACTGGTAGAAATCGTGAATAATGGATCATTCGCCATAAATGTTTTGAACCATCAGAACAGCTAGGATACAGTTTTATATAAAACCAAACTGGTGCATACACTTTTTGGATAAAACTTACTAACATAATTAATTGGGGGCTGGGACATTCAGTTCCGACATACAATCGAAGCAACCGATTATCAACTGTCAGCCACCTTGCGTGTGATATTTTCCCAGGTTTTTTAAGGCTCAAATCATTAGGACATTTTCCCGCAGCAACTGCTTGACTGATTTGGTACAAGTACTTCTGATCGGCACTAACGCTCGGTTTCATAATTAGTTAAAGTGGACTTTAAATTTTTTATCAATGCAATTCATATGTGTAAATGTCAACTTTAAAGTGAACTTTAGTTAATGTTCACTTTAAGTTGATTATGAAACCGGGCATAAAGTCTGTTGTTTCTAATAATATTGCTAGGTTGTTTTCTATTGCGACAAAATCGACAACAGCCTTCTCTTCACAGCGTTCCAGAAGTTTCCCTATTGGCTCTGAAAAACCAAGTGGTCCACTGATGCGTCCATCTAACTGTTGAATTAAATGACGTAGAGGTAGCTCATTGCAATGAAATAAGCATACTAGCCATTGAAGTGAAGTGCCGCAGTATTTGTGACGTAGATGGTTGGACATTAACTGTTGACAAAGGAGCAAGAATTCTTCTTCATGATCATCTGCATCAGAAGAATTTGAGTCAGACAAGCTGCTACTTATGGAAGGATTAGAGGAATCAACGGTACATACTTTAAGAACAATAATTTCGTCAGTATTTTATTTTTGAGAACTTGCCTTTGCCTTCATGGTTCTTTCCATTTTCTTCCTTATTGCTGCAGATGCTGCAGTATCCACTGGTTCAATTGCCATTTTTCGACAGGATCGTTGATCTTGAAGAAAAATTCGCTCATTTTGTGGTACTTTCTTGATTTTATCACAAGTACACACACAAGCCGCGATATTCAATAACTTTTTACACTCCTTTCGAAACTGGCAAATCTTTTCTATTTATGAATCAGATGCTTGCTGAGTTTTTGTGTACCTATCGGTTAAGATTTTGATACTCTGTATAAATATTTTTAATCATATCTTGAATGCACTTATGCGATAATGTTGGAATAGAAGCTTTTATTCATATTTGTTCTACTTTCGTTGCATCCAACGGCATCCAAGACGTCGGCGATAGATGGATCTTTATTATTATTTGTCAACTTAAGTTCATTACGAATAAAGAGAAAGCACTTTAGAATGTCACACTTAGTTGGTAAAACACGATCATTGAAATTTGATCAGAGCCAATTGATTTTTTCGACAAAAATAATTTTTTTGTTTTTTCATTTTTCAAATCCAATATGGAACCTCAAGATATTTTTTTATTTCAAAATGCTCTCGCACCAATTGTTTTCATCACCTGACACAACTTTTACACGATAGCCACAAGAATTTTTCTTTTCTTTTATTTTTTGACCTTTTTCGTTCCACCCTAGTGTATATTCACAAGTCTTTATTTATCATTTATTTATCGTATGACACTTGACACAGTTACATTTATGTACATATATTTTGTATAAAACATAATACATACATAGGTTTACAAACGCACATCTAGCTTATTTATATAGTCTCTCGAGTCTGGAGTCGCCATTAGGAAATCCTCTGAACTGCCATGATATGATCTTGGGAGACACTGTTCTGTGATGGGACATATGGTTTGTGGCTGTCCGCAGTCACAGACTCGGTATTGGGGATGGTCGTTTATCCCATTTGTGCATCATGTAATCACATCTGCCTTGTTGGGTTCTGATTCAGTTCAGCATAGTCCCTGTGTTGTGTGTTAAATGAAAACCTGGTGGTTTTTGTGTGATTTAGGACAAGCTGCTATTCTGTTATATTCTGTTATTCCATCCATACCTGAGTCCATGATGTCGTTAAATTGAACTCATTTCCCATAGCAATCTTTGCTGTTTTTATTGGCGGTCGTCTGGAGCGTAGACGGTTAGGGTTGGTAGCATCTATATCTTCGTGGATTGGCAGGCTCTCAAAGTTATCAATTATTATTTTTAAATAATTAAATAAAGTTATTAAATATTCTGAGAAATAAAGCTAAACTTTTGGAGAACAACGCCACGAAAAAATTCTCAATAATTGATGACAAGACGCCCATCCAACAAACTCGCTTAAAAGAACTCCGAAATGAACTAGAAACTCGCAAAAATAACGGTGAATATGATTTAACCATTAAATACATTAATGGCACTCCCAAAATCACGAATTTTCGTTCATAATTTTTCTACCAACAAATTTAATGACTGGCTATTTCTATATACCAATTTAGATTCACTTTCCGCTAAATTTGACGAATTTGTATGCACAGTGCAACTTCTTCAACCACACATTATTTGTATTGCCGAAACCTGGCTTAAACCTTCAATTCCTGACTCATGTGTTAACATAAATGGATATACAATATATCGTAAAGACAGAGAAATTCGTGTGGGTGGTGGTGTATGCATTTATTTATCTAATATTATTACCACAACTTTCAAAATTGACATTAAGCCATTAGATATTCCTGGAATAGATGCTATTCACTTATCTATTACTAAAAATCCATTTTGCCTTAATTTAGTCTGTATATATCGCCCACCTTTGACAATACTTGCTCACGATAATGTTTTGCTTACTAAACTTGACGAACTATCATCTTTTGATAATCTTATCATTACTGGAGATTTTAATTTCCCAGAGATCACCTGGCCAATAACTGCATTATCTGACGCCGAAAACGCTCATAATTTGTTTAAAAACTTTGTCGTAAATTCGAACCTGATACAACTCATCACAGAACCTACCCGATTTAGAATTAATAACCAACCTTCTATTTTAGATCTAGTGTTAATTAACGACGAAGAGCTAATTTCATCTCTTGAAATCAGTTCTCCTATAGGAAAGTCAGATCATGCAGTTATAACAGCTCACATTCAATTCAACCAAATACTACCCAGCAAAAATAATACTGTAACATATACTATTACCAACTTTTCTGAAATCGACACTAAACTATCTCAAATCAACTGGCAATTATTTTTTGCTGACTTAAACGACCCTTCATTAATGTGGACTGCATTTCTCGATACCGTCCACAATATAATTTCTACAAACACTACCTTCCGTAATATTTATAAAAACAATCTTAAACCCTGGATAAATCGAACAGCAATAAACCAAATTAATCACAAACGACATCTCTGGCGGAAATTTAAACAGACCGGGCTTCTCACTGATTTTCAAAACCACCGCAGATTTTCAAATACCTTACAAACTTTTCTAAAAACTTTAAGACAAAATTTTGAAACAAGTGTTATTGACAGTGGTAATATGAAAAAAGTCTACAAATACATAAGGTCCTCATTGACGTCTAAAGTTTCCATTCCTCTACTTCAAAAACCTAATCAGACTTTATGCTCTTCTGACAAAGATTCTTCTGAAACTCTATCTTTAGCATTTTCACAGGTTTTTACTAAAGAATCGAATGATGGTAATCTACCTCCTATTAGGTGTAACCGTGTCGGTGCATCCTTACGGCAAGTCGAATTTACAGTGGATCATGTCAAACAACACTTAATGAAACTTCGCACATCCGCTTCACCTGGTTTAGATGGTTTAACACCAAAACTATTAAAAAGATGCGCAGATACACTTGCAATACCTTTAACGTTAATTATGCAGACTTCTTTTATCCAGAATTCCTTACCCCCTAATTGGAAATTAGCATCGGTCAGTCCTATTTTTAAAAAAGGCAACAAACTCGATCCCAA
The DNA here is from genome assembly GCF_917563875.1 of Diabrotica virgifera virgifera. Lineage (NCBI taxonomy): Eukaryota > Metazoa > Arthropoda > Insecta > Coleoptera > Chrysomelidae > Diabrotica > Diabrotica virgifera. The sequence continues at coordinate 17,306,765 of NC_065447.1, read as the reverse complement.
CAATTATCGTCCGATTAGCTTACTACCAGTAGTTAGCAAAGTCATGGAAGCCATTATTTCCGAGGAGATGACTAAATTCTTTCTCCAAGAAAATGTTATTCCAACACAACAACATGGATTTGTTTCTGGTCGCTCTACTCTAACCAATCTCCTACATTGTGTTAACGACTGGACGTCATCTATTAACAGTTCACAGCCGGTCGACGTTGTTTATCTAGATTTCTCTAAAGCCTTTGACCGTGTTCCTAAACGCAGACTTCTACATAAGCTAGAACATTTCGGAGTTCGCGGTACTTTATTATGTTGGATTGATGATTTCCTGACAGATCGACATTACAAAGTTAGAGTTGGCGAATCTTTCTCACAGGACAGGTTAGTGGAAAGTGGAGTGCCGCAGGGTTCCGTCCTTGGACCTCTGCTTTTTACGGTTTATACCAGCGATGTTCCTTCCTATGTTTCAAGTAAAATATCGTTATATGCTGATGACACAAAAATATATGCCAATCCTATCACAAACCAGTTAGCCCTCCAAAGAGACTTGGACTCTATTTTTTCTTGGTGTTCCCAGTGGTTACTACCCTTAAACACAGAAAAATGTGTAGTGCTTAGAATTGGTAAAAACAATCCACTTGTGCCGTACTTCGTTAACGGACAACCATTAGATTCAGTGTTCTCGTATAACGACCTCGGTGTTATTGTAAACAGCAGCCTAACGTGGTCCGACCATATTCAGTCTATTTGTAAACGTGCGAACTCCAGACTATATCTTATTCGGAGGTGTTTTTCGAGAGCTTCAATGCAGTCATTCTGTAAACTTTACACTATTTACATAAGACCGATTCTTGAATATGCTGGCCCAACGTGGTATCCTGATTTGGTTCGAGACAAAATTTTGTTGGAAAACGTCCAAAGAAAAGCCACTCGAATTCCATTGGGACTGAGAAGACCTTCCTATGAAGAAAGGCTCAGTATGGCCCACCTAACTTCTTTTGGACTTCGCCGACAACGCGGCGACTTAATAACCACATTTAAAATATTAAAATTTAATTTCGGAAATCTCGACGAAATTTTTACAATCAATCAAGATGAACGCCTTAGAGGTCACCAATTTAAACTGAAAAAAGAGAACTTTTGTACGAGACCAAGACAGAATTTTTTACCAAATAGAGTTTTCGATATTTGGAATAACCTGGATGATAACATTGTCTCAGCCCCCTCTACCAACACATTTAAAAACAGACTTGACAGTTTTCTATTATAGTTAAAATATTTTTTATGTAAACCCAAATTGTATCTTTTTTTTTTTTTTTATTGTATTTACTAGTAGGTTACTTACGTAATTTCTTTGTTTTTGGGCATAATAGGGACTTGTCCCTCTGCCCTTGTTTATGTATAATAATAATAATAATAATAATAATAATTATCTTTTTGTACTCACTAGTGAGGACGTGCATGCGCCTTAGATTGGGCGGAGGAATGTTACTCGGGCGGTAGTATTGAGAGCCATTGCGTATTGGTAGATTTGATAATGCCAGCAATTATTCTCATTGTTGTGTTTAATTGGGCATCTACTTTGTGTAGGTATATGTGGGCTCCTAAGCTAGGCTGAAGAGCAGTATTCAGATGAAGTACCGAGGGCAGATGATCGCAAGGTGGAAGTCGAATTTTACATGCTTACTAGTCCGTCTGTTTAGTGGTGTGGCTATTTCTGCAGAGTGATTGAGATTGGTGTGTTAGCTGTAATAATTTGCAAATGCTACGAATCTCTTAGCTTCCTTTGCGGTCTGCCATGGCGGATATTGTTCCATTACGACGATCTTCTCTGAAACTGGTGCTATACTTCTTCATGAACTTTTGTGTCCGAAGTATAATAAATCTTTCTTAATAAACTCGTATCTATATAGATTTTAATGTTATCAACAATTATCTAAACTAAAAATAAATAAACATTTTCAATTTCATCAGTTGCTAGCAGTTGCCGCTAGAGCATCCATGCCATTTCGTTCGTTGCAATGCGTGACTGCACGCCGGGGTTTGCAGTGGTTGGATCAGAGAGAGCAGCATATGTGCCTCCTGATAAGAGACTAATAAGTTTCGAAACCGGTAGAGGTGCTTGCAGCACTCTCTGATTGAAAATGATTATTCATTTTTGATTTACATGTTTACTCTGATTGAAGTACGAAGGGGACCATTCTCGTTGGAACTTTACCGCGCTGAGCAGATGGGACGTGAATTATAAATAGGAAACTTGCATAAAATTTTAGATTTGAAAAAAATGGTATAAATCACAACATAACATAATTTAGAACCTGTATCAAAGATAAAAAAAGTTTTGTTTGTCTTTCGTTTGGCCCCTAAAGACGACTAAAAATTCAACTTATACCAGCCACCCCAAAACGCGTCGTGACGTCACGGGGTTGTATGTTTACATTCTACACCAATTATATATATAATTTTAAATTAGACATAAACGTCAGTAAAAAATACAGTTATGTGACGTTAAAAGTGTTTTTGATCGTTTAAACTATTCATAGAAAATTTGTACTCTTACAAAATGGTTTTATTTTCAAAAGTAAACCTTCTTTACTTTCCTTCAAAAACTGTATCAAACTCAAATCTCAACAAACTGGTACATATTATTAAAACGACATATGATAAATGTCATTAGAATATAAATATTTTTCCTTTATTCCCCGACGAAGAGCTGGGCAAATAGCCAAGTAGGTGGAGGCCAATAAACTAAAGAAGAAGAAGAAGAATATACGTAAATATAACCATAAACGGAACCACACAGTTAAACTCTGTGACGTCACGGGCCGTTTAAACTATTTTAAAATAAAGAAGATTTAAATTTGTACTTCAAAGTTATTATGAGTTTTTGAAGCGTGAAATTGTGGAAATCTCGTTTTTATACAAAACTGAACATTACTATGTAAAAAAAATGTGCAAGTTTCCTATTGTAAAATTCCCTCATCTTCCTTAGTCTCAGCATCCGTTATGGCTTGCAAATTTTAAAAGTCTCGGAGGTGTAACCAGAGAAAGTTCCCATTGTTTTCAATCTGGTAGAATGTAGAGCAACATTTTTGATGTTGTTTTTTGTGTGCTATTAGATTGGAAACTTAGCCTTTTGCTAGCAATTGCCGCTAGGGCATCCATACGATTTCGTTCGTTGCAATGCGTGACTGCACGCCGGGGTTTGTCCTAGTTGGATCAGAGAGAGCAGCACAAATGTGCCTCCTGATGAGAGAATAATAAGTTTCGAAACCGGTAGAGGTGCTTTCAGCACTCTCCGATTGGACTAGAATATGATGCGGCTGTAGTTTTGTGTTGCAACCAATTTGAAAATGGATATTCATTTTTGATTTACATGTTTACTCTGGTTGGAGTACGAAGGGAACCATTTTCGTGGGAACTTTACCGCGCTGAGCAGATGGGACGTAAATTATAAATTGTAAAATTCCCTCATCTTCCTTAGTTTCAGCATCCGTTATTAGTGGAGTCACTGAAGGTGAATATGAGCTATTACCTCCGATTTCGTTGAACCTCCATCTATTTGCATGAAAATTGGTGAGTGGTTAGAGGATATCTCAAGGAACAAAGGTGACATGGTGCCAACTTGCGCTTTTACCATGGGGGTGGATGCCACCTCTTCTCGGGGGTGAAAGTTATTTTATTAAAAATAACCCCATAATTCAATAGAGGGACAAATTTCAAGCAAAATTTGTTATATAAAGTTATTAAAATAAATCAAAACTTTTTGAGTTATTAAAGATCAAAGATTTTAATTTTTCTTGAGAAAAATGCATGTTTTTAACCAATTTTTCATCAATAACTCAAAAAGTGTAAGTTTTTACAAAAAAGTTATTCTTATCAAAATTGAAGCTAATAAAAAACGAAATAAAGTCCTTACTACAAAACCTTTTAATGTTAACTAAAACTGAGTTATATGTAATTGAATGTATATTTTTTTCGGCGAGTAAAAAACTCATAAGTATTCAAGCTGAAATAACAGGAAATTTATGCATTTTATAACATAAACTTATTAAACATTTGTCAAAGTACTTAAAAATATCTATTAAATGAGCCCCCGAACATGTTTATAGCGTTAAAATTTACGCTCCAAAATTTTTTTTTAAATTTATCTTTTAAAATATTTCCAAAAAATATTTTTGTTTTTTTTTTAATAACTCCGTTCGTGTTTACGACATTAGGTTCATCTAAAAACTGTTTCAAAGTTAATTCCAAGTGCTATTTAAGCACGTCGAACCTAATATTTTAAACCCCTAAGTTTTTTAAAAATAAAAGGTTAAGTGACCCTGGTTGCATGGCTCCCACAGCAAAATTTAAAATATAAACCTTTCTATCTCGGTTAATTTTTACCCTATAGAAATAGTAAAACAGGTAAAATATTTGGCACAGAAAAACTAAAATTTGGTTATATATAATTTTTTACGTATATTGAGTATTTTTGGAGTTATTATCAAAAGAATATGAGAATTACAGTAATTTTAAAAATTATGATTTTTTTCAATTATATCTTTTTTTCAAAAATGCATTCTAAACCGGTCAAAATTATCGAAAACATTACTTATGCTAATATAAAGAAGTTTTTGTAAGGATTACTATAAATTTTAATTTTTGTGGAAATGGCGTATGTTTTATTTTTCACTTTTTCCTAAAAAATTCTAAACGGCTCTTTTATTTTCATTATAACTTGCTTAATTTTGACGCTATTACTTTGTTCTAAAGCTCATTGGATAGGTATTCCGAAGTACTTTGGCAAATGTTTAGCAGGAATATTCTATACATTGCATCGTTTTCCCGTTATTTAAGCTTGAATACTTAAATTTGAGTACTCGTCGAAAAAAATACACATTAAATTGCCAATAACTCACATTGAGCTAACATTAGTTTAGTTCTTTATATGAGGAATATATTCAATTTTTTATTATCTTCAATTTCAGTAAGAATAACTTTTTTGTAAACGCTTAAAGTTTTTGAATTATACGTGAAAAACCGATTTAAAACATGCATTTTTTTACGAAAAAATAAAATCTTTGGTCTTTAATAACTCAAAAAGTGTTGATTTATTTTAATAACTTTATATAACAAATTTTGCTTATAATTTGTCCCTATATCGACTTATGGTATTATTTTTAATAAAATAATTTTCACCCCCGAGAAGGGGTGGCATCCACCCCCAGGGTAAAAGCGCAAGTTGGCATCATGTCACCTTTGTTCCTTGAGGTATCCTCTAATTACTCACCAATTTTCATGAAAATCGATGGAGGTTCAACGAAATCGGAGGTGAAAACCTTCAGTGACTGCACTATATGGCTTGCAAATTTTAGAAGCCTCGGGGGTGTAACCAGAGAAGATTCCCATTGTTTCCAATCTGGTAGGATGTAGAGCAACATTTTTGATGTTGTTTTGTGTGCTATTAGATTGAAAATTTAGTCTTTTTCATTTTCAATGTGGTTGCAACCCGAAACTGCAGCGGTATGATATTCTAATTCAATAAAAGAGTGTAGCAAGTATCTCTACCGGTTTCTTAGTCCCTCATCAGGAGATACATATGCTCTTATATCTGACTAAGTCAGCATAAAACTCCGCGTGCAGTCACGGATTGCAACGAACGAAATGGTAGGGATGCTCTAACGACATCTGCTAGAAAAAAAACCAAGTTATCAATCTAATAATAGGTTTGTTCTAGCATCAGTTTCAAACGGTTTGAAAACATCAGCCACTAGTGGACCAGCGCGAGTAGAGGGGATAGCACTGGTATTATGTTTTCTCAGTGACCAACTGTTTGCTGACGGTTTCTGACTAGTTTGACTGTTTGCTAGAACAAACCTATTAAATATTTAAAATACTATTCTACATCCCACCAGATTGAATGGAAACCTTCTCTATAGGAAGATGAGGGAATTTTACAATTTATAATTCACATCCCATCTGCTCAGCGCGGTAAAGTTCCAACGAGAATGGTTCTCTTCGTACTCCAAATAGAGTAAATATATAAATTAAAAATGAATAGATACCTAAACATTTTCAATTTCGTCACAACCCGAAACTGCAGCCGTATCATATTCTAATTCAATCAGAGAGTGCAGCAAGCATCTCTACCGGTTTTGGGGCTTCTTATTCTCTCATCAGGAGATACATGTGCACCGAGAGAACGATTTCTTATCTCATAAAACACTGATTTCTTTGAACCATATTTCTTAAAATTTAACATATTACACTAACCTTAAACATACCGGTTCACGTATTCGCGGTGTGCAAGTACTTGGAAAGGGAAACGAGAAACGACCGTGCGCGAGTCGCGGAGAAATATTGCATCTATCTTAAATAATTCATATTGTCAATTGAAATTGTCAAATTAACGTATATTTCATACCTTCTGTCATTGACGCAGAGAAATTATATATTGCTCCATAATATTGATATGATATGCAATTATTATATAAAGGTAAATTTAATTAATTGTATTTTGCTTGCAGTACTGCATTTTAATAACTGATTTTATTTACTACATACAATTGTTTACGTTTGCTAAACCTAACCTGCATCTTATTTTTTCTTCTTATTATTTTTTTGGACTATGGTCTTGACAATTATCCAGCAACCAGGACTAATATAATTGGCCAATATAATTAAAAGTGCGAATAAAAGTACAGAGCGTAGAAATAGAGGTCGCTTTGCCGAACTTGCACGGTCCCAATAAAGAAACGAGTTTTTTAAACAGAATTCAATACCTAATTTCTTACACATAATTTCTTCAATACTAAGAAATGCATTAATGGTTACATTTTCATGTTCTTATCCTAAAGTTTTGTTTTATTCAATTGAAAACTACAAATATTTTGTAGTATAAGAAATAAATGTATGTTAGGTTAATCCATACAGTTGGAAAAATGAAAGAATACCCATAAGCGAACATATAAAACACGCTGTATTTTCCTGTCACCGTGTCACACAAAAAATTGGCCAGCTCAAGTACATGTAATAATTATTGTTACATGTACTTGCACTGGACAGTTTTCTTTGTGACACGGTGACAGGAAAATACAGCGTGTTTTATATGTTCGTTCATGGGTATTCTTTCATTTTCCGACTGTATTTATATTTGTGAACAGTAAACTTTCTTAAAATTAAATAAATATTTTAAACCACAAGAAATAATTCTTCAGAAATACCCTCTGTAGTAACTGTGTAATAAAATAAAAACTTTATCACTAAAACGAAATGTTACTTGCAAAGAGATTTTCTTTCACAAAAGAATTGCGCAGATTAACCATTATTCACTATTTGTGATTGAATCGTCAGTCGTCAGTGTTTGACAAGATGGCGTGGTATTAATTCATGTTCATAGGTAGACGGATTTTGGATTTGTTGGTTTTCTTTAGAAATTATTAACGGATATTTCGAAGTTACGTACAGAGGCAATTAAATTAAGTAATTTAATAGATAATAATAATATTTTTGCATATCCGAATGGTTATAAAAGACACATAATGATATCTTTATATGCCTTTTATGCTCTTCTTTCTGACTGAACCAGGATAAAACTACTCGTGTGGTCACGGATTGCAACGATCGAAATGGCACGGTTGTAGTTGTCAGGGTTCGGGTTCAACGAAATTGAAAATGTATAATATTCATTTTTAGTTTATATACAGGGTGTCCAGAAACTCTACCGACAAACGAAGACAGGAGATTCCTCAGATAATTTTAAAACAATTTAACCCCATTTCACCTAGTCTGAAGATGCTTCCTAGGGGAGCTAGAGCTCTTTGAAAATGGCGTCATGTAATTAGTTTTTTTTTAAATACCTCCAGAACACTGTTATTTAGAAAAACGAAAATTGGTATGCATATTCAATTTCCAGAAATGAATCGATTCCATCCATTGCGAATTTTTAGTACCGGTCATAGGCGCCCGTTTTGGGTAGGGCAACGGTTATTTTATCGCATAACTTTTTTGTCTTTAACTTTTAAGCATTTTTGATACTGGATTATTAAATTGTGAAGTATTCTAGTAGTAATAGGTACTCTTACTTTAAGTCGATAGGATACACCGTTTTCTAGAAAAATCGATTTGAAATTTTTTCGTTCTTTGAATTTAAAAAAAAAATATTAAAAAAAAACTATTTAGAAAGATGAAAACTGGTACATTTATTCATATTCCAAAGATTAATTGATTTCATTAATGGCGAATTTCTAATACCGGTCATAGACGTCCGTTTTGGGTTGGTCAACATTTATTTTATAGCATAAATTTATTGCCTTTAATTTTTAAGTATTTTTGACACTAGATTATTCAATTATGAGAAATTCGGGTACTAAAAGTTACTATTGCTTAAGTTGGTAAAATACATCGTTTTTTTTTTTAAATATTTTTCAATTTTTTTTTTCAAATTCCCAAAACTAAAAACTTTCAAATCGATTTTTTTAGAAAACGGTGTATCCTACCGACTTAAAGTAAGAGTGCCTTTTAGTACTAGAATACCTCACAATTTAATAATCCAGTATCAAAAGTGCTTAAAAGTTGAAGACAAAAAAGTTATGCGATAAAAAAACCGTTGCCCTACCCAAAACGGACGCCTATGATGGAATCGATTCATTTCTGAAAAGTTAATATGTACACAAATTTTCGTTTTTCTAAATAGAAGCGTTCTGGAGGTATTTAAGAAAAACAAATTACATGGCGCCATCTTCAAAGAGCTCTAGCTCCCTTAGGAAGCATTTTCGGACTAGAAGAATTGGGTTAAATTGTCTTAAAATTATCTGAGGAATCTCCTGTCTTTGTTTGTCGGTAGAGTTTCTGGACACCCTGTATTTACTTTATTGGGATACGAAGGGAATCATTCTCGCTGGAAATTCACCGCGCTGAGCAGATCGGATGTGACTTATAAATTGTAATATTCCCTCATATCCCTATAGTCTCAGCATCCATATGGCTTCCATTTTTAGAAGCCTCGGATGGTGTAACCAGAGGAGGTTTCCACTGTTTTCAATCTGGTGGAATGTAGAATAATATTTTAAATATTTTTTTATGGGCTGTTATATTGCAAACTTGGTCTTTTTTTAAATACTTTGGGCTAATTAACAAAATTCATGGAAAAGTTATTTACCAGCAATTTTATTGCTGGAATCGAATTATAAGATCCTCCATATTAATAATGTAGGTATGCAAAGTCCGCAGATAGTGTACTACTTTTTTTTATAAACAAAATGGCGCCGACAAATCTTATGTTTTTTCAATTATTGCTCTATAACTCCGAAGATTTTAACTTTACAACAAAAACACCCAAATAAAAATCCACCGCAATTAAATTCTGCATAGAGATATGTTTTTCACGATTTGCTACGACGAAAATTTGCCTCGAAAAATGCGGGTTTTCCTAACAAAAACTCTAATTTTCAAATAAAGTTTTAGGTAAGTAATTATTAATCAATAATTAAATAGCTTAGTGACATCAAAGCTTTCTTGGTATAGATTGTAATTCCAGAAGACGGTGAAAATTAAACAAATATTTTAGCAACAATTCAATTTTTAATTAACAATTTATGATCGCAATAAAAACCAAAATAATCATGATACATTGATCAAACTTATAAAGATTATAAAGATGAGATGATTATTTAATATTTTATCGACAAAATATAAATTTTTCTTTTTTTTGCATAATCTTGAAATTTTGAAAAAAATATAGTTATAATACGCTGGTCTAATAAGTAAAGTACAAAGAAAGGTTATTTACCAGCAATTTTATTGCTGGAATCGAATTATAAGATCCTATATATTATTAATATAGGTATGCAAAGTCCGCAGATAGTGTGCTACTTTTTTTTATAAACAAAATGGTGCCGACAAATCGTATTTTTTTCAATTATTGCTCTATAACTCCGAAGATTTTAACTTTACACCAAAAACACTCAAATAAAAATTCACCCCAATTTAATTCTACATAGAGGCATGTTTTTCTCGATTTGCTCCGACGAAAATTTTCCTCGAAAAATGTGGGTTTTCCCAACAAAATCTCGAATTTTCAAATAATTTTTTTGGGCCAGTAATTATTTATTAATAATTATATAGCTTAGTGAAATAAAAGCTTTCTTGGTATAGATTATAAAGTCAGAAGCCGGTGAAAATGAAACGAATATTTTAGCAACAATTTAATTGTTAATTAACAAATTTCAGTCGCAATAACAACTAAAATAATCATGAGACACTGATCAAACTTAGAAAGATTATAAAGGTGTGATGCCTATTTAATATTTTGTCGACAAAATATAAATTTTTCATTTTTTAGCATAATTTTTAAATGTTTAAAAAAATTGTTATAAACAAATTAACATTTCTCAGAAATTGTTTATTATATTCTAATTTTAAAAAATACTTAAAATGCGTCTTTCATAGGTCTTGAAAATGAATGCTTTAAAAAATTTTTCCAACCATTTGCAAAAAAGTTATGAAACACCAAAATAAATATACGATATCTCCGTTGTTAAAAATAGGTTTTAATTGTTTCAAAGCTTAAAAGTGAGTCTATGGTACAATCTAATTACTCACAAAGAATGTCAAAAATTAGAGTTTAGTAGTTCGGTGCCGGTCACCGAAGGAAGTAGACGTGCAGCAGAAGCAGTACAGCTAAAAGAAAAAGGGTAAGCTTGGTTAGCTGGTCTTATTAGACCACCGTAGATGTAAGACACGGTTAGCAAGCCAAGCGCTCTAATTCTTAGGCAAAGAATAGAGGCAAAAGCTAGTTTTGGATGCAGTGAACTTAGGGAGTTGTATTTTTAAATAGACTTTCTGAGACGCTGTAGCTATTAACTAGCAAGCAGAAAATCGAAATACGGGCCCTCGGTGAGCCCGTTCGGGATACTTACTGTGCTCCGTAAGGGAAGGGTGTGATTTCAAACATCACACCTCGACACTGCACTTAGGTTATATTTTAATCAAAGATTAAAAATACTTTTTTTTGTAATTTTTAGCGAAAAAGAAGGCCTGATAAAGAGTCGGAGCTAAAATGTTCACTCGAAGCGACTGACACGCAGCATACATTATTATTTATTAAAAGTGTAGGTCGCGCGGCCGCCGCGCCGGTCGTTGCTCCGAGTGAAAATTTTAGCTACAGTACTGTATTATTCTACTTTCGCGCGTGTAAATTACAAAAAAATATATTTATAATCTTTAATTAAAATATAACCATTAAACTTATAATCGATATTTTTTTGTAAATAATTAGCTTGTACTTTAAACTCACTTCTACGCTTTGAAAGAATTAAAAAAATTATAAACACCGTAATAATCTTATGTTTATTTTGCTGTTTCATAACTTTTTTGCGAATGGTTGCAAAAAGTTTTAAAGCATTCATTTTCAAGACATTTGAAATGCGCATTTTATCTATTTTTTTTTAATTATAATATAATAAAAACTTTCTGAGAAACGTTAATTTGTTTATAACTATTTTTTTAAACATTTACAGATTATGCAAAAAAATTAAAAATTAATATTTTGTCGAGAAAATTTTAGTCATCTTTATAAGATTTCAAAGTTTGATCAGTGTATCATAATTATTTTGGTTATTATTGCGACCGTAAATTATTAATTAACAATTGAATTGTTGCTAAAATATTCGTTTAATTTTCACCAGCTTCTGGAACTATAATATAAACCAAGAAGGCATTTAAGTCACCAAATTATTTAATTATTGATAGATAATTACTTATCTAAAACTTTATTTGAAAATTAAAAATTTTGTTTGGAAAACCCGCATTTTCCAAAGAAAATTTTCGTCGGAGCAGATCGGGAAAAACACGTCTTTATGCAGAATTTAATCACGGTGAATTTTTATTTGAGTATTTTTGTTGTAAAGTTAAAATCTTCGGAGTTATAGAGCAATAATTGAAAAAAACACGATTTTCGTGCGCCATTTTGTTTATAAAAAAAAGTAGCACACTATCTGAGGACTTTGCATACCTATATCACAGCATAATAAACGAAACGTTTATTATGCTGTGCCTATATTATTAATATATAGGATCTTATAATTCGATTCCAGCAATAAAATTGCTGGTAAATAACTTTTCCCAAAAATGGCCTATTCTCCGATAATCAGCCCAGACTAAAATTATTTAAATATCCAACGCCTGTAGTAAGAAAAATAAATCACCTTTGTCAAAGAAGGCAATGTTGTTCAATATCTCTGCATCATACATATTCTCCTCACATAATCTATAATACGTATAAATCCTTCGAGCCTTGACACAAACACAAAACCGACGTTTACAGTTTTATAAATAAAAATCCTTTTAAAATTCTAGTTTTATCCTTACCATACGAGCAGGAGCCACGCGAAACATTTCCCGCCGATCTGATTCTTTTCACGAGACAGACATGCAAAGGCTGAATAAAAATAACGAGAACGTAAGTCTCGGACAATAGCGTGCCCCAATAAGAAATAGAATATTTCAAGGAGACAAAAGTAAAAAAATATTTAAAAACTTTTATTTATTGTAAAAGAAAACCATGAAAAACTTCGTTCAACAATAATATGTTGGATAAAGGTATTGGTACCTCTAGAGTCTAGACAGAACCACTACAACTACTGAGAAAGGAGATCCCACTTAGTGAGTAATAGCCATTACATGCGAGTAGAATACTATACTTTTTCTACGATATTTTTTATTTGGATTAGTAGAAAAATTATCAACTACTAACATTATTTAAATGCGAAAGATTTTATTTTTTATAAGAAAACATATTTTATATAACTATGGCAACACTGTTATAATCATAGGAATGTTATTAGTGTCGTGGTATACTGGGTTGGGATAAAGTATGGAACCAAGCAAATATCTTTGAAATGAAAAGAACAATATTTATAAAACTTTGCATGCAAGTACAGTGACGTAAAAGGCATCTGTTGCCATATTTTTTGTTACTACTCCATTTTCAATTTCACCGGAAATACCCTTAACTTATTCAATTTAAATGGGACAACCTGTATATTTTTGCTGATTTTAAAAGAACTTGTTATTTTTAATTCATACATAAGAAATTTGGTAGAAAAAATTTGTTAAAAAGTGTCTGTAGATAAAATTTTTTGTATTAATACAATGTAGTAGGAAATAAATAAGTACCATCTATACTGTAGACTAAAATTGTTGTTTACATGGAAACGTTTACATGGGGGGAGCACGGAAGGAGCCTCCACGCAAGTGATATTATAAGAACAAAATGTCACTGGCGCTCCCTGGAAACTCCCGTCGGGCGGCCAATCCTTCCACCACTGGATCCGAACAAACAAACGAGAATCAACGGCTCTTCTCAGAGCCTACATTGACAATGATGACCATAAACATTGAGGGTATTACAAGTAATAAACAGGAAATTTTGTCTGAACTGTGTCAAATCCACAAATGTGATATATTATGCATACAAGAGACTCACCGTGACATATCAGCACATAGACCTAGCGTTGAGGGAATGCAGCTTATCATTGAACATCCAAGTGCAAAGCACGGAAGCGCCATCTTCGTGAAAAGAGATATTCATATAACATCAGCTCAAAAAACATGCTACAATGATATTGAAATTATGACCGTCGAAATAGGAGCCTGCACAGTTACATCTGTGTATAAACTACCCTGGAGAGATTTTGTTTTCTCCCCTCCAAAAAATTTCGATCCTCAAAAAACCAGATTCATTCTCGGGGATTTTAATAGTCATAATGTTCATTGGGGCTACGCTTCAACTGATAAAAATGGAGATCTTGTGGAATCGTGGGCTGAACAAAACAACCTGGCACTGCTGCATGACCCAAAACTGCCATATTCATTCCAAAGCAAAATATGGAAGAAAGGTTACAACCCTGATCTCACCTTCATCAGCATGTCTTTAGAGGACCGTTGCGTCAGAAAGATATATAAGCCTATACCAAAGATACAACATAGGCCCGTGGGAATATCCGTATACAGCGCTATAAAAGCTCCCAAAATCCCTTTCAAACGAAGGTTTAATTTCAAAAAGGCGAACTGGGAGAAATATACTGATGAATTAAAAACGCAAGTAAAAAATATAGTCCCTACCCCCAAAAACTATGATGCGTTCATCAAACTTGTAAAACAAACATCATGTAAACACATACCCAGAGGATGTCAACAACATTACATATCTGGTCTGAACGATGAAGCAAAAGACATTATGACAAAGTACACAAAAGAATATAGTAAAGACCCATTTAGCGAAGTTACGGCAGAGATAGGGGAGAGACTGCAGCAAATACTAAGCGCCTCCAGACAAGAACGGTGGAGCGAGACTTTAAGTAAAATGGATATGACGCACAGTAGTAAGCAGGCTTGGAATATGATCAAAAAACTGAATGGTGATCCCACAGAGGTGAAAGAGCCATGTGCAATAACGCCAAATCAGATAGCCCACCAATTGCTTCTGAATGGCAAAACAAACAATCGTTGCAAAACGCCAAAGATTATAAGAATTCAAGACCAGGAAACAACTTTCTTGCGAAACCCATTTACCATCGAAGAGCTTAAAATTGGTATTGACTTTATGAAAAATGGAAAATTCCCTGGGGTGGACGAAATCCTAACAGAGCAGATAAAACACTTCGGGCAAAAAGCGAGGCAATGGGTGCCCGATATATTTAACATCTGTCGCTCTACCTACCAGATTCAACAAATGTGGCGTAAATCAAAAGTAGTAGCCCTTCTGAAACCTGGTAAAGACCCTGAACTACCGAGTAGCTACCGTCCGATATCTCTTCTATGTCATTTATATAAATTGTATGAACGCCTCATTTTGAACCGCATCCAGGAAACATTAGATGCAAAACTAATCCCACAACAAGCAGGCTTCAGACCAGGTAAATCATGCATAGGCCAAGTGCTTAACCTAACAGAGCACATAGAGGAGGGATTTGAGCAGAGAGAGATAGTGGGAATAGCGAAGGAAAAAGAAAAAAAAGTAAAGTAAAGTAAAGTAAGTTGTTTACATGCACTGCATGACTTATTTGAATTTAGTATAGATGATAGTAGGTAAAAATGTTACTGAACTAATTGACAGAAATTAGTTGTATTAAAAATGGATAATTTAAGTGAAAAAGATCGTATTGGAATATTAATGATAATCGGTTATGGTAGATTTTCATTTTTTGGAAGTGAATTTTCCAAATCGATGGATTTGACGTAAAGGATTCATAGAGTGCCCCGCTCGTTCTCCGGCCCTCAAACCATTAGATTTTTTTCTTTGGGGTTATCTAAAATCACGTGTTTACGTTAGGCGACCAACATGCTTGCAGGATTTGAGACAAAGAATAATTGATGAATGTGAATACGTGGAGAAATCTTGCAAAAAGTGACTCACGAATTTATTTATAGGCTTGCACGTTGTCCGGAGGTGAACAGCAAACATTTTCAATATTTGAAATTATTTTTTTTTTATTTTTAATATCATTGGTCTAACGTAAATAAATTAACCTACTTTTTAACTGTAAAGAGATTTATTTCTTGTTTTTATAGTTTTTTCTTCCAAACTTGATATGAATAAATTAAAAATAAGAAGTTCTTTTAAAATCTGCAAAAATATACAGGTCGTCCCATTTAAAGTAAATAAGTTAAGGGTATTTCCGGTGAAACCGAAAGTGGAATAGTAAAAAAAATATGACATCAGATGCCTTTTGCGTCACTGTACTTGCAAGCGTTTCATAAATATTATTCTTTTCGTTTCAAAGATATTTGCTTGATTCCATACTTTATCCCAACTGTGTATAATGGCCGTAGCTTCTAAAATAAGATATATTTTAAGGAAATTACATGAAAAAGAAAGTTTGCTCCTAATAAAAATCTATTGTACAATCAACAGTAAGTGAAACATAATTTATTGATATAAATTTTATATCCGTAATAGACAAGGCTAAAATGGCGGGTTCGTTGGAAAAAATATTCCCATGAGATTTTTTTTGCACAATCACATTCGTGAGACACGAATTTCTGCCATGTCTTTTTGCCTTTCAGAACATAGTGCTAAATAATTGTTAAGTAGAAAAATTATTAAATATTACAGCTTTTATAAAAAATGTATTATTAAATGTTTTGCGCCAATCGTATTATACAAAGTAACCGCCAACTTGCGGATGATATATTTCCAATAGGGCTTTTAATCGATTGGCATTATTTATTTCGAGCTTCTGTCATGTGTCACATACTATTAATATATTTTCACGTCATACGTCTTTGGTTTGTATCATTGTTATATACCAATAACGTACGACGTAGATATATTAATATTATGTGACACATTACAGAAGCTCGAAACAAATGACTGTGAATGAAAAGCCCTATATATGTAGATCCAAATGAGATCGTAAAAACTATAACAGGATTTCCAAGGGAAATACCCGCACTGTGTAAAGCCATTTTTATTCCCCATGTTCTGAAAATACTCACGCATTTACAATTACTTCGTTTCTTTGTAAAGTAACAACAGCTAAAAGAAAGCGATCTTGCCAAGACGCACTTCCCTTGCCATATATTTAACGCATTCAAATTTATGTCACGAAGTTTTCGAAAAAGATAAAACGTAAGGCCTACTCCTTTATGGTCCTTGGGCCCACCATTAAAAAAAAAAGAATGTGTGTGTACTGTGTACGCACGTAAGAAGTTATACTTCTATTATTATGATTTCAACGAAATTAATATACTTAACAGGTTATTTGTATTTTATTTAAATATTAAACTAACTTTCTTTACCTACTACTTTTCAATTTTTTTATAAAAACGATACCAAAAATAAAAAAAAGAATATGAATAGTCCGGGATTTGAACCCGGGACCTCTTGATCTCCGGTCACACGCTCTACCACTGAGCTATATCCCTTTTGCTTTGACAGGTTACAAGATTTCTCATACATTCTAACAAATTTAATAGACCAAGTGAATATACAAAAATACTTTAAATATACTTACTATTATTATAAAATCTTATTCCTGTGGAAGACAAATCCAAAGACACAAAAATTATAATAAATAATACATTTTTACTAAGAACACTAATATATCCTTTTATATGATATAATATGACTTATTTGCGCTGACAGCGCTGATATATACATATCTTGAAATATTAGCAACGAAATACATACTGTCTGTGTGCGCATGCGCCCGGCATTATAAAATTTCACTCTCGATCGTAAAGAAGTATAACTTCAAAAATATATTTTCTCCCACTCAGAATTTTTTTAACTGAGCTATTCATGTCGAGTCGGACAACTATTCTATTTCGGAAAATTTTCGGGAGGGAGGCGTTTCGTAAATATACCTAGAAGTTTCTAAACTTTGGTGCGACAACTAAAGTACCCTTAAGGGGCTACATAGGTCTTGCGGGTAAAAAACGTGACTTTAAAAAAATTATATCTTGAAAACTAAAAATTATTTTTATTTATAATTGGAACATGCCAAAGTATAGTACTTAAGGTACTCTCAAAAAAATTTTCAGCCAAAATATTCATTTTTGTAGAGTTGACTGCAATTTTTCGACAACAGCCCTTTTTTTGCGGTAGGCAGCATAACTAAGTCCAGTCCAATCAAAAAATCAAAAAGTTTCTTGTAGTTTATACCTCTGGCTAGTGAATGAACGAAGGAATTTTTATTAGGTGAAGTTGTTTTTGTTTTATTTTGTTTTATAAAAAAAACCAAATATTTTTGAAAAAATGAGAAAAAAGGGGTTTCCAAAATGTGTTAAAACTTATGTAAAATCTTCAGATTTCATTTTTTTTTAATTACTTCGTTCATTCACTAGCCAGAGGTATAAACTACAAATAACTTTTTGATTTTTTGATTTCAGATGAGACTGGACTAAGTTATGCTGCTCACCGCAAAAAAGGGTTGTTGTCGAAAAATTGCAGTCAACTCTACAAAAATGAATATTTTTGGCTGAAAATTTTTTTGAGAGTACCTTAAGGGCAACCGAAGTCCCATTTAACGACAATGTTAACATTATGTCACATAGCTCTGTAACCAAAGCCCTTAGAGACCTAATTTTTGCGTTGTTTTGAAATTAGATGTATTTTTTAGTGTCGCGTAGATTTTTGTAAAGTTAGAGTGAAAGAAACATTTATTTTAAATTTTTTAAAAATACTCTTACAAAAAAACCCAAAAATGTTTAGATTTTATTTTTTATTTTACTTGTTTTTGTATATTTTTCAATAAAACTTTACGCGACACTTGATATTGTCTATCTACAACTACTCTAAAAATGTGAACCTTCTATCTTCTAAGGATCCAGAGATATTTGACATCAAAAATTAAAAAACTAGTATTCGGGAAATCGCAAAAACATAAAACACTCTAATACGCTATAAAGCTACCGGTACACGGTAAGTTGAGTGCAGCAGTTCAAAAAACAAATAATTTTGTAACCATGGATATTTTATACTATAATATGTTATACAGTATGGTGCAAATGAAAGGAATAAATTCGTTATTTTGTAAACCGGCGACATTAAGGAAAAATCCCGAAATAAGTCGATTTTTATTATCAGATTATGATATTTTAGCATATATATAACACGCGTGACGTCATCTATCTGGGCGTTGATGACGTAATCGATAATTTTTTTAAATGAGAATAGGGGTCGTGTGCTAGGTCATTCGAAAGGTTATTCAATTCTCTATTCAGTGATGTAAACATTAACATAATTATTTATACAGAGTGTCCAAAAACAATTTTTTAAATTAAATTAATTGACAAAAAAAGAAGAATGGATGTAATTTATTAATACTAAATACTTTTTACTGTTATCAGAAAACAGAAAAAAATGTTTATTTCAATAACAAACATTGCTTTTCGCTTAAATTCAATGTTCAAGCCAGCTCCCGCTAGTCACCTGCTTTTTGGAAGTTTGAACAATTAATTTAAGCGAAAAGCAATGTTACTTTTTCGAATAAACATTTTTTTCCTGTTTTGTGACGGTAGTAAATGTATGTATTTGAATTAAATAAATTACATACATTCTTCTTTTTTTGTCAATTAATTTAACATAAAAAAATGTTTTTGGACACCTTGAATCACTGAATAGAGAATTGAATAACCTCTCAAATGAGCTAGCACACGACCCCTATTCTCATTTAAAAAAATATTGATTACCTGATCTCGCCCAGATGGATGACGTCACTTGTGTGATATATATCCCAAAATAATGTAATTTAAAAATAAAAATCCACCTATTTCGGGATTTTCCCGTAAAGTCGCCGGTTTACGAAATAACGAATTTATTCCTTTCATTTGCACCAGACTGTATATCGTTGGAAAGAGAAGATTTCAGAGAATAATTTTCAATCAAAACCCAAAAAAAATAAAAAATTCAATTTTCGGACTTTGGGTGCCCTTAAGTACTCTACTTTTACATGTTCTAATTATAAATAAAAATAATTTTTAGTTTTCGAGATATAATTTTTTTAAAAAGTCACTTTTTTTACCCGCAAGACCTATGTAACCCCTTAAAATTTTGTCGGACTATATTATTAGTAAATTCTCAGTATTGTAATGCGCAATAACTACGTCTTAAAACCTACTAAATTTCATTTACATATCTCAACCGGCTTTAGAGCAGTAAATAAATCGTCAGTTTGTAAGAAAAAATTCAACATCCCGTATCTCGGAAACGAAGCATTTGCGGACACATGTTTATAAAGTAAACGGTCATTATTGTTTCATGCAGAATTACCCCTTAAAGTTTGTCACACTTATTTAGAAACACCCTGTATTGATGAAGAACGTTGTTAAAGTTGTTAAAGTATCCAACTTTTTTATTATCCAACATAATCAAATAAATCAAAAAGCGAAATGTTAAGAAAGCCTAAGGATACAGTTGAGTTTTAATTTCAAATTTTATATACACTAGAATATTCCACAGGGTGTTCCAAACTTTGAGGAAAAAACTCACTATCATTGTTACACCCTGTATACAATGACACTTATCTGTTTAGTAACAATATTATTACATCGATAGTCTTGAAGAATAGAGCTATAAGATATTAAAAAAATTCCAAATCGCACAACAAGTTTAGGAAATATGAGACATTAAAAATGTCCCATTTTTAAGGTGGTGCGTTAATTTTGACGCTTAGTGTATATAAGTTTTTCAAATAGGTAATACCGCCATTAAAAAAAGTGTAAAAATATTTTTTAGGAAGCATTTTGGACTTTTTAGTTATGTTAATTACCATTTAATAAATGCATAACGTATGTTCTCATGTACCGGGTGTCCCAATAAGAATGTCCCGTTTATAGTAGAGCTTTGAAATAAAAAAATTTATAACAAAAGTTGCCTCAGGAAAAGCCTGGAAATTATTTTCATAATTGTGGGACCACCGCTAGAGGGCGTAATTGAATATCAAAAATTAAAAAATCTAAATTTTACAACATTTTTCTAATGAAGGGGCACTGGAAATCCGATCGTCGTATTCTTCATAAAATTCTACGCATATTTGATTTGACAAGTTTAGGTCTACCTTTGGAAATAAGAGGTGGGGGTGAGTGGGAACCTTGTTATGAAAAACTGGCTGTAAGTCCGGTTCTGCTTAATCAAATTTAGGAAACTTGGTCTTGTTGAAGACAGATCTTTTTCGTAAATGTAAAAGTTATGATTTCGAACCAACTTACTGAGTAATATGTCAGCTAGAAGGCGTTATTTAATTTTTTCCAGAAATCTAGTGTTCCTTGGAAAATATTAAATACAAACATGCATTTTTAATACCACATTACAAAATTAGATAAAATTAGCAACAGAATAGCGAAAACCGCATGTTAATACCTTTTTTCTATCTCGAGATATCTTACAAAACGTGTAAATTTAAAAACATAACTGTTACTGTCACCGGTAAACGAAATAATTCATTAAAAGTAGTGTGCTATGGAAACAACAAAGAAACATTTTCCAGCTGTCAACGTATATTAGGTCTTTTCAACGCTTCTCATTTGTTTCGAGCCTCGTTCATATCTCGTATATTAATATTAAACACGGATTATACGGCATATGACAGAGGCTCGAAACAGATGAGAAGCGTTGAAAAGCCCTATTACAAAGAAATAAAAACAACTATTTAGTGATGACATAAACGTTCAAATTTTTGCCCATCATTTTCGTTGCAAACATTTACTCTTTCAAGAGTAGATTGAACAGCAGTCTCAATTTCTGCTCTCGATATGCTTTGAATGGCGTTTAGTATTCTCTGGATAATGTATTCTAGAGTAGTATATGATGGGCAACAATTTGAATATTTAGGTCGTCACTAAGTAGTTCTTTTTGTTCTGTGTTATATTTAATTTTAATAATATTGTTTCCCTTTATATTGTTGTTTAATTAATTATATTTTTATACGGTGACATCTGGAAAATGTTATTTTGTTTTTTTCCACAGCACACTACTTTTCATTAACTTAGTTAACCGGTGATATACCCTATTCCATGAACATACGCCTGTTTTGGATTACTTCGACAATGAATATTTTACTGTGCAAAATAAGAAGAACGAAAGTAAATTGCAAATTACATTGTTGTTTATTGGAATAATTATTAGAACCATTTACTTTCGTACTTCTTATGTTGCACAGTAAAATATTCGTTGTCGAAGTAATCCAAGACAGGCATATGTTCGTGGAATGGCCCATAGTAACAGTTATGTATAAAATTTACACGTTTCTCGAGATATCTTGAGATAGACAAAAGGTATCGACATACGGTTTTCGCTATTCTATTGCTAATTTAATCTAATTTTATAAAGTATGATTAAAAATGCATACTTGTATTTAATATTTTCCAAAGAAAACTAGATTTCTGAAAAAAATTAAATAACGCCTCCCAGCTGGCTTATTACTTATTAGGATGGTTCAAAATTATCACGCTTACATTGAAGAAAAAGATCTGTCTTCAACAAGACCCAGTGTTCAAAATTTGATTTAGCAGAACCGGATTTAATATTTTCCAAGGAACACTAGATTTCTGAAAAAAATTAAATAACGCCTTCTAGCTGGCATATTACTCAGTAAGTTGGTTCGAAATCATAACTTTTACATTGACGAAAAAGATCTGTCTTCAACAAGACCAAGTTTGCAAAATTTGATTAAGCAGAACCGGACTCACAGCCATTTTTTCATAACAAGGTTCCCACTCATTCCCACCTCTTATTTGCAAAGGTAGAGTTAAACTTGTTAAATCAAATATGCGCAGAATTTGATGAAGAATACAATAATTGGATTTCCAGTGCCCCTTCATTAGGAAAATTTTGTAAAATTTAGATTTTTTTATTTTTGATATTCAATTACGCCCTCTAGCGGTGGACCCACAATTATGAAAATAATTTCCAGGCTTTTCCTGATGCAACTTTTTTTATAAAATTTTTTATTTCAAAGCTCTACTATTAACCGTTCCTGAGATATGGCCGAGAGCCATTCTTATTGGGACACCCGGTACATATGGGCGGCAGATTCATTTTGAATGCCCGCCATTTTTGTAAAAGACAAAATCTGAGATGGCCTTATATATAATATTGAATCTTTCTATGTGTAGTATGTGCGGTCCAAATTATATGCTTCTACCATTAAATACACAATAATTCTTATATTATTATTTACACGAATCTGCCGCACATAATTAGGTACCTACATGTCAAGATATTTTATGCATTTATTAAATGGTAATTAATATAATTAAAGAGTTCAAAATATTTCCTAAAAAATATTTTTACGCTCTTTTCACAGCCGGTATTATCGTTTTGAAAAATTAATATATACAGGGTGAAAGAATTGAAAAAATAAACAACATATTTTTACAAAAAAATCAGGAAAACACAACTTCTGGTAAACCGATTCTTCCAATTCAAGAGCTCGGTCTTATAAATCAAAAAAAGGGCCTATATACCAAATTTGGTTGAAATCGGATATTTCCTTCCAAAGTTATCGTGCTATTAGTCACATATATATAGTCGCCATTTTGAATGCCCGCCTTTTTTGTAAAAGACAAAATCTGAGATGGCCTCATATCCAAATTTGAACCTATATGTAGTATATGTGTTCCAAATTACATGTTTCTACCATTAAATGCACAATAATTCTTATAATATTTGCACGAATCTGCACATAGTTACATGTGAAGATAAGTAATAGATTTATTACATGGTAATAAACAGACCAAAAGTTCAAAATATTTCCTCAAAAACATATTTACGCTCTTTTCAATGCCAGTATTACGTTTTTGAAAAATTAATATAAACAAGGTGAAAGAATATAAATAAAGGTATTTTTACATAAACATCAGGAAAAATACAACTTCTGGTAAACCGCTTCTTCCGGTTCAGGAACTTGATCTTATACATAAAAAAAGAACCCATATACCAAATTTGGTTAAAGTGGGACTTTTCGTTTAAAAATTATCGTGCTATTAATCACATATGTATCGTCGCTATTTTGAATGTCCGCCAAATTGTAAAAGGTAAAATCTGAGATGGCCTCATATCTAAATTTGAACCTTTATATGTGTAGTATATGTGGTACAAATTATATGCTTCTATCTTTAAATGCACAATGCTTATAATATTTGTACGAATCTGCCGCACTAATCAGCCGATTATGGTGGCCCCCGAATAAAATTAACAACAAATAGTTACCAAGGATTCCGCACTCCGACCTACAGATAATTTTCTCTGTCTCTGAATAAAAAAGTTTCATCAGGGAGGTAATATACATTTTTCTTAAATGGTGAGCCCAAGGACTATTTGTCGTTGTCGGAGGTTCCTTTCATCAACAGGAAATGACGTAAGTGCCGAATTTACCTTCGTCGTGCATTTGATCTCAACAGGAAACCGGAAATAACTAAACTTCAAAAGTAGAAGTTACTACCAATATGGAAAGGCAAATACAATTTGAAGCTGTGCGTCGCGTCTGTTTAAAACTAGATAAAAGGAAATATGTGAGTCTTGGGAAAGATTACGCATAATACAAAAAGTACAGGGGAAAAACAAGGAATGTCACATTTTACACATATTGAGATAAACACCAAAAAAGGTTCAATTCTTATGATATCTAAAAACTACTTAGCATATTCTTAGCAGAATTCTAGCAATTCTTAGTCTATAATCTTAATATAATATTAATCTATATTACCTTATTAATTTAATAATGCACCAAAAAACTGCTAATATTTCTTATTTTTGTTCAGTGGCGTGCGGACAATCCTGGTCCTTCGGCGGGATACAAATCCTTAGAAAGTTTATATAGACTGATCTTTCCGGTTATTGTTCTGAATCGATAGTCTAGTCCAGTGGTTCCCAACTTTTTTCCCATAATCGCCCCCTTAGACAGGTTTCACCAGTTGTGAATACTATAATCGCCCCCCTCCCCAATTAAATTGAAACAAAAAATTAATCAGTACAATATTGATTTTTTTTTACATTTCGTAAAATGATACATGGTAAGTCATCATTCAATCTTCGCTTGCCCACTGCTGGACATAGATCTCTCTCATAATTTTCCCTCTATTTCGATCTTGTGCCTCTTGCTTCTTGTCCACGTGTTGGTGAACATGGTTAGTAATAATTGTTAATTTCTCCCTTGGACCTGGTGATACTCACATAATTTCTTTATATCTGGCTCAATGTTGGTTAATAGCTATTTACCTCAAATCCCCTCCAAGGTGGAGGCAATATGTTTGAAGATCCTCAGAATAACCACATGATGATTTCTGGGGAATTTGGTCAGACCTCCTCTCTGTATATTTTCTTCAAAAATAGATAGTTTGTCAATGAATGCTGCGACTACTCCCTTCGCTTTGGCCATATTTATGTTCTTTCTTTGTAATTACAGATTCGTTCCATTTAATTTTTCAGAAATATCTGATAGTTAAGCGATGTCATTTCGCTTCTCTTGTAGTGCTGTACTCAGTGTGGGGTCAGTAGTTATAAGAAATTCGATAACAGTATCCATGAGACTTCAGAACCGCCGTAAGCAATTCCCTTTCGAAAGCCAGCGGACTTCCCTATGTAGTACTGGAATAGCAATGTATTAAATATCTCATCACTTTCTTTACAGAGTGTCAGAGTGTACGAAATATTACATCATTCTTTGGTTTTGCTTTAATTTTATTTACCTCATCTATAACAAGACCAATATTTACATATGAAGCACAGACATGGACCTTCACAAAGGAAAATATGGAAAGGATGGCCAATACTCAAAGGGCAATGGAAAGAAAGATGCTGGGTATCAAGCTAAGTGACAAAAATAAAAATTCATGGATCAGAAATAAAACCAAAGTGAAAGATCTAAACAAACATGCAGCTACTCTCTAGTGGAAAACATGACAAAACAACAGACAAAAAGACGGAAGATGGAATGAAGCGATGATCCACTGGAGACCTTGAGACCGTAAAAGAGAAAAGGGCAGACCACAGATGATATGGTCGAATGACCCAAAAAGATACGCTGGGACCAGATGAACAGGATTAGCACTGAACGAAGAAGAGTGGAAAAATAAGGGGGAGGCCTACGTTCAACTTTGGACAAATGAAGGGCAAAAGATAGATATATGACAAAACGACCACAATTTCGGCCGTACACTTTTTGTTAGAGTCAGATCGGCCAGGTCGGTACCTACTCTCATCATTATTATCCCACTTCTATCCCTTTCTCTTTTGTGCGGATGTTCGCCCAATACGAAAGCTCGATAAAAGGAAAATGCAGAATTAATTATAATGTATTACTTACCTATAAAATTAAATTGTACCATGATTCATAGCCCTCTGTTACTAGACGAGATGTTTGTGTTATTATTACCTGCATTGGTGTACATTAAATTACTTTTTATTATCCTATGGATATCCGATAGAAAGTATTGTTTTTTCTTCTCTATTACCCATTTCTCGTTTCCCAGATGCTAAACGCCCACCTCATCGCCCCCTTTTCTCTATTGCCCCCCATATCGCCCCCTTCGCTCTATCGCCCCCCTGAAAATCTAAAATCGCCCCCAAGGGGGCGATCGCCCCCCGGTTGGGAATCGCTGGTCTAGTCGATAGTACTCAGTTTTTGCTACCACATGGCGAGAAAAGCGAAAATCCATGAAAATGTGACATTCCTTGTTTTTCCTCTGTACTCTTCTATATTGTTAGGACATTGTTTATTTAGGATATTACTTTGTGAATTTTTGTTATTTAATAGAGGAATAATGCACCTAGATATCATAAAACCTATTTAGACAAGGCGAAAACGGCGGGTTCTTTGGAGAAAATACTCCCATGAGATTTTTTTGCATAATCACATTCGTGAGAAATTTCAGAATAAGATTCAAGAAGTCCCCCACGCGAAAAGTGGTCCAAATTTTTTTTAACAATTTTTTTTATTCAAATTGCAAAAATCAATATTTTTGGCACGAGAAATTTAGGTTTTTTGGACTATTGTAGATAAAAAGGTCTCTTATTATTTTTCCCTAAAGTTGATAGTTTTCGAGGTAAAAGCATTTTAAAATTGAAAAAAACGAAAAATGGCGATTTTTAAGGCTTAATAACTCAGTTGAAAGTTATTACTCTAAAAGTCAGAAAGTGACTAAATCAAAGCTTAAAGCCCCCCCTACAAGATCCTGAAGAAGTTTTTGTCATTATTTGATTACTAAGCTGTTATTCCACCCCCCTTCTCGGGGGTGGAAAATTTTTTGTTTAAAATTTCTACGGAAGTGGCTAGACAGCCTAATTCTAAGCAAAAACTGTTCTACAATTTTTTTTGAAAACTCTATACTTTTTGAGGTATTCGTGGTTGAAAATTGGCCATTTTCATTGAAACATAACACCTTTTCTAACGGATTTTGCGAATACCTTAAAAACAATGCATCTAACTAAAAAAAACTTAATTATACATTTTTGTAGGTTATAAAAAAATAAAGAGACACTTGCCTTTATAAATCTTCTAGTTATAACACAAAAAGAGATATGGTAGGTGGAAACAGTTTGTTTATTGGTACATTCTCAAATTAATGTATTCAACTTGAAATAACAGAGAAACGGTCGATTTTAGGGGTATAATGTTACTAATACCTTTTGTAGTGCTTGAAAGGACCTTTAAAATAAGCTATACTAAAGGTCCATTACGTTAAAACTAAGTGAGATATGCTGCAAACAGGATTGATAACTAATGTATTTTAAGATAAAATGAGAAGAAATTTTAACCCCCATCCACCAAAATGTAAATGCACCATTTTCCTTCCACAAAACCTTTTATTATAGTGTTATTTCTATGTTCAAAAAGTTGGACGGGTTTAAAATGAATGGTTTTTGAAAAAAAAAAGATCAAATTATCGAGAGCATTTTTAAATTTTCTTAAAAAACTTCCTTTTTCTCCATGTAACTTGAAAATTATAAGAGATACGGCAATGAAAAATAAAAAGAAAATTTTTATCTGAAAAAGTCCTACATTTTTGTGTAGTTTTTTTCGTATCTCTTATCTTATTCGAGTATCATGGAGGAAAAGGAAGATTTTCAGGAAAATTTAAAAATGCGCTCTATAATTTGATCTTATTTTTTTCAAAACTCATTTATTTTAATCCAGTCCAACTTTTTGAACATAGAAATAACACTATAATAAAAAGTACTGTAGAAGGAAAACGATGTATTTAAATTCTGATGGATGATGGGTTAAATATACTTCTCATTTCTTCTTAAATTACATTAGTCATCAAATTTTTGCAGAATATCTCGCTTAGTTTGAATGAAATCGTCATTTACAATTGCTTATTTTAAAGGTCTTTTCAAGCACTAAAAAAGTTATTAGGATCATTATACACCTAAAATGGACAGTTTCTTTGTTATCTCAAGTTGAATACACCGATTTGAGCATGCAGCAAAAAAAAACTCTTCTTACCTACCATATACTTCTTTGTATTTTAACTAGAAGATTTTTGAAGGAACGAATCTCTTTGTTTTTTTTATAACCTACAGAAATATTTTATAAAGTTTTTGGTTAGATGCATAGTTTTTAAGGTATTCGCAAAAATATGTCCGAAAAGGTGTCATATTTCAATGAAAATGGCCAATTTTCAAACTCGAATAACTTAAAAATTATTGAGTTTTCACAAAATAATTATAGAACAGTATTTGCTTAAAATTAGGTTCTCTAGCCTCTTCCGTGGCTATTTGAACCAAAACTTTTTCACCCCCCAGAAGGGGTGGGAACCACCCCCAAGATAAAAGTGCACATCGGCATAGGGTAGACTTTATTTCTTGAGCTATTCCCTACTTACTGTGAAAATATCAAATAAATCGATGTAGTAGGATGGAATTCGGGGTCAAATACTGCCTAATATAATTTGATAATTATTTTTGCACATTTCACTTTTGTGGTTAGGGCTCACTGCTTGAAATTAAACTGACATTGAAACATTTATCATTATCAAATACGTTCGCGTTTGAACCTGTGGACTAGGTCTTGATTATCTAACAGTTTGAACACTTCTCTGTTTGTATGGTTACGGAGTCGTTTTTCGTGACTCTTGGCAATCTTCTTTGTTTCTCCTTTAATTCTTAGTATACGGAACTTCTGATGTAGGCCTTTGTTATAGCTGTACCACTGAGAGTTGACTATTCAGGTTTCTTTAGTACCTATTCGGTTTGAAAGCAAGCATATTTACTAGCACTAGTACAGCCCCATATCTCTAAACCATAGGACCACAGTGCTTTGGGCAGTTGTTTGTAAACTAATGACGATTGTTTTGATTGTAAGTTGTAAAATTCTACCTAATATCCAATGTACCTTCTTGTATTTCAGTTTACCAAATACCTCAGGAACAAGCGGGTCTTGTAAAGGGTAAAGGTACAAGGGAACAAATCCTGAACCTGAGACAACTCATTGAAAATTCTAGAGAATTTCAAGTACCTATGATTATACGCTTCGTTGACTACCAAAAGGCATTTGATTGTGTAAGCTGGATAAATATGTGGTCAATTTTAATAGAAATGGGCGCACCAATGCACCTGGTGACACTTATTAAAAATCTGTACCAGTCTAATATAGCGACAGTACGACTAGATCAGAAGTTCCCAAACGAATTCAAGACCGAGAGAGGTGTTAGACAAGGAAGCGTGTTGTCACCTGACTTATTTAACATTTATGGTGAACATATCATGAGGATGGTTTTAGAAAGATGGGCCGGTGGAGTAACAGTAGCTGGTAGGAAAATCTCCAATTTAAGATTTGCTGATGACACTACACTTATAGCAGCAAATGAGCAAGAAATGTTTGATCTTCTGCGAAGAGTTGAGTACGAAAGCAATAAAGTTGGTCTGAAAATCAATAAAGCTTATACAAAAATAATGGTGGTCGAGAGATTTGACACTATTCAACTGACTAACATATTAAAGGAATACCAGATAGTAAACACCTTTGTCTATCTAGGGTCTAGTATAACTAACGATGGTAACTGTGAAGCAGAAGTTCGGAGACGTATTGGTATGGCAAAAAATGCGATGAGTCGCCTAACTAAATTTTGGAAAGACAGATCTATCTCTCAAAATATCAAGATGAGACTGGTGAATGCCCTTGTATTCTCAATATTTCTTTACAGAGCAGAGACTTAGACGCTTCGCGCATGCGAGCGCCAAAAAATTAATGCCTTTGAGATGTGGTGCTAGAGAAAAATGCTGCGCATACCTTGGACAGCTCATAGAGCAAACGTTTAGATTCTAAACCAACATAATATTAAAAAAAAAGGCTGTCCACAATATGTCTGCAACGAATCCTCCAATTATTTAGTCACGCGGTTCGCAGAGGTGACGACAGTTTGGAGAGATTAATTGTTTCTGAAAACGTTCCGGGGAGAAGATCAAGAGGACGATCACCAACTAGATGGTCTGACCAAATAAAGCATTCAGCTGGAAACTCATTTCGCGAAGCTCTTAGAGCAGCTGAAGATAGAAACCAATGGAAAAACTTTGTTAGAAATATTGGAAGAAATCACGATCCTCAGTAATGTGGAAACGACAGGAGAGAGAGAGAGAGAGAGATTTCAGTTCAATTTGCTACTCAAACGTAGCCTTAATGGTAATAACTTTGTTTAGTCAACAATTATTGACGATTAATCTAGGTATCATTATTATCTTATATTATCTTTCATCAAGCAATGGGGCGAAGGCTTCCAGATAAGCTTTAACATAATAGTGTAATTCTTCTTCACAATTTTTGGCCTCATGTTGCCAAAGTAGTAAAGAATATCTACAACGGAAAATATGGAGAATATTAAAGCACCCATCCTATAGTCCCGATTTATCGCTTTGTGATTTTCACATCTTTGATCTACTGAAAATGGCGCTAAAAGGTAATCGTTTTCAGTCGAACGAACACGTACAAAATGCCGTAAGAGGATTTTTTGAACAACAGCCACAATAATTCTTTAATCAGGGTATACATCGATTGGTGAAATATGGATTATGTGTGAATAATTTTTTTCTGGACCAAAGATTTTTTTTTTGAGTGAATGTGATGGCCTTGGCCGAGCCAATTAGCCAGACATTTTGTTATTTTAAAAACAAACAAATTTGATTTTTCAATCAGAGGAATTTTTTCTGTATTTCTAACTCTAAATACATAACAAACTAACATTATTATCTACAATTATTATCTAAATAATACTCTGTTTGGGTTGTTCATTTTTTTTTGTAAATTTTTATTTTTTTTTTATATTTTTTGTTGCATTTTTTTTATATTGTTAATTTGTTTTTTTTTATTATTTTTTTAATGTTATTTTTTTTACTACGCTAAGACGTAAACCCGATTCATGCTCGCGGAGGTTTACATCTTCTTAGTTTTTTTTTGTTGCTTTTTTTATTTTTTCTGTTTTTTTTTTCTTTTCTTTTCTCTTTTTTTGTTTTTTTCTTTTTTCAGTTATAATATACAATAATTACTTAAATCTACAGGGTTTAAAACAAAATAACAACAAAACAAACATGTTTGTTTTGTTTTAACAAACATACCTGCTTTGTTTTAACAAAATTTCTTAAATACAGGGTAAATTTTATTGCTACAATCTATATTTACAGTTTTTGATATGTTCGTAAATTGTTTTTAATATATTAATATCTTCAGAAAATATCAAATTGTTCAGGTAGACGGGAAGTGGAATTTTTAATATATTAAGATTATCATAAAATTTGTTTATATTTACTGATTGATGTGAACATTCGAGGAGAATATGTAGTAGATTACCTTCTTTTCCACACTCACAGTTAGGTGACTCTGTGAGACCCAAACTGTACATATGAAGGGGGGTAAGAGCATGATTACATCTCAATCTATTTATAACTCTTATGAAATGGCGATTTGATACAGAATGAAACCATCTTTTAATGGGAATTTCAGGCTGCATTTGTTTGTAGTTACTACCAGTTCTCGTGTTTCGACCAAAGATGAGTTTCAATTGAATCGCTTATTATATAAATGGAATAAGTCCACTTTCGTACGAAATTAAAGTGAGATATAGATTTTGTTAAACCAACGTCGACGGATCGATGAGTCTATATTTGTATCTCTCACCGTACGCGAAATATCGCGCGATAAAATTATTGTTGAGCGTATAAAGGGAACTAGTCCGGGACTGATTACCTTTATGCAATAATTCTTGTGGCGCCACCATCGTTTGTGGCACTTTGTCGTTTATTTTATTACTTCGGTTAGCTACGTTAGTTAGTCTTACGATGTATTTTAGGTCTTGTTTGTAATAATTAAAGCTCGGATTATAGACAAAATACCTTTTTTTTTTGCCTATTTTGCCTATTATAATTGTTTTTTGCACTTTTTGCCCTTTTTCGTAAATTCCGCCTATTTGTGCTTTTTTAAAATTTCATAGTACTACCCATGATATTATTCTATTACTAAACCATTCTATAATAAAATTTTGGGTCAATAATAAAATATCAATGGTTTGTTTATATAACAGATTTCTAGGAAAATGTACCTGATCGAGACTTGAGGGTTAACTACTTGGAAATCCCTAAGCTTTATTAGTTTATTATCAGTTGTACGTTGTACAGTCGGTTATTGTATCAGAGTTTAGTCACAAATTGCTATATCCTAGTTTAGTTTTGTTGCGTATACCGAAAAGCAAAAAACACGTTTTAAAACGCTTTAGACATTTGTGTGAAAAGATGACATCTAAATTAAGGCTATGGATCGCACCTTATTCGGAACTTTCTCTAGAAGAGGATGGAGCATTTTGTAAAACATGCGGCAAATCGGTAAGTTTTATTTTTTCTCTTTTTCTCTCGTCCCACAACATAACTAAATTCTAAAGCGGTTTTAGAATTCTAATTATTCTTTTAAATTCTCAGATTTCAAGTAGAAAAAAGTACTTTATTGACCAGCATTGTGGAACCCCACTTCATAAACGTAATTTGGAAAAATTAAATTCCTCTAAGTTAGCCCAAATATCTCTGCGGGATAGTTTAAGCAGTTCTAAAAAAAGGAGGAAGACGCATTTAAATTTGATTTATGCCAGGTGATGATTGCATCCAACATTCCTCTCTATAAAGTTATTAACCCTAGTTTTAAATGCTTTTTCGAAAAATATCTTAATAAATCCTTACCGGACGAGAGTACATTGAGAAAACATACTGTGGAAAAATGTTATGTGGAATGTATTTCAAAAATTAAGCGGGAGTTAGAGGGCAATTTTTTGTATATTATCGTGGATGAAACGACAGATGTATGCGGCAGGTATATAGCTAATTTAATGATTGGAATTTTGAACGAAAACTTTGCGAGAAAACCTTATTTGTTAAAGACTTGGAAAAAACAAACACTTTAACAATAAGTCGATTTATACAAGATAGTTTAACAAACCTCTTTTTACACAACCCTACACCAGTGAATAAAATAGTTTTAATGCTTTCAGATGCTGCGGCATATATGTTAAAAGCTGCTGTTAATTTAAAGATTTTTTATCCTAATTTAATTCATTGCACTTGTATAGCCCACGGGGTAAATATAATTGCTGAAGAAATAAGAAATCTGTTTCCGTTGGTAAATAATTTTATAAATTTTATGAATAAAGTTTTTGCAAAGGCTCCTTGAGGGTGCAAATATATAAAGAAAGACTTCCCGGTGTCCCTTTGCCACCTAAACCAGTAATTACAAGGTGGGGAACCTGGCTCGAAGCAGTTTTTTTTACTTTGAACACTGCAATGAAATAGAATTAGTTATGTCAGAATTTGATGATGATATTTCCGAAGCCATTCGAGAAGCAAAAAAAATATTAAAAAATCCCAAATTGAAACAGGAACTCGCTTATATCAATGACAATTATAAATTAATAGTTACCACAATTACCTTATTAGAAAAACAAGAGATAAATTTATGTGAGTCAGTAAAATTAATAGATAATTTAAAGACGAAAATTAAATCGGCACCTGGAAGTAACTGTCAATTAATTAAACAAAAATGAAATATGTTTTCGACAAGAATGAAGGTTTTTCGTTTTTATCTAATGTTGCTAAAGTTTTGAATGGGACATTTTCCGAGGAATTACAAATTATGCCAGATTTATTATCCGCTCTGAAATATGCTCCAATTACATCTGTCGATGTCGAACGTTCGTTTTCAATGTACAAATTAATTCTAAGTGATCGAAGACATAGTTTTAAGACCGAAAATATTGAAAAACATATAGTTGTTTCTATTAATGGTAAAATTTTAAGTGGTTATAAATAATAAGTTTTATTCCTTTATTGCCTATATTTTACCTAAATGTTAATATTCCCGCCTTTTTTAATAAAAATCTTTGCCTATATAGGCGCCTTTTTCTTCAATTTTTGTTGCCTATAAATCCGAGCTTTAGTAATAATAAACCTTTTTTTTATAAATAAATTACTAATTTAACTATAGAGAAGTAGCACTATTTCGTCTTTTATTCATTGATTGTATAAATGAATCAAGTCCCAGCCTTTAAAAACGACTTTTTGACCTTAAGCGTTTTCAAAGCCAAGTTTGCTGTATCACATGTCTACTCTACTAGTCTCCTTCTACATTAAATTTTATCTGTAGAACAAAATTTTGTAGATCATTAAGTTTCTAAACTAAATAGTTTTTTTCGTTTTTCTCAAAACTAAGTGTTGTGGACTTATATCCTTTATACAATAAGCGCTTCAATTGAACAAGCCTCCTATATATCTAGAGAATGATTATAATCAAATAAAATAGTAAAAGAATCGACGATACTCAGCAATAGAGTGTAAGTTTAAACTTAATGGACACGTAATTTACAAAAACAAAATAAAAATGTAAAAGTGAAAATAGGTTGGATTTAAGCCAATATTGACAATACATACATAATGATCTAAAATCACTTTTGCTTGATATATTATAAAACATTCCATAAATATTGTACCATTCGGTTCACACAAAATGAATCCTGACATAAAAATATTTCACCGTATGTACAATTTTTACAAATGGCATGGTATGTCTCCTTTATATCCAAATAAAGCAAAATCTTTTCGAGGAAAACTATACAGTGTATTCGTAATATCGTTCGTTACATTGATGACTGTTGTGAACAGTTTATTCAAAGTCCATAGCTTCCAAGTGTCGGTTCATTATTTTACCGATTTAGTAGAATATTTTGTCGCTGTTGGAAGTATGAAGCTGCATTTTATGAATGTTCTTATGTGCAGAAAGAAATGGAAAATACTTTTAGAAGGAGTAGAATATTTAGCTTATAATGTAAGATATCAACATAACAAATGGGAATATTTAATAGGAATACAAATGTTCACCTTCTTTTTGACTTCCTTTTATTTTTTTTGTACGATATATGTCGCACCTTTCAATCTTATCGTATGGTTTTTACCAAGAGCCCCCATTTACATATTAGGTAAATTTTATTTTCCATACGTTGTTTCACAAACTGTCGTTACTCTTTATGTAATATCGGAAATATATGATCAAATTTCTGCAAATATCAGCAGAATATCTTTAAACAAGCCTGCTATAGCTATACGAAAGCTACTCCTCTTCAGAAAACTAGTTGCTCATGGATACTTGATGGTAAAATTATTTAACAATCTACTAGGATGGCCGATGTTGTTGTCTATTTTCGATTCTTCGTTGAAAATTATTGTATATGTAAGTCAAGTGAGAGTTACTATGACTTTTCATGAATCTTTAGCTGGATATGCTATTTTCTCGTTCGTTGATATTTCTTCTTTTGTGGTAAGTATGAAAATTTAAATTTTGTTTTTTGTGTTATAATTATAAAATCGGCGGGAATATTTGACTTTTTTATTTTGTTTTATTTTGGTTTTTGCATAGTCTAAACTTTTCAATGTTTTTTCCATTTTTTTAAATATTCTTTTTAGTTCTGATTTTGATCTTGTAACCAATGCTATATTGTCTGAAAAAGCGATAACTTGTTGTTCATTGCGGTGTATTATACCATCCTGTCCCTACACCACTACTTGGTCGTAGAATAGCTTTTAGGATTAGTTTAAATAAAGTTGTGGACAGTGGAACTCCCTGTCTTAATCCGGTCCTTCCCGTAAACACTGAAACTTCCTTCCAGAATCACTTTATTTAATGTGTCTGAAGTCATTTTCACTAACTTAATAAGTTGGGTAGGTATTTTTAGCAGATCCATCCCTTTGTATTTCATCAGTCCTGATCAAATTCCAACTGAAATATACAAGTTTATAAATGATAGCAATATTTTAGAGGCTATGCTATAACTCCGTTTTTCAATGCCATTTATACCAGCGGACAACTACCTAATGGTTGGTCTAATTCACTGTTTATAGCTCTACCTAAGAAGACAACAGCAAAAACCTGTGCTGATTGTAGAACCATCAGTTTGTTAAACCAGTTATTGAAAATTTTTCTGAAGGTAAAACATGGTCGTATCTACAATAAATGCGAGGAATACCTGGATGACACACAGTTTGGTTTCCGTAACGGGTTTGGAACGAGAGAGGCACTGTTTGGAATGAACGTACTTGCTCAAAGATGTCGAGATATATCTGTAGACATATACTGTTATTTTATTGACTT
Source organism: Diabrotica virgifera virgifera (assembly GCF_917563875.1). Lineage (NCBI taxonomy): Eukaryota > Metazoa > Arthropoda > Insecta > Coleoptera > Chrysomelidae > Diabrotica > Diabrotica virgifera. The sequence goes on along the minus strand of NC_065447.1, from coordinate 17,270,670 downwards.
CCAAAAGGCAATTGATCGTGTTAAGCACTCTATACTGATCGAAGCTCTAAAAGACATTGGCTTGGACGGCAGAGATATTTGAATAATTGCAAATTTATATTGGAATCAAACAACCTCAGTTTTAGTAGATGGTGTGGAATCACAGGCACTTAATATTAAAAAAGGAGTACGGCAGGGATGCCTCTTGTCACCCCTGCTTTTATCTTGGATAAGGAAGTTTATCTTGTTTCAGTTTACATAAAACCTTTGAGTAGAGTTACACTGACACAATTTCTTAATTTTTTTAATAGCGTACCAAAACCATGTATAATTGGTGGGGATTTTAATTCGCATCATCCGGCTTTTGTTAGAAGCAATAAACTCATTAAATCTTGTATTTTTAAACACAGGGGAACCAACCCTTGTTACTAGACCAGGCCAAAGAAAAAGTGCTATTGATATTACTATATGCTCTCAAAATATCAGTCAATTATTTCAGTGGGAGGTACTTCAAGATCCCCATGGCTATAACAATTTGCCAATACTCATGAGATGTCAACTTAGAGGAACGCCACCACCAACAAAAAGTCATAAAATATGGAAAATTAACAAGGCAGACTGGAGAAAATTTAGCACTTTGTTATATCAAAAATCATTGAATGTTATTGACGATAGTTATGACAAATTATTAAAAGATATGAACGAAGCAGCTACCATAGCTATACCAAAAAAGAGTGCAAATAAAAGAAATACTTGGGAAAAATGCAAACCATGGTGGAATAATGACTGCCAAGATGCAGTAACGAAACGCAAGCAGTTATTTAGTAAATATAAAGAGAATCCAAATTTGGATAATCTTAATAAGTATCAAAATCAAGATGCGATCGTTAAAAGAATAACAAATGAAGCAAAAAAGCTAGTTGGAAATCATATTGTGAAAGTTTGAACAAAAATACTCCAATAAAAGATGTTTGGGCTAAATTAAACAGATTCAAAAACAGGATACAAGCAAATATACATCAAATATAGTGGGGAGACTGGACAGAATATTTTCATAGTAAAATCTGTCCGAATTGGGTTAACGAAAAACCAAGAGAGTTCAAAAATTATTATACAAATGATCACATGCTAAATAAACCTTTCACACTGAACGAATTACAACAAGCTTGTAAGAAAAGAAATAATACGTCTCCCGGAATAGACAACATCCATTACCCAATGATTGCTGAGATTCCAAATATAACTAAGCAGCGCTTATTATAGACCAGGGCGCATCTGTAAAAATATTAGTACATTTGGACGTTGAGAGGTGACTCAAATTTTTTTGCAAAAATTGCTTGAAAATAATTCAAATATAAATATTTGAGTTATCCTCCCTCTCAAAAAGGTCCGGAACATTGTTTAAATAATCAAAATGCCAAAAGATTAAGGAAAAATTCGATTTTTTTCTTCGTTTTTTGATTATAACTTTAAAAGTGTTCATTTCCGAGAAAAGTTGTACTGACATAAAAGTTGCGTAATTAAATTTCCTATAATATGGAATTGGTTAAAAATTTAAAAAATAGTCACCTTGTTTGCAAAATAGCAATAATTGCGAAAAAAACCATACAAAAACAAGTATTCGCATTTTACGTTTTTAAACCATTTATGCTAAACTTAGGACCTTCATATTTCACCCAGAAAAACTTTGTGATACAGTAAAACGATACTTAAATTTCATTAAGATCGGTTTAATAGATTTTGCAAAATAAATTTTGCAATCCAGCTTTCCCAAAAAAAATTCATTTTTTCAAAATGTTACAGGACTAAAATTAAAGCAGATAGTAAGATGAAATTTTTTTTTGCTTATAGAAGTATACTGTACCATTCATTTGCAATTTGTAAAATTAAAATCAATTAACTACCACGGCGTCAGGAATTTTTTAAATAAACATTAATCATTGGTGCTACGCGCAGGACAGCGGATAGTTTCCTCTGATTGGGCATTCCAATGACCTTTGATAATGATTGATACATTTTAATTTTTATTAAATTTCGATATAAATAAATAAATTTGTTTATTGCAAAATAAAATCACATACTCTATCCTTGGAAATAACACTTTTATTAGCAAAAACTTTCTTTGTTCATATATTTTAACTTAAAAAATAAAAGTTTATTATTTTTAAACATATGCAATTGTTTAAACAATATTTCAGAAACAATAATAAAATTAGTTTGATTTTTGTGGAATTAAAATATTAAAATACAACAAAATATAGAGTAAGAAAATAATATATTAGATAAAGATTGGAAGAAATTTTGGTGGAAATCAACTTGTGTGAATCGAACACCGCTGTCCTGCGCGTAGTACCAAAACTTATTGTTTATTTAAAAAATTTCGTGACGCCATGGTAATTAATCGATTTTAATTTTGCAAATTGGAAATGAAAGGTACAGTAACACTTCTATAAGCAAAAAAAATTTCAACTTTCTATCTGCTTTATTTTTAGTCCTGTAACATTTTGAAAAAATGAATTTTTTTTGCGGAAGCTGGATTGCAAAATTTATTTTGCAAAATCTATTAAACCGACCTTAATGAAATTTAGAATATTGTTTTACTGTATCATAAAGTTTTTCTGAGTGAAACATGAAGTTCCTAAGTGTAGCATAAATGGTTGAAAAGCGTAAAATGCTAATACTTGTTTTTGTATGGTTTTTTCGCAATTATTGCTATTTTGCAACTAGCGTGACTATTTTTTAAATTTTCAACCAATTCCATATTGTAGAAAATTTAATTACGCAACTTTTATGTCAGTACAACTTTTCTCGGAAATGAATACTTTTAAAGTTATAATCAAAAATCGAAGAAAAAAATCGAATTTTTCCTTAATTTTTTGACATTTTGAATATTTAAACGATGTTCCGGACCTTTTTGAGAGGCAGGATAACTCAAATATTATGATTTAAGTTATTTTCAAGCAATTTCTGCAAAAAAATTTGAGTCACCTCTCAACGTCCATCTCAAAACAGATGCGCCCTGGACTATTTGGCATTTATAACAGTATATATACAAACAAGTCGAACATACCAGACGATTGGAAAAAATATTTAATAGTACCTATTCCTAAACCTAATAAACCTAGAGATTCTGCAGACTCCTACAGACCTATTGCATTGGGGTCTTGTATAATGAAAACGTACGAACGACTTATTAAAAACAGATTAGAATATTGGCTGGAGAAAAATCAATTATTATCAGCAATCCAATATGCATTCAGAAGAGGACGTTCAACTCAAGAAGTTACAACATCATTTGTTACTGATGTAGAATTAGCATTTACTCGTAACAACTCAATCTCCTGCCTATTTTTAGACATTAAGGGAGCATACCATGTAGTTAATCTAGACATATTGACAGATAAATTATACGCCATAGGAATTCCAGAAGGGGTTATTGCGAACTTAATTAATGAAGTTATACCGTGATAGAAAAGTGTATTTAAATATAAATGGAGTGATATGTACGCCCAAATCAACATCAACTGGATTGCCTCAAGGAAGTATTTTAAGTACATTATTGTTTATTCTGTACACTGCTGATGTTATTAGTTCTATTACCGAAGAAACTACAATACTTCAGTACGCAGACAACTTTTGCATTTATACGGAAAAGAAGTCTATCGAAGCTTTAATCGATGTATTAGAAAACGCCACAGAAAGAATTGCCGAATGGTCACAAAGAAATGGATTCAACATCTCTCCAGATAAATCAGTCATGTGTTCATTTACGAGAAGACGTTATCCAATCAGCCACCAAACCAAATTAATATAGGACCTTTCACATTCCCATATAAAACATCTGTTAAATACCTTGGCATAATTTTAAATCAAAAGCTCTCTTGGAAAGAACATATTCATCATTGATGGATTCGACCGTTACTTGATGGAAGTTCATTTTATCTAACAATAAAAAACTGAAAACGTTTGTTTTCTATACTTCCACAAAATTTATTATATCTAAGTGACTACAGCTGTTTCGGCGGAGTGCCTTTCTCAAGTAATATAGTTTACAATGTGTTTGCCTTTTTGATCTTCAACTGAAGAGGTTGAGGAGTGGGGAGCTGTTTGTCTCGAGTTGGTCATTCAGAATTACATCTGTATTTTTCAGTTTATTAATTTCCATAGATTCTAAAAAAGATAGCTTAAGGCCTTTATTTTGAATATGTAGAATTTTAAACTCTTCATTGAAAGAATGATTATGATCTAGAAGGTGAAGTGCGTATGTAGAAGTGTCTGTTTTTCTATTGTTGAATGCCCTTTTGTGTTCTGCTATCCGTTTGTCAAAAGTTCTGCCAGTTTGACCGATGTACGTTTTCGGACAGTCACCACAAGTTAGTTTGTACACACCACTCTGTAGTTGCTTTCTCTTTCGGCTTTTATTGTTCTTAATATATTTGCTTAAGTTGTTGTTAGTTCTGAAAGCTGGTGTTATTCCTTTCTTTTTTATGTATCTGGCTATTGTTGTTGTTATCTTGCCAGTATATGTGAGAGAGCAGAAGGTACTGGGTTCTTTCTGTGGTGGTGGATACACTAATTTCAGGGCTTTCTTATGGAGTTTTTGGTTTAAAATTTTGTTAACTGTTTGTTCGTTATAGCCGTTGTTTACTGCTATTTGTTTAATTATGTTTAGTTCTATTTCGAAGTTATTTTTTGTCATGGGAATTTCTGTCAGTCTATGTATCATGCTATGGTAGGCTGCTAATTTGTGTTGTGTAGGATGGGATGATGAATTGTGTATAGTTGTGTCAGTATGGGTAGGTTTATGATATATGGAGAACTCATGTTTGTTGTGTAGTCTGGAAATCGTTACATCTAGAAAGTTTATAGAGTTATTCTGTTCTGTTTCTACTGTAAACTCAATATTATTATGAAGTGAATTAATATATGATAGAAATTGGTCAAGTTGTCTGTTAGTTCCTGTAAAGCATACTAGTATATCATCCACGTATCTCCACCAATATAAGAACTGTTTAAATACTGTTTAAATACATTGCTATCAGATATATTTATGAACCAACTTGAAACAACAATTTCTAAACATCCCGTATTTAAACAGTTCTTATATTGGTGGAGATACGTGGATGATATACTAGTATGCTTTACAGGAACTAACAGACAACTTGACCAATTTCTATCATATATTAATTCACTTCATAATAATATTGAGTTTACAGTAGAAACAGAACAGAATAACTCTATAAACTTTCTAGATGTAACGATTTCCAGACTACACAACAAACATGAGTTCTCCATATATCATAAACCTACCCATACTGACACAACTATACACAATTCATCATCCCATCCTACACAACACAAATTAGCAGCCTACCATAGCATGATACATAGACTGACAGAAATTCCCATGACAAAAAATAACTTCGAAATAGAACTAAACATAATTAAACAAATAGCAGTAAACAACGGCTATAACGAACAAACAGTTAACAAAATTTTAAACCAAAAACTCCATAAGAAAGCCCTGAAATTAGTGTATCCACCACCACAGAAAGAACCCAGTACCTTCTGCTCTCTCACATATACTGGCAAGATAACAACAACAATAGCCAGATACATAAAAAAGAAAGGAATAACACCAGCTTTCAGAACTAACAACAACTTAAGCAAATATATTAAGAACAATAAAAGCCGAAAGAGAAAGCAACTACAGAGTGGTGTGTACAAACTAACTTGTGGTGACTGTCCGAAAACGTACATCGGTCAAACTGGCAGAACTTTTGACAAACGGATAGCAGAACACAAAAGGGCATTCAACAATAGAAAAACAGACACTTCTACATACGCACTTCACCTTCTAGATCATAATCATTCTTTCAATGAAGAGTTTAAAATTCTACATATTCAAAATAAAGGCCTTAAGCTATCTTTTTTAGAATCTATGGAAATTAATAAACTGAAAAATACAGATGTAATTCTGAATGACCAACTCGAGACAAACAGCTCCCCACTCCTCAACCTCTTCAGTTGAAGATCAAAAAGGCAAACACATTGTAAACTATATTACTTGAGAAAGGCACTCCGCCGAAACAGCTGTAGTCACTTAGATATAATAAATTTTGTGGAAGTATAGAAAACAAACGTTTTCAGTTTTTTATTGTTAGATATTCATCA